>NC_086096.1:34132029-35382029 GCF_948474715.1 Cydia amplana | reverse complement strand
GGACGTAATCGCGTAATAGAAAATGACAGCGTCGTACTGCACATTTAGTTGCAATCCAACACTAAAACTATACAGGGTGGTCTATACCACGACATCCAAATTTTTTTTTAGATTCCTCATATCGTGGGCTATTAGAATATACCGTATGTACCTATAGTACACCAAACTAACACCAAAAATTGCCAATCGGGGGAAATAATACATGTGTAAGCCAATTTTGGCATAGTTCTAGGGAATGGTGTATTCAGTTTCAGTTTCATTTATTTTGTTAAACATAGGTAACATGAAATATGGTAGATACATTAATTTATACATTTGATCTCTATGTTTTACCCACTATGCAGGACACAATACTATAAACAAGATACTAAAAGTACCCGGGGGTGGGGGCGAAGCTAACTGTACTGTAAGCGAAAAAGTGTACTGAATCTTTTTTGTAGGAAATTTTATATGGATTACTTATGTAATAGAACATTTTTTGCTACGGACCACCGTTCAAGAGTTATTTACGAAAAACTCTAAAAAGGGACCTTAACACCATAATAACATCATAATTTGACAGAGTCGCCGGTCAAAGGAACCGAGGTGGAAAGTTCCCAAATTATAGATTGTCAACCAAATCTTGTCAGTAAAAAAGGGGGGGAAATTCAAATTTTCTATGGGACGATATCCCTTCGCGCCTACATTTTTCAAATTTGCCGCCTTTTTCTACTGACAAGATCTGGTTGACCAAGTGTAGTAATCTGATAGCCCACGTAGTGAAGAATCTAAAAAAAATTTTTGGACATCGAGGTTTGTACCACCTTGTATAGAGTAGTTAATACCACCATAACTAGTAGGTAAGTAAATATTTAAATTCATATTAAAATATGTGACTTTTAAGTACTTACTGTATATTTACAAATTAAATTTAAAATTATTGTTTTAATTTATTCTTTTATTTTAAAGTAAATTTGAATTAAAACTAGAGATAAAAAAAAAACTATAAAATATACTTACTTACCTACAAAAAAATGTGACTGTTATTACATACCACTCTATATAATTTCAGCCAGAAGTAGTAAATGACGGTGTGATGTTCTGCTTTCAAATTTTGATTCTATTTTATATAGAATATGACAAAAAGTCAAATAGCAATATAGTCATCAACCAAATATTAAGCATAACGTCATTAAATTAGGGCTTATTTTACATTGAGACAATAGGTATCCCTAACTTTTTGCGGTAAGTTTAAAACTTATTGTGAGTGAGTAAGAAAGCAGAACAGCAGTATATCACCTTCGCGTGTTACCGCCGATACCCGATGTAAGTATCTTTCTAAAATCCGAAGGTCATTAGAGTTAACGGACTGTAGATAATAATTATGTTGCGCTAGCTTCGACCCGCGACTTCATCTGCGTGGAAATATAATGATGAAAGAATGATGATGATGATGATTTATAAACAATAATTAGGTCCTTCGCGTCGTAATTAAATTTTCGTTCCCCTTTGAAACCCGTAAGTAATATTTAAAAGACACGAAAAACCATGAAAAAATTAAAAAATGAAAGAAATATGTTTATAGGGTTGTATCTCCTAAACCGAGCGCAAAAATATTAAAATGTTCATTCCTCTGTAAGAAACCCCTAATTAATATTTAAAAAAAACACAAAACAGAAATAAAAAATACAAAAAAAAAATTATAATGCTGTATCTCCTAAACCGTGCGTCGTAGCGCAAAAATATTCAAATTTTCGTTCCCCTTTGAAGCCCGTAAGTAATATTTAAAAAACACGAACAACAAAAAAAAAAGAAAAAAAGAAAGAAAAATGTTTATAGGGTTGTATCTCCTAAACCGAGCGCAAGGGTCACCCCTAATTAATATAAAAAGAAAACACAAAAAAGAAATAAAAAAAACTTTATAATGCTGTATCTCCTAAACCGTGCATCGTAGCGCAAAAATAATTAAATTTTCGTTCCCCTTTGAAATCCCTAAGTAATGTTTAAAAAACACGAAAAACAAAAAAAAAAAATAAAGAAAAAGGTTTATGGGTTGTATCTCCTAAACCGTGCGTCGTAGCGCAAAAATAATTAAACGTTCATTCCTCTGTAAGAAACCCTTAATTAATATATTAAAAAAAAAACAGAAAAGAAAAAAAAATACAAAAAAATCTTTATAATGCTGCATCTCCTAAACCGTACGTCGAAGCGCAAAAATAATCAAATTTTCGTTCCCCTTGATTTGAGACCCGGGGAAGGACATAATTACTATCATCATCATATTTCCACGCAGATGAAGTCGCGGGTCGGAGCTAGCGCACCATAGTATCTAATTATAGTTGGCCAAACCAATTTGTCATTAAATAAGAACAATACAAACTATACTCATCCTTTTCTTTTGGGTGCTAGTACTAGAGTAAGACAAAGATAGTATGATTATCTCTGTCTATGTTTGAAATGAGACAGTCCTTTGACAAACTATATATAACCTTTTTGTAGTTTCGCATTTTAAATAGAAAAAAATCAGCGTTGTCAAATCGGCGACATGCTAGATTTTTATTGTCAGGCTAAAAGTATAATGTAATAATAATTTAAAAATTCATCGTGTAACCTATATAGGAAGAAAACAAACAAATAAAGAACATGAGAACTATGAGAGTATGAATCACTCCATACGCAGAAGTGATTGATGGCTGAACATATATTGTGAAATTCGGCAACGCTTTGAAGAAAAAATCCATTCTCCTCAGATGACACGAGAAGAAATATTGTCTGAAACAAAACTGCAATGCTGATTTTATACGCGGATAGGTATCCAAAATTTACACTATCATCAGAAAAAAAGACGTTTGAGTTTATGGAGACATGACAGAAGACGCGGTATGCTGAAGAATATGTTGTCACTAAAGGAGCGGCAGTCCGTTTAAATGTAAATATGTGGGAATGACCTTCCACTGGTGTTAGTGAGCTTGCCGTGATACCTTCACGAGCTAATCACAGCGGCGAATGATAAAATCATGGTTCCTACTGTGCGAAACATTTATGTGTATTGAATCGAAGCTGTTGCCAGCCTAACTCCAATCTGTGGCTAAATGTTTTGGTGCTTGTAGTTTCTAAGTAGGTACTTATTCTGAATTAAATACTCTGATTGAAACATAATTACATTGTTTTTTATTATTATTTATTTCTCTATTTTCACTTTATTGCACGACACATACGACGTTTTGCCAAATGGAATTCTCTACCAGTCAGGCGTAAGGCAAACAGAGATTGGTATTGGTATGTAGGATATAAAAGCGACCGTATGTCGAACAGCTAATCTGGTTGCTGGCAGTATACATCTTTCGTGCAGGTATATTATACTGTTAAATCGTACCTATGCTAAAAAAGTGACGAACTCAGAAAGTGACGAACTCAGAAAGTGACGTCCTCAGAAAGTGGCGTTCTCAGAAAGTGACGTCCTCAGAAAGTGTCGTACTCAGAATGTGACGATCTCAGAAAGTGACAAAGTCAGAAAGTGACGAACTCAGAATGTGACGATCTCAGAAAGTGACAAAGTCAGAAAGTGACAAACTCAGAATGTGACGTCCTAAGAAAGTGACATACTCCGCCTGAACCCGCCATTTAGCTACCTCGCCTCCCTAACTATTAGATTAGAACCTTGAATACGTGCCACTTGACGTAATTCTATGAACGAGCGAGATGGCCGCTTGTACTTAATGTGGCATAAGCATAACACTAGTATTTTGAACTTTACATCAAGCTAATCTAACTGACTCCCGTAGCTAATCTATAACTGACATTCTGTCAATCTGCCACCACGTGAGGTATTCCATTCGGTGCCGGAAGGTGTGAGGTGTGACCATTCTGTATGTTTTCCCAAAACACCCATTACAAACACCCATGTCACACACACACGCTGTTATTGAGCACACACCAGAGATCGCATCGAGGTACCAGGAGCTCAGACAATAGAGGCGGTCTTCCTGCCCATCATGTTCCCATCGATAACGCAGAGAGCGAACCAGTGTACAAGAAACCACCATTTTTAAATTTAAGGAAAAAACACACTGGCAATATTCGAACTTGTGACCCGTTGGAACACCCGTGCACCCGTCCAATCATTCTTAACTAACTGAGCTACCGGAGCTTACCAGAAGCGTGCGAATCTTTCCATTCCTTCCTTTTGTTTACACGGTAATAGGAAAATTTGAAGTTTCACTACTTTCACTTTAGGATATAAATACCTACTACATGCATTCGGCATGCAAGTTGGATGCAGTTGCACTCTCGCGCTCTTAGGCGAGTAGAACCACACGAACTAACAATGCCCATTGTGCCCGCTACCATTTCACCGGCTATTACGGTTAGCTTTCCTACCATGTACAGTCTTAAATTAATTACTTTAATCTACACATGCATCTCATTTTCTTTGACTGTGTTTCAGTTTAGAGCGGTGGGTCTACGGGAGAAAAATGACGGGGACAAAGCAGTGGGACCACGGTTAATACGCGGTTTCTTGCAGTTGTCGATACCAGTATTCCCAAAAACGCCCCACGGGTAAAGGTACCCTATGGCGGTTGGCGCTTACGCTAGTATTAACGTCGCTCCAACACTATTGCAGTGCTATGCGACGTACGCGTCAGCCGCCATAAGGTACCTTTTCCCGTAGAACGTCACATATGTAATATATTCGTCCCTCACGAGACGAATCGATTAAGTTTATTTAGAAACGTCGACCATTGAATTGACATACTAGTGACATTTGGATGACGACTGCATTAGCAAGCACTAACTTGGCTCTAACTGTCGTGGCCGCAGCGTTACTGCTGTAGGGCTAAGATGGTCGGCTCTTTATCATTTGTCACCATGCCTGTCACGTTCTAACAAATATGTAAGTGCGAAAGTGACGCATGGCATGACAGGTGAGAAAGATAAGACCATCATGATACCGCTGCTGTGGTTTGCACAAGCGCTGTCACTGTAAATTTCCTTGATACATGAGTGGCATTCGTTGCATTACTGCTGCGATTAGAACTAATGTCCTACCGAAGTTTTGTTTTCAGTACCTACCTATGAAAATCATTTTTCGGCCCAAGGTTCGATTTGACCAAAAAACTGTTTTCGGCCGCGCTGAAACTGTATGTCTGGTTATGTCCGGCCGAAACTAGAACAAAACCGAATCTTCGGTTTGAATTTAGATTTTTCGCTCATCATTCCTTTTAAGAACTTGACAGTGACATCTCCTGCGTCAACGCCACAACAGTAATTCTGCTGCAGCAATCCGAATGTCACCTTTAGTTAGTTCAATCCTTAGTTAGACAATCGATAAAGCGGTTTACCAATAAAAAGATAATTGGCAGTCATTCACGTAAGTGGTTGCAGACATGTGACATTTCATTTGGCGCATACGTGTCGCATAATTGTCTGCGTGAGGAGATTGTTGAAAGATTATAAAAGCGTATGAGTTAGCATGTGTTTGCACGCAAATGTCACCACAGAAGGGTCTTTATGCTTCAAGTGCAATTAGGTAAGTATTTCTTTATCTGAAAGTCCAACAGATATTCTGATAGAAAGGTCCTTATTGCACATGAACTATGTATAAGGACCCTCCTCTGTGGAAAGCCACATTTAAGTAAAAGTCACTACAGAAGACCCTAATATTTCTTCCAGTACGCCCGAACCGAATGGAATAACAACCCTACGACAAACCCTTATAATGGAATAAATACTAGATTTTTCCCGCGGCTTCGTCTACATCAGCGGTCGGCAACCCGCGGCCCGCGGGCCGCATGTGGCCCGTGAACCTGTCACTTGCGGCCCGCGAGCCTCCCTGGCTATTTTGTATGTAATATTGACAAACGGCAATGTCTGATAAAGTCATAAATATTAACAACGTGCGGCCCGCGTCAACTTCGTTAAGTACTATGTGGCCCTTGGCTGCTAAAAGGTTGCCGACCGCTGGTCTACATGATGATGATATTGATGATGATTCATAATAACTAACCTATGTCCTTCGCCGAACCTCCAAATTTCATCTAAATCGGTTCAGCGGTTGAAAGATTAAGACAGACAAGCAGCCGGATAGGCAGAGTAATTTTCGTATTTATAATATGTATAAAGACTATAAAGTATTAGAGCAGGAAAGCGGACCCTGGCGCTAGGCCGGGAAAACGCTAGGTTGAAGAAGAAGAAGATAATAGGTATAAAGTAGGAATTAAATAGTAGGGATACGATAAACTGACACCATAGAGAAATATAGTAAGACAAGAGTGCTCACTCCATACATCAGTTCAGACTATTAATTTCAGTGCCTACATCTAGCATCGAGTAGCGGAACTATCAGTACTGCTACTTGACAATAGATGTAGCTCCTACCGGAAAGTCTTATCTCAACAGCATAATACTTTCCGGTCGGTGCTACATCTATTGTCAAGTAGCAGTACTGGTAGTTCCGCTACTCGATGCTAGATGCTAATAGTCTTTTTGGTACTAAAACTGATGTATGGAGTGAGCACTCTATGTATTTTTTTCTCTATGCTGACACTAAATGTTATTCTTTTAAAACTGCACAGGCATTGGCTTCGAGCCAATTTCGCGAATTACCGGTACATAGTTTAATATCTGTTTATGCCCATTCGTTTCTTAGATGTGGAGTATGTTTGTAAACATGTCATGACAGATAAACCGGGAAATTGACGACGCCATTTATATTGCCGTGAAACAATCCATCTTGTTTTCTAAAAACATGGCTGGCGTCATATTATGTATTACAATTACAATTTGAAAAACTCCTGACAATGAAACGCCTGACAATGTGACAATATTCTATATAGTGTTGGTACAAGGAGCTTACATATGGAAATAATGTGCATAGAGTAGGTAACTTATACAGGGTGCCCAGTAATTAATGGATAACCTTCTAACTACCGACATCCCACCTTAATTAGGCATGTCCAGAAAATACACTTACCTATTAGGTCTAATAACCAATTAAATTAATCCACAACATGGTGAAAACCAAATAGAATTATATCTATTGACGACGCCATTTATATTGCCGTGAAACAATCCATCTTGTTTTCTAAAAACATGGCTGGCGTCATATTATGTATTACAATTACAATTTGAAAAACTCCTGACAATGAAACGCCTGACAATGTGACAATATTCTATATAGTACAAGGAGCTTACATATGGAAATAATGTGCATAGAGTAGGTAACTTATACAGGGTGCCCAGTAATTAATGGATAACCTTCTAACTACCGACATCCCACCTTAATTAGGCATGTCCAGAAAATACACTTACCTATTAGGTCTAATAACCAATTAAATTAATCCACAACATGGTGAAAACCAAATAGAATTATATCTGGGAATAGAAACAGAACAAGATAAACTTATTTACCTACTTATTCCAATTCAACAAAAAACTATTTCAACGTAATTCGGCGTAATTCTGTGGAACCATTCTCTCTCCCGTTTTTAACAACCCGCCAAGTTCTTTTTATTTCAATTTCCCGCCAATGGGCAACAGTTAAGTTATAATAGGAATATATCGTAACATTTTTGATCTAAAGTATTTTAATGACTTCCATACGTATCACCTTACAAGGAGCTGGTAGGCAATGCTTATGAGAAAGTGGCTTCGCCTGACTTCCTCATGTTCCTTGGAGTTTCTCGCATTTTTATACATACTGGTAGGTAAACTCGATTGCTGCCAGTGCGAGTGGTGCCTTATTCAGTCATTTTATTAATACCTAGGCAAAATATGTGACGTCCCATGGTCAAAGGTACCTTCTGGCGGGTATGGAGTTATGCATAACCCAGTAATCTACAATAAATAAGCTATCGATAACACAAGAGATCAACCTTCTGAGTTGTGTAGTTACATAGATATGATTTTTTGGAAACAATGTTGTTAAATGAGCAACTTTACGATAGAGACATTTTAAGTTTAGCCACCTATAAAACTATGTTCCTGTTCTTGGCTCCAATATCTCCATTTTGAGTAACAACATTTCAACATTAATACAGCTTAACTAAATTCCAAGTCGGAATAACACCGCCGGAGTAACTTTCGTATGAATGAATGCTGCAAATCTGGATATAGACGATAAATGTCTACGCAGTAACGCGATTGAATAATCGCAATTCCGATGGATAAGTAAAAGTTAATACTTACATGCACCTACTTTATTTATTTAAAAGACTAGCTCTTAATAGTACATTACATTACGATACAAGTGCGAATTACCTTTTCGCACGTGTATTGTACAACGTTTTACCTTTTTGGGAAGGGACGTGGTTTAAAAAAAGCTTTCAAAGTGAAAGCTTTGCTATACTAGCTAAACTAATACTAGTTTATAAAATTTAATATATACCTATTGTATGAGTTCGCACGCGAACTCTCGTTCCCGATCAATGAACCAACCACAGATTACACTCACTATATAGGTGCAGTGTTCGACGATTCATTCAAGCTCATCGCATTTACGTTCTCGTCTGTTTACTACAGTTACTCACTTCGCACATAACCAATAACAGCTCTCTTACAACGTAAACCTAATTATTACGTATTCAATAGGTATCACAATATATGGCACGTCACGTCGCAGCATTTGAACATTTTGAACTTTAAAAATCTGATCTTGATAGTTACTAAATTGCACGTTAGATGGCACTGTTTACTGTAGTCAAAGTACTAAATCGACAGTTTTTCTATCAAATTTCTTATTACTCGGAGTGCATCTCGTGCGCACCGATATAAGGACCGTGCACGTTGGAGGGTCTACTACCATCTTGTGATCTAAATCGGAAACTTAAACTTGACATTGACACTTCACGCCACAGCATGTCCTGCCCCCTACAGTACACGCACGCTCCCTTGCGCGTTGTAGGTTCTGCCATCTTGTGGCCTAATACAATGGAAACTTAAACTGGACGTTTAGTACAAAGTAAAGTAAAGACACCAACCTGCATATTGTTAAAAGCTATTATCTTACTGAATAAATTATTTTTATTTATGAAAAACATAATAAATATTAATAAAATAAAAACTTATAAATAAAAAAATTGGCCTAGGTCGTGGTCGCTCGGTAGGGTACCCAGAAGGCTGGCCACATTGCCCCGCTGGATGGCAATGCTGATCCGCTGGGCAAAATATTGCCCAGCCCTCTGGTCACCAGAAGCCTCTATAAGGCGCTTTGATAGCTCCTTATAGAGGCTACGCGCGCTAGGTCCCCACGGCCCCAGTGTTTCCACCCCAAACGCCGCAAATATGTAGCTACTACCTAGTGTCGCATATTTGCGACGTTTGAGGCTTTCGGCTAAGGATGCGGCCGCACCAGCACCAACTTTGGTGCTTGGAATATGGGACGGCGCCAGGGTATCTACACAGGTAGCGTCCCAGACAAGTGGCCGACCCATACTCCAAGGCACCAGCGTCATTCCGTCAGGCCTCTTGCCATCGACCCTGGCCAGACCGTTGGGCTCGAGGACCGACGGTATCTTGGCACTGACAAGGGCCCTTCGGATGACGTCGTTGAGGCTGGCGTGGCGGGGGATCCTACCAGCGCTCCGGACACAAGAGAGGCTATGGTGGCCCAGTATGTCCACCATGGCCCCGCATTGACAGCAGCATTTATTTTATTTATTTATATTTAAAAAGGGGCTACCCCGTCCCCTGTGTTGCCCTCTAAGGTTTTTAGTTTATACACTATTCTATATAGGAGCAAGCGAACTGCACGAAGAGTAATATCAAATTAAGTGCAGAATTTTAAAGTAAAGTCACAGAATAAATAATAGTACTAGGTACAGATTCACAGAAGAATTCACAGAAGATTCACATGAGATTCACTCTCTAACAAAACGCGTCTATTACGACAGATATGAGGCGCATAAGTGGCGCAAGCGCGAGCAGGAGTCCGTTCCGTAGCAGTGCGTGGCAACTACTATGGCTAGACACTAGACACCAAAATTGGTGTGGGCCGCATGTACTTGTAGGTACCTACTTGTAGCGACGCGACGAGATCGCGGAGTGAGCCACGCCTGACCTGGCGCATATGGGAATGACCCGTGATCCGTTCCGTACCACTCCGTACTCATAGGGCGACGCGGTCCGATGGCTGCCATGATAGTTATGTTCCTGTGTAAAAAGGTTGGGAAGTGTATGTAAGGAGAGGAAATATCACAGAACAAGTTAGAATGGCGATGCGAGCAGGATACGTGTCGCCGCCGGTTTTGAGCAAACGCTGGCATGCTACTCGCCCGCGCTGACCGAAAACGAAGTAAACATGCCTTTTTGCGCCAGAATAACCTTCAGATTAAGAAGCCAGACATCAAATCTGTCTAAAGGAGGCGTATCCATTCACCACGCACACAAGTTTTTATTACCGTTGCGCGAGTGTTAGTAAATGTGGAGAGGAACGAGCGGCGACACCGGTTCCGATACTAACTGCGCGCGATAGCCATTCTAACATTTCTAACCTCTTTAATATGTTCTGTGGGAGATACGAGTATCATGCGTGAAAGTTATAGGTCAAATCGAAGTAAGAGCGAAGCAACGAACTGGAATAACTATGGAATTGAGCTCAAAAAAATGGCCTCATCTGTATTCTGCCGGGCGTGACTCTACTGTCAGGCGTATTCTGATTTTAGTAACAGGTTCAGGATTCGATCTGAATCAGAAATGGATCTAATACGCCTGTGTATATCAGTCAGCGTCAAATAGATCGGTAGTAAGATCCAAAGTGGCCAAATATATCAATACACATGTTTTCTGAAACTATAGTTATTTGTACAACAAGAGATCAAAGTTTGATATTTCTTCGAGTGCTTATTTTGAGTCCCGTGCAAGCGAAAGATTCTATAATAGATTCACGAGCGTAGCGAGTGAATCTAATTTAGAATCTTGAGCGTAGTAAGGGACTCAAAAGCGCACGAGATGTAAATAACTTTGATCTCGTGTAGTACTGTTACGGGTTCAGCGGGGGCCCTATATTGGTATAAAATAAAATAAGGAATTACTGTATTTAAGGGTATATTTCTTTCACTTTACAATTTGCTACGCCAGCTTAGCGGTAGGATTAGGTTATGTAATAACTAATAATGGTAGTAAACTAGCTCAGTCTTAATTTAAATTTAGAGCACAGGGGTGAGTCTGTGTTTCAAGATGCTGGAAGACCTCGGTAAACTATTTGGTAAAGGTAATTAAATGTTGGGCGCCTTAATAAAATATGTAATAGGGAACACTCTGACCTCGGGTTAAAAAAAAAACACGAGAGTTGGGCCCTGCAGCCGCGTGGTGGTGAGCTCAACCACCCCGGTGCCACAGC
Organism: Cydia amplana; assembly: GCF_948474715.1. Lineage (NCBI taxonomy): Eukaryota > Metazoa > Arthropoda > Insecta > Lepidoptera > Tortricidae > Cydia > Cydia amplana. The sequence continues at coordinate 35,370,712 of NC_086096.1, read as the reverse complement.
AGCCGCCTCCGAACGTCCATGCCAGTTAAGTGGTCAAGGGCAGCACCAGCTCAGCGCGGCCTGGAGCACAACCTCGCTCATGCCGACGCCCTTGACTAACTAGGGAACTGAAGGGGTAAACGAAACATTTTTCACCTCAGCAGTGAGAACATATTAGAGAACCCGAAAAATGTATTCCTTCTTCATCACTTACCTCTATTCACTCATGTTTTCTTAAGATATACCAACAATTAAATTTTCACCTCAGCAGATCGAACAAGGGTACTTTGCTACTTAAAAACAGTGAGCAAAATCGCATTTTGCTCACTGTAGTAGGGTAGGTGAAAAATGTTGTGTACTACACGAGATCAAAGTTATTTACATCTCGTGCGCTTTTGAGTCCCTTACTACGCTCAAGATTCTAAATTAGATTCACTCGCTACGCTCGTGAATCTATTATAGAATCTTTCGCTTGCACGGGACTCAAAATAAGCACTCGAAGAAATATCAAACTTTGATCTCTTGTTGTACAAATAACTATTTATTTTTAGGGTCTGTGCGGAAAGAGAAGAGTCGTAGAATGTATGGGCTTCCCTACATTTCACGACTCTTCTCTTTCCGCACAGACTCTACGAGATTATTAATATTATTATATCTAGGTATTGCGTAGAAATTTCTTTCTGTCACTATTTGCCTTAATTCTGAACGAGAACATCGTGAAATTGTATAGTCACACAATTTTGGACTCTATGTATGTATGACTGTAAGTATGTCAACTTTTACGAGTCTAAGATATCAAACAAACGCCTTACATAAATAATACCATAAACACGGAAAGACTTCCTTATTGACCAACATTACTATACATAGAACAACATATTTCCCACTATAAAGAGATTTAACGACCACGATTAGAAAACGTCAACCAGAATTAAACTCTCGCTTTGAGTACAGTCACCATTAGATATATCGGAGCGGTCAAGGTGATCCAAAATATCTGAACATGCACATTAACAGCTTGTTCGGATAATTTTGAACATCTTGGCCGCTCCGATATATCCGATGGCGGTTGTACTAGGGGCTATTCATAAATTACGTCATTTCAAATTGGGGGGGGGGGGGTCTGGACATCGGATGATGGTAGCATGACGTAGGAGGAAACGGGGTCATTCGAAGCATGATTTTTGGATGATTTTAGGGGGGGGGGGGAGGGGTCAAAAATCGTCAAAAATAGATGACGTAATTTATGAACGGTATGACGAGAGTTCACCTTATGATATGATATTTATATAATTAATACCTTTAAACGAGCAATTCTTGCATATTTATTTATTTATTTATATATATATGAGATTTTATATGTTTTCCGAGCAAAGCTCGGTCTCCCAGATATTGATAGTTAAGTGTTAAAAGCATTTCACTGACCAGTATACATCGTCCTATACACGTCTTAGCTATTGTATGGTGGGGCAGGTCAACATAATCTGGTTTGATAGCAGATACTACTAAAAAGAAAATATAGACACAAAAATCTGTGGAAGCGCCTTTTTCTACTGGGTGAGGTATAATAGAAGGCAAATGGGTCAATCACGTTCCGGGAAACGAGTCTTTCCTGTGGACAATAATGTTAATGATTTTCATTTGAACTATAAAGGGGTCCGCCGGACGATATCGGCATGTCAGTTAAACGCAAAAGGTGACAGTTCCGAACAACTGACAGGCTGATATCGTCCGGCGGACTGGTCATCAGTAGGGCCATTAAGTTAAGGGTCCATCTAGTAATAGATACATACAAAATAGTACCAACATTATTGGCGAGGCCGAGAAACGGCAATTCGTGGATGAGATTCCATTTTGTCGATGACGTTTCGTGGACGTTGCGAAGCTGAGTCCGACCAAGAAGACAAATGTTTCTGCCGAGACATATATGTAGGTATAGAGCTTTTCTCTAAAAATACGGGGAAATAAATGGTAAGTAAATTAATCAATTATTCTTAGAACATGAAGCATCGCTCGATTAGAACCGTCACATCAATAAGTTTTTGGCAAAAATTTAATTTTTGGTACAGGCTTTTATCGCTGACTGTACTTTTCTTACGACAGACAACTAATACTCATCGAGACAATTCTAAAAACCCCTAACACAATTAGGTTGCGTTGTTTCATCACAGAGTTCCTATGGCCACCCCCTGTCTCGATCAGTTCGAACAGTACCATATTATTGTATTGTCATCAGAACTACATACAGCTGCCAATTTTCATGACGCTACGATCCTTGGAAGATGGTTAAATTAGTTACCTTAGATTCCATTACATAGTTACATAAAGGTCGACCTGGGTCAATTTCTGAACACGATTTTTTTTCTGTCCGTGATGAAAATCGTGGGTTAGCATCAGATAATACTTACCATTTTTTTTTTACATAAAGAAGTCACACTTTCACACCGAGTTCCATATGAATTCACTGATTAATTGGATTTTAGAGTACACTTAAAAATACCTAAAGGCTCAAATTACTGCTCCCGTGCCCTGTCCGGAATCTACTTTTGAGCATAATGAAAAATCCTACGAAAAATTCTACATTAGTATCACTAATTTAGTGTCAAATACTTAAATTAGATGATATTTACTATCACTGAGCACATACACTATTAACTTCATTGTGGTAAATAACTCGTGATCGATGTTTAAATTTTGTCCGAGCGCGCGAGTACAATTTCGTCGGCAAAACTCACAGGGCTCTGACAGCCGACGTCTGTATTTGAACCGCCTCGTGTCCCGCCTCACCTGTACTGGCAGTATTCGGCTGTCTTTCAAAGCAAACGGATGTACGTCAAGCCGTGGCGTGTTTGAGCAAATCGCGTAAGTATTTCGGAATCCGGGTGGGCGACAATTTTTTTCTAATTTCGATGCCCCTTATAAATTTTATTTTCCACATAGCTTTTCAATAACAATTGTCATATTTAGGAGCCCTTTATGTATCTTTATGTAAGCGATAACATAACAGTTTGGTCAAACACGATTTAAATTTTTGGCGAATTTTTTTATTACGAATTCTAATTTCCGTGCCCTAATTCCCATAGCAAATTTACCTAAAACAGCTGATTAAGTGGCACGGGAATTAGAAAGTATTACATTTATTGTCAACAAATCTTTTATTGGGGGCACTTTAAGTTAATTGGCAATGTTTACGTCATATTATTATTACATTTATGTATATTGGCATTGAATATATATTATATGTAATAATAATATGACGTATATCTTTCTATTTTGCATTTAAGGAAATCTTAAAGAATGCACAAAAATTTGTGAACGGTTTTTTAGTATAAGTACTATAGTACATACAGGGTGGACCCGAATAACCCGGGCAATTTTAATACGTAAGGTAAGGTGGGGTAAGACGACACCGGGGTAAGACTATCACTTGTATGGAATCCTTGTACTGTTAGTCTTGCCCCACCTTACCTTATTCATTGATCATATTATAACATTAAAATATTATATAAACATAAAACTATTTCTGGAATTATTACATATTATAATACCTGTACCTAAGGTTACATGAAACAAAATGAATCAAATTTGCAATGTTTTTTTTTGTAAATTTGACAGCTGACAGCGTATACCGTATAAAGTTTAAATATCTGGGAGACCGAGCTTTGCTTGGAAAACATATACCTACCTAAAAACTCAAAAATGCGCGTTTTCCCAGAGATAACACCTAGCTAGATCGATTTTTCACCCCAAAAAACCCTCATATATGATCAAATTTCATTCGTAATCGTTAGAGCCGTTTCCGAGATCCCCGAAATATATACAAGAATTGCTCGTTTAATAGATTAGTTGTTATAAATTAGCTTTTCTAATACAAGAAAAAATAAATATATATCCTATTCTTACTATATTATAAATGCGAAAGTATCTCTGTCTGTCTGTCTGTTATCTCGTCACGCTTAAACCGCTGAACCAATATCATCTTGATGATATTTGGCATGGAGATAGTTTGAGACTGAGATGAAGAAAATCGTAATACTATTAGATACCTTATTAGGGTTCCGTAGCCAAATGGCAAAAAACGGAACCCTTATGGATTCGTCATGTCTGTCTGTCTGTGATAGTCTTACCCCACCTTACCTCATATGTGGTCAAACAATTTTTTGTGTTATGAATTTATGAAGGCAGCATATTCGATTTCTTCAGATTAACTTACACAATAACTTCTTCTCACTGTGCCCCTATTTACTTATTTCTTAGTATCATTTCCTATACGGCCATATACCAGATCATACACCTTGTACCTATCTACATGCAGATACATCATGACACTTTTTAATTTAATGAATAGTTTTGTATGTATGTATGTATGTAAGTAGGTATTGTTTTGAAATATGTACATTTTACTAAGAAAGAGAGATTAGTTGCCATTAAAATCAAGGAAACGATTAGTCAAATACGTAGTTTTTAGTGTATCATACTTTCGTAGATTTGTCGTCCGAAACTAAAATTAAAGAAGGTAAATATGTTCGATGCCGCTTCAGTATGGTTAAAGTACATTATTGTAGATTAAAATATACATAAATAATAGTTTTAACTACCAAAATAAGTTAAGAAAACAATTCCTGTGCCATGTTCTAATTTCCGTGCTAGTAAAATCTAATTCCCATGGACACACTAATTCCCGTGCCCTGACCAAAATTTTAAATTGAAATAACTTTTATAGTTTTATGAATATTTTTACCCCATAAGAAAATTAATATTTATTATATTTTTTATCAAATTATCAGCATAATTTTTTTTGTGTAATGTTAGTATTTCAAAATTCCATGGGAATTAGACAAAAATGCTCGTTTGGTGAAATTGACCCACCTAATAAAAGCTTGTTAAAAACGTAAAAACAATTTCGCTCCGTAATTATTTTTTAAACTTTAAGTGTAAGGCCTGAGTGGACGCTCGAAGCGGAGCGTTCGGCGGGGCATGCAGCGCGCAGCGTGGCGTCGGGCTCACAAGTAATTTGAGCAGCGTGCACTAAGGCCGCTCCTATACGCTTGCATTTGTTTAACATGCACGCCGCACGCCCCGCCCCGCTGCACGCCCAACTCGAGCGTCCACTCAGGCCTTACACTTAGGCCCATTTGCACCATTCACTAACCCAGGGTTAACCGGTTAAACCTGGAGTTACCATGGTTACAAGTAGAATTTGACACTGGGTTAACGGTTTAACCGCTTAACCTCGGGTTAGTCGGTTGGTGCAAGTGGCGCTTAGTCAGATTAATATACCTATTACCTACCGTGTAAAATAATAACTGTGTCCCTGTATGCTGAAGATTACGAAACCGTTCTTATGAAGTTAGAACGACCGGCGTTAGCTGGCTCGGAGCCAACGCTGAGATATTTATTGTCATTATGTTGATATTATGTGGCAATTCGTAAGCCAATATTGACAGCTACAAATAAAGTGTTTGGTGAAAATTTGTTTGTAAAAATGATGATTTATTTTATACCTAATTTTTGGTGTCCAAAATTCGTTTCTGTTTCCTTGCCAACACATTTTTCCATCGCTGTCTGTGTCAGTACATTTCTAATTCGAATTACCGTAAAATGAGGTGAGTAGGGATTTCATACAAAGGTGATTTTGGAAGATTCTTGGATCGGTTTTTTTTTATTATGAGTATTACTATAGCTCCATTTTAAGTTGGAATACATTATTTTTGTAGCAGTAGCCTTAAAATCCCATGTCACCCCCCTTTCATCCCTTCTCTCCCCATTCATAACCCAACTCTCCCCGCGAACCCTATTCACCCCATTTTACGGTACACAACTTTGGGTCAATTTCTGAACACGATTTTTTTTCTGTCCATGATGAAAATCGCGGGTTAGCATCAGATAATACTTACCATTTTTTTTTTACATAAAGAAGTCACACTTTCACACCGGGTTCAATATGAATTCACTGATTAATTGGTTTTTAGAGTACACTTAAAAATACCTAAAGGCTCAAATTACTGCTCCTGTGCCCTGTCCGGAATCTACTTTTGAGCATAATGAAAAATCCTACGAAAAATTCTACATTAGTATCACTAATTTAGTGTCAAATACTTAAACTAGATGATATTTACTATCACTGAGCACATACACTATTAACTTCATTGTGGTAAATAACTCGTGATCGATGTTTAAATTTTGTCCGAGCGCGCGAGTACAATTTCGTCGGCAAAACTCAAAGGGCTCTGACAGCCGACTTCTGTATTTGAACCACCTCGTGTCCCGCCTCACCTGTACTGGCAGTATTCGGCTGTCTCTCAAAGCAAACGGATGTACGTCAAGCCGCGGCGTGTTCGAGCAAATCGCGTAAGTATTTCGGAATCCGGGTGGGCGACAATTTTTTTCTAATTTCGATGCCCCTTATAAATTTTAAATTCCACATAGCTTTTCAATAACAATTGTCATATTTAGGAGCCCTTTATGTATCTTTATGTAAGCGATAACATAACAGTTTGGTTAAACACGATTTAAATTTTTGGCGAAATTTTTTATTACGAATTCTAATTTCCGTGCCCTAATTCCCATAGCAAATTTACCTAAAACAGTTGATTAAGTGGCACGGGAATTAGAAAGTATTACATATATTGTCAACAAATCTTTTATTGGGGGCACTGTAAGTTAATTGGCAATGTTTACATCATATTATTATTACATTATTATATTGGCATTGAATATATATTATATGTAATAATAATATGACATATATCTAGCTATTTTACTTTTAAGGAAATCTTAAAGAATGCACAAAAATCTGTGAACGGTTTTTTAGTATAAGTACTATAGTACATACAGGGTGGACCGTATTATTAATACATAAGGTATGGTGGGGTAAGACGACACCGGGGTAAGACTATAACTTGTATAATCCTTGTACTGTTAGTCTTGCCCCACCTTACCTTATTCATTGGTCATATTATAACATTAAAATATTATATAAACATAAAACTATTTCTGGAATTATTACATATTATAATACCTGTACCTAAGGTTACATGAAACAAAATGAATCAAATTTGCAATGTTTTTTTTGTAAATTTGACAGCTGATAGCCGTATAAAGTTTAATATCTGGGAGACCAAGCCTTGCTTGGAAAACATATACCTACCTAAAACCTCAAAAATGCGCGTTTTCCCAGTGATAATACCTAGCTAGATCGATTTTTCACCCCAGAAAACCCTCATATATGGTCAAATTTCATCGAAATCGTTAGAGCCGTTTCCGAGATCCCCGAAATATATACAAGAATTGCTCGTTTAATAGATTAGTTGTTATATATTAGCTTTTCTAATACAAGAAAAATTAAATATATCCTATTCTTACTATATTATAAATGCGAAAGTATCTCTGTCTGTCTGTCTGTCTTGTCACGCTTAAACCGCTGAACCAATATCATCTTGATGATATTTGGCATGGAGATAGTTTGAGGCCCGTGAAGGACAAAGGATCTGGGGGCACGGCAGTGCCGCCGCCAAGTCGAGCAAAACAAAGTGGCACGGCCGTACCAACAAATCTCAATAACATTCTATCAAAATAACATTTAATTTGAACATGTAGTCTAAAAATTAATGCACTTTAAAATCCCTTCGTTTTGTCACTGACACAATCACTCACGATCATCATTATTCTAAGGTACTTCTAGCATACCCACAAGTTCCAAATTTAAAACGTAATTAGGTTTTAGCTTTTTAAGCCAATAAAAATTTAATAAACTGCAATATTAGTCATGGTCTAAAGATCTAATAACTGCATAAATAAGTTTGTAATCCTATAGAAATATATGCGATAACAACGTTACATTTTAGTTCTTACAATTAGTAGGAATACTTAATTTTAATAGCGACAAGTTAAAATTTTATTTAAAGGAAATAAATAAATATTTGTTTGATTAGTAGGGAAAGTAAAGGTACACTACGATGTACGATGTGAGAATGAATAAAGATGTGTATAGTTATGATATGTGTATACATAGTATCAGTATGGTATGGGTATGATTACCTGAAAAGAAGGACAGCCTACAAAAAGAGATGGGATCCAATCAAAAACATTACATGTAAAAAGATGCAAGTCTCGCAACGCAGTTCTTCTACTACAAAAAAGTTTTGAGATGTAATGGGAAACCAAGTCGGTTATTTTAGTCTGTGCCAGGGGGTATTAAAACCGTAATACTATTAGATACCTTATTAGGGTTCCGTAGCCAAATGGCAAAAAACGGAACCCTTATGGATTCGTCATGTCTGTCTGTCTGTGATAGTCTTACCCTGGTGATAGTCTTACCCCACCTTACCTCATATGTGGTCAAACCATTTTTTTGTGTTATGAATTTATGAAGGCAGCATATTCGATTTCCTCAGATTAACTTACACAATAACTTCTTCTCACTGTGCCCCTATTTATTTCTTAGTATCATTCCTATACGGCCATATACCAGATCATACACCTTGTACCTATCTACATGTAGATACATAATGACACTTTATAATGAATAGTTTTGTATGTAAGGCGGACAAGTTTACGCAACTACTCAAAGTATTGTTTTGAAATATGTACATTTTACTAAGAAAGAGAGATTAGTTGCCATTAAAATCAAGGAAACGATTAGTCAAATACGTAGTTTTTAGTGTATCATATTTTCGTAGATTTGTCGTCCGAAACTAAAATTAAAGAAGGTAAATATGTTCGATGCCGCTTCAGTATGGTTGAAGTATATTATTGTAGATTAAAATATAGATAAATAATAGTTTTAACTACCAAAATAAGTTAAGAAAACAATTCCTGTGCCATGTTCTAATTTCCGTGCTAGTAAAATCTAATTCCCATGGACACACTAATTCCCGTGCCCTGACCAAAATTTTAAATTGAAATAACTTTTATAGTTTTATGAATATTTTTACCCCATAAGAAAATTAATGTTTATTATATTTTTTATCAAATTATCAGCATAATTTTTTTTGTGTAATGTTGGTATTTCAAAATTCCATGGGAATTAGACAAAAATGCTCGTTTGGTGAAATTGACCCAAGTAGCAAGAGAACAAGCAAACACATTAAAATAAGTAAAAGTTAATGTCAATATAATGCGCGCAGTTACCTTTACTTTAGAGCAGCGGTCGGCAACCCGCGGCCCGCGGGCCGCATGCGGCCCGTGAACCTGTTACTTGCGGCCCGCGAGCCTCCCTGGCTATTTTGTATGTAATATTGACAAACGACAATGTCTGATAAAGTCATAAATATTAACAAAGTGCGGCCCGCGTCAACTTCGTTAACTACTATGTGGCCCTTGGCTGCTAAAAGGTTGCCGACCGCTACTTTAGAGCGCCTCTCACAAAAACGTCTTAAGGGGAAATGTGATTCCTAGTTCTCTCTCATCTAGTTACTCTCACCTATTAACTATTTAGTTTGATTTATTGACCGAAGCGTTAGCGAAGGTCTTCGTTTTAACTCGGGCATTTTGCTTTCGTACGTCCTGCAATTCCAACAGATTTTAGTGAAATGATGTGACCCAGATTCTATGATAAACTAGGTATTTTTGTCGATCCAGCCCATGCCCTTACCTGAATATATTATACTTGGGTACTTTTGTTTTGACTTTTGACATAGTCTGACATCAACTTTTGAATTCTATATGTATAGTTCGTTTTTTTAGCATTAGAAATAAGGTAAACAATCTTTATGTGTCTTTTAATTGAAAAACACATTTTAAAAATAAGTTACGGTAAATATGTAACAATTGTGAATCTAATACGATCTTTTAAGGCTTCGTCACACAGGCGCGTTTTCCGGGCGCGGCGTGAGCGGGGCGCGCCGCTTTTACATACAAAACGCTCACGCCGCGCTTACGCCCCGCCCGGAAAACGCGCCTGTGTGCCGAAGCCTTTATAGTCTTCTGCTTTCATAAGTAATAGTTATTGATTTTTTAAAAGTGTTTTTCAATTATAACACATGTCAAAATCGCTTATTTTCTTTCAAGTTCTTTCTAATGCTAAAAAAACGAACTATAGATATGGCTGACAATAAATTTTAATCTCTTCGGGTATAGGTAATAGGTAAGCAAAGGCAGTACAGACCGCGCGGAGGCGTAATGTTTTCGATTAGAAAGTCCGTGACCTTGAACTTTGTTTTGGAGCATGCACAGCTCTCTTAAATGACCATCGGTGAACCTTAAATCGTTGCAATAAGGTTTACGAAATATCGGTTGCTGATACTCTACAAATCCGGCAATAGAGGTTCCTACGCCATTCTAAGTTATAAACAAGTATTTGGGCACGTTTTGTTGTGGAAATCTGGTGATCTAGTGGTATATTATTGGTTGGCTAACATTAAAGGCTTCGTCACACAGGCGCGTTTTCCGGGCGGCGCATGAGCGGGGCGCGCCGCTTTTACATATAAAACGCTCACGCGCCGCTCATGACCCGCGGTTCATTTATGGCCGAAATGTTTTGCTTAATAGTCCATGTAGAGATAGCGATATTAGCGATAGAATAGAAAGATATGTAGAAGACATAATATAGAATTATAGAGTTTGGTAAATAGAGTTGACGACCAGAGTTGTACCTTAAGAAGAGCTAGTGTAAAATTGTAGTTTAGACATTGAATTATCTATTACAAATTTTAATCTAAACTATATTCTGGCAAACCCACTTTCAGTAGAAAAAATCTTGAAATCAAATTTGTATGGAAAACTCACCCTCGCCATAAGTACTAGCCGAGACATAAACCCTAGGTTAATCTAGGTTGTTAATTACGATCGAGTACCGCAGGTGTTCAGGCTAACCTCAACTAGGCGTTAAAGAGGCCGATATCGCGGTTACATTTAATTGCGATTATGCTTGTTTATCAATTCCAAAAGCTAATATTACTAATTAGTCAGGAACAGCTAGTTCCTACGGAGCGGTGTTAACTTGGCCCGACTCTACCAAGCTACCAAAACTCTACCACCATAAGATAAAACTAAACTCTTTGCTTTTACAGAAAACAAATAAATATTCAACCTCCGACAACTAGGAATGTTGAAACATTATTGACAGTCATGACAGATTAGTGTTTCTGAGATTTCTAATAATATTTATGTGATAATACAAACAAATACATATTTATTTTCGTTTTGTGTGAGTGATTGTGTTCTGCATATATCTGGAACTAGGAGCCATTAAGTACCCGTAAGTCACTCAAAATGTCATCTCACAAAATGGTAAGTGTGTTCTTTTTACGCAACTTAAAGTTGCCTGGAAGCGATTGCTCTTTCAACGAATTCAACGATAACTGTCCGTTTTTTGCCCCCACTTACGTGTAATGTCTTTCACAGCTCATAATTTATGTAAGGTGTGCTATGTGGAGCATTAGTATTTTCTTTGCATTCCTGCAGCCAAAAACTACTGTTTTTAAAACGCCACAAAAACATCAAGTCGCTACGTTTCCGTCCCAGCTGAGTCGACGCCGTTTTTTTACTGCAATAGATATGGAAACTTGCGTTAATATTACCCAAGTGCTATCCAATCGCGTCGGCCCTGAACACCAGTGTAGATAACCTCAAAATGTTCGAGCTTAAGGGTCAGTTTACGCTGGTTTATCGCTAGCGACACGGTCGATAAGCGATAAGAATAGAGTTTTGGAGAGATCACGGCGCGGCGCGCGCGCCGCCCGACTAGTTTTTAGTTTAGTTCGCCGCCGCTCGCCTTAGCGTGCGCACGTGTTGTGTCCTCATGGAACGAGGTAGTCGCATGTTTGTGCTAACCCAGTGAAGTGTTATGGAGGAGGTGCGAGTGGCCGACTGGCCCGAGCCGCCCGGCGCGAATGCATGGCTCCCGGCTTACGGTTTCCAGCATGAGATTGACAAAGACGACTATTTCGGCTCCAATGGTGAGTTACCATTAGAGTTGGAATCGGGGCTTTGTCTGTGCTTTTGTGTTCTAATTCCGTTTAGTGTCTAACGTTTCGATACCGATGCATGGTGTTGCAATTTGTGATGTGTTTTGTGCAGCGCACTCGGGTTCGGTTCGACGCTGCAACGCTTGCACAAAGTAACAGTCTAACTTTTTACGCGGTCGAGTGAATGTCCTAAAGTTATTTCACATGAAAGTTGAGTTAAAAGCGTGTGTTAAAGTGGCGGCTTTTATTAAGAATTTACCTTTAACAGAATAACGTTTCGTTTCGTGTTTTACGAAAGGTCGATAACCTGGCCCGAGTGTGGTTCTGCTGCAGTGCTACTTATGTAAGAGCTAAGCGATGCCTTTGCGATTTTTTTTATTTACCATAACTTTCGCAGACTCGTACCCTTATTCTCCATAAAAATAATTTCAACTTTGCCCTCTGCGAATAAGCTTCAGATTCGTTTGTGTACTAGCCGAGATCTTGCGAAAGTTATGCCGTGTCCCGTTAGGGAGTTATTCTGATTTTCTCTGTTCGTGGATTGGAAACGAATTCGTTCGTGATGCGATGTGTTGATGCTAACTGTAAAATGCTACGGCGTTTGAATTTGGTTAAACCACATTAAAGAGGTTCGCCTTAATAATTTCAGACACGATACACAATTGAGATCTCAATTTGCATATTTTTAAATACGTAAGTAAATACATATGTAGTAACTAAAAAGTTTATAACATGGGGGCCATTGGGACCATTTGTAGAGACTATAATATAATAATAACATAAATTTTAAGCTAAATTTAATATTTATTCATCAAAAATACCCACTGTGACTAAATTATAGATAGAAACCCAGGTATATAAATTAGGTAGGTATATAAACAATAATATAACAAGAATTTAAGTCTAATGAGAAAGAAAACATGTTTACCAATTATACCTACTTTATAACACCTGTATGTAAAACCCTTTTTATGTGCAAATAAATGATTATGATTAGGCTACCTACCTATAACATAACCTATTTATTTATTTATTAAAGACCTGCTAGGGAGGTATCGATAGATTTGTCTAGGTTGAGAAACTATCGATCGATGTCGACCGTCTCATTGGTGGTAACACCCTAATATTTTGAACAAGACGGACTGCTCGAAATACCTATGACACCGTAAGATTGTGAACCCGTTAGTTCATAATCTAACGTAGGTTAGGTTAGGTTAGATTATAATCTCCCTACCGTCAGTTTATAATGTAACTAGCGAGATTATAATATGACGAGTGTTTACAATTTTACGGTGACACCTGACAGAGCAAGTAGTCTAACTTCAAAATCTTCAAATAAATACATGCGGTTAGTTGTCGCGCAAAAATCAAGAGACAATGCCTGCAGGCTATGGTCACTTGCATTGCAAATTTGTATTTAACATAATCTCCGACTCGTCCAAGGAAAAGGGCGTGCTGTGGAAAATTCATCAGGTCATCACACACTTTTGAATTTCGAACATGAATTACCACATGTTCGGTGATAGTACTGTCATTGATTGAGCTGTGTACACAAGGGCCGTTTCCATCGCAGCTGGCTGTGCACCTGCTGCCTACAATAATAATAAAGTTAGGGTGCATTCGCGTATGGTAAGGGGTCATTAATTTAAAACACATACGGCCCGAATGGAAAAGTGCTTCTAAGTCACAGCGATACGATACCGATCTGTTAGTGTCAAAAGTGACGTTTCTTGAAGTGACTTCTTATAGGTAAGCATTATTCGAATTAGGGCGAGAGATCTAATGGGGTTAAGTTCAGGTACTCTATCTAATACAGTAGAGTCCGGTTATAACGACGCCCAAGGGACCGTTTATTACGTCGTACTAACCGGACGTCGCACTAAACGAACTGCCAATTTTAATATATTTTTTTAATCAAAATAATGACATCATTTTGTATTTATTAATACTTATGCGACGATCAACGAAAAAAAAACATTTTAATTAAAATATTCATTTACGTTAGTATTACAACACTTTGTCTTAAATGCAGAGACTTGTGTGTTTAGAAGAAGCCACTTTTGTAGGTTCGCGTACTCACTCATCATCCGCAAATTACTCGAATCCCGTAAAATAAAAATCGTATTTTTTAGGGATCTAATCAAGGTGACAATCGTACATCGACAATCAAAAAATAAATAAGTTTTTTGTCAAACATTTCAATTTTGACTCAAGCCTTTATCGCGGACTGTTTACTTTTGTTTTAACAAGCAACCTATACTCAATTGAGACAATTCTTACAAACCCAAACTCAATTAGGATGCGTTGTTTTTTTCAAACAGTTCCTATGGCCACCTCCAGCTCGAAGGTACCAAAATATTGCATTGTCACCCAACTTCCATAATTATGTATGTGAAGTTTAAGCTCAACTGAATAATGCGAATTTGGTTTTATTTAGTTTGCAAAATTACGAAAACTCACAGTTTTTTAACTTGCTGCGTATAGGCAAAGGGGGGAGGGGAGTTGGATGCGCGGGACGGAGTAAGCTTCTTACCAACAATTTATTTGTAAAAATTACGTCGCTCGTCGTTGTAACCGGACTTGACGGACGGATTTTGTGTCAATTTCCGTCGTTAAAAGCGGTCGGTCGTTATAAGCGGAGTCGTAATAAACGGTTGGTTGTTATATGCGAAGTCGTACTAATCGGACTCTACTGTACCTTTAAACGAGCAATTCTTGTTTATTTATATATATATATATATATACAGGGTGCTTCCTGTAACAGGAGCAATAAATTAAACTAAAGGCTGTACTCCTCAAACTGACCAACATTTGTTCAGCAACTTTTAAAAGTTATGAATCCTTTAGACTTCATCTTTTTCATACAAAATAAATATTGCCTTCAATGTACGCTGACATCAGTATGTTTGACGTTGCTTTTCACGCTTTAAACATAACAAAATTTGCAATACATTGCGTCTTAAAATAAACTTTAAAGTGTAATAAAACTAATAAAAATCAAAACATGAGTTATTTTCAAAAGTTGCTGAACAAATGTTGATCAGTTTCAGGAGTATAGCCTTTAGTTTAATTTATTGCTCCTGTTACAGGAAGCACACTGTATATATATATAGATATATATATGTATTTCGGGGATCTCGGAAACGGCTCTAACGATTTCGATGAAATTTGCTATATGGGGGTTTTTGGGGGCGAAAAATCGATCTAGCTAGGTCTTATCTCTGGAAAAACGCGCATTTTCGAGTTTTTTATGTTTTCCGAGCGAAGCTCGGTCACCCAGATATTATGTATCTAAAAACAAAAGCTCTCGAAAAAGTAGAAAACCACACTAAAATATTAAAGACGTAAATAAAAAATGAAAATCTCAAGAATTCCCGTAAAAACAAACGTTGTGGGAGTGGTTTTCTCCGAGAGCGGTGGGGCGTGCGCCGTGCGGTGAGGAGCGAAGATAAACACGGAGTAAAGGCAGATAGCCGTATATTAACCAGTCGGCGCTAACACTAGGTACAGGAACTATGTAACTGGCTAGACTGACTAAACTGACTGACTGAGACAGGACAGCAGTCGAGCGCCTAGGAGGTGACGAGGATTTGGTTTGTCAAGAAGGTCCAGAAAGGCCCCAGAGGGTACGCAGTCCGTTCGCCTAATGACTCCTAACTAATACTCTCTCATTTCTCAACAATTACGAAATTAGGTGCATCGGGTCCTTATTCTAGGAAAAATCTTAACACCGCCATGTAGGATGGCTATGCGCACTGTACAGTGACATCTAGTGAGTGATTTGGTAACCAGTTAAGTTGTACAAACATGCGCGTTTATTTTTATATGTTAAACTACTTGGATACATTCGCTATATTTTTAGGAACATGTTACATGATGTTCTGTATTTTTTACAGGTTTCAGAAACCAAATATGATAGGCCTACTAACACCATCTCTGTGTGTATAGGTGAACTATATATGTATGAGTTGTCAAGATTACATTAATCTGTCTCTATACATTTGCTACGTTTTAGTAAAAATACAAGAGTTACGAAATGCTTGAAGTCATAATTTTAAGACTCTAGGAACACTAGGATTAAGATCAAACATTGGGTATTAGTAACGCCATCTTTTGAAGACACAGTGAACTATGGTTTACATAGGAACTGAAGGCTAACTAATTTACAGTAATCTTAGTTTGCACATTTGTTATGTGTACTCAAAAAATCTAGGCAACACTTAACACAGGTTACGCAAGGTTTTGGATTTTTAAAACTACGGGAAAGATCAAATTTAATAACGCTAATGTTTACGTCGAAATCGAGGACTACTAGCGCCATCTAGTAAGAGATCATACGAACTAAACATAGCGTATTAATGTATTTGGGAAAGTTCGCGTTACAACGTTTATTTCTCGTATTAATTCTAAATAAAAAACGCTCTTTACTGCTATTGCTATTCTGCTATCTACTAATTTTCTACACGCCAATCGAAAGAAAATATAAATTCCTTAGCAATTTTTCTCAGTGAAAAAATCTTCATCAAGAAATTAATTATAAAATTGAGCTATAAACAACTCTCGTTTCCGGACTTTTTATCAAAATGGCGTCCATCATAGTTTTTAATAATAGCCTATTTCGGACGAAACCGCGGTAGGAATGGTGAAAGTGTGTTATTACGTTTGAGCCATTGAGGGTTATAATTATGTCTGTTTGTCTGTGAGATGATTATTATGATAAACATGAAATCGTTTAGTCGTGCAAGAAAAGCGTCGATTATAGGGGTCTCGATGCCACTCGATGGGTTTGAATCATTGACATCTAGATATCTAGGAACTGGCTTTACGGGCAATAATAATGAGGCATGACAGGGGCCAGTACAGCGGCGTGAAATCGCTACAACGCGCTTTACGCGCTTGGTTGATGAGTTCGCATCACGCGCGCGATTGGTTGACGAGTTCGCATTACGCGCGCTATTGGTCGCAACTAGTCGCGTTAGACTGCACGATTGGCTGGAATTCGTGGGTAGCACCGCTGAACTAGTACGATGTTTAGTGCCCCATTAGCCCGTCCTATGGTTTGAATATATGGGGCATTATCTATGAAAAGGGACCTTATTGTCGATGGCGCTTACGCCGCACAGCGTCGCGCGGCATTGTATTTATATCAGAGCATCGTTAATAACGGCGTAAGCGCCATCGACAATAAGGTCCCTTTTCATAGATAACGTCACATATTCGGAAGACTGCGGGTTTTTTCTGGGCGATATTAGTTCACCTCTTGTCTGTTTAGTGTTTATGATAAGAATAAACCGAATTGTTTGTGTTCTTTTTTGCATATTTGTGGAGACTTATCTCTGCTGTTTGACCCACCCACGATTTTTGACAACCACGCACATCATCTTCCTCGCGTTGTCCAGGCATTATGCCACGGCTCATGGGAGCCTGGGGTCCGCTTGGTAACTAATCCCATGAATAAACTAGACATTATTGGGATTAGTCCGGTTTCCTCACGATGTTTTCCTTCACCGAAAAGCGACTGGTAAATATCAAATGATCGTACATAAATTCCGTAAAATTCCTTGGTACGAGCCGGGGTTTGAACCCGCGTTGCAAGTCGCACGCTCTTACCGCTAGGCCACCAGCGCTCCAATGACGACTAACTGAATATGGTTCCAATATTCAAATATGTATTGTTTTGATGACTTTGATGTCTTTTGATGTCAGGTGCACATTCGAATTGGCCTGTAACTCTCGTGTTTATAATAATACGTGTTGCAGGTGAGTGTACAAAGTAAGGTTATCCACCTTGATGCCAATACTGCAAGGCCCAGCGGTATAATTAAGGCTGGAAAGCGTGGTGTGACGTCACGTCACTAATTAGGTACAAACATATCGCCAAGTTCAAGTATTCGCTCGCGATATGGCGCTCTCAAGGCTACGCAGTAAAATAAAAATAAAACCGTGTATAATAGGTATTATACCAACACTAGTACGCTTAAATAATTTCATGCATGATGCAGCTACCTATTTGACAGAGTCCACACACGAAGCTGTAATACGAGTATACCTACAATATTTTGGTATCTTACGATATCTTATCGCAAGGCATCTGCAGATGCCTTTAAGATGCCTTGCGATATATCGCTCGGTATATTTCGCCACTCTCACAATATAGGTGTTAGGCAGAGAGCGATATATTATGTGTTTTGGTATCGTTGGCGCGTGTGGTGCTTAGCGAAACTCTAAGATATCTGTTGGTATCTGCTGATATCTGGCGATATATTATCGGTCCGTCTGTGACGAACTTCGTTGTAATCGGCTGAGACAGGACTGTCATAAACGTATTTAGACATAGGGTTATTATTCGTAAATTACGACGGTTTTCAAGGATACTAGGAGAGGTTGCAGACGCAAAAAGACCGGTCGGGCGGCCAATGCTGCGCTTTATGGCTCCTCTACACGATGGGCCAGCGCCGGCCACTCCAAGGGACGCATTTATGCGTTAGAGGGAGCAAGTGATATTGCTATCTCATTCTACCGCATGACTGCGTCCCTTGGAGTGGCCGGCGCTGGCCCATCGTACAGAGGAGCCATTAAAGAAGGCGCCACGAGCAGGCCTCCAACCCCCGCCCACCTGGGGGAGCATACACCTGCTGCGTGTGTGGCCGAGGGATCCCCTCTCGTACGTATAGGGCTTTACAGCCACGAACACAAGTGTCGTAACCGGGATGCTGCATAAACATCTGACACAGATGGTAAAGGCCTGTTATTATTAGGCGACACAAGCGAAGCATTTGAGTTAAAGATGCATAAATTGAATAATATGTACTAGTTTAGGCTATAGAGTGCCTAGTGCATGTGCACTTAGCCTAGAGACTGAGTCTAAGCTGCAACTTTTGACATATCCAACACGGCGTGCAGTTAACCTACACGATGCGGCGAATTCCATTGCTACCATCGGCCACATTACTATGTATACAATTGCTGGGTTTTATACCATATTAGTTACAGTAACATACTAAAATGTCAGTTTGATAATAAAATATTCAAATCAATCAATCATCGTTGCTAGAAATTGTAATACAAATACATTAGAGATGAAAGAAGATTGCATGCAGCGGAAATTATAATGTTAAGATGGATGTGTGGAGTAGTGTTGAGTCGCTCACTCGTGAGGCACCTCATTTGTACCACTCATTTTGTTAATTTGTCGCAGTACTTCGTACCGAAAAAATGTCTTACTTCACTCCTCTATTCATTTTACTTGATTCTAAAATTATCTTTCTCCTAAAAGTTCTATTCTTAACCTCCAGAATTGCACTCCAATTAAATGTTACTATTTATTTATTTATAAAGGAAGTGATGAATATTTTTGTCGCCGTTGGAATTAATGGAATAGTCGACGCTGAAAATATGCTAGTACCTCACCTCATTTGAAGTAAGACATTGTAACACCTCATTTTAGAAAATGAGGTACTCATACAAACTCATTTTAAATTGATGTCCTACCCATCACTAGTGTGGAGTGACGAGAAAGGATCGAATTAAAATGAGTACCTATATAAGGGGAAGTTTCAAAGTAGCACCGGTAACGGAGAAGATGAGGAGTAGTAGGTTAGCGTGGTATGGGCATGTAATGAGGAGGGATGAATGCCATATAGACAAAAGAATGTTAGGGATGAATGTTGATGGACAGAGAGCGGATGGAAGACCCAAAAAACGATGGATGGTTTGTGTGAAATAGGATATCAGAAAGAAAGGAGTGAGTGCTGAGGTGACGCAAGATAGAGGAGAATGGAAGAGGAAAACATGTTGTGCCGACCCTACATAATGTGGGATAAGGGCATGAGGAAGAAGAAGAAGTAACTTTTACTCCCTCTATTTTCTTTGTATGCAGGGCTATTTTTGGACCGTTAGCCATATTGTGCGAGGTGATTAGGTAGGCCATACTGAACAACTTTTTCTATGGGACCAACTCCGAAATCACAAAATTTTTGGCCGTTTCATACATTTTGGTCGAGTTTTCTATGGGAAGGCCAATTTTTTTTTGGGATTTCGGGGTGGTCGGTTGGTCCCATAGAAAAAGTTGTTCAGTATGGCCTACCTAATCACCTCGCAGATGGCTAACGGTCCAGAAATGACCCTGTAGCAATTTTTAATAGCGAAACGTATTAGTAAAAGAATAAGATGTTACGTAAATGAAACTTCATGTAATTTAAACATGTCGTTTTAAAATGAGAGTGTAACATTAGTTTTATAGGAGCGGTGCGGGTTTTTGGTGGCGGATTCGTGTGAATTAAGCACTTGCCCGTGCAGAGGCGAGAATTAACGTCATTTAATGTACTTACGTGACACCACGTTCGTGTTAATGTATTAGATACCGTGTGAACAAAATTGTATACCGCTGATTCTCACTTCTCACAGTATTGCCAATGCTAACGAGATTTTTTCTAAGAGAAAACATTCACCAGGGGTCTACCGCGAAAATGTAAATATGCATTGCGGGGATCTTTCTCTTTTACTCCAATGAAGGCGTAAGTAGAGCGATAGAGAAAGATGCCCGCAATTTGAGAAGTTCGATTTTCGCGGTTATAGTCCTAACAATTGCTTTTTGTGATTGCTTTCTTTGCAGGCAAAGGAAGGAATCCCTAATGCGACATCTGCCTTAGTAGCCTACTGCGGCGCAAATACTTCATCCGACCCTATACTCTCTATTCTCTATTATGCACTAGCGACCCGTCCGCCTTGCCACGGGTTACACATAACCTTAAATTACACACCTAAACCTTTCTCAAGAAACACTCTATTGATAGGTGAAAACCGCATGAAAATCCGTTCCGTAGTTTTTGAGTTTATCGCGAACATACATACACATAAACAGACAGACGCGGCGGGGGACTTCGTTTTATAAGGTGTAGTGATTACATACGTAACCTCGCGGTCGATCTTACTCTACTCTACGGGAACCAGTTGGGTAGCACCAACTCCATAACGTAGTATGTCTCTACGATTCACAAAATCACATATGACTATTTGAAAAGAAGTCTTAAATTCTATTACCAAAAGGTCTTAAGTATATGTGAGTTTCGTTATGTTGTGACGTTTTAGATTTGGGGGTTAGTAAAGGTTACCCGCGCTTGTGAAAGAATAGAGCACGTTAGATTGTAAAGAAGTGTGGTAAAGAACATTTCAAAGGGCAGACGAGAGAAGGATGGTCATGAACTCATGATAAAAGGTGGATAATTAGCAAACAGTTGTAACTGTGCGCAGTTCATTAGTCTAACTCTTTTAGCAAGTATTCTTTTGCTAATACATTATGGAGTTTTTTTTCCTCCAAAAATGTAACGGAATGGAGTTTTTTTGAATGAGATGGCGTTTTTTAATATTTTTCCGTACTTATACAAGGTGTTACATCAGCCACTGAAAGTGGGATGGGTACACGTTGTGTAGGTCATACTGAGCAACTTTTACTATGGGACCAACCCCGAACTCACAAAAAAAAATTGACACTCTCATACAAGATATCAACATCAGCCAGCCAAAATGTATGGGAGAGTCAATTTTTTTTCGCGTTAGTGGGGTTGGTCTCATAATAAAACGTGTACCCTACCCACTTTCAGTGGCTGGTGTAACACCTTGTATAAAATGTTAAAGATGTGTAAGTATATGTTTGATCGAAGACACAAAAATGCGTGAGTCGTGACAGATTGTTCGCTATATGGTATATTTGTATGTTACATTACATATATGCACCTAGTAATTTTCAGTTTCACTCATTAATACAATAGGAATACTTATGTAAATAGGTACATCAATTCACGCAATCAGGCAATCTTAAAATCTCATTTTCTATTTTATAATAAAATTCAACGTTTGTCAACATACTCAACGTATATTGTTCTGTTAAGCGGGCCACTCACACACCTGCCGCAGGGGCAATATGGGAATTGGACCCTTAATTGCCTCCTTAATTGTGATGTGTGTAGAGAAGCAGGGGCAATTTTTAGATTGGGCCTGCAGCAGGGCGGCAGGGGCGCAAGACCTTCCTAGCTCCCTAGATTGTATCTACCGCCCTGCTAGGTTGTTACATGTGTAGTACGATTGGGGCAATTCCAGTCAGTTCATTGGCGACTACCGACTGCTTTGATAACACAGGAGCCATTCTCGTCGACGTGCGTTCAGCGGGACTATCACTTACACACTGAGTGGCAGGCTAGTGTGTAGAAAACAGCCTAAAATTGCTCCGACCGCCGTGCGACCGGTATTGCCCCCTGCGGCAGGTGTGTGAGTGGCCCGCTTTAATTATGTTTCTCTTTTCCAACGATGTGTATGAAAGTGACAAATGCGATCCGTCAACAAACTACTTGACTTGACGCTGCATATGGATTTAGGAATTCCTGAACGATCTAAGCGATCATGCGATCATAAATCATAGATCACGCTTGACCATGCGCGAGCGCACACATCGGGTAGATAACTAACCAACTTACGAATCATAACTCTTATTGCCAGGAATTAAGGTTCAATTAAGGTCAGTCGGTGAGGTTTGAACGCAATGAAATGCTATTGGAAATTCGTAAGACGAGTATTGTCTATTGTTGTGTCAGGCGTATAGAAATACGGCCAAGAAAAAATGCAGTACCATTTCGTACCTTGTCACAGTGACAATGGGATGAGGTCCCTAGCGACTTTCATGGTGCTTGTCAGTGTGACATACATACGAAATGGTACGGAAATTAAATTCTTTGACTACAAGGTACAAGTTGCGGAAAGTTTACAAAAAGTAGGTAGGAAAAGTTATCGGAAATTAGGTACAGGAAAATAGGCAACTTTTATTTTGGAAATGAATCATTTCGAATTTCGATTGCCAACCAAAAATATGAACTTCCAAAATTTTCGGAGTTTGGCAATTAGTTGTCCAGCGCAGATTTTTCGATGGCAAAAAAGAAAGAAGGGGGGGGGGGGGGGGATGTGCCCGTTTTCGTTTTTAGAACAAAGTCTCCAATGTTCAAAGTAGGTGCCATCAAAAACGACAATTTTTTCGGACAATACGATGACGACGTTTATTGTAACTTCCAAAAATGACCCCACGGGAATTGTGTGCCAGTTGTGCAACGTGGGAATTGTGTCAACTGTACAACGCCATGTTGACAAAGTCAAATATTGTAAATGTAGTTTACAATTTGACTAGGTATTCTGTTGCGACAAACGTGAGTTACCTATGCTTTATTCTTGCCAAGATAAATGCAGTCCTTGAAACGTCCGCCTGACATTTGAGATAAACCGTCTCAGCCAGATACTGCAAATACCGTTCAAAAACGACCTAACTGTAAAAAAAAACCTTATTCTTTTACGCCGTTTTGAAAATAAACAGGTTTAAAGACAGATGAACCGACCAATTTCGAAAGCACTCCCCAATTAACAAAAGAGTTGGAGAGTCACGACTTTACGTTTGGTTACGTAATGTACACGTGACGAAAATATAGTACGTTACTGCCATGGATGTTACATTTTCTAATTAATGATGATCTTTAATTTGCATCGTGTTCACTGTGTTTATGTATTCCTAAAATAGCTGTGCGAATTGTGTGATAGTATGTACCTACCCTACAGATAAATTATAATGATATCGGTTATCATCCAGCGATATGTTTGTTTTCAACTGTCATCTCAATGCAGTTTATCTTGAAACGCAAAAAGTACTGATATTGGCTGTTATCACTCGTATGGACAACACATACGAAGCATAAATAAATTATATTGTACATGGTGCGTAGCCAACATGCCAATCGTTTACGCTCCGTAATTATAGCGATCGAATCGCAACCGTCGCATCAACATGTCAGAAAGGTAGAGAAAAACGGACTCTAATTAATTTACTTGAATGTTATAATCTTGATTTTAGAGTCTGTGCGGAAAGAGAAGCGTCGTGAAATGTATGGGATCCAATACATTCTACGACTCTTCTCTTTCCGCACAGACTCTATAAAAAGTTAGTCAGATCTCTGTGAACTGTCTAGATTTAGTGCAACGCCCCTTTATAAAATTTGCGTCAAAGATCATAATATCAATATCGGCTTCAAAAGTAGGGGCCCGCCTGGTCACAATAGTCATACTTACATAATAATGGGCAATTATCATTTATTGCACTATAAATACCTGTCTGGTGTGCTACATTCAGTCGAATGGTGTCTTAGGTACGTACCTACTTTATATTTACCGTACTGTTGGTACTGTCAACTGCATTGTAAGACGTATTAATGTTTTGAAAAGATGTGTCCCGCCGTGTTTCTTGCCGGCCCCATATTGGGATACCCTCCTCCAATTGTGGAGGGACTTAATTCTTCTGGGGCAGAGGTGGTGCCTGACCACAACTACACACTATGAGGGGCAATTATTTACGTTTTTCTTTATAACGTAAGAGCATAATTATTTGATGAATACCTACCGTAATATTTCCCACGAAATGCGACGTGACGTTATTGACCTTTCGCGAGCGACCTAATTCCTCTGTTATGTCATAACTCACTGCTGTAATTAGTTCATACAATACCTCATAATCGTAATTAATTAATTAAGCACTTAATGAGGTGTTTTTTATTGTTTTATTTCCAAGATAAAGTTATCAGCAATTGCATAGTGTTTGTGTGTGATTATTTTGAGGCAAGGTTCCTAAATTTCTTTAAAATTCTGACTAATATTTGCGTTTCACATTTTATTTGACAGCTCGCAACATATTTAACTACCAAGGTTTGTTGGTTAGTTAGTTTAATAGTTAGGTAGATTTATTGTACATACATTGAAATACAATTGCCTTCCCAGGAAACTAATTTTTAACCGAGAATTTGTCCAAGAGCCGTTTCAATAATCAATGGGCACACTGCTGCAGCATTGCCACAATTGTCACATAACGAGCATGACCTACAGGCTGACAAAGCTAAGTAATTTATGTACAGTCACCTGCAATATGTTACACAAAGAAGGCCGCAAAAGTATCTGACACGATCTTATTTGTAGCGTTGTACACATATTTTTGCGGCCTTTGTTGTGTAACATATTATTGCAGGTGACTGTACGCACTTTACTAAAGGTCGACGCACGTAGCATAAGTCTAAAAAGACGTAACTCAAATTTTTTAACGATTTTTGCCAAGAGACGACGACTTCTTCACGGTGGTAAATATCGGCGAATTCTATAACGGACAATAATTTGTCTTGAAAACGGCATATTTTAAGTTAAGCCGTTTAGTTAAGACTGTGAGGTACTGCATGCAGGATGGTTTAGTCTCTGTTGACATCTGTTTTTCGTTACTCATTCCTTTAACCTTTTCGACGCCGTGTCAAACACAAAAACCGGCCAAGTGCGAGTCGGACTCGCGCACGGAGGGTTCCGCACCATCAACAAAAAATAAGCAAAAAAACGGTCACCCATCCAAGTACTGACCCCGCCCGACGTTGCTTAACTTCGGTCAAAAATCACGTTTGTTGTATGGGAGCCCCACTTAAATCTTTATTTTATGCTGTTTTTAGTATTTGTTGTTATAGCGGCAACAGAAATACATCATCTGTGAAAATTTCAACTGTCTAGCTATCACGGTTCGTGAGATACAGCCTGGTGACAGACGGACGGACGGACGGACGGACCGACGGATGGACGGACGGACAGCGGAGTCTTAGTAATAGGGTCCCGTTTTTACCCTTTGGGTACGGAACCCTAAAAACTGTCACGCTGACGCCACGTCACCGAGGTGTCAAAACTGAAATTGAACTTTATGCATATACACGTAGGTCTATGTTGCTCTGTGGTCTGTGACCGATTAATCGGTCTTTGGCGTTGAACCTACGGTGCGTATATGTATATCGGTCACTGGCGTCCATAAGGTTAATTAATACAGATAGTTTTGATAACACTTATTTTCCTAATGTTATCTAGGGTTGCCAGATCGAAAGGTGCTATTATCGGGAAAACATATCAATTTTTCGGGATTTTGGGCCTTAAGTCGGGAAACAAAAACCATTCAAACTAAATTAATTGCATTAAAAACAACGATATTATACATTATTGGCACTACGTCAGCTGTTCTGCCCACTCTCGCCACGCACGCCCCGCGCGCGCGCTGACGGGCTCGACGCGGGTCGCTTGCTCGCTCGACGACAGTTCGAAACTTGAAATTATTGTTTATAGCGTGAAGTTGTTTTTCGGGACAATTTTCACTTTGTCGGGAATCGGGAAACCATGCTAAAAATCGGGAGAATCCCGCCGAATCCCGACCATCTGGCAACCCTAATGTTATCCCCGTTATTCCCGTAGTAATCCCATATTTTACCTTGCCATGACTAGGGCGGCAATACCAGGCGACAGGTATAGATAGCCACAGAACATATTAAAGTTATAGGCTTATTTATAGGTATTGGCAAAAATGGCGCCACCCCACATAAATTCGCTTGAAAGAAAATACTAAAAGGTTTTCGCAGCATATAAGTAAATATGTACATTGTACAATATGCATAATGGCGTCGGGGTCGCACACTCAATCATTACCCAAACCGCCGTTTGCGAATTGAATCCATTTCTCAAAGTCAGAAATACGGAAGTCGTTAAATTTGACCAATTGTCTGTCTCGAACTGCCGTGTGACTGTTCTCGATTGTGAAAAAAAGACAAACAATGATTGCTCGCACAGACGAGCTACTTAAATTGCAATATTTTTGCATGGAACAGGCATAAGAGATTGGAAGAGAATGGAAGATTCTGAGTCTAAATAACCCAAACGTTGATGGTTTTTCGGAAAAAAGTAAATGGTACCATTGTTTCTGAATCTTAAATGTAAATCGGTCTCATGGGGTCAGTATGGGGTTCATGAATAAAGAGTGTACAGGTTTTTAAGGGTAGGCAACGCGCATGTGACACCCCGTGGAGTTGCAGCGTCCATTAGCTACGGTGGCCGATTACCGATTGTAAGTGGCACCAAAGCTTGTATCAAAAATGAGATTTTTGACAAAAGTTCTTATTAAATAATATGCACAATATAATATGACTCAAGGTAATTTACTTCCAAAATCTTTATCAGCATCTAAAATGGACCCGTTAATAAAATGTCATGACATTATAAAGAATATTGTAGATGACATTGACACTTAGCAAAAACCCAATAACAATAGTATTTTATCCATTCAACATGTGATTGTGTTGCATAACGAATGCTGCAAGAGTAAAAATTGTGTTGACACACTTGACGATTCCTTTATTATTTACAATTAAGTATAAAGATGGCGATTCAGCAACACGTGAGCATGAAGTTATATTTTTTAAACTGGAGCGAGTTGTCACTTTTTATGCCATACTAATTTGAACCTTATCACCGAGACAGAAAGTTGTTCGTACCAGACTAGAGAAAACGGTCCACTTGAGATAGAAAAACCCGAGCCCTGTGTCTCACTCGCACATGTTGCCAATGTTAAAAAGATACCATTGTGGTAGAAATTATATCATTAAACTACTGAATTTAATTACCTTCTTATACAATTTTAGTGCTATATTCAGATTACAGTTCTGATATATTTTAAGTAATTTGTAAATAATTATGATGCCAATATTATTAACTGATTAAACCAAGCGCATACACAGCAGAAAAAAACCTAAATTTTAGTATGGTAGGATTTGTAGTAACTTTAAATATTAATTGGTATCCCCAACTTGATGACATTTCTTCAAAACACGTGAATGCGAAATTTCTTAAAAATTGTGAAGAAATGTTATGTTAAAGGTTGTTGGAGTGAAATAATTGCTAATTGTGCAATACTGTTTCACAAGAAAGCCACAATTATTACATTTTACTATAAAAATACAAGACAACATTGTCAAACTCATTAGGGTGACTATGATGTCGGCACGTTGTGAATCGGTCTCACAGAATTCTTATAATTAACGTAGGTAATGTAAAAGTAAGTTTAACTTAATAGGTATGTCTTTATTTCGGCATGTTTAATTTAAGATTTGTTATAGAATACCTAATTGAAGGGATGTTTACAAAAACAACATAACTGATTAGAGCGGTTGTCATTTTTTTTAAGAACATGTTAATGGTTTCAGGTGTCAACCAGTGTAGTCAGTTATGTTGTTTTTGTAAACATCCCTTCAATTGCCAAAATTAAAAACCAAAGTGCTTAACTCCTTAAACATTACAGACGCTCATTTATACATAATATTTTGTTACGGAAAAGGTGTGTCAAACTGTTTATATATATGCAATCGATTCTTTATAGGTAGGACACATTTCCGTCAATAGAAAAAAGGCACCAACTTTAAAAAAAACGTCATATTTGCTAAACAGATCTTCAATGACGCTTACACTTAAAAAAAGCTGAAGTGGACAAAAGGGAAGCCTACCTTTATGAACATACCATGAGTGAGTGCTAAAGAGGCCGACTACAAATGAAAGAAAAAACCCGACTACTTAAAATTTCACTTTATTTAGAAAATGTCACACCCTACTGATATATTTCATGTTATCCTAATATCCCACATACAGATGTCTTATGGTCACCCTAATTAGAACGAGATGCAGGGCTCTAGTTTGACTTCTCATGTGGACACACTTTTTGGTCAATGTACTCGATCCAGTTTATTAACTCTAAATCCGTGCACGTGAGCATGTGAACAGTGTTTGTTGAGTCTCGAGTCTTTCGAATACTTCATACTATGCTTTAAGACTTGACTCGGTTTTTTAGTGACACATCGTCATCATCCTCGCGTTGTCCCGGCTTTTGCCACGGCTCATGGAAGCCTGGGGTCCACTTGGTAACTAATCCCGAGAATTGGCATCGGTACTAGTTTTTACGAATCTGATCTTAGATCTAGACCTCTGGGATTAGTCCGGTTTCCTCACGATGTTTTCCTTCACCGAAAAGCTACTAGTAAATCGTCAGGTGACAAGAACAGGAGCTGAGATTTAAATATTTTAGGTAAATATACCCGTCTCGCTAACAGAAGCGGCTCGTAAAACTAGTGCGATAAGGACAAGGCGAAAAATCCTGCGTAAAAATCTCAAAAATCGAGGTTTCGTACTCGACTGTTTCCTCCTCCAAAACTTAACCAATCGTAACCTTTGGAAATCTAAATGATTATGACATTATCTGTGTCGGACTGTTTTGCTTTTTTGGCTAATTGATATAAGTTTTGAATAGCGCGCCTCTCATTGCGGCATAGTCAATTAGGCCATTTTGGCCATTTTTGAAGGGCTCTAGCGCCTTAAAAAACAAAAATATAAAAAAAAGCAAAACGGTCCGACACAGATATTGACAATATTAATCTGTGTTGAAAAAATCATTGCTCTAGCTTCAAAACCCACGGAGGAAACAGTCGAGTACGTTTGTATGGAGAAATGACCACTCCTGTTGGCTCTTAAGTATACCTCCACAAGTTCATAGCCATAGTGAACCATATTAGTACGAAAACGAGGTTGATTTTTGTTTAAATATTTTATAGTAATTAGTGACTTTTGCTTGTCACCTGACGAAATATCAAATGATGTTTCGTACATTATGTTCCGAAAAACTCTGGTACGAGCCGGGGTTCTAATCTAACCCGCGATCTCCGGATTGAAAGCCGCACGATCTTACCACTAGCGTTTATTTTTTAGAGTGATACAATTTAATCGAAAATTGAATTATTTTTAACTTGTTAGAGACCCGACCTATTTATGCCTACCTTCTATTGTTATTGTTACTCAATGTTTAGCAACGAACCGGCACAAAGTTAGGAACAACTGTTACTTTTAGTAGATCAGTATCGTAAGCGCTTTTCGTTTGTTAAGAACAATCTAGATTTTGAGCAAAGGCTATTTGTTATGTTACGGCCTTCGCTTCGTCGAAACGGATCAGCTAGTTCGCCAGTTTTTTAACAGGAACATTTATTGTTACGCTTACATAGGTACCTGCTGGGTTCTATATTAATTCTGTGCTTAATAAAGCAAGTGACGATAATGCTACATGCTCAGAGATGTGACTTATTTGAAATACTTGTATTTAAAATGCAAATACAAAATGCAAAATACCTATTTTGTATTTAAATACCTTTTGAAAAAAACTATTTTGTATTTTATTTGAAATAGTTTTTGGGACCTATTTTCTATTTTCAAAATACAAAATACTTTTATCACGACGACGTTTTTATCACACTAACGAGAGGCATTATACTAGCTGTAACATTACAAATCTAAATTAATGCTTTTAAAATTTGTCCGTTATAAACCATCATCCTTCCGGTTAATATGAGCAAACAACTAGAAATTTGCACTTTAGATAGAGGACTGATTGACACACTGTTTTCAAAGAATAAAGAGTCTTTTCAATTCGGATATTCTGAGTAATACTTTTTAATTCAGACTAGGTATTCACTATTCACAGTACCTTTTATCGCAAAGTATTTGTATTTTTAAAAAGTATTTTGAAAATACCTATTTCGTATTTTGTATTTTAAATACAAATTCAAAAACTATTTTGTATTTTGCATTTGAAATAGTATATCAAGGTAGTATTTGTGTTTTGTATTTAAATACTTTTTATAAAGTATTTTTCACATCTCTGTACATGCTAACGAAAAAGAAGACCAGATTGCCTTTCTACGGGAGTCAGAGTCAGTCGAAGACAACTACCAATATTAATAAAAAGTCTGATATTGAAATATCGTTGTGATGTTGTGATTCAGGGAATATTACTTTACTTTCAAATATAATATTTAAAACGTTCGAGTTTTGAACACATATTAACTCACTTTTATAGACGGGTCTATCGCGAAATTTATTTTATTACCTTTATGTGCCTATATTTTTGCTATATGCATATTTATTTATATACATGTCGGAGGCAGATCGTAAAATCGGTCATATCGAGATATTCCTAGGCATACCATGAAACGCCGCCATTTCATGATCTGACTAGCGACTACCAGCCATATCGTTCAAACATCAACGTTTGACGATTTGCCTAGCGACGTTTAGGCATATCAAATAGTAGGGTGTGATATTCCTAGGCAGATCATGAAACGCCGGCATTTCATGATCTGCCTAGCGACGACCAGCCATATCGTGCAAACCTCAAGGGGTGATATTCCTAGGCAGATCATGAAACGCCGGCATTTCATGATCTGCCTAGCGACGACCAGCCATATCGTGCAAACCTCAAGGGGTGATATTCCTAGGCAGATCATGAAACGCCGGCATTTCATGATCTGCCTAGCGACGATTAGCCATATCGTGCAAACCTCAAGGGGTGATATTCCTAGGCAGATCATGAAACGCCGGCATTTCATGATCTGCCTAGCGACCACCAGCCATATCGTGCAAACCTCAAGGGGTGATATTCCTAGGCAGATCATGAAACGCCGGCATTTCATGATCTGCCTAGCGCGACCATCAGCCATATCGTGCAAACCTCAATGGGTGATATTCCTAGGCAGATCATGAAACGCCGGCATTTCATGATCTGCCTAGCGACGACCAGCCATATCGTG
Source organism: Cydia amplana (assembly GCF_948474715.1). NCBI lineage: Eukaryota > Metazoa > Arthropoda > Insecta > Lepidoptera > Tortricidae > Cydia > Cydia amplana. The sequence continues at coordinate 35,339,331 of NC_086096.1, read as the reverse complement.
CAAACCTCCAGGGGTGATATTCCTAGGCAGATCATGAAACGCCGGCATTTCATGATCTGCCTAGCGACGACCAGCCATATCGTGCAAACCTCAAGGGGTGATATTCGTAGGCAGATCATGAAACGCCGGCATTTCGTGATCTGCCTAGCGCGACCACCAGCCATATCGTGCAAACCTCAATGGGTGATATTCCTAGGCAGATCATGAAACGCCGGCATTTCATGATCTGCCTAGCGACCACCAGCCATATCGAGCAAACCTCAAGGCTCAAAAGGAACGTAAACTTGTATTAAAAGGTACGATCTGGCAACACTGGACTCGGACGCAGCGCCATATAGAATGCAGCGCCACCAGTGGCAAAAAATGCAATTATTTTACGATGCGATCGGTATGAATGAAGCTAGGAATTCGACGAATACATTGCTCCCATCGATCTGCCGAATCTTTTATAAGACAGATCGTGATATGCCTGAGTTAATTTTAGTCAGATCATGAAATGGCGGCGTTTCATGATATGCCTAGGAATATCTCATCAATTATTTTACGATGCGCCCGGTATGAAGCTAGGAATATCAACGAATACATTGGTCTGACCGATCTGCCGCCTCTTTTATAAGGCAGATCGTGATACGCCTGGGTTAAACTTAGTCAGATCATGAAATGGCGGCGTTTCATGATATGCCTAGAAATATCTCGATATGCCCGATTTTACGATCTGCCGCCGACATACATACAACGATATAATTAGACTAAGAAATGTCTGCAACAATTTTGATCTTCTATGAAATTATCAGTATGAAACAAGGTCGCTTCCCGCTGTCTGTCTGTATGTAGGTATGCTTAGATCTTTAAAACTACGCAACGGATTTTGATTCGGTTGATTTTAATAGATAGAGTGATTCAAGAGGAAGGTTTATGTATAATTTGTTAACCCGTGTGAAGCCGGGTCGGGGCGCTATTAACGAATAAATAGCACTTGATTAAAATCGTTGCTGACTTGTCTTGGTCTAACTCTACACTAATCTATTCTTATGGGATTTTATGTGGATTTATTCTCCAAATACTAAAGTGACTTAATTAAAACTGTAATTTAATTTCAACATAGTTTTAAGTCACTTTAAGATTTAGTTGCGCGACACAATGCTATTAATAATCATTTTTGAACTTACCATTGCTTGCTTAGAAATTAGGGACCACATATATTTAAATATATGCCTATACAGAAAACGGAAAAATATATACAGCTCTAACCCAAAATGTTACCGAATGGAATAGTGAAGTTCGCGAGTTCTAAAATTAACACTTTCAATGCTAAGTGCTCCGATTTCGACATAGAACGAACTGGTTATTAGGGGCGAAATTAAAAAATTAAGCGTTTTCACTCAGAATGGACGCCGTAAGGTAAGTGCTATACAATGATATTATATAACCATAGATAGGTTATACTCATACTTGAGGAGCACAAAAAATACTTCCATATTTATTTCTGTGCCTACGAAGAAATCTGTTATTTTTGATTAATTTTCTCATTCCATCCATCTTTGTCACACTCGTTGTTAAACATAAGGTCGACTCTTTCGGCGTGCGGGAGCTCGTTAGCACGTGCACATTCCTCGCTTGTCCAGCCGCGACTAAAGGAAACTTGTCCAATTTGTCACAAGTTAAGCGCTTCAATTTTGGAACACCTATAACCTATCTTGAGTTATAAATCATTGGTGCTATACTCGTATTACAACCATAGACAAAGATATTTCTTGGTTTAAAAATAAAACTAGCTTTAAAAATATACCTACGTTACTTATTTAAGATAGTTCCTTTTAACTAAAAATAAGCTTAGAATACTTTATATATTTTACCTTCGGTTTTTAAGCGTAATATGTACCAATGTTATTAAGCTCAATATGTAGTTGAATTTTTAATACCTTACATTAAATCTCCCGTGAGTCACGTGACTCACGTAGTTGCAGTGAAAATGAAAAATGATTTATTTAGGCATAAAAATGCAGTTTATTACATAGTAGAAGGGTATTACATTTTTAGGAGTAAGTATTCTATTGTTAGACAGCCTAGGAATAGTGTCCTGAGCCCTAAACTAACAGTACTTAAGTATATACTATATTATTTTTGCTACATACGAGTGTATGTTCAATTGTTTATTAAATGTATTTTGGGTAAATGTTATTTTAATCCTTTGGTAGATTAAACTTTATTTTGGGATGGAAATTGTTTTGGATCATAAACAAAGAAAGTATAAGACGCATAAACATGCATACTTAGACTATCTATAGTTGGTCAAACCAAATTGTCAGTAAATAAGAACATAAAAAAACTAAACTCATCCTTTTCTTTTGGGTGCTCTAGTACTAGTGTAAGACAAAGATAGTATGATTCTCTCTGTCTTTGTTTGAAATAAGACAGTCCTTTAACAAACTATAAATTAGACCGGTAACTAAGATAATCAAGTGTCAACGTTTGACTACCCGCTTACCAGCAAATGTTTCGCGTACAGCGCCATCTAGTTAGACCTGCGCAAATGTCTATAATGCTTTATGCATCTTATTATTTCTATGTCTATGTTTGTGATTGACTCAACGGGTGCTCACATCAGGGGACTTAGTGTAAGGCCTGAGTGGACGCTCGAATTGGGCGTGCAGCGGGGCGGGGCGTGCGGCGTGCATGTTAAACAAATGCAAGCATATATAGGGTGGACCATTTTTACTTTTTTTTAATTTATTAGGGGGCACAGTTAAAAAAAGGTGCCATTTGGTAATTAATTATTGCACGTATTTTTATTTTATTTTTAGCTTCTCCGGATTTTAGTTAAAATTTTTGTTAAATGTATGGACATTCTGAAAAAAAAATGTTTCTTTTTGAGTACTTTTTTATTTATTTATGGCTCTGAACCTTTGCCATGCTATTTCGAGCTAATAATGGTATAACTTTTTAGCTAAAGTTTGAATAAAGAGACGATACATAAATATACTCCGCAGACCATACAAAATATAACAATATTTATATGAAAACTTTGAAATGGATCCGGAGGCAGAAAATGAATTTCGATTACAGAATAATTTGAAACACTGTTTATTGGCATTATTACGCAACTTTTTGTAACTGTGCCCGAAGGATAACTAATACTTTTTTTTCTCCATACACAAGTGACCCACCCTAATTATAGGAGCGGCCTTAGTGCACGCTGCTCAAATTACTTGTGATCCCGACGCCACGCTGCACGCCCCGCCGAACGCTCCGCTTCGAGCATCCATTCTGGCCTTACACTTAAGCTAATTGTGACAATCGTTTAAATAATACCGAATATAAATAGAACGCCAAGCGGAAATTATCACGTGACCTTTCTCGGATGTCATTTTCATACATTTTTACTTTTCGATTGCCGTTTGCCGATAAACGATTGTCGTCGTGGCTGCAGCTTGTGTCATTAATGTCATTGTATGTGACGATAACTGAATCGCCGACGATAGTCGCACGAAAACGTCAAGAAAGTCAAAGCCAGCGTCAAGTGATGATCTGCACGTTTTTATACTTCAACCAACCCCGGCGGAGACCACCTGGCAAGTATTATTTATGGGATTTCTGTAAGCATATCATGGTAAAATGTAATTTTTAGGGTTCCGTACCCAAAGGGTAAAAACGGGACCCTATTACTAAGACTCCGCTGTCCGTCCGTCCGTCCGTCTGTCACCAGGCTGTATCTCACGAACCGTGATAGCTAGATAGTTGAAATTTTCACAGATGATGTATTTCTATGGAAGCTATACCAACAAATACTAAAAACATAATAAATTAAAGATTTAAGTGGTGCTCCCAATCCCATACAACAAACGTGATTTTTGACCGAAGTTAAGCAACGTCGGGCGGGGTCAGTACTTGGATGGGTGACCGTTTTTTGCTAGTTTTGCTCTATTTTTTGTTGATGGTGCGGAACCCTCCGTGCGCGACTCTGACTCGCACTTGGCCGGTTTTTTTTATAATAACTACACTAATTCCACAACACATCGTCAAATTTGTACAGAATGGCATCTGTAACATTTTTCCGTATATATTTCTCAATAATATAAATACACACCCATACATTTCGTCAGTTTAGTTCAAGAATCGTCGCCTAGTACCCATAATATTGGTTATGTTTGGGCAAAGATCTATTGATTGTATGTCTAAGGGCCGTGTACACGGTGCCGCCTCCGCGCCGCCGCCGCACCTTCGCGCTACGTACACGAGACGCGTAAAGCCCGCCGCCGCACCTTCGCGCTATGTACACGAGACTCGTATAGCCCGCCGCCGCGGGTTTTACGCGTCTCGTGTAAGTACATAGCGCGATGGTGCGGCGGCGGCGCGACGGCGGGCTTTACGCGTCTCGTGTACATAGCGCGAAGGTGCGGAGGCGGCACCGTGTACACGCGCCCTAAGACAATTTCGTGCTTCGAATTTGACGGCTAAACGAGATGGCGCTGTAGGGATCCGTAAATAATAAGGTAACTTTATTTGACAAAATGTTGACGTTTGACAATTCAGTGGCCACAAAACATATGGCGCAGTCATAGATGGTAGTATTTCTATAGATGTGGCCTACCGCGTGCCCCCGTAAGGGATAGACATAGATGACGTCACAAACCCGGGGATACCATGTAGGTAAAAATTACCCCAATATTATCAAATATTGGGGTAATTTTAATCACGTTCGCGAGTTGTTCGCCTACGTAAGACGCAGCGATAAATAAAATATCAATGGGACATTTTTTATTTATTTATTTAGAAAACAAACAGCCTTTTGTCTTACAAAAATGACTAAAAATAGGCTTAAAGTTTCATACGTTACTAAGTTGACTATTACAATGAAAAGTAAATAGGTTACTTAATTATAAATTACCCGTAAGTATAGTTGTGAGTACAACACGCAAATAAAGTAAGAAAACAATGCAAAATATTTACTTGAAACAATTTTTCAATTACTAGTAAACAAAATATGCCGAACTTTGTTCTTGAAAACGGACAAACTATGAACAAAAATGTCTATATCATTAAGCGATTCATTATACATATTACAAGTACACCTAAAGAAAGAATTTTTAGCATACTGTGTGCCACAGGAAGAAATAGAAAAGATAGGTTTTCGTAATATGCTTTGAGCATATCCGGCAGTTTTGCGTCGGTGCCCAGTTTCTCCTTCCGGTTGCTAAAATCCATTTAGCATGCGTGCCTGCATCTTGTGGAAATCTGGAGGTAATAAACGAAATATTCATTTTGTAATCTGTCACTCTTATTGCAAAATTAAGAATTAGTGCCTGCAGCATATCATAGAATTAGATTCTCTGAGTCGTGGCAAATCCCCTATAACGTTAATCTATTTTACATTCTAATTTAAAAAAAATTTAAACACAGTTCAATTTTATCGTTCGTATATGTCCAGTTCTACAGCAAAATTATTTATAAAAATGTTATTAAAATACAAAATACCCGAATTTTGGGGTAATTGTATGCATCACGGGCTGGTATCCCTCGAATAATAGCAATGCGACTAAATTGAATACACGTTATTAAAAGGGTGACGGCTTACTGTCAATATGCGTACGTAATTTGGTCGGTTAATTTATCAGGAAATATTTATAGGTTAATTTTTTTACCCGAGTTATTATTTACTGTAAATGCTTTTTCTACTCAGATTTTAATTGATATAGCTTGTAGGATGCTGTTACTAAGCATGATAATGTGACCGAAGTATAAAATACTGTATTTACCTGTGAAATGTTACGTTGTCCTGTTTTTGCCGGCAGCCACTTGTAAGTACAGCGCAAAACTGAGCAATTCACCATATTTGTTGAATTGTTAAGTACTACTACATGCACACGAAACACTGATTTCAATATTTTTCCTGATAATCTTTGCACTGATTATATGTTTCACACCAATTTGACATTTACGCATTGTTTGTATCCCACCATAAACTACGGTGGGGAATAAAAAAATATGAGACTGTGACAAAGACAAACAATAATAGCGCTTTCTCTGCTACTCCTAGTGAAAGATACATAAGACTATCCCGTTCTGTCAGTTATCCCCACCACTCATGCCATCCCCTCGGGCGCAGTACAGAGTACAGAGGCATCTGTTTGCTGTCAAACTAGGGAGACATGTTTTCTCTTTATCTAATCTATCTATCTATCTAATACCTTTAAATGAGCAATTCTTGTTTATTTATATATTTATTTACGTATTTATATATATATATATATATATATATATATTTCGGGGATCTCGGAAACGGCTCTAACGATTTCGATGAAATTTACTATATGGGGGTTTTTGGGGGCGAAAAATCGATCTAGCTAGGTCTTATCTCTGGGAAAACGCGCATTTTCGAGTTTTTATATGTTTTCCGAGCGAAGCTCGGTCACCCAGATATTAACAATTAATCAGGCCAGTTCGAACGTATCAGAACTATCAGAATGTCATTTAGTTATCGTGCATTTCGCTCGTTCAAATATTGATACTGATATACCTACTGATGTCAGTATAATTATGTTCAAATCGGCTTGAATAACTCTTTGCTTTGGGTGAGATCTTCGAGCAACAACGGCTTCCGACACGGTGAGATCGATCAGTGAACAATGGCACAGAATAAATAATATGTAGTACTAAGTACAGAAGACTCACTCTCTAACAAAACGCGTCTGTTACGATCAGCACAGATGCCGCTAGGTGGCGACAGCGCCACGCGCGGCTTATGGCTTTCCCCAAAATTGGGGCCGGCATGGATGTACTTTTAGCTACCTGTAGCAAAGCGACGAAATCGCGGAGTGAGACACGCCTGACAATGGCCCCAAATAATTTCATTTCAAACATACTGTGCTTGCGTTTGTTTCCGAGGTTTGTTACGAGAGTTATCGGACTTATCGCATTACGGACTACTTTTTATATTCTGTTACAAATGGGCTTAAGAAAGTATGAGTAAGAATGGCGCTTGTGCCTTTTTAACAACGTTGTGTAATATGAATGTTTGCAGGTGCTAAATATCGTTGCATTAAAGTGTTGAGTGATTCGGATGAACGAATCGGGTTACATGTCCGAACACTTGAAAGTGATTCGGTATTTTGATTTAAACGCTAAATGTACCGTGCAAATTGAACTTAAAATTATCCGTTATACGCATAACGACTAATAGATCTATATATACTAACAATTTACATAGGAACATGATTTTCGTTTAACCTCTGCAACATAAAAGTGAAATATGTATGATTTTTATAGTGCTAATGCACTGCCAATTCTCTGCAGTCTAATGTGGCGGACGCCATAGGCGTGCATATTGCAACAGTGAGAGTCAGCCATGCGTTTACCTGGCAAACCTTTCGTTAAACCCTATAAAAGGATATTTTTTCAACTCTCACTAACGTTTTTTGGGGCATACCACATTCTGTTTTTTAGGCGAACGTTAGTTTTATAAAAACATTATGTTAGTTTGTACATAATGTTTTTATAAAAACCGGCCAAGTGCGAGTCGGACTCGCGCACGGAGGGTTCCGCGCCATCAACAAAAAATAGAGCAAAACAAGCAAAAAAACGGTCACCGATCCAATTACTGACCCCGCCCGACGTTGCTTAACTTCGGTCAAAAATCACGTTTGTTGTATGGGAGCCCCACTTAAATCTTTATTTTATTCTGTTTTTAGTATTTGTTGTTATAGCGGCAACAGAAATACATCATCTGTGAAAATTTCAACTGTCTAGCTATCACGGTTCGTGAGATACAGCCTGGTGACAGACGGACGGACGGACGGACGGACGGACGGACAGCGGAGTCTTAGTAATGGGTGCCGTTTTTACCCTTTGGGTACGGAACCCTAAAACTGAGGCTTTTTTAAATGACTACGGTATAGATTATTAAGTTAAATTGCACGATTGGCTCGAATTCGTGAGTGACACCGCTGAACTAGCACCATTCTTAGTGCACGTAAGCTCGTCTTTAGATATTATGTCCAATGTTATTAAAGTTATCTCGCGATGTTTCCTTTTAGCAAATAGCAATGATATTTTGTATGATATTTAACATTTAGACATCATTGATATGCGGCTGATTCTTCATAACTGACCAGTTGCGCCTACGCAAAGCACTGGCTCATCTCTTTATGGGCGCATGACATCATTAAAAATATAACATGCAGACTTCCTTTCACAGATGCTTTATTTGAAACAACTTTTAAGAGATACATATGACGGCTACAGTTGCAAACCTTAAATAGTTCAGAACATCTCTATAAGGTTTTTCTTTCGGTGCCAACTACCAACACTCTAAACAAAATTTTAAAAAACTCGAGAAATCTATTTAATGGGTTTTACAATGTTTATGAATACGCTTATTGAATTTTAGTCCTGTAATTACTTATTCCACCGCACCACAAATAGTTATATGCAGGCTAATCTATAATGCAATCGCCTCGGTCCAGGGAGCATAGAATAGACTTTGACGGCTTATATGTGTTTCTTTGCATGCATATGCCACTTTATTATTCACGATCATACCATCAACACCATTTTACCAGCTCTCTAAGTACACTACTGGGGCCCGTTTCTCAAAAGCTTGTAACTTGTAATACAAGTGGAAGTCCCTTTCTAACAAAAGCTGTCAAAAAGTGATATCGACCCGTATTACAACTTACAAGCTTTTGAGAAACGGGCCCCTGGACTAAATAAGTAATATTTTTTTTGGGAGCAGGTATCGAATACAGATGTAGTGCATAATTGTTTTCCTTCGAATTATCTCGTACAGGCTCGTATTTTTCATGCTACTTCACTGTGATATTGTGAACTACCTAATTTTTGCTACACCCTTTCCAGGGTCCATGTATGTAACATCTAAAAATGGTATGCAAATAAAGATCTCTATCTCTATCTCTCTATCAACCTTAATACTTTTTGTACCGATATTGACTGAAATAGCAAGACACGTCGTATGTTTCCGTAAAAATATGAAAACTTCATTCCTACTTCTCGCAATCCAAATTCTAAGACAGGACTTACCTTTTAGCTATTAGGTAGGTACCTACACATTACCCATTTCACAACTTTTAACTTTTTCGACGCCGTGTCAAACACAAAAGCTGTCACGCTGACGCCACGTCACCGAAGTGTCAAAACTGAAATTGAACTTTATGCATATGCACGTAGGTCTATGTTGCTCTGTGGTATGTGACCGATTAATCGGTCTTTGGCGTTGAACCTATTACGGTGCGAATATATCGGTCATTGGCGTCCAATGAGACAAAAAGACAACAAAGAGTATGTTGTAATATTTACTACACAAACAGCGCACAACACAACAGATTCCTACACATTCCTAGCTTGGGTAGCTGCATAACGAATAATTAGTGTTCTATGGCCGTCGCTAAGATGGCCGCTATTCTCCAAACTGTAGAAAAAATGTCGTCTAATTTTTATTTTTAGACCTGGACTAAAAGAGCGTTTTTTAAATCGATATTTGACAAATACTGAATGTTTTTAAGAGTTAATTAAACATTATATTGTTAATAAAAAATGTTTATGTAAAAATATTAGTTGCAATAGGTACGAGAAGAAATGGCGAGCGCAGAGCGAGTCTTTTGTATTTTAAAAATTGGATTACTTATAATAAAATAATAAAATACAAAGCAAAAGATAACATTATTCTTTTTCTCACAGACCAATTTAGTAAGTAAGTACTTAGTTTATCTCGATACTCAAACACATAATGTCTAGAATTAAAATCCACTTGTGTGTGACCACTTGTTGTATGAAGGTTAAAGTCACAGACAAGACATCCTCTAGACTGAGCATAGTAACGCTACCCCCTCTGCCACAAGTATACGGTAGTTTTACTCCATCTTCCAGTCAAGTATCAGAATCCCGTGCCGTGATTGGTCCGTGTCTTTAAACGGACCAATCACGGCACGGGACTCGCTCACCTCGTCCCCCGCACCCCCGTATTTTTGGCAGCATCGGTATCATGAAATAATTGCTCTAAACTCCGTCTAGAGGATTCCTAGTCTATGGTTAAAGTACTGTATGTTACATTAATGATAACATTGATAACGTCGTTCAATAAATAAATAAATAAATAAATATTGGGGGTTATCTTACACAGATCAACCTAGCCCCAAACTAAGCAAAGCTTGTACTATGGGTGCTAGGCGACGATATACATACGTATATAGATAAATACATACTTATATACATAGACAATACACTCTGTTAGGAAGCTTAGGTAGTCAATAGTGCTCTTAGTAGTGCTTATACGTATTAGAAGTGCGGTGATAAATGTGGCGAAACAATTTAATTAATTTTAATATTGCGCCTTCCACTATGCATATGCATAAAAGTAAAACCGACTTCAATAAGGATAAAATAAAATATTATCCTATTTTATATGTGCTAGCAAACTGATACGTGTGTAGTCGGTGCCAAGCCAAATCTTAAAAGCGTCGTATAGTTGGATAAGAACAGCCGGTGTAGCTTTATTTGACGTTCATAAGCGCATTGTAATATGCCTACTTGAATAAACTACATTTTATCTTATCTTATCTTAACAAAAAACCCAGTATTGTAACTATTTGTCTGATGGCCGGTTTCCTCAACATGTTACATTCTTCTTACGCAAAAGTTGATAAGCTTGACGAAGGCTTGACGGAATCTCCCAAAAAAAATTTAGTTAGGCTTCAAATTTACTATCTTCAGTTTAAAAGTCTCTCGTCTGAGCCTCTCTGCTACCTATGTACAATTGTACGTACATACATACATATAATCACGCCTATTTCCTGGAGGGGTAGGCAGAGACCACGGATTTCCATTTTCTACGATCCTGACGTACCTCTTTCGCTTCCGTGACTTTCATAATATTCCTCATACAGGCTACCTATTTGTATTGTAACGAAAGCAATTGGCTTGACACTGTCAGATCTGCGGCGGTCGGCGAAACGCTCAGAGCGTTTTTCTCCTATCCAAAGCATGTGACAAGTAAACATATGTCGCAAACAAATGTCTACCGCTACCCAATAACCCATCGCCTTGCTCTTGACACCCGGTCAGTCGCCACGCATAATAATAGCCCCAAGTGATTCATAAAACACTTGCTAGTAACTAGTGAGCCGCGCGTTGCGAGCCCGGACGAACGCCTGTCATAATCCTGTCATACGATTATGACTACGGTAACTCACGCGCGTTTACTCTGTTTATAACTCACTGGTATTACAATGACGGTGGTTTGCTCTTGTTTAGTGTTGTGCTGTAACTTAAAACGTGTTTAGAACCCTTCTAAGCTAAACTTTGCGCCGATTTGGATAGAACAAAGTGAGGGCGTGTCATTATAAACGTCTTATTTTGATATAAATTTGCCATGCAGAGTTAGGTTGGTTCGACTCGACTCTTTTATAAAATCTCTCTGTTTATTTATACATAGTCCCGTACAATGAAGTTGAATTTTTTTGCGGCAATACTATGATGGTTAGCCAGAAATCGTGTCTAAAACCTAGTACTTCCCGTCCTGCAAACGGGAGAGGCATTTATCTGCTAGAGTGAGATGCTTATACCTACCTATGTTCTATTCTCACCATCTCCCTGCCTGCTCTGCAAGTGAACCAGGAATACGATTTAAGAACTTTTGAATAATTTTTATACATAGTCGTTTTTTTTATAGGGGAATGTATAACTGATATTTATATTTGTGACAAAAAGTCATTCAATCTCAATAAATTTCAAAAGTGATAATGCCGGCTGTACACACTTGTCGGGACTCCGAGACAGGCCGAGAACAAGTGTGTAGTGATAGCTCCATTCTCTTCTCGCCCTCTTTCGATTGAGTCGGATTTTTGCCGAGACTGCGAGAAACTCTCGTCGAGTGTGTACACCCGGCTTTATAAGTACTAAAGTCGGTCATGTTTTATGTACAGTCAGCAGCAATAGTTGCTAAGCGGACGTGCTGTTCAAAATTACCTTGACGCGCTTATTCTCTTAACAATAAAGTCGCGTCAAGATCATTTCGAACACCTCGCCCGCATAGCAACTATTGCTGCGGACTGTAGTTTGTTTGACATTTCGATCTGTCATTTTAATACCTGCGGATTATATAACAGAGATGCATGTAACGCGCGAGTGTTGATAAAAGAAAGTGACCGCGAAAGTTTCACATAATGATATTATTGTTATGATTAAAGTGAAAGTTATGTTTAAATGTCGCGAAAGGGACGAATAGGCAAGTATAACTTTATCACTTACTAGTTTCGGCCTGCAAAATTTCCTTCATAAAATTATTTCTGTGATAAAAACTATTCTATATAATTCCCCGGGACTTATTTAAACTAGGTAGATACCTAAGTAGATACTTACATACCAAATTTCATCTAAACCGAATTCAGAGGCGTGAAGAGATATCTGACACAAACGGACAGGTTCGCTTTTTAGGGTTCCGTAGCCAAATGGCAAAAAACGGAACCCTTATAGATTCGTCATGTCTGTCTGTCTGTCTGTCTGTCTGTCCGTCTGTCCGTCTGTCCGTCTGTCCGTCTGTCCGTCTGTCTGTCCGTCCGTATGTCACAGCCACTTTTCTCCGAAACTATAAGAACTATACTGTTGAAACTTGGTAAGTAGATGTATTCTGTGAACCGCATTAAGATTTTCACACAAAAATAGAAAAAAAAACAATAAATTTTTGGGGTTCCCCATACTTCGAACTGAAACTCAAAAAATTTTTTTTCATTAAACCCATACGTGTGGGGTATCTATGGATAGGTCTTCAAAAATGATATTGAGGTTTCTAATATCCTTTTTTTCTAAACTGAATAGTTTGCGCGAGAGACACTTCCAAAGTGGTAAAATGTGTGTCCCCCCCCCCCCTGTAACTTCTAAAATAAGAGAATGATAAAACTAAAAAAAATATATGATGTACATTACCATGTAATCTTCCACCGAAAATTGGTTTGAACGAGATCTAGTAAGTAGTTTTTTTTTATACGTCTTAAATCGCCTAAATACGGAACCCTTCATGGGCGAGTCCGACTCGCACTTGGCCGCTTTTTTATTATACGACCTGCATACATATATGTGCTCGTATTTTAATGCATTTCATTATGATATGTATAAGTCACATAAACTACTATAAAGTATAATTTTATTTATTGTACCACTTTACATAGGTACCTATTCAAAGAGAGATATCTTTAAGAAACGAACGAAGAATGTAGAGCGAATACACGTTGTACATACAAAACTTCTAAATACCCTATTTTATTTGTGTTACAATTCCTAGCCACGAAAAATAACACTAGACATAGATGTGTGTTACTTTAATGTCCATGCTAGGTTTCATATCATTTCAGCTTATCGTTTTAAAATGAGAACGTAACTTCGTGAGACTCTAAAGAGGTATTATAAAAGTTACCCTGAGCCCGTACCATGAGTCACTGACAGCGTCAAAACTGACATTTACGCTATCGAGAACGTAATTTACTTTCTATACATCTCGTTTGCACTAATATGCGAGTACGAGCGAGATGTATAGAAAGTAAATTACGTTCTCGACGGCGTTTATGTCAGTACCAAACTGATGGTAGCCGTATACAGTTGAATCGGAAGTTGTCTATCACGAAAGTTAAATGTCAAAATCTGTTTTATTTTATAAAATGAACAATAAAAATACTTATGGCTTCGTCCATAGTAACTCGCACACGTTGTTAGATTAGTATGCAGATAGGTAGACGGGCAGACATTCCATGAGGTAACGACTTCCATTCAATACCCACAGAGCACGCTAAGTGAACACTAATTACTGGATAAAACTAAAGAAAAAACCGACCAAGTGCGAGTCGGACTCGCGTTCCAAGGGTTCCGTACATTAAGTCCGACTCACGCTTGTCTGCACATTTCTAATAGGTTTTCCTGTCATCTATAGGTAAAGAACTATTTTGTGTATTTGGAGATAAAGGGGGGGGGGGAGAGGCAACGGTCATATTTTGGCTATTTTCTTGAATAACTGCTAAACTATTTATCCTAAAATTATAAAAAATATATATTTGAGATTCTTACGATGAGCTCTTTTATTGAATATGCAACACGATATAGTTTGAAAAACTTTATTTTTTAATTTTCTCATTTACCCCCCAAATATGGCCTCCATATTCAAAATTCATTTATTTACGTTATACGTCCATCTTTGGGTCACAAACTTATTGGTCCAGAAGTTTCGGAGAAAATAGGCACGGACAACAGACGGACGGACAGACAGACACACGAGTGATCCTATTAGGGTTCCGTTTTTTCCTTTTGAGGTACGGAACCCTAAAAAACGCTTAATAAAGTACTTAAGCTTAACATTTGTTAAATTAAACCACAAAGCCTTCTAGAGTTGCTATATAAATATGTAGGTAATATTTTAAAATGTACCTCATCCCATGATTGTATCTCCCTGTCCAATTTTTAGTGTAATTTTTTTTTGTTTTGTATTTATATATCTAATAGCCCGCGGATAGACAGGAAACACGGATAAACAGGAATCGATAATTATCAAGCATAAAAATCTCGATAATTATCATTGATAAATATCCTTCGAACCCTGCTTCTGCTGCTGACTGTACATCGGCATATTCGGCATGCCATAATATCGAGTCTGCGTTAATGTTAACCCTTCGATCGCTCCCGGAAATAGCCGCATGCAGGTTGTTTACGCCGCTATTTTAGAGCGCGCGTTCTTATTCCTTGCGCCGGTACAGGGTTGGGCAAGCCAGTGTAACCTGGGCTATAGTGAAAGCTCACCTCGTGAGCCTCTTCTGGGGTTTCGTAAGATGCTTGAAATATGAAAACGTAGTACTTCTTCAGTGGTTTTAATCGGTAACTTTTACAAACGTTTCTCTCTTCGTGTTACAAAAATGCTTGACAGCCAGAAAAATATATTACCACAGATAACATATATACGTTCTACGCGCCAAAACTGATGTTTCGGCGGGCTTACGCGAACTGTCATTATTACCATAACCTAATGTTGGTACACTGTATTAATCATCCAGTTTATTAAGAAATACTAGATATAATATTAGGGTGTTACATTGTCAAGCCTGGATTAATACAGAATGAAATGAGTACAGAAAATATAAAAGCTAATACTCGGCTAATCCTGACATAAAACGCGACTCTGCGTTTTTTTTTAAAGTTAAACAGAAATAATCTACATTACGCATACTGCACAACCAAATAATGAACAATAGAAAACCATAAAAAATAAAAAACTCAACTACATCACTACAGGCATATCTCCAATACCTGTAACGACTCACTCTTAACGACTACATCAATGCATGTCATTCATGTCATTGACTCACTGTTATCTTACATCATTGCATCTACAATGACTCACTTTATAACTTATACATAACTCACTCTTAATTTTCATCATTACATGACTTCTGTAATGATTCGCTCTTTCATATCAAATAATCAAGGATATTCAGAAGTTTTCACTTTTCAATATTGATTCACATGTCACTTAGACTTCTGAATTACAATTATATTTATACTTTTTTTTTTCTTATCACTAAATTCTCTGGCACATCATTACATGACTTTTGTAATGATTCGCTCTTTTATCAAATAATCAAAGACATTCAAAAATACACTTTTCAATATAAATTCACTTAGGTTTCAGTATTATAAACAATTATAAAATAAACTTCTCTTTTTTTTTTTTATTCACTAAATTCTCTGGCTCATTTTAGACATTATCATGTTTATAATAGTATCACAAAACTCTCTTATTCGCTGAATATTAAATTGTTACAACTACGCATCTGTTGTAGTAACATACATTTTAACGTTTTAATTATATATCACACATTGACTTTCTCTAATCTATTCACACATCACAAAAGTAATCAGATAGTATTCTTAGCAATATAATATACTATTCACACCAGTCTCTTGTTTCCCAAGTTATTATCACAACTGTAATTAATTATGTTTACTAAACATTAAAACTTTACAATAGCTCTGAAACTAATAAGTTTTCACATTCGTGGTTTTTTTTCTCTTTTTTTTTTTATTAACTATTAATTCACTCAACATAAATTGCTCTAAATTTAACCTTTGTCTTCACTCTGAATCACTAGAAATAACATCATTACTGAAAACTAACCAAGGGTGCAACTTATCTACCGCATAAGTTCCCTTGTACGCTTTAGCACCTTGTTTACGTGTGATGGGAGTATCCTCCACTTCGTACCGGTCGTTACCTAATACTTTACTGATCCTATACGGACCAGCGCATTTTTGAACTAACTTTTTACTTTGCCCTGGTTCACCACGAGCTTCTCTCTGAACGCGTACTAAATCGCCTACTTTGTATATTTCAGGTTTTTTTCGGGATTTGTCAAAATGTTCCTTCTGCTGTTTTTGACTTTCTTCTATATTTTGGGCAACTTCTTCTCTTATCTTGTCGATGTCTTGAGGTTGCTCAAACTCTGATACTACAGTATTCATGACCCCATCTGAACACCCAGTAGGCCTCAAACTAAATAACACTTCAGCAGGCGTGCGACCTGTCGTCTTGTTAACCGTGTTATTTATTGCCCATTGAACTTGAGGTACAGCTAAATCCCATAAGTTATCCGGTTTATCATGATTAACGGCTGTTAACGAGTCTACAATTGTACGATTATATCTCTCGATTTGTCCATTCGCGCGAGGACTGGCGACAGCATTTAACACATGTTCCATGACACCTCTTTGTTTCAGGAACTCGGCAAATTCTTTACTGGTAAAACTAGTTCCACGGTCTGAGATAATTCGTCGCGGTACGGCATAGAGAGAAAAATATTCATTGAACACTTTTATGGTAGTACTAGTTTTAGTGTTTTTCACAGCTTTAATGTAAATAAACTTTGTGAATGCGTCAATTATACAAAGTATGTAACAATTTTTGGATGTACTCATGGGGAATGGGCCACAGTGGTCTGTATGCAAAGTATCGAACGGTTTATTTACTTTGGGTATCGGATGAAGATACCCTTCCTTGGGCCCAGCTGGTACTTTATTATGCGCACAGTTAAGACACGCCTTACAATACTTTTTGATGAAGCGTCTCATTTTTGGGAACCAATACACGCGACTGACTTTTTCGTAAGTTTTGTCGAATCCTACGTGACCTAAATCATCGTGGTTCATACGAACTATTTGCCATCGAACTGTTTTTGGGACTACCCATTTGAGATTTATTTCCTCGTTCTTGTTTATTATTCGATATAAACGTCCGTTTTTCAGAGTAAAATTTTTATGGACCTCAACAATCTCTTTAGTATTTGGATCGCTCAGTATGTTCATAATACGTTGTATTTCAGAGTCCTGTTGCTGTACTGTTTGAAGCCATGTATCATCGTCAATTGATAAAATATCTACTACTTCCGTAATTTCATTTGATTCGGACTGTATTGGGTTTCGGGATAAAGCGTCTACATGAAGCATCTTAGTACCCTCCCTATGCTCTATAACCAGGTCGTACTCTTGCATAAGAATATACCATCGCGCCACTCTCGGTATCAAATCACGTTTGGTCATTGTGCTACGAATGGCAATACAGTCTGTAACTACTTTAAAGGCCTTACCGAGTACATATACCCTAAACCGATCCAAAGCACAGACCACTGCCAGCGTTTCTAACTCATAGGAGTGTAATTTGCTCTCGTCAGGAGTGGTCTGGCGGCTGTAATACGATATAGGTTGCAGCCCCGCTGTAGGGTGACGTTGCATAAGTATAGCTGCAAGGCCTAACTTACTAGCATCTGTATGAATTTCTAATTCAGCACTTGGATCGTACAATGCTAATACTGGGCGACTAGTCAACTTTTGTTTAAGCTCCGTAAAAGCGTTAATTTGAGATTCACCAAAATTCCAAACCGTGTCTTTTTTTGTAAGGGACGTCAATGGCCTCGCTATGACTGAAAAGTTTTTGATGAAGCGCCTGAAGTAGCTCGTGAGCCCAATAAATTGACGAACCTCATGTACGTTTGTCGGTACCGGAAAGTCGTGTACAGCTTGGATTTTGCCTAAACCCGGTCGTACCCCCTCTGAGCTAATCTCATACCCCAGATAGTCGATACGGGTCTGGAAAAAGTGGCACTTATTCAAATTTAACGTGAGTTTAGCGGATCGTATTAATTGAAACACCTTTTCCAATTTATCTAGACCTTCGCTTACGGTTTTGGAAGCAACTAATAAGTCATCCATGTAGGCCAAAGCCAAATTCCGACCAAAACCTCTCAGCATAGCATTAATGGTTCTCTGAAAAACACTCGGAGCGTTCGCCAACCCAAACGGCATGCGATTAAACTCATACAATCCGTCAGGTGTAACGAACGCTGTGAGATGCCTACTTTCCTCATCCATTGGCACCTGATAATATCCCGACGCCAAGTCGAGACTACAAAAATAAGCGTTGCCTCCTAAACTGTCTAACTGGTCTTCAATTCGAGGCAACGGATATTTGTCCTTTAGAGTTTTCCTATTCAAAGCTCTGTAGTCAATACACAAGCGTTTCTCACCATTTTTCTTTTTCACCAATATTACCGGGCTTGAATAGGAAGACGTACTTTCCCGTATAATATCGTTTGACAACAGATCTTCGATTATTTTCGACAACTGTTCGCGTTCAAGTTGTGACATTCTATAAGGATTATGTACTACTGGTACATTGTCATTTAAAGTTATGTGCATTTTTGATAAGTCGGTCCTTCCTAGTTCCTTGAGATTCAACGCAAAACAATCCCTATACCTGTCTAGTAAATTATAGAATGCACGTTTGTCAGTTTCAGTTAGCTCTATACCTAATTTCACTTGATCTATTGGCAATGGTTGGTAATCACCAGTTTGACTAGTGGTACATGTGCCTACATATTCATTGGATACTTCTTTGTACCGATAACCTCGAGTAAGTAACTCATCAACTTTAAAGTTTAAGGTTTTATTTGATAAGTTACTTATCATTACATATCCTTTACCATTTTCAAATTTATAAATTCCTGGAAGAACCATGTAATCAGTATTACCTACTTTCTGTCTATGGCCATATTGTACAAACAGTCCACCTGAATAATCACCTTCCACTTTGACATCCATTGGAGAGGTGGAACGAGGCAAGATAGCAATATTATCCTGAATGAATAGTTGCAATTTTTCATTCTCTCCCACAATCTCAGGTTTTTGCAAAAATATCAACTCATCGTTTGTTTTAAAGGCCATGACATGCGGCTGTTCAGTAAATGTCTGTCCAACTAATATAGGTGCTAGCAAATACTGATCGGGTACAATCAAAATTTTAACCTCCCCTCTGACATTGTCTATTTCTAGAGTCACTGCTTTCCTGCCCAAAGGCTTAACTAACGAATTGCCAAATCCCTTCAATAAAGGTAAGTCGCTAAGGTCCCAATCCATAAGCAAATTTCGAGCATTAGTTTCTCTCATCAGAGTGCACCGGCTCCCAAAATCAACATATGCCTGGCTCTGTACCCCGTTAACATGAATGGACTTAAAATATTTCTCATTTCCATCTGTAGAGTTATCAAAATTATCAATACATAATATAGTTTTTTCTCCGTTTAAATTCTGCCGTTCCTTATTATTGCTACTACTACCTGAATCGGCCTTTTTACGGCAGTCTTTTGTTTCGTGACCTAATTTGTAACAGTAAGTGCATTTTTTTAGTGGTTTAGTACACCTAATACTAATATGCCCTGCCTCATTACAATTAAAACATCTCAGCGGCTGTGTGTTTGAATCGTTGGTTTTATTTTGACTGTGTACAGCTTTGTTTAATGGCATGTTCTTACTACGCATAAGATTATTTGTATCGGTTAAAGAAACAGTACGTAGATAGTTTAGTAGTTGTTCTGGTTTTTCAAACATACATGCACCGGCACTCATCCGTACAAATTTGTCATCAATACCATGGATTACGCATCCAACAGCCTTTCGGCCGGATATTTCACACTTATTTACTAAAGCCATTTTGTCATAGTAATAATTTTCTAAGGGCTGTCCGATCCTACAACGAAGTTTCAACATATTTGTTAAGAGGTCTCCATAATTCTCATTAATTAGAAAAGCTGTCTTTAACTTTTCTGTCCATTCAGCCCATGAAAACAGTACTGATGGCAGTCCTTGGTACCATTTCTTGGCTAAGCCGCTTAACTTTGGTATGGCATAATGACAAATATGTCGGTCATCCCAATGGTATATCTGGGCACATTCATTTACTTTGGTCAACCAGGTAAGTATAGTTTGGCTATTATCATTAGGATCAAATTCTGGAACGACACTGTGCGAGACTGGAAAATTATTAGAACCAAAAGAAAATGGTATTGGTGGTGTTCGAGTCTTATTGCGGTCTGACTCCGAGCTTGTCCAATAGTTCGGCCTTTGGCGATAACTATGTGAGTGAGATGAATGATCCTTACGACGCTCTCTACTCTTACGTTTACGTTTGTGTGCCCTATCATGCGACCTACTCATACACCTATAGTGTGTATCTGTACTAGTACTTGACCTTCTCTTCCTTTTTCTATCACACTCCCTACTACGACTACGAGATCTTCCCATTTTACAATTTCCCTGTCGCAACTCAAATAGAATGAAAATTAATACCAGTAACTCAGAGTGAAGTTTAAAGTAAACAATTATTTAACTGACAGTCTCTGGATAAAATTAAAATAAATTACTACAGCTATTTATGATAGGCTACCTAACTAAATAACAATTTCACTTCTTCCTTGTAGTCGATTGTTTTCAGAATTATCTTAAACATATTTTCACCATTAACATGCAGACCAGCAGCTAAAAAGATATTTCTATTCACTCAGCAGTATTTCAGCTATTATGGTTATAGTTACTGTAGGCGTCCAGATCCCAAAAAAAAACGCACACTCACAAACGCCCAACTCCACTAAACATGCTTTTGTAAGTACGATCACGACACAAACACACCACGTCGTCTTATAGGAAAGCTTGGTTAGATTATGTAAAATTGTTCGTTCATATAGGTTAGTTTTCGTTATTCAAACATCCCCCTTTTTGTCTCTGAGCTCAGTTAGTAAGTTATCACTCCGTTAATTGCCAACACACGGTGAATACAGATGCAAATAAATGGAATTCTCTGACCTTATCTTCCGATTCATAGAATTCTTGTCCTGTACAGCTAGGCGGGCGTCGGTTTCAAAGAGCCAGCTTCTCCAATTCATCCCGGCTTCTGAACTGAAAGCTCACCTCGTGAGCCTCTTCTGGGGTTTCGTAAGATGCTTGAAATATGAAAACGTAGTACTTCTTCAGTGGTTTTAATCGGTAACTTTTACAAACGTTTCTCTCTTCGTGTTACAAAAATGCTTGACAGCCAGAAAAATATATTACCACAGATAACATATATACGTTCTACGCGCCAAAACTGATGTTTCGGCGGGCTTACGCGAACTGTCATTATTACCATAACCTAATGTTGGTACACTGTATTAATCATCCAGTTTATTAAGAAATACTAGATATAATATTAGGGTGTTACATTGTCAAGCCTGGATTAATACAGAATGAAATGAGTACAGAAAATATAAAAGCTAATAATAGCTATAACCTCGAAAATCGAAGTTCGCAAATTGCGGGCATTTTTCTCTGTAACTCTAATTACGCCTTCATTGGAGTAGTTTCAAGTTTCTTTATTTGGCCAAGTAACAAAAAAAAGTAAAAGAGAAAGATCCCCGCATTTTGCGAAATTAGGTCTTCGCGGTAGCCCCTCTCGCGGGAATCAAACAATAGCATTGATGGTTACTTGTAAACCAGCGGAGCGGAGAAGACAACCAATTTTTGGCTGTAAAGCGGTCTTCACATAAGAGCTGTCCCGCTCACTCACTGACGATATGCGGTTTCGCATACATAATCATAACCGCATAAACTGGGCGGTCCACCCGTTTGTCACCACCACATTAGTTTGCCGGTCACTTCTGGACGAGATTAACCTAAGGTCTCGGCAAATGACATATTAATAACAAAGATGGTTGTTTTTTCGCTTCGCTATAGAGTATTTTACGTATAAATCGCCCACGTAGGACACTTCGATAGGTATCAAAGATTTGATTCTTCCGCGCCGCACTCGCGAGACGCGAACGCCCACGTAGAACACCACCGCCTCAAAGAGTGAGTGACCGATAAAAGGCTAAATCATCTTTACTTGAAAGTAGTTGTAATGTACAGTCGCCATCAGATATATAGGAGCGGCCAAGGTGTTCACAATATCTGAACACCCATCTCTAACGCCCTGACAATAGAGGCGTGTTCAGATATTTGAGAGCGCCTTAACCGCTCCGATATATCTGATGGCGACTGTATGTGTAACCAGCTTTATGAACCGATTTTGCATGTATAACCAGCCTTAAAATGTATGGTTTATGGCGGTTCAGTATTTCGGTAGTTTTACACATTGTAGTTTTTCCTCAGTCACCCATTGACCACGAACGCTGTAAAGGGTTCGAAACGTCGGGATGTATTATAAATTCAATATAAGCGATATAATTCAATATAAGCGTTTTAATCTGATGAGATGATAATAACATTATTATAAAACAAGCGAAGCGATAACTTCTATAGTCCCCAATTTAATATACATAACTGGTAAACTAGTTGATCCAAATCGGAGTCGGTAAGTTAGGATAATGGCGCCCGCTTGCGTTTCAACGCCGATCCGTTATTAGTTATTATGCGTTTGTATTACTACTGAAGCAGTTTGGGATCAAATCCGATCAAACTATCAACAAACGGGGATTACATAAATATTATTATTGTGGATCAAAATAAATAGTAGAAATCCCCACATCAAACAGAACTAATATTATATATGTCACGGAGTTCCATGTCCGACCGAGAGAAGCCAAAAATGCCTTCGTATGTCCGGCTGTCCGGCCGGTTCTCCTCACAGACCAGCTATCATGGTCGCATTTTTATCACCTGTCATGCCATGCGTCACTTTCGCATGTACATATTTGTTAGAACGTGACAGCCATGGTGACAAATGATAAAAAGCCGGCCATCTTAGTCGTATTTCTCAACCGAGTCTCGTGAAATTTTGTGAGCAGGGAACAGGTTGGATATGTGTAAGGTGTTTTGTCAATTCAGTTCCTGTTTTTAGGGTTCCGTAGCCAAATGGCAAAAACGGAACCCTTATAGATTCGTCATGTCTGTCCGTCTGTCCGTCTGTCTGTCCGTCCGTATGTCACAGCCACTTTTCTCCGAAACTATAAGAACTATACTGTTGAAACTTGGTAAGTAGATGTATTCTGTGAACCGCATTAAGATTTTCACACAAAAATAGAAAAAAAACAATAGATTTTTGGGGTTCCCCATACTTCGAACTGAAACTCAAATTTTTTTTTTCATCAAACCCATACGTGTGGGGTATCTATGGATAGGTCTTCAAAAATGATATTGAGGTTTCTAATATCATTTTTTTTAAACTGAATAGTTTGCGCGAGAGACACTTCCAAAGTGGTAAAATGTGTGTCCCCCCCCCTGTAACTTCTAAAATAAGAGAATGATAAAACTAAAAAAAATATATGATGTACATTACCATGTAAACTTCCACCGAAAATTGGTTTGAACGAGATCTAGTAAGTAGTTTTTTTTTATACGTCATAAATCGCCTAAATACGGAACCCTTCATGGGCGAGTCCGACTCGCACTTGGCCGCTTTTTTTAAATTGGCATAGCCAGGGTGGCCGAGGTATACAGCTCACAGAGCTACTATTAGATAAGTATGTTAAGGACTCAGGGATCGGCTACGCCGCGGTTGTCGTTGACGCACGGTTTACGCAACAATATGACACAAACGCAACGCCCGAGACACGTCACTGCGTATACGCTGCGACAAGTTCCGGTAGTCGGTCCTTCTGAATGATCTCTAAACTGGCTACAAACCTTCCTCTTGGCTGTGTAATTTTTTTGAAGTGAAAACTTCTTTAGCGGCGCTGTGCAATTTTTGTGATGGGGAAAAAATGTTAAACTCGCGACAGGTCACGTGACCGACAGATTCGACAGATTGAAAATTCGTAAGACGGACACGTGACCTGATCGAAAAACTGTTACAATGTCATTGAGTTTTCACTTCTGCCGGCACTCCCAGAGTGCAGCCCGTTGTTTTTTTAATTTTAGGGTTCCGTATCTCAAAAGGAAAACACGGAACCGTTACAGGATCACTTAGTTGTCCGTCCGTCTGTCAAGGCCTTTTTTCTCGGGAACGCGTGGAGGCATCGATTTGAAATTTGAACAATATACTCAGGGGCCCGTTTCTCAAAAGCTTGTAACTTGTAATACAAGCGGATGTCACTTTTTGACAGCTTTTGTTAGAAAGGGACTTCCACTTGTAATACAAGTTACAAGCTTTTGAGAAACGGCCGGGCTCCAGGTCTACAGTCCCTTAAATGAAGCTGTGAAAACTCAAACTCCTATAAGTTAACGTAAATCGTATCTGCATGAAACAAGTTTAACTTATGTCATTTCTGCAAGTAGTTTTCAAATGAGAGCGTAACTTAGCTTGTATGGCGGCGGCTAGAGTTAGACCAAACTAAGTTGGCAGCGATTGATAGCTCAGAATGTGCAAGTGTTATTTTATACGTCAAACTTAAAAAAATATGACGTTTAAATAACACTAGCTCAGTCTTGCCTATTAACAACCAAGCTTATTGGTTTAACTCTAGGTTGGTTAGAAGGAGAGTGGCCCGTAGACTAGTGACTAGACTGTGTCGAGCGTTTTTGTGTGTGCATCGTTTTTTGTGTGCGTCGGTGTGTGTGCGCGGCTGCATTCCGCGCATGCCGTATCACGGATCAATTGGCATTGCTGGGACCGGTTCTATATCCTTACGCACTAGACACATTTCAAACAGTATTCTTAAATATATTGAAAACGGGTTACTCACGTATTTTAAGTCGAAAACGCTCGACATGTTGTGTTGTGGAGTGAAACATGTCAATGAAACGTGAGTGACCCGTTTTCAATATATTTAGTATTCTTAAACTTAGGTAGAGTATGTGCGGAAAAAGAAGAGTCGAATGTATTGTACCCCATACATTCCGCGACTCTTCTCTTTCCGCACAGACTCTACTTGTTATTTAACCCATGAGCTAAGTAAGTGACCCGTGACCCGTTTTAACCTCCAGCTGCCAACTATAGCAGATAAATTGGCAGTGTAATTTGAATTCATGGTATTAGATTAGAAATTAAATTTGAGATCGTTTCGTTTTAAAATCGAAGGCAACAAAACAAAAGCAACTCTGTTCATTTAATATTGATTTCAATTTCAGTGTAGATCATTTGTACCAGTATTAGGATCTTGGGCCCTAGGTTATTTAATGTGCCTCACTGAAGTTTTGCTAACATTTATTTACTTATATTTATATCTAATTCTGAATATGTACTGTTTATACACATTTTATTGATCTACACGGTCATTAGATATGGAAGACCGCATATCTTTCTTAAAATAAATTAACTTTTTTAATTATTTCATTTTTTTAGGTGTAATTATTTCCACTTTTTGATTATGATTGTCTTTTATTTTGATAGACAGATAATATTTCGTTTTCTCAAGAAAACCAGGGGGCCGATTTTTGAATTTCGATCGCTCGATTTCGTCACTCGAAAATCGGTGAAAAACAGCGAAATGCTGATTTTTGAAATACGAGCGATAGATATTGGGAATCTAGTGGTATTGACCACTCGTTTTCAATTCTATTAGTAGAATTTACATGCCTAGTAGTGGAGATATTACTGAACGAAATACACGAAATCGAGCGGTCGAATTTCAAAAATCGGCCCCCAGGGTCTTTATTCCAGTTGCTTATACTTAGGTACTTCTCGTTAAGTTAACCTACTGGTCACATTTTGGATACTGCGGCCTTTAAGGCCAGTCTTTTATGTTTCTTTTATTAAATATCTTTCGTCGGAGTCTGGCGCTGTTTACTAAGGCACCGTTGCAATTTGTAATGGAAGTGGAACGAAACCACCCAACTATAGACCAGTACCACAGAATAAATAATAGTACTAAGTACAGAAGACTCACTCTCTAACAAAACGCGTCTGTTACGATCAGCACAGATATGGCCGCTAGGTGGCGACAGCGCCACGCGCGGCTTATGGCTTTTCCCAAAATTGGGGCCGAACGGATGTACTTTTAGCTACCTGTAGCAAAGCGACGAAATTGCGGAGTGAGACACGCCTGCCTTACTACAACTCATCATCTTCCTCGCGATGTCTCGGCATTTTGCCATGGTTCATCCGCATGGGGTCCGCTTGGCAACTAATCCCAGTAATTAGCGTGGGCACTAGTTTTTACGGAAGCGACTGCCATCTGACCTTCCAACAGAGGGTAAACTAGGCCCGCATTGGGATTAGTCCGGTTTCCTCACGATGTTTTCCTTCACCGAAAAGCGACTGGTACTTAAATATCAAATAATATTTCGTACATAAGTTCCGAAAAACTACTCCCAATAATCTACTACGACTAATCCCAATAAGGGCCTAATAGTTTACCCTCTGGGTTGGAAGGTCAGATGGCAGTCGCTTTCGTAAAAACTAGTGCCCACGCCAATTCCTGGGATTAGTTGCCAAGCGGACCCCAGTTTCCCATGAGCCGTGGCAAAATGCCGGGACAACGCGAGGAAGATGATGATATTGAGGATCTTGGAAACGGCTCTAACGATTTCGATGAAATTTGCTATATGGGGGTTTTCGGGGGCGAAAAATCGATCTAGCTAGGTCTTATCTCTGGAAAAACGCTCATTTTTGAGTTTTTATATGTTTTCCGAACAAAGCTCAGTCTCCCAGATATTATAATATAAATAATCACATACAATCGAAATTGACTAACGTTAGATATTTGTGAAATCTAACAAGCGGAGCATAAAATACCTATAAATAGTCTATTTAAATGTTATTTTTATGGTCATACTTAAGTAGTAATCGATGCAATATCGATTGCACATAACATTGATTTATTGTTATGTTACATAGGTATTAAGTTATGAGTGTTTTGACTCTATTTATGCACAAAATACACAACTATATGCAAATAGCATGCTAATACCCGACAGAATTCTCTACCAGTCAACTATATACTCACTTAATACTCATATCAGTTCTAAAGTTACGACTCAAAAAAAGGAGATCAATATTATCTAAACAGACACTATACAAGCTTGCTTAGATATTTTTGAGCACCTTAGCCGTTCCGATATATCCTTTATCTTGGTGGACCGTACAGAAGATGCACTACATTTCTGGAACTAGCATGAATGGGGTTGGCCGGTCGAAGTATTTTACAGATAGCGCCAGCATAGGATTTATCTGCCAATCCTACGATTAGTGACAATTTCTTGTATTTTTATGGCCCCGGATGCCAAATCCCATAGGACATAGACAGAGAGCACAGTTCAAACCTATGCTGGCGCCATCGATAAAAACCTTTGTCAGTTACCATCAACCCTATTGTTAATATACATGGTGAAACAAAAGGGTTCCGCCAGACGTAATAGAAGAAAGAAAAAAAAAGATGACGTCATAACCCCTATTATTTGGTGCATCGGGTTAAATTGATTCAAATGGCCTAAAGATCAATCGTACCGATTTTCATACCTTTATCACCATTTGCAACATTTTACTGAATTTCGCGGTGTACTTACCTACCGCTATTACCTACTATAAGCGACAGCCAGTCTTTTCTTAAGGAGCCCACTGATTACCAGTCCGCCGGACGATATCGGCCTGTCAGTTACAACAAAAAGTTGACAGCTCCGAACAACTGACAGGCCGATACCGTCCGGCGGACTGGTAATCACTAATCAGTGGGCCCCTTTACCAAACTAACTCCTCGGTTTTCACAAGACGTTGCCGTAAATACTTATGAAAGTATATACGTGGATCATTAACTACGCATATATTAAGTATAATATCACGTACATAATTAATAATAACTCTGCTTTAGGACTATAAGTGAAGAAATTGCGTCACAGAATCGCGCGTGCGCGATGAAGGGTGACGGTTGCAGCAAGAATCTTATCGAGAAATCGATGATGTATGTACCCATGCGACGACAGAGTAATGTTACAGCTGGTACAGTCACCTGCAATAATATCTTACACAATGAACCTAAACCGAAACCTAAATGGTCGCGTACTGTGCGGTTTAAGAGGAATTTCCTCCCGCGTACGCTCCGGCTGTGGAATGAGCGGTGACCCTCCCTTTCGAGGTTTTCCCGAGGGTCTACCTACAGTATGGGGTTCTTCAAAAAAGGAGTGTACAGTTGTTTAAAAAGATCGGCAACGCTCATGTAACACCTCTGGAGTTGCAGGCGTCCATAGGCTACGGTGACTGCTTACCATTAGGCGGCCCGTATGATTGTTTGCCGCCGATGTGGTATTTAAAAAAAAACAATGAAGGCCGCAAAAATATCTGACACGATCTTGTTTGTAGAGCCATAAGAGCGTTTCACATATTTTTGCGGCCTTCGAAGTGTAACATATTATTGCAGGTGACTGTACTACTCATTATACTCATAGCTAATCTAATAATCATACATAACATTCTTTCTTACACATCTAAGCTTACTTTTATAGACGAGAAACTTAAACCTACTATCCAACCGAGCCCGGTTTTTTTGCCGTAACTGAAATCGAAACCGAAGTTTGCTTTTCCTCTGGTTTCGGCCGAACATAATTTTTATGCCGCAACCGAATCTTCCGGTCGGACACTTCCGAAAATACAGAGGGGCTACCGCGAACCACGTACGACGTGTTGCATCTCTGTCGCACTTGTAATTTCGTATGTAAGTGTGACAGGGAGGCAACACGTCGAACGTGGTTCGCGGTAGGCCTTCAGTTTCAGCGCGGTCGGAACCCTTCCCACGGAACCGCCGAAACACCACTCTTTAGTCTAGTTATACAGATATACTGTATAATTGTTTTCCATCGTATTTTCTCGGAAACGTTCGTGTTTGTGATGCTACTTTAGTCAACGTCAGTACTTTTTGTGACTGATCCGCTACTTTTGATGCTGACTGTACCATATAATAGAACAGTAGAATGATTTCCGTAGTACTATTATTTATTCTGTGCTATGTGTAAAAGCTCACATACACTGGTTCTGCGGTGCAGTTGCATGACTTGTATGAGTGGCGTGTCACGTGGAAATGAATGGAATTCACCTTGAAGCCATCAGGGCGCAATTGTTGTTGCTTGATTGGCTGAGTTAGACTGTCCATTCATATGTCTGTGGCTGACTCGTCTAAATGCTGATTTTTCATACAACCTTGTTTTGGGTGAATCCACTTTTTTAAAAGTAAATATGGTACTTTACCGCCCTAGTGCGTTAATTACCACAATACATGCCAATGTCGAAAATTTAAAGAGCCATATATGTACTGAAAAAAGTTTTACAATACACGAGCGAATAGGTAATTCGCAACTCGTGTCGATTTAAGACAATCCCTTCGGTCGTGTTTCAATTTATCGCCACTCGTTGCGAATTTCCTACTTTTCGCACTTGTATCTTAATGTAAGACTATTGTGTTATTATATCTGGTTGTCCAACTTGGACACTATTATTATTGTCCTTTGGACAGTCCAAAGGACGATACTAGCACAGTGTGTGACATGGTTCGTCCAATTCAACAAGTCGTATATCTTATTGAGCTTACGGTGGGGCTAGGTCAATTTGTATAAGATTTAATTGTTTTGATTTGATTTGGTGTTTTTATATTTTATACAAATGAAGGGTTGAAAAGGCGCAGGCGCTGGTGGCCTAGCGGTAAGAGCGTGCGACTTGCAATCCGGAGGTCGCGGGTTCGAACCCCGGCTTGTACCAATGAGTTTTTCGGAACGTATGTACGAAATATCATTTGATATTTACCAGACGCTTTTCGGTGAAGGAAAACATCGTGAGGAAACCGGACTAATCCCAATAGAATAGAATAGAATAGAATAGAAAGATGTTTATTTCCCTAGTTCGTATGTTACATTCTGTCCAACAGGGCGGTGGTGTATTCGGCCTGTGGGTGTGTCAGCTACTTATGTTTGCTGTCTAAAAGATCTGTATAAGTGTCAAGTAGTGTGTGCTGTATGCTTGTTAGTGTATGTACAAAGTAAATTTATATAGATTTAAAATGTTGTTTAATGTAGTCTTAATCTCTTAATCCTACTTACAGCTAATTATAATCTATGGGAACGTGGAGCGGTTGTTCGCTTGCTGAGCAGCCGACTCCTGTCTTTTTTTGGTACATAGCTTATTTCACCTAGTCTCGTGTTAGTTATAAGGGGGTTGTACTGTCCGTGTCCGATGTAGACGTCACGAGGGGTGTCAAGATCCTCGATGTGCATTTCGCGGAGTCGGCGAAGCATATCCTCGTTTAGGTCTTGTGCACGGAGGTGCCATGGATCCTCGTACTAATCCCAAAACGGGCCTAGTTTACCCTCTGGGTTGGAAAGTCAGATGGCAGTCGCTTTCGTAAAAACTAGTGCCCACGCCAATTACTGGGATTAGTTGCCAAGCGGACCCCAGGCTCCCATGAGCTGTGGCAAAATGACGGGACAATGCGAGGAAGGTGATGATGAAGGGTTGAAAACCTTGACCTGTAACCTAATGTTATTATTACATATTCATCTCCATTCATTAGGGTTCCGTACCCAAAGGGTAAAAACGGGACCCTATTACTAAGACTCCGCGCTGTCCATCTGTCCGTCCGTCACAAGGCTGTCTGTAACTCATAAACCGCGATAGCTAGACAGTTGAAATTTTCACAGAAGATGTATTTGTGTCGCAGCTATAACAACAAGTACTAAAAACAAAATAAAATAAATATGTATAAGTGGGGCTCCCATACAATAAACGTGATTTTTTGCCTTTTTTTGCGTAAGTGTACGGAACTCTTCGTGCGCGAGTCTGACTCGAACTTGGCCGGTTTTTTAATTTTCATTTTCACTTCTCTTACACCGTTCTAGAAGCACTCCCTACGCGACAACCGTATAGTACCTTACGGAGGCTGTATGGTTGGCTACCCCGCTTTAAGCTACCGTTACCTTTCACGGTCTGACAATTGCTTAAGGTTCCGTTTCGGAGCACTTACCTTATAAACTATTTTCGGCCAATTTCGTATCTATGATACTCGTAGCTTCTAAAGAGCTTATTTTTTCATCTAATTCGGTTTAGCGGTTTTAGCGATATACCAACCTTTTGAATTAATGAAGAAATTGAAAAATTCGAACCCGTGACCTTTCGGATCGCAGGCTCGATAGCTATAACCACCGCCATAAACGCGTAAAAAGTGACAAAAAAATATACATAATTTCATGATTTTTCGAATGATGTTAGCATACCCTATGCGTAACATTTTTATACGTGACAAACAGGTAGCGGTAGCACTAAGAAGTAAAAATATCTAAATATATGTGCCAATCTCAAACAAAAGGGTACTTGTAGTCGGTTGTCCATAAAGCACTATTTCGATATAGCTCCTATTTGAAATCAACCTTATCAACAACCGACAATGTAATACCTTTTAGTTGAAAGGTTTGGTTATTTTAAGTTATACCAATGAAGCTGCAATGACACGCTTGTAATAGAATAATCAACATTAAATTATTCAGTTCAACATTGCATGCAAATGCACCAACTTGGGACCAAAACAACATTTAAATGCATCTAATTAAATCAATAATGAAATTAAACGTGCATTGCCCCGCGCGGGCGAAACC
Source organism: Cydia amplana (assembly GCF_948474715.1). Classification (NCBI taxonomy): domain Eukaryota; kingdom Metazoa; phylum Arthropoda; class Insecta; order Lepidoptera; family Tortricidae; genus Cydia; species Cydia amplana. Next base: position 35,307,534 of record NC_086096.1, on the reverse strand, counting down.
CGTTCGTACCAACATGTTAAAAACGATTTAAGCGCCAACGAAACGGCTCATTTAGACGGCGCGAGAACTCGCATGCGAGTTTAATTACATTGCGTCATTTGATTGGTCGGCTGAATTGATGTCACCTCAATGGTCCGCAATGTAACTAAAATCGTATACGAGTCCGCGCGCCGTCTAATTGAGCCCTAGTCAGTCGGCCCGGTAGCCAAGGTGACGATCGCTTGCGCTTCGCGATCGAATCGCTTTGTGTCTCTCTATCAGTCTTCCATATTAGTGTGACAGTGACCGTTGCGTTTCGTTCGCTACGTAGCGTTAGCGATTGGCATGTTGCCTACGGGGTCCGGGGCCTGGCCGCCTGCTCAGAAAGAGAAGACTCGTGGAATGTATTGTTGGGCCCCATACATTCCACGACTCTTCTGTCTCAAAACTATAAAGACCAAAAATATACGTGACGTTTTCAACTAAAAGGTACCACATCGTCGGTTGTCGATAAGGTTGATTTCAATCTCAAATAGAAGCTATACGGAAATAGCGCCTTACTGACAACCGACAATAACTACCCTTTTGGTTGAAAATGGCACATATAATGAATGAGCTTAGCTTAGAGTGTATATGGGGCATTATCTATGAAATGGGACCTTATTATCGATGGCGCTTACGCCGCACAGCGTCGCGCGGCATTGTATTTATATCGGAGCATCGTTAATAATGGCGTAAGCGCCATCGACAATAAGGTCCCTTTTCGTAGATAACGTCACATATAAGATCTTTTTGGTATTAGTTAAGAGGCCTCGCGTTATATTAGAAGTTGCGAAGAATCTTGTTGAAGGCGGGGGCGAGACCGGCAAGAGGAACGCGCATTTAGGCGTTATACGGTCGACATCATACAGGTATATCGGAGCGGCCAAGGTGGTCACAAATATCTGAACACACCTATATTATCAAGGCGTTAGAGTGCGTGTTCAGATATTTATGAGCACCTCGGCTGCTTCAATATATAATTATTCTCAGAATACAGTTTAATATCAGGAGTATCAGGACTATAACCGCGAAAATCGAATTTCGCTAATTACGGGCAGTTTTATTTGTCACTCTAATTACGCCTTTATTGGAGTAAAAGAGATAGATCCCACAGTTTGCGAATTTCGGTTTTCGCGGTTGCCACTCAGGGTTCAGTCAGGGTTCAAAATTATAGCTCTACTATTTTTTTTATCTTAGACCATTTCGTAATAATTTTACTGAGATTATTAAACTTTTTTTATTCAAGTTTTAGACAAATCAGTGTCGACAGACATTAATTAGTGTTTCAAAATCGAAACCACTGGCCTCAGACGACTTACGTAACTTGAGCCCTTAACTCCCACGTAACATTTTGTACGAGGGCTCAACAAATACTGGTGGTTACTGTCACGGATAGCGACACGCGTAGACAAAAACGGTACTCGCGGTTTGACGAAATTGTTAATTGTACTTGCACGCAATGTTGAAAGACTCGAACAGTTGACAATATTACATTACCGGAACGGATAACGGAACGGAACGGAACGGAACGGAACAGAACGGAACGGAACGGAAAACCAGGAAATTGGAAGGGGACAAGATATATGGCCCGTTGCACGAACTTGCCGGGGAAGAGAGACCATCGTGCGGGTTTTTTACCTTTTATCTTAATTTCCTTTAGTATACTTTTGTTCGAAATTTTGCTGGTCAGATTTCTCAGTATACTAGCTATTTTATGCAAAAATTATACTACTATACATCTGGTGTCAAGTAGCGGTACTGATAGTTCCACTACTTGACGTTAGATGTCGACTACGAAATAACTCGCGTTTTGGTATATAAGAAAACTTCAGTAAAGAGTTAGCACTCTTTCTTTACTTATATTTCTCTATGGCCATACCCGCGAAAGCTAAAGACGCCGGTTCAAATCCGGCCTTGGGCACTCGAGGCACAGAATAACTAATAGTACTACCTCGAGGCCTTGGTCACTATCCCGCATGGATTTGGATGCGGTTTATAATAGATAGAGTGATCCAAGAGGAAGGTTTATGTATAATTTGTTAACACGTGCAAAGCCGGGACGGGTCGCTAGTATATATGAATGACATCTATTACAGTTTATAGAACAATATTTATTAATATTATAACGTTTTACGTTAAAGAAATAGCTTTAAAAGCATCTAAGCCTAGAAAGTCTCGAAAGTCGATAGCTAATCGAAACGATTTGATCCGAGTCCGAGGCAATCTTTAATCTCTACGATAAACATACCTGATAGTATATTTACTAGCTTTTATTTCGACTTTCTATTTGCTATTGCTTATTTAAACGTTTATGTGTTATATGGATTCCTTATATGGTTTAATATCTGGGAGACCGAGCTTTGCTCGGAAAATATATAAAAACTCAAAATTGCGCGGTATCCTAGAGATAAGACCAAGATAGGTCGATTTTTCCGAAAACCCGAAAACCCGAAAACCCCCATATAGTAAATTTATTCGAAATCGTTAGAGTCGTCTCGGAGTTTCCCGAAATATACCTATATAAATAAATAAATAAACAAGAATTGCTCGTTTAAAGGTATTAAATTACTTAGATAGATAACGATTGTACCTACATATCAAATCATCAAGGTCACAGTTTGAATATCTATGTCTGGTACTAGATTTCGTTACTAAAAAATATTATACATACCAAGAAAATAGAGCGATTGGGAGTTATTAGGGTTTGCAAGATCCGTCCATTTTTCGGATCCGGATATTTCGGATATTAAAATTTGACGGATCCGGATATCCGGATAATTCGGATAATAAGGATCTGTATAAAGAAAGGTGACGAAATTTACAACTTACATACAACGAACAGCTAGTAAAATGTAAAATGTTCATATTTTAGTTAATTATAATTATTATTATTTAAAACGATATAAATAAGTATAATAATATATTCAGTGTAGTCTTAATTAGGTATTCCTATTAATAATATTATGCATTTTTCTTTTAGGAGGCCGCGTAGTCGATTTGTAACCGAAAACGCCAAAAATGAAGTAATTAAAGCAAATTTATTTCTATATATCTGCTCAGAAGAATTTATTCTAAAGGTGCCTAAAAACACCGCTTTAACTTCGGCGTTTTTTCTTAAATTTACCATTATAAGCTCACAAAATAGAGAATGGAGAAAAAGTTACATTTATGTACTTTTATTATTTTATACCTGTGTGATCTGATATAATTATACTATTAAAAAACGTACTTACTTTACCTTGGTAAAATAGCTATACCTTCAGTCGTTAGATTGGGAAAAATGGCTTAGAAAAAGTATCTAACTCATTTATTCAGTCCCCATTACAACAATCTTCCATTATAGGTACATACCAATATACATATAAAACTTATATAAATCCAGTTAAATACTGCAAAATAATGTAAAATTACTACAAAAGTTTCGCGAAATTAAGAAATTTGGGCTACAGCTTCTTAATAACGAGAAAAAAATATCAATATTACTTACTCGGTTAGCAGCACATCAAGCACATGTTATTTATGTTAACAGAAGACTGGGAACCGACACGATAACACAAAAAAGTCACGATAACACAACAACATTTACTTTAAAACATACAAATAATTACCCTTATTCCAGTCAGGAGGCATGCAGGTAGCTAATTTTAAGACTGTTACTGTTACTACTGTTTAGTTTAAGCAATATTTGTATTTATTTTATGACGTTATCGCGTACCAATAACGCTACCAATGCAATATTTAACGGATCCGTGAGATCCGAAATATCCGGATCCTATGAGACGCTGGATCCGGATCTTAGATTTGACGGATATCCGGATATTTCGGATATCCGGATATCCGGATCTCAAACCCTAGGAGTTATGTAATATGTATGTATGTAAAACTTTTACTCGCTTTCTTGTAATGTAACATGTTACTTCTGTTCTGTGTTCTTACGACTACCAGACATAGATATATGTTGCTTGAATGTCAATGCCAAGTTTCATGTAATTTCAGCAAGTCTTTTTAAAATTAGAGATTCTTTCTAAGCGTAGATGAGAATCGTATGCAGATGAGAACCTCCTCCGTTTTTTTCGTCGGTTAAAAATAATGAAACGCTAAGATAAACGGGCTGATTTAGACGGCGCGCGAACTCGCATGCGATTTTAGTTACATTGCGGGCTGTTGGTTACGTCCAATTCAACGGACTGATCAAAAGCCGCAATGTAATGAAACTCGCATGCGAGTTCTCGCATCGTCTAAATGAGCCCTCTCGTAATACTTAATGTAAATCATAACGTTTCGTTTTCTGCTAACGATTGTCATCTTGGCTACCCTCAGTTTCCAAATTGAACACATTTAGTCTGAACTTGAGATTAAAACGTAAGAACGATACCCAGTTTAGGATACACAAAGATCAATCAACTATCTATTTCCTAATGCCATATAAACCGGATACCTAATTGCCTTAGCGTGTATACGACCATTAAAGTGGTCGCGGTAGTGACGGGCCCTCTGGGTTCAATGCCGGTATGTGCACGATTTGCTAAGGCCGTCTAAACTTGCATTCAGAGAATAATCAGCCATATTCGAACTTTAAGATACGTCAAATATTAGATATCGAAACGATATGGATTGGATATGTCAGTGTCAAAAGTGACCTTTCTTCTAACAAAAACGTCACTTTTGACACTTGTTTGACACTGACATATCTTGGTGATGTCTAATAGATATCTATAATACTTAGTTCAAAATCCGTATCGGGCCCAATTTCTAGTGCTGTTACTTACTGTAAGCTTGAGATAGTTGAGATGCCGAACTTAGGCCCAAGATACTTGATGTAAGTTTTGCTTACGTAAGTAGGGACAAGGTTAATTGTTAGAATGAGATAACTATATTCATCTCTCATTCTGTAGTATAGCTGTGTCCCTACTTACGTAAGTAAAACTTACAAGTGTATATTGGGCCTTATTTCCATGCCAAACATTGCCGAAACATTTACAGTGTTTTTTGCCATGCCATTTGCAAGAATATTTTACGTGTTTACGTAACTAAAGTCTGCTTTTTAAACTAATAGGTAGATATTTTATGGCTCCTCTACACGATGGGCCAGCGCCGGCCACTCCAAGGGACGCAGCCATACGGCAGAATGAGATAGCAATATCACCTGCTCCCTCTAACCATAGAGAAATATAGTAAGACAAGAGTGCTCACTCCATACATCAGTTCAGACTATTAATTTCAGTGCCTACATCTAGCATCGAGTAGCCGAACTATCAGTACTGCTACTTGACAATAGATGTAGCTCCTACCGGAAAGTCTTATCTCAACAGCATAAGACTTTCCGGTCGGTGCTACATCTATTGTCAAGTAGCAATACTGGTAGTTCCGCTATACTCGATGCTAGATGCTAATAGTCTTTTTGGTACTAAAACTGATGTATGGAGTGAGCACTCTATGTATTTTTTTCTCTATGCTCTAACGCATAAATGCGTCCCTTGGAGTGGCCGGCGCTGGCTCATCGTGTAGAGGAGCCATTATATCATGCGACAAGATTTTAAAGTTTGTCAATAAACAGTCTGGCGCCGTGCAGCGCCATCTATCCCCTATCTCAGCTATCTAAACTTCTTTTGCACCGTATTATTCTTTAGTCAATGGCGTAGTAAATCTCCGTCCGTACATTTTCCTTTCCCTTGACTTTACCTTCACTGATAATGATAACAGTGATAACGCAAGACCGTTATCTCGAGCTCTGCAATGCAAGGTCACGCTACAGCTGTACAGTCGCCATCAGATATATCGGAGCGGCCAAGGTGTTCACAATATCTGAACACGCGCTCTAACGCCTTGACAACAGAGGCGTGTTCAGATGTTTGCGAACACTTAAGCCGCTCCGATATACCTGATAGCGACTATACAAAGATCTTTCAAATTAAAGTTAATCGCGTCAAGATAATTTTGAACACCTCGCCCGCTTAGCAACTATTGCTGCTGACTGTACTACAGATGCGTAAACAATACCGACTTTTAGAAAAACATAACAGACTTATCGCTCACATTTTTTTTACTTCCTCTTATTTCTCTCAATAAAGTCGCGTCAAGATAATTTTGAACACCTCGCCCGCTTAGCTACTATTGCTGCTGACTGTACTACAGATGCGTAAACAATACCGACTTTTAGAAAAACATAAGTCTTATCGCTCACATTTATCTATACCTAAAGGTATCTTGACCCTGAGTTTTGTTGATGTTTTTGAGTGCTTAAATTCTGCAGTTGACTGCACCTAAGTTACTTTAGAATGCATCTTAGGTATTACAAAGACCAGTAATGAAAAGTTCCACTCGCACTTTTCTATGCCATAAAGGCTTGGTTACACCTCGGACACTGGCGGTCAAATGTATGAAACAAACGCGTTCCTTTCCTACGCACACAGCCTAAGCTCGTGTAGGTGAACGCGTACCATGCTTGTGTGAGTGAGATAAGACATTGTAGGGTAACTGTGAGTATCCATACTGTACGCTAGTACTCTTTATTATACTGTGGATTTAACCAAGAAATCGAAAACGTAATCAACATAAAACTTCGTAATGAGTAAAAAGTTGCAAAAGCTAAAGCACCAATGAAAGCTGGTTATGACTGTTATGAGACCTCTCACAGTTTTCGTTCACGACTCGACGGTGTAGTGCATCGTTGCGTCATCTAATGAAATAATAAGAGAAAGCACCATTGTGCGCCACGGCGCTCGCCATTTTATATGAAAATGAACCTCATTGTTCAGCGCTGCGAGTTATTATGTATGAACTATTGTACATCTATCTAATCTACCATATGTTAGCCTCTATTGTGTGTATTTTGTTTCTACGTAGCGAATTATATTGCAAGCGAATTAAATTATGCATAGTAATATTATAATTTCGTAAACATTTTAAACGTGATTTATTTAGTTTGTTTACATTAGCGCCATCTAACGGCGAGTAGCAGTACTAATGATTAAATTGTTCACAGGCGACAATGGCAGCAACCATGCACTGTACCTCGAAACAATAGTAGAAGAGACGAGCGATGACCTCCGTTCCGAGCGATCATCTGCAGCGACATGGCTTTCCGATTCGGATGCGGATTCAGTCATACACGTGCGGGGAAATGCTGGTAAGTGTTTTGTTTTTAACGCCATCTTGCGGGCGATAGCAGTGTCTTTTGAAAGCATGTTACCGAGAGTACCTTTTAGTTCTACGAAAGACAACAAGATGGCGCTACTAAATCCACATTGAAATGACAGATGCAATATTTTGACTTCACTGGATTCAAAAATAGCCACGCGTTTGTAAGCTCACCCATTTGCAGAAAATCTTGACAGTAATAAAACGGTATTGGGGAGACAAAGTATGAGACGTGGCTATAACTATTTGGCAACTGTCATGTGTTTCCCAATTCTGCATTAGTTGGATTGTTTCCAAAATCTCACAGACGCGCTCGCGTCATTGTCATTGCCGGTCTCTGGCCGTGGCGACGTGTTAGAAAACTGTTGCACAGTCAACTTACTTCGTGAAGTTTGTGAAGTGTTGTTTAGAAATTGTCGTGGACAGTAGCAAAGCACGACTTTGGCGGACTGTGAATCGCTCTTGCGTGCCCACTGCGCGCGATCAGTTGCGGTATTGTGTAAATGGTGTTTTGTTGTAGGGTCAGAGTGCGACAGCGAATCGGAGCGCGAGTGGGCTTGTCCGGCGAAGCGGCGGCGGCGCGAGCGCGCCTCCTCACCCACCAGCACCGGCTCGCTTTCCCGCTCGTCCAGTCTCGCCCAGTTCGAGTCCCTCGAACGTTCCTGCGCGGCGCCGGCGTCGCCCAGCCTGTCCCCGGACTCCTTAGAGTCTCCCGTCGCTTCACCGCCACCTGCCCACCTACCACCCGCGCCGCGACCGCATCTCTCCGCTGAGAACTTGAGTGAAGACAGCGGGTACAGCGAGCGCGCTCGGCGCCCGCCCCCGCTGCGTCGGCAGCCCGAAATAGCGCCGGGCGCTGCCGGGTCTGCACCCAACCTCGCCTCGCCCAGTGCAGAGCGTCGCCCAGCCCGTGCTGCGCGCGCCCTCTCCCTCCCCGCCGAGCTCGACGTGTGCGCCGAGCCGCGCCGGCACGCCACCGCGCACCGCGCGCGTTTCCGACAAACCTTCGAGGTCACCGAGAGCCTCACCGTCAGCGTGGCAGACCTCACCGCGCTAGACTACCGCGGCGGCCCGCGCCGTCCGCGCCTGCCTCCGCCGCCGCCGCCGCCGCGCGTACATCCTCAACCACCTCCCCCTGTCTACATAGCTCGACAACCCTCTCCTCCTGTGCGAGAACCCAGCGCCGCCAGTGATGATACCACGGAATCCGAGATCGCGTTCGCGCGCGAGATGGAAGCCACCGCACGAAGACTCGACGAGGCCGCGAAACGCGCGCTCGAAGATACGGGCAACTACGACCGGGAACTGTCCGTGCTGACTGCGAAGAGGTTGCGGGACTCGTGGGGTGCGTGGGACGACGTGTTGGATGAGTTGCGGCGGCGGATGGAGCCATCACCGCCGCGGTCGCCTTCGCCGCGCGCGCCGCCGTTCTCGTCGACGCCGCTGCGCTCCGGCGAACGGGTGCGCTCGACGCCTGAGCTGCGCGCGCGCGAAGCACCGCGAGAGACGCCCGAAGAATTACGCGCGTCGCTGCAGCTAGTGGCGCCGGCGCCGGCCGCGCCGCCCGCGCGTTCAATTTCCGCCGGTTCCAAAGGCGTAACGTTTTCGCCGGTGGTCGCAGAAGTCAGCTGGCACGAGGCGAGCGCCTCATCCACAAGCGAGAGCGTCTCGTCGACGAGCGCGAGCGACGACGCGGCGGACGCGGAGGTGATAGTGGTGGGGGACGAGGCGCCGCGCGCGCCGCACTCAGACCGCTGCGCTGCGATGACGGACGCGGGCGCGCGCGCTCCGCGCAGCCGCATAGCGGGCTTCTTGTCCCGCTTTGCGAACTTCCGTTTCTCGGGACGCAAGGAGAAGAAGGCTCGCGCAGGCGCGAACGGGCGGGGTGCTCCGAGCCCGGCAGACGCGGGGCAGGGACCGCGCGCGGCGGCCGGGCCGCAATATGTCCGTATCCCGTTGAAGGAGGAGGTGTCGCGCGCGGCGGGACCCCCGGCGGGCGGCGTGGCGCACAAGCCTCCTCGGGCGCGCCCGCCGCCCGCTCCAGGAGTGCTGGAGACGGACGTGGACACGCAGCGCACGGTGCTGCACGCGCGCTCGCTGCTGGCGCTGGCCCCGCCCGACCAGCGCGCGCCGCGCCCTCACAAGTCCATGGAATTCCTCCTCGACAAGGAGAGTGCGCAGACCATACAGGTGAGCTATACGAACTAATCTAATAATGTTAATTCTAACCTGTCTAGTTATGGCCGGTGCCGCAATGTTTACAAACAGCGCGATCGATCGCCGCCCCCCGCGCCGTCGTTTCGCGCAATTTTCAATAAGGCCGGGGAAAGCGCATACACGCGCGGTGTCACGTCGAAACGCGGTTCATGGCTAGCACTGATCAATTACGACACGACTGCCGAAAACTTTCTTTTCCTATTTACCCAGTATCGAATTTAAAGTGAAATTTTACTCAATTATGGTGTTTACATAAACACCAACCTTATCTAAATATGTAACTATATACAGCTGCATTTGGCCTAAACACGAATGTAGAACAGTACCCGAGTTCGTAACCCGCCCCGACTCCCGAGATAACGATGTTCCTAGGACCTAAATAAGTGCCTTCCTACTACTGTAGCTAGATGCAAATTATACTTCATGTTTAATACATAACGAGGTGCTTTACCAACATTAAACCAGTTAAAAACTGATCAAACACCTGAAACACCACACACAGTTACCGCATCATTCTTAATAAAAACCGGCGGAGAGCATATCGAGCCGTTTAATATAGGGTTTCGTAGTCCATACTCCATATTATGCATAAGAAAATAGACTTGTCAGACTGTAAAAATACCTAACTTATTGACATGTAGGTACGACCCTCGCATCATATACAGTTATGTAAGTCTATTTTGTAGGTAGATATTTTCCTACAAACTGTCACGTTAGTCATTTAGCTTATTTATTTGTAATGTTTTCCTTTTAACATCATTAAATATTATAACACTATTGTACAATGTATGTATCAAAACACTGATATTTTATAATGTTATTAGCTCATACAAGTACGCTAACTATCCACTCAAAAGTACGCTAAATCGACGACACCATACAGTTTCAAAAAATTTCAGATGTTTCTACTCACCCAATGTAAGTATTAATTGTGCAAATAGTACATATTAGATCTGACTTAAAAAAAATACCGTTCAGTTTAAAATAACTACAAAAAAACTACGTGTTTCGAATTCAGAAAAACAACACGTCCAACATTCCCCTACACAAAAGGGTCCATTTGCGAAGGGTAGTCTAAATACGTACCGGGGGACATGTAAAAAGTACGTCTACCCTGTACCCTGTCACACGAGGGATCGAAACACGTGTCCCGTTTAAAATGTTTAAATCTTCAATGAAAGATGCCCGAGTACCTATTGTTAAATTGTTGAACGGTCACCGAGTTTCGGCGTAATTTTTCGGGTCTCATTTCTTCCAAAGATGACATGAAGGGTAAGTCCATATTTAATATTGGTCAAGAGTTTCTAAGGCGTAATATGTAGATCTAAAACAAGTCCCGTCAGTAGCTGAGATGACGCTCGGGCTCCTGTTTTTCTTTAGCGCAAAACTATAAAAAAAGATTTATATTTTCCCTTCGTGTATTTAAAGATACATATTAAAACTTGATAGTTTCGCTACTTTTGTACCTAGGTACATGTAATTAAGGGCTTGATACTCAATTCACGTTTAATCCCTAACTAATATATGTATTATACTGTCTGCTAGTTACCTCTTCACGCTTAAACCGCTGAACCGATTTAGATGAAATTTGGTATGGAGATATTTTGAGGAAAAAGGACATAGGATAGGTTTTATAACAATCATCAACATCCCACGCAGACGGAGTCATAGCAGAAGTACTTATAAATAGACAGCGTATTTTGCCTTATATGCTTGTTCGGTGGATATAGTATATATATAGGTACTCGTAAGGTATATTTATATCTGAGCCGCCCACCGCCTATATAGGTCGATTGATTGCGGGTCGATGAACTTACCCAATTGCGAAAGGTTAGCGCGTAAATAGTGTGCTATTATGGAATAGCTTAGGTACCTTTTTCAGGTATATAAGGACAACCTTTCGTTCGACAATGTCCGAAATACTGGACAACCTATGACCCTCTTTTTGCATTTCTATCCTAACCAGAATAATTTAAATACTTATCTTAAAATCATTCAACTATAGTCCAAAATCACCCAACTAGGGTCTAAAACTGACTCTTATATCTTCGTTTAGGTGTAATTATTTGGACTAATCAGTTCTGGGACAAGACATTTTCATAAATGGGAGAAAAACCAAGACAAAACTACTTACTCATACTTTATTGGGATTGTGGACCATAGTTGCAGTATTGGACTATAGTTGGGAGGTTTTATTATACATATGTACTACTATTGAGCACCGAAAAGATATGCCTGTTTTCTGTCAGATTAAGGGTTAAAGTATCTGCTATCTAAGGGCATTAGATGTAGTCGGTAGGGTTGATAAAAGGCATGTGTCACTCGGATCGCGCTCCGCATTCCAAAAATGAGAATTACGAGTATCGCGGACTTATAAACTGTAGTCTGTACAGTTAGCTCGGCGATATTTTAAAGTCATTGACAAAGGATGTATAGCGAATTGATTACAAACGTGCGAGTTATCAGCACCACTCGGGAATGCGGGGATCCCTGCTGAGCCTGTCATTGTTTTAGGATGAGTCAGGCCATGCCGGGTGCACTAATTACAATTAACCATATAAATGATATACGACACTTCACAGACTAAACAGGCACCTCGTTATGAAGCGTTTACGAAGAGCGAGGTCACCACATAGGACATAGGTAAATTATAGTACGAGTATAATAAGTAACTATACTTACGCTCTTTAAGTAAACGCGGGATTAAAAACCGACAAAACTCGGGGAAGCAAACGTGAAATCATACTACAATTTAGGTATTTGATTGCCTGTCAAATATCAGAAGGGCGACGAAAATCGGAATGTCGAGTGCCGTTGGAAGTATTACAAAAATCCTTTACCATCGTATTTTCACGGAAACGTTCGTATTTGTCATGCTACTTCTGTCAGCCTCAGTACTTTTTGTACTGAGACTGACTGAAATAGAATAACACGTTCGTAGGGTTCTTTAGGATTCTGTGGCATGGTATCACCGCATCTCAGAGGCCAATCCAACGAAAGCAAACCCAGACAGACAACAGTGCGAACAATAGACGGCATTCAGTCCGTTATCAGGTTATCCCGTTTCTAAAGAATACGAGGAATTTCTCATCTCTGAAGGCCTACCGCGAACCACGTTCGACGTGTTGCCTCTCTGTCGCACTTGTAAATTCGTACGTCGTACGTAAGTTTGACAGGGAGGCATCACTTCGAACGTGGTTCGCGGTAGGCCCTCTGGTTCCTAAAACATTTCAATCCGCCTGTTGTGGTCTGTGTTGATAACGAAGTTAGTTTTTATTTTCTTTTTATTTTGCGTTATTTGACATTTAGAGACTGTATACATCTCTAATAAAGTATCTCATATTTTATTGAGACCATATTTTAAATTTTACTTTGTAATTTGTGGTTATTTTAGTTATTGTAAAAAGTAAAAGTGCCCCTGTGGCCTATTTGCTGAATAAATGTTTGATGTTAGTGTTGATGTTCAAAAACGTAATTGGTGTGTTGTTGTGTTTGTTTGTAGAAACATGATTTATTGTCGCAAGCGAACCAGAAGGTTCGGTTTGCTCTAGTTTTGGCCGACACCGACCCTCGGCCGAAACATTATTTTTATGCTGAAACTTTCCGAAATTGGAACCAGAACATGGCTAGCTAAGTCACGAGCGCATTTTAGTATATTGTACTTACAGTCAGCAGTATACGTTGCTAAGCGGACCAGCTCTAGTAGCACGGTCACATTTTTATCATTTATCACCATGCCTGTCACGTTCTAACAAGTATGTAAGTGCGAAAGTGACGGGCTTAGTGATAGTGGATAAAAAATGGAACCGTGCTGAGCCCGCAGGTGTTCAAAATAATGTTGACGCGACTTTATTCTTAAGAGCGAGAACTTTGAACACCTCGCCCGCTTAGAAACTTCTGCTGCTGACTGTACCATATCGCCTAACATCGGGCCCCGTGCCCCGCGTACCCAACGTATCTAATCAAAAACCTATTAACTAACAAATGACCGTACTATCTGGCTTACAGCATCAAAAGTATCTATACACACATCGCCCTATTACTATGCAGTAAGGTTCAATTTTGTACACGTATATTTGACTTCGACGCTGGAACCAGGACAATGGAAGCGTAGGCTGTGCGACGTATTACAAAAATGGCTTTTCTTTTTGGAATTTATAGGATAATATGACCTTTTGGAATTGGGAGGGTGATATAGAAATCGTTTAGTAGGGTATTGTTTAGTAATCGGTGATTAGTACAGAAATATCTGCTTTGGGTCATGTTTGTGTTAAAGAAAATACGGTTTTATATGGAAATTCGTACGCGAATCTGTTTTCGTTATCATGGCAATTTGAATCTTGAAGTTAACATCGTAAAGTTTGATTCTGCATGATTTATAATTGGAAGAATTCAATTGTATTGAAATTTAAAATATTTGGGTGGTGATTGAAGTGAAATATTGTGTTTTTTTATTCGACAAATGGTAATTTCACACTTCAACAATTTACAGGTAAGTAAACTACATATAGGTACTTTTCATCACACTTGCTCGTAAAAGGTATTTTTACACATAGGGCTGTAATCTGTAATGTATTTTTTATCACACTTGCTAGGCGATGCGGTCCGTAAACCCTAAATTTCTACCTAGGGCTGTAATGTACGTCTGAAATTAGGCAGAAGTTGTATTTTTTCCTTTTCTTTCCTCACAAGTGTGATGAAAAGCATTGTGTGTGCCACGGGCGGTACAGGAATTACGAACTCGTGTTAATTACGCCCTCGCTTTCGGCTTCGGGCTTCGATTCCCAATCGTTCGTTAATTACCGCCGTTAATACACAATTTACTAATTACGTATGCACATAATTAACATAAACATCCTTCTTGTAATAATATCTAAACAATTGGTAAATACATAAACTTGTTTGTCATTGATTCACATAGCTTGAGGAAAACGACGCTATGACTTACTTAAAACAATTGAAAACCTCTTGTGGTCGTGGACTATTCATAACGATTTAATGCGAATGGATATCGACTCTAAACTGTGAGTGGTAAAGTTGAGATTAGAACTGCAAATTGATGATCATTGTGGGTGACGCTTTCAAGTATTTTCGTCATTACATCGAGTTAGAAGCAATTAACATCAGTTTCTATTGATTTTATTAATTACGTAAAAATAATATAGACATACCGTCGCCATAAACCAACTGTTTTCAGTTAAAACAATTTAAACAATTAATAACCTATTTTACGCCGATATAAATTACCTTGATTTAATGTACATTCAGTAAAACCATTAGCTTATATTAGTGCACTGCACAGCTTTGGTTAGCAGCAAGATGACAATCGTACATCGACAAACGCCAAACGAAAAGATCTTAATCTAAAAGGGATAACGGCGATCTGCCTCCACTCTGTCCGCCCCATGTTAGTCAACCCAAGTAGGCCCTTTCGGCTGCCCGATCTTCACCCATCCTTTCGAGGTTGCCAAGCCAACGGAGACGATGCGCTTTGGTTTCACCTATTATGTTCGGCTCGGCTATTAGCTGTTCTATTTCGGCATTCGTTCGGATCCTCCAACTGCCATCGTCTCTTATGACGGGTCCCAGAATCTTCCTTAACACCTTACGTTCTGATCTTTGTGAGATTGGCGTCGGCGAAAGCTGGCGTGATACCGCTCTGGACCGAGCAAAGTGGCGTGCTCTTGTGTTGGAGGCCAAAAAAGGGATAACTGTTAGTGACATGTGTCCGATAAATGTCAGTTGGACTGTTTCCTGAACTAAGATATACAGACAGCTTCGTCCATAATACAGTCGCCATCAGATATATCGGACCGGCGAAGGTATTCACATTCAAATATCTGAGCACGAACTCTAACGCCCTGACAATAGAGGCGTGTTCAGATATTTGTGAGCGCCTTAGCCGCTCCAATATATCTGATGGCTGCTGCACCTATATTCAGTCGCTGCGCGAAGTATAGTCCTAGCGTTCCCACGATAGCATGTGATGTCAATTGACTATGTAATCAAGGTACGTTGGTCGCTTATGTAATCTTGTCTCACTGACTCACAAGAACCTAGCCGTACGTGTGTACATGTGTATGTACTGTAATGTATGACGTGCTAAATGTAATGTATATTACATGGTCAATAAATTATCTTATCTTATCATATATAGGGGTCTCTACGTCTGCTATTTATTACAATTTCTAGTCACGAAAAATAATACCTGACCGGCTAGCATTACATACATACATACATATATAACTACTATTGTATGGCGGCGGCCGGGTTTGTATATCAACTCAGCGTTTCGGTAATAGAAAATATTGTTAGAAAACCGGCCATATATATTTTTTTATTTATTCAGAAACAAACAGTCATACATGGTTTTTAACATATTTTAAAGACAATAAGAATAGACCTATAGTTTCATAACAATCATAACAAAAAACATATAGGTAAATAGGTCCGTGGCTATTACTTAATTACATAGAAAGACTATAAAGCCTAGTTTCTCCTTTGCTGTCTAAAATATGCTTTAGTAAAATGATTACTTCTCTCTTTCCGTCAATTCATGCCAGTTTATGCAGCTATAAATGTTGTATGGATCGCTTAGAAAATTGTGACAGATATATGCGATTACTTAGCTATAATATTCACCGTATTTCACCTGAATTACAACTGTACTGCTATAATAATCCAGTACGGATATAGGTCGTTTTTGTCTACGTGATAGCGTGATAAAACGGTGTCCGTCACTTTCTATCCCTTGGAGTTAAAAAGTGACAGTTACTTTATCATGTGGATAAAGCGATGCATAATACGCCTGTATAGGGTTTCCAATCCGGATCCGGAATGTGTGACATTATCCGGATCTGGATCTTCCTATACAATTCGGATCCGTCGAGCAAACCCTACGCCTTCAGCTTGGGGTTGCTCTGCTAGAAAGCGATCGATTGTTAGATTGTCACTAATCCATCCGCAATACTAACGAAACTATTTAACCATTTACCAGGCTGACATTACTAAAATGACAATCGATGCTATTAAGTACCTATGTTATTGAATGTACTGATTATGGTTTCGTAAAAATTGTTTAGTTATAGTTATACCTACTAGAATAAGTGTTTATATTTGCATGTCTTTACTGACAAAACATGTGAAACTTAATGCCTCTGTTGTAAATACCATTGTACTGACCAGGTTTTAAGCAAATTTTCTGATTTCTGATGGTCAGTCTTACTCATCGAAAATAGAACACATGTTTGAAGTGCCGTATGTGGGAAATATATATCCCTTAACCAGGGAAAGGGTTAAAACCAGCCCAGCGTCTAGTCGTGTGCGAGCCAGCCGTCCACGGTGTGACTCCCATCGCTACATAGTATAAAACAAAGTAGCTTCCCGCTGTCTGTCTGTCCCTATGTATCTTTAAAACTACGCAACGGATTTTGATTCGTTTTATAATAGATGGAGTGATTCAAGAGGAAGGTTTATGTATAATTTGTTAACCCGTGCGAAGCCGGGGCAGGTCGCTATAGTACAAAATAAGTAAGTAAACAGCAAGTTACACAACTATATCGAAAGGCCAATGATTTTGGCCAAGGGCGGGTTGAGAAATCTGTCCGCTTAGAACGAATGAACCGATATGGTTATTGTTAGCTGCAAAATTATTTTTATTAGCTTTTTGATAGACAATCAAGAAATAATAATAAGAAAAAAAAACCGGCCAACTGCGAGTCGGAATCGCGCACGAAAGGTTGCGTACCATTACGCAGAAAACGGCAAAAAAAACACGTTTGACTTTGTTGTATGGGAGCCCCACTTAAATATTTATTTTATTTAGTGACGGAAGCTCAGAAGTCCAAACTCGGGGTTTGCCAGAGAGCTATGGAGCGCAGCATATTAGGTGTAAAATTAAGGGATCGAGTCCGAAACACCACGCTGCGCTCTAAGACTCGAATAATGGACGTAGCTCGGAAAGCGACTAAGTTAAAATGGGACTGGGCTGGTCATGTCTGCCGAATGCCGGACGATTTGTGGGCCAAGTTAACCACAGAGTGGGAGGCCCACGAGTCTAACCGGGGAGCCGGCAGGCCTCGTCGGCGATGGCGGGATAACTTGGACTCCTTCTTGAGAGGCTGGCCAGATATTGCACGAAATAGAGACGAGTGGAGGAAGAGGGGGGAGGCCTTTGCCCAGCAGTGGGACACAGTGGGCTCTGAATAATAATAATAATTAGTTTTTTTATAATTTGTTGTTATAGCGGCAACAGAAATACATCATCTGTGAAAAATTCAACTGTCTAGCTATCACGGTTCATGAGTTACAGCCTGGTGACAGACAGACGGACACCGGAGTCTTAGTAATAGGGCCCCGTTTATAACCTTTGGGTACGGAACCCTAAAAACGATTACCTAACGCTGCAAGCGACACGACAGTGACAAATTGGCAATCAATTTCAAGAAGAGTGTCCCTCGGGATGTGGACGACTTTTGTCGACATTCGGCACGTCGCCGCGTCGAGTTTCAGTGTGGCCCACCCTTTACTCACCCAGCTAAACATTACTCATCGGACCGGTCTGTGTAAACCGGCCTTGCGTTTTGCATACACTTGACACAGTTCACCTATGCGTAGGCTAGTGCACACAATCCTAACTTTGTACTTTGTCTGCTGACAGTAGGCGACTTGAACTCTCAGCAGGCTTAGCACAAGTATTCTGTGACAACTAACCTTCCCTTTCGAATAAATACAGTTAGACGAAGACGGGTAGCATATTTCGCACGTGATAAGGCCACAGGTGAACTGACGCATATTAACAAAACATCTATTAGGTATCATATCACAAGACGTTAAAAGTGCTTGTTCAGATATTTTAAGGGTTTGTTCCTGGTTCGTCGTATTCCTGTTTCGTCGTATTCCTGATTCGTCGTATTCTTGTTTCGTGGGAATTATATACATATAATTAAATATGTCGTGCAGTAAACCAGTATTTACTACCTAAATATGAAGATTTAATGTAACCACCAGTGATCGTACTTTTTCTAGCATTTTTAGCACATTTCGACGAATCAGGAATCCGACGAAACAGGAATACGACCAAACAGGAATACGACGAACCAGGAACAAACCTTTTTAAGCAGCTTGGCTACGCATTAGGTCGACTGTACTTTAGTATTAGCTTCCCGCTACTTCGTATGCGCTCAATGATAATGATATATATAAAAACTACCATATGTCCTTCCCCAGGCCTCAAACTATCTCCATACGGAATTTCATCTATCAGTTTTGCGGTTTAAGCGTGAAGAGGTTAGGTAACTGGCAGCCAGTTACTTTTGCATTGTCCAGCGACTAATCCTCGCCTATCGCCGCTTCCTTCCAACCACTTGATTCGTTAGTCCGCCTATTGTCAGCCTTCCGCCTACGTTTAATCACCGCGTCTGTCATCCCAATTCACACGCCATTTTGCGACCGCCACCGGCCATGTTGAAATTATCATTAGAATCGTAATCTCTGCACAATGTGCGCATGCGGTGACTCATGACGTAGACAAGGTCACCGGTTTTATTTTTGTTTATTTACAAAAACCGAACCTTCAAATCAAGGGTGAACAGGCACCTTCTGGGCAGGCTCGCTCCATTGTAGGCCACGTCTTCGCCTCGGCTAGTCTGTGACCATGAGTAACCCATTTAGAATTAAAAAAAAATTATGAGCTCAATTTCCCACTGCTGGGCAAAGGTCTCTTATTCTTGCACGTATCCATATCCTGGCGAGTCTCCCACCAGTCTTTGTCAAAGGGGCCTAGTGTCAAGCTCGTCCTGCCATATCCAACAAGTTTCCTACACGGACAAAAATAAATAATCGACGGGAGAGCGGTCAAACTCGATGAGTCGAGCAAATGGGTTTTTGTAGAGTCTGTTCGGAAAGAGAAGAGTCGTGGAATGTATGGGGCCCAATATATTCCATGACACTTCTCTTTCCGCACAGACTCTAATTGGAAGGATATGTGACGTGCTCGGAGGAATAATCCAATAGTGACGTGTGTGGAGTTCTTATTTAAATTTATTATTTTAATCATTACTTTGACATAACTCCAATACTGAAGCAATATATTTATACTAACTTCATAACTTACCGTCATTCCTTCATCACACTATCACTATAATGTCATGTCTCAAAGTAATGTCATTATTCATGATATTATCGGGCCCGTAAAACTGCTCGGGCCTCAAAATATTCTATACCCAATAGATACGGAGTCTAAATTCTTGTTGTTGCCATAAAAAATCAGCACCCTTCTCTAGTTTACCACATTTTATCTAAGCACTATTTTATTTTCCTGCTGTTATAATTATTTTGATTCTTCATTTATTATTATGCTGCCAGGCGAACTTGCTTTTATTTTCAATGTATTTTTGTAAAGCTATGCGAATAATGAAACAATTTTAAGCCTCCGTTTTTCAGGTAAAACCAATATATTTTAACATGAACTTTCGTTAATGCTTTCGTCCATCAGTGAATTTAATAAAGCCAAAGTATTGCTTTCCGTGAATATATGTTATTAAACCCTGAAGCGTTCCCCTTACGGCAGTTGATTACGTGTTAATTAAAAACGAGTGTCGGAAATGTCGGAATAGCGTCGCAGTATTTTGTTTATTTTATAACGAGCTTGTTCGTGCGTATAAAAGCTAGCCGAAGAGTTTTGTTTTAGTTCTGAATACTTGGCAACTGAATATTCATCAGTTTGTAAAGTGTTTAAGTCTATAATTAAACTAAGGTTTGTTACATAATTAGTAGGTTATGTATAATTATTAATTAGTATATAGGCACTTATGGTTCTAGGAGCCATAAGTACCTATACATATATGAATATGACGACACTTATATCCTCTAGCCTTCCAGAGCCCTATTTAAAGGTTCCTCCTCCATTCTATTTGGAATTATTATTTTGACAAATCAATATTTCTTGACAAGTTTTGAGGTGTATTTCGTATGTCTTCGCCTATTAGGAAGTCTTCAAATTTTTTTAAGCACTACAATATGCAAAAAAGAAAAATTCAACTCCCACAGCTACGTTTCGTAGCTCAAATAGCCCTAGGCGTTGCAAATAGCACTTGATATGCACATTCGATAGCTGTTCCACCCCTCCTGCTATTGGAAAATTTCTAATTTGGAATTTATACCTTGAGAATAGGATTGAGAATTGAACGAAGGGTTCTTACGGCTGTTATGCATCCGGCCGTAAACGCCTCAGGTGTATTGCAATAATTGAAACAGCTTGCAAAGCAGACCAGGGGCCCGATTTTTGAGATTCGACCGCTCGATTTCGTGTATTTCGTTCAGTAATATCTCCACTAGTAGGCATGTAAATTCTACTAATATAATTGAAAACGAGTGGTCAATACCACTAGATTCCCAATGTCTATCGCTCGTATTTCAAAAATCAGCATTTAGCCGTTTTCCACCGATTTTCGAGTGACGAAATCGAGTGATTAAAATTCAAAAATCGGCCCCCTGGCGTGAATCAATCATGAACCATCGTTCGGTGTTTGGATTTGGAACACGAGTTACGGTTACACGTTGCGTTCCATTTCACGCATTTAAATTAATAGGTGTACACTATGCACATATAGAGGGCCCAGCGTGAACATTGTGAATCAAAATTTAGTTGCCTATTTACCTCTCGCTTTTGCATATTCGAACGATTTAAACGAACGTATGCTTCGTTCATTCGCTCGCAGTAGGGCCTCAATCTGGTGTTGCAGGTGTCCATGGGCGAAGGCAATTGCTTACTATACAGTGATTATTCTGCTCGTTGGCCTCCTAAATCATACAATAAAAGGTACAGCTAGTAGTACCTACTGTTGTTTAGCTTTTCGCCTGAGACTAGCGGGGGGTATTAACAGCTCTGGACTTTAGGGACGCTTGTTTCGGGCGGCGGGAAATTGCTTTTAAGGCGCTGACTATAGGCAATGGCCTTAGTAGTGCCCCGGGTTAGTGGAATGATGCAAGTGGCGCTAAGTCCCAGAAGCTTTAGTTTTGATTTTGAATTTGGAACGTTATCTTATTAAATAAGAGTTAAAATTAAGAAGGACTCAAGAGAATACTCGTGTAATTATTACAAATAAATATACTGCAATATTGGCATCATATTTCCCACGTTATCTTGGTTTTTCCGCCACGATTCGCAACTAGTTTTTACAATAGCGACTGCCATTGCCATCTGACCTTCCAGCCTGAAGGGTAAATTAATAAATTATGCCGCAATGTGTTTATAATTAAATAATACGTACGGAATTTGTCATGTGACTTTTCGCATGCACATCCGGATACATTTTTCCTTATTTATTCGGCGTTTGTCGATGTACGATTGTCACACCCCCGATTGTGTTGTTGGTGGCTGTGATTGTTTTTGTGTTGATGTTTCGTTGTTGGTTGTTGAACTGATATGCACAATCTGACAATAAATAGTTACTTACTTACATCTTGACTTGGTCAGAGTGATTCATGTCGAATATTTGGGCCGGGGTCCACCTCGCCTTAAACCTGTCTCCGCTGTTCCCTACTGACGACGTGGATCGATAGGCCTGTTGTGTGTTGTGTCTATTCGGAACGGAAAACTATATGCAGATTTACAGGTTTTCTGGGCGTACCCCAACTTAAAAGTAACACAAACCAGCTGCCAAAGAAAAGAGCCAGTTTAAAACGACATGCTTATATTACATTGAATTTGGCATGAATGTGACATATATATGTTTGGTACTAAATATATTACGTTTTTTTGCATTAGAAAAAGGGCAAGCAGTCTAGCCGTGTCTTTTGAAAAACACTTATGCAAATAAAGCACTTTTGCACTTATTAAATTTTCTAAGACATACCAACAATTTTAACAATTACATATACTTAAGTATAGCAAACATGATCATTTACATTATTTTGGTTTCATAAGTAAGTAGGTAATAGTTACAGTTTTTAAAGTGTTTTTAAGTAAAAATACACGTCAAGATTATTTACGCTTTTTCTAATGCTAAAACACGAACACCTTTAGTTTTCGTTGCTAGAAATTGTTACATTAGGAAAACGGAGCGCGTTTCTACGCGCTCGTTTTGATGTTAAATTTCTACTGCAATCATACTTTTTAGCTCTTTTTTTTTAACTTCAGCTCGCAAATATTTCGATCTATTAAAAAAATACTTCGTGTACCGTACAATTGTGTGTAACCGTGTACCCGTACCCGATAATGGATATTGCGGTTATGCCCGGTTAATGCCGATAACGCTATCACGGCGCCGCAGATGGTTAGCGCTGAAGGGGTTAATTTTAAATTGGATTGCGATGGAATACAACACGGGGCGTGTTTTACGATTACGATTGAGGTATAAAGCCAGATAGATGTCTGGAATTAAGAGTAATTCCAGACATCTATCTGGCTTTATACCTATGGCTTTTTTCAAAAACCTGCTACTTAAGAGAGCTTAAGTAGCAGGTTTTTGAAAAAAGTTATAACAACTAACCCCCTTATTTTTAAACGAGCTACAAAACTCAATTAGCTAATAATCGTTGGCCTTAGCTGTAATTTTGACTTATGTATTTGTAAGAAAGGGATAAAACATAATTTAACAAAATCAGGCCCGTAAAGTTTTATGAAAAAGGGGGTAAATATATAAACTTAGAGTTAGACCAAGCAAGTCGGCAGTGATTTTGATAGCCCAGACTATGTAATTTATGTAAGTGTATGTAAGAGGCGTCTGTCTGTATGTATGTTCGCGATAAACTCAAACACTACTGATCGGATCTTCATGCGGTTTTCTCACCTATATCAATAGGTTGATTCTTGAGGAAGGTTTAGGTGTATAAAATGTTAAGGTTTTCTGTACGTGCCTAACACGTTAACGGGCTCACGACCTGTAATAAACTACCTACATTACATATGTAAACTTCTACATATGTATTTCTTCCTCAGATCCGTATCACTTACCGAAGAGGTCTCGGAACCAGGTCAATCGTATTCAGAATTTCTGGAAACTTCAAAATATCGGGTTCCCTCCAAATGTATAAGTACCTTGCTATGTCTAACACCGCGCGCATTGCCCGTACTAAATAACTTTACTTTTACTTAACCAAGTGCTCAGCCCCAATTTAGGGACTTAACATACCTACACCTTGGCTTTCTTTTCTTCGCGATTGTATACAGGTTTCCTTACGATGTCTTCTTTCACCGAATAGCGAGTGGTATCTAAAATATAAAACTTCAAAAGAGGATTTTACGAAAACCCGTACCAAGTCGAGTTAGTTTTATCGTTTTTCTTGTTTTCCTGCGGTCCTCGGGACCTATTTTTTCTTAACCGGGCCATCTATATCGGGCACGGGACGGCCGATCATCGCTCGGACGAAAAAATAGTCAGTTGAGCGAGAAAATAGGCTGTGGTCGCCTGCATTACGGGTGAGTCGTTGTTTATTAAATAATATCTGGAAGACCGAGCTTTGTTCGGAAAACATATAAAAACTCAAAAATGAGCGTTTTCCCAGAGATAAGACCCAGCTAGATCGATTTTTCGCCCCCGAAAACCCCCATATAGCAAAATTCTTCGAAATCGTTAGAGCCGTTTCCGAGATCCCCGAAATATAAAAATAACTAAATAAATATACAAGAATTGCTCGTTTTAAGGTACGAGTATTAAGATACAGTATGCAAATACCGCTTAAGAGGCCGGTATCGATTTTAGTCGCAAACATGTAAAATTGATAGATTTAGTCGACCAATATACATTTTGGCTCTAAAATCGATAACGGGCTCTTAAGACGATTCTGAAAGTACCACCATTTTTAGCGGGAAAACATATATTAACCGTGAAACAAGTTGTAGGGTGTCATTTAGCGTTTCTGCACTAGGGGTTCTGAAACCGTTTGAATTTATGTGTGCACGACAAGACACAAAATAGTTGTTCTCGCGATACAAGTGCGAAAAAGAGGAAATTCGAAACGAGTGGCGATAAATTAAAACTCGACCGAAGGGAGTGTTTTAAATCGACACGAGTTGCGAATTATCTATTCGCACGTGTATCGAACAACGTTTTACAGTACATATGGCACTCGTTTCGAATTTCCTCTTTTTCGCACTTGTATCGAAAATAACTATTTTTTACAATAAGGCCCACGTTTCAATAAAATCGGCCAGACATGCCAAGTTTGACATTCTAACCGCGCTCCATCGATAATCGATAACCGGGTGCCGGATGTCGCACATCGACCCGTCAAGCGACGCCTCGTTTACAGCCGCCATGACAGTTTACTAGCTAAACTAGGTACATACTACATTTGTGGAGTAAAAGTAGAAAATTTATTGTTAAGTTAACAAAATAGTATTTTATACAATCGTGATATAATGGACAGCTTTTCAGTCGAGTACCGTGTTTAGGCAACGAAGCTTGCTGAGTTGCCTAAGTAAAGGTACGAGATTGAAAAGCTTGATTATATCACTATTGTATACAATACTTTTTCTACGAGTCAACAAAAAAAATACTTAAAACTAGTAGAAGAATCATATATGTGGGTAAAAATAAACAAAAGTATACAGCTAAGATGCGCGAGCAGCCGCGATACCTTCATACTCGTACGCGACCCGGCCCCCGCGCCCCGCGCCCCCGGCCGGTTGATTAACGACACCTTCTCGTAACTCATGAGGCCCTGGTACTTACTCCGCGCTTTCGATTGGTCAATTTCATTATAGTTGACTAAACTGTATCGAAATGAATATTAGTTGACTAAACGGTATCGAAATGAATATTATATTTGACTAAACTGTATCGAAATAAATATTATAGTTGAGTTGGGGTCCCATAGTGAAAAAAGTATGCGATTTCACTTTGGTATACGAAGTCTTAATTCGAGCATTGCAGTCGACGAGTAGAAAAATTATTAAAACAGATGGGTAAAGCTACACGTCTGCAGTCACGACACACGCTCCGCGATCGTTATGCCATTTAGGGTCCTAGCTAAATTGGGTGTTCAATACCTACGCTATGGAATATCCAATTTAGCTAGAATCCTAAATGGCTCAACAATAACAGAGCGTGACTGTAGGTACCTTAAAGCACAAAAAATACTAGGTAGGTCCTTATTTTGTTGTCAGTTTTGTGACGCGTTTGTATGAACCGTCACAAAATGGATACATGAACCTTGTTTGAAAAAGTTAAGTTTTAACACATCCCTTATGAGTAGAAATTACCTATTTATAATGTTTTTGTTTTTTGAAGTTTGAGTGTGTGACGAAGACCTTTCATGTTGTGTAAAGTCAATCCGTATTTTTTCCACGTTTGTGACGCTAATATTTGCAATAGAACTATTGCAAGACACAATATAATCTGAATAAAATAATGTTGATCCCGTTTCTGGAGCATAAGTAAAAAAAAAACGAATTGCAAAAAACATTCACATAAGTATGAAAATCAGAATTTTTGGAAGGACGTATTTTGTTTTGACTGTTTTGAGGGACGATTAAAAATGTTTATATTTCAAATCCTCTTGTGCAAAGTTCCTTGTTTAAGAGTAAGCCGTATATAGGTCGATGACAGGAAACTATCCTATTAAGCGAAACATATGCGTCTGTTCTTATTTCTAGTGAGATAGAAGCTGCGAGTGTATTCCGAGTGCGGGCGATAGGCGAGCAAAGAAAGTCCATCGCTAATATTTTTTATGGACACTCATTCAATTGTACACTTTTTACACATTTGTTACATTAAAATAATAATTGTTAAGTAAAAAATAATAGAAAATATAGAGTAAAAAAGACAAACCTGATTTTGTAAGCGTTTTGTGCTATCAAAATCGTTGCAGACTTTTCTTGGTCTAACTATACCTACTTTTACTCCTATTCGTTTGTTGTGTTGTTGTGGTCGTTTTATTTAAACCCAAGAAACAAAGGATTTATTGGGTGCTTTCCTCTACTTAAAATAAATAAATTATTTAAATTTAAATTATTAGTTTTTTTTTAAACAATTTCTAATTAATTAATCGGTTAAATATAAAAATTTGGTGAGTTAACCGTGGCGTCACTATACAGTGATGTTTTCATATAAATACCATATTAGCAAATCGTTTTGACAGTTTTTAAAAAGAAGCTGATTTGACTAGTAGGAAAGTACCCAATTTCAGAAACGCGCATTCTAGAACGGCTGGATGTTTAACGCTTCCTCATTCTTGTAACGGGAAGTTTGGACACCATATCCAACCACGGAAGCCGGAGCGTACCCCAATTTCAACTTTATTACCGTCGCCTTAAGGAATAGAAACGCCCGGAACGTGTTAACCGGACAGTTGTTTAATTTAAATTCGGAACGCGGCCGGTGCTTGGTAATATCCGATAAAAATTCAAACATGATTCCTCCTTCGGTGGACAAAATTTGATGATGATGAGCAATAAATGTTAGGATGATGGGTTTATGCTGGAATAGTAAAACCACATCCGTAATAAGTTTTTGGCAAAAATTTCATTTTTGTTACACGCTTTTATCGCTGACTGGACTTTTCTTACGACAGACAACTAATACTCATCGAGACAATTCTAAAAACCCCTAACACAATTAGGTTGCGTTGTTTCATCACAGAGTTCCTATGGCCACCTCCTGTCTCCATCATCAGATCAGCTCGATGGTACCATAATATTGCATTGTCACCCGACTTACATGTGCATGCAAAATTTCAGCTCAATTGGAAACCGGGAAGTGGATCAAATTTAACTTGCAAGATTCCATTACAATTTAGTTACATACAGGTCGAGTTCCTATGGCCACCTCCTGTCTCCATCATCAGATCAGCTCGATGCTACCATAATATTGCATTGTCACCCGACTTACATGTGTATGCAAAATTTCAGCTCAATCGGAAACCGGGAAGTGGATCAAATTTAACTTGCAAGATTCCATTACATGTTAGTTACATACAGGATCAAATTTAACTTGCAAGATTCCATTACATGTTAGTTACATACAGGTCGACCTAATAAAAGCGTGTTAATAAGAATAACATTGCTACCTAGTTACACTGTAGGGTCTGTAGGTACTCTCTGTAGGCACAGGGCGGACACGCCATACATCAAAAATAATTTGCGTTTATATGTGTGCGCGGCACGTCTGTACACGCGTCATTGTGTATGTGTGGGTAAGTCGCTATACTGAGAGGACGCCAGAAGTCCGCCAGATTCATGTCGCGGTCAGTCGCGGGGCGAGGTAATGCGAGTCGGGGCGGGGCGGTGCGTGGCCTTTCTGTATGATAATATTGATAATACTATTACTTATTCTGTGCTGTAGGTAAGTTTTAAGAAAGCCCTCAGGAAATATGCCTTTACCCAATTACACTAGTCGCTCTGCGCGAACCTCCATGGCTCCGCCATTTTGCAACATAACCACTCACATGATTCCGATTTTAACAAAAGGTGCCCTGAACTGCTCTGCCATTTCGCAGATACGACGGCACAGTGTCATGATATTTTCAAAAATCGATAACTTTACTTCTGCTAAAGCATTTGCAACGATTCTTTTGGTTTTTTAATGATAAAGAAACAAAGAATTTATTTTACTACTATAGCATTGTGCTGTTATAATAAAAATAATTATTAAAAATTCACAAAGTTGACCCAATGAAATAATGTCCGCGTTATAGTAGAAAACTATTTTTAATTAAAAATCTAAATCGATAACGTATCTTTTTTTTGTATTCAATTTAAAGAAGACTTAATAAGCTTTTAATTGGTACTAAACATCTTGATAGCTCACCTATGAAATTGCCGAGTAAAACTAATTCAAATTCCGATAAGAAACTTTCGAATTGCTCAATCTGCTGTGAAACTATATATTATGTTCATGATTTTTTTGTGGCTAATTTAGACACTGAAGTACTAAAATATAGTAAAAAACAGTTTAAGACACTAATAATCTTGAAATAAAATGCATAACTTATGCAATTATAACGATGATAGTAGCTATATAACTTAAAATAACAAAAGAGTATCTACGTACCTACTAAATTTTGGTGTTTTTATAATTGCCGATCACCAACAACCGAACTAACTTATAACTACACTAATACGTTTAATACATCCACCATAACACACACTTCACAACATATTAAGCACAATAAACCAATAATAACTATTAACACATAAAATTATACTGATTACAAACGTAAATAAGCCGGTAAACTGACTTCTTCCATCTCAAAAATAAAGATGGCTACCCATTTAGGGTGGAGACACAACAGCGCGCGGTGCAGATGTTCAACAGAAATAGGAACTTTAAAATTGTAATACCTAATTAATTATTTATTTAATCGTATAATTATTTAGTTTATTCAATGTAAATAGCAAAGAAATATTAGTAAATACAAATTATAAGTAAGTAGTAAAAAAAATCCCAAAACGCGTATGCAACGCGTCTAGTACACCACATGCCTTACGATATGCAGAAATGCTTTAAGCAACCACAGTTGCCGGGTTTGTACTTACAATATACCGTCACATGTTTCGATCGCTAATCCTGTGTAATACACAGTGATTTAATACATTCTATGGTTTATTAATGTAACTTAATAATCGAACTAGTTAATGTCTATTGGTTGCTCAAGATATATTTAGTAATCTTAGAAATGTAGGGCATTCAAATAAGAAACACGTCAAGAATCTACAGAACTATTGTTTTGAAGTGATATTATTTGGTCATCAATATTAAGTAGGTCTAAAATATAGTTTTAAACTAATAGACCAATAAACGCGGAGTAGTTTAATATACATTACTAATAGAAATATCTAAATTTGAATACTTGAGGCATTTTAAAACACGCAGCAACTTTTTACACATCGCACTTCCTGAACAACTTGCAAAGTAAAATAGATAAGAAATACTGTGGTTGTGTCTATATGGTTGAAACATTTTTTAAATATTGTCACGTTGGTAGTCTGTGTTTTAAAAATTGTTTATACCGTATCTGTGCAGCCCTTCACAGATAATAAATAAAAAACCGCATACACTCCTTTTGCAACTCGAGTTGCGACGATCATTTTAGAGGTGCGCAATCTTGAAACTCTAGTTGCTGGAATCATGTGAGTGGATAAGTACCTATACCAAAATCTGAATCGAAAAAGAAAATCGTCAGCGGGTAGAAAAACCGTCAGCTGGTCACATGTAAATGTAAAAACTATTTTTGAAGTGAAAACTTTTTTAGCGGCGCTGGGCACTTTTTGAGGTGGGGAAAAAATGATAAACTCGAGCGTGACAGCGTAAGGCGATCACGTGACCGTAAGCCCCATAAGGTGTCCACTCATAATTTAAATGGCATTTAAATCAATAAAGAAAAACTCAATGTTATTTGACATTTATGTTGCAGACTCCTTTTCAAGACTCTTTACCTATGTTCAAATAATTTGACGCTGTCATGGCAGTATGTAAATAAACATGTCAATGAAAAAGTGTGATCTTATTTGAGAATGATAATAATATATAATAAATAAATAGAATACCTCCGCTAAACGTACGAGGGGTATTCAAAATATTCTCGGTATGAGAATGAAAACAAACAAGTACGAAAAGTTTGATATTTTTATTTTTCAATATACTCCCCCCCTATGTTCATACACTTAAAAGATCGATCAATTATTTTTTTTAATCCTGCATAAAAATATTTTTTATCTTTGGTGTAAAAATGCTCCTCCACTGCCGCCTTCAATGCTTCATCATCGGAAAATTTATTTCCACGCAGATCCTTTTTAAGATTGGGGAACAAAAAGAAGTCGCTGGGGGCTAAGTCCGGACTATACGGTGGGTGAGTAACAGTTTCAAACCCACATTCAACAATAGCTGCCTTGGCAATATGAGCAGTATGGACGGGGGCGTTGTCATGCAGAAGCATAACACCTTTGGTTAACTTTCCTCGCCTCTTTTCTTTGATTGCATCCTTTAATTGACGTAGAATGTTAGCGTAGTACTGTCCTGTGATATTTACACCTTTTTCTTTATAATCGATCAGTAATACTCCTTCACAATCCCAAAATATCGTGGCCATGACCTTGCCAGCTGAAGGGATGACCTTGAACTTCTTGGGATGAGCTGAACCCTTAATGTGCCACTGCATGGACTCTTGTTTACTCTCTGGGTCATAATGATGAACTCAGGTTTCATCTCCAGTAACTATTCTTTGCAGCACCTCATCAGGATTTTCACCGCACAGGTCAATAAAATCGGAACAACAAGCTACACGCATGTCTTTTTGAAGCCGAGTCAGCATTCGCGGAACCCATCTTGCACTTACTTTTGACATATTAAGATGGTCATGGATAATATCATGTACGGTACCAATACAGAGATTGGTTACTTGTGCTATAGATTTTACCTTCACTCGACCATCTTCCAATATAAGTTTTTCCACTTTATCAATATTTTCTTGTGAAGTAGCTACTACAGGCCGACCAGGTCTAGGGTCGTCTTCAACACTCTCCCTTCCACGTTTAAACTCGCTTGACCACTTTTGAATGGTAGATAAAGAAGGAGCAGACTCACGGTAAACACAATCCATTTCCTCTTTTATGGTTTTTTGATTTTTACCCTGTTTTGTCAAGAATTTTATCACGCATCGATGTTCTAATTTAGTTAACATTGTCAATTCCCACATGATGTTCATGTTTGTTCAGCAATTGCAGAAAAACAAAAGAACATCTCGGTTCGAATTATACTTTTTTTTAATGTCAATGAATAAACCTTAGCGGCCAGTAACGAAAGAAATTTTAGAAGAGGTTGTAAGATATCAATACCGAGAATATTTTGAACGCCCCTCGTATGTATCGTGTTACCGGGCGTCGGTAACATAGTGAGGTGAGGTTTCACTTCTATCGGCACTCCCGGAGTGCAACCGTTATTGCTTGTTTTTTAGTTATACGAGGGGCGTTCAAAATATTCTCGGTATTGATATCTTACGACCTCTTCTAAAATTTCTTTCGTTACTGGCCGCTAAGGTTTATTCATTGACATAAAAAAAAAGTATAATTCGAACCGAGATAGTCTTTTGTTTTTCTGCAATTGCTGAACAAACATGAACATCCTGTGCGAATTGACAATGTTAACTAAATTAGAACATCGATGCGTGATAAAATTCTTGACAAAACAGGGTAAAAATCAAAAAACCATAAAAGAGGAAATGGATTGTGTTTACCGTGAGTCTGCTCCTTCTTTATCTACCATTCAAAAGTGGTCAAGCGAGTTTAAACGCGGAAGGGAGAGTATTGAAGATGACCCTAGACCTGGCCGGCCTGTAGTAGCTACTTCACAAGAAAATATTGATAAAGTGGAAAAACTTATATTGGAAGATGGTCGAGTGAAGGTAAAATCTATAGCACAAGTAACCAATCTCTCTATTGGTACCGTACATGATATTATACATGACCATCTTAATATGTCAAAAGTAAGTGCAAGATGGGTTCCGCGAATGCTGACTCGGCTTCAAAAAGACATGCGTGTAGCTTGTTGTTCCGATTTTATTGACCTGTGCGGTGAAAATCCTGATGAGGTGCTGCAAAGAATAGTTACTGGAGATGAAACCTGGGTTCATCATTATGACCCAGAGAGTAAACAAGAGTCCATGCAGTGGCACATTAAGGGTTCAGCTCATCCCAAGAAGTTGAAGGTCATCCCTTCAGCTGGCAAGGTCATGGCCACGATATTTTGGGATTGTGAAGGAGTATTACTAATCGATTATAAAGAAAAAGGTGTAAATATCACAGGACAGTACTACGCTAACATTCTACGTCAATTAAAGGATGTAATTAAAGAAAAGAGGCGAGGAAAGTTAACCAAAGGTATTCTGCTTCTGCATGACAACGCCCCCGTCCATACTGCTCATATTGCCAAGGCAGCTATTGTTGAACGTGGGTTTAAAACTGTTACTCACCCACCGTATAGTCCGGACTTAGCCCCCAGCGACTTCTTTTTGCTCCCCAATCTTAAAAAGGATCTGCGTGGAAATTAATTTTCTGACGATGAAGCATTGAAGGCGGCAGTGGAGGAGCATTTTTACACGAAAGATAAAAAATTTTTTTACGAGGGATTAAAAAAAATAATTGATCGATCTTTTAAGTGTATGAACATAGGGGGGGAGTATATTGAAAAATAAAAATATCAAACTTTTCGTACTTGTTTGTTTTCATTCTCATACCGAGAATATTTTGAATACCCCTCGTAGATATCCACAGAGCGTGTGTACTTACTTATTATAATATAATAATAACTATGAGGGGCGTCTGAAAAGTTCGCGGCATTAGAAAAAATAAATAAAATGAGTCTAAAGTAAATGTTAAGTATTAATCGTTGATAATGGCAATATTTAAACTGCTAAAAGAGGCGGGGAAAAAAGAAACATAGGCTTTTTAAATCTTTCTTTTTCTTCTCGCTTAGGCCGCGAATATTTCAGCCTCCCCTCGTACTTTCTACTGTTGAATACTTATATAAACAGTGAGTAGGTATATTACCTACTTAATAAGAAGAGTAACTTAACTTTCCACATTCATATGCTATCTAAATGCCGCGAAGTTAGCGACCTTAGCGTTTCCATAATTCTATTTAAATTATTATTCAAGGGGAAAGCTCTCCATATAAAGCGTATAACGATGGCCTCTGTTGTGCGTAAAACAATTCAATTCACATTCAATTTATTTCTTAGACCTGAGGCCCGTTTCTCAAAAGCTGTCAAAAAGTGACATCCGCTTGTATTACACGTTACAAGCTTTTTAAAAACGGGCCCAGTGCCCTGTTTATCAAAAGCTTGTAACTTGTAATACAAGTGGAAGTCCCTTTCTAACAAAAGCGGTCAAAAAGTGACATCCGCTTGTATTACAAGTTACAAGCTTTTGAAAAACGGGCCCAGGTCTAGTACCAGGGGTACCGGTTTGTCATGTTTGTTTTGTTATATGGGGAACGAAATTCTGCATTATTATATTCAATATTGAAAGTTATATTATTTCTTACGTTTTTTTAAGAATCTTTCCTATTTATTGGTTAATCATGAACGGGGTCGAAAGCGGTTCCAATACAATTATTGACCGAAGCGTAGCGAAGGTCTACGTTTTGACTCGGGCATTTTGCTTTTGTATGTCCGGATGTTCTCCTCTACAGGTCACAATTCTCAACCGATTCTTGTGAAATTTTGTGACCAGATTCTATGAGTAAATAAAAATTTTTTGTCGATCCCGTTTTTGGAAATTTTCAAAAATGGAGGAGTTGTGATACCTCGTGCTTAAACAAATAGTCGTATCGATATCATAAGAGTATTTTCTTTTTGAGACATATTTACATAGTCAGTGGCAAAAAATGCAGAAAATTTGTATTGCTGGTTTAGGCGGTATTTAGATAATTAGTTTGTACTCGAGAATGAGTAGCCGAATTTCGTCAGCTTAGCTAAGAACTATCATGGCGCGTTTTGCAAACAATCGTTTTTTTTTGTTTGCACACAGAAAGTCTGGGTTCGATCCCCAGTAAGACATAACTTTTTGTAAGTATTTTTTTTCACTTAAACTTCGTATTTTTTTTTAATAAATTAAAATCTTTGTATTGTTGATTGATCAAACCGCTGTGTGGCGCTGTCATCGTGCACGGTCCCAATAAGCTATGCTCGCGAGGTCTACAGCTCACAGAGCCACTAGTTATAGGCCTGTCCGATTACTAAGTTCGAGTTCGCCATACGTTTACTATAGCTTACTAGTTCTTAGAAAAACGGGCGGACTATACCAATCAATGTACCCCCGTATGTGTGTATGATCACCCGTTGACCACGAACGCTGTAAAGGGTTCGAAACGTCGGAATGTAGTATACATTTAATATACCCGATATAATCGGTTTTAATAGTTTTATTTCATTATACCAATGTATTCAAATTCTATTTTGGCAGTGCCAGAACAGAGCCCGTACAATTTGTATCAATTAAAACTTTACTGACTATGCCGTATGGAATTTCCTTAGAAGCAATAGGACGTATGTCTCATATACTTTAGGAACAACATCGACCAATTAACTTCAAAGCAATTAATGCAGCGAGTTTGTGCAGAATGAGGTGGGCGGTGCGCATTGAAATTACGATCTTATTGTTTAAACCGTAAGATTTTAATTAAGGAGAGTTTTGAGGTAGTATTTATTTTTCGGGAACTTTAATTTGACATACTATCCGTTGTATTGGTTAGAACCTGTCAAATTAGAGAAAAACACATTAAAACTTTTGTATTTGGGTCATACAGAGACTTTAAAACAACACTTACTCGTGTCGACAAAAGTTAACGGCTTCTGTGCATATAATTAAGTCATGATTATGTCACAAGGGTTAATAAAAGTACCTAATAAGCCAATAACCCATTGTGATGAACTTACAAATAAATGCCCTTATTGAGATTCTTTACTTGAGATTCGAATCCGGGACCTCCAGCGTCGTAGATAGGGTCACAAGGGGCCATTATGACATTCGTACATCGACCGACGCAGCCGACGCTAAACGAATAGAAAAATGTACCGGGATAACACAATACATACTACGAAAAGTCACGTGACTATTCTATACATTTAACTGTTTAGACGACAACGGTTTCACTCACTTGAATGTTTAGTCGCTATGGCGACATGTTTCGAACCTGGGGGCCGATTTTTGAAATTCGACCGCTCGATTTCGCGTATTTCGTTCAGTAATATTTCCATTACTAGTCATGTAAATTCTACTAATAGAATTGAAAACGAGTGGTCAGTACCACTAGATTCCCAATTTCTATCGCTCGTATTTCAAAAATCTGCATTTCGCCGTTTTCCATCGATTTTCGAGTGACGAAATCGAGTGATCGAAATTCAAAAATCGGCCCCCTGAGGAAGGAGCCCCCGAAGGGCCCGAAACATGTCGCCAATAGCGACTAAAAATTCAAGTGAGTGAAACCGTTGTCGTCTAAACAGTTTAAAATATGTCTCACGAAAGTTTAATATCGATTATTCTATACATTATTTAAGTTTTATTAACGATCGTCATCTTGGCCAGCCGCCCTATCACGTGATTAAAGGTTCCGTCACACAGGCGCGTTTTCCGGGCGGGGCGTCAGAGTTTTATATGTAAAAGTGGCGCGCCCCACTCACGCCCCGCCCTGAAAACGCGCCTGGGGGCCGATTTTTGAATTTCGATATTTCGTCACTCGAAAATCGGTGGAAAACGACGAAATGCTGATTTTTGAAATACGAGTGATAGAAATTGGGAATCGAGTGGTATTGACCACTCGTTTTCAATTCTATTAGTAGAATTCACATGCCTAGTAGTGGAGATATTACTGAACGAAATACACGAAATCGAGCTGTCGAATTTCAAAAATCGGCCCCCTGCTGTGTGACGGAACCTTAAGTCCGTACCTACTAGCTAGGCTAAGCTAGGAGACGGATTAATCAAGTTAAAGGCCTGCCGTTTATGACCCAGCCATTATCTAACTAACGTCCTATCCGATGGATTATTTGACCAAGGTATAGGCTAATTCTATCGTGAATGTAAGGGAATTTCCCATGTTCCTCGGCATTAAGTAAGAGCGTGGAAATTGAGTAAGCGTATTAAATTTAATGAATATTTCTAATATTCCTCGTAAAAGGCTGAGCTCCCTTTGAAAGGTGCATTAGCGAAGTGTAAGCGAATTACTAGAGAGTAGAACGAGCATTAAGCATTAAGCATGCATTAAGCCATGGCCACACCACCGCTTTTCGTGTTTAAATTTACCCTTCCTGGGGCCCGTTTCTCAAAAGCTTGTAACTTGTAATACAAGCGGATGTCACTTTTTGATAGCTTTTGTTATAAAGGGACTTCCACTTGTATTACAAGTTACAAGCTTTTGAGAAACGGGCCCCTGAACCACAATATTTTCGAACTATTTTTTACTCACGTTTTCTATTTTACTAGCGGGTTACTGGCTTCGCACGGGTTACACAAAACCTTAACAAATTATACACTTAAACCTTCTTCAAGAATTACTCTATTGAAAGATGAAAACCGCATGAAACTCCGTTGAGTAGTTTTTGAGCTTATCGCGAACACATACACACAAGCCAATTTTGTTAACCAGTACGAAGCCGGGGCGGGTCGCTATAGTCTCTATAAAAATCTACTCTGTGCTGTACTGTTAACGGAGTGCGTTAACAGTACAGTGTGGAGCTAGCTTTACAAGTCAATCTGCATTTATATTAAGTTTTCCGCGGCGAAACATGCCCTATTGTGAAGCAATTTCACGTTAAGTCTCCACTATCATAATAAACTTCAACGTTGTACTTTGTGTGACGTTATTTTTTAACATACCTATTACCATATATTATTGTCTTCAGAGTTCGCGATAATTACTCGTGAAATAAAACTATGTAAACGGATTATACCCAGTCTGGCTGTTTTAAATTCATTACATACGCGATATAATCCGCTTAAATAGTTTCTCGCTCGGTTGATAATAGATTCGCTTAGCTAATTCGGCATTGCGTTTAGAATGACAAAGTGAGGACTGTCATCATTAATGACAAATAATATTTCCATAAAAATATGACGTTTGTAATAACACTCCCTTACTTTGTCCTTTTCAAAACGGTGCAAAGTTGCTTTAGAGTTTAGACAGACTCTAGAATGTCATACCGACGTCGGTTAACATTGTAAATAAGCTACACAGTCCATCTAGAAAGCCGATTGATACAGACTGGACCGGATACAGGGTGTTTGTCAATTAACATCGTCTGGGCCGACAATGCGATCTCTACACAGTTTGCTGGCCTTATTGCAAGGGGATAGAGTCTACAATATTGGTGTTATTGGTCGCTATGTTGCCTGGACTTGAACCTCAATCTACCGATAGTTAACTAGTGTATTGCCAAGGTGCCGAGAGTATCACGAACCCGCCGCCTAAAAACCCGTTTCCATACATTCTAAGTTACGATCTCAGTTTAAAACGACTTGCTGAAATAACATGAAATTTAGGATGAACATTAAAGTAACATACAGTGTAGGTATATCTTTGTCTGGTTAGTTTTTCGAAATTAAACTTTTGTGGGATATATTTTAAACTGTATAGACGACAACGGTTTCACTCACTTCATTTTTAGGGTTCCGTAGCCAAATGGCAAAAAACGGAACCCTTATAGATTCGTCATGTCTGTCTGTCTGTCTATCTGTCCGTCTGTCTGTCCGTCCGTATGTCACAGCCACTTTTCTCCGAAACTATAAGAACTATACTGTTGAAACTTGGTAAGTAGATGTATTCTGTGAACCGCATTATGATTTTCACACAAAAATAGAAAAAAAAACAATAAATTTTTGGGGTTCCCCATACTTCGAACTGAAACTCAAAATTTTTTTTTTCATCAAACCCATACGTGTGGGGTATCTATGGATAGGTCTTCAAAAATGATATTGAGGTTTCTAATATCATTTTTTTCTAAACTGAATAGTTTGCGCGAGAGACACTTCCAAAGTGGTAAAATGTGTGTCCCCCCCCCCCCCCCGTAACTTCTAAAATAAGAGAATGATAAAACTAAAAAAAATATATGATGTACATTACCATGTAAACTTCCACCGAAAATTGGTTTGAACGAGATCTAGTAAGTAGTTTTTTTTTATACGTCATAAATCGCCTAAATACGGAACCCTTCATGGGCGAGTCCGACTCGCACTTGGCCGCTTTTTTAGTCGCTATTGGCGACATGTTTAGAGCCCATCGGGGGTCCTTCTTCAGGCTCGAGTTGCTCGCAGCTGGTTAGTTTTTGTTGCTAAAAATTGTAATACAAAGAAATAAAGCGAGATGAAGTTATGTAGGAGTTTTGTACGAAAGACTACAACAGAAAATGGTGTCATTTCGCTCATGATCATTCCATAACGCTGTACGGAATACTCTTATGGGGATTGATTTATTTCATTTTTGATTGAATAACGCGTTAGTCAGAACGGTTCTCGCCACTGTTCGGTTAAGCGGCCCACTGATTAACAGTCCGCCGGACAGTATCGGCCTGTCAGTTAGAACAAAAATTTGCCAGTTCCGAACAACTGACAGGTCGATACCGTCCGGCGGACTGTTAATCAGATGGGCTGTCTTAGAGTTAAATTCTGCGCTCGTTGCGCTATGGGAATGCGCCAGGAATGCGGCACGGCCCACTATTTCTGGATGTTTCCGTGTTTCGGACATGCGTTTGGCGGAATCATCGGCTGTTCGAAATTTAAACGCGGCGCCTTGCTTTTTACCACAACGAAGGGCCTACCGTGAACACCGAAGTACGCAAATTGCGGGCTTCTTTTTTTTTACCCCAATTAAGCCGCAATTAGAGTGACAGAGCACGATGCCCGCGATTAGCGAACTTCGGCGTTCACGATTAGACAGAAAGTTCTTTTTAAGAAACCAATACCTATTTAACAGATCAAAATAAAGAACCATGGCGTGGCTTACGGGACTATGTTTTGTCAAATCACACAACGGGGCTTAAACGCGTATTTAAATTTTAAGATTTAAGTACCTCTGACGTTTAATAATCGTGAATGTTTAAATCAGGGGCCTACGTTTGTATGGAAGTCCTCCATTATTATATTAAGAACGCGTCCAAATCATCGCTTCATCTTTAAAAAGGCCCAGTAGCCATCTACGAGTAAGGGCTCATTTAGACGGTGCGAGAACTCGCATGCGAGTTTCATTACATTACATTGCGTTCTTTAATCGGTCGGCTGAATTGATGTCACCTCAATGGTCCGCAATGTAACTAAAATCGTATACGAGTTCGCGCGCCGTTTAAATGAGCCCTAACAAAGTCTCCTGTAATTTCTGCTTGAACAGTGCATTATTTCATTGCGCATCCGTTCTCTAAATGGCGACCATCTTGTATATCGCGGCTTCGGAGAAAGCTCGCGCATGCGCAAAGCCTTTGAAGTTAGCGCGTATGCGCTGCGCCTTTGATAATTGATATATCCGATTGGATGTGGCGTTGGCTGTTTTGCCTTGGTTGGTGTTGAGGTAATGAGGACATTTCACTACATAGTATAAAACAAAGTCGCTTCCCGCTGTCTGTCTGTCCCTAATGTCCCTATGTATGCTTAGATCTTTAAAACTACGCAACGGATTTTGATGCGGTTCTTTTTAATAGATAGAGTGATTCAAGAGGGAGGTTTATGTATAATTTGTGATGCGAACCCGGGGCGGGACGCTAGTCTTATATAAATCTCTCTAGAATAGTCTCCATTTTCCTCCCTGAATATTCGAAGGATATATCGTTCATGTTCATACCGAATATCGCGCCTTTTTCAACTTACAAAGTTGACTTGTTGAAGTAAGTATATTCTCAAAGAAACTTTACATACATATGTTAAATTCTTGACACTGTTGTAGATATTTGCCACTGTTGTACCCACAACGTATTATTTTACAAGCTCTTTTTAGGGTTCCGTAGCCAAATGGCAAAAAACGGAACCCTTATAGATTCGTCATGTCTGTCTGTCTGTCTGTCTGTCTGTCTGTCCGTCTGTCCGTCTGTCCGTCTGTCCGTCTGTCTGTCCGTCCGTATGTCACAGCCACTTTTCTCCGAAACTATAAGAACTATACTGTTGAAACTTGGTAAGTAGATGTATTCTGTGAACCGCATTAAGATTTTCACACAAAAATAGAAAAAAAACAATAAATTTTTGGGGTTCCCCATACTTCGAACTGAAACTCAAAATTTTTTTTTTTTCATCAAACCCATACGTGTGGGGTATCTATGGATAGGTCTTCAAAAATGATATTGAGGTTTCTAATATCATTTTTTTCTAAACTGAATAGTTTGCGCGAGAGACACTTCCAAAGTGGTAAAATGTGTGTCCCCCCCCCCTGTAACTTCTAAAATAAGAGAATGATAAAACTAAAAAAAATATATGATGTACATTACCATGTAAACTTCCACCAAAAATTGGTTTGAACGAGATCTAGTAAGTAGTTTTTTTTTATACGTCATAAATCGCCTAAATACGGAACCCTTCATGGGCGAGTCCGACTCGCACTTGGCCGCTTTTTTTTAAATCTCTTCTCATTTTACATTGTGCCTATATTTAACATGGTTTTCACACAGCTTACATTCACAGAATGCGTTTTAGCGTTCTAAATGCGGATGCAACATTGTT
This sequence comes from Cydia amplana, assembly GCF_948474715.1. Classification (NCBI taxonomy): domain Eukaryota; kingdom Metazoa; phylum Arthropoda; class Insecta; order Lepidoptera; family Tortricidae; genus Cydia; species Cydia amplana. The sequence continues at coordinate 35,267,021 of NC_086096.1, read as the reverse complement.
TGGGTGCGGCTGCCAGCGTCGGCACAAAAAACAGAAGTGACATTCGGTCAAATTACAAATAATACAATATCTACCTACTACTTATAAGTTTCGACAAAACTTTTAACTCATTCTTTTTTATTTGAATAAAACTAAATTGCACTTTTGGTTAGAAGATAGAGAGGGAGACATTTACCCAGCAGTGGAACACAACAGGCTAACAAATTAATAGTCTTGGAGTACGCGTAAAAGCTGGCCCCTATCAAATATTTATTTTAAATAATACAATAATGGTGGCAAACAGGAATAGGCCCGCCCGATGGTAAGCGATAACCGTAGCCCGTGGATGCCTGTGACGTCAGCAACAGTGATGTTTTACAATTGTCGCACCTGTCACAGTGGTGAAATAGGGGCCAGAATGGACAGTCTTCAAGTTTCTTTCACAAAGCAGATTTCTTTAACTTTGTTTAAAGAATAATCTAACCAAGGATCGCTGTTACTAAAGCGATCTTTAGAGCACTAATACATGCATACATTTTAATATTTAGTTTTTTTGGGTGGCACTTTAATGGCCACAAATATGCTTTCTCCTAATTCAAATCCTTGCCTATTAAATTTCAAATATCGAACGTGCTGGCTATAAAGCTCCGGCCTTCATCCAGAAATGGCCACCTTGATCGTGAGTGTGCTTCTAATTCCGTTCGATTCGATTTGAAAATCGAACGCACTATTCCAACACCACGCACTCACCTAGCAGTTTCCATCGACCCGTATAAATATTACGCTTAGACCTAGATATCAGAGCTCAAGGTTATACTGGTTACGTTGAGATCAAGGCTCGGTGCGCAACTCGAACATTGATTCGAATCAGTTATAGATTTGTTTTGGCATCGGAATGCTGAGTTATGAGTGCAGGAATGTTTATATTTTCGAAATGCCGTTGCTGCAGTTACGGTTTGTTTTTTTAAATCGGTATTCTATTTTTGAATGTTTTCTTTATGCAGTTGCAAGGAGGAATTGGCTGTATGAGCTTTTTAGGGTTCCGTAGCCAAATGGCAAAAAACGGAACCCTTATAGATTCGTCATGTCCGTCTGTCTGTCTGTCTGTCTGTCCGTCCGTATGTCACAGCCACTTTTCTCCGAAACTATAAGAACTATACTGTTGAAACTTGGTAAGTAGATGTATTCTGTGAACCGCATTAAGATTTTCACACAAAAAAAGAAAAAAAAAACAATAATTTTTTGGGGTTCCCCATACTTAGAACTGAAACTCAAAAAATTTTTTTTCATCAAACCCATACGTGTGGGGTATCTATGGATAGGTCTTCAAAAATGATATTGAGGTTTCTAATATCCTTTTTTTCTAAACTGAATAGTTTGCGCGAGAGACACTTCCAAAGTGGTAAAATGTGTGTGTGTGTGTCCCCCCCCCTGTAACTTCTAAAATAAGAGAAAGATAAAACTAAAAAAAATATATGATGTACATTACCATGTAAACTTCCACCGAAAATTGGTTTGAACGAGATCTAGTAAGTAGTTTTTTTTAATACGTCATAAATCGCCTAAATACGGAACCCTTCATGGGCGAGTCCGACTCGCACTTGGCCGCTTTTTTTTGGATTTAAATTTTTGTGATATTCTTTCATCACTCCTTATATTCCACGACTCTTCTATTTCCACATTTCTATAGATTCTTCTATTAGATTTGATTAATAGTTGTACCATAGTAAAAACTAAACACAAGCAAGATACCCAACTAAAACTATGTACCTCATACCTATAAAATCGTGATTTCCATATAAACAACGCAGTTGTTATTCGTTGTTAATGTTCTTATATAAGTTTAGCGTCATCTCGATGACTCAATCATGACAATACGGGTGCAGCTCGATTACTTAATGACTTCAAATATTACAACGATCACGTAAGTGTAAACACCGTGCACCGTGAGCTAGAAAAGGATGGATATACGTATTTGCCCCCTTGCTTTTTGAAGTAGGGTCTAAATTGGAGTACGGTTGAACAGAAGCTATTAATTGGGATGACACTTGACAGTCATGTCATGACAGATGCTACGAAACATCACGTGACTAAGACATAGATCAACCGAAACAAATGCGTACCTTGTGCTAATGCGTCTTTTGAGGATATCTTCGAAACGCAACATATTATCTTATACCTACCTTTAAACGAGTAATTATTGTTTATTTATTTATTTACCTATATATTTTGGGGATCTCGGAAACGGCCCTAAGGATTTAGATTTTTGCCATATGGGGGTTTTCGGGGGCGAAAATCGATCCTAGGTCTTACAGACACACTTCGAAGTCGAACAGAGAGGGTTGCAATAGTTCTAGTGTTCCGTTTAGAAGTACTTAATCTAAAAGCCGCATTTATCCTAAGTGCCGCATTTACCCCGGTTGACCTTAGTGACGATAGTCATCTTCCGTCCATGCCCCAGGTCCGTTGCTCTAAATTAGAGTATTATTAAAAAAGTTAAAATAGTTAAATGGACGCGATCAGCTTATCAGCCGAATTTATTAAGAGTGCGTTCGCGTGAGCGGGCTAACAATTGGGGTCATGATTATATTATGCTCCTACTCCTGGGTGATGTAGTCAAAATATGTAGTTATAAGTATACTAGCGACCCGCCCTGGCTTCGCACGGGTTAACAAATTATACATAAAACTTCCTCTTGAATCACTCTATTTATTAAAAAAAAACAACAGTTGCACTCAGGGAGTGCCGATAGAAGTGAAAACTCTCCTCACTATGTTACCGACGCCCGGTAACACGATACATACGTTTAGCGGAGGTATTCTATTTATTTATTATTATCATTCTCAAATAAGATCACACTTTTTCATTGACATGTTTATTTACATACTGCCATGACAACGTCAAATTATTTGAACATAGGTAAAGAGTCTTGAAAAGGAGTCCGCAACATAAATGTCAAATAACATTGAGTTTTTCTTTATTGATTTAAATACCATTTAGATATAGATTTAGTGGCCATCAAAACCTTACGCCCCTTACGGTCACACGTGATCGCCTTACCCCCCTTACGGTCACGTGATCGCCTTACGCTGTCTCGAGTTTATCTTTTTTACCCACCTCAAAAAGTGCCCAGCGCCGCTAAAGAAGTTTTCACTTCAAAAAAAAACCGCTTCAAAATAAGCATACATACAGACAGACAGACAGCGGAAAGCGACTTTGTTTTATAGTATGTATATAGTGATATGGTGCGTAAGTCAGTATTTAATAAAACCGGCCAAAAGCGAGTCGAGCTCGCTTTCTCTTGCTCCGTACTTTAAGTCCGACTCACGCTTGACTGCACATTTCTACCTAATAGGTTTTCCTGTGCGGCTACCACCAGTTTCGCACTGACATAAACGCCATCGAGAACGTAATTTACTTTTTATGCATCTCGCTCGTACTCGCATATTAGCGTATATGTCAGTTTTGAGTAGTTTTGACACTGTCAGTGACTCGTGGTACGGGCTGTCGTCTATAGTAAAGAACTATGTTGTGCAATTTTTTTCTAAATTGTAGACCCAGTGGTTTCGGAGATAAAGGGGGTGGGGGGTCGGACAGCCAGACGCACTAGTGATCCTATAATGGTTCCGTTTTTCTTTTTTAGGTACGGAACCCTAAAAACATAACCCTTTTAACTTTGCCACAGTCGGCTAGCCGCACGTGCCGCACACGTACACACTGTGCGTCTGTCTGTCCGTATTTATAGCTGATCCGCGGCTTCCGGCCGGAGAAATCTTTTCGAAATAACCTTAACGAGATATTATTCTGAGCGCACTTAATGTGTTTCGGGTTTTATGTTTGGAGCGCGCCTTACCTGTGGTGTGACTGATGTGGTGACTATCGTGACTATTGTACATTCGCCATCAGATGTATTGGAGCGGCCAAGGTGCTCATAAATATCTGAACACGCCTCTATTGTCAAGGCGTAAGTGCGTGCTCATCAGATATTTTTGAGCAGCTCGGCAGCTCCGATATAGGGTCATTGCGCTAGTTTTCGTCTACTTGGCGAAATTTGAATATAAACATACATTGCCGCACAAGGTTGGACTTATTGCAATGCTTAATGTCTAAAAAATATATCTGTCTAGATAAAAATGATATTTCGCAAGTAGCAAACTAAGTATACTGTTTATAGTAGTATATTATTTGCTACTCCGTCAAGTGGACTAAAACTAGAGCATGGACGGAAACTAGCGCATTGACCCTACCTATGGCGCCTGTGCACCTATGGCGGGGGTCATCTTCACAGCTCTCTCGTCCTTGTTGAAATAAATGAGCCCATTTTTTTATCATAGTCTACGAAGGGCTTAAATGATGGAGAGTATCCGTCATATCATCAAAAATCTCTTTGGGCGATTTTGCCTTTTCTTACAAGATACTTAATAACCGCGCGGTGTTCAAATGTGTCAAAATTTCCGCATTCGACAGACATTGTTAAGTATATCCGCGCACAGAACGAAAAACAAATATTTTTTTTAAATGGCGGTAATATTTAAACTGCCAATGAGGCGGGGGATTTTTTTTTTAATTTTTCTTTTTTTTCTAGCTTTAACCGCGAATATTTCAGCCGCCCCTCGTAGATCTGCCGTTTGAGTCACAGGAACCCTGGGTTGTTCAGAATATAACAACTTGTTCTACTAAAAACAAAATACGGTCGAATTGATGAGCTCCGTTTTTAGGGTCCGTACCCAAAGGGTAAAAACGGGACCCTATTACTAAGACTCCTCTGTCCGTCTATCCGTCTGTCTGTCCGTCCGTCTATCTGTATGTGTATTAATTAATTTTTACCAGACTGTATCTCATTAATCGTGAATCGTGATAGTTGAATTTTTCACAGATGATGTATTCTTGTTGCCGCTATAACAACAAATACTAAAAAGTACGGACCCCTCGGTGGTCGCATTTGTCCCGCTTTTTTAAGATTCCGTACCCAAAGGCTAAAAAACGGGACCCTATTACTAAGACTTCGCTGTCCGTCCGTCCGTCCGTCCGGCTGTCACCAGGTTGTATCTCATGAACCGTGATAGCTAGACAGTTGAAATTTTCACAAATGATGTATTCTTGTTGCCGCTATAACAACAAATACTAAAAACAGAATATAATAAATGTTTAAGTGTGGCTCCCATAAAACAAACGTGATTTTTTTGCCGTTTTTTGGGTAATGGTACGGAACCCTTCGTGCGCGAGTCGACTCCCATAGCAATAATGTAACCGGCCACATGCAAGCTCCTATGGAATGCGGTGGTCGGTGATTGGCTAAATATAGTACGATACATACACGGACTCATTCACTATGTCGAAACCGTTTGTCTCACATGTTCTACAATGTAAAGGGGCCCACAGATTACCAGTTCGCCGGACGATATCAGCCTGTCAGTTGTACAGAACTGTCATCTTTTGCGTTTAACTGACAGGTCGATATCGTCCGGCGGACTGGTAATCTGTGGGCTCCTTTAAGTAATTACATTTTTACATACAAATCAGCTTGCAGCCAAGCCCTCAACCAGTTCATACTGTTCATAGCTAACCATAATAGTCATAATACACGGCGAAAAAAGTTCATAACTCGAGATATAAAATAAGAAAATTTAACTTAAATATTGAGTTACTTAAGGTTGAAATTTCTTCAATTTTATATCTCGAGTTATCAAGTTCTTCCCGCCGTACTTATTAACAACTTGCCAACCGTAAACGGTATAGCTAACTACAACTTATTAATATAAGGATTATCTGATAACGCTGTGGGGGGTCCTGGCAGATTAGATAAACTTCACAAGCCACAGCTTTAGTTTTAAAACAGCTGATGAAAGTAACCGAAACTCAACTTTACCATTATAATAATAAGGTGCATTATCGCCTTTGTGTAGTGCGTGAGCTAATAGCCAGATCACATATTCGTAGATAGAGCAAACTTACGCTTACTACGTCATGCATAAGAGTTTATGCTTAATAAAGGGTGTCGGAAGGAACTCTAAGGGTTGTTATCACGCATTCATGTGTCCAAAAGAAGCAAGAAATTGTTAAACTAACCAATTTTTTTTTCCTGATAATGTTTATAATTCGTGTATATACAACGTTTACTTGGGAAACTTCCTGATTTTGCTTGTTTAAATTTTAAGCTGTTTGTACCTTCAACTTTAATCGATAATACATAACATAAGTCAATGACTTACGATTTTAAGATTACAAATTCTTAAAATTATAACGGTCTAAAATCGAATGGAAAATACTTCAAATCAGACTGGGCCCGTGACATAAATGATACTGGATGTAACTCTAAAACTGAATAGTACCTCACCATTCGTATCGTAGGGTTATTGGCCACTCCTAACAAATCAAAAAGAAACAAGCCAATTGAAGCCTTATTGTTAAGAGTGGTCAATTACTATGTAGTGGCCAATAACTATTGCAGTTAACATAGGGTGACTGATGTATCCAATTTTCCAATTGTAAGTTTCTTAGTCATAAATAGCATAACGGTTACAGTTTTCACACGGACAAAGCTAACATGCAAAAATAGAAATAGGGGCACGCGGGCCACGGAGTGTCATTTCTATAAAAAAAGAAAAATAAAAGCTATGCTACTTTTTTTCCCGCCTCTTTGGCAGTTTAAATATTGCCGCCATTGCTAACGATTATTAAGCTGGAAACAAATTATCGGACGCGGCTGGCGGACGCGGCTCACAGCCGCGACTTATAGGTATCTAGATAATGAATATACACTGAACTGTACAAACTATCGGAGGTAAGCCGTGGACGTAACCTTGAGCCTTCGGACATCCGACAGAAATCTGGCGCGCTGGATGTTCCTGAAGCTGGAAATAAATTATCGGACGCGGCTGACGCGCGCGACATAAAAGTGTGCACAGTCAGGAACATCCAGCGCGCCAGATTTCTGTCGGATGTCCGAAGGCTCAAGGTTACGTCCACGGCTTACCTCCGATAGTTTGCATAGTTCAGTGTACATATATTCATTTATCTAGATACCTATAAGTCGCGGCTGTGAGCCGCGTCCGTCAGCCGCGTCCGATAATTTGTTTCCAGTTTGACTGTGCACACTTTTATGTCGCGCGCGTCAGCCGCGTCCGTCAGCCGCGTCCGATAATTTGTTTTCAGCTTTAACGATTATTAATTAACATTTACTTTAATACTCTCTTTCATTTTTTTTCTTGGCCGCGAACTTTTCAGCCGCCCCTCGTAGCATCTAATAATAGTGTAATGCGGAATCTACGTTAGGTAATCTAGGTCTACAAAGCTTCGAACTTACATTATGCTCTTGCGCATCAGTGTTGTGGTATGCGCTATGCGTCTCGCCCACTCGTAGGGCAGTATGCGTTTGTCCCGCTCACTCATTGGCGGCCAGACGGTGTCGGATGACAAAAGGATTAGATTATTACGGCGAAAGCAATTTTGTGATGGAGATGCACTTGTGCAATGTCTTCCTGCCAGTGTATGTGTGCCTAGTGCAGACACAATGTGCAACACATGCATACAGTCGATGTCAAAGATATGTTTACACTTTTGCACCTTACTCCTTTGTAATAAGGCGAAAAATTTTAACATATATTTGACGTCAACTGTACATTGATCTGTCTTATGGCGTTTGATTCCTGGCCTACTGTGAAACCTTCTCACATTTATGTCATAAGAATAAGAATAATATTTATTTAAAAGAAAAACGGCATTCATTGGCATTTACATTACATTGTATTAAAAAGTAAAATTATTGTGACATTGTGAAAGTGGTCTGTGGTGGCCATGGTGGGTTACGAATCAGTTTGTTCGACTGTACCTACTGCCTTAGATATAAATAAATAAATATTATAGTTGCCACTACACTACACACAACTTTATATCCGACAACAATCATTAATGTTATACTTTTTTGTTTACAGGTACGTACATTTTTCATCCAAGAGACAGCTAGCGATTTAAAATTGTGTGTAAGCATACCATACGAGTATTCCTATTAAAATATGACGTCAATAGTGGCACTGCCACAGTTTGTTTGTTTTATGACGGTGAAGAGTTAACTGAAACGGATTTTAGCTACCTAGATAGTCTACCTACCTACTTGGTCACTTAATAACTAAAAGCTCGAATGGCTAGCTGACCAATCACCAATCACCGTTGAACGGCTTGATATACGTGTACAAGTACCTAAGAGTGATAGTGCTAAGCTGAATGATTGACCACAGATTGCATTGGATAGAAGCGACAAGTGACATTGGGAAATAAAGTAAGAAAAAAATGTTAAAACAGAATTGTATTCACACACAGATCCAGCTGTTAGTTACATTTACATTATAGGCTCATAAAATACAGACTAATTTTAAACTATGCATTTAATGGGTGCAATAAGGGGTGCCCTCTAATTTAGAGAGCACCTCTTATCTAATGACGCTATCACGATACTGTTAACGCTGCCTTACCATTTTATTTCCCATTTTCAAATAATATTCTGACTTCATAAAACTGAATACATCACTGAGCTACGATAATAGTAAAAAACTTTGCTAATGCCCCTCTTGTTTTAGAAAACTCATTATTTAATTTCTACGAATTTTGATCTAACCTATCCACTTATAATTAATTTCTTATAAAAATTCAACAGGTTAAGTTACAAAAATACACACATTACAGTGTTTATATACTGTGTCTACATTTATAATGTGACATGATTGATTACAGTCTAATTCCCTATTTCTTAAATGCACGCCAAGTGTTTGTTCAAAATAATTGCTTGTTAAAAATAATTTCTGTAGACATCACGACTTCAGTGGCATTGTCTGTATTTTGGGGACTTGCGAAATACAAGTAGGTAAGTACCTACATTACAGTTTCATTTGCGGGAATTTGGAACAATGTTCCGGTCGCCAAAATTTGCTACATGCTAAATGAATTTAAATACGTTTTCGAGACACATTTACAGCGCAGTGTGAGAATAGGAATTATATTTTAGTATTTAGTACAGTGATGTCATAAGTAATTATTGTTCTAGAGCGGCGCTGAATGTGGACGGAATATGATATTGTTGTTTAGTGTCCGATTTAGCATCCCCGCGTACATCTTGTTACATTTGTAAAGTAATGTAACATTACTTTACTTGACTTTGACAAGTTAGGTTTACTTGCGGATTTTATTATTTTGAATTTATTTACTGTTTGGCATAAACAATACTTACAGCAATTTTTCCACCATATACTGTAAACAATCAAATGCGTTTCGATTAATTTTAAGTACTTAAACCGTGTGACTATTTTGGCTGCTTAAAGTACAGCTTGTAGGTACTAATAATAAACTAGCAAACAATGTTTACAAAAAATAATAATTAAGTACATACCTACCTTTTAATTATCCATTGTATGTTTACAATGGATATTTTAAAGGTAATTAAGTAGTTTATCATTAGTATAATACTATGCTATTTACTTGTTTACCTGATACTAATGTCGAACTATGTACTTAGGCGCAAAAACATCTCACATAAATCAAGTTCGAGCAATTGCATAATCTATTATTTGCGCGTCTGCGTCTCGGACCCGTTCAGCCTACGACAGCATTGCAAATTGTGCCACTATTAAGCACACCGTATGGCGTTTTGATTAACAGACAAATCTACAGTTTAAGTCCTAAGCTTAGAGTTCTAAATCGCTTACGCACTGATATTTGCGAGAATGATGGTTTCTGCGAAATTCAAACTTTGAGGGCGATGGAATTTCGACTGAATCATTTTGAACCATAAATAAATGGGTTTAGATTGCAATTCGATTGCGCCTGGTTGTATAATAAAATGTGTATGAAAGCGCCAGTGTATGAAATATTTGTTAAACATCGACTTGAGGTGAAAGCTTTCTTGTTATCCGTTTTAATTCAGTTTAATATGTATATGTACAGTAAACATCAATAGAAGCGAATTAGAGTACAGATATAATGCATAATTGTTTTCCATCGTATTTTCTCTGAAACGTTCGTATTTGTCATGCTACTGAGGTTGACTGAACAACCTCAGTACCTACCTTTTGTACCGAGACTGAATGGGGTGCCGAAGTTAGTTAGGTAATTGATAACGGGGTTTGCCGATAATTGCATGCGATTTGTGTTACACTGAGGTATTTGATCGATATAATCTAATTAGTTGCTACTTAACCAGCAGATATCGAAAACCGTATACTATCTAGTTGAGGTGATCTGTGTAACCTAGTGAACATCGGGATATTGACTCCCTAATCTTCACGTAGGCGTCCTGACACGCAAAACTAAGCAGACTATGACCTAATCTGCCTTAATAAAGCTCGTTTGAGACTCATACTCTTACTAATCCTTTGAATATGCTACTCATAGCTTTTTAGGAGGAAATGTGATCACATTTTCTCTTTAAGCTGTCAAGAGCCAGCGTTTGAAATGTGCACTATTTTAAAAGTCTTACTCTTAGCACATTCCCTTGTCTATTATAAGATACTAGCGACCTGCCCCGCCTTCCCACGGGTTAACAAATTATACATCGACCCAGAGTAACCCGCGGCGGAAGAATGATCTGATGGCTCACCAAGTATCTGTTCCCTGGGGATCCAGCCCTCAACGTTGATGAGGTCCAGCCAGTGGGCCGCTATGTCCATCTGGATCTCTGAAGACCAGCGCTGGATGAGGAGCCCGTGGAAACCCCTCTTGAATCACTATCTATTAAAAAACCGCATCGAAATCCGTTGCGTAGTTTTAAAGATACATACATAGGGGCAGACAACGGGAAGCGACTTTGTTTTATACTATGTAGTGATGCCATTAATAGACTATTAACACTAGACTGCCAATACCCTTGACTTTATCAGTACCGCTACTTGACACTAGATGTCGACTACGAAAATAAGCAGCGTTTTGGTTACGCGCTGGTCAAGGGGATTGGCGGTCTAGTGTTATAGATATACCCCCTTATTCATAAACGTTTACTAAAGTTGATAATAATCGTTTGTCCCTTTCCATCATACCAATACGTCGGAATGGGCCAAATAGACTATAACTTATAGTGCATATGCATACCTACTCGTGTAAGATAAGCGTTACAACTAATTTGTAGAATAAATAGATACGAAGTGAATTACTAGGTAGGTAGCATAAGCTAAGTTATGCGACCATAATAATCACAAAGTCAGTTTTTAACACGCTTTTATTAGGTCGACCTGTATGTAACTAACATGTAATGGAATCTTGCAAGTTAAATTTGATCCACTTCCCGGTTTCCGATTGAGCTGAAATTTTGCATACATATGTAAGTCGGGTGACAATGCAATATTATGGTACCATCGAGCTGATCTGATGATGGAGACAGGAGGTGGCCATAGGAACTCGACCTGTATGTAACTAAATTGTAATGGAATCTTGCAAGTTAAATTTGATCCACTTCCCGGTTTCCGATTGAGCTGAAATTTTGCATGCACATGTAAGTCGGGTGACAATGCAATATTATGGTACCATCGAGCTGATCTGATGATGGAGACAGGAGGTGGCCATAGGAACTCGACCTGTATGTAACTAAATTGTAATGGAATCTTGCAAGTTAAATTTGATCTACTTCCCGGTTTCCGATTGAGGTGAAATTTTGCATACACATGTAAGTTGGGTGACAATGCAATATTATGGTACTATCGAGCTGATCTGATGATGGAGACAGGAGGTGGCCATAGGAACTCTGTGATGAAACAACGCAACCTAATTGTGTTAGGGGTAGGGCATGCTCCCGGGAATTCCCGGTTCTCAAATGCCCGGGAATTCCCGGGAATTTTATAGTGTCGAAAGAACCGGTACTGAAGACCCGGTACCGGTACTTCCCGGTTCTCATCAGTATGCATATTTATTCCTATTTTAATAATAGTTGTCTTAGTACTTTAGCTCCGGACATTAAATAACATTTTAATAATGGTGCTATGAAACGGGGAACCTATGTGCTATGAAAAGTGGTAATTTGTAAAAATTCACCAAGTTTTCTATTTCAACTTTGTTTTTATCTGAAACATCGTTCAGTACTTTTAAGCCGGTTACATTAAAGGACTAATGATATTAGCAATCTATGTATGTATGTTTGTGTCATATTTTTATTTTTTATTTTATTTTATTTATAAGGCACACTTTACAGACGACATTCAATACATGAATACAATAAAAGTGGTAGGCTTTGTATAGAAATGCCACCCAAAATAAGTGAGCACAGCAAGAACAATAAATAATAACGAGCAAAAACTATCCTAAAATTATAAAATTATAAAAAAAACACTACTACTTAACTACTACTGTTATTCTTTTTGAGAAATAAAAATATCTTTAAACCGACTTAATTATTAAATTATGTCCCAATGGAGCCTTAAAGCTACTAAGTTACACCTATTTAGATGAATAAGGTGTTTACCTATACATTTTGACCCGGGTGACTTAAGCTATAATCTTGAAACAACTTTTAAATCACAAGTAGGATATTATTTATTTATTATATTCCAATATTATTCTTCTAGGTTTGGTTTTATATGAAAATAATCCGTTTTCGGGTTGAATTTATAACTTTTGTATCCCGTCAATCCCGTGCCGTCATAGTGCTGAGTGCATTGACTACGGCCGTGTTGCTCGTACACCTTTAAGCCCAGGCGCAGGCAAAGTGTGCCGGTTAATTTCATCAAATAGGCGGGAACGCTAAAAGTGCTTTTTTATATAAAATAAGTAGTTTATAAATTCTTATTAAATTGTTCATATGAAAATAAGTAATTCATAAAGATTGCACGCTAACACAAACAATTTCTTAAAAAGAATCATAAGGTGCCTTGAGAACCGGGAAGAACCGGGAATCCCGGTTCCGGCCATGTTCAGAACCGGGAAATAAAATTCTTGGTACCGGGACCGGTACTGCAAGCCCTAGTTAGGGGTTTTTAGAATTGTCTCGATGAGTATTAGTTGTCTGTCATAAGAAAAGTACAGTCAGCGATAAAAGCGTGTACCAAAAATTAAATTTTTGCCAAAAACTTATTTTCCTTTTAATTAATTGGTCATTGTATAGTGTGTTTTTAACTATAGAGTACTACGCCATGCATTTTCTATGAAAGAAATAAATGTGCGTTCTGACTATTTCCTATGGGCAGTTGGTTTCACTATTTTGTCTCAGTTACAGTCTCAACGCCTGCAGAATAAAATAGGCAACTCGAGAACTAGTAAATTGCCTGTAATCTCATCTCAGGTACACTAAGAAGAGATGCAAGCATCATGCAGCCATTGTAGAATAGATCGTAGTGCTAAGACTACAAGGTTGTGTTTTGATTGGATGATTAACTTACTTCTAATGTTCAAGCATTTTCTTGTATTTTAGGTATAACGAGTAGGTATTCTTGTTTCTACTAATGAAATAAATAAAAAAGGCTTTTAGGCTTTTAGGCGTCAAGAGATGAGGCGAGCCCTAAAAAAAGGCTCACAGGGCTCGAGCCTTTTGGATCACTAAGCGAGATGCATAGAAAGTAAGTTACGTTCTCGATAGCGTTTATGTCAGTGCCAAACTGGTGGTAGCCACACTAGGCGGTAAAAATATAGTAATTTAAACAGTTCTTAAAAAAATAACATTTCAACATTTTCAACTAATACAACAAACAAATACAAATGTTTTATTTCGGAAATAAAATATACAGTATTACATTTATGCTGGCCCCCACACTAGGCCTAAGCCTGTCCTGTGGTGGACATAAAGCGGTTTACAAATAAAAACAATACTATTGTACAATGAAATTTGAATAAATGAAACAATGATTTAAAGTGAAACGGTCAAGAATAAGATTTACATAAATATATGTAGTTTACAACCGCATGGTTTAATAATGATTCGCTTGTTTTATTCAATCTTGTAATCTAAAGGGGCCCACTGATTATCAGTCCGCCGGACGACATCAGCCTGTCAGTTAGAACAAAAAGTTGATAGTTCCGAACAACTCTGACAGGCTGATATCGCCCGGCGAATTGATAATCAGTGGGCCCCTTCAAATAAAAGTTGTTTACAAAGACGCCACGATAGGTATGTAGCGTTTCGATTCAAGTTTTGCTATTCCTGCAGGAAATCCTCATAATGACGCTCGCCGTGATTAAACCCGGTAGTCCGAGAAACCGGCACGCTAATGCCTACCTGATTAGACTTACTTTAACTTACGTATTTCACTTATTTGTAACGAAGGGATAAATCATAAATTAACCAATTGAGGCTTGTAAAGTTTTATGAATAAAGGGTATAGCGCACTTAAATTCCGGTACCGGATAGCGTCAGTTCCTCGCATACGATTGATATTCTGGAAATGGACATTATACCTACTTTACAAGTTACAATTGTTGCATGTTTGCAATTAACCCCGCACCGTAAAAACCTGTACCGTAATAAGTACAGTCACTTACGGGCATACGGACTAAGGTTCATTCAAGTTAATTGTGAGTACAAATTTGTTATATTATCTAGCGTTGCTAACGCTACGCGGCGATCGCGCCGCGTTCGCGCGTTGTCCTCCTACGTAAGCCGTAGCGTTAGACTTACAAGCTCATGAAGTGTGTTTACTTAACTTAGGGCCGCTTAGTTAAGAAACCTAACTTGACACTACTTACACCTGTTCAGTTGGAATATATGACGAAACGAAATTTTTCAAGTAGAATTTACAAAACTGCTTTAAGATGGGAGTACGCTCTTTTCTTGACGGTTGCATTTCAAGCAATAATTGATTCATCCTTCAAATTGGCAATTCAGTAAATGCTTAAATTAAGATTTCACTTCAAAAACCAGACTTTTATAAGTAAGTAGTCCATTGCGATATTCGATGAAGTGTGCAAATCTGCGTCCACCTCACCGACTACCGCATGAATGCAGTGGGCTGAAAGCGAACGAGTGAATGGAAGTGCATCGTTCAAAGAGTGAATGGTGGCGAAGGACCAAAGTAGGACGAGTGGAAAGTTCGCGAAGGGAGCAGACATTGGGATGCAGGATTTTATTAAAAATTTATAGATATGCAATTTGTTATTGTATAAAAATCACAACTACAAATTTTTTTAATGGTTAAAATTACCTCCATGTAGTACCTATAGGCAAAGAGAATAGAGAGTTACTGTCATGATAAATTATGTAGCCACAGTACATTTACTGCCATCTTTCGACGGAAAATTAAAACAGTAGGCCAAAGGTATGGCGCCATCGCTCGAAAAGATTGCACCATACCTTTGGCCTAGTCTCGAGTAGATGGTGTTAATTTTTGACATTTAACAAATTGACACATATCAGTGAAAGAATAAGGATCAAAGTCAAATGGCGTTCTAACAGTTTTAATCTCGAAAGATGATAGTAAATTTACTATGGCTACATAGTTTACTTTGACAATCCGCCTCTATTTCCAATTCTCTTTGATATAGGGTAGGTTACAGTGAACCAGTGGCACACATAGAACCATTAAAGTCAATTTAGGGACGACTAGGGTTTGCACGACGGATAATTTCATACATTCCGGATCCAGATTGCAAACACTAGGGAAGACGTGTAAAAAGTATGGCCTGGAAGACCGTCATATATGTTTAAGAAGTCTTGTATTTGTATATCTGTCTGTCTGTCTAACTGGTCTCTGGTATAACATGGGAAGAGGCGCTAAGGGCCCGGTTAAACTGTCACTCATCGTTAGGCTATTCGGAATGCTCGGATTGGTCAATCGCCCAATTTAATCCAATTTAGTGCTAGATGTATTGACCTTTGTTGTGTACAGTGGGAACAGTGGGATGCAGACTAAGAGCTAGCTCCAGTGAATGGTATAATATCTGGGAGACCGAGCTTTGCTCGTAAAAAATTATAAAAACTCAAAAATGCGCGTTTCCCAGAGATAAAGCCTAGCTAGATCGATCTTTAGCCCCCAAAATAGAAAATTTCATCGAAATCGTTAGTCTATTCGAGATCCCCGAAATATTGCCTAAAAATAAGTTTGAAGGTGACACCTAACTACACTCATGAACACATTTGGAGGAACACAAAAAAGAGTTTATATGTATCTAATTTCGTGATTACTTTAGGTGCTGTTCCAGTAATTGTCTAAGCGCCACTTGCGCCATCCCCTAACCCTAGGTTAACCGGTAAAACCTTTGAATCTTCAAATTAAATAAAAATCAAGTAATTAAACCTTTTATGGGGTTCCGCTAAATGTGTCCACGAGAAAAGTAGTTGGGGTGTCGACGGCAGGGTTTAGTTTACCCTATAGTTGATGCAACCAGAGAGAAATATAAGTAAAGAAAGAGTGGTAACTCCATACATCAGTTTTCTTACCAAAACGCGTGTTATTTCGTAGTCGACATCTAACGTCAAGTAGCGGAATTATCAGTACCGCTACTTGACACCAGATGTCACGAAAAATGTACTACTAAAACATTTTACAACTAATATTATTTAAGCAGAAGTAGTTGAAAATAGAGTTCGGGTTAATCCGGTTATAATATTAGCTAAAAATTGTCGAGCAATAGTTTTTGTTTGCCGCGACATCTATTGTCAACTAGCAGCAGCAGCACTGATAATGTCCGCTGCTTGACGCTAGATTTCGACTACGAAATAACTCGTGTTTTGGTAAGAAAACTGATGTATGGAGTTACCACTCTTTCTTTACTTATATTCAATGATGCAACTTAGAATTAGACTTGTTAGTAGAGGAACTATCTAACTGCGCTAAAGGGGCTAATAACTGTCTGAAACTGAGAACTAAAATTACTTCCACTTAACGACTGATTGCGACATTATGAGTAGAGTACCGAAGTGACGCTACGACTACATAATTAAAACTACATCATGGCACTAGCAATAACACGGAATAAGTTATACTCGTATTTCATTCGGTATGCGGGATACGAATATAATTATAATTTATATCTGGGAGACCGAGCGAGCTTTGCTCGGTAAACATAAAAACTCGAATATACACCACGTACTACACTACTTACACTACACTATGTATATACTTCTATTATGTACCACTTTTTATGCAAAATAAAGACATTGATTGATTGATTGATTGGGCGTTTTCCCAGAGATAAGACCTAGATCTAGATAGATCGAATTTTCGCCCCCGATAACCCTCCATATAGCAAATTTCACCGAAATCGAGAAATATATATGCAAGAATTGCTCGTTTAAAGGTATACGATTATTGCCTTGACATGACTGACACTTACCTGACGTAGCACTGACAGTTATCCCTTCTCCGTAAAATAAATATACCCCGCACGTATTAGCTTTGAGTATTCGACACAATTTCCCGAAATTAACAAGATTATACAGGGTGGAACATTCTAGAGATTGAGCTGAAAGGATAGCGTTATCTAAGTGATCTACAATCGAGTTATTATAATCGTAAATCTGGGTTAATAAGTAAAATAAAATGATTAAATGAAATATTTTTATATCAGTGACAACCCTACCACTAAATAGTTATTTACATTTTAAATCGACACATGAATTTACAGTTATGACATGACAGTTAATGAACTTGAATTTACATTCGATGTGCGGATCTTCTTGCTAGGGTTGAAACATGCAGCTTATTGCACTATTTGCACTAATGTTTAAGTCACTGCGGGCAAGACCGGCATACTTTATTTATTTTTTACTTTGGAGTGATTTAGTTGCGTTACTTATTCACCTACGTTACCGTTTGTAATCGCATACGATGAAGAATTTAATAATTAATAGTTTAGCCATAGTGACAGATCATTTTAATCATAAATTAAGCAAAAACATTAGTATTTTTTAAAAGACGGCGAGTAGACGGACTTGCCTTGTAGTTTAAGGGAAGTCCGTCTAGTAATGATATCAGCCAATCTATGGGTGCGTATATGTTCGTAGTCGAATTCCTAAAAAGAATGAATCAAGGCAATTAAAAGTGTACTTTCAACTTGTTAATATAGGGTTCAGATTCGAAATAAACGCCATTTTTCTAATATAAAGGCAAGTCCGGCATATACTACGAAAATGGGGTGGTAAACCTTTTATGGCTAATAATTATACGTAATTATCTTTTGGATTTCCAAAATAAAAGACCAATAGAAATTTTAAAATGTACTTTATTAGTTTCTTTTAATTTACTGAGATGAAAATTTAGGAAACTAACATCATGCGCAATGTCAGGAGGATTTTTCGATACCTTATCAAATCGTTATAATATTAAAGTCGCAAAAACAGTTGGTAATCTCTGATTTAACGAAAGTCCGGCATATGACGGACTTGCCTTGTACATAATAGACGGACTTTCAAACTTAGTCAAATTTTAATGTGATAAATGGTGGAACGTATAATTACAAAACTAAGCCAATTTCCGATATTTTAAACACAGAATAAAGATAACTGGTTCTTATGCTACTTACGTAGGTACTTTCTGATGCACAATCTTTTCAAAAACTATTTTTAAAAAAAATTTTTTCGAACGGCTGTCGAACTATGACTTTGAGTTCAAAACACGAAATGACTTATTTAGGCGGATTGCTCTGAAATTGGTTGTCACAGCGCCATCTGTTTTAGAGTGAGGGAACTAACGCGCAAAACTGATTAATCCACTAGACTCTAAAGCGGCATACGACTCTTAATTCAAAAGTTATAACGTGTAGACGGACTTCCCTTGTAGACGGTCTTGCCCGCAGTGACTATAATAATGTTTACGAACTGTCAGTTAACAGTATGGGCGAAGGCAACTTTTCTTAAGAGTCAATACTTGAATTACATATTAATATTATTTTCCTTTTGTTTTCAGGTACGTCAATTAAACGGCAAAGCGAAGTCTAACGTACTCTATTCGTCTGTAAGTATGTACAGTTAACTGCAAAGCTGCTTGTAACTATAGTAATTCGATAGAAAATCGAATCAAAATCTTCACCACTAATATAAACTTTATGTATATCAGTATAAAATTCAAATTAGAAAGCTTTCGGTCACTTCGATGTGGCCGTGTCAGGTAGAATTAACACCTCAAAGAAACTCGAATTGACTCTCGATTATACAATCAAGTGTTTGAAGGAAACAAGGCCCTCCGGAGCACTTTACCGCTCTTGTGTTCAAATGGAATCGGCCGATTTACGTTACTTCAAGTTCGTATAATGTTACCGGTGATTTTGGTACGCGAGACTTGCATTGAGGTTGTAATTTGTAATCTTTATGAGCAGACATAGGAATCCGTGGGGCAAAATTTCCTGACAGGTAGGGACTTCCTATATCGATAAACTCAATTATCGATGCTCGTTCTATATACTAGTGATCACTCAATGGTTTGCTTGTAAAAATATGTTTTTATTAAAATTGCAAAAATCGAATAAAATAATAACTCAATTCGCTTTGATTGATAATCAATCAATAAAGAGGCTGAGATAATATTGACTATTTCATAGGTCAATAAGTATTACGCCCTACCTTTATATAACCTAGCGATTATTTAAAGTATGCTACTTATGTGTGAATTTCATACTTGTCTTCAAAACAATAGTTACAAAAAACACACAATGTTGGGGGCGATCACTAGTACATATATATAGAACGAGCATCGATAATAGGAAGTACCTACCTGTCAAGAAAATTTGCCCCACGGAATCCTATGTCTGTTTATGAGTAATTGTTGTTTTAAGTAGTGTTTTGAGTCTTAACAAAATGCGACTTCAAAGCTGCCACTGGAAAGTAGTAAACAAGCTGGGACAAGACAAGATGGCAAACGAAGACAAAAAAATGTATGGTGACAGATGCCATGAAAAGTTAAGTACGAGACAATTTCCATACATTATTTAAGTTTCGCAATCTTGGACATGTACAGTCGCTATCAGACACATCGGAGCGGCTAAGGCGCTCACAAATATCTGAACACGCCTCTCTTGTCAGGGCGTTAGAGTGCGAGTTCAGATATTATGAACACCTTGGCCGCTCCGATATATCTGATGGCGACTGTACCGGCTAGCATGAGTTGCGTTCTCGCGCGTGAGTCGGATCCATACCTTCTTGATGGCGCGATAGATATAATTATGTAATGTAAGGTATAAGAAGTCGCGCTCGAGAATGCAACTCATGCTAGCAGGTCTTCTAGACATGTCAATCGAACATAACGTATCTACAGATGGAACATTGCAAAAGCGAGACGCACGTAAACAGCAGAATATTTCTCAATCTCCCGTTAAGAACGTCACGAACCTCGTTTACCCGTTTTACCTGATGCTAAACTCAATAAAGCCCTTTGAGATTGCAAGTGCCACTCTCAGTTTCAGGACGCGGCGGGCGACAAAATAGTTTCCCGAGAAACTTGCTTAAATTTCTACGTATTGCCATAGAGAAATAAAATACATAGAGTGCTCACTCCATACATCCGTTTTGGTACCAAAAAGACTATTATTTTCATAGTCGACATCTAGCATTGAGTATATTTGCAGTAATAGAGTGTGTCACCAATCCATAAACGTCAAATAGCTATGGAACTGTGACGTTTATTATGATACTCGTACACTTCGTCACGTCAAAGACTGCAGAGTTAGCTTAGACGGATTCTACGCTCGCTATGTAGGTAACTTTTGTTTAAGAGAGAGCTATCGCAAATTATTGTGATATTTCATAAGATTTCGAAAATAAATTATAATTATTTAGTGTGAGTTAGGTTAAAATAATGGCATTCAGTAGGTAGTGATTAAAAATATGATCTGTGTATACCCGAATATTTGTTAATGAATCTGTCGGTAGTCGCGAAAATGACCCTCTTCTCCTACCCGCAGATTGTAATGATAAAAGAGTTTAAATATAATGTACCAGGTGGAAGGGTGGAAGATTCATTCTCGCTTGGCGCTGGAACGAGTAACATTAAATTTAGCACGAAGGATACTGCTTGTTAACTTAAGATTGTTTAAGAGTGTTCGTTGAAGTAAAATAAAAGTAATTGTTTGTACCAAGGACTTTGATTCATCACATTACTTATATTTTATAATCACATAATCATTGCAATTATGTACAACATTATAAGTACCTATACAAGGTACACATATGTGAACACATGAACCCGGGCTCATTGCTATATCCTGTCCGGACAGGGTATAGCAATTTTGAAATTTAAACGTTTTAATTAATGGCAAATTTGCAAGGGCAGACTCCAACCATGCAACAACACCTTAAAAGGATAATGTTCGCCCGATATAAATAATACCTATATATACTTACGAGCGTATATTGATCCACAAGATACTCACCAAAAAACTCACAACTGTTGATACTCACCAAAAAATGTACCTAGTTACTTCCTGTACCTACACAGTTTATACAATAAATATTTCTGATTTCTGACAAGTAAACTTCAGAAATAATAAAAAGAAACTGACACCGCTGTGAAAAGAACGACAATCTTTAATTACAAAGCTGAGTAAAAAGTTTACCTAACATAAAAGGTGCCTCCGGCAAGCTCATTTTCGTTGAAAAGAAAATTATCCGTATCAGACTTGGACGTATTTCTCAAGTTTTCTTGGTTAAAATGAGACTCGGTCAAGGAAAAGTTGGGAGGTTGTGTAGATGATAAGTTTTCTGAAGAGTTCGCTGACTACTAAGTTTTTAACCAACCCAAGAAGTGCCCCGTGTCGTGTATGCAAAAATTGCGTGTGTAAAGGTTATAGGTATTATGGAAATTATGAGTAATATTGTACCAATAATGTTTGTTATTGGTACAATATTATAATGTTGTAGTGTTCTTTATATCCGCCCATACGTCAAACATTGTCAAGCAAAATGAAATTTTATTTTGTCAACACAAAGTTCAAATTTAGAATGGAACAGGAGACTTTTTATTTTGTCAATACAAAGTTCAAATTTAGAATGGAACAGGAGACCTTTTTATTTTGTCAATACAAAGTTCAAATTTAGAATGGAACAGGAGACCTTTTTATTTTGTCAATACAAAGTTCAAATTTACAATGGAACAGGAGACCTTTTTATTTTGTCAATACAAAGTTCAAATTTAGAATGGAACAGGAGACCTTTTTATTTTGTCAATACAAAGTTCAAATTTAGAATGGAACAGGAGACCTTTTTATTTTGTCAATACAAAGTTCAAATTTAGAATGGAACAGGAGACCTTTTTATTTTGTCAATACAAAGTTCAAATTTAGAATGGAACAGGAGACCTTTTTATTTTGTCAATACAAAGTTCAAATTTAGAATGGAACAGGAGACCTTTTTATTTTGTCAATACAAAGTTCAAATTTAGAATGGAACAGGAGACCTTTTTATTTTGTCAATACAAAGTTCAAATTTAGAATGGAACAGGAGACCTTTTTATTTTGTCAATACAAAGTTCAAATTTAGAATGGAACAGGAGCCCTTTTTATTTTGTCAATACAAAGTTCAAATTTAGAATGGAACAGGAGACCTTTTTATTTTGTCAATACAAAGTTCAAATTTAGAATGGAACAGGAGACTTTTTTATTTTGTCAATACAAAGTTCAAATTTAGAATGGAACAGGAGACCTTTTTATTTTGTCAATACAAAGTTCAAATTTAGAATGGAACAGGAGACCTTTTTATAGGTCTCTGGGCGGCTAGAGGTTCAACTGGACAGTTGTCTGTCTGACTTGTCTAGTGTGGTTAGTAAAAACTGTAGAGTCTCTTAGGAAAGAGAAAAGAATCGTAGAATGTATTGGGCCCCATACATTCCACGCCTCTTCTTTTTCCGAAGAGACTATCCAAGTGAATCGTAATGTTTTTAGAGTGTTATAATTTAAGTAACAATATCATGACATAAAATTATATAAAATAAAGAAAAGATACTTTTTCAATGTGTTTATTTTATCAAGCTAGTAATTGGCTCCGCAGCAATCTATTATTAGGTATTATTTCCGTTCTAAGACCCACCCTCTCAAGGTAATTAATGAAATAATTCTCATTGTAAATGAATAAAACAGTAGGTACCATTAAATGAAATTTTTGCTTGTGTTAAATATAACAAAACACTATACTTCGTTTTTTTTAAGCATTAGAAAAAAGGTAAACAATCTTGATGTGTCTTTTAATTGAAAAACGCTTTTTAAAAATCAGTAACTACATATTACTTACGAAAGCAGAAGAATATAAATTATCGTATTAGATTCATAATTGTTACATATTTGCCGTGACTTATTTTTAAAACGTGTTTTTCTATTAAATGACACATCCAGATTGTTTACCTTTTTTCTAATGCTAAAAAAAACTAAGTATAATTAGCAGAGATAAGCGGGGGTGAGTTATTTTCTATTTACCTTATAATTTGACAAGTCTTACGTCATATTATAAGTAAAATAGCTCACCCCCGCCGATCTCTGCTAATTAGATTATCCTGTTTTACTTTGTCCTTATTGGTAAAATAATATCGTAATTAGTTGGAGTAAAGTCACCATCAAATATATCGGAGCGGCCAAGGTGCTCACAGATACCTGATGAACACGCCTCTATTGCCAGGGCGTAAGAGTGCGTGTTCAGATATTGTGAACACCTTGGCCGCTCCGATATATCTGATGGCGACTGTATTGTTAAGCGCGCCAATCTCTACACCTTATAAAACAAAGTCCCCCGCCGTGTCTGTCTGTTTGTTTGTATACATGTATCATACGTATGTTCGCGATAAACTCAAAAACTACTGTACGGACTTTCATGCGGTTTTCACTCCTATCAATAGAGCGATTCTTAAGGAATGTTTAGGTCTATGATTTGTTACCCGTGCCGTGCGAAGCCGGGGCGGGTCGCTAGTCTAAACTAAACTGTCGTCCGATAAGGGCGATAAGTTACGTACAGAATGCAGGCGATGCATCAAGTTCAAAACACGGCGGGAAATGCACCTCGGCTGTCACTTGCATAACGTGGCCCTTACGATTTGTTAGAATTGCAACATTTATCGTTACTTGTTACGGTCGGACCAAGCTTGCATGGACTTTGCGATGAAAAACTGTGGCAATGTCGTCATTATTGTATTTGTTTACATATATCGCCGCTATACTTACTCAACCTCGTATCTGCAACATTCATTTGATGACAAAAACACCCGTATTCCGAATGAAAAAAAAGCGACATTTCCATCAAATGATTGTTGCAGATATGAGGTTGAGTAAGTATAGCGACGATATGGAAATATGACGTTTATAAAAAAAAATACACTGCTAGAGTCTGTTCGGAATGAGAAGAGTCGTGGAATGATTGGGCTCCATACATTCCACGACTCTTCTCTTTCCGCACATACTCTACACGTTGTGTTGTTCTGTTCCAGCCGTTGCACAGTTAGCTTAGACGGACTCTAGGTACAGTTAAATAAGTTAATTTTCTATCCTTGCATTTTGCACTTTGTCACAGTGACAATAGTATGAGGTCTCTAGCTACTTTTATATTGATTGTTACTGTGACAAGGTACTAAGTGGGTTGGAAATTAAATTATTCTGTCTGTACTTGTTTATGGAACACGCCAGCCAGAATATCGCTTACTAGAGCTAAAACCTTGATGCTTCTGCCCCTATACAACCCCTAGTGCATTCGATAGCGTGTCGTGCGTTCGCGATGTGTCTATTTTTGTATGGGATTTTGAACAGCGCGCCAAGCGGGACCTTTTGGAAAATCAAAAATCCTATACAAAATTACACTTAACGCAAACGCGTACGTCACGTCACGCTAACGAATGAAACATACACTAGGGGTACTGAATCGCTTAAAAAACATTTTGAAGAGCTGGCAGCTTTCTCTCGCAAGTTCGCAACGTACTAGCATCGCATCGCATCGCTCGGCACAATGCCAAAGGGGCCACATTTTCTAGATATATATTTTAGTTTAATTTTAAAGATAAGTTCGTTATTATAATTTTAATAATTGCTATTAAATAGTAAAATAAACAAACAAAACATAACCAAAATACGATCTTTGGGGCTCTGCATGCAGCTCCAAACTTTAATAGATAAAAGTCAGAGAAGTATTTACTGTAAGTTAGTTTATGGGATACTTCGTATGTGCGCTGTGCGGTGCATCATCATTCTCTTGCCCTTGTCCCATTTACTTGGGGTCGGCGCAGCATGTCTTCCTCTTCCATACCTCTCTGTCACCCGTCATCTCATCATTCACTGTGCGGTGCATATATTAGGTATAGGTCACCAAGGTTCCTGGCGGTTTACTAATGGAATATCTTATTAGGTTAGAAAAATCCCTGGAGACTGGTTGCATCCCTTGACATCGTACGCGATTTTGTAATAAAAATATATTATTTATTAATAAAACATTAAAAAGATACTCGTATGTAAGGAGGTTCAATGATTTCTCTGAATTGTGTTTGAAAAATATATGTATGTATATATGTACTTAGTTATATCAAGAATATACATATACACGATGAGAAAATTTGTATTTATTTAATTTAATTTTTGATATTTGAAACATACATTTTTTAAGCTTGCATTTTGATCAAGTACCTAATCACATAATGGTTTAAACATAAAGTGAAATTTCATTCCACGGAAAAATCGGTAAAATAAGTAGTTGGAGGAAACGGTATTTGAATATTATGTTAATATAAGTCAACCTCCGCTTGTATACTTACAGCGAACACGAGATTGAATACGAGTAAGAAACGCAAAATGAGCACGGGTTTTTTAAATCACTGATTCCTATGTGATTTATTAAACACTTAAACGTAGAAATTATCACTCGAATAACTTTATTTACTTAAAGGGATGCTGTCGTTTTTGCGTTTTGGGTACCTAACTAACGTAAAACGTAATTGAGTTAACGTAAAACTTAAACCTACACTTAGGTATAATATTTATAGGATGAACGCCCTACTTAGCTAGTAATACAAAGCGAAGGGGTAACATTTCTAGGTCAGCCCGCCCCGACACTTCAGCCTCGCGTGCCAATATTCCGCTTCCCGTCCTCAAAATCGAATAGATTAAAATGCCTACTCGCTTTTTTAATGTCATGTCAATGAGTTCTAGAGAGATAACGTGTCCTTATTGTGCGCTAGAAACTGTAGTAAGGGCACGGCCGGGGCGCATGCGCGGCCAGAAGGCACCCAAGGACACACGCCGCACCTCAGTCAACCGCGGAACACCGTCGCGGCCGCCAGTCCCAGGCTCCATGCCCCACGATGCGTGTTGCCGCAGTGGCAGCGTAAGTGTGCCCACCGCATGCCGGACCCGGAGGCCCCGGCCCAGCCCGTGGCCCGCAGAGCCACCCTAAGCACCGAAGCCCCCCGCCTCCTGCGATTCAGTCTC
Organism: Cydia amplana; assembly: GCF_948474715.1. Lineage (NCBI taxonomy): Eukaryota > Metazoa > Arthropoda > Insecta > Lepidoptera > Tortricidae > Cydia > Cydia amplana. The sequence continues at coordinate 35,240,756 of NC_086096.1, read as the reverse complement.
GTAATTAGATTTGTCGTTCAATAAGCAAATGCTGATTTGATTGGCGAACGCTTTCGCTTCCAAATTCTCGCTTGCTCTTTCCTGTCCGTCTTAGGTTTATGTGTAGACGCTTTTTTGTTGTGACATGAGGACTTACGTAACGGCCGGGTGCATCGCTATGCGTTAGTCGCGGATCGTGTTGTGTAACGCCAGTGACATGACTTGCTGGGAGAGCGTAGGGCTGCTCGGGCCGTGCGCGCTCCTCGCTTCCTCTGAGGCAAGGGTGAGTGAACCAACCACGAGGCCCCGAACCCTTTCAAACTTCCCTTCAACTTCCGCGAGGTTCCGACTCGACGAACCTTTAAATCCAAAATCCCTTTTAAAAAGCTACTTGCTAACGGTCACATGTTTATTAAACAAAACGATTACCTCAATAGTGACATTAACTAATGTGCGTTCCGGGAATCGCTTGTAAATTTACTAGTAAACAAGCATCTAATGACAGTTTTGAGAACAGTCGCGTCGCAGACTTGGAGGCGGAGCGCGAGGCTCGCCGAGATGGTGTCGATAGTGCTACTGACCACCGAAGAGGTGCTGCAGAGAAATGGCTTCTGGTACTGCCTGGACTCGCTCTGGGTCACCGAGGAGATGGAGCCTTTCGAGGAGGTCAAACCCGAACACCTTTTCGCGAAACCTCTGTCCAGGGACTATTATTACGCGAAATACCCGGAAATACCGCGAAGTGAGTCCGACGAGGGGAACTCCTTGTCGATAAGTGGATTTCAAAGTAAACATTATGAGTGGAAATCGAAGATATGCATGAAAAAGTTGAGCGCTCGCCGGAAAAGCTTGGATCAGTTGAACACTAGTTCCGGATCGGATAGGAGATACAATCTGAGGGGGTCTGCCTCGCCGATACTTCGCAAGCCCTCGACCTACTCTCTAGATCGCAGTGTTAAGAACGAGGACCGTGTCCGCAATTTTCTGGATCGATTACTCCAAAGCGTTCCGCCGCCTTCCTTACAAGAAGAAATAACCACCAGAAACACCATCTACAACTCCATCTCGACGTTAGACAACTTCACCGACATAGAAATACCCGAATACGCCGATTTCGAAAACGACGTCATGCAAAGCGACGAGCACCGCGCGCCGACCTCTACGCTCAAAAGGCCGAAACGCCGAGTCAGTTTCAACACGAACTCATTTAAAACCGAGTTCGAGAACTGCGAGTCGTGGTATGAAACTATATACGGGGTGTCGCAGCTTATGAATAGGTCCGGATCGTACAATGAGACCGTTAAACAAGAATCTTATCAGACGAATCAATATGAGGGCGATTGTAGTCATCTGTCGTGGTCCGAGCTCGTGAGCGAGTGTGGAATCAGCTCGTCTTTACGTCGGAGCAAAGACTCTTTGTATTCCGTAGAAGAACTGCTAAGCTACTCGCATCACGCTGAGGGTAAACCATTCGACGTGTCTTTGGAAGAAGACGAAGAGTTAGGTTATACGAAATTCGTGATCCACAAAATACATCAGACGCTGAATATTGACGAGGGAATGCCTGATTCTTCGCCGATGAAAGATTTGAGTGAAGAGGAAAGTGTTTGTGTGGAGAGGTCGTTTAATAAGTCGATTTACAGATTGGCGGCTATTGATGAATCGGTAAATTTGGCTTAGATTTATCCTAGCCTAGGTGAGCGAAATAATAAATAATGCAATGTGTTTGTTTAACGTACTAATAAGGGCGTTACTGTGAATTAAATTAAACGTGAACTGTTTCCATTTTTATTAATAACTTCCCGTCAATGTTTTTACACTTGCTAGGAAATTAATACGTTTTGAAGCCAATGTAAATGTTAAGACGAAACAGGAGCTGAGATTTAAATATTTTAGGTAAATATATCCGTCTCGCTAACGGAAGCGGCTCCAAAAACTAGTGCGATAAGGACAAGGCGAAAAATCCTGCGTAGTAATCTCAAAAATCGAGGTTTCGTATTCGACTGTTTCCTCCTCCAAAACTTAACCAATCGTAACCAAATTTGGAAATCTAAATGATTATGAAATTATCTGTGTCGGACCGTTTTGATTTTTTGGCTAATTGATATCAGTTTTGAACACCACGCCTCTCATTGCGGCATAGTCAATTAGGCCAGTTTGGCCATTTTTGAAGGGCTCTAGCGCCTTAAAAAACAAAAATATCAAAAAAATCAAAACGGTCCGACACAGATAAATATTATGACAATATTAATCTGTGTTGAAAAAATCATTGCTCTAGCTTCAAAACCCACGGAGGAAACAGTCGAGTACGTTTGTATGGAGAAATGACCACTCCTGTTGGCTCTTAATTACAATCAATCCCTAAAGACGACAAATGCGACGTGAATCGATAACATGACTTGTAAGCTTGAAGGGCTACTTATAAAATTGGCTAAATGTTACTCATTCAAGTACTTACTTACCGCCAAATGAATATCTGATTCATAAAGTGAAGGCCGAGCTTTATAGGTAACGGCCCGCCTTTTATATTTCCGTAACGTCACGCAAAGGTCACGTTAAGTCGCCATCAGATATTTCGGAGCGACCAAGCTGTTCGCAAATATCTAAACAAAGCCTATTTTGTACGTTATTCTGATATTTTTGAGCACCTTGGCCGGTCCGATATCTTCCGAGTCCGAGTTCTTCGCTCGCCTAGGATTACCCTAATACTGTTTTAGCTCTTAATAAAGCACTGATTTCCTTTGACGATGATTTTCATTGCAATCTCCTTTACCCAATGTCCTGACTGATGCGACCACGTGAAATTTTGACACGGGGTTTAATGGAATGGAAACTTAAACAATGTATGGAAGGAACGCGACTTTTCGTAGTATTTGTCATCCCGATACATATTTTCTTTTGTAGATATACCTACAATTAATAGGCTACATGACTAATTTTTTTTTATGGTATCTGGTAAATGTCTATATGGGACCCATTGCATTAAAGTAACACAAAAGTCAGAAATTGTAGTCAAAGTCCGACAGTCGCACTTCACTCGCGAAACGCCCTATACAAAACGGACAGAGGCCGTGACGTCATCGCCCATCTGGACCGCATCGCCCGTATGGACAAAACAAGAAAATTGCGTTTTTGTCGGTGAAATATTGCGTTTATGTATATAGTTGCTATACAATATTTTTTTGGATGAAATGTAAGGAATCGAATGGTACCCTTACTTTTATCGTTTTTGGAAGTTAAAAAAAACTTAAATTTTGAAACTTTCAGGTCCTGTAATTTTGTAATTTTTCAATATTTTATTTTAATATCTACATTATTGTGATAAATTGCTCGTTTGCTATCTATTTTACTAGATTTTGTTATAAAATTCAACATGTGTCATCATCCCTATTGTCATATTGACTTGGTCCCCTGAAAATTAGACGTCATGGCAACCGTATGTTAATACTAGCTGTTGCCCGCGACTTCGTACGCGTGGATTTGTATATTGGTGGTTATATATTCTACATTAGCTTAGAACATTATGCAGCAAAAAATCGCAGTAAGACGGTTAATCATTTGTTAATTATTAATATTACAACGCATGATACTTGTCTTTCACAACCTACGAAGCTTCAAGCCCCTAACTGAATAAAATTGTTCTCGATATAATCCCTCTCAATCAGAAGATTTTCATGTCCTCTATTTAATAAAACCTACTACTTAACTACCTATTTACGAAGTTTGAAGTTCCTAGCTTTAAATAAAATTTGAACCCTATACAAACTTTCAACCCCTTTTTAACCATTTTAGGGGACGAATTTTTACAAACGCTGAAATTACTTTTCTTGTATTTTAATACTATGCCTATATACAAAGTTTACAACGATTAAAGTCCCGCACTCAAATGAATGTTTGACCTCTATACAAATCTTCAACCCCTTTTTCACCACCATGGGGATGAATTATCAAAAACTCTGAAATTAGTTTTCTTCTCTTTTGATGAAATACCTTTTTACGAAGTTTCAAGTTTGTTTGCAACTTTACAAACTTTCAACCCCCTTTCGACCCTTTAAGAGATGAATTTTAAAAACGATGAATTTACTTTTCTCGTATTTTAATAAAATGCTATTTTACAAAGACTCACAAAAATGTTTGATCTCCATACAAACTTTTTACCCTTTTTCACCACTTTGAGAGATGAATTTTCAAAAACGCTAAAATAAGCTTTCTTCTCTTTTAATAAAATACCCTTTTAAGAAGTCTCGAGTTCCTAGCTTAAAATAAAATTTGAACCCCATAAAAACTTTCAACCCCTTTTTAACCCTTTTAAGGGATGTACTTTTAAAAACGCTGAAATTACTTTTCTTGTATTCTAATAAATGCCTCTGTACAAAAATTCAAGCCCCGCACTCACAAAAATATCTGATCTCCATACAAACTTTCAACCCCCTTTTCACCACCTTGAGATATGAATTTTCAAAAACGCTGAAATAAATTTTTTGCAGTTTTAATTTAATACCTTTTTACGAAGTTTCAAGTTCCTAGCTTAAAATAAAATTTGAAACCCGTACAAACTTTCAACCCCTTTTTAACCCTGTTAGGGGATGAATTTTACAAAACGCTAAAATTACTTTTCCTGTCTTCTAATAATATCCCCAAATCCAAAGATTCAAGTCCCGCGCTCGAAAAAATGTTTGATATCAATACAAACTTTCAACCCCTTTTTCACCACCTTACAGGATGAATTTTCAAAAACGCTGAAATTAGTTTTCTTGTATTTTAATTTAATAACTTTTAACAAAGTTTCAAGTTCCTAGCTTAAAATAAAATTTGAACGCTATACGAACTTCAACCCCTTTTAAACCCTATTAGGGGATGAATTTTACAAAACGCTGAAATTACTTTTCCTGTCTTCTAATAATATCCCCGAATCCAAAGATTCAAGTCCCGCGCTCGAAAAAATGTTTGATATCAATACAAACTTTCAACCCCTTTTTCACCACCTTATAGGATGAATTTTCAAAAACGCTGAAATGAGTTTTCTTGTATTTTAATTTAATACCTTTTTACGAAGTTTCAAGTTCCTAGCTTAAAATAAAATTTGAAACCCGTATAAAACTTTCAACCCCTTTTTAACCCTGTTAGGGGATGAATTTTACAAAACGCTGAAATTACTTTTCCTGTCTTCTAATAATATCCCCAAATACAAAGACTCAAGTCCCGCGCTCGAAAAAATATTTGATATCCATACAAATTTTCAACCCCTTTTTCACCACCTTAGGGGATGAATTTTCAAAAACGCTGAAATTAGTTTTCTTGTATTTTAATTTAATAACTTTTTACAAAGTTACAAGTTCCTAGCTTAAAATAAAATTTGAACCCTATACGAATTTTCAACCCTTTTTTAACCCTGTTAGGGAATGAATTTTACAAAACGCTGAAATTACTTTTCCTGTCTTCTAATAATATCCCCAAATACAAAGACTCAAGTCCCGCGCTCGAAAAAATATTTGATATCCATACAAACTTTCAACCCCTTTTTCACCACCATAGGGGATGAATTTTCAAAAACGCTGAAATTAGTTTTCTTGTATTTTAATTTAATAACTTTTTACAAAGTTTCAAGTTCCTAGCTTAAAATAAAATTTGAATCCTATACGAACTTTCAACCCCTTTTTAACCCTATTAGGGGATGAATTTTACAAAACGCTGAAATTACTTTTCTTGTCTTCTAATAATATCCCCAAATGCAAAGATTCAAGTCCCGCGCTCGAAAAAATATTTGATATCCATACAAACTTTCAACCCCTTTTTCACCACCTTAGGGGATGAATTTTCAAAAACGCTGAAATTAGTTTTCTTGTATTTTAATTTAACACCTTTTTGCAAAGTATCAAGTTCCTAGATCAAAATAAAATTTGCACCCCAAGGCGAACTTTCATCCCCTTTTTAACCCCCTTAGGGGTGAGTTCCAAAAACGTTGCAATTACTTTTTTTGTAATCGGCTATTATGCCTTTCTAAGAAGTTTCAAAGCATTTGTAATGGATTCAAACTTTCAACCCCTTTTTAACCCTGTTAGGGGATGAATTTTCAAAAAGGCTGAAATTACTTTTCCTGTCTTATAATAATATCCCCATATACAAAGTTTCAAGTCCCACACTCACAAAAATATTTGATCTCCATACAAACTTTCAACCCCTTTATCACCACCTTGGGGGATGAATTTTCAAAAACGATGAAATTAGTTTTCTTGTATTTTAATTTAATACCTTTTTGCAAAGTTTCAAGTTCCTAGATCAAAATAAAATTTGCACCCCAAGACGAATTTTCATCCCCTTTTTAACCCCCTTAGGGGTTGAATTTCCAAAAACGTTGCAATTACTTTTTTTGTAATCGGCTATTATGCCTTTCTAAGAAGTTTCAAAGCATTTGTAATGGATTCAAACTTTCAACCCCTTTTTAACCCTGTTAGGGGATGAATTTTCAAAAACGCTGAAATCACTTTTCCTGTCTTATAATAATATCCCCATATGCAAAGTTTCAAGTCCCACACTCACAAAAATATTTGATCACCATACAAACTTTTAACCCCTTTTTCACCACCTTGGGGGATGAATTTTCAAAAACGCTGAAATTAGTTTTCTTGTTTTTTAATATAATACATTTTTACAAAGTTTCAAATTCTTAGCTTAAAATAAAACTTGTTCCCCATACAACCTTTCATCCCCTTTTTAACCCCCTTAGGGGTTGAATTTTTCAAAATCGTTTCTTATCTCTTGTACACTTTATAAATGCAACCTAGTGTGCAAATTTCAACTTTCTATCTTTTGTAGTTTCGGCTCTGCGTTGATGAATCAGTCAGTCAGTCAGTCAGTCAGTCAGTCAGGACACTTGCATTTATATATATAGATGTATTTATGTATTTTTTTTAAACGGACATAAGACGAGGGCCAAGTTGCGATTTCACATGTGACACATGTCAAATCGCATCCCTGATCTACCTAAGCTGTACGGCTACCACCAGTTTCTGACATACTTTCTGTAGGTACATCTCGCGCATATTAGTGTGAGCGAGATGTATAGAAAGTGAGTTACGCACACGCTAGCGAATAAGTCAGAAACTGGTGGTAGCTGTACTGGTTGCAGTTGCATTTGTCCCGTTCAGTCGCCATCAGATATATCGGAGCGGACAAGGTGCTCACAAATATCTGAACACACCTCTCTTTTCAAGGCGTTAGAGTGCTTGTTCAGATATTGTGAACACCTTGGCCGCTCCGATATATCTGATGGCACCTGTACCCATACATGTCGCTTCGGATATTAGGACAATGCCTCACTTTATATTATTCAAACTGCGTATTCGAATGTTTAGAATGTTGTCTAGAAGCTTTTATTGACTATAGTTTTTTTATACACATTTCCGCCTGGCTTTACTCTTAAAGTAGAAGTTCTGACGCCGTAACCACATACAGGGTGCGAAAGAAAAATCGGTCAATGCGGGGAATTAAAAAATAAAAGCTCGTGTACTTGACCATTTTAGACAGTCCTTATTTTATACAGCGTGGTTGACATTTTTGACGTTAATCGCCTCGTTAAACTTCGTAGATTCACCCTCGTCAGTATTATGTCTATCCAGCAGTTTTCATGTACTTTTTCAGTAACAGTTTCATAACTTCCGCTTACAATTACAATTCCGCTTGAACCCTGTTAAGGCGTAAGAACATGAATCCATTTCATAAACTAAAATACGTGTCATACAAAACGAAAAAACGTGACTAACAGTAACACGTCCAGTGCTGGGATCGAACCAGCGTCTTCTGCATACCACTAAGCCACCAGGGTCTCGGCGGCACCGGTTAAAATATATAGACATACTTGTACTTGTAAAAGCTAAGACACACACACACTAACGATTTATTTAATATAATTAGTTAATTGTTACAATAGTTTCCGATTAAAATTCTCAGAATTCTTTTTTTAACTGTAAATGGAACACAATAGCCACACGAATTCAAAGCCACAAAGAGCGAAATGGAATGCGATCTACGTTAAAATGGGAATATTCAGCCGTCAGAAAATGTTTGTGTTCCCTGGAGCCACAGACTGAAAATACAAAAAACATTTCGCAATATGTCAATAGGTGAAACTGGCGGCCTCGGGCGATTTTACGTATTTCACTCGACTTCTTATGATGTATTAATATTCACCTTTATGTCGATATCACCTTTTTTGTTAATCAATTTTATTAACTGTATTAAACAAATGTAAATAGAGAAAAATATATCTAATTATGGTGGCCACGCTAAAAAGTCTTAATTGGTGAAAAAAACTAACAAACAAAAGAGGTAATGAGGTTATTTACAGCCCCATAGTCGAAGGCTGATTATGATATTGACAAATTGTTTATTACATTAATCGGATCGCAAATACTCATAATGTGTACCATGAAAAAAATACCCTGTTTATCTAAGTACAGTCACTTGCAATAATATCTCACGGACCTAATAAAAATATATCTGACACAATCATATTTATAGAGCTACAAGGGTGTGTTATAGGTATATTTTTGGGACATACTATTTAAAGTTGTGTATTCTCTTTATTTATTTTTTTATTTGGTAATGTTTATGTTATTCCTACTCAGAATCTCGAGCTCTTTCGATCCTAAAGTGTTCCAAAATTTCCATACATTTTCTTATCCTTTCATTCCGTTACCGTCATAAAGACCATGAAAAATAGTAACGGAATGGAAACAATAATTTTTTCCTCCTTTTAAAATAGTCCAAATCAAAATAAACGTGTAGTGTACATTTTTTTAAATATAATGTACTACTCGTATTTTACATGTGTGTGCAAAATTAAATTAAAATGACCTTCTTGTGAGAATGTTCAAAGAGATAAATATAGAGAGAGAGAGAGGCAACATAATGTAACATATTCTGTCCTTGTTACAGCCCCCAGAGAACGAATTACAGAAAAATTCGGACCGCGTTCTGTCGGAGCACGAACTGCGGGTCCAGAGGTCGTTGCAGAAACTCAATGTGCCAGAATGGTGAGTACATATAACGTATATCTTTGCTTCCCTGTTTAATTTCACTCTGTATAACGCAGGGGTTCCAAACATTTTGAGCCCTCATTGAAATAGTTCTTTGTTGTACGAGGGGGCATAGTTGTTGTTTAACTCCTCATAAATACTACTCGTAATACTGATACCCGAACAAGCAAAAGATTCCAAAATTGAAAAGGGTTAAACAAACTTTGCCCCCGAGTTAAACACTATTTTTATTTATTTGCATCTATTTGTGTGATGAGCACAGATATTTGTTCCTAAGTCATGGTTGTTTTCTATGTATTTAAGTATTTGTATATTATATCTATCGTTGTCTGAGTACCCACAACATAAACCTTCTTGAGCTTACCGTGGGGCTTAGTCAATTTGTGTAAAAATGTCCATTAATATTTATTTATTTATTATTTTTCAACACGCCAACGCGAGGAAAATACTAACTGTGAAACATTACAAATCAAATCTAAATGAACGCTATTATACAGGGTGTAATCTAAAACGTGATACAAGATAATCAAACCTGAATCTTTTCATGATTTTGAACAACTTTTACTATGGGGTCAATTTTGTAATATTAAAAAAAATTGAGCTGTTCCATAGAAATAGTCAAGGAGAGGTAGACAAAAATGTATGGCAAAGATTTTTTTTATTGTTAATTTACAAAGTTGACCCCATAGTAAAAGTTGTTCAAAATCATGAAAAGATTCAGGTTTGATTATCTTGTATCACGTTTTAGATTACACCCTGTATATTTATCATATGATACCTATAAACATGAGGTGTTTTCTCATGTTAGCTTGTGGATTTGTTAATAATCACCCTGTATATTCCCATGACAGTTTCAATTTTAATGATCTTTTGCTAAACTACGTCCTGTATTCACACATCCCGGACTATGCAGATGTTATCCGTTAACACTTTAGAATCTAGATCTAGGCTGTCCGGTCGCGCTTCCTACCGTTCCTAGGTATCCTGCGATTTGCATATCCCGTCTCTAATTTAACTTCCTTCAGTTGAGTCGAAGTTGTAGGTACTTATAGGTCAATCTCGAAGAACTGATTGGCAGTATAACATACCGTATGTTTAAATGGCGGACAGAGTTGTTAGGGATATAGGTACTTACAAATTTCACTGTTGACATGTTTAATATAAAAACGTTTAATATATAGCTTCAAGAAAGTGCTGCTTGCCACAAACTAATATTGTTATAGCTTTTACAGTACATATGGCGCTACGTACCTACTTTAGTAATTTATTGTAAGTACTAGTGCGATAAATCGATAATTATCACATTACGTAAACGGGCCATATGTAGATAGTAAAGTAAAACGTTTTACGATACATGTGCGAGTATGTAATTCGCAACTCGTGCCGATGTAAAACACTCCTTCGTCGGTCGTGTTTTAATGTATCGCCACTCGTTGCGAATTCCCTATTATTCGCACTGGTATCGTAATGTACTATTAATTCCCACAACACACTTAGCATGGAGCTAGTCAGGAATATGCGTAAACGTGTCAGGCACCCAGACGGTGTATAATCTAATTACGACGCTGCCGAGCTCACCGCACAAGGATGCCTCGAGTGTCACATAACCGTGTAGTTGCATTATTACAACGCCATTGTAATGGCGCTAATTATGAGACATTACAGATAAATGTACACACAAGTGCGAAAAATAGGAAATTCCCAACGTGTGGCGATAAATCAAAACACGACCGAAAGGGCATAGTCACATAACATTAGGGCCCCTTAAAGACGCGTAGATAGATTGTCTAACGCTAACGTTTTGTAAAACAGTTAGGTACAATATACTTAAACGGACCATTTTTGCACCAACTTTGGCGTTTTGGTTGTCTTCTGACGGAAGGAACATGTCCAGTCACTTTTTTCGGAAAATTCGATTTCTATCTCAAAATGTAGAGCTCTTAATGAACTATAAGTTATATTTTTGCTACCACTGTACAATACAACACAACTTTTTTTTTAGTTAAAAATAACCTGGTCACGGAATTAACATACATTTTGACATTGTTCCAAATTTTAAAATCGCGATTACTCAAAATGTTAGGTTAAAGTGATTAGACATGTTCTTTCCGTGTATCCTTCATATGCAATGCGATTTGCCATTTTCGCTGCCGCTATATGCTTGCTATGCTTTTAGAATGTATATCTATAAGTGCCAGAATATAAACATCATTTTTTTCATATTAATTTGACGTTTATGACACCATCACACTCTGACACTGCAAAGTTTGTAAAAACACAATTGTTTTGAGGACAACTGCGTTATTACATCGTTTTTTAAGTCACCCAAGTAAATACTCTCCCGTAGTACAATTACAATTACCTATACAGGGTGACATTTGAGTCGTAATCAGTAATATGTTTTTCTAACTCCAACAACGAGCAATTTAATGCCCCTACTCTTACTAAAATCAGACAAGATTTTTTTTATTTTTTGTCATTTATTTTACTTTTATAAGTGGATTTAGGATATTACAACGGCTTATTAAGATATTTAAATTGAATCGCCTCTTTGAATCGGAACTGTCATTGACATCAATTTTGTCATTTGTCCCAGTTGGAAATAAAATTTACTTAATTCTTCATTTGAAATATCTTACAAAGCTGTTTAAATACCACATTGCCACTTGTAAAAGTAAAATAAATGACAAAAAATAAACAAAAAAAATAAAAAAAATCTTGTCTGATTTTAGTAAGAGTAGGGGCATTAAATTTCTCGTTGTTTATGGAGTTAGAAAAACATATTACTGATCACGACTCAAATGTCACCCTGTAGATTTAAAGAATGAATATATGTACATCAAATTACATCCAATGCAAGCGAAACTAGATATTTAATAAACCTAGTATTGCGCGGCAGTGCTTGAACTAGATCTAGGCTACGGGATTTTCATTCTAGATGAAAACTCGATATTACCTCGAGTAGATTTCCGATATCCGCTTACCTAGTTTCCTTATTTATTACAGAGCTTTTACGGCAACAGAAATACAATCATCTGTGAAAATTTCAACCGTCTAGTTATCGCTGTTCATGAGTTACAGCCTGGTGACAGACATACGAATGTCGTCTTAGTAATAGGGTCCCGTTTGTACCCTTTGGGTACGGAACCCTAAAAAGGGTTAGAGCCATTAAACAGATTTGCTTAAGACGCGGTCAGTTGGAATGAGGCCTGAAACCTTACGCGTTCACGCATGCCTGCATGGCTACCACTAATTAGCATTTGAGATTTACGTTCGAGTCTGCGTGAACTCGCTCGCATTCCCTCTCTATCGCACCAAACCATGAGCACAGAATAATAGTATTATCATACAGAGGGCCTACCGCGAACCACGTTCGACGTGTTTCCTCTCTGTCGCACTTGTAAATTCGTACGTAAGTGTGACAGGGAGGTAACACGTCGAACGTGGTTCGCGGTAGACCCTCAGAACGGACACGCACCGCCCCGCCCGCCCCGACTCGGATTACCTCGCCCCGCGACTGGCCGCGACATGAATGTGTGCGTAAGTCGCTCTACTGAGAGCATGCCCAGAAGTCCGTCAGATAGGTACACAATGACGCGTGTACAGACGTGCCGCGCACACATATAAACGCAAATCATTTTTGATGTATGGCGTGTCCGCCCTGTGCCATGAGTGCGAACGAGTTGGACTGCGATCGAGTTTACGCATTCGCGTTAGCGTTCCGTTACGTTTACGTTAGTAAACGTCAAGTGTCAACTCGTGGTACGGCTACTTATTGCGTACGATATGACATGATATAACACACGTCTTTTATTAAAGCGGCCTCAAGACGATCAATCGATTGATAATCACGTGATTAAATAATGTAAACATGATTGACCGTTTACAATACCGATCAAAGACAAAGCACACAAGCTTACATATTTATAGGTAACTAGCGACCCGCCCCGGCTTCGCACGGGTTAACAAATTAGACATAAACCTACCTCTTGAATCACTGTATCTATTAAAAACCGCATCAAAATCCGTTGCGTAGTTTTAAAGATCTAAGCATACAGACAGACAGACAGCGGGAAGCGACTTTGTTTAATACTATGTAGTGATTTACAATATTTAAGCTAGAACATAAAACATAAGCTTAAATATTGTAAATTACCGTGTCTTATGCGTGTCTGTTTATCACAATGTGTCTATGCAATTATGCAGCTTGCTGTACATTAGGAGAAGACCATCCCTAGGAACTTGACGACAAATCCTAATTCGAAACTATTTCCAGGTACAAGAACGCGCCGGCGCCCCGCGAGGGCTTCCTGCTGCGCAAGCGCCTGTCTGACGCGTCCAGCGCGCGCTGGAGCGGCCTCAGCTCGAAGACCACTTCATTGGGCAGTCTCGGGGCCGCCGCCCCTCCGCCCCCGCAGCTGTCCCCGCACACCACCAGCTTCGGAAGGTGGTCGACTAGCAGACTCAACTCTAACCAAGTAAGTCTACTTTCCTAGTTCCTTGGGTTAGAAGACACATGTGCCCGTTGGAACGGCCTGAGCTCAACGACCACTTCATTGGGCAGCCTCGGGGCCGCCGCCCCTCCGCCCCCGCAGCTGTCCCCGCACACCACCAGCTTCGGAAGGTGGTCGACTAGCAGACTCAACTCTAACCAAGTAGGTCTACTGTTATTGTGGCTTGGGTTAGAAGACACATGTGCCAGTTGGAACGGCCTGAGCTCAACGACCACTTTATTGGGCAGCCTCCGGGCCGCCGCCCCTCCGCCCCCGCAGCTGTCCCCGCACACCACCAGCTTCGGAAGGTGGTCGACTAGCAGACTCAACTCTAACCAAGTAAGTCTACTTTCCTAGTAACTTGGGTTGGAAGACCCATGTGCCCGATGGAACGGCCTGAGCTCAACGACCACTTCATTGGGCAGCCTCGGGGCCACCGCCCCTCTGCCCCCGCAGCTGTCCCCGCACACCACCAGCTTCGGAAGGTGGTCGACTAGCAGACTCAACTCTAACCAAGTAAGTCTACTTTCCTAGTAACTTGGGTTGGAAGACCCATGTGCCCGTTGGAATGGCCTGAGCTCAACGACCACTTCATTGGGCAGCCTCGGGGCTGCCGCCCCTTCGCCCCCGCAGCTGTTCCCGCACACCACCAGCTTCGGAAGGTGGTCGACTGGCAGACTCAACTCTAACCAAGTCTACTTTCCTAGTTCCTTGGGTTATAAGGCCCATGTGCCCGTTGGAACGGCCTGAGCTCAACGACCACTTCATTGGGCAGCCGTGGGGCTTTTGGCCCTCCGGCCCCGCAGCTGTCCCCGCACACCACCAGCTTCGGAAGGTGGTCGACTAGCAGATTCAACTCTAACCAAGTAGGTCTACTGTTATTGTGCCTTGGGTTAGAAGACTCATGTGCCCGTTGGAACGGCCTGAGTTTGAAGACCACTTCATTGGGCAGTCTCGGGGCCGCCGCCCCTCCGCCCCCGCAGCTGTCCCCGCACACCACCAGCTTTGGAAGGTGGTCGACTAGCAGACAACTCTAACCAAGTAAGTCTACTTACCTAGTTCCTTGGGTTAGAAGACTGTTGTCCGTTCGAGGGGCCTCAAATACTACTTCATTGGGCAGTCTTGGGGCTTCTGGGCCTCCTCCGACGCACGGCTGTCCCGCACACCACTATTAAAAAATGGAGTGCGAGCGAGAGAGTCCGATAAAAATGATTTCTTGCCCCGACGCTTCGGTAATGGCCCTACATAGCTTCGGAAAGTGGTCGACTACATACTAAACTTTAACCAAGTCCACAGATTGTCTATCGATTTTGTCTAGGGATATATAAAACTATATAAATATTTATGATAAACACACAAATTATTGCTCTTTCCAGTATTAGTATGGCTATTCATAGCTTTAACCTTTACAAAATAACATTAAAATAATTTCTTCAATAATCTGTCAAAGCCAGATTACGCGAACATTTCGCTCGTAATCCGCAATTTAATGAACTACATTACTCGTATTTCAATATCCATTTCAGTGAAATGTTGATTTGTGGCGTAGACATTGAAATATTCGCCTTCGATTGGCAAAACGTATTTAATTGACAGTATTTGATTTCATTGCGTAATTAACGTCGTTATCTGACATCAATATTTATTGGATTTATTATGATTGTAATTTGAATAAAGGCGTGTTATTTCGGTTAGTATTTAGTATTAGCAATTAGCCAAAAAAACAGACTTACAGATTAAAAACAGGGTAAACAGAGATCATCTAAGCTATTCTAAGCTTTGAAGACACAAGTCACAAAGCTTATAGAACAATCTTACACAGATCGAGCTGCCCCCACAGCAAACACAATAAGGCTTGTGTCGTGGGAATTAAACGACGATATAAATCCGCCAGACCATGAAATTCCTAGGCATATCATGAAACGATTGTAAGTATTTTTACAGTACATATGGGGCTACTTTTCCGCACTAGTGCGTAAAATAGCACTTTTCGTGCGTATGTTGAAACTTTAAAGTGCCATATGTACTGTAAAACGTTGTTCGATACACGTGCGAATAGGTAATTCGCAACTCGTGTCGATTTAAAACACTCCCTTCGAATTTCCTCTTTTTCGCACTTGTATCGATAACTATTAATTTTAATAACATTTCTCAAAATATTCTTGACATGTAACTACCGT
Source organism: Cydia amplana (assembly GCF_948474715.1). NCBI lineage: Eukaryota > Metazoa > Arthropoda > Insecta > Lepidoptera > Tortricidae > Cydia > Cydia amplana. Next base: position 35,225,066 of record NC_086096.1, on the reverse strand, counting down.
TTAACAATTGAGACAGAAATGAATTTCACGCATTTTTCCACAGCAATAAAATAGATAATAAAATAAAGTTTGTGAGAAATCTCTTTCATATTAATCCTTTGAAATCCGAATCATATTTCCGTTAATGGAAACCACAATACAATCCAATTCTGAATGGACTTTTGCATTTATGTATTGTTTATACTCGTATAACTGTCCAGACTGTCAGTGCAACGTTAAGAGGATAGTGGGCCGACCGCTTCTCCATGCAAACCTTTTCCCCATTTTCCTCTCTGGATAGGTAGTGACATTTTGGAAAATATTATACACAATCTGATGTAGGTATATTAATTTCTTAATTTCTTGTCTCTATTTTAGAGAAGCTCGATTTACACCCTAAACGCGTTAGTTCCGCGTAGCGAAATTCCCAGTCGCATTTTCCCCATTTTATATTTTAACCAATCGTTTATTTTCATAGTAAGTACTACGTTTTATTACACGTGTAAATCCTTGTCGCCCAAAGTGTAATGTTTTAACGGTAGTCACACTAAATCAATACCTAGGTAGGTTAGGTAGCTTAAATTCAGATGCCCGAAGGGCCAACCGCCCAGAAATAGGAGCCTCGCGAAGTGATAGAAAGGATAATTAAGAAGTTAATCGCAACGCTCGAGGTTCATAATTTGTACTTGCAGAAAAATTACCTTTGACTAGTGAAACTAACCGTGAATCATTAAAAACTGAAATTACCTTTGCTCTAACTGTTCCACAAATATTTTTTTTAAAGAATGTTTCAGCACAGGCGTCCACGCGCCAAACTCGTGTCGGACACGGCGCGGTGTCGTGACTGTCGTGAGCCTAGGGTTGCCAGATCAAAAGGCGCTATTAACTGGAAAAAATATCAATTTTTCGGGATTTTGGGACTTAAGTCGGGAAAAAAACATTCAAATTAAAGTAATTGTATTCAAAACAACGATATTTTACATTATTGGCACTACATCAGCTGCTCTTCCCATTCCGGCTCGACGCGGGTCGCTGGCTCGCTCGACGACAGTTCGGAACTTGAAATTATTGTTTTATAACGTGAAGCTGTTTTTCGGGACAATTTTCACTTGGTCGGGAATCGGGAACACATGCTAAAAATCGGGGGAATCCCGCCAAATCCCGACCATCTGGCAACCCTACGTGAGCCCACGTGCCAACTCTAACCGTTTCCACCCTAATGGCCCCTTCAACTAACGACGCTCATTAATGTCCACTTTTGTGCAGCATACAGACATACAGTCGCCATCAGATATATCGGAGCAGCCAAGGCCTTCACAAATATCTGAACACGCCTCTATTGTCACGGCGTTAAAGTGCCTGTTCAGATATTTTGGACCACCTCGGCAGCTCCAATCACAGACAAGACATCCTCTAGACTGAGCATAGTAACGCTACCCCCTCTGCCACTTATACGGTAGTTTTACTCCATCTTCGAGTCAATCCCGTGCCGTGATTGGTCCGTGTCTTTGAACGGACCAATCACGGCACGGGATTCGCTCACCTCGTCCCCCCGCACCTCCGTATTTTTGGCAGCATCGGTTTCATGAATCATTGCTCTAAACTCAGTCTAGGGGATTCCTAGTCTATGGCTCCAATATATCTTATGGCGAGAGTGACTTGGAGTAGTGAGAGATTGAGGCGTGAGGCCAATTTTACAGTCTAACGATATGGAAATTGAGTTTTGTCGGCCTCCTAGCCTATTCGGTATATGACTAAGTAGCGGAGACCCCGGGTTCGAATCCTGTGTGGCTATACCACCGTTGTGGCACTGACATAAAAGCTATCGAGAACGTAACTTTCGATGCATCTCGCTCGTACTTGCATATTAGTGCGAGCGAGATGTATATAAAGTAAATTACGTAGAAGTTGTTAGAGTATATGTAGGTTTTGATGTCAAACAGTCTGACAGTGTTGTCAGTGACTTATGGTACGGGTACAGGAGGTCCCGGGTTCGATTCCTGATAAGGGCATTTGTTTGCGTGTTTATCAGAAATAGTCACGTGACTTTTCGTAGTATCTGTCATCCTGATAAATGTTTTTCGTTTGTCGATTTGCGATTGTCACGAGTTCCAGATATTTATATTTTATTTAATGACGCGCCAGCAATAATAATGGCGTATCGTATGAAACGAAATAGCGGGACATGAAATATTCCATTCCATAACCGTTACGTACAAAATAATTGAATCTACGCGTTTCGCATTCCATCCTTCGTTAGTGATGATTGTAGCCGCTGCGGAACGGGTCGCAGATCACCTACGAGTATCACTAGATCAGGCATGCCTTTATTATACTCTTTATAGCAGTGGTTCCTAACCTGGGGGTAATTACCCCCGTGGGGGTAAAACTGGTATTTTACGGGGGTAATAAGCTAACCTAATATAACAATACAACAAACGTACACGTTTTATTTTTTATTACCGTTGGGAGGAGGGGTAAAATCAGGTTCCCTAGTTAGTCATAGGGGTGACCGGACTGAAAAGGTTAGGAACCACTGCTTTATAGGGCCCCGGGCTGCCTAGCCAAGGTGAAAATCTCTTTCGCTACGCCATCGAATTGCTTTGTGCCTCTCTATCTTCCACATTAGTGTGATAGTGACAGTTTCGTTCGCTACGGACGGAGCGTTTGCGATTGGCATGTTATCTACGGGGCCTGGTAGTGAAAAGACATATTTTAGGTAAGCATATTCCGTCCTAGACTGCACTTAGGCGAACTAGCATGAGTTGCGTTAGCAAATATTGCGGCAAACCTTTTGCTGTACAGCAGTTAAACTAACTATAAACAATTTATTTAAGGCTCTTTTGTTTACATTGTGCAGCCCAGGGTGAAGTTTTACATATATTACCTTAATAAATAAAGTTACAAACGCTACCTGCAGTGAGTAAACAAAATGGTGAATCGTTTAAATTATGTGATAAACTTAAAATGAACCCTCGGTGCTTATAGCAGGGTCCCTTTTACATTGAAATCATCCATCGTTGGGCGGTAGTAAACCGAAATACATTCATCTTTCATTAACTTTATATCGCTATACGTACTTATATTTTATTTAAATATTACATATTTACAATTTTGAGGAGCGTTCATGAGCAAAGTAAAAATAGTTATAAAATTCTCAATTATGTGAATGCATTAGGTACCGAATAATAGTGTTAAAGAGATCTAATCCTCGTTTTAAATCCTAATATAGCATGGTAAGGCCCAATGTTACAATGTACACTCTGTTTCCATTTGATTACAACATTTACAACCTTTTATAAAAAAATTAAGTAGCATTTCTTTTGTTTCATTGCTTTCTCAAACTAATGAAATTCCTCCTTATTTACTATGCAACTAGATTTAAATTAGAAATATGAAAAAAAACCGGCCAAGTGCGAGTCGGACTCGCGCACGGAGGGTTCCGCACCATCAACAAAAAATAGAGCAAAACAAGCAAAAAAACGGTCACCCATCCAAGCACTGACCCCGCCCGACGTTGCTTAACTTCGGTCAAAAATCACGTTTGTTGTATGGGAGCCCCACTTAAATCTTTATTTTATTCTGTTTTTAGTATTTGTTGTTATAGCGGCAACAGAAATACATCATCTGTGAAAATTTCAACTGTCTAGCTATCACGGTTCGTGAGATACAGCCTGGTGACAGACGGACGGACGGACAGACAGCGGAGTCCTAGTAATAGGGTCCCGTTTTTACCCTTTGGGTACGGAACCCTAAAAACTAAAATGTTCCTTTTCCTCACCAGACGTCTCCGTGTTCGTCAACCCGCAGCAGCATCCGCGGCACCAGCCCGCTCTGCTCGCCGTCAACCCGCTCGTCGTTCAGCGCGCGACAACCGTACCTTGGCTGGAGGAGCCAGGAGCGACTGAACACCCCACGCACCCCGCACGAGAGGTAGGCAACAATGCTTTCACCGCGTTGGGTCTAAATACTCTAAATTATGACTTCAATGGGTTGCCGTTTGGACTAAATACACCTACAGTTTTGTCACTGTCGCATGGTAGGTATTCGTCATCGGCGTCATCGTTTTGTTTATGCCTTTAGCAGCGGTTGCGGGTATCAGCCGTCGACAACCATACCTTGGTAGAACGAGCTCTAGTACAGTAAATGGCATTCATGACTGCATGTGGTCTTTATGAGTTCAACGGGATGCCATTTGGACTAAATACATCTACAGTTTGGTCACTGTCTCATGGCAGTCATTGCTTTGAATATTTTTTTGCGTTTAGCAGAGGTTGCGGATATCAGCCGTCAACAACCATACCTTGGTAGAACGAGCTCTAGTACAGTAACTGGCTTTCATGACTGCATTCAACGGGATGCCATTTCTACTATCAAACGCACCCGAAGTGAGCCGCGGCCTGAGTGGACGCTCGAAGCGGAGCGTTCGGCGGGGCGTGCAGCGTGGCGTCGGGCTCACAAGTAATTTGAGCAGCGTGCACTAAGGCCGCTCCTATACGCTTGCATTTGTTTAACATGCACGCCACACGCCCCGCCCCGCTGCACGCCCAACTCGAGCGTCCACTCAGAGGGCCTACCGCGAACCACGTTCGACGTGTTGACTCTCTGTCGCACTTGTAAATTCGTACCTAAGTGTGACAGGGAGGCATCACGTCGAACGTGGTTCGCGGTAGGCCCTCAGGCCTTACACTAAGTTGTGTTAGGAAACGAATTGCTCCCGAACTAGAATCTGACGCTAGGTCCATGTCAAAAATCTGAAATACTATCTATACAAGCTTGTAATATAATGATTCCTTTATTACAAATAGTACGCGAAGCTTATAACTACAATTGTTATAATGCTTTATTACACGTTATCATGTTTTATTTGCCTAAAAACATTCAAGCAACAGTGTAATCGCAGAACGAACAATTAATGTAGCTAGTTTAATCTGGAACTGGTAGGATTTCCGCAGAAAAACAAAGACAAATCCTGAATTACTCGCAGCTTTCCATCGGATTCCCCTCAGGACATGCTCGGTTTTAAATCCGAACTTTATTTCCTAGTTTCCAGTGAATTTTTGAACCATTCGATAAAATATTGCGCTCGGTTTACACTCCAACCGACGGGAAGGGAAAATTGTGATACGTTTTTTTACAACGCAAAACAAAAGACCAAAGATGATATTGTGTTATACCTCTAACGTCGAGAGACAGTTCATTTTTTTATGGAGTAGGTGGCACGTAAAAATACGCAGGCGGTTTTTGGAAGTGTATAAACATAATTTCTTCAATTAGTTTTAAATTAAGTAGAAATTGTAATACAAAGAAATTAGAACATGTAGATGTTTTACATACAAAACTATTTCCAGACATATATGTTACCTAATAGTTCAATGGCGCTTTAAACTGAGAACTTGAGAGTGGCTTTTCGGCAAGCAACAACTGCTTTACACCTGTAAATTTGTAACCTGAAGTCCTGGTCAGAATGTCCCTTTAGGCAAAATAGTAATATAATTCATTACGCAACGAAAACTCCGTGGATCGAGGTATCGTTTATAAATTTTATTCGCTTCAGCATAAGCCTGGGGCGCGCTTGCTGCAAATGCGCGTAAACAATAAGTTCTCATTTAATGCTCTGCAGATATTTCACGTTGTTTTAGTTGTCTTTTAATTCTCTAGCTGTTTATGGGATACGTGTACTTAAAATTTAAATGCAAGTTGTGATGGCGAAGACTAATGTTCACTTGAGAATTGTGAATTAATTACAATAATGAATATTAATTACAATAATATATAATGAACTATAAGCACAATTACAATTCATTTCTTCTTACTAACATCTAACGTAGCGGCTGATGCAATGTTACATTATGCTTAGATAACTTTACATGCTTTTATATACAAAGGAGATATACAATTATACATTATTTGCCAGTCTTAGTTACTAAAGGAGCAAATCAATAATCCGTCGGTTGCCCTGAGAACCGCCGGCTTAGCCTCTCATTGAAATCTAGCGATACAACGTTTATGATTCTAAGCAGATTACTTCAAGTACTTTTGTAAGTGTTTGGTCTAGATCTAGAATGTCTAGATCAGTGCTATCAACTTGTCTAGGGTTTCAGAATTCCAGTCTTATCCTCTACCCGCCCAGGTGCCTATAAAAAGGTATTGGACTCCATTGTATTTTGAATATTTATTTTGACAAATCAAAATTACATTTGTCTTGTCAAGCCGTGGGCGACTAGAGGTCAACACCGTAATTTAAATCAAATCAGGATACTAGAGTAGAGTATGAGTATAGAGAGATATTAGTGTTCGTTTTTCTGTCATTTTTATTCGCCCACTCTCAATTGCTCAAAGATTGACTGGAAGATATCCCTTATAGGGATAAGTTCGCCTTTCTTTTTAATTTTTATCTTAACCTGTCTTATGTACAATAAAGTGTTAACATACATTCAATCAATTTCTAGTTTTGAACGAGAAGCTCTTAATTTCATATAATTTACGCAACTACCTTGAGGGATGCCCTATTTTTTATTAAAATGTTATTCCGATCACAAGTACGTCTCTAACCTTGTTTCACTCTTCCCCAGGCTAGCCTCCTCGCTCCTCCAGCAAGCCGCGGCCACCAAGGCCTCAGAAGAGATACAGACATCCATCAAGGAGGTGACGTCGGCCATTGTCCACTACGTCTCTGGCTTGGAGCCGGCCAACGGCGACGCGGACAAGTCGCCGAGATCCAGCCAGAAGCTGTTTTGGCTTGAGAGCTCCTTTGTTGGTAAGTACTTACTGCTGTGCTGTGGTGCGACGACCCGAAGTGGATCTTAGCCTCCTACACCAAAGACCGCCATGCTTCTTTGTGTCAAAGTCGCCGAGTTCGCTACGGTGAGAACCTAAGACTAGTGCCATGTTTATCAAAAGCTTGTAACTTGTAATACAAGTGGAAGTCCCTTTCTACCAAAAGCTGTCAAAAGCGGTGACCTCGTCCTCTATCGTCTTAAATTTGATTGACGTTTCTTTCTACCATCAATTTCCACTTTGATAGATCATTATCCATACAACGCAACTGTTTTATATTCGTTTAGATTCACTGTAGACACGGCAAATCGGGCTGATTCATTGTGCAACACATAAACAATTCCCTTAGGCCCCGGGCCGCGCTTTGTCCGCAGAGTTGAGCATACTGCACAATGTTATGAGAAGTCCGCGAACGAGCGGCGCATTTTCAATTAACTGTACAGAGTGTACAGTCACCTGCAATAATATGTTACACAGCGAATGCCGCAAAAATATCTAACACGATTTGTAAAGCCACGATTGGTAATCGCAGGTGACGTACTGCCCGTTGCTAGAAAACTCCAATCGAACCAAATAATGTATGGAAATTGTCACGTGACTTGTCGTAGCATCTGTCATCCCCATACATTTTTGCGATTTGGCCTTTGTCGATGTGTAGAACTTAATTTTTTTTTTAAATATAAATAACTCTATTTGCTCAAAGATTTACAATAATTTAATATCATTAGCACTTAGGTTTCACAATTCAAACGAAAATCATAATACGTAGTTGATATCTGAAAACACTTCAAGAGGTTTAGCCTACAAGTATTTTCAAAGCTATGTTTTATAAAATATTTTATTTTACTATAGTTAAGTAGAACAAGGGCAGAAAGTAAATAAAGTTACACAGTATATTAAATGTTGTTTATGATACAATTACTTCCCTTGGGTATAGATTATGCAGGGCCCGGCAATATCAATTCTCAGTGGGGATGCCTGATTGACTCGTCAAAGAGTGTAGGAAGGTCTTTATTAGAGATGCCCCGAATAGTGGTTATGGCCGAATACCGAATAGTTGCCGAATATTCGTGGCATTTCTAGTCTTTATACAGCAATTTAGTAGACGCCTATTAGAATCCTCGCAACGTAGTGGACGGACAGACAGACAGACAAACAGACGGACATGGCGAAACTATAAGGGTTCCTAGTTGACTACGGAACCCTAAAAAAGATCCCTACTTAAACCATCATTGGGTTCAAGCCCCTCCAAAAACTCCTGAATCCGCCAATGACTCACAAAGTAAGTAGATGAAATGAGGTTAGGTTAGACGCACAAATCTCAACCGAGATGGCGCTGTAGTGGCAGATGAGAATATATTATATGTGTTCCGATTCCAGGTTTTCTATTTTTTTATGAAAGGGGCATCCGTGTGTACCTACATTTATTTAAAATCGAAGTGCGGTGCCTTTTTAGCAACCACATATTCCTATTGACGTCGCGACACTACAGTTTTAAAGCCTAATTTAATAATTTTTCTCCAGGTACGAAGCCTCTGGACTCCCCTCAGACACCGCTGGTAGTGTCCGAGGCACTGCCCCCGCCGCACCCCCGCCCGCCGTCGTCCCTCCGCCTCGACCACCGCGCCGCGCCTGGTGAGCGAGCGTGATCACACCACCCTATCCACTGCAGGCTTAGATACAAACCACGACACACATTCCGAACGGGAACCCGCCATGTAGAACGCACATTGACAAACAATGCATTTATGTTACGCGCAAATCTAAACCTGCAGTCTTATTTTAGTTTTACTTTCATCTGTGCGTTCATAGACATGCCATTCTGGCTAAATAAATTGTATTTTCGGCTTTAGACTGTGACTCAGGACCATTTTTTATGTATGTTATTTTTGTTGTGACAGTGCACTTTGGCATCATATTTCTGTATGTGTTGTACGAGTGTCTTTTGTATTGTGAATTTGAAGAACACGAGCTTGTAGTATTTAGTCTTATTTTATTGGCCGTAAGGATAACAAACCATAGATGCGTCACTGCAGAGGCGAGCGCGCTCAAGGTCACAGAGGCTTGGCTAGGGACACCGTCCTCTCCATTATATGTGTCTGGGGTTGCCACAAGTAGATACATCCGTATTCTAATATGATATCTTACTGCAAGCATACCTTCTCGAGGCGCACTCGACTTTGTCTAACTTATGATTTTTTTTAGTCAAATTCAAAGACATGAAAGTTACTTAGATAAAATGACAATCGCTAATATATTACCATTATTCTTTTATTATTCTTACGGCCCAATTTCTTATTACGCACCTTTTTGTTGCCGTTAGTAATTTAACGAACGGTTCGTTCGACACCATTTTGAGATATTGCCAGTACAAACTTTACGAATGGCATCCGGTTTCCGGTGCGAAGACGACACGTGACTCTACTTGTATTAGAAAAGATGAACTATAATAGACGTACCGAACCGAAATGAACTATCTACCTTATTGTTTTGGCATGGTCACTAGATGGCGCTCCATAGCGGCGTGAAGCGTAGTTTCTGAGGGTGTATAGCGAACGCCGAAGTTCGCAAACACGGGCACCTTTCTCTTGTACTCCTATTAAGGCGTAATTTGAGTAACATACTCACAAGAAAGATACTCACAATTTTGCGATTTTCGGTGTTAGCGGGAGGCCCTCAGGTTTGCCAGATTTGACAATATGGTTACCATAAAATACAGGGCGATGAGAGGGCCATCTAGTTCTATCGAAACAACTCCGCGAGTTATTCAACTGCGTACGTCTATAGTGGTTTATATGTTTAATTAAATAATATTTTAACTACATTTTATTGTTATCTACATTTATGCAATTTTGAAGCATTTTTTATTAAATTTTATCTTATAGCCGCCCCTAGGTTAATCTGTTGAACGTTTTCAGAAACATATTAGTGGTTAAACATTGATACACATTATGTTTTAGTCAATAGTTATTATACATTTTGTTATAGAGTAATGCCATAATGTAATTTCAGTATCACGGTAACCAGTTTTCTTAGAAGTATTTCATCCAATTGTACAGAGTATTTATTTTTTCATTTGTTTAACCCAAAATAATTATTTTAGTTATTAGTTTATTGCTAGCGAATAGTTTTGTAAATAATTATTATGTTGCTATAATTTTGTTTAAGGTGCTATTTTTTACTTTGGTTTTTCTTCAAATGATTTCTGGAAAGGTCACAAAATATTGTTTGTTTCGTTTGATGTCCGATTTCAAAACCGGTTTTTCAGAACCATTTTGATGGTGGTTAGTCAAGACTCTCATTCAAGTTTCTTCTACTTAAATCACCTCGTAATTTATATTGGGACTGCGCGTAAGTCTCTGAGTAAATTACACAGGTTCTGATTGTGTAAGAAAACCCTTTTTGCACCCGATATGAGCCGAGAGCGCGTGACGCGTTCAATCGAAAAAACGAACTTTAACATATGTATGACATTTGAAAAGAAGTGATATTTAAACCGTTTCGTATTCGTGTCCGACTGTAAGTGTATACCTAGCTCTCTAAACTTCAGTATAGTTACATATTTGTTTTAACCTAATATATATGACCAAAATACGTAGATCCGGCTACTTTTATCTTTGACTAACGATCTATTGTAGAGGTACGCTGCTGAACGATATTTCTTGTATTAGTTTTGGCCGCAGAACTAGATGTCGCTGTACGACGCCTGTCTTTTTACGGTAACTCTAAAATGAAAAGCGTCATGCAGCGCCATCTAGACCGGATACTGGAATACAATAACGTTGTTTACTTCGTTCGTCTATTTGTAGTTTATTTGTCTATGCCTTTATTATAGAATCTCGGTACCTTATATGTTAGAATGAATTGTTAGAATCACGATTAATAATAGTGTATTCGCAATATGAATCCGTAGTACCTAATGTTAGTAAGATATATTATAATTATAATTATCAATAAATATATTCGTTTTTATTTTATTGTTTTCGTTTTATTTATTTTGTTCTGTTGAGTTGTTTTTGTTGTTTAGCACAGCACATTTTACTCATTAACTTGAAGAGTCGAGTGGTAGCAGTTGTTGGGTAAGTCCATTACATATAGCTAACTTTCACAATATCTTAACTAATATGATTAACATTGGTCGTTGAAAGATGGCGTTGCGGTCACCAAGGTAGAAAAAGGTTACAAATTATACGTTATAAAACAATTAAATATATAGGTATATCTGTGGTATCTAATGAAAAGACGTAGTGGCGCCGTACGAGCAATTAGAAATGTCTACGGCCTGAATACCACGACTTCATATAAAATGTATAAAAAAGGGGTCGAGGCAATTAGAAGCATCCGCATATATTTTCTAAGAATATATATATATTGTGCGAACAGAAATGGATTATAAGTCCCTTTGCAGTATACAGAGAAACGTTCTCCCAGGAAATCCCGTCTCCTTGAACGCTTTCAGTCGACATGCATAATAAGCTGGTTATTGTATGGTTGTATAAGCTGAAATGGGTGTGAATTGCTATATTTCTAGCAAGTAGGTATTAAGTAAGCTTTAATACGGTTGTGAGCTCACGGCAACGCCGGCAGTGAAATATATTTATGATATTGGTTCGAGCGGATGCAGCGGGATAGGTACCTAACTGGGCATTGATTAATCTATTTTCAAATTTTTATGTTATTTCTACACAGAACCACGAGTTCTTTCGATCCTGATTGGAGGAAAAAAGTGTCCCGAAATTTTATTCCATTCCGTTACTATTTTTAGTAGACTTTGTAATTGACGGCAACGGAATGGAAGGAACTAAAAATGGAAGGAAAATTTGGGAGACTTTTTCTTTAAGACGATCGTCAAGGTCGTATCAAAACCAGTTCTATCGTATAACAAATTTTTAATTAGAATTTACCAAATTACCTAAAACGCTTTCCTTTCAGCGACCATAGTAATCGTTTCTTCCTTTTTCTAACTTTCTTATATTTCTTACTAACTTCCTTTCATTTCGCTTTATATTTAAACCAGATCTTTTCAAAATTTTAGACTATTTTGGGCTTTTATTACTATACCTATATTATTAACATTAGTAGTTACAAATAGATATTTATGTAGACTCAAGGGCGTCGAAAACGCGGGTATATAAAGTTCATAGAAGTACAATTCGTGTTATGCTCTTGCTTGTAGTACGAAATTTGATTAATCATGTAGGCATTAATCCACATAGAAACAATATCCTATATTTCAAATTCAGAATAATCACATTATCGCAATTTGGGTCCAATTTCGAGTCCAGGCACCTATACTTACTCCATTCCATTCACGGAAGGGACAATCCCGCTTTATATCATTTCTATTGCAATGTTTGAGATGTCATTTATTAACATTTAATTTTAATCCAGTAACTGTAATGCCATAATAAATAAATAAAGTAGGTAAGTAACATTTCTCAATTATAATTAAAAAAAATACCCAATTTATTTTATTCTCTTCGATTTTGCCTATTGTATTATTTGCAAATAATACAATATTGTAATTGTAGTTTAAATACATAAATAAATAAGTTTCCGTGTAAAATAAAACACCTGAAGAGGCCGAGGTCAACCACGCTCGATGCTGACCTGAGTGTCATTTCATTTCAGAAACTCCTGATAATGTCATAAAATGTTTCCCCCTGTAATCCAATATCTGATCATTTGTCTTTATTTAAAAACTAGTACCTTGTATACCTTGCGAACTCCGCCATATTGAACAATAAATTAAAACATACTCGACAAATAATTTCATTTAATTATTTTACTCACAATTTCAATGAAAACATTCAAAATTAATAACCAGAAAGCCAAACCGATTCGGCCAAAGATCCTGGTACCTCCACCTGTCCCCCCTCTTCTTTAACACCTTGCCTGCCTTGCAGACTGGCAGGACTCGCAAAGGTCCCTCGTGACCCTCGGGCGGCCCTCGCCAGGGTCGACCACGCTGGAAGACGTGCTGGACAGCCTGCTGGGCTTGCCGTCGCAACCGGCGAGGATACCCACCCCGCAGCCGAGTCCGAGGAAGGCCCACAGCCCGTATTACTTGATGGGTGGGAAGGTAAGCATCAAATAAGTTTGGTGGTTCCGTGGACTTTCATTGTTGATCATTTGACAGTTTGCTTTAAGTATGTTTTCCATTGCGTAGGTAGTGAACATACATATTAAATAGCTGAACAAGTCTGCATCCGTTATACTTTTGGGCATTTTTACTTTTGTTTTTGATAAAATTTGGTGTAGTTATACTAGAGTATAGAGTAGGTACCTACCCTATTCTGTACAATATAAGCGCGATTTACCGTATGTCCTAAAAAATCTTCCAGCACGCTATGAAAACGTATGGTACGTTTGGTAACTCAATTGAAATTTCGTGTACGTTCCGCCCAAAATGAGGAGCTCTTCAAACTTACCAAATTTTATCAAATTCTGACGAATAAAAAATCGACAAATAAATAGAAATCGGCCTGTATCTATCTGTATCGTAATTAGAACGTGTATATTTTCTTACTTGACAATTACCACATGATACTGACAATATTAATGAATGAACTGTGCAATACACCTCCATTTTACCCAGTACAATTGTGGGTAAAAATCTACAATTGTACGACGTTTCAGCGTTGACTAGTGTTATACCTATTAGTAAAACGGGGCCAATTATAACTTCTCTCTTAGTTCAGATTTGTGCCGCAAATATAGTTAATAAAAAAAAAGTTTTATATTGAGAAGCCATTGCTACGCTAAGCGATTGCTCTTGTTCCTTTAAAAGTTGTATTTTGCATTTTATATAAGAATTATTTTAGCCATTTACAAAAAATATATTATCATGTACGGCGTAATTTCCTCGACACCATGTAAGTTATTGCAATTTTCAATTAAAATCTCTTACTTCTATCGATTACTTCATCTGACAGAGGTATATCTTTAATTTAAAATTGCATAATGTTTAACGTAAGAAACTTTATCATTCCTTTTATATTTTATATAAAGCCGTGAAAATTTTACTTCTCACATTTTTACAGAATGAGTAGGTAAAATGAAAATACATTCCATCCAATAACATGCAATGCGAAGTTTCAAGAACGAAATAAATCTTGTTATTAAACTTCTGCGAATTAAATATAAACTTCTAATACAACTGGCCTTTGATGTCACGAGATTACGCTTCTGCAGGCTATTTGAGTATGTGATATATGGTATGTGATTTATATATGTGATATTAAATAAGTTGGGATGGCATTCTGTGCCTTTGATGGGTACGTGCGGTTTTAATTAAAATTTACTTTTGTTTGTCGAACGCGCTGTTTGCGAATTGTGCTGTGTGATGGTGATAATTACTGTCAGTTGCGTAACCGGGCCATATTATTTCAAGTACCTACTTATAATTCTTTTTTTCAAATATGGGAATTTAATGTTTAATAGACTTATAATCACGAGCTGTTCCTATCCTAACAAGAGAAAAAAGTGTCCCAGAATTTCCATAAATTTATCGTTCCTTCCTTTCCGTTACCATGATGGCAAAGTATATGTCAACATTGGCAACGGAATGGAAATAAAAAAATCGGGTCACTTTTTTCAAGATCGAAAGCGGTCGTGATTTTGAGTAGAAATAGCCTAATGTTTCCCATTTTTACAACGTTCAATAAAATAGCCCAATGAATCGAGGCTTATAAATGGCCCAAGTTCTATAAAAAAATACGTTTCTACTTAGAATATTCATCACGAGTCGCGCAGTATCAGGCGTGGCTCACTCCGCGATTTGTTCGCTTTGCTACAGGTAGCTAAAAGTACATCCGTTCCACACCAATTTTGGTGGCTAGCCATAAGCCGCGCGTGGTGCTGTCGCCACCTAGCGGCCATATCTGTGCTGATCGTAACAGACGCGTTTTGTTAGAGAGTGAGTCTTCAGTACCTAGCTAGTACTATTATTTATTCTGTGACAGTATTAACTTATACCGAAAGGCGAAGTAGACTAGATCTGCGAACTAGGCGGCAGATGCAAAAGTGATCTTAATAAGAAATTAGCACAGTATACAGACAGTTGAAACAGTAGGAGCGTTTTCAACAATGTCAAGCGCAATTATAATTTAATAGTACGCAAGTGTGTTAGTCCATAAATTGTTGTTGTCACTGTTGGTGAACCTTAATAAAAAAATTGTCCGATCCAATATCGGATGTCGGATACGACTACAAAGAAGTAAAATGTTCTCTTTAAGTGCCTTTTTACATTTTTTATACATTTAATTAATGTTTGGTGTTCAAAAGAAAGCGTTAATCGTTCAGCGCTAATTACGGCACGTTGTCGTTATGCCTCTACGGAACATTTTCGCTGAATACCGGGAAACTCATGTTATCGGCTACGGCGTAGCTCTACGACCGTAGCTCATCATGGAAAAATAAAAGAGCTTGATGCCATAGGGCATTTTTTTTCGATAGCGTGACGAGTGTTCGCGTTTGTGTTATGTCTATTTTCGTATGGGATTTTGAATAACGCACCAAGCGGGACGTTTTGGAAACTCAAGATCCCATACAAAATGACACTTAACGCAAACGCGTACGTCACATCACGCTATCGAATGAAATTTACACTAGGGGTACAGATGTGCAAGTTGCGGAAAGTTACAGAATTTCTCGGAAATTTCTGGAATATTTCTGTTTCCGTATGTTTTTCAAGTGGAAATTTCGCAATTTGGAAACTTTAAGACTAATCTAACATCAATACGTGTGTGTTTGTGGGTTTTGCATACTGTTTTAACTGTACACTGTGTGCAGCGCTCTTCAGAAAGCACTATTAAAGTTTCTTCGAGCAGCAACTAATACAAAAGTGAAGGAACATTGCAAACAGCTGCCTTTGATGTCATTCCACTCGCCAAAGTTCCGTCAAGTTTCCAAATTTACGAAATAATTTCGGAAAGTTATCTTTTTGTGGAAGATGAATGAAACTTTCCATTTCCAAAATTTCGTTCATTTCTTGTGTAATTTTCATTTTGTTTATTTCTTGTGTAATTTTCATGAAATTTCCGACGTATTTTCTAACTTTTTGGAAACTTACCGCAAGGGCACATCTGTACCTACGCCAGTTAATGTCTTAGACGCAGGATATACTATAAATTGTAGACATGTGATGTGAAAGCATAGGAGAAAATAAAACATAAAAGCTGTAGGTACTTTATAAGACCCACCATACAAAGTTATGCTATTTTGAATTTGAACCTTGTTCTGTAAGAAAATTGGAACGTATTTCCTTTGTTTTAAGCTTTTTTGAAACATTATTTGGTTCATGAAAGGTCCTACTCGTAAGTATTACATTGCAACAACAAAATTATCATCAAAAGTTAAGTGGGAAGAATATTACCTTTGCGATCCTAGGTACATACTTTATTGATAAAATTTCCATTTCGGGAGAAAACGGTTTCCACTATAACTAAATCTTAACTAATTACTTTGATTTTCTTCTAATCTAATCTTCTAAACTAATCACTTCAGCATAATACATTCTAGGTTTATAGTCTGCCGAAGAATTAAGTAGATTCGCTAGCACTCGTGTACCGTTGGAAATGCAAGGAAGATGACTTCAAAGTGTAATGTAGGTAATTAGCATTTCTTCTGTGTCTGTACTGTCTGTAGTCGCCTACATAGATATTGCAATTTGCAACTATATCAGTGCTGTCAGAATAAAAACGATTGTACTTACCGTAACAACTTCAAGACGTAATCAAAGAATAAATAATAGTACTAAGTACAGAAGCAAAACGTGTCTGTTACGATCAGCACAGATATGGCCGCTAGGTGGCGACATCGCCACGCGCGGCTTATGGCTTTCCCCAGAATTGGGGCCGAACGGATGTACTTTTAGCTACCTGTAGCAAAGCGACGAAATCGCGGAGTGAGACACGCCTGACATAATTAAGTACAGATTGTACATAATTATTTTTCATGGTATTTTCACGGAAACGTACTTATACGAAGTACGTGTCTTCCTATTTCAGTCAGTCTCGGTACTCTCAGTACAAAAAGTAGGTACTGAGGTTGACTGGAGTAGCATGTGTAACTTTGTTTTATAAGGTGTACTTAGACTAATTGATGAAGATATTGTAATTAAGTAGGTAGTCGCAAACTTAAAGCAGTCTACCATTCAATGCAATAAAAAAAATGTGTAATATAACATAACATGGGAAATAAGGTTTTTGTTGCTTATTCAAATGCTAAGCTTTTAAATGTTCACGTCAGCTACATTATGTGAATATGAATCTGCAAAGGCGGCCTTTGGCGAATGTTTTTCTATTTTGTTAATACCTGAAGGCTTCATCGCTCTTCCAATATTTCAGAGTCCCCGTTACGAGCAGCTAGCGAGCAGCGGGCACAGCAGCGCCTCCCCCGCCTCGCGCTTCCTCAGCACGCCCAGCGAGGAGCCCAGCTCCTGCACCGACCCCAGCCCCGACCCCGACCGACCAGGTAGGAACGATATGTAAGTCCCGCCGTTCCAATTCTTACTTATTTCATCCACACACATTTATAGTTTGTTTACCTGGACCGCCGCATGTGACTGTACCCTGGCTTCGATGCCCCGTAGTTAGTGTTTGTGTTTCTATTGGCGTACTGACGTGGTGTAAAGTGAGAGCACCCTCGAATGTTGAAGCGGTTATTTATTCGGATTTATGCCGCCCGTATGCGTGTCGTGCCATTTATTTTATCTTTAAGACCTCACTAGGCTGATTATTTTGATTCAGGTATAGTCAAAAACTAATATGACCTCACTTTACGCCAGAGGGAAATGCTTAACCGCTTTTAGAGCTCAATAACTTTAAAAGTGAGCGTCAAGAAAAATCGGTTCCGCATTCACCGCACGTAACGTTCAGTATGCCAATGCCCGGTACATGTTACTATTTAAATGGTTCTGAGTCCAAATCACGACCATCTCATGAGATTTAATTTTTAATAAAACATAGATGTCCACTTATGTGTGCCATGTGATTTCAGGCAAGAATTCAGTTGATACCCCCGCAGCGATGCACGTGCGTTCGCGTTCGGCTATGGGCGAGCCTCGCCGCAGGAGTGAGCCCTTCGCGTGTCCTAGCGCGTCGCTCGACCGCCGCACCAGCCTCGACGCCCTCCGGCCCGCAGCGGTGGAACTGCAGTCCACGCACCACGAGTCCCGCGGCTCGCTCGCCTCTATACTCACAGAGAACAGCGCGGAAGAACCCGTCGTCAAGTGCAAATATCCCAAATGCAGCTCAAAAGCACCTTTAGCAGACGCGAAACGACACTACAAGACTTGTCACAACTGCTCTACCATGTACTGCTCTAAGGAGTGCCGGAGAGCGCATTGGGAGAAGCATAGAAAACTGTGTCTACACTCGCGAGCGAGTGCGCTGTGCAGGCAGATCATATCAGCGGCGAAGGAGGACGAGGACTCCCGCAACCAAATAAGCAATGCCGGTCATAAAGGCTACTTAGCCCAGGGACGCGGCGTCGTCAAAGTGTTCTTCACGAGCACCGACGCCGCCGAGAAGTTCGTCACCCACGGCTACCAATACTTGACCGAGCCGGAGTTCGTGAAATGGACGTCGCTGCAGCCGAACGAGATGGGCGTCGAACTATACACGGAGGTGGGGAGGTTATGCAAAGCGTACAACCCCGAAACCAGGGTGATATTATACGTGGCCGTTTGCATTATTAGCGAGGTACCGACTAAAGGCGCCGTTAAATGGGAACGGCAGATGGTGTCGCGCTGCGCGAAGCTCCGTCTCAGCAAGTCTGTCACCGCCTCCATCCTTGAGCAGAATCGCCGGCGTTACAGGAGGGACAGCAAGACCGCACCGGAGGACAGAGAGACTCTCATCCTGACCTCTAAATTAGAAGTGGCCGGGGAGAAGAACGCGGCGACCGCTCACAAATTCCGAGAGATTTGTTTCAATAATATTCTTCTAGAACTAGAAAAACGGGGAGTGACTTTGAAGAAGCACTTCCCTGAAGTGTATTCGAGGTTAGCGGCGTACGTTGACGGCACGAGCGATAGGTTCATACCGATGACTTTTTACCCCAGAGACGCTACGAGTGGGAAGACGTTTATGTGCATAGTCATGCCGGACACTGACGTGGAAGCCACTACGCCAGTCGACGGGAAAGTGACAACCATCGACGTCGGGATTGACCGTTCAAAGCACCAGCTTTCAACACCTATGTGAACCGACATCCACAAGTTGTAAACATGGATACATTTAGCCAATTTTACTATACAAAGGTTTTCTAATTAGGCCCTGTCCATATTAGTTAAGGATTATCTGCCAAAATAATTAAATAAACCTTCAACATATCCCAATTCCTGATTTAAACGTGCGACTGTGCGACCTTAACATAATCTATATTCTTAAACGGTGATGGACTTTATCATTATCAGTGACGAAAGCGATGACAGGACAGAACATGCAACATGAGAGGGCCTCACAGTCCGAGGCCGTGTTCACGGAATGAACTCATTTAAAAAAGCCAGCCGTGTCAAGAGTTAACATAAAACACATTACATACAAGATGTAACATTTCAGAGTGTATTTATGGCTTGAATTAGGTATGGAATAAGTTGTGGTGTGAATTTATCGGCTCGATCGAGGTTTAACCTTTTCCACGCCGTGTCAAACAGAAAAGCTGTCAGACGCCACATCATTGAAGTGGCAAAACTGAAGTTGAACTTTATGTAGGTATATGCACGTAGGTCGATGTTGCTCTGTGGTCCGTGACCGATTAATCGGTCTTTGGCGTTGAACCTACGGTGCGGATATATCGGTCATTGGCGTCCAAAAGGTTAACCATAGTGGATTATGGCATTGCTTTTGCAAACTGTCAACTGCATATGACACTCCAGCATATATAGCTTGATGCGTGCAATACGGCCACTCCTGCATTCTGTGTGTAGGAATTATGGAATTCGGCTGCCAATACCGTTTCTAAATTCAAGAAGAGTTCACGTTGTTACACTTGGGGCGAATTTATGGAGTCTAAAGGCCCCTCCACACTCGTGCTCGAATCGCGGCACGCGTGTGGAGGGGCCTTTAGACCGGACAGCGAAACGCTAAACTCGAAAGGACTGTCGAAAATTCCAAGTGTACTTTTCAAATCGTATTAGGATTATATGTAACAGGCGATTCCGCAGAACGACACCTGTATCATAATCGATACTTGGGGTCGGTCGTGCCTTTATCATATGGTATATTATATGTAAAATATATTAGTAACGATGAGTCATGCATTTTAACAATTTGCCAATTGCCATCCGACGCTGACATATTGACAACTTCTCTTACTTCGCAACGCGACCCCTTGGGGTTAGCTGCTCGATAAATACTCTTCAGAATAAATAAATACCTACACATTTCTTTTTGTAACCTTTTTCATGCAGCTTAGTGAATTAATATCAGATCAGGTGACAATTGTCAGGTTGGTAAAACAGGCCAGAGGGAAAGAGTCCATCTACACTGTCTGCACGTCATACGTTGTCATTGCCAAGCCGGTGCAAATCGATGAATGTAAGAACATATTGATTGCCGTATTTTTGGCGGCTTGTGCGACCACATACTTTGAATGTGGCTTTTAAAACCTTGTTAATCATATGAAATGACACAAGCGTTCTACACTTCTACGCCAGATGCCAGTAAGTATCCCAATATCCCATACTTCCTAACGCCAAAAGGCGATAGAGTTCATTTGCATTAAAAGCACTAGAACCTGTCGACCTTGATCCGGTCAGCTTATCTCTTTCTCGCTTTCACTTACAGCTGCGTCCTTATCGGACGTGCGGCTAACCAACTTCCACTCGATCGAACAGGCCTCGGACTCGTTCCAAGGTCGCGGTCCGGTACGCCCGTCTGGTAGTGCTTTTAGTGTAAATGTACTCTATCGCCTTTTGGCGTTAGGAACTTTAGGAAGGATTGGATATTGGGATAGCTACCTACTGGAATCTAGCGTAGAAGTGTAGAACGTTTGTGTCATTTCATATGATTAACAAGGTTTTAAAAACCACATTCAAAGTATGTGGTCGCACAAGTCGCCAAAAAATACGGCAATCAATATGTTCTTACGTTCATCGATTATATTACACATAGACACCATCTCTATCTAAAGGTAACGAGATTTTCGAAACTGAACAGTGCGTCTGAGTCTCAAAAATAAGGTACCTAAGTATGTACAGTTGTTCAAAATAATAGCGTTTATGGGTCAAACTTATTTCAGAAAAATTACACTTCTATAAGTAAACAATTAAAACATCAAAAGTTAACGACTCAGGTACATAAATAATCACATTTTTCTTATTTGAGTCTCAAGACTTTCAAGTACCTACTGAAAAAAATGTATCCCGCCTGTAAAGATACAGTTCAAAAACTAGCTTTAGATTTTCTTTACTTGCCGCGATATGCAGATTCGTTTGCCTCCTATATCATAAAATAAGGAAAGACTCGAACGAGATACACATATTTAATACAATAAAATGCAGACATACAGACGTTATGTCAATGCTATACTTGGTCAACCAGATCTTGACAGTAGAAAGAGGCGGCAAATTTGAAAAATGTAGGCGCGAAGGGATATCGTCCCATAGAAAATTTGAATTTCGCGCCTTTTTTTAATGATAAGTTTTGGTTGACCAGAGACGTGGAAGAAGCAGACTTGGCAATAAACGTCATTTTTTTTAAAGTAATTTACCGCTTTATCGATGTCGCTTAAATGATTCTACTAAAAATATATCTTCTGGGTCGAACCACGATGATTTATATTTTTTAACGTTAAATTAGTTATTCAAATGCTTGTGTAGAGAATAGAGATGACAAAAAGTTACGTGATTTTCAAGATCATAGACTTAATTAAAGAGTCATGACTCATGTCATATATGCGCTCACTTTATCAAGGTACAAGTCACGTAAGATCTATAATAGCGCTTATTACATTGCACGGTTGCCGGGCACTTTTTGTAGGTAAGCTGGTCGGCCTCCATACAAAAAGTGCCCGGCAACCGTGTAGATATAATAAGCGCTTAAGATCGTTTTTCCTAGGATTGCGGTGACGTCATATAGCGGCCGTCTCCATACTAAATAATACGGCTAAAATATGGATGTCGTAGTATTTGTATGGAGACAGCCGCTATATGACGGCACCGCTATCGGAGGAAACCAAAGCTTTAGGCATAACTTTTAAAATGGCAACCAGTGTGACTTTTATGCCAATGTTGCATCAAATAATAATTTAATCAGCAAAAAAATAAGAGAAGATTCTAAATGTAATATAAGATTGTCTCAAAATATATGGAAGTTATTTTAATAGCATGCTATAATGGTTTATAAGAAACCAGATGTAGTAATCTATATCTACGGAGCTGATGCTTGGGCCCTTTTTTTCCTCCACATAGTACGTAAAAGGGCAGAAGCATTTATTTGGCATATTTCTAAACCACCTTTATTTGTTTTGAGTCATTTTGTGTAAAATATAAATATGATGCACTAAAATTACTTGATAGATAGTTTAATTTTAGAGAATTATTATACAATGTTGTATTATGTGTTAAGTACATTTTAAATTACTAAACATGTGAAGTTATACTGTTTATTAGAATTTTATGTTAATAATAAGAAATGTGACAATAGTTTTAAAATGACTACTTCAATGCCTGTAGTGGTAATAATTATGTAGGTGCGCATAACATTATTTCATATATTATTATTAAATATTACTTAATGCAAAAATTAGCATTTAAATTATTGTGAACTGAGATAAGACTAAAATAAATTTCAATATTTTCTCAACCCTACCTTTAGATAGATGATTTCAAAATGATGATCTTGAAATCCTAACTAAATGTTTCTAACCTAACATACCTAACTTTGTACTTAGGTTTCACGGAAATACTCGAGCTATAATGTGAATGTTTTCTATCTAAATTCACGACCACATTAATATATAATCTGGCCAACCATTTCATCACAAATTGCAAAGATAAGACAAATTTGACGTTACAACGACAGTATGTATCTATAGCCCGACAAGAAATTGTAGAAAAGAAAAAGTGGCAATATTGTAGTGTCGTCCCGTTTTCTTAGATTGATTTGAAAGGGACGAGTGTTTTCACTTTTTAAGGAGACCGGTGTCCCTACAACATGTGCCCGGCAACCGTGTTAATGTAATAAGCTCTAAACATTAACTAAAACGTCAGCGTTTTTTTTATTCGTCTCCTTTTATTATCATGCCGCGATCAGAAAGGGATTAGAAATAACAGATTTCCATACACTTACGTCAAAATCAATATGGATTGACAGCTATCTCAATCCCTTTCTAATCGCGATTCAGTAATACGTGATACGGTGGCTGGCCAGACTATAATAGTACTAGGTAATGTCATATTACTTGTGTCCTACAAATTAATAGGCCCATTGCCAACTCAGAGTATCAGTCATGCGAGTCATTAGAAAAAAGGGGAAATAAAAATATAAGCGTAGAGGTTTTATACTATAGCGCTACTACACTGTCCTGGGCACTTCTTGTAAGAATACCGGTCGCTCCTTACAAAAACTATTCGGTGACCATATCTATAGGCAGTGTACACCAATACATAGACTGCTCACTCCATACATCAGTTTTAGTACCAAAAAGACTATTAGCATCTAGCATCGAGTAGCGGAACTATCAGTACTGCTACTTGACAATAGATGTAGCCACCGACCGGAAAGTCTTATGCTGTTGAGATAAGGCTTTCCGATCGGTGCTACATCTATAGTAGCAGTACTGATAGTTCCGCTACTCGATGCTAGATGTAGACACTGAAATTAATAGTCTGAACTGATGTATGGAGTGAGCACTCTATGTATTTTTTTCTCTATGGTAGAAGTAATAAGCGCTTCTTTTTTTTTCTGATGACATCATGACTGGCCAGACTATAATATTTATCTATTTTTTTTACTTGCAATTGCAAGAAAAAAACATTAAAAAAATACAATCAACCAAAGTATTTCATAAAACTATAAATAGGCATGATAACAGATCATTTATATGAAAATGTAATTGCAGCCTTCTTCTTATCTAATAAGTATAACTAGCTGTTCGTTTTTTAAATATTTAAAGTTCTGCGTTATAATTTTCGAAACTTTCTATAGAAATAAGGTGTCCCGTTAAAGTAATATTTAAGTCGTATACAATTCAAATTATTAAACAGCACAAAATGTTAACACCGTTTTTGAATACCCGGTGTAGGTGCCAAGCGTTAAAATAAATATTAAACAATTAACAGTTGAAAAAGGACTGTTTTTAAGGTTTATTAGATCCATCCGGTCGCTGGAAACTTTTTATTATCTTGTTGCTCAAGACCGACAGGGTTTAGCACTTATTACACTTGTAACCGTGTACCTACATAGGTACACGGTCGCCGGGTACTTGGTGTACGGAGGCCGATCAGCTGTCTAAAGCTTTGGTTTCCTCCGAAAGCGGTGCCGTCATATAGCGGCCGTCTCCATACAAATACTACGACATCCATATTTAGCCGTATTATTTAGTATGAAGACGGCCGCTATATGACGGCACCGCTATCCTAGGAAAACCGATCTTAACAAAAATGCCTGGCGACCTTGTAGATGTAAAAGCCATAACACAATACTGGACCGCGCCAAGGTCGCAGCGCGGTGAGGTAGTGTGTTACGGCTATAATAAACGCTTTTCGCTGTGCCTCTCAGCAGAAATTGTCCGGTGACCGGATTAATCTAATAACCTATTTCATCACCCATAAAATAAATACATTCATTGTTAAATTTATTAAATCGAGAGAAAGAAAATTAGATTTTTTTATATTTCTATGTAATTCTGTTTGGTATTTCGAAAATACTGTGTCAAACAGTGGCAAAACACATGTTCAAGGGGATATTACGGAGGGCCTACCGCGAAAACCCAAAATTCGCAAATTGCGGGGATCTTTCTATTTTACTCCAATGAAGGCGTACCTAATCAATCCCCCTATAATACCTATAGGGGGATTGTATCGCATACAAACCCCCCCCCCCCCCTCCCTGCATACAATCAGTCTATGCAGAAGGGGTCACCTCTCAACAAAAGGTGTTGTCCTGTAACGCATTCGATTTACCAAAAAATGGCGCATTATTATATTTCATCTTGCTGTTCTATAGTTTAATAATATGATTAGTCTTACACACTGAAGTGCCCTGCTTTTTTATCCAAGATATTTAAATAGTTTAAGAAAAAAATAATTATCTTGTAAAAATCTTCTCACATACCTAGTGGATATTGTCCTGAGGGCGTACCGCGAACATACAAGAGCGATAGAGAAGCAAATAATGAAATTTCGATTTTCAAGTTTTGTGGTAGGCTCCCAGTAGATACTTACAAGACCACGTCGAATTTGGGGCTTCTTGTAGACTTTTAATTTTGTGATGGGTGGATCAACTATTTCTTGTTGTTATTCTGTCCGGTCAGCCAAGAGACAATAGTAGCATAGTTTGTTAGAAGATATTGTACACCACCTTCTTCTGACACGCTTGGTAGGCGACCCTCAATGGAAATTGTTTATAAGTATCACAAAAAAGTGTATTTGGTGAATTTAAATGCCTAAAAATCAGGTTTTAAAGAGTGACCCAGGAGAACGTAACCAAGAGTGACAAGAAAAAGTTGATTCATCCGATTATTTTTCTTAACTTCGCAATATAAACATGAAACACTAAGGCGGTCTTCACATTGGATGCGGTTTCCCACGCGAATTCGCATCGCATCAGTGTGGAATCGCGTAAAATTAGTGCAAAATAGCAGAAAATTTGTAAGCAACAGATGGCTCTGTATGTCACATTCAAGATGGCGGAAACTACAGTTTTTGCTTGTTTGTGCATGAAACTGAACCGAAATTATTAAATATAAGGGTCCGCTCATTGATATTGTCCAAGAATATTATTTTCAATGGATTTCTCGCCGTCTTTGTCTCGTATTTTAATAGCGTATAGTGTTTTAACAGGTACTTTCAAGAGTCTCACAAGGTAAACAAGTGTTTTGCATCTCTTTTAGCAGGTGATTCTCTTAAATGTAGCTACTTTCAAGCTAATGTAACGTTACAGTTGCTTTCAAGA
Organism: Cydia amplana; assembly: GCF_948474715.1. NCBI lineage: Eukaryota > Metazoa > Arthropoda > Insecta > Lepidoptera > Tortricidae > Cydia > Cydia amplana. The sequence goes on along the minus strand of NC_086096.1, from coordinate 35,199,183 downwards.
GAACAACCCACCAAAAACTAGACGGCAATACCAACGTAAAGCGCTATGACATTTACACGGTCGCAGGGCACTTTTCGTAGGAAAGCCTCCTTACAAAAAGTGCCCCGCGACCAAAAAATTCAAAACTCACCCCAGTCCCCAGTCACCCCGCGACCCTGTAGATGTAATAAGAGCTTAACGTCAGTCTAGTCTAGGCCATATTTCTCGCCTCAACACAAGGCGAGACGACAATAGATCTATTGAATTTAATTTAATATTCTTAAAATTTTCTAACATTTTATTATAATTTTTCATATTTAAAGTCTTTCTCTTAATGATATTAATATACTCATGGACGCATCATTATAATATGGAAAGGTCATTATATTGTACTTATTCGTAATGTTGCCATATCAAATTGTTTTTCGTAATCTGGAAATAAAGATTTTTTATCTAGTTGTCCCTATATGTACTTAAATTATACGGCCCCAGCTAGATTTGGTGTTTCATTTTGTACCTTCCTACAACTTAAAGCGACGTTATAGCGAGCGACTAATTCAAACTTCAATCGACTAATCCTACTTTTACCTCTACCAATGAAAAGCTGCCAGATGCCCGTATCTAGTAATAATGATAGTATAGTATAGCCATCAGCTAACGAGAGGGATTTCGTTGGACAACTGTGTAAGTAACTTTTCCGGGACTAGCTCTCAGTCTATTTAATCTTTGGCATTAATAACCCTTTTCCAGGCTGCACCATTTACAAGGTTGTCCCAAAAAAAGAAAAAAACGATATAATTATATTAATGATTCATTTGAAGACAAGTCACATTTTCCGAAAGTGCCATCTAATTTGAACCTTAAATCGGAGTACCAAAGTTGAAATTCTATTGGCGCGTATCGACCGATAAATCGTACTATGCCCGGTGAAGACATTATGAAACCTTTAGCATTAGCCCTTATCACATGAGTACCTACGCGGTTGCCAGGCACTTTTTGTAGGGAGGCCGGTGAACCAACCTATACTCGGACACACCACACCCACTTTGTCAGTAGAAAAAGGCGCGAAATTCTAATTTTCTATGGGAGGACAACGCATCGCGCCTTCATTTTTTATATAGATGGTCAAGCAAATCTTGTCAGTAGAAAAAGGCGCGAAATTCAAATTTTCTATGGGACGATATCCCTTCGCGCCTACATTTTTCAAATTTGGCGCCTTTTTCTACTGACAAGATCTGCTTGACCAAGTATACCTACGAAGCCTAGTTTTGATTCCAATCTATTTCGTACTTGTTAAACTTGTTTGGTACACATCACAGCATCGCACTTTAGGTTTCCGAACGAAAAGTCTTTGACCTTTGGCCGAATGTCACTTTTGACATTTATATTTTTCTCAAGCAAGAGCCGTATCTCCGCTGCGCTGCTTGAGATAACTGAAAAGTGAAATAAAAAGCTATTCCAACCGAAACCAACTAAGTATTCGTACTCGCGATGGTTTCGCAGCAAATGGTATACGCGGCAGCGGTGCCCGTGGGTGTGGTTTTGGCTATTGGACTGATACGCAAATGGAGGTCCAGAAAATGGGGGAAGTGTTTAAGTAACACTTGTTTGAGGGGTAAAACGTTTCTAATTACGGGTGCGAACAGCGGGATAGGGTTTGAGACGGCCAAAGCGCTGGTGAGGCGGAAGGCTAGGGTGATCTTCGCTTGCAGGGACATTGCGAAGGCTAAAGAGGCGATCACGCAAATAAGGAAGGCGCAGCCGACTGGCGGCGAACTGGTATGAAACCTTTTTTACTAATCGTAGATTGGCTTGAATTTTGTATATTTATAGTGTGTACATGTCCTGTTGAATATACGTATTTTATGAAAGAAAATTGATAGCTCACAAGCTTAGGAAAGCTCCATTCATCATTTAACCTGTCATATCCCTAGGGCTCAAATATGAGCCGTAAATAAATTTTCCAGATTTCCCACGATTTTCAAAACCTCCCACTTCAACTCCCAGTGGCTCAAATGGGAGCCATACTGGGAGACAACAACAAAATTAGTTTTCGGGTCGCGGGATCGGGCAGGTTAAATTCTGAGTTCAAAAGTCCGTTATGGTATATTTGACACATTTGTGTAAATTACTTTCCTTGAAGATAAATGGAACATTATTTTGCTGACTTTTTTCGAATGATAAGTGTAATAGGGTATTTAAACTAGTCAAATTAGTTTCTTTTTACGAACTGTCAAAACGATTTTGCTACTAGAGTCTGTTCGGAAAGAGAAGAGTTGTGAAATGTATTGAGCTCCATACATTCCACAGCTCTTCTCTTTCCGCACAGACTATGGAATTTCTATGAAACACTAGCATGTGACATCACAATCAATGTAATTGAAAGAATTTGTCTAAAAGTAACTGCTGTCTATGTTTCTCTATTAATATTCTGGTGCTTTATTTCATGCATGGTGTAAAATAATATTGTGTATGATATAACTCACAGTTTAGGGTCCAAGCACATGCACTGGTCCAGGTTCGCGTTGACAGACTGGTTTGTACACAAATGTCAAAACCTACCCTCATTGTCTATACATAACAGTGAATTTATTATAATCTCCACACAGATCCCCATGCAGTTGGATCTTGCATCGTTTGAATCCATCGAGAACTTCGTAGAAGTGGTGAAGGCCGGCTTCTACAAGATTGACGTGCTGATCAACAACGCAGGTGTTGCGACTCCGTTGAACCTCGGCCTGAAGACCAAGGAGGGCTTCGAGATCAACATCGGTGTTAACCACGTTGGGCACTTCTACCTTACTAATCTTCTGTTAGATCATTTGAAACGGGCAGCTCCGAGCAGGTATGTTTGTTAATATGAAACTAATCTCGTACCATGAAACCACAAAGTAATCCTAAATCTCCCAACTGTAGTGCTAAATTAGCTTGATTTACTATCTTAAAGTTAACCTTTGAATGCCAGACGGCGAAGGAATGTGCCGTACCCTGGACGCCAGGCGATCGCGATTTATTTAAGCAAAATTGAACTTTACGGAGTTCCGCGTAAGTCCCAATTGCATTGGCGAAGCTGGCTGTTGGCGTCGTTAGTGTCCTTGGCAAGATTTTCCGTTGACGGCCACAGCCTACTGTGGTGGTCAAAAGGTTAAAACCAATTAGAATGTACAGCTATAGCTGTTACCGCTGCCAAACGTGTTAAGTTTAGTATTATTTGAATGAAGAAGTTGTGCAACAAAATATTGTTTCATTAATCCATCTTTGATGATTCATTTGAGGACAAGTCACATTTTATCATTTCTAGTCATTAGTTGCACTATTGGACTATAGTTGGGTAGTTTTATATTAATGACCAGTATATTAGTGTTCCTTGCTTAAAACATTCAGTGCCTGCGCGAGCTACGCGCTACGAGCTAAGCCGATAACACGGGAAAAACCGTAATAGCGAAAAGCGCCTACGAACAGTGAACTCCCTATAGTTCGTTCTTTTTAGCATTAGAAATAAGGTAAACAATCTTGATGTGTCTTTTAATTGAAAAACACATTTTAAAAATAAGTTACGGTAAATATGTAACAATTATGAATCTAATACGATCTTTTATAGTCTTCTGCTTTCACAAGTAATAGTTATTGATTTTAAAAAAGTGTTTTTCAATTTAAAGACATGTCAAAATCGCTTACCTTCTTTCAAGTTCTTTCTAATGCTAAAATAAAAAAAACCGGCCAAGTGCGAGTCGGACTCGCGCACGGAGGGTTCCGCACCATCAACAAAAAATAGAGCAAAACAAGCAAAAAAACGGTCACCCATCCAAGTACTGACCCCGCCCGACGTTGCTTAACTTCGGTCAAAAATCACGTTTGTTGTATGGGAGCCCCACTTAAATGTTTATTTTATTCTGTTTTAGTATTTGTTGTTATAGCGGCAACAGAAATACATCATCTGTGAAAATTTCAACTGTTTAGCTATCACGGTTCGTGAGATACAGCCTGGTGACAGACGGACGGACGGACAGCGGAGTCTTAGCAATAGGGTCCCGTTTTTACCCTTTGGGTACGGAACCCTAAAAAACGAACTATAGCGAGTCGCTGGCACTGAATGTGTTAACAGTTTTCTCATGGTAATAAATATTAACATTAGTTTGTTTCCATTTTCCATTACTATTTATATGGTACAAAATCTATGATGCCTTTTAGCCAGTTTTAAAATGTTTTTCATAGATCTTGTAATCATCAATGTTGATGCTTATATCATGATGGATAGTGTCTGTTAGTTCAGGGTCTGCTTACGGCGATATATGCGAGTGTAATTCGCTAGCATCCTTCTAAATTTTATTTCGCAATAATGTCTATGGCAATGACACACATTTGAGTAATGAGCTTAAGTGATACTCTGGTGGAATGTTTCAAAATATTGACAGATAATAGTAGAGTAGCAGATAATATATTATATATCATATGAATTTAATTATTGCGGTTTTCAAGCTGAACTTATGTGGTTCATCCATAAGGATGTAACCCTGTTGTTAAAAATCGTGACATATTTACTATGCAAGGCGAAGAAAAATAATCTAACTACATACGGTATTTTTAACACTGTTAAAATGACTTTATCTCTTTTTGTGATGTGGAGCATATTTTTATCAGTACAGTTATTACAATTAACAGAAGCGTAGTCTAGTTCTTATGTTAAACATTATAAGGTCTAATTTTGTTAAATCCACTTGCCTCGTAACATGTCTATATTTACATTTTATTTCAGAATCGTGATCGTGTCTTCCACACTTCATGAAAAAGGGAATATCAACTTTGATGACTTGAACTTAAAGCAGGAATCTGAATTGGCTGTCCAGGTAAGCGTATTGTAAACCTTACAGTTCGGACACGAGGTACAGTCGCCATCAGATCTATCGGAGCGGTCAAGGCGCCCACAAATATCTGAACACGCCTCTATTGTCAAGGCGTTAGAGTGCGTGTTTAGATATTGTGAACATCTTGGCCGCTCCGATATATCTGATGGCGACTGTACTGTCTGCATCGCATCGCTTTCATGCCCGAAATCCCAAGAGTTCCGAGCGCGAATATTTGCCTATTTTCTTTCACAGATTTGACCTTACGAGTATCATTTTTCCGACCTTTACGTAATAGGGAATATTACGCGAAACTCTGTGAAGGGCGCCACTTCCACAATCCGTCACAATCTACGGGTCTACCGCAAACGAGAGAGTCAAAATGTTGTTATCTATCATATCACTCTTGCATATTCGAGCGATAAAGAGGCAGATAGCTTAGTTTCGATTTCCCGTTTCCCGGTAGGCCCTTTGTAAACAAACCGTCTTGATGTATCAATGTCATATTTTATACAAAAACTTGTCAAAAAACAAAAAAAACTTGTCAAGGCACAGTACGTATAAGTTAGGGCTCATTTAGACGATGCGAGCACTCGCATGCGAGTTTCATTGCATTGCGGGTTTTGATCGGTCGGTTGAATTGGACGTAACCAATATTTTAGTTCGCAATGTAACTAAAACCTTATACGACTTCGCGCGCTGTCTATAGTTCGTTTTTTTAGCATTAGAAAAAAGGTAAACAATCTTGATGTGTCTTTTAATTGAAAAACATGTTTTAAAAATAAGTCACGGCAAATATGTAACAATTATGAATCTAATACGATCATTTATATTCTTCAGCTTTCATAAACAACAGATACCGATTTTTAAAAAGCTTTTTTCAATTAACCTTTTCGACGCCGTGTCAAACACAAACGCTGTCACTCAGACGCCACGTCACCGAATTGTCAAAACTGAAATTGAACTTTATGCATATGCACCTAGGTCTATGTTGCTCTGTGGTCTATGACCAATTAATACGTCTTTGGCGTTGGACCTGGACCTGCGGTGCGTATATATCTGTCATTGGCGTCCAAAAGGTTAAAAGACATGTCAAGATTGCTTACCTTCTTTCTAATGCTAAAAAAACGAACTATAAATCAGCCCTAACTCTATGGTTTACGATGGGGGCTAGTGCTGCATTCTGACGGCACTACATTGCAGTAATACCCCCTATTAAGTGCGTTTTCCATGTACCTACTTTACTCTTGACGACCGGTCTGGTAGTGACCCTGCCTGTGAACCCGCGGTCCTGGGTTCGAATCCCAGTAAGGGCATTTATTTGTGTGATGAGCACAGATATTTTTGTTCATATTCATATTCATATTCATATTCGTATATTCATAATAATTCATATTACATGTCGTTTTTCATAATTACATTAAAAATAAAAAATAAAATAAGAATTAACAATTAAGTTAATTAAAATTAGCATAATAAAATACAATGTCAAATAAAAGTACTTACATATACCTACAGTTACATTAGGTCCCTAATTACTTAATTAGCGAAATCTGCAAAACTGTAGAAAGTGTGCTCGATAAGCCATCGTTTTAACCTGTATTTAAAACTGTTTAGTGACGGCGCTTCTGTGACGTGTGGTGGCAGACGGTTATAAACTGCTGGACCCATTATATGTGTAATTTTTACGGATTTCGCCAGTTTATGCTTGACGCCCACGAGTTTTCGGGCGTTTCGTAGGTTTCGCCCATGGATATCCGCTCCACTTGAGTATTCGTCAAGGTGACATCGCACGTATGTAGCCACTTGGAATATCACAAGGGAGGGCAGAGTAAGTATCCGCAGATCCTTAAAGTAAGGTCTTGCGGAGGTGCTTTGACCCACCTGCACAATCGCTCGGACGGCTCTCTTTTGCATGCGAAAGACACGCTCCCATTCGGCAGCGCGGCCCCACAGCTCTGCGCCGTATTGTAGGAGCGAGTGTACAGTGGCAAAGTAACATGACCGTACCACATTTCTGGGCACAACTCTCGCTAGACGACGCAGGGCAAAGCAGGCGCTCGCTAGCTTGTTACATACCTTGCTTATGTGCGATTCCCACTGCAGCCCTCTGTCAAGTTCAAAACCCAGGAATGTGGCAGTCTGAACCTGACCAACTTGGGTACCATCCACAAATACTCCAAGGTTTCTTGGGCCCCTACCCCCGAGGTTGAAGTAAATAAAATGGGTTTTATTTATATTTAGTACCAGGCCATTGCTACTGAAGTACTGTGACACCTGGTTTGCGACTTTATTCAGACACTGCTCGAGTTTGTCAATGCTAGGTGCACACACTACCACGGCTACATCGTCGGCATACATATACACTTCTCCCTCCACTATGGCTTCTGGTAGATCGTTGAGAAGCAAAGAGAAAAGTATATTGGATACCGACGACCCCTGGGCAACGCCCGTTGTCGTAGATATAGGCTCTGATCTCACTCTGCCTCCGTCAGACACCACCACTTGTGACCGCCCGCGCAGCATATCACATACGAGTGCGTGAGCCTTGCCCTCGATACCGTAATGGCGTAGTTTAATAGCGAGAACGCCGTGGTCAGCTACATCGAAGGCCTTCGATAAGTCGCAGCACAACACTGCGACCTGTTGGCTACGTTCGCGAGCGTCCATTACACGGCGCACCAGCTCGCGCGTCATCGCACATGTCGAGCGGCCGGCGCGGTAGGCGTATTGACGCTCGGACAAGGCATCGGTTGCAGTCAAAAACTCCGTTAAGCGCGAACTAAGGCCGTTCTCGAACACTTTTGCTACCGCCGGTATAATGGAGACGGGTCTGTAGGAATCAATGTCTTCTCTTTTTCCTTTCCCCTTAAAAAGAGGTGAGATTTTGCTCACTTTCAAGGGGGAGGGAAACACACCTTCAATGATACATTGATTATACAGACCCGCCAGCACTGGTGACAGGGGAGCCGCGGCAATGTATAAAAGCTCCATAGAAATCCCGTAGAGGTCTTTCGTAGTTTTATGTGGAATAACTTTAGTAATCATATGAAAAACCTCTTCTGCAGAGAACGGCCGCAGGCGAAAGCTGCGGTCAGCGGTCGCACGAGCAAGGTTTAGCGCAACTCGCACTCGCGGCAAGTCGGCTTTCGGCGCACCGCACGCTGCCGCCGCGCACGCGAACCGTTGGTTCATAGCGCTCGCTGCAGCCTGCTTGGAACCAAATCCTGCACCGCTCGAGTTCACGACGATCTCTGTAAAATCAGTCTGAGGACGGAGTGACGTTTGACCCCGCTCTTTGTTAACAATTTGCCACATAGATTTTGAGGCATTTTGGCTCTTTGCAATAATATTAATATAGTGATCGTATTTACTCTGCCTTACCAGCTCACTATATTTTTTGTGCGCAATCGAAATAATATGGCTTACACGTTCGTCATAAGGGAGTACATTGCTTATTTTTATCATGTCAAATAGTAATAATTTTGCATTAAAAATATCATCGGATAGCCAAGTATGTGGTTTACGGTTACATATAATTTTTAGTGGGAAACAAATGTCAAACTTATTGTTGATTATATTTATAATAGACGTCGCCATCTCGTCAGCCGTACGCCCTCGACGATTCCACAGTTCGCCCCAGTCAATGCTGTAAATGGCTTCAACAAAACTAGCTCGGTTCGCATGAGTGAATGCGCGCGCCAGCCGCGTCGGCGCAGGCGGCGCGCGAGCCCGGTACACCGCCTCGCAGCGTACCGCGAGATGATCGCTTATGTTAGTAGTCACAGGCGACGCATGCGTTATGCCGGCTTGACAGTTAGAGTAAACATGATCTAGACATGTGGAAGAGTGGCTAGTTATCCTTGTATTAAAATCTACTAAGCATTTAAAGTTATACACAGCCAATAGATTTTTTAAGTTTTTTTGTGTAGTGTCATTACATAATAGATCTATATTCATGTCACCAACGATAATGCAGTCTTTTCCATATTCCCCGACCTTATCGAGCACATTTTCTAAATGAGTCATGAACTCATTAGCGCTTACCATGTTTGTTCTATAAACACAAACAACTAATAAATTAAAATCTAGTAATTCTATTGCAGATATTTCGCAATACAGTTCAATTGACAGTTTTTGCAATTCGGTTACTTCGATAGCTTTAACATTTTTTTTTACAAAAATACACGAACCACCGTGAATATATTGTTTTCGACAAAAAAAGGATACTAAACAATAATCGTCAAAATTAATACATGCAATGTTATTATCGGTGAGCCAGTGCTCCGTAATAGCTAATATGTCGCAGGTCAATTCAGTCTTTAATAATACCTCTAACCGTTCAGTCTTATTGTTAAGTGATTGAACATTTTGCTGGCAAATAACAATCTTATGGGCGGCCGGTGGGTCGTACTCATACGTCGCATTGCAAGTGTTGGCGGACAGCGGGCGCAGGCACACATCCTCATCGTGCGCCGGCGGCGCGTCGACTGCTAGCGGTAGCGGCTCCCCGCCGCTGGCGGGGGCGCACGAGAAACCAGTCCGCGAATCTGATGCCCGGCGGCCACACAGTCGGCGTCGTTAATCGTCCATACAGTGTCTCCGGCATACCGATAACAAATGCTGCGTGTCTGTCCGTTTTTATGTCGCGCTTTTCGACTACGTAGTCATTTGATTGTGCCACTTTGCACAGAAATTCACGGATTTGGTCTTCAGTAGTTGTGGGTTTGAATAACCAAGCCTGAATATATTTCAGTCGTTCGACAGACTGAAGGCCTGAATCGTCGATGCCGGTTCCAACAAATACTGACGGTCTGGATTTGCGCTTCTTGTGTTTTTTGCCTCCAGCGACTATCCATTTCTCGTCCGCCTGTTCATGCTCAAAAGTTGCGTCGCACTCATTTACCGCTTGCGGCGTATCGACTAGCGGGTTTAATGGCTCAACATCCGCTCCCGTTGTACCCGTCGCCTCCGGGTCCGAAATCAAAGTCGTCATCTTTTGCGAAGGCACCGTCGATGGTATTGACGCTGGGATTTTAGTCTCAGATTTAATGGCTCCAACACTGGCTGGCGTGTTCGTCAGAGATCGGGATGAGTCGGGTGTCGAGCACAGCGGCAGCGCTTTGTCACTCAATTCACGCACTTCATCAGTGTGTCGCTTACTTAAAGCGCTGGATTTATTTCTTAACGCCGCGACGGCGTTCAAGCGCGCTTGGCGCGCAGGGCGCTGCAGCGCTTTTGGAGCTTCTGGAGCGGGAACTGGAGAGTCGCGGGTAGTCTTCGATGTTACACCAGTGACTTCTATATTTGGCTGGTTAACCACTCTCATTTGCACTTGGATTATTTGATTTTGCTCAGTAATTTTCGTTTCTAAAGCACTCACTTTATTTACGAGATTATTCACGGTTTTTTGCAGCTCACGAACCACACTTTCCAATGTTTTTAACGACATTTTACGTTAATATTATTACGTTAATTTTAATCATGTGGCTCGGCGTATGGTCTTATGGTCGGACAATGTTCCTGAGTCATGGTTGTTTTCTATGTATTTAAGTATTTGTATATTATATCTATCGTTGTCTGAGTACCCACAACACAAGCCTTCTTGAGCTTACGGTGGGGCTTAGTCAATTTGTGTAAAAATGTCCTATAATATTTATTTATTTATTATTATTACTCTTCCAGGGCAAACTGAAGGGCCGGAACAACCCTGGGTACTGCAACTCCAAGCTGATGAATGCGTACTTCGGCCGCGCCTTGGCTGACAAGCTTAAGGATTCAGGAGTTGACGTACATACCGTGTGCCCTGGATTCTGCTATACTAATCTGTTCAGGTGAAATACTCTCTCTTTGTCTTATCATTTCAAAACCCCCCTTCTTCCTGGCGTTGTCCCGGCATTGTGGCCACGGCTCATTGGAGCTTGGGGTCGCGCGCAACTAATCCCATTCATTGGCGTAGGCACTAGTTTTTACAGCGACTTAGATCTGACCTTCCAACCCAGAGGGTATACTAGGCCTTATTGGGATTACTCCGGTTTCCTCACGATGTTTTCCTTCAACGAAAAGCGACTGGTAAATATCAAATGATATTTACTACATAAGTTCCGAAAAACTCATTGGTACGAGCCGCGGTTTGAACCCGCGACCTCGGGATTGCAAGTCGCACGCTCTTACCGCTAGGCCACCAGCGCTACCTTCAAAACCGCTTTCTATTTATCTATTTTCAGTTTTCCCAGTTTTAGCGGATTATGTAAAAAATGTAAAAATCATGTAGTCTGTACGCAAAGAGAAGAGTCGTAGAATGTATTGGATCCCATACATTTCACGACTCTTCTCTTTCCGCACAAGCTGTATTTACTAATTTGTAATTACTATATGGCGGTGATAATGTAAAATGACGCAGTATCTAAGTTCAACTGATAATAGACGACCTTTTTATCGCTAGTATGTGAGTTACGTACACGTTAAGACCAGGGATGTTGCGAATATCCGCATCCGCATCCGCAACCGCGGAACTTCCGCATTATTTTCAACATCCGCATCTGCATCCGCATCCGCATAAAATCGATGCGGATTTAATGCGGAGGCGGATGTGGAACAGGTCGGTACAGGAACGTCTTAGCATCGGCGTAAGTGCTAGGCTGCTAGGTAATTTAGTCATTAGCCAAAAAACCTATTAGAAATTAGCAGTCAAGCGTGAGTGGGACTTAATGTACGGAACCCTTGGAACGCGAGTCCGACTCGCACTTGGCCGGTTTTTTGAAATAAAAATTACTAAAATGTAATATTTGACGTTTTTTTTGTACCTATCTTGACATCCGCATCCGCATCCGCGGATGTCAGCCTTTAAAAATCCGCATCTGCATCCGCATCCGCGGATGTCAAAAAATCGGCATCCGCAACATCCCTGGTTAAGACTACTAAATGACAGTACTTATTTCAATGCAGCAAGGCTTATTTTAGTCTTAAAAAAGCTGTTTTAAAGTGCATGAATACCAATAACTTATTGTGAGTTGTCATACTTGTATGTATAGCGCCAAGACCGCTTGCGTTTTATGGCGTACCTACGGTGTTAAAGTAACCTTTATGCTTTCAGGTTAAGGTTTATATTTGCTTGCTTGTATCAATGATTTTGGTTGGATTTAAAGTTTACATTTTTTGCTGCATGTACCTAAAGTTTACATGACGTGATATATAACATACATTGCGCTGAGGGTAAGACCTTCCTCCGTGAGCTGGGTCATCGCCTGTTTGAAAGGGGGCTTGACCCCCGCTCCGGGTTTTTCCTGATGCAAAGGCTGTCCATCGCAATCCAACGCAGCGAGCGTGATAGGCACCTTTGCATTGGGGGCAGCCCGGGACGGGTTTTAGTAGGTAGTTATTTCTATATAGTTTGTATTTATATTTAAGTTTTTACAATACATTTGCCATAATATTATGTAATCGGGTTTTCTATATAGAAAAATCAATCAATCTTGATTTTTGTCTGTTTCAGAGATTCACTGAGATGGTATCACTTCATTCTGATGGCTCCGATCGCTTTGCTGTTCATGAGGTCATCTCAGCAGGCAAGTACTCGTGTCGCATACATTTATTTCAACTCTTATTAGTTGGATCCGCGCGCCACTCTGGTGTGTGAGCGAGACCAATGCACGTATATAGTATATACTTATATAGCGATCCCGCTCGCAAACCGGCGTTGATACTTAATTAGGAAGAATTAATTCCCAGCAAACTGGAAATCGCTTTAATAACTTCATCCGGAGTTACAAAACAATTTTTGCCGAAGCTGAAAAGGAGACCTTCGCTAACGCCCGGTAATAGTACATTATTGTCGAGGTTCGGAAGTAGCTACTTGCAGGCTGAGGATTCGTTTTAAACGGACGACCTTGGGAGTCCGTTTAATTGAATCCGAAGCCAGCAAGTAGCCTTCCAGCCGAGTCATATATAGTGCTTTTCTCAAAAATGGTGCAAGAAATAGAAATTATTTACCGGAGCAACGGTCTAATTATCACAGAAAAAAGTAAAACCATTGAAAATATTTGCTTTGCCGCCTTTAAAAAAAAAAGAAGTGTATTTTTCTGCTGAAAATACGCCAACCTATTTGAGACACCTAAATAGTCGCGGTACCAACATTATAATAATAAGTGCTGATCATCTGTTTGGCTGTTTAATTGGACCTATGCCTTCATTTGATATGGCCATTTCAACTTTTAAAAAGTTTGGAACTCGTTAAATAATGGAATTTGTATGCAACATTGCATTCCCGAAATCGAGACTGCAATGTTTTTAACTTTTCAATTTTTTGAATGACCATAAACTACGCACTTCGCGACCTATTTTTTAACCGGCAACGTCGACTATGCCGTCCTTTTTTGAGAAAAATTTATTCCAGGGTTCAGAGACGGTCGTATTCTGCGCCACCGACTACAGCATAGAGGGCAAAACCGGCAAGTTCTTCCGCGACTGCGTCGAATACACCTCCAAATACCCCTTCGACAAAGAGGTCGAGACCAAACTGTGGCAGGCCACCGACGACATGGTCAAGGCCAGGAGGCCCTTGTGAGACCAACCACCCGCGAGGCCTAACACCCAACCAGCCACGGAGTCCACACCCACCACTCAGACCGCCCAACGCCCGCAAGACCTAAACATACGACCACCGCCTCCCGTCAAACTTAAGCGTCAAGAGAGGCCTAAAGAGACCCGGAGGCCTGAGAGGCCTAAGCCGTGGCAGGAGAAGGCCGAGTCGCGGCAGCGGCAAGAGCGGAAGACTCAAGCCGGCCCGAGCCGGCCGAAACGGCAGGCGCCGGGGCAGTCCACTTCGAAGAAAAATTAAAGTAATGAGGTAAAACTGTTATGTTCGATTCCCACCGGAGCGCATTTTCAATGTGCCTATATAGTTTGTAGCTTTCTAATAGACCCCGAAGGCTAATCCTATTGTCTATTGTTAAGAAAAACCGCTCGTGCCACGTGCCACAACCACCTGCATAAAAAATCGGTACTTCGGTTACTGAGTGCCGGCGAGTCGAACGCTACAGAACCAGTCTAAAATGTGTCATCGAGATGCGTAACAAAGGCGCGTTATCGGAGAGCGCACCTACACTGGTTTTTTGAGCGTTGGACTAGCCCGCGCTCAGGTGCCAAATAGAATAATTAGGACCCTTTTTTGCAGGTAAGTAGCACGTGCGGTTTTACTGAACAATAGACAATAGGATAAGCCTTCGGGGTCTACTAGAAAGCTACAAACTATACCAGGGATCGGAACCGGTTTTTTGCAAAAACTTAGAAATAACCATATTTTTCGATTTTTATACTCGAAATGTAGGACTCGGTTGTGTTTTTAGGTTACGACTTCGACGAAATGAAGTAATTAGCAAAGAACGAAAAAAATACCGTTTCCGTTCCCATACAAAAAATACCGGTATCCGATCCCTGGCCTATACATTATTTATGGCAGAAGCGACGGAGTCGGACCGGCAATCGGCCGTACAAAATACAAATGTGTAAAGTGTCATTCTATACAACTTGCTATAGTTAGTTCTTTTTAGCATTAGAATAAGACTACGCGATCTTGACGAGTCTTTTAATTGAATAACGCTTTTTAAAAATCAGTAACTATTATGAAAGCAAAATAATGTAATAATGTTACATATTATCCGTGACTTATTTTTCAATAAAAAGATACGTCAAGATCGCGTACTCTTTTTTTAATGCTAAATAAAACGAACTATAACTATGTAAACAAGCCGCCATATTGAAACTGTCAAAAATATGAATTTACTAGTGACTTTTGTTTACATAGTTAGCAAGTTCCATAGAATGATACTTTAATGCGCGTCGGCTCTGCCCGTTCGGTGGGCATTGTAAGTACATTATGTAATCCTTTCGTAGCTAGTGGTAATAATGCGAAAAAATCTATGACGAACTTTTTGTTTATACCACATCAGTGGCAAACAAGCATACGGGCCGCCTGATGGTAAGCAGTCACCGTAGCCTATGGACGACTGCACCTCCAGAGGTGATACATGCGCGTTGCCGACCTTTTTAAAAACCTGTACACTCCTTTTTTGAAGAACCCCATACTGTAGTGTAGACCCTCGGGAAAACCTCTGAAGGGAGCTCATTCTATGGTTTTGGCAAATTGTGGGTAGTAATTTTGAAATATACCTGTAACACCTTTTTGTTGATCGAACTGAATCATGTTTAAAAAAAATAAAAAAATAATCAAAGATATTTGGGGCATTATATGAAAAGGGACCTTATTGTCGATGGCGCTTACGCCGCACAGCGTCGCGCGGCATTGTATTAGTATCGGAGCATCGTTAATAATGGCGTAACCGCCATCGACAATAAGGTCCCTTTTCATAGATAACGTCACATTTAGGGTCGGTTGCACCAAACTGTTTGTCATCGTTAAAAGAGTTAGCTTAATGTTATTGTATGGAAAGTTTCATAGTAAACCGCCTCGGCGCGCCGGGTTACGTTGATCGGTCTGTCAAGTGTGGATGGTGCAGGCACTTAGTAAAATTGTGTCAAATTAATTACCAATTTAAGAAATTATCCGTAACCACTTTTGTTATTAATATATTGGTGTTATTTTTGGAGGTTACAGTCTCTGAAGTAGAAATGTTGAGCTGGAATAATTACGCCATTTCCCATCTCTATTGCACGCGTATAATTATATTGCCGTCCCGCTCGTGTGGCATTGACCGCCGGCATCATGGCGGGACAGCAACATATACTTGGTCAACCAGATCTTGACAGTAGATAAAGGCGGCAAATTTGAAAAATGTAGGCGCGAAGGGATATCGTCCCATAGAAAATTTGAATTTCGCGCCTTTTTTTACTGACAAGATTTGGTTGACCAGCTATAAATGCGCACGTGCGACATTGAGGTATATTCAAGAGACGACATCACGAACAAAATGTTTCCGCACCTCAGAGAAGTGCATGCATGCATGCGAAGCCGAAAATTGTTAATAAAGACGCCACGAGTATTTTTTGACTCAGTTAAACAACGTTGCCTACAATACTTTTTCTACGACCAAACATTTACATACTTTGAAAACTAAATAATAGTAAATCAACAGTTATTCCATTGCTTACCGATGAAATGTTATTCCATCCCTTTTATTATATTTTCTTGTGCTATTGTTGCAACTTTTTAACACGCACGAAGGCATTTTTTTTTTGTTTTTTAATTTTCTGTACATGTGTGGCATCTCGTCAATGGTCGGTGACGTACTAAAAGCAAAGAAGTGCATGCACTTCTCTGAGGTGCGGAAACATTTTGTTCGAGATGTCGTCTCTTGTATACCTCAATGACGTGCGATAGAGATGGAAAATAGCGGGTCAATTCCTCGTGCATGGCATCCTTACTTTATTAATGTTATCTATAAGATTCCGTGTTGGTGTCATGGTGTAAACCCCTTAGCGCCACTTGCACCACTAACCCGGGGTTAAACGGTTAAACCATGGGTTACCATGGTTACTAGTAGAATTTGACACTGGGTTAACGGCTTAACCCCGGGTTAGTGGGATGGTGCAAGTGGGCCTTAGTGAAACTATTTAGTCATTAGAAATCATCTAGCACAATATTGCATGTTTAATTGTTTATGTCCCTATTGATTGATGTTGGGTAGCGTCTATATTTTATAGTAGGTACATAACATATGGTGCTACTTTACCGCACTAGTGCGATAATTAGCACATTACGTAATCGTAATTATGTCGAAAATTTAACTGTAAAACGTTGTATTACGATGTGCGAATAGGTAATTCGCAACTTGATTTAAAACACTGCCTTCAATCGTGTTTTAATTTATCGCCACTCGTTGCGAATTCCCTATTTTTCGCACTTGTATCGTAATGTACTGTAACATGAAAAATAGTTCGAAAATCTACAGAAATCCTATCCTTAAGGCCCCAGTACACAATGGGTCATCGCCGGCCACTCCAAGGGACGCAGCCATGCGGTAGAATGAGATAGCAATATCACTTGCTCCCTCTAACGCATAAATGCGTCCCTTGGAGTGGCCGGCGATGGCCCATTGTGTACTGGGGCCTTTAGGAATAATAAAATAGTCTTTAAGAATAATAAACGATATCAGACGATCATCGATCAGGGCCTATGAAATTATTCCACCCCTATATGGTGTTTACCTTTTCCACGCCGTGTCAAACACAAAAGCTGTCACTCAGACGCCACATCATTGAAGTGTCAAAACTGAAGTTGAACTTTATGTATGCACGTAGGTCGATGTTGCTCTGTGGTCTGTGACCGATTAATCTGTCTTTGGCGTTGAACCTACGGTGCGGATATATCCGTCATCGGCGTCCAAAAGGTTAAATGTAATCATATAAGTATGTATGGACATATATTTAAGGCTAAGGCAGAACATTGAATAAAAATAATTAATACAATTTCGAATTCGCGTACATAAGATCAAAGTGGCTAATTCCGTCATAGGGACTATTCCGTCTACTAGCGTTTTTCTCGAACAACGAACAAAATTTATAATTTCACTGACAAAACAGCGATTGCTTTTAGTTTCAGCAATCAAAAGCTGATGGACTTGTTTCCTACTATTGAAAAGCAAAGAAATATACGCTCGTGGACGGAATAGTCCCTATGAAGGAATGAGCCACATTGACCATATTATTTTCATTAAGCTGTATTAATCTTATGATGGATAAGTGAAAATTGAAATAGCTTGTATCATATTTGTTCAACGAATATTGCTGTATCTTTTATCAATATTATTTAATCATACCTACGTCACTTTTAAAAGGAGCAAATTTGTATGTACACAAATATTCAAACTATTTGAAACTAATGTACTTAACAAGAAACCAAAATAAGCCATAATATGAAATATGTAATTAATAATTATAAATATCTTCATTTTTTTATATTTAGTGCCATTCTTCTTATTCCATTAGCTTAGTTAGTGGGAACATAATAACATCATCTGATCTGAGCATAATAATAATGCCATAATTACATTAATAACACAAATGTGTCCTTTCTGTTGTAACTTTAATATAATAATGTTGATGGTAGCTAGTATCAAATGTTACATTTAAGGATAGGGACCGTGCGCATTGGAGGGTCTGCCATCTTGTGGCCTGAGTCGGAAACATACATGTATATTGCCAAGTGCTGCCATCTACCGTTCTCGTACGTTTTCTTGTGTATAGTAGGTGCCATCTTGTGGGCTACATCGGAAGTATAAACTTCACATTTACGCCAAAAATCTGACGGCTCCTGTGCTGCCCCCTATAGTTCATGCACGCTCCCTATATGTTGACGTTAGCATGGAGAAATATAATAAGACAAGAGTGCTCACTCCATACATCAGTTAGACTATTAATTTCAATCAGTGTCTACATCTAGCATCGAGTAGCGGAACTATCAGTACTGCTACTTGACAATAGATGTAGCAGTACTGATAGTTCCGCTACTCGATGCTAGATGCTAATAGTCTTTTTGGTACTAAAACTGATGTATGGAGTGAGCAATCTATGTATTTTTTTCTCTATGATGTTAGTTAAATAATTAGTAAATAAAATAGAAAATGAAGTGTACCTCGTTTTTTTTACATTAGAAAAAGGGTTTCTTGGTGATTATTAAAACAATGATTTTATTTGTTGACCCTTTTCTTGACAGTTTAAAAAAAAACATTGAATGTGCCTAATTGACGCAAAAATAATTTGCGAAAAAAGAAAAAAAAATAAGTAGGGGTAAGTGTAGCTGGGTTAATCAACTTTTTCTTGTTACACATTGCTATGGTTACGGTCTCCTGAGTCACTCTTAAAATTATAGGTTTTTAGGTATTTAAATGAACCAAACTTGCATTTTATGGTAGTTATAAGACCTTTCCATAATTGGACATCTACTGAGCATGTTAGTAGAACATGGTACAGCAGTTCTTCTTACAATCTATGCTACTATTGTCTCCTCGCTGATGGGACAGAATAACAACAAGAAATGGTTGATTGACCCAGCTGCAGTTTTAGTGTGTAAACCGGCGCCAATGTGATGGCCAGCCGCACTTATCCGTATGCCACACTTACACGTATCACATTGATCTTGTAAGTTCAGAAAAGGATAAATACCAAAATTGTTATAATATTATAGGATAAGGAAAGCTGGGGTATACCATATTGCATCGTGCAACGTATATAGATACATTAGTACATAATAGATGTTGTTATGTAGAATGTGTCGTTGTCATGATAAAAGGCCTAGGGACTTTACATGTTCCAATATAAATGTGACGTTCCACGGATAAAGGTACCTTGCGGTTGGCGCTTACGCTATTATTAACAACGGTTCAATACTAATGCGGTGCTACGTGACGTAAGCGCCGACCGCCATAAGTTACCTTTTCCGTGGAACGTCACAAATACATAGTATGTTTTCTGGAAACTAAGGCCTCTTATGCTGAGAACGACACATGCATATGTTAGATACCTAAATGTTAGTTATACGATGAGATCAATTAAAATGGTATGTAACTTATGTCTCGATACCATCGTGCATCGGTGCGAGTCGAAGGAATCATTGTAAGCCTAGTTATTTATTAAACAAGTTTGGGTCTAACTTGGCGTTTTATTGCAGAAATCAGAACACAAGTTATCATATTTTCCAGTAGCAAAGAGACAGAGAAAGACAACAGAGGGGGGGCATGCATTGTATGTAAAATCTGGAGCTCCAGGGAGGGCAGCTGCCCCCCCCCCCCCTGCCTACACCCATGCTATTACTATTACCCCCCCTAGCCATATAACTACGGGCCTGATTTAGTTAACCTTTTCCACGCCGTGTCAAACACAAAAGCTGTCACTCAGACGCCACATCATTGAAGTGTCAAAACTGAAGTTGAACTTTATGTAAAGTGTCATTCAATAGAACTTGCTAACTATGTAAACAAAAGTTACTAGTAAATTGACATTCAGTGTCAATTTTAGTATGGCGGTTTGTTTACATAGTTAGCAAGTTCTATTGAATGATACTTTATATGCACGTACGACCGATGTTGCTCTGTGGTCTGTGACCGATTAATCGGTCTTTGGCGTTAAACCTACGGTGCGGATATATCGGTCATTGGCGTCCAAAAGGTTAAATTATGCGTTATCCCTTCCTTACAAACAAAAGTCAAAATGATAGATAAGAGTCATTCATAGCTAATTCAGGCCACTAACGCGTTTATGAATAAGGCCATTAATATTCAACCAGTGTGGCTACCACCAGTTTGGCACTGACATAAACGCTATCGAGAACGTAATTTACTTTCTATACATCTCGCTCGCACTAATATGCGAGTCAGTTTTGACACTGTCAGTGACTCTGGTACGGGCTCCGCTCCGTGAAACTGCGCCAGTTCCAGAGGCCCGTTTCTCTAAAGCTTGTAACTCGTAATAAAAGCGGCTGTCACTTTTTGACAGCTTTTGTAAGGGACTTCCACTTGTATTACAAGTTAAAGGTGAACCAGGATCTATTGAGGGTGCGCCATGTTGCGGAATTTCACTGGTACTATTTTTTTCATACTACACTGAATTGTCACCCTATACATGAGAATAACAGCGCCCTCTTGACAATTATCATATATTACTGGTCAGGCTATACAAGCTTTTGAGAAACGGGCCCCAGCTAGTGAGCATGCTACACTGAAAGATACTGAGAAAGAAAATCAAACACTAGACATCACCATTACCATTGCATTTATTGACTATCAGATTGTATGAGTAGAATCCTTAAACATTATTTACATGAGATTTCTACGGTTTGGATATGACACCGTAAGATTGTGAACCCGTTAGTTTATAATCTAACGTAGGTTAGGTTAGATTATAATCTCCCTACCGTCACTTTATAATGTAACTAGCGAGATTATAATATGACGAGTGTTTATAATATTACGGTGACAGAAATATATATAGACAGGAGTATATCTGATATACTCCGACCGCTTAAGCCAGAGATACACTAGGGGACAAATGTCTCGCGACATGTGTCGGCGACAACTCTGTGACATATCTGGCGACATCGCACGACTTAGGGCGATTAGTGCGAGAACTCATTCAATTTCATTACATTGCGTCATTTGATCGGCCGGATGAATTGATATAACCTCCATGATCCGCAATGTAACTAAAATCGTATACGAGTTCGCGCGCCGTCTAAATGAGCCCTTATGATCATGACTCATGACACACTGGTCGAGCAAAATCCACCAACGTTGCGCCGCTTCAGCCGACGTCGCGGGTTATTCCCACTAGTTACCACCAAGTTGTTACCAGTGGTAACTACTGGGAATTTTTTTCCCACCTTTTACCACTGGTAACTACTGGGAAAAATTATTCCCAGTAGTTACCACCAAGTCGGTTTAGTGGTAACTACTGGGAATTTTTATTCCCAGTATTTACCACCAAAATTTTGTTAGAGTTAAATACTAATAAAAACAGTATAAAATAGTATAGTATAAATATAGAGTGATTTAATAAACAATTATAAGTCGATTAGTGTTTTAGTAAACTGCCTTAAACGTGACCAAGAATATTGAAACAGTTTAACCGGTACTAGTACAAAAACTATAAAATATGTAAGATAAATTTAATAATCCATTTAGATTATTTTTCAAGTGATTTTATTAGGTACTTCAAAATCACTATATATTTATACTATACTATTTTTATACTGTTTTTATTAGTATTTAGCTGTAACAAAATTTTGGTGGTAACTACTGGGAATTTTTATTCCCAGTAGTTACCACTAAACCGAGTTGGTGGTAACTACTGGGAATAATTTTTCCCAGTAGTTACCAGTGGTAAAAGGTGGGAAAAAAATTCCCAGTAGTTACCACTGGTAACAACTTGGTGGTAACTAGTGGGAATAACCCGACGTCGCTGGCGGCACATTTGTGCCCGGTGTATCTCTGGCTTTAGCATGACCTGCATTGTCGCGCGCGACTCCATACTTGAATCACTAGACGCATTTACAAAAATTGCATACATTGGTTATCAATATATTTTAAATAATACAATACATCTATTCTATACAAGCCATATGAGTATAATACATTGTTAAGCTCATTTGCCATATTTAATATGGAAAATAAAATTTAAAAAAAAAGCACTCAATACCTTCATCATACTGTCTGAAGAATAAAATATGTACTACTTGGTACTACCTACAGTCATACACGTGAAAAGACAGTCGAGTTATTTTTTGAATAAGATGCATTGGGGTAAGTTCGAAGGTGGGACAATTTTGAATAGTAAATTTCTACTAAACTGGAAACACTTTTTACTGTAGTAACAGTAAGCAAGAAACGTTGGTAAGCGATGCAATAGCTAGTGTTGCCAAAATATGAAATTGAGTGCTTCTGGTTTAGAAAATATTAGCGAGATCCAAAATTAACCCACTTTCGAAGTTATCCCAATGCTTATTACATTACAAATAGACACGGTTTATTAAGTACCTTTATAAATATTTAAATATACAATGGAATGTTTATTTTGGTACAATTCTTAGATTTTATGGTAAGAAAATCACTAGTGTTCCTCGAATCGACCACTGCCCTAATCTAAACTCTTGGTGCAATAAAAATCGTAATTCATAACCTAATCAACAATTTATGCGTGTTCACAACCGAAATACACAATAAGTTCACAAAAAAAAAACTGTAAAATTGTAAAAATTTCGCCGCGTATAACGGGTATAAAACATTTATTTTTAGGTAGGCAAAAGTGCGAGGGTACATTTTTTTTTTACTTCAACCTTATAATTTTCTTAGTTTCATGTAATCGAAAGGGTTTATTTATAGTGCAACATAAAATAGTAGATTAAATGGAACTAAAGAACCAGGCATAAACCATCGTAGACGCAAGTAGCTTAAGTATTATATTTGTTCTGGGGTTCTACCGCGAAAACCGATTTTCGCAAATTGCGGGGATCTTTCTCTTTTCCTCTCATTAAGACGTAATTAGAGTGACAGAGAAAAATGCCCGCAATTAACGAACTTCGATTTTCGCGGTTACAGCCCTGCAATGATATGTTAATGCGTGATATACAGCGTGTGCCTCTTTAGGCTAGGCCCTGTTATACAACGGTATTATATTATATATATATATGTAGTCTGTATATATGCAATGAGTCTTATAATTTAAATGACATTTAAGCGATAGTTTTGGTCTCATAAATATTGAGGTTATTATTTTACGTAGGGTGTACTTTTTAAAATTATAGTATATAAATGGATTTAGTTGAAATAATATTAACCGTATTGTAGACTTTTAAGACAGTCACAGACTTTACAAGCTTTAAGCTTGTAAATAGGTAAAGTTTTTACATCTGCAAAAATGTCTGGCTTCTAAATTTTTTAGAATGTTACATATTAATATGCTAATATAAAGTAAACATTGGTAATAAACCACTACAGACATGTAAACATAACTTTGACGTCGACTGTACATGTTTTTTTAGATCAGTATCATTAGTATTGTAAACGACTTTTTGTCAAATTGACTGAGAATTAATAAATTAGAGACCTACGGTGTAAAAAGAATTCATACGTTATGTACATGTGCCTATACTAGATAAAATAATTTATTCAAGAAAAAACTCTAGTTATATATGTAACAAATCCACAACGCAGGCTTCGTCCGGTGGCCACAAATGCAAATCAGCAACATGCTTCGTCCCAAACACAACAAGGATGATATCCGCAACAGGCTTCGTCATTCTAAAATCTAAGTTGCCTATACTTGTATAATCAACAACATTAATATATAAGCATTCGAAAACCGTTTTAATACGAGCAAATCTCTCATCTACACAGAAAACTGTAATGTTTTCATTCAATCATGTGCATAAACAAAAACAGCCTCTTACCTTAAACGGAATAAGTAGGTATGTACAATAAGTATAAGTGTGTATATATTAATGTAGTTAACTTAAGCGTGCAAATAAATAAGTAAATAAACTCTTGGAACACAACCTATATGAAGCAAATTATAAACTATATATTATAAAAATAATCTTTTCTCAAAACTGGACGGCAAAGTCGACGTTGCCGGTTAAAAAATAGGTCGCGAAGTGTGTGGTTTATGGTCAGTCAATTAAAAACATTGCAGTCTCGATTTCGGGACTGGAATGTTGCATAAAAATTCAATTATTTGTCGTAACCTGTGTCTGAAAAATTATGTAGGTTTGGTTTCAATCAAAATTAGAAAACTGTAGAGAACATAATCGAAGTTATTGTATGAACCAAACGTCATCACAATTTCTTTTAACACATCCAGTGCCAGCGCGAGCTACGCGCTATGAGCGTAGCCGATATACGGGAAAAACCGTATGTAGCGAAAAGCGCCTACGAACAGTGAACCCGCCTAGCGGGTCGCTGGCAGTTAATGTGTTAAGCCTACATTCATTATCTCAGCTTAAATAGATTTTACCAAAGTTTCGTTTCACGAAAACCCGTGATTAAATCACATATCACTTCCTCCAGAACATACTTACACTTAGTTTGTTAGTTTTTGGTCACTATGGAAATAAAATATACCAGTAAAGTAAGATTCTACATACAATTTCAAAAGGAAATAATAATAAAATAAGGTAAGGTGGGGTAAGACCATCACCGGGTGAAGACAAACACATGTATGGAATCCTCATACTGTTTGTCCCTCGAGCAAAATAAACTATGTTCGTCTTACCTCACCTTACCTTATCTAAGTACTTAATTTCAATTTGGCAAATTCGTCTGCAGTAAATTCCGTACGCGGCCGCTTTTTGTCCAAACGACAGTAGGTACACTATGTCAGGCGTGTCTCACTCCGCGATTTCGTCGCTTTGCTACAGGTAGCTAAAAGTTCCGGCCCCAATTTTGGGGAAAGGCATAAGCCGCGCGTGGCGCTGTCGCCACCTAGCGGCCATATCTGTGCTGATCGTAACAGACGCGTTTTATTAGAGAGTGAGTCTTCTGTACTTAGTACTACTCGTATTATTTATTCTGTGACTATGTTTAACTTCTTCGATAATAATCGGTTGCTTTTAGTTCCAGCAGTATAAAACATCTGGAGATCTGTAACTGACTGTTGAAAAAAAAACGGACGGAATTTCCCACAGACGGATTTAGCAGTCCAGTCAGTCAGACACTATTGAACGTTTTAATATGTAGTAAATGTAGTAATGGTCCTTCCATAGGCTAAATTAGAGACTAAAATTAAAGCATTGTGAGTTTTTAACTCTGCCAAAACGAACGACGCATTCAGTAATTTATGAAAGGCATACTCGCAAGTCGCTCGCAGACGTAACGTTCAAATTAATATTCTTGACATACAATTAGCATAGCTTCACATAGAAGAGATATTTAACATTTCCAGCGAATGGTATGCACCTAAACCTTCCTCAAAACCGCATGAAATTCCGTTCAGTAGTTTTTGAGTTTATCGCAAACATTGATTGGGGGACATTGTTTTATAAGGTGTAGTGATTGTAAAAAAGTTTTGAACTTCACCGAAGTTACCACTTATCTTTACGTCGCATTCGGACACGCAAGGGATTATAGCCTTTATAGTACGCCGCGGAATGTACCGGATCACGTTCAAGCGTCGGTGAAGCGAGAGCAGCAAGTCGCTCGCAGGTTGGACACGCCGCGGTCGCCATGTAACGTGATGGAGTCAGGGTTCTCAAGCATGCCCATTTCTTTCTCGGCGACTTGCTCGAGCTCCACCCATCTGAAAAGTTATTATTTAAAGTTATAGTAAAGTAAATGTGGGAAAGACCGTCTACAAGCTCTTTCGTCGCTTTAAGGGTCCCCGGAAAGCTCGGTTCTCCATTCGAACCTTAGTTACGCTCTCATTTTAAAACGAGTAGTTAGTTTGCTCTGAAACTTTGTACTCACAATAGGATAAGGTATATCTATGTGTAAAAAATACAGCGAATTTAAAATTTTCATACAAAATTTGTTTTTGCTCTATTTCGTTTATTTATAAACGGGAGCTATATAAACTAATTACAGACCTAGATATACCTCGTGTCATTGTATGTGCAAAGTTTTATTACAATCCAACACGTGACTTTAAAATGATAACGAAATTCCGTTTGTATGGAAAGGTGAAAATCGGCCGAGTTTATTTTATTTGTATACTCCTCACAGTAGTAACTCACAGAAGGTCAGTACAGCAGGAGTGAGTGAATCACTATAGTCGATATACCGCTTGCAGGGAATCACCAGGCGCACGCGCACGCTGTATGTCGTCCAAATTATCAACTTGCGAGTTTCACTAGTCATCGTACTACGGGGAATACCACAAACTAAGCCTCAAATTGTAGTCGGGGAATGAGATGGCATTTGCTGGCTGTGTTAATTAAACGGACGACCTTGGATGGCTATTTCAGCCGTCTAATATAGTGCTTTTGCACAAATGTAGCTACTCATATGTACAAATGTATAAGTTGCGGAAAGTTTCCGAAAAGTTGGAAATTTTCTACGAAATTTCAAGAAAATAAAGGAAACTTTCATAAATAAATGTGAGAAATTTCCGAAACTTACTTTTGTGGAATTCGCAATTTACGAAACTTTCAAACGGCACAGCAGTACTCGCAGGTCACGAACACACTGTTGTAGTACTTGTGTGGTAGACTACCCGTACACCTCATGGCGACCCCGCTTACCTTTGAACAGCCATAGTGAAAGCTTCGACGACATTGTTATCGCTCTTAGCCGAAGTCTCAATGTACGATGCTATCTTGTTGTCTGCGCACAGCTGTTTCAGTTGATCGTACGTCACCTCTCGCTCGCGTGACGTCACATCTGACTGAAAAAAAAAACAAAACTGTTTCAAACATGTCGGGGAACTAAGCTTTGTTTATTTTTTTTAAATTGTCAAGGCAGTGGCGGTTTAGGGACCACATGTGGAACTTTAAAGATTGTGTTCTATATTCAATGAGCTAATTTAAGGCTGATGAGATTTGATTGTTGTGTCTTTTTAAGAAATAACCTACTTAAAGCACATAAATTGGTGCTGTAACTCTTACCATAGGAGATACTACTAGCCAATGTGAAGAAACAATAGTTTTTTAAAAATCTGTTACCTCATTCTAAAAACTTTCAGTACTCACGGGGTAAATTTTCGGAGTAACAACAAAGAGGTTTACTTTATAATAAAACTAGCGACCCACCCCGGCTTCGCACGGGTTAACAAATTATACCTACCTCTTGAATCACTCTACCTATTAAAAATAAAACGCATCAAAATCCGTTGCGTAGTTTTAAAGATCTAAGCATACATACAGACAGACAGCGGGAAGCGACTTTGTTTTATACTATGTAGTGATAAAAACCTAAATAGTAAAAGTACCTTGTTTCCTACAACCATGAAGGGGAACCTTTCGACGCCATTCTTAACTGCCGCATAGTGCAAAAACTCATTCAGCCACATCTTGACATTTTGGAATGAACTTCGGTCGTCCACAGAGTAAGCTAGTATGCATATATCCGAGCCGCGGTAGAACGGCGTCCGGAGGGATTTGAAGCGTTCCTGGCCTGCTGTGTCCCATACCTAGAAAAAAAAAGTATTATTAACTAGACATTTATTACAAACAAATTACCTATGATCTTCTTATTCGATTATTTCTAAATAAATTCATGGCACCTTTACAGCGCCGAGGTTTCCTTGTTTTATGCCCATCTTTAGAGAAATAAATAAGCTTTTATGCGCACGTTATGCGTTTGCTCTATTTCGCGTGTACAGAAAAAAATAAACAAATGCAGTGCAAGTTAAAAAATAGACAGCTAGCTCTAGTGTACAAATAAATATTTCTTATTATTCATGTAGAGATTCGCTCGTTATAAAAACTTTCAGTGTTACCCATATATGTATGTATTACTTCAACATTGTTACTAACAAATATTGTAACTGTGAAAGGAAAACCTCCTTTATGTTAGCACGCAAGGCCGAGCCGGTATCTGTGTGGCAATGAAACATACAATGCGCACCGCGCCTTTACGACTTACGTGACTCTTTATGATTAAAAAACCGGCCAAGTGCGAGTCGGACTCGCGCACGGAGGGTTCCGCACCATCAACAAAAAATAGAGCAAAAAAATCGTGTTTGTTGTATGGGAGCCCCCCTTAAATATTTATTTTATTTTATTTTTAGTATTTGTTGTTATAGCGGCAACAGAGATACATCATTTGTGAAAATTTCAACTGTCTTGCTATCGCGGTTCATGAGATACAGCCTGGTGACAGTGGTGACAGACGGACGGACGGACAGCGAAGTTTTAGTAATAGGGTCCCGTTTTTTACCCTTTGGGTACGGAACCCTAAAAACGGGTGGAGTGTAGAAACTTAAGGGGCCCACTGATTAACAGTCCGCCGGACGGTATCGGCCTGTCAGTTGTTCGGAACTGTCAACTTTTTGTTCTAACTGACAGGCCGATACCGTCCGGCGGACTGTTAATCAGTGGGCCCCTTTACGCACATTGAATTAGATGAGGATCCGCATGCCACTCCGGTGTGTGAACGAGACAGCCTTATGTACGTATTGTACGTATAAGCTCGCACACAGGGGCGGCGAGCGGTCCCGCATACGATGGGGAGACCACTTAAGTCAGAGGTTCCCAAAGTGGAGGGCGCGGGAAATTTGAACACGATTGCCTAATAGTTCTCCGTTTCCATGCATCGAAGCGAAAAGGGGGGCGTGGGAACTTTATTTTAGGCAGCAGGGGGGCGTGCCTAAAAAAAGTTCAGTTTATCACTTAAGTCAGGGGCTTAAGTGATAAACTGATAGATATATGTACGGCTCACGTCACTTTTGCAGTAATTAAGGTACTGTGTACTGTCTAGTCACTAGTGAGACAAGAAATGTGTGATGCATTAGTGACAGACAACATGTTTCACAATGTTCCAGTTAGTTAGACTATGATAATTCTGTATGTAATTTAATGTACTAGTAGTTCGCCCCGAACTGAGAACTCGCGGTTAACAAAAAATTATATAGCGATTGACTTTGATGCACCTACTTAGGTACTCGTATAGTGCGACATAAAATAATAGAAAATAAATGAGGGCGCCACTTTCTACGTAACTGTCACATTTTTGACGTAAAATGCTTACACATGGCAACAATTTAGTATGGACATTTTTGAGTTCCATTTTATTTAATTTCTACTATTTTATGTCGCTCTATAGGCGGCAGTGGATCAAAAATCGCGTGGATTTATTGCAAGGTATATGTGGAGCCCTTAACTGATTGATTTAAGCAAAGAGTAGTATGTATAATATAGTTGGCCAAGCAGATCTTGTCAGTAGAAAAAATGTAGGCGCGAAGGGATATGGTCTCATAGAAAATTTGGGTTTCGCGCCTTTTTCTACTGAGAAGATTTGCTTTTTTGCATCAATTTTGAAGCGCCATTTACAAGTTTAGCGTTAAGTAATATAGATGGCGCTATTTTTTCGAATAAAGGGCTTCGTATACGGCTGTCCCTCCCCTGGATTTAAGTCACCACCATAGAGATTAAAATAAACTGTATCTGTGCTAACCCGAAATATTTCCTGTCAAATGTCAAATACATATATTATGTTTATTCTATTTTATTTTTATCTTGCTAATTATTTCAAAATGGTAAATTTAAAAACGATATTATAAAAGTGTAAGTCGAGCACTTTCATTTGATACTAAACTCGACCATGTTTCTTGCAAAAAAATGACCAGAATAGCAAGACCTCTCACAAACAGCTTTTTGGCCTTCTAAGCTCTTCTAGCTCAATAACCTCTTGATCGGGCCTGCTCATAATTTAATGACTAAAATATAATTCCCTCGACTACACGTTTACCCAATTTCATTTAAATTAGAACAAATTTATGTAAGTTATTGAGTATCAAACTATCTTCTGACAGTTCAGCTTAAAAACATCGAAATGCCGAGACGTGCCGCTAGCCAGCCGCGTGTTCAAAGTCGAATGTAAGAACTTCGCTTCGCTTCGCTCGCTCGTTCGATTAATAGTATTTTTAATGATATTTCAAAGTGGTATTGAAATGTCAGTCTACCCTTAAAAATTATATGAAACGTAGGTATAACAATGTTATTTAGTCTACGGTATGATATGATACATTTTAACCTCACAAGATATCCAAATATGTATGTAATCTGCAACATCATAACATTTTCCTTATCTGGAGCCTCTAATTCACCTTAAATTATATAACCTTCCTAACTAAGGTCAAAGTGCAAACATCAAAAATGGACTCTATCATATTATCGAAAAGTATATTTTTATGTGTCACTACTATTGCAATAATTTTGCTTGTCTCTCTTGCTCATGTCACACTGCGCAACATTCTATCTCTATCATCATTATAATTCCGATGTTAGAACAAATTCGCTTGGCGGCAATAGCATAGGAGCCATTCATAAATTACGTCACTTCAAATTGGGGGGGGGGGGGGTCTGGACATTGGATGATGGTAGCATCACATAGGAGGAAATGAGGTCATTCGAAGCATGATTTTTGGATGATTTTAGGGGGAAGGGTCAAAAATAGATGAATTAGCACCAAGTATTAACTATAGAAGACTGACTATAGCTCAAGAATTACCCCATATGTATTTTTCAGCAAGTGATTCAACTAGTACAATGAAAAAGGTTGCTAGTGCATTGCATCTCAGTGTCATCAGAATTCCTATGAGTAAAATGCTTGCAGATGGTTTACTGTCACTATCCCTATACTCTGTTGTGCCATTTATCTATCAATCTATCTAACACCTCTAAACAAGCAATTCTTGTTTATTTACTTATATATACATATATATATATATATACATATATATATATATATATATATATATATATATATATATATATATATATATATATATATATATATATGTATATTCGGGGATCACATTCACATGACATTGCCAAGCAGAGAGAGAATAATGTTTACAAAAATATTAGTACATATTTACAGGGATTTCCCTGTTATATTGTGGTTTAAACATTTGTATTATACAAATTAGTAGTTTGTAAACTTTATGACACATAGAAACCAATTTATAATATTAATAGCATAACAATTAAGGTCATTCACTCCAAGTTGCAATCAAATTGTCAGTCAGCCAAAGAAAAACAAATAATTTTGATTACTAAATATTCAGCGCTTCACAAGTCACAACTCTGAGGGCCTATACAGACGAACTACAATTTGTATAGGAACTGCACGCCAATTGCAACATCAGCATGCAGTTCCCATACAAGTTACAGTCCATCTGTACCGGCCTTAAAAGACTTTGCTTAGAACATTGCTGTTCAACACCATAGCCACTTTAATCCAGCCTGCACTTAACCAAAGAAACTAAAACTACAAATTCACTTACTTGTAAAGTATAATGCCTCCCATTCACCTCTATGGTCTTATTCATGAACTCCACACCAATAGTATGGAAGCTGTGATCATCGAAATGGTTCGAAATGAATCGGCTCATCAGACAGGACTTGCCTACCCCACCATCACCCAAAATCACGATTTTCAGCAAGCAATTCTTCGGCCCGCTCCTCCCGCAATCACGATCACTTTCCTCGCCCATTTTTAAAATATCACCATTATATTCCAAGCACTGGTTAGGTCTTTTATTGATGCAACCTTGAAAGCAAGTGTTAAATTTACTGGTGTTTGATTAATGACTCAATATGATGGGCGTTGTAATGAGCTTTGATGCGAGCTCTGAGAGTATGCGTTATGGAAAGTTTTACTTGGTTTGCACAGTTTTCTGACTGAAATGTTTTTGTGCTCAGCTGATCGATTTCACGAATTAATTTCGCTACACAAATCAAACACACAGTAATGTGTAATCTTTAAGGAAACGTCAGATTTAATTGTCATGTCAATCTGAAAAAAGTTTGAGCAGAAGTATTTTGACACCATCGTCCAAAGAGTAGTATAATATATATATATATATGCCATCGTCATTGGAACGAAATAGTAGTATTGTTATATTTAAAAAAGTATACAAGCTCTTAGAATAAGAGTTCATTGTATAACTATAATATAATAACAGTAATTACTTAAATTAGTAATTAAAAAAAAGGTTTTGATAGTCTTCTTAAACGTACATAGTAAAAGTGCCATCTATTGAAAAATTCACACATC
Source organism: Cydia amplana (assembly GCF_948474715.1). Classification (NCBI taxonomy): domain Eukaryota; kingdom Metazoa; phylum Arthropoda; class Insecta; order Lepidoptera; family Tortricidae; genus Cydia; species Cydia amplana. Next base: position 35,167,199 of record NC_086096.1, on the reverse strand, counting down.
ATGATAAACCTGAGAAAAAAAAGAAAAGTATTAGGTGTAAGTCTCCCTAGATGGCACTACTGGTGTTTTAGTTACAATAAATATTTAGGTTAAAATAAAAGTAATCGTACAATATCATAATAATTCTAAACAAAATCTACACGTTACACGTAACGAATAAACTGCAACAACAAAACAATAATTTCATACAAGTTTAATACTGCCATCTATGGAGTATTGTATTCAACGCGACGGAAATAGTTTTTTGGGATGTCATTCTAGAACACAATTTCACCGCTAGATGGCCAAACCATTCCTTTTCGGAGTGGCGACTCGCGAGATGTCACGTTCGTGCGCTTGACTGAGTTCATTCCGCTTTGTTTTGCGGAGACGGGAGGACGTCGCGTCACAGTCGCTCGCCGCTCGCCGTTCGCCGTATACAATGTTTTCCTTGTTAAATCTATATTTTGTGTGAATACAACTTTCTTTTCCCAAGTTTCGTGTTAACTTTAATATATCGCGTGCGCGTGTGTGACCGGTAAACAACTTTCCGAGTCGAAACTGTCTGGCGTCGATGTCAATATACTTGTCGGTGGCATTTAATGGGAAAGGTGTGCCGCGTCGTGCCGAGACCTGTCGGGTGGGTGCTGGCTAGTAGAGCTCGGCGTTGCGAGTCGGGAGTTTAGCAGCTGGAATGTTAGGAAGCGAGGTGAGTGGTGGCGTTAGACGTGGGGCAGCGGGGCGCGACGGGCGCGGGGAAGTGCATTCACCTCTGACCCGCGGGGCGAGCGCCGCTCAAGGTCGGTGCGCCGACTGAAGGTCGCGTCGTCACATGACAAGGGTAGCACCCCCGTCGCCTGATACACTCGTATGTCTCGTCCACACCCGTTGCGGGGCACTCCTCTTTACACGCACACGAGTAAAGGTAAAAAACACTGAGTGCTTTGTACTTTAATCATGAAACTACTATGTATTAGTTACTTATTACGATTAATTATATGTTTAATAAAGACTGTATAGCATAAGCGCTGACTTCGAAAGTATTTTTTTACCTTTTCTTGTTAGAATTCAATTTGACTTCTATCTGAAAAAAAAAAGAGGAGGTTCGACCAAAATGTACGATTTATTTCGTGTGTTTTATATGCTTTGCATTGCGAATGTTCTCTTACAGGATTTTAATGATTGCTATCTGTATCTGTAATGCAACTCGTATGATGCAATATTTTATATCGTATAGCCTTTAACCAGTTTACTAGCAGAAACGAAGGTAAATAACCTTGCAGAATATAGCGTTCTCTTTGAGTTTAACGATTTAACCAAGTATTTTTGGTCAAGATAAATATCGGTAACAGAATCTACCGTTATGTTATGTACATGCAGTGTAAAAGGTACAGGGTCGCATAAAAATACGTTGTCAAAAAATGTGTAGGAATATTTTTCCTACTTACATCTTTTACAAAATGTCATTTAAAATTAAACTACAATAATTTAACTAAAACAAATATATCTTCAAAATATTCTCCTTTAGCGTTTGTTAAATTGTGTAAAAAAAATTACCCACAATATGCACCTTAAATATATATTTTTTTGCCAGGTTTGGATTAAATTTGGTGAATAGATAAAGTTCCCTATTCTGCACAATTTCTTGTCCTAATACATTCCACTTCACTAATTTACTAAAACGTATGGTAGTGTATTTTTGTAACTCTAAATGTAATTAGGTAAATCAATAGGGATTTCGTATTTATTTCACCCAGAATGACGAGCTCTACAAACTAGCCAAATTGTATCCAAATCTGATGAAAAATAAAATACTTTATGAAAATCGTCCCATTAGCGATTCGCATTTTCAAATCGTATTTCGATGCGATTATCAAATGTCTCCTAATGTTGTTTGTAATTAGTTCTGCACCGTCTAAGCATTTCTAATCAGAACTGGTTATTAAAACCAGTTCTGAATCCGCCGTGACTAATGTAATATAGCCTTTAAAAATATATTAGTCTGTTTACAACAAAAAGTTAAACGAGTAAAACCTCTTCTCGACTAACTATACACTACCATTACATACAAGTTTTCGTACCGTAAAACAATTCTATAGTCTACATTTCTAAAAGCTCCTATGGCATGCTAAAGGTGTGATTATTATTTGGACGTCACATTTTGAAGGCAATGTCATAACTCCTCTCGTTTTTAGGGTTCCGTAGCCAAATGGCAAAAAACGGAACCCTTATAGATTCGTCATGTCTGTCTGTCTGTCCGTCTGTCTGTCCGTCCGTATGTCACAGCCACTTTTCTCCGAAACTATAAGAACTATACTGTTGAAACTTGGTAAGTAGATGTATTCTGTGAACCGCATTAAGATTTTCACACAAAAATAGAAAAAAAAAACAATAAATTTTTGGGGTTCCCCATACTTCGAACTGAAACTCAAAAATTTTTTTTCATCAAACCCATACGTGTGGGGTATCTATGGATAGGTCTTCAAAAATGATATTGAGGTTTCTAATATCATTTTTTTCTAAACTGAATAGTTTGCGCGAGAGACACTTCCAAAGTGGTAAAATGTGTGTCCCCCCCCCCCTGTAACTTCTAAAATAAGAGAATGATAAAACTACAAAAAATATATGATGTAGATTACCATGTAAACTTCCACCGAAAATTGGTTTGAACGAGATCTAGTAAGTAGTTTTTTTTTTATACGTCATAAATCGCCTAAATACGGAACCCTTCATGGGCGAGTCCGACTCGCACTTGGCCGCTTTTTTTTTATTTCTTAGTGATTCGGTTCAAATTGTTTCAAATGTCCTAAAGATCAATCGTACCGATTTTCATACCTTTACCACCATTTGCAGCGTTTTTTGGCGAACCGCTAGCGCTATGAACTTGACGACCATAGTCGTGGGAGTGAACTATGGGGACTATGGAATGGTAGTTGGGTGATTAAAAGGTACCCTTTCAAATGTGCTAACTTGCAAGGAGTTTGACGTGTATCGTGGCACTCACACACTCGTATGGATGTAATCACGTGACTTTTCGTTTGCTGTTGTACGATTGTCTTGATAGCCTCCTAATGAAATATGCCATACAAATGAAAAATCAATGAAAAATCCAATATTTGCCACTGACATTTTAACCTATAGCATCCTATAGTGTAGGAAATAGAGTTAGTTGATTTTGCGTTCTTGGAAAATTGAACGAAACAAAACAAAAGCGACTCATGTTCCAATTGAATAGGATTTCAATTTCATCGAACTGAAGAGGTACTATAGGTAGGACCTTGGGCCTTAGGAGGAAGGCTAATATTAGAACTATCGTATACTAATACGGTACTGTACCGTTAGAGTGGCAACACCGTGCTCGGATAACTTTGTAACATTAGGCGATAGACATGAAAGTTCATTTTGAGGCTTTTGGGTAGACTGTTTACTTTTTAAATTGAACTGACTTACAGGTAAAACCTCGATATGACAACTGGTCGGGATCGAGACTAGTTCGGATAATTGATGTTTTTTTTGCGACGAGGTCGAGCAAAACTATCACCTTTTTACATAACAGTAGAGTGTATAACAATTAAAATATACAAATTGTAAAATACCTACGTGTAAGTAAGAAAAAAATATTCCCAAAAAAAATGTGTCAACGTGTTTTCAGGCCACCCTGTATTTCTGTAACTACAGGTAAAAACCGGTAACAGTGCCTGCAATCGGCAGCTTAATTGCATCATTCTATAGAATAAGGTACATATGAAAGCCGCCTTGGGGCGCATTTCGCATTTTCTAGTTACTGGCGATTCTATTCAGGAATCGGATACCGATATTTTTTGTATGGGAAGGAAAACGGTATTTTTTCGTTCTTTGTTAATTATAATTATATTTCATTTCTAATTGGGCAATCTAATAATAGGAACTCGTTAACTAAAAACACAACTGAGTCCTACATTTCGAGTATAAAATAATTCTAAAAATATGGTTGCGTCGAAGTTTCTAAAAACTCTGACACTCGCCAGTCCCCGCGCAATTCTGACAAAGGATGAAAAGACCTAAAATCCGGACATGTCTATTTGCGGATAATATGTGACGTTGCACGGGAAAAGGTACCTTATGGCGGCTGGCGCTTACGTCGCATAGTATTGGAGCGTGGGACATGTAAGCCTCCGTTGTCCGTCCGTCTATCAGCGCGCTGTATCGACAGATAGAATTTTAACAATCAAACAAGTGTATTTGACATCTGTCAAAATACACTCTGGAGGCAATAGGCTTTAATATCCCCTTTTCATCCCTCTAGAAGACTTCAACCACAGACTATACATACAGGCTGAATCCCAAATGGTACTGTATCATCTTTTTGACGACGTATAATAAAAATAAAAACTGGCCAAGTGCGAGTAGGACTCGCGCACGGAGGGTTCCGCACCATCAATAAAAAATAGAGCAAAACAAGCAAAAAAACGGTCACCCATCCAAGTACTGACCCCGCCCGACGTTGCTTAACTTCGGTCAAAAATCACGTTTGTTGTATGGGAGCCCCAATTAAATCTTTATTTTATTCTGTTTTAGTATTTGTTGGTATAGCGGCAACAGAAATACATCATCTGTGAAAATTTCAACTGTCTAGCTATCACGGTTCGTGAGATACAGCCTGGTGACAGACGGACGGACGGACGGACAGACGGAGGGACGGACGGACGGACGGACAGCGGAGTCTTAGTAATAGGGTCCCGTTTTTACCCTTTGGGTACGGAACCCTAAAAAGGCTTGATTTGTCATCTTTTACGGTATATCCGGGGCGAAACAATTAATTTATTTAAGTTTAATTAATAAATTATTACTTAATAAATTAATTGGTTCATCCCGGAATTTCTTAACAAATTTAAAAGTTCAAAAATTTATAACTCGAAAACTACGAAAAATCGGCTAACATACATGGGGTATATTCTGATAGCACACGATGAAAGAAATCTAAAAAAAAAATTTGGAAGTCGAGGTTTGGACCACCCTGTATGAAACTAAATATTCTTTGTTATTAGGCAACTATGTACATCATAATAGGTTTAGATGTAGGTATATTATTTCAACAACCTTGGTTTCGTATTGATGTAACTACCTACCAGGGATGTTGCGGATGCAGATTTTTTGACATCCGCGGATGCGGATGCGGATATTTAAAGGCTCACATCCGCGGATGCGGATGCGGATGCGGATGTCAAGATTAGGTACATAGAAAACGTCAAATATTACATTTTTAGTATTTTTTTTATTAAAAAAAAACGAAACTTAGTATTTGAGCAAGAATATAGGTGCGTTATATTTAATAAACAGTAACTTGGCCGAATTTTCTGGATCTAGCCGATTTCGTTATAGGTAATGACGAAATTACCTAGCACTTACGCCGCCGCTAAGACGTTCCTGTACCGACTTGTTCGACATCCGCATCCGCATAAGCTCCGCATCGATTTTATGCGGATGCAGATGCGGATGTTGAAAATAATGCGGAAGTTCCGCGGTTGCGGATGCGGATGCGGATGTTCGCAACATCCCTGCTACCTACATACTGAAACTGACGGTTCGATTTTGCTCTAGCTTTGGCCGAAACAATTAAAACCTTCGGTCGAAACATGATTTTTATGCCGCAAGCGGAACCCAAATTTCGGTCGAACACCACCGAAAATGTATACAGTTTCGGCGTGATTGGTAGGCTCAGCAGTTTTTGGCCGAAATGGAACCTTCGGCCGAAGAATGATTTTTGTGCCGAAACTCGCCGAAATCGAAATATATCTGCGTCTTAGTCGCTCTAATATCGCAAGAGCGAAATGGAGGAACGGACATTTCGCTGTATACATGTTTACACAGTAAACCTTCTCCATGTTAGTAGGTACTACCTATAATCTGGTTTAGTGACCACAATTAGTAGTTTAGCTTGGACAGTTAGTTTATGGTATTGAGTTAGTTTTCCAGTTACACCGCTATGTTGAAACAGATTTCGCAAGAGCTGTTTGTTTTGCATGTATTTTGCAATTAAACTACGAGTTAGGGCTTGTCACAAGGAACTTCATAGCACACGAATCCGACGCTAAAAAGCCGCTTGCATACAATCGAAGTTATACTCTCACTAGCTTTTGCCCGCGACTTCGTCTGCGTGGAGTTAGTAATTTGGGTAGCTTATTTTTACCCAATCTGCTTTTTAACGATTCCCCATACAAACTTTCACCCCCTCAAAGGGAGATTTTTAGGATAAAAACTACCCTATGTCCTTCCCCGGGACTCTAAACTATCTCCATACCAAATTTCAACTAAATCGGTTCAGCGGTTATTGATTGCCCATACAAATTTCCACCCCCTTTTCACCCCCTTAAGAGGTGAGTTCTGAGATAATAAGTATCCTATGTCCTTCCTCGGGACTCAAACTATCTTCATACCAAATTTCAACTAAATCGGTTCAGCGGTTTAAGCGTGAAGAGGTAACAGACAGACAGACAGACACACTTTCGCATTTATAATATTAGTATGGATTTTAAAACAATTCATGCATGAAACTTGGCATGAGCATTACATATCTGGGGGCACGGCAGTGCCCCCGCCAAGTCGAGCGCGAAGCAAACACTGCCGTACCATCCTTTACTGGAACCATTTCGCCGCATTTTCAGGCCCCTATTTGAGAACCTCTGGATAAGACCAGAACGCAGAAATTATCGTCATCCAGTAAGCTATAATCACACTTAAAATCCAAAATTTCAAGTCTGTAGGTCATTTAGTTCCGAAGTTAAGCGAAACCAAAGTTTCGCATTTATGACACTCATTCATTCACTCACTCATGATCATCAGAATAGAATTAGTACTTCCCATAAACTCAGAGAGCTGAAATTTGGTACAGAGTTAGGGTTTAATGGCCACATAAAGGGTAAACCTAAAAATATTGCAATTTCAGTCACGTTTTAAAGATCTAAGAACTGCATAAGTAAGTTTGTAATCCCATATAAATATATGAGAATACAAAGTTACTGTTGCAGTTCCTACAAATAGTACGATGTGACTATGAATGAAGATATGTTTAGTTATGATATGTGTATACATAGTATGGGTATGAGTACCCGAAAAGAAGGACTGCCTACAAAAAGAGATGAGATCCCATCAAAAACATTACATGTAAAAAGGTGCAAGTCTCGCAACGCTTTTACTACAAAAAAGTTCTGAGATGTAATGTGAAACCAAGTCGGTTATTTTAATCAGTGCCAGGGGGTGTTAAAACCGTATCAATAAGATATCTTTAATTTGTAATACATATAATGACTTGGCAAAACTTTTTTGTAGTAAAAGCGTTGCGAGACTTGCACCTTTTTACATGTAATACTCGTATCTATGTCTGGTAATGGTAACTCGCACTAATTTTGTTGTATTACAATATCTAGCAATGAGAACTAGTACCAGACAGATTGAATGCTATTTGACTTTATTTGAATGTTTCAACCGACCGGACCACTGATTTTACGCTTACACTTACGCTTTTAACGCTTTTTTTGTACGCTTTTTTTTTCAATACCCACCTATTTTTAAACGAAAATACATGTATTTAATTAATTGCGTTAATTGGACATGAAATGTGTTTTCGTCCGCTGCATCTCCAATAATTTAAATAGGAGGCGGTGCGGCCTCGGGATTTTTTCACCGAAATAGACTTGTTTTGACTGAGTTTTTGATACCTACCGGTCGCTTCTTATACTTAGGTAATTACATACATTAATAAAATGACTTGAGGTAAAACGATGACAGCCCATTGCACGACATGAGAGATGAGAGATAATTATTGACTTTTTGCATTATTTAAAGCGCCGCTTTCCAAAAAATCTGTAAGTACAAATACTTTTAAGTAATAGGTACTCGTACACGGTTATCCTTCATTTCATTCAATTCATTCATTCATTCAATTTAAGAGCTGCCAGCCTATTATGGATAGCTTTATCCATCTTTATCCACGTGATAAAATAACTGTCACTGTTTAACACCGTGGGAAAGAAAGTGACGGACACCGTTTTATCACGCTGTCACGTAGACAAGAACGACCATCATATCCGTACTGCCAGCCTATTATGGATAGCTTTATCCATCTTTATCCACGTGATAAAATAACTGTCACTGTTTAACACCGTGGGAAAGAAAGTGACGGACACCGTTTTATCACGCTGTCACGTAGACAAGAACGACCATCATATCCGTACTGGGCTCTTGTCGGTGCAGCGTGATGAAGTTGCCTCCACCTTGGTCGATCCGAAGCCAGCCCTTTAGTGTCCTGGTACGACACGGCCCCTACATGCTCCTTCACTTGGCTCATATAACTTTTTCTATATCCTGACAAAATTCCCCACAGCCTGAAAAATCTGAAATTACCTGGACTATTCATTCTCCAACCCCCTGCAATAGTCTCTTAACTAGGCCTCAGTATCTCAATGTTTTTTAGGGTTCCGTAATAGCCAAATGGCAAAAAACGGAACCCTTATGGATTCGTCATGTCTGTCTGTCTGTCTGTCTGTCCGTCCGTCTGTCCGTCTGTCTGTCCGTCCGTATGTCACAGCCACTTTTTTCCGAAACTATAAGAACTATACTGTTGAAACTTGGTAAGTAGATGTATTCTCTGAACCGCATTAAGATTTTCACAGAAAAATAGAAAAAAAAACAATAAATTTTGGGGGTTCCCCATACTTAGAACTGAAACTCCAAAATTTTTTTTTCATCAAACGCATACGTGTGGGGTGTCTATGGATAGGTCTTCAAAAATGATATTGAGGTTTCTAATACCATTTTTTTCTAACCTGCATAGTTTGCGCGAGAGACACTTCCAAAGTAGTAAAATGTGTGTCCCCCCCCTGTAACTTCTAAAATAAGAGAATGATAAAACTAAAAAAAATATATGATGTACCATGCAAACTTCCACCGAAAATTGGTTTGAACGAGATCTAGTAAGTAGTTTTTTTTGAATACGTCATAAATCCCCTAAAAATACGGAACCCTTCATGGGCGAGTCCGACTCGCACTTGGCCGCTTTTTTAGTCTTTTAACTTTATAAAACACACTTTTTTGTCAAGGTAACTTTTAGGTATATCTTTTAACCCTCCTCTTCATTTACAAATACTACAGCGTAACCTTCCGTTTCACTGCCCAACTCCCATCTTATACAGCATCTAATGCTAATTTGAGGTTTCTGAAAAATCCTTTGACATTCACCAAGTTCCCTCGCCATCCTGACTAAGGACCAAAAATCCTGACGTATAGCAACCCTATACACGCGGACCCGCGTGCCGCTCCGGTATATAAGCAAGAAAGCGCTATGCAAACATGCAGATTGTCTCGCTCGCACGCACTGCCTCCGGATCCAACTTGAGGACCGCCTAAGCCTAAACCTATCATCGGTGGACCTTATGACTTCCCAATAAGGTTCACAATCAGTTAATATTGTACACTCCCTTATGTCTGTGTGGGTTAGGACGGTGACCTTGCTATCGACGAGACTCTTATAATTTCATTCAAACGTACGTAGAACGGGGAGCGACATTCGAACTTCAGATATTGATCTCTGAGTTTGACGCCAATACTAGCTCGGCTTTCCCGTGCCCCATGCCTACTGAATACTGATGTTGTCGGAATGTTTCCAAACTAGCGAAATTTCCACTTGGAGAAATTTCGGAAATTCTCATATTTTTGTATGGGAATCAAAAATTTCCATTTCCAAAATGAAAGTTTCCTTTGGTGCCTGGGTGCCTGTAAATATTTCCTGAAATGAAAAACCGACCAAGTGCGAGACAGACACGCGCACGAAGTGCTACGGTGTACCATTAGGCAAAATACGGTTTGTTGTATGGGAGGCCCACTTAAATATTTATTAGATTCTGTTATTAGTATTTGTTGTTACCTAAGTAAGTACATCATTGAAAATTTCAACGGTCTAGCAATCACGGTTCATGAGTTACATACAGCCTGGTAACGGACAGACAGACAGCGGAGTCTTAGTAATAGCGTCCAGTTTTTACCCTTTGGGTACGGAACAGAGATGTGACTTATTTGAAATACATACTTGTATTTAAAATGCAAATACAAAATGCAAAATACCTACTACTTCAAAATACCTTTTGAAAAAAAACTATTTTGTATTTTATTTGAAATAGTTTTTGGGACCTATTTTCTATTTTCAAAATATAAAATACTTTTATCACGACGACGTTTTTATCACACTAACGAGAGGCATTATACTAGCTGTAAAACATTACAAATCTAAATTAATGCTTTTAAAATTTGTCCGTTATAAACCATCATCCTTTCGGTTAATATGAGCAAACAACTAGAAATTTGCACTTTAGATAGAGGACTGATTGACACACTGTTTTCAAAGAATAAAGAGTCTTTTCAATTCGGATATTCTGAGTAATACTTTTTAATTCAGACTAGGTATTCACTATTCAGAGTACCTTTTATCGCAAAGTATTTGTATTTTTAAAAAGTATTTTGAAAATACCTATTTCGTATTTTGTATTTTAAATACAAGTTCAAAACCTATTTTGTATTTTGCATTTGAAATAGTATATCAAGGAAGTATTGGGTATTTTGTATTTAAATACTTTTTATAAAGTATTTTTCACATCTCTGGTACGGAACCCTAAAAAGTATTTTTGTTGTAAACGCAATATTTACCACAATTTATGGCCAAAGCCAGCGTAATAGCGTAAATGCCAATTGCCCGTACTTATGAATTATAAGCTCGATTAAAATATTTATAAGTAACTAGCGACTCGCCCCGGCTTCGCACGGGTTAACAAATTATACATAAACCTTCCTCTTGAATCACTCTATCTATAAAAAAAACCGCATCAAAATCCGTTGCGTAGTTTTAAAGATATAAGCATACATATGGACAGACAAGCAGCGGGAAGCGACTTTGTTTTATACTATGTAGTGATTATAACATAACTGACATGTCCCCCAAAAATTCGTTAAACAAGGACAGCCGTATCAACATAAAACAGTTGTTAATAGTTGGTACTCTCACTACTTTCGTGTGCGTGCGGCCGGGCGGTGACCTTGCTATCGGGCGGAAGCGTGACTCAACCTCAGCCGCGTCTGTCGGAGCGGAGCAGGGACCTTACAGTGTTACCAACTTGCAAACGTGCTAAATTTATCAGAAAAAGAAAATTTGTGTCGTTACACGGGAAAAGGTACCTACTTTTATGGCGCTTACGTATTGGAGCACCGTAATTAATATTGGAGCGGCGTTAATAATAGCGTAAGAGCCAACCGCAATAGGGTTCCTTTACCCGCGGGACGTCACATATCTCGACAACACTACGTCGTACTCGTAGAGCGAGTTTTGTGTTCCGACAGACGCAGTGCTTGCGACGAAAGCGCCATCGACAATAAGGTCCCTTTTCATAGAAAATGCCCCAAATGAGATCGTAACTTCGTTTGTATGGGGGCGGATTTTGTGACTTTAAAGTAGACGCGGCGAATTGCATAGTCTGTTGAGTTGAGCTCTATAGTACCTATCTATATGTAATTCTATACCTATCCTAAGACCTAAGTCAAGTAGGTATTAAGTACTTAACCTTGATACGTAGACATGACGCGTATGGAAATGAGGAGAATGTACAACAACCTCGTGCTCATGCTTTAACTAACTTTAGACTTAAGTTTGTTTTAACAAATGCGTATTAAAACAGCGATATTACTTACTTTAAACGAGTAATTCTTGTATATTTATCTATTTTGGGGATCTCGGAAACGGCTTTAAACATTTCGTGAAGATTTGCTATAATAGATAGATTATAGATTTGCGTTTTTCCAGAGATAAGACCTAGCTAGATCGATTTTTCGTCCGCGAAAACCCTCATATGTGATGTTCCACGGAAAAAGGTACCTTATGGCCGCTGGCGCGTACGTCGCATAGCACTGCAATAGTATTGGAGCGGCGTTAATAATAGCGTAAGCGCCAACCGCCATAGGGTACTTTACCTGTGGGACGTCACATATATATTGTATTGCATTTACTGCAACTAAAAGAGAGTGAAGTAAAAATGTTCTCGGAATAAATCTGCGACTGCACTCTTGCATTTGTTATTGCAAACGGCACGGAAACGAACATGTTTAAAATAAACGGTTTTTGCGTTTCGTAAGTTTCGTTTTAGAATATGTGGCTTTTCAACACAGAGGGGTGTATGCTTCAAGTCCAATAAAGGGGCCCACTGATTAACAGTTCGCCGGACGGTATCGGATCGGCCTGTCAGTTGTTCGGAACTGTCAACTTTTTGTTCTAACTGACAGGCCGATACCGTCCGGCGGACTGTTAATCAATTGGCCCCTTAAGGTCCTTTTTATCTGAAAGTCCAACAGAAATTGCGATAGAAAGGTCCTTATTGCACATGAAGCATAAGGACCTTTCTCTGTGGAAAGCCACATATATATAATATTCCTCTTTTACTTTTGAGTATTAAGTTTAAGTTCTCTAAGGGTTAATAAGCTATAAAGATAGCTGTTAAATTTTTCATTGCACGTGTACTTACTTAAACTTAACTACAACTAAAAACACATACCGTAAAAGTATAAAACGTTGCCCTTTAACATAACTTTGCCCATCGCGACACAGTTCACTAAAAGCGAAATAACTTAAAAGTAGTTACAGATTTTACGGTACAACTTTATTAATACAATATAGAATACAATATGTGATGAGATTTGTTTAATTATTTTCATATGCCTTGCTTAACAATTAACTGCGTCGAGCCTTTTACTGTTGCAAAACTATGGCCCTGGGTCAAAAGTAACAGTCCATTATAACCAATTAGTACATATGTGACGTTCCACGGGTAAAGGTACTTTATGGCGCGGTCGGCGCTTACGTCGCGTAGCGTTCGTAAAAGTTTAGCGCATGAATTATTTAATAAATGTAAAATTAAGTAAGAATAGTTCAAAAACATATTTCTGCAATCGCAACCATAAGAGACTAGGGTTGCCAGATGGTCGGGATTTGGCCGGATTCTCCCGATTTTTAGCATGTGTTTCCCGACAAAGTGGAAATTGTCCCGAAAAACAGCTGCACGTTATAAAACAATAATTTCAAGTTCCGAACTGTCGACACTGTCGTCGAGCGAGCGAGCGACCCGTGGCGAGCGCGTTAGCGTTATAAAAACGTCTATGGGCAGAGCAACTGACGTAGTGCCAATAATGTAAAATATCGTTGTTTTTAATACAATTACTTTAATTTGAATGTTTTTTTTTCCCCACGTAAGTCTCAAAATCCCGAAAATTTGATATTTTTTCCCGATAATAGCGCCATCGATCTGGCAACCCTATAAGAGACTCGAAGGAACTGAGGGCCTACCGCGAAAACCGAAAATCGGAAATTGCGGGGATCTTTACCTTTTGCTCCAATGAAGGCGTAATTGGAGTGACAGCAAGATGCCCGCAATTTGCTAACCGATTTTCGCGGATCTGTTATAGGGACCATCATTCGATGCGAGTAGTATAAGGTACCTTTTTAGGGTTCCGTACCCAAAGGGTAAAAACGGGACCCTATTACCAATACTCCGCTGCACGCTGTGATAGCTGACTCATGAACCGCATAGCTAGTTGACATTTTTACAGATGTTTTTTGTGTTCCCGCTATAATAACAAATACTAAAAACAGAATAAAATAAATATTTAACTGAGGCTTCCATACAACATATGATTTTTTGCCGTTTTTTGCGTAATGGCAAGGAACCCTTCATGCGCGCGTCCGATTCGCGCTTGGCCGGTTTTTAAAACAACACATTAAACCAGCCAGTTACAATTTAATTGTGTATTATGCGTTCTTGGTATATATTATGTACAGTAGACTGGTAGAGGCAGACATGTTTTGACGGCCGACGCCTCAAGGCTGCCAGCGCATCGTGGAACGTATGTGTACATACACACATACGTACGTACGTGTACATACACGTCTAGATATTACAAGAACAGGTGCGAGGCTGTATCAGACAATTTTATTTTTAATAATTGCATGGCTAAGACAATAACGCGAGTTATAATGATCACATTGATCGCGTATAATCATTGCCACCTGTTCATGGATTATTTATTTGATATACATTTTTTTTACTTTACTTTCATATGTGTGTGGTGGTCAAACTTCGTGGGTTCAAACCTCGGTTGTGCTGTATATATATATGTAGAGCAGAAAAGATCGATCTCGTGAAAATTCAAAAGTTACCTAGTAAACATTTCGGCAAAATGTTAGCGGTTATTAGGGGACTTTTGCATTTGTTTTTAGTCTTTATATTTGATATTACGCCTTCTTTATTGGCAATAAATTTAGTCTAACGTCACTAGCTAGAGCTAGAGCATCGACAGAATGAATCATGTGAATTATCATCACCCCAAAAAACAGGATGAATATAGTTTTTTTTCTACTGTAAAAGTACTGACAAAAATGGTTCGCCAGACTTATTTATTGCTTATCTGGCACTCAAAATGTTGTAAATACGATAATGACAAGTCTTTAAATCTTGAACCATTTAAATATGGAATGGTTTTCTCACGGATTGTTTTAACTGGCGACCTTTTCAAATTCGCAATGGTACCTGGGCATACTTTCTCAATCCCTGAGCGAGGCCGAGGCCATTGCATTAAAAAAATCATATCTTAATACAAAACACAAGTAGGTATAAGGCTTTTGAAATCGGAACGGTTGTGAATGTTGTGATACATCCTTCCAGGTAATTCACAAAAGAACTTGCGTCGTCTGTTCGTTTAACTCTAGCGTTACTTGACCTCGAGACATAACAAGTGTGTGTAATCGGAAATCGTGCCTGCGTCGGGGCCTCTGAGGCGATGCGCTTGGTGAGCTTTGTGAATCAGCCCTTGAGTTTCGCAACGGCCCGCTCGTTCACGGAACGGTGACTCACGGGTCCAGGGACGTTGGGGAAATTTGAATTTGGAACAGAACGATTAAGATCTTTGGAGCTGATACGACTTATGTTTACGGAGAGCTGTTCGGTTTTGAACTTTCAACCGCAAAGTTAAGGTAAAGTTTGCGTTGGCTACGGTAATTATGAATTTTAGAAAAATATTTAAAGGGCCCATGATTCAAGTTTGCCGAACGAAACTTTGTCAATCCAACTCCAAATGAATCTCAAAACACAACTAAATATGTATTGCCTTTTAAAAATTAAGCCCCAATTCCAAGAGTTCGAAATGAAAATACTTATGTAGGACTAGGACCTACGCTTTTGTTTTGTCAAACATGAGTTTAAATTTTTTCGCAATTTTCGGAATAATATTCCCTACCAAATACTGATCAAGTAAATTCATCACAAGACCATCTTGATGGTGCAATACATTGCATTGCTTTCAATAGGAAACCGGGACGCTTTCACTCTGAGGTCTCTTAGTGAAATGTACTTAATGTCTCATAATCCACTATTAAATTAGAATCTTGTTTCTCAAATTATAGTAAAATGTGACGTTCCACGGAAAAATATATCTTATGGCGGCTGGCGCTTACGTCGCATAGCACCGCAATAGCATTGGAGCGGCGTTAATATAATAGCGCCAACCGCCATAGGGTTCCTTTACCCGTGGGACGCCACAAATCGCCATTCGATGGAATTACTCCAAGATATATGAAATTGAGTGAGTCACTGGCAGGTACGAAACATTTTTTAAGCTGCTGCTGACTCATCAAAAATAAAAACTAACTAATTGTTATGGAAGTATCGCACGTGCGTAAAGATATCTGTTAATGCGACTCTATGGTAAACAAAAAACAACATTGGGCGGTAAAAAATCTCTGTAAGTCATGTTAACTGAAAAATACAAATTGAACACACATATAAGATTCCTTATGGATTTAAAATAAGTGTTTTAATCATCGAGACAAAATACAAGGAACTACAAAAAAATATACATGCTCAAATTTATGTAGGTAAATATAGTTTGTCAAAAGACTCATAAAATACAAATTGAACACACATATAAAATTCCTTACGGATAAAGTCTTTTAATCGTCGAGACAAAATACAACTACAAAAAGAAATACATGCTCAAATTTATGTAAATATAGTTTGTCAAAAGACTGTCTCATTTCAAACAACTCTCATTTGAGACTCAAATTGATATATAAGTATAAGACTGTGTCTGTATGTCCCCGGTGTCGTTAACTTTTATTTTTTTTGTTTTGTCCATGGAAGGGAATTTTCCATAATGTATTTGACCCATTTTAGGCTTGAATAAACCGGTATCCACGAACAACACCCATTCACAAGTAAGGGCCACCCCACATTTGGCGTCTTTCGGGCGTCGGCGTCTGGTCAGCACTATGGAAAATGACGTCGCTGCGCAGTTGCGTCGAGCAGCGGCCATAGCGCTGACCAGAGCGCCTACCGCGAAACACGTTCGACGTGTTGCCTCTCTGTCGCACTTGTAAATTCGTACGTAAGTGTGACAGGGAGGTAACACGTCGAACGTGGTTCGCGGTAGGCCCTCAGACGCCGACGCCCGAAAGACGCCAAATGTGGGTGGCCCTAAGTATGACGCGTACCTCAGCCATCGCCTTTCTCAATCTTCCTTCGGCTAGAGTCGGATTCGACCATGCTAAGTTTTCATTCCAAGTGCTACGTCAAGTATGGAGCTGAACCCCTAGTGTAAATTTAGCGTGACGAGCGTTCGCTTTTGCGTTATGTCTATTTTTTAAAGGGATTTTGAACAGCTCGCCAAGCGGTAGGTTTTAGAAACTCAAAATCCCATACAAATTTACACTTAACGCATACGCATACGTGAAACAGTAGGGGTACTTGTTCGCATTTTTACTGCCAAGTTTGTAGCTAGGTCAGAGTCTACCAAATGAGAAGCTATGATTCAGGATCACAGCTAAGCTATGATTGGTCTTCCGGTGACCAAAATATATTGCCGTAATTGGAAGACTTGCGAGATTGTCAGCCAGTGACTCACGATTTTTTGGCGAATCCTGAGGTTAATATAACAAAATTCCTTTTAATACTGGGTGCTTAGGCCATCAGGGTTTCAGGGAAGTATAGGGGAAGGCCTTTGCCCAGCAGTGGGACAAGTAAAATGCAAATGAAAATATACTTTTTTAGTTTCAAAGTTGAGAAATTAAAGATTTTATTTATGATCACATTTTTAGAAGAATCTGATCTACTATAGAGTATAGACAGGTCTCTCTCGGGCCTCTCGGCCACACTCGTGTTATGTACGAAGCTCATTGTAGTATTTGTAGTATGATCTTATAGATAACCTAGTTTCAAGTGTCTTTTCTTTAAGGAATTTCCTCTCAGCACTTATCATTCCGTTAATGAAAAAGCCTAAGTGATCGTGCCCAATTAAGTATTAAGCCTAAATGACACTTACGTTAAAATTGTCGATGCGATTAAATTAAGCGCCAATCGCCCGGTTTCTTTTGACCGAATATGACACATTTTGTGTTCCAACATAGGTCTTTTTGGTTACCGGCTGCATTGGAATGGCATTATGCAAATAGTAGTGATTCATAGGCCTGTTCAAATTGCAACTAGACTTAATTTTGTATTTAACGGAACCAGTGTGGTTTACCATATTTAATCTCAACATCTACATATCTGGGGGCACGGCAGTGCCCCCGCCAAGTCGAGCGCGAAGTAAACACTGCCGTACCATCCTTTACTGGAACCATTTCGCCGCATTTTCAGGCCCCTATTTGAGAACCTCTGGATAAGACCAGAACGCAGAAATTTTTGTCATCCAGTAAGCTATAATCACATACTTAAAATCTAAAATTTCAAGTCTGTAGGTCAATTAGTTCCGAAGTTAAGCGAAAGCAAAGTTTCGCATTTATGACACTCACTCACTCACTCATGATCATCAGAATAGAACTAGTACTTCCCATAAACTCAGAGAGCTGAAATTTGGTACAGAGTTAGGGTTTAATGGCCACATAAAGGGAAAACCTAAAAATATTGCAATATCAGTCACGTTTTAAAGATCTAAGAACTGCATAAGTAAGTTTGTAATCCCATATAAATATATGATATTACAAAGTTACTGTTGCAGTTCCTACAAATAGTAGGTAAAGTAAAGGTACACTACGATGTACGATGTGAGTATTAATGAAGATATGTTTAGTTATGATATGTGTATACATAGTATGGGTATGAGTACCCGAAAAGGACTGCCTACAAAAAGAGATGAGATCCCATCAAAAACATTACATGTAAAAAGGTGCAAGTCTCGCAACGCTTTTACTACAAAAAAGTTTTGAGATGTAATGTGAAACCAAGTCGGTTATTTTAATCAGTTCCAGGGGGTGTTTAAAACCGTATCAATAAGATATCTTTAATTTGTAATACATATAATGACTCGGCAATCGCACATATATGTAATGCTTTACTCGCACCGTACTCGTAAATATGTGTAATACGTTATGTTCAATTAAAATTATTTTTAATAGGTGACGATGATCCTTTTGTCATTATGCAGCCGTGCGATGGCCAAGTCATTATACGTATTACAAATTAAAGATATCTTATTGATACGGTTTTAAACACCCCCTGGAACTGATTAAAATAACCGACTTGGTTTCACATTACATCTCAAAACTTTTTTGTAGTTAAAGCGTTGCGAGACTTGCACCTTTTTACATGTAATGTTTTTGATGGGATTAGTGGAATTACTGGGATTAGTTGCCAAGCGGACCCCAGGCTCCCATGAGCCGTGGCAAAATGCCGGGACAACGCGAGGAAGATGATCTACATATTAGTGGAACAGTAGGTAGGTAATAATTGTTGCTATTAGGATATAAAATCAGGTTCCTCAGCTCCGTTTTTAGGGTCCCGTACCACAAAAGGAAAAAACGGAACCCTTATAGGATCCCTCGTGCGTCTGTCTATCTGTCCGTCTGTCACAGCATACTTATTTTCTCCGAAACTACCTATTGGTTCTTGAGGAAGGTTTCGGTGTATAATTTGTTAAGGTTTTGTGTAACCCGTGCGAAGGTGATTTTGGATACAAAGGTGATTTTGGAAGATTGTTGGATCGATTTTTTTTTATTATGAGCTCCATTTTAAATTGGAATATACATTATTTTTGTAGCAATAGCCTTAAAATCCCATCTCACCCCCCTTTCATTCCTTCTCCCCCCATTCATAACCCAACTCTCCCCGCGAACCCTACTCACCCCATGTTACGGTACACGAAAAATATCAGATTATAACTTTTCACTAGTTAATCTGAGTAGATTGCATCAACTCACTAACGCTACGTCTTAAGCCCTTGCTACACGGTCGCCGACAAGCCTTCTAACCGTCTGACCTTGGTCAGTTTTGGTCAAATTTTGTTGGAAACAACTGTCTACACGGTCCGTCCAGACCAAGGCCACGCGGTCTGAGGGGCTTGTCGGCGACCGTGTAGCAAGGGCTTTACGTAGGCGAACAACGCGCGAACGCCGCGCGGCCGCCGCGCCGCTTCGCGTCTAAATCGCTCACGTAGAAGTAGGACATACCTATACGTATCAACGGTTTGTTTCATCCTCGCCGCGCCGCGCCGCGTCGCGCCGCCGCCGCCTCGCCGCGCCGCGCCGCGCCGCGCCGCGCCGCGCCGCGTTCGCGCGTTGTCCGCCTACGTAAGCCGTAGCGTAAGGCCATAAGCCCGCATGCCTCTCAATTAGTTAACCAAGGTGTACAACATTTACTTGGGCGTGTTTCAGATATTTCTGCCCGTGGATTTTCATTGGTTACTTGTAGTCGAATACTTGAGGATATTACTATAGTTTGTCAAAGGAGTGTCTCATTTCAAATAGACAGATATAATAATACTATCTTTGTCTTACACTGGTACTAGCACCTAAAAGAAAAGGAGGAGTATAATTTTTTTGGTTCTTATTTACTGACAAATTGGTTTGCCCACTATATATTTATTTTTGTAACGAGGCTCTTAGCCTAATTTGGATTTGATTTGGTTTGATGTTTAACAGTTAGTATTTTCCTCGAGTTGTTTAAGAGGCCGGTATCGATTTTAGTCGCAAAAATGTAAAATTGATAGATTTAGTCGACGAAATTGTACACCTTTTGTTATGTAATAGAAATAACAAGTACTGGTATCTATTAGCACGTCTTCTTATCTTGCACTTTTACAGATCATTTTATTGAAAACAGACTCACTAAATTAGTAAATAATGATTTTTTTTCTGATGGACGTTGAGGTAAACGCGCGTAAACCACTGATTTTGTCGATCTTATTTGTAAATTTCGTAAAGTTTGGACTGCTAAATAAAAATGGTAATTTAGCATTACACATATCCTGTACTTCACCTTTAATAGACTACATTTTTGTTATATGATATCCCACCAAAAACATTTTCATGTAAAATGTTGCCAAGACGAAACCATAAGGCTCGCACTGACAAAAAGTTATCAGATCTCTTGTAGAGCCAAGCTTCTTACTCTACAAGCCCTAACTTCACAGACTCTACACCTTAGTCAAAATATGTGGCTTGACCGTTTCGTCACATGGGCGTGAGGTGAAAAATGTATTCACTATTCATTATATTTATTATAAAATAGTTCTTGTGGTAACGAAACGGCCAAGCCACATATTTTGACTAAGGTGTAGAGTCTGTGAAGTTAGGGCTTGTAGAGTAAGAAGCTTGGCTCTACAAGAGATCTGGTAACTTTTTGTCAGTGCGAGCCTTATGGTTTCGTCTTGGCAACATTTTACATGAAAATGTTTTTGGTGGGATTTCACATCTTTTTGTAAGTTGTTTATGACAATCTTCCATCTCCTAATTTAAAGGGTTGCGGGTGATTTACTACTAAAAATCCTGAAATACGTACCTGGGGGCATCTTTTATACAATCTGCTTTTTACTGGATTCCCCATACAAACTTCAACCCCCTTTTTCCCCTAATGCCTTTTTCCACCCCTTTTCACCCTTACGGGGTGATTTTGGGGTTGAAAACTTATTCTATATCCTTCCCCATAACAATAACTATCTACATACCAAATTTCAACGAACCCGGTTCAGCAGCGGTTATTGATTCCCATACATAATTCCACCCCCTTAGGGGCTAAAAATTTAAATTTTTTGAATTTTATTGTTGTTTGTGGACTAATACTATCTTACATACCAAATTTCAGCTTCCTAGGACATCAGGAAGTACCCTAGAGGTTTTGATGATCAACAGTGAGTGAGTGAGTCAGTGACGAAATCGGGGTTTTTTAGACATGAATAAAATCTAAAGTATAAGAGCTATGCAATTGAACATTTTTATGCTTAATAAGTTTACTATTGACATCATATCCCGAGAGTTTTGTTTATCTGATATAATTCAAACCCAAGTTATGAGGGTTCAAAAAAACGACGAAGCGCTTCGAGAAAAGGTAGGTAGTGCCCTTGCGCTTCGCTTTGCTCGTCTTGGCGGGGGCACTACCGTGCCCCCAGATTGAACAAGAGTTAATGAAAGTTAGACGAAATCAATTTTCACCAGAAATTACTTCAAAACCAGTGACAATTTTTCGTGAACATCGACTTAATTGACCGAAGCGTAGCGAAGGTCTACGTTTTGACTCGGGCATTTTGCTTTTGTATGTCCGGATGTTCTCCTCTACAGGTCACAATTCTCAACCGATTCTTGTGAAATTTTGTGACCAGATTCTATGAGTAAATAATTTTTTTTTCTTGATCCCGTTTTTGGATATTTTCAAAAATGGAGGAGTTGTGATACCTCGCGCTTAAACAAATAGTCGTATCGATATCATAAGAGTATTTTCTTTTTGAGACATATTTACATAGTAAATGGCAAAAAATGCAGAAAAATTGTATTGCTAGTTTAGGCGGTATTTAGATATTAGGTTTTACTCGAGAATGAGTAGCTGAATTTCGTCAGCTCAGTTAAGATCTGTCATGGCGCATTTTGTGAACAATCGCTTTTTTGTTTGCAAACAGAAAGTCTGGGTTCGATCCCCAGTAAGACATAACTTTTTGTATTTTTTTTTACTTAAACTTCGTATTTTTTTTAATAAATTAAAATCTTTGTATTGTTGATTGATCAAACCGCTGTGTGGCGCTGTCATCGTGCACGGTCCCAATAAGCTATGCTCGCGAGGTCTACAGCTCACAGAGCCACTAGTTTATTATTAATATTAAATTATTATTAATAGAAACCAATACTTGTTATTTAGATATTATGTAACAAAATTTTACATTTTGGCTCTAAAATCGTTAACGGGCTCTTAACTGATCGTGCTAATATTTATAATCCAAATTCAAAAACGAATCGAACTAGCGTTCTAAATTTGAAAATTACATAGTTACATACAGGTCGACCTAATAAAAGCTTGTTAAAAAAGCAATTGTTTCAAGTGCACGTGCTGTGTTTGTAGTAGAAAATTCTGTGAATGAAACGAATTTAGCGAGCCCGGGTGCCGTTAGACAGGGCTCGGGGTCGACGACCGGCGTAACTAGTTTGTGAGCCGTCGCGATATGAGCTTCCATCCCTTTCTGCCTGCGTTTATGTTGGTATTGCATGAAAATGTTTATGTATGTAGACTAAATATATAGGTATGTGGGCAAATAGCATGGCAGTCATGGTCATGGCACTGAGCCCTGGGGTTAGGACAACAGTAGATGTTTTTCTAAACTCATTGCAAAAATAAGTAGAATGTACTCTATAAGGCGCAAACAAGACTATGATTAAGCTTGTTTGTAATAAGTAAACGATAATATATGGAAGACCGAAAACATATAAAATTCAAAAATGCGCGTTTTCCTATTAGACATAACACCTAGCTAGATCGATTTTTCGCCCCAGAAACGCCCCATATAGAAAATTACATCGACATCGTTAGAGCCGTTTCCGAGATCCCCGAAATACATAGGTACAGAGTGGAAAAATAAGTCGGGCTCTGGAGGGAAACTACCTTAAATCTTTAAGCTGGCTCATTTTACTTAAAGGAGACATTCCTTTATTTTAAAAAAGAAACAAAACTGCATTTAAAGATTTTCTAAAACTCGCTTGCCTCGCCCGGGACTCGAACCAACTAAAATCAAAAATCAAACACTCGCTATTTTATTATACTAATCGATAGGATTATTATTCAGGATAAAATTTCTCTTACAAACATTTAATTAAGACATCCTTTAAGTAAAATGACCCAACTTAAAGATTTAAGTTTCCATCCAGGGCCCGACTTATTTTTCCACACTGTATACAAGAAATTGCTCGTTTAAAGGTATACGAGTATTAAACAACTAGAGTGTACAGCCACACGCTAAGGCCGAGTACCTGGATTACTCAATGGACTGAACCGTTATGGAATCAAATGGTACTCAGGCGTTGCATGTGCCTGCACAGACTGCATAAAATAAGGTGGGAGGCGATAGCAAGGGATCCTATTGGCCTAAGTCCCTACTTCCCTAGCCCTAACTTATTCTATGACAAGGATGTCTGTACCGGGAGACCTATCGGTAACAGACGGATTCCCTACGGGGGGGGATCAAGGTGGTTTGGATGGATACTTGCTGCCGATCGCCCAGGCTCAAGCGACCGATTAAGGCTGAAGGAGTCTTATGCCACAGCAAGGGTTCCTGTAAAAAGGTGGTGGATGGGAGCCTCTACTCTCAGAGTGTCGCCCTGAGCACGCAGAGGTTTTGGGTATAGGGGTAGTGAAACACCAACGGACAATTGGTATCTGATTTATTTACAATTTGCATTTCTTTATATACACAACTTTACCTATAGCACACATATGTAAATCTTATTTGTATTACATCCGTGTAAAGTGCAACTAAGACAATATGTTTCTGCTGGTTTATGCCCTAGATTGATCTGCGTGGATCAGCGCGATGCGCTGACGCAATCTGTTGCTTAAACATCCTGGCGACTCCCGAAGGCAGCGGGGATGATGGGAAGCTGTTCTATAGCGGCTGTATCGGACGTAACTCTATTTCTTCGAACTGGCTGCTGTTGACCGTTGGGTTTGTTCTGTGGCGCTTGGGTTTCGGTGGAGCCGACCTGGCGGGGGCGGCGGACAGCGAAGCAGACCGCTGGCTGGTTGCGCAGGAACGAATGTGTAACAGGACCTGTGGACCATAACAGACTGTTAGTATCATTAGAATAAAGACTGCTAATGACGAACCGAGACTAATTGCTACTGAGTTACTTTGTATCTGTTTCCAAATTGTATTGTCTAATTGCTTTTGGAGTAAATTCTCGTTGCTAGTGAGATGTTTAAATATGTCTCTGGAGCTGTCAAGAACTTCCTCATCTCTGGTTATATCTTCTATTTGATTGGTTGTTTCGTTTGTATTTAATGAAAAGTTGGCTTGTCTTGAAAACGTTGCTAACACCGATATTGTGTTAGCTCTTCTTGCTGCTAGAATGTTTCTTCTTGTTTTGATAATACAGTTTTCTGCAATGTGGATGACAGTTGTATTTTGGATCATAATTTCTTCCCTTTCTCCATCGCAAATTATTGACGCTTTCACTGATTTTGTTGTCATGATTAGCCAAGTGTTTGGCATATATAATTGTTTCCATACGGTTGTTGTTAGGTTCAGTTCTCTCGTGTTACAGTTGACCATCTCAGTTCCCTTGAATAAAAGATCAATGATGCAATTCTTATTTTCCTGCATATTTTTTACTGATGTCGGGTAACAAATGTATTCGGTATTCTTTCTGAGACATGCTTTGAATTCTTCTGTCTCTAATTCGAAGTAATTTTCATTATTGTAATCAATCGCAATTATGTTGTGATATACTTCGAAACTGTATACTTTTCCTTTTTTATTTTGCTTTGGTACTGGTGTCACGTGAATCAAAGTGTATTTAGTTATATCTTGTAATGCGAAATAACCATATCCTTTTATGTATGTTGAGTTTTCTGTGACCTTCGTATCTATTAGTTGATTTTGCACTATTCTTAGCTTCGTTGGTTGCTTGGTTGGTTGCTTGGTTGGTTGGCGGTGGTTGGGTTGGTTGGTTGGTAGGTTGGTTGGTTGGTAGGTTGGTTGGTTGGTTGTTTGGTTGGTTAGTGGTGGTTGGGTTGGTTGGTTGGTGGATTGGTTGGTTGGTGGCTTGGTTGGTTGGTGGATTGGTTGGTTGGTTGGTTGGTTGGTTGGTTTGTTGGTGGATTGGTGGGTTGGTGAATTGGTTGGTTGGTGGGTTGGTTTGTAGCTTAGCTTGGTTGGGAGGTTGGGTTGGTTGGTTGGTTGAGATGATCATTGGGTGATGGGGTGTGTTGCAAAAATGACAACACTGTACTGTTACATTTCTCTGCCAAGTCATGATTTATGCAATTGTAACATTTTTTCCGGTCTCGAACCACCTTAAGGCGCTCGGGAATACTTAGCAATTTAAACTTTGCGCAAGAATAAGTTGTTGAGTTTAACAGCGTCCATGTTGTAAGTTTGTCAGTCAAACCCTACCAAATTAATTTATACCTAACCGTGGGAGGACAATGTTAACAAGGTCGCGGTGTATAACGTACCTAGTGGTGGAGGGTGAATTTAATAGTCGATACTACTGACTGGTTGGTTGTCAATATCACCGACTCAACAGATACCCCTTAAGTTACCATGTACTCATAGCAATGTTATCCTTAAGGGATATCCGGTTCGAAGGACCAAATGTACAGCCACACGCTAAGGCCGAGTACCTGGATTACTCAATGGACTGAACCGTTATGGAATCAAATGGTACTCAGGCGTTGCATGTGCCTGCACAGACTGCATAAAATAAGGTGGGAGGCGATAGCAAGGGATCCTATTGGCCTAAGTCCCTACTTCCCTAGCCCTAACTTATTCTATGACAAGGATGTCTGTACCGGGAGACCTATCGGTAACAGACGGATTCCCTACGGGGGGGGATCAAGGTGGTTTGGATGGATACTTGCTGCCGATCGCCCAGGCTCAAGCGACCGATTAAGGCTGAAGGAGTCTTATGCCACAGCAAGGGTTCCTGTAAAAAGGTGGTGGATGGGAGCCTCTACTCTCAGAGTGTCGCCCTGAGCACGCAGAGGTTTTGGGTATAGGGGTAGTGAAACACCAACGGACAATTGGTATCTGATTTATTTACAATTTGCATTTCTTTATATACACAACTTTACCTATAGCACACATATGTAAATCTTATTTGTATTACATCCGTGTAAAGTGCAACTAAGACAATATGTTTCTGCTGGTTTATGCCCTAGATTGATCTGCGTGGATCAGCGCGATGCGCTGACGCAATCTGTTGCTTAAACATAGAGCAATAATAGTTTCGGTAGTTGTCCTGCCTGGCTGGTTGCTGGTTGTTTGAACAGCTGCCGGTTGCACGCAAAACAACGTCTACAGAAGTACAGGCTAATTTACGTGCGACGATTGTTTCTTTAATAATATTAAAAAAGCATACTTTCAAACGAGCAATTCTTGTATATTTATATATTTCGGGGATCTCGGAAACGGTTCTAACGATTACCAAATAAAAAAATGGAAATTGGGATTTTCGGGGGCGAAAAATCGAACTAGCTATAGGTCACATCTCTGGGAAAACGCGCATTTTTGAGTTTTTCTGTTTTTCTAGCAAAGCATGTTCTCCCAGATATTGACCTTAAAGCAAAACTGGAAAATTAACTCGAAGAATTTAATGCACATTAAGTCTGCTTTAAACTTTCTGTATTGACTATTCCCGTAACATAAGTCTTTAGTCGGAAAAATTTAGAAACTCGAAAAGTTGGGTACTAAAGTTCTATTCATGGTTATTTGCCAATAACCCGGCGGGCTCAAGATCTGGAACCATTATAAATTTCATTCGACAGCGTGACGTGAGTGACGTGGGATTTTGAGTTTCCATAACTTCCCGCTTGGCGCGCTGTTCGAAATCCCATACAAAAATAGACAACGCACGTCACGCTATCGAATGAAATTTACACTAGGGGCTCAGAAAAGGGATTTTTTTTCATGGCATTGATTAAAAATTCAATAAATTCAATGAAATAAAAGTTTATTAATGAAAAACATATAACACTTAATAAAAATAAAATAAAAAATTTGCCCAGCGGATCAGCATTGCCATCCAGCGGGGCAATGCGGCCAGCCTTCTGGGTACCCTGCCGAGCGACCACGACCTAGGCCAAATGTTTTATTTATAAGTTTTTATTTTATTAAGTATAATATTCAATTATATTATATTACCTATATTATAGGTACCCAAAATCATCAAATTTCGGTTTTTAGACCCCTCAATGTACGATTGTCTCTTGCATATGCCACTTGGGATTAAAAAATTTAAATTTATTTCAACACTTCGAAAACAATACTCACATCAGTACCCTCACTACGTGTTTTACGCGGCCTTAAACGCAAGCGACTGTGTCAACAACGCAGTGCATCTCGTTTGCACCGATGTCAGTTCAGTCCGAGGGAGATGCATTGTGAGTTAGTTTACGCAGTTACTAGCGAATATATCAGTGTCAAACTCTTAGTAATGATAAGATATACTTATCTCGATGGATGGCGTCTAATAGAACTGTTGTTGTTCTAATTTTTTTTTTACCGAATTTCGCCACATGTTCGGCGAGTTCAAAGAAACGAAGTCTGTTCACCTCTTTCGGCCATCTTAGATCCATACCACAGAATAACTAATAGTACTACCGTACAGAAAATTCACTCCTTCACAAAAGTCAGATTTAGGTATAAAATTACACCTATATCGCCGCCTGCAAGCAAAATTGAAACTTATAACCGCGCATGAACCGTGAATCTCCTTTGCGCGCCGCAGTTTTATGACCGAGCTGTAAGTGTCGGCACGGGGTTATCACTTGACAAGTTTTTATACCTATACCCACTGATTTATTATTTTTAAGATAAATATGTAGGAATTACAAACGTTGATTATGTAAACATACATTTTTTATCCGGAGATAGTATGTCTGATTCTCACGGAAGTAAGTTCCGAAGCCATTGTGTATTTTCAATTCTGCGCGAGCGCCGCGTACACGACTATCGTGCACGCCGAGCGGCAGCCCACTGCCATACGCCTGTCTGATGGGCGCGCCGGCCAAATGTACCTAAACTGCGGAGTGACACCCCCCTGTCCATACGTCACATCACGTTTACGGCGACGTTCGCTGATACGAGGCTGATACTATACTCTTTGGCTGATACTAGTCAGAGTAACGTATGAGGTATGGAGGGTATTGATTTTTGACTGTTATTAATTCACTTTTATCTTACTACTTAATATTATAAATGCGCTGGACCGATTAAGATGAAATTTGTTAGGTATGGAGATAGGTAACGGAGTTTATGACCATCAAACCTTATTTTAGTACCGAGTACAGTCGCCGTCAGATATATCGGAGCGGCCAAGGTGCTCACAAATATCCGAACACCCATTGAGGTAGCGCTACGTGGGGTTTGCAATCCGGATCCGGAATGTATGAAATTATCCGGATCTAGATGAGGATCCGCGGATCTTCCCATACATTTCGGATCCGTCGTGCAAACCCTAGCGCAGTGGTTCCTAACCTGGGGGTAATTACCCCTGCGGGGGTAAAACTGGTATTTTACGGGGGTAATAAGCTAACGTAATATAACAATACAACAAACGTACACGGTTTATTTTTTACTACCATTGGGAGGAGGGGTAAAATCAGGTTCCTTAGTCATAGGGGTGACCGGACTGAAAAGGTTAGGAACCACCTGCCCTAGCGCTACGTGTTCAGATAATTATTTTTGAGCACCTCAGCGATTTTGATATATCTGTTGGCGACTGTATATACCATCAAACCATCACTGTCGACTGACAAGAGTGACAATCTGACAATGCATAAACCTTAAGATTAAACATATAAGGTCCACATTCAGTCAGTACTGACTGTCAGTCCGAGTACATAGTCTAGACATCAGTGTCAAGGACGCGTGACGCGAAATCGTTGCGAAATGGCTGAAAATGAGGGGCGTTGACCTTGGGCGCATTCGACTAGTTCTAATGACGATTCGTGACATGGCGGAAAATTTGTAACATGACTGGAAAACAGCGTTAATAAATACATACATACATACTAGTCCATGTAAATAAAGTATTAAAATGGCGATTATTTGGTACGGAAATAGAGATATATTTAAATAGCAACGTTATGTATGCGAATTAGCACTGTACATGTCAATGTTACCAAAGCGATAATCACTTATTCAGTCTCTTATTCAGAATAATAAGGAAATTATTTACAAACCATACGGGATATCCACAGCCGTACCAACTTAACTTTGCGGTTCACCGTGTCGCTACCATAGAATACACTTACAACTTATTACGTGTTTACTGTAGTTACAGATTTAACCACCTGCATAGATAATTTTGCGGTGTTCGATAGTGCCAATTCTAAAACGGCGTAAGTGTCTTTATTTTTGATATTATTTATGATTGTTTAGATATTGAGTGTTTTGAGGCATTTGTGCTTTAAATTTATACCGAACCGTACCCGTTTGAATGCCAAATTTGAAATTCAATCGTTCGACGCTGGTTTTGGTCTTTTGGACATAAAATGTACGAATTGTTTAGCGAAATTGAACCTTAATGCTTCAGACAGAAGATTGAACTCTCGTTATTACATACCTGGATGAATTCTTGTTTGAAACTTGTTTATGTTTCTAAAATGAAAATAGTTAGCGAGAACTGACTAATGTTATTGACCAATGGTAACTATATGTCAGAAAGATCATGAATAATAACTGAAATGAACATTTCACCATAGATGTGCAAGTTCGGAAAGTGTCCAAATAATGCAAATATGTAGTTCGAAAACGTCTCGGTAATTTTAGCAAACAAACTTTTTTTTTGAAAATGGAAAATTTCAATTTTTTCATACAAAAATACGACAAGCACCAATAAGCAAAAAATTAATTTCATTTCGTTTATAAAAACATGATATACATACCTATTTCCAAAATTTTGGAAAGCAACGCAAAAAAGTATTTTTTTTTATTTGACCAAAAACTTATACGAACCAACAAGCAATTGTACAGACGCAGTGCATAATTATTTTCCATCGTATTTTCACGGAAACGTACGAGTGTCTTGCTATTTCAGTCAGTCTCGGTACAAAAAGTACTGATGTGTACTAGGTGGAATGACCTTATAATGCCATACATACATAATATGTAAACTATAAGACCAAGAAAACACTGTTATCGAACGTAGGTAGTAATTGCACAATAATTACGAGAGAAAAGTTGATAAAACAAAGTGGTAACCGATATTACACATTCGTTATCAAACAATTTAGCCTTAGTAAGGTACGGTAAGGTGCCTTAAGGACAGACAACTGCAAAATTCCATAGGTACCCATTTTATGAATGGAAAGAGCCAACAGGAGTGGTCATTTCTCCATACAAACGTACTCAACTGTTTCCTCCGTGGGTTTTGAAGCTATAGAGCAATGTTTTTTCAACACAGATTAATATTGTCAATATCTGTGTTGGACCGTTTTGCTTTTTTTGATATTTTTGTTTTTTTAAGGCGCTAGAGCCCTTCAAAAATGGCCAAAATGGCCTAATTGACTATGCCGCAATGAGAGGCGTGGTATTCAAAACTGATATCAATTAGCCAAAGAAGCAAAACGGTCCGACACAGATAATTTCATAATCATTTAGATTTCCACATTTGGTTACAATTGGCTAAGTTTTGGAGGAGGAAACAGTCGAGTACGAAACCTCGATTTTTGAGATTTTTACGCAGGATTTTTCGCCTTGTCCTTATCGCACTAGTTTTAGGAGCCGCTCCCGTTAGCGAGACGGGTATATTTACCTAAAATATTTAAATCTCAGTTCCTGTTTCGTCTTAAAAGTGATTTATTATACGCTTTTGCAGCTCGCATAATATTTAAGAATTTCTCTCTCATTTTAGCGTTAATCCTGATGGAAAGCCGCGAAAATAGAATAAAAAAGCGGCCAAGTGTGAGTCGGACTCGCCTATGAAGGGTTCCGTATTTAGGGGATTTATGACGTATTAAAAAAACTACTTACTAGATCTCGTTCAAACCAATTTTCGGTGGAAGTTTGCATGGTAATGTACATCATATATTTTTTTTAGTTTTATCATTCTCTTATTTACAAGTTACAGGGGGGGGGGGGGGGGGACGGACACATTTTACCACTTTGGAAGTATCTCGCGCAAACTATTCAGTTTAGAAAAAAATGATATTTTATTTTATTTTATTTATTAGGAGAACAACAGAGTAAAATGTACATAAATTCGATTAAGAACTAACTTACATACTATAACATGCATTTTCCTCCCCAGCAGTTCTCACCGAGATACACAGTTAAATTCAGTTTACAATTATTAATAGACATTTTCTATTGGCACGAACCATTAGTAAAAAACAAACAATTTGTAGTATCTTATATCTTAAGGCTATACTTACCTACTTATACCATTAACTAACAGTCTTCTTGAATTATTCCAAGGATTTGCTTTTTAAATTGAATTTTGCTAGTGTTGAAGATGTCGACGGAGACGAGACTTTTATTGTATGTGTCACAAATGCGACGCAGCGGCGCTCGTACACCAGAGTTGGTGGCGCACAATATTAGAAACCTATCCATAGATACACCACACGTATGGGTTTGATGAAAAAAATTTTTAGAGTTTCAGTTCTAAGTATGGGGAACCCCCAAAATTTACTGTTTTTTTTCTATTTTTGTGTGAAAATCTTGATGCGGTTCACAGAATACATCTACTTATCAAGTTTCAACAGTTTCTAGTTTCGGAAAAAAGTGGCTGTGACATACGGACGGACAGACAGACAGACATGACGAATCCATAAGGGTTCCGTTTTTTGCCATTTGGCTACGAAACCCTAAAAAGCATATTTAATACTCATTAAGCTTGGTATTCCACCGTCCAATGTGCATTGCGTCTGACTCTCTCACTAAGCAAAATGTGAGACGCAAATACACATTGGACAAAGAAATTGAACAGGTGGAATACCACCCTTACTTATTTACTACGGTGACGCAACGACCCAAAGTGAGTCCTGGCTTCCGACACAAGATCACGCCATGCCTCTCGGTCTTGCGATAGCTCTCGCCAGTCGCCATGGCCGAGGTTGATCAGGTCTTGAGCTACTACGAGCTAGTACTCCTTCCAGCTAATCCAGCCGTACCTAGGACGTCCAATCGGGCGTCTCCCATTTGGTTGTCCCAAGTACGCTCTCTTCATTGCACCATCCTTTCTCATCCTTTATTTTAATGCTGACTATCTGAAGGGTACACGGAAAGAACATGTCTAGTCACTCTGACAACATTTTGAGTAATCGTGGTTTGAAAGGAACGATGTATTTAATTAACCATACTATTTTCGTGTATAGGTGTTTTTAAAGAGAGAAAAAAAGTAGTTTTATTTATAATTACAGAGGAAACTCTAACTAATAGTTCATTGACAGCTCTACATTTTGAGATTAAAATCTCATTTTCCAAAAAAAGTTACTAGACATGTTTGTTCCGTGTACCCTTCATCTAGACTATGGCTCGTTTTGAAAAATTCAACATATCCATTCGTGGCAAATTCCCGCAGTGAGAACGTCTATTTGAAATCTAAAAGTTATAATAACCTACCTACTGTAAAATTAATAATCAACCTAAAAACACTTGTAACAATGCACCGGCGAATGCACGGTGTGACGTCACAGATAGTGATGTGACCTTCAATAGTTATCGGTCGTCGCTCCATCGATAACGGCAAGGACGTCACTAATATAGAAATGGATTGTGCGAAATTTCCTTTGTGTCGCGGTCGTCAGGCGGATGGGTGGTAAATAGGGACCCGTGCACGTTGGGTCTGCCATCTTGTGGCCTATATCGGAAACTTAAACTTGACATTGACACTTAACGCCAAAGCTGCCAAAGCAGGTGCTGCGCCCTACAGTGCATGCACGCTCCTTTGCGCGTTGTAGGTCCTGGCATCTTGTGGGCTACATCGGAAACTTAAACTTGACATTGACGCTAAACGCCAAAGCGGGTGCTTGCCACTTCCCACTACTTATACAGTGCACGCACGCTCCCTTGCGCGTTGTAGGTTCTGCCATCTTGAGGTATAAATCGGAAACATAAACTTGACATTCTTTTTCGCTCATAAACAAGGGGCCCCTGTGCTGCTGCCAGACTAACCCCGAAGTCGCGAACAAAAATACTCTCCCATAGAAAATGTCAAGCCAGCCAAAATATATAAAACAGTTTTTTTTTTCATTTATCATATTTTTCAGGTGCTCCATACTGATACACGCTTATAAATAACATAATAAGCCTTTCTTATCGCTAGTTTAGAAGCGTGTTCAAACACTTCAAACTTTATCGTACGTATCAAAGTTATCGTGATAAAACTATTTCAGTGGTTTCGTAATTTTCGCATTAGATTAGAAGATAGGTACAGCTACCAATATTTTAAAATTCGTGAAACTTAAAACCACTCAAAGCTCCCAACTATGATCCAAAACTCACTCGTATCGTTCAGGGATGACTTTTATTTGAACGTCGCAGTTAGGAGGCAAAATATTTATTATGCGTGGTGGAAAAAAACTCAGACAACACGAAAAATAACACTGATATTGATACTTGATTACAGCTCGAACTTGTGGACCATAGTTGTAGAACAGTCAACATTAATAATAGCGGATGGAACAACGCGCCAAAAGTATCTGCCACTCTGGAATACTTTTCCAATTAGAGGTACAGTCACCATCAGATATATCGGAACGGCCGAGGTTGTCAAAATATTAGAACATGCACTCTAACGCCTTGACAATAAAGGCGTGTTCAGATGTTTGCGGGCGCCTTGGCCGCTCCGATATATTTGCGACTGTACATATATATCTACAGTACGTGCTCAAAACTATCAGAGTATGTTCGGAAAGAGAAGAGTAAGAATGTAAGGGAACCAATACTTTCTATGACTCTTCTCTTTCCGCACGGACTCTATATATTCTTGTTAAGCTATTAGATAATGGTAAATTGGTAACTTCAAACATAGGTAAAGATTCGACACACAGTGGCAAAAGTATTATTTACTCCAATTTTGATGCTGATCGACCAGGGGCCCATTTCTCGAACGGTATTAGTCTAATATTATTAGTGTGGTGCCATGGTAACCCATACGTAGGGTTTGAGATCCGGATATCCGGATATCCGAAATATCCGGATATCCGTCAAATCTAAGATCCGGATCCAGCGTCTCATAGGATCCGGATATTTCGGATCTCACGGATCCGTTAAATATTGCATTGGTCGCGTTATTGGTACGCGATAACGTCATAAAATAAATACAAATATTGCTTAAATTAAACAGTAGTAACAGTAACAGTCTTAAAATTAGCTACCTGCATGCCTCCTGACTGGAATAAGGGTAATTATTTGTATGTTTTCGCTCAGTCGCCTTTGGGTCGTTTACCTGGAACATCATTAGTGCGCTTGTGCGTGTTGTTGTGTTATCGTGACTTTTTTGTGTTATCGTGTCGGTTCCCAGTAGGGATTGCAGAACCGGTACTGTTTAAAAGAACCGGGATTTTCGGTACCGGGCAAAAATGGAACCGGGATTTCCCGGTATTTTCGGTACTTTCGGGACTGCCTTCAAAAATTAGTTTTCACATCAATTTTCAGTAAAAAAAAGCGTAAAACGACCACGAATCTTTCTTAAAACAATAAAAAAGTATCACAGTGAAGGTACACACTTCTTTTGTGCCATAATATGTGTCTTTAAGTCACTCAATCATTAATATAATTTGTTTTTTTTTCCTACACTACATGATATTTTTACTATCTTTGTTGATTGGCAAAAACTGAATTGTGGCTCAGTAATATCATCATTTTTTTTAAATATGTAAGACGTTTTGTGAAAAAGGATAAAAAAAATTGATAATTTTCGCATGCGTTCAAAATGGGCTGTGGACCTTCGAACATATAATAATAGAACTATCAATACGACAAATCAAGAAATTATTCAGCCAGAATTATTAATTCATTTAAAATATCATTATCATATGTGAGAGTCTTATACCGTGTTTGAATTTGAATTAAAAGTAGTACATATTTTATTAATTACAAAATTGTCTCTATTTTTGCTTCTAGTTAGTATACAAATATAAAATAACTAATTGTTCGTATAAAATTATTTATCGTACAAACATTTATGCCCTTAAAGTATCAAATTACGCAATTTTATATTGTCGGCATTGTCAAACCCATTGCCTTTTTTTTTAATTTATTTTAATGTAGTGGTCAGCCGTAAAAGTATTACCATCAGCCTTAGATTGATAAAATATATTTATTTTCTTTATAAAACATGATATTTCATGCTAAGTAACAGAAAGCAGTCAAATATTGTACCGGAAATTTTAGTCCCGAAAATCCCGGGAGTACCGGGACTTTAATTTTGAAATCCCGGTTCTTTGCTTGGCTCTAAATCCCGGGAATTCCCGGTACTTTCGGTACCGGTATTTCCCGGGAGCAAACCCTAGTTCCCAGTCTTCTGTTAACATAAATAACATGTGCTTGATGTGCTGCTAACCGAGTAAGTAATGTTGATATTTTTTTCTCGTTATTAAGAAGCTGTAGCCCAAATTTCTTAATTTCGCGAAACTTTTGTAGTAATTTTACATTATTTTGCAGTAAGTAACTGGATTTATATAAGTTTTATATATACCTATAATGGAAGATTGTTGTAATGGGGACTGAATAAATGAGTTAGATACTTTTTCTAAGCCATTTTTCTCAATCTAACGACTGAAGGTATAGCTATTTTACCAAGGTAAAGTAAGTACGTTTTTAATAGTATAATTATATCACATCACACAGGTATAAAATAATAAAAGTACATAAATGTAACTTTTTCTCCATTTTCTATTTTGTGAGCTTATAATGGTAAATTTAAGAAAAAACGCCGAAGTTAAAGCGGTGTTTTTAGGCACCTTTAGAATTAATTCTTCTGAACAGATATATAGAAATAAATTTGCTTTAATTACTTCATTTTTGGCGTTTTCGGTTACAAATCGACTACGCGGCCTCCTAAAAGAAAAATTCATAATATTATTAATAGGAATACCTAATTAAGACTACACTGAATATATTATTATACTTATTTATATCGTTTTGAGATAATAATAATTATAATTAACTAAAATATGAACATTTTACATTTTACTAGCTGTTCGTTGTATGTAAGTTGTAAATTTCGTCAGCTTTCTTTATACAGATCCGTATTATCCGAATTATCCGGATATCCGGATCCGTCAAGTTTTAATATCCGAAATATCCGGATCCGAAAAATTTACGGATCTTGCAAACCCTACCCATACGATTTGACAGTTCGTGGACTAATAATATTAGTCTAATACCTTTCGAGAAATGGGCCCCTGACAAGACGCATGGGTTACTAATTTACTATGGCAACACAGTAATAATTTTAGACTAATACCGTTCGAGAAATAGGCCCCAGAGTTTACAGGGAAGCACCTGAAATGGTTTGCGAAGTTTGGTTCTAAAACCGAAGCCTTTGTGAATTTACTTGTCATAAGTATTTACTTCGAAACTACCTTGGTGAAAATAAATTTTGTTATACAAGTTATATTGACTGCTATTAAAGTAATTAAAAATTTACTTAATATTTAGAATATATTTAGTCTCAAAACTAGGTCTACTTAATTATGAGTTGGTAGACCTAAGAAGTATGAACCACTGTTCTATGAGTATTCCTGGAGATTATTTTAAAATATTGGCTCTTGAGGGTCGAATAGAAATTCTAAATTTCGTTAACTGCATCTCTATCGCTCGAATATGCAAGAGTAATAGAGAATAAGAGAGGGAGACAACGAAATTTCGATTTTCGCGGTTGGACTTCTGTTTCAGGTTTCACTTTGTATACCTACATACAAAGTGCGTGCGGTATGCATCTCCGTATAAATAAATAGCCGATTCTGATTATACATATTAAACAAACTAAATTAAATAAAAAAATCGGCAAACCTTCAAAATTGTACAATCCTGCAAAAGCCGTCCGCCGTTCTATAATTAAATTCCCTAGTCAATATCTCCCGTTCCTCTCGCACCAACGTCGTTTCCTGAAGTATGAACGGGACACCAAAATATTGTCCCAATAAAAGGAGTTCTGCACGTGATGGCGTCATCGTGGCCTAGACAAGGCCGTCCGGTCATTACTACTAACAGTAAAGTAACCGTTTATAGGCCCTATTTCCATGCAATAAGGTATACGACAGGTCAGTTAAGCCGACGATGGTACAGAGTATTCTCATTGCGTTGAGTTAACTACTGAATATACCAGTATAACACCGACTGAGATATAAAACAATTTATATGTATTCGTGAGCGCGTCAATCTTAGATTGAAGCGTTCGTCTCATTAGTCATATAAAGCGGCAATAGGAATGAATGAGAAGTTTAGTCAAATCAGCGTCTTTCTTTTCGAACTGTCAAAACAATAGCCTCGAAATACGACACTTGACGACACGTGTCAGCACGTCAACTTACCGTCTTTTTGAAGTTCTTTCCGATTAATTAATTGTATTATTAAATTATTACTTACATACAAGTTGGGTTCAAAAATGACTGTGGTCTGAGTATTTTCAATAATTTCTACGGGTTTATTTCGTGTATGAAATTCATTTTTACATCGTTAGTCCAATAATCTACCTAATTCAGTTTACAATAAGTATACAGTATACACCCCTCTGATATACAGTCGGACGTACCGTAAACCCACCTAACTATAGATCAAAAGTTCCCCAACCGGATCCCTTTGTTTGACATAATGATTGAAAGTCATAATGTCAAATTGTCAGATTATCATTAATCATCATTCTGAAACCGTTAACTTTTCAAGAATTTCCTAAGGTTATACCAAGAAATTGGTATAGATTAGGTTAGGTTTCTTTTATGGCAATCCTGAAAAGTTACGCGTTTCTGAGAAAAACCAAATTATGACTAACGAAAATGCAGACAAACAATACATTATGACTTGAAACTTTATGGGAAACAATAGAGACCCGTTCCCAACACGATGGTGCAAAATTATTATGGCGGTGGTGACAATATATTTATAAAACCTTAATAATGGAAGAAAATAACTCGGACAAATCCAAAAAGTACACTGGTATTATGCTTAATTGCAATAAACTTGTGGATCATACCATAGTTGTAGTTGTAGTACTATAGGCCCATTTCTCGAACGGTATTAGATTAGCCCACGAACTGTCAAGTCGTATGGGTTACCATGGCAACACACTAATATTAGACTAATACCGTTCGAGAAATAGTCCCCTGGACTCTATAGTCCAGGGGACTATTTCTTGAACGGTATTAACTCGGTATTAACGGTAAAACTCAACTATTTGAGTGGGGTGGTTTAAAGATATAAAATACCTTCTCTAGAATCTAGATTATATTCCAGTAACAATAATTTAGTTTATATCTAAAGAGATTTCCCAGACTATCAAATAGAAAGTAATCTCATAAAAAGGCCTTAATCCATATTGGTTTTTAATATGATTTTATTGGCAATTTAGCGGCGGAGATAATTGCAACTTCAGACTAGCTCGCCTTCAGGGTTCCTTATCCTCTAGTAACTAGTCTAGTCCAGCGGTCGGCAACCTTTTAGCAGCCAAGGGCCACATAGGCATAGTAGTTAACGAAGTTGACGCGGGCCGCACTTTGTTAATATTTATGACTTTATCAGACATTGTCGTTTGTCAATATTACATACAAAATAGCCAGGGAGGCTCGCGGGCCGCAAGTAACAGGTTCACGGGCCGCATGCGGCCCGCGGGCCGCGGGTTGCCGACCGCTGGTCTAGTCCCATGGTCCTAATACTAGTACAAATTACCTCCAATGAAATTTACGGCCGAGCTGACTTGATAGGCGAAATGAAAAAAAAAATGTCTTCGCGCCACTTGCACCGACGCACTAACCCTTAAACGGTTAAACCTGGAGTTACCATGGTTACCAGTACACTTTGACACTGGGTTAACGGTTTAACCGGTTAACCTCGGGTTAGTGGGATGATGCAAGTGGCGCTAAGCCTTAACTACATATAATATGTATAAACATAGTATAAAACAAAGTCGCTTCCCGCTGTCTCTTTGTCCCTATGTATGCTGGGATCTTTAAAACTACAAAACGGATTTTGATGCGTTTTTTTAAATAGAGTCATTCAAGAGGAAGGTTTATGTATAGGTATAAATTGTTAACCCGCGCGAAGCCGGGGCGGGTCGCTAGTAGTTACTAATATAATCGATAAAATCCTTGGTCAGCGCGAAGGGTATTAGGTACGTACGTTAAAAACAGCACGTGTCCTATCGCTATATTTCGAAGTATTTTAAGCCTGGCCGCAAACTCGATATTTTTTACCTCTCGGCCGAGCGGACTCGAAAGGCGAAATGCCTGAACAACCGGATCTCGAAGGCCGACTCCCCACCGCCCCTTACTAGTGACGCGACACCGCAGTATCGATAAAATGTGTGAGCTTCTAGCCGCCCACAAATTAATGGCGTTATTAAACTGTTTATACGACAACGGTTTTACTCACATGAATTTTTAGTCCCTGAGGATGACCCCCGAAGGGCCCGAAACATGTCGCCAATAGCGACTAAAAATTCAAGTGAGTAAAACCGTTGTCGTATAAACAGTTTAAAATATGTCTCACGAAAGTTTAATATCAATGGCGTTATTCATAAATGTCTGTCAAAACTAATATACCGTTGATAATCGTTTGTTCCTAATCCCTATCCGTCATATTCACATTTCTGTTTGTTAGAAAAGGTTTGTAAGAGGTTTGTAGTTAAAATTTGGTAAGACAAATGCATTTTTTTGTCAAAATGAAGATTAAAAATACAAGGGAACGGGAGGGAGTTGTGTGGGCGGTTAGAGGTTAAAATTTTCACCAAAGACGCGGTTTATAAAAGGCCGAGAATAAAAAATATACCAATTTCTTGTTTATGGAATAGAATACTGAGCAAACCGTAATAATAACGTGTCAATAATAGCTTGTTTTTATTTTTTATAATGTTGTATATTATTTGTTGCATGTTTTGCGAATTTATCTAATAAAAAAAAAACAAGCGGAGCAAAAGATACATCATAGACTACACAGTTGATCAAGGGGGCCACAATCTGTAGGTTATAATAACCTGATTTGTAATATTTCTCCAAAGATAAACGTTTTCAAAGAAATATATTTGTGTGACAATTTCTCATTTAAAATAATTAATTTGATTGTGGTGTGTGATAAATTAAGGAGTCTCAACTTGTTGCCCATAGAGAAGAACAGAGTTACCTACTATGTAACAAATTTAGTAAAATTGATGCTAAAATACTTTCTACTAACTTCAGTTAATTTGCTTATGAAAGTTATGAAACAGACTACGTGCTAATACTCTTATTTTCACCGGTATTATCACGGTATCACAATATTAACCTTACCTTATCTATGAAAGTATTTGTAATTAACTCATTAATAGTTGCTTTAATGTTCGTTTACACATTACTCCAGCAAAACAAGCCACTAGGAAACTGCCTCGGCGATAACCGCTATCTCAGTAAACAGTGCCAATGACTTCGGCTATCGGTTATTACGCATAGTGACGATGCGGCCGACAAGGTCGCTTGTAACAAACTTATCGTTTATGTGTTCGAGTACAAGTGGAGGAATAGATGTCTCGCCTCACGTCGGTGTAACGATTAGCTCCGTTAAGTAAATAAAATAAAATTAACCGTGGATTATTTGTGATAATGATCAAACAGCTTGGCTGCTCGCAGGAGTGCGCGTGAAACCAAATATCTAAGTAACATTTGATATATACCCGCATGTGGCATACTTCGGAATGTCAGCTTGCGTGTTTATTATATTTATGGAGAAAGCGTGTAATCTTTCGTCTCGTGGCTTTAAATGCAACTATCGATATGATGAGACAAGGATTTGTGGCGAGTATCGATATCCGATTCGAAAATATCTGAATCACGTCACTGGCTGCCTGCCAGACATCTACCTAACACTTGGCTATGTGTATGAGTGAAATCACTAGGTTTTTTATTTAAATACATTGCTAATATTACCATTCAAGGTTTAACAAGCAACATGACAATGATACCTCAGGCACTGTCAATGTTTTTGTTAACCCACAATAGTTAAATGAGTAATCAATATGTAAATTTTTAACTATACACTCGCATAAAGTATGTCGATATCGATATTTTCAGATGCCCCATACGCTTGTAAGTATCGATGTCTGTCTCGCACCGGCGCGTCACTAGCTGCAAGGTCGCACATACGTGTACAAACAGTGTCGAAAGCTCTGAATACAAACGTGTGACGGGTTGGTAGACGGATATTTCGATATAATCTAAATATACCTACACCCTGAACGGTAATTAGAAAAAACTTTATTGAATATTTGTTTTACAAGGGGGCAAATTTGTTGTTTAACCGCTCGTGTTAATATTGATCGTGCAAGCGAAAGATTCCAAAACCGAACCGTAGCGAGTGTTTCGAAAAGTGGAATCTTGAGCGTTGCGGGGCGGGCTTTCGAGTGGAACACAAAAAAATTCACCTCACTAACGCAACGCAAGGAAAATACTAACCGTAAAATATCAAACAAAATCAAACCAAATTAATTCAAAACCTCAACTAACCACAAGAAGCTAGATAAAAGTTTATAGGGTTATTGGAGAAACGATTGTCTAGGAAATGACAGGAATTCCAAAATGTTGGCAGGATGAATGTTGAAATTCATTGAAAATTAGGGTTGGCATATTAATATTACAAACATTCATGTCTAAATAGGTAAAATCAGTCTTCTTATAGGAATCTTTTAAACTATTTAGAGTATTTAGACCCACATCCCGAATTATGTGAACCTCCTCCTTTTGAAAAGATTAAAATAAATAAGATTCATTCCGATGAGGATGTTAGAGTCGCAATGACATGGTGTGGCTATGTCGTGACATTTCCGCACTTTGTTCTGTACAAATCGGCGCAAAGTTACCTTAGTTTGACTTCTACGCTTGTGCTATGAAAAAGCGGCCAAGTGCGAGTCGGACTCGCCCATGAAGGGTTCCGTATTTAGGCGATTTATGACGTATAAAAAAAAACTACTTACTAGATCTCGTTCAAACCAATTTTCGGTGGAAGTTTACATGGTAATGTACATCATATATTTTTTTTAGTTTTATCATTCTCTTATTTTAGAAGTTACAGAAGTTACACACATTTTACCACTTTGGAAGTGTCTCTCGCGCAAACTATTCAGTTTAGAAAAAAATGATATTAGAAACCTCAATATCATTTTTGAAGACCTATCCATAGATACCCCACACGTATGGGTTTGATGAAAAAAATTTTTTGAGTTTCAGTTCGAAGTATGGGGAACCCCAAAAATTTATTGTTTTTTTTCTATTTTTGTGTGAAAATCTTAATGCGGTTCACAGAATACATCTACTTACCAAGTTTCAACAGTATAGTTCTTATAGTTTCGGAGAAAAGTGGCTGTGACATACGGACGGACAGACAGACGGACAGACAGACAGACAGACATGACGAATCTATAAGGGTTCCGTTTTTTGCCATTTGGCTACGGAACCCTAATAATTACCCATATTACATGCCACACTATTTAGTTTATGTGAGATTCCATGTGACTTAATTAGTTTTTCTCTCTTTCCAGCCTCACAATGCCGACATATAGCCATCCCTCGTGACACCATGTAACAAA
The DNA here is from genome assembly GCF_948474715.1 of Cydia amplana. NCBI lineage: Eukaryota > Metazoa > Arthropoda > Insecta > Lepidoptera > Tortricidae > Cydia > Cydia amplana. Next base: position 35,124,463 of record NC_086096.1, on the reverse strand, counting down.
ACGAAGACTGCAACCTGCCTTACACAGTACAAGAAAGATGCCACGGAGAGATATTTTTCATAGACGTTTTTGAGAGTATTTTTGGAAGATTTTTGTAGTTTGAATAGTGATGGCGACTGAGGGGGAGGCGGTTAAAGTGGAGGGGGGGCATGTGTCTGTGACGACGATCAGTATGTCCGGGCCGGAAACGAGTAATGGTAAGAAAAAAAATGGTGGAAATATTCGCTGTATTGGGTATGGTCTTGGTAGCTCGTCTGAGCTCGTCCGTCTGGAAGAGCACCGGGCTAGTGATCCGGTGGTCGTGGGTTCAAGTGCCACCGACCGAAGACAGTGAACTTTTCCTCTTTTAATTTGTTTCTAAGCTTTAAAAAAAATTAAGTCTGTTCTACACATGTAACAGATGCGTATTTCGTCAAAACTCCGGCACACACCTATGCCTAACTCCCACTATAATACAGCTTATAACTTATAACACAGTTGGCTAACCGTATGTTTTGGTACATTCAAGTGGCCGCTAGCGGACGCTATGAAGCTCAAAAGTGGTCACGTTTTTTTCATCCTCTTTCGCACTCATTAAATGTTCACATACGTGCATGATGGCTTTCCTCTTGCACACTTCTTTTACATTTGGGGGGAAAAGCACGATGTGTGCCATATAACCCGCCTTACATTGACAGATCTGTCTGGCAGACATATCTATATGTCTACGTATACAGCTATTGTCAACCGAACCCGTCTGCGAAGTTAACGAAGTTCGTTTGAGCGGCTAGACGGCCATCAAACTTATTGGCCGGTCGCTTAACGTTTCACGGCACATGTTATTGACTTAACAACTTCACTACGGAACATTAAGCGATCAAAAGTTTACTTAACATATTTGTTTTGTGTGTAAAAATATTTATTAATATCACGCAAACTTTGTAATTGCAGATTTCCAAACGTTTCATCAAGAGAATAGGTTAAAACGTAGCTAAACATTTCGGCTATCAGTAGCCTTACCACGAGCTTGTCACTGACATGACATGACACTGACTTATTCGCTAGCGTGTACTGACATAAGTGCGAGCGAGATGTAGGTATATATAAAGTGAGTTACGCACACGTTAGCGAATATGTCGGCTCGTGCCAAGCTAAGCTCGTGGTAGCCGTATATGTCGTTGTTTTTTATGTTACACATGTCTCTACGTCAACATTTTATTTTGCAGTATGACCTAAAGGGTCTGATTACCAGTCCGCCGGACGATAGCCTGTCAGTTATTCGAAACTGTCACCTTATGCGTTTAACTGACAGGCAGACATCGTCCGGCGAACTGGTAATCTGTGGGCCGCTTAAATATTCACCTTACATTATATATATGACCATGGGTTGAATAAATACCCGTTATTTCACTGTACATTTAACTTAGACAAATTGTTAAGATGTGTGTGTATTTTAAGGTTATGTTATCATCGCAGGTCAATTCTCGTATAGCTCGAGCGGGGTGCGAATCAGCGTATCCTCGGACCCCCACGATGAGGACTCTACAGACGCTGAGATATCGAAGATCGACTTCTCGCAACACCAGTACGAGGTAATATACCTTAGTGTAAGGCTTGAGTGGACGCTCGAAGCGGAGCGTTCGGCGGGGCGTGCAGCGTGGCGTCGAGCTCCCAAGGGATTTGAGCAGCGTGCACTAAGGCCGCTCCTATACGTTTGCATTTGTTTAACATGCACGCCGCACGCCCCGCCCCGCTGCACGCCCAACTCGAGCGTCCACTTACTGAATGTTACGTAGCTTAGCAATGTCGCCAAAATTATCTAAACAATATGACGAGAGTATACGTACGATTTAGGCCAGAGTATAGCTGCGGCAGAAAAGCACATGTCAGGCGTGTCACTTTGCATTAACAAAGCTAGACCAAGACAAGCAGTGCAAGTGTTATTTTAGGCGTCAAACTTCTATAAAATTATGGCCGAAGGTTAGCTTGAAGCGATCCCTTATCGGGATAAGATCGCCTTTGTACTTCCATTACTGTAATTTATTTTCGTAAACCTGTGTTGTGTTGTGTACAATAAAGTGATTAGGTACTACTACTACGTATAAATAACACTTGAACTACGTATGCTATCACTATCAAAATAGTTGCAGAATTTTCTTGGTCTAACGCTACTCATTTGTTCTGAAATCGTAAAAGTATCTACTCATCTCATAACTCATACTAGTCTCAGTATAGTTCGATTGCGCAGAAGTCGTCAACTGACTCAGCCTTTGTACGCGACTTTCGACACTTGTTTCATCTCCTTTATAGATGAATTCCGATATGGGATGTCACTCTAACTGCCGATTTACATTCGCGGCGCGTGGCTCGCCTCGACACACTCGCGTTCGGCTTGTCTTTCGGTTATAAATGTTATGTCGTGCCGTTAGTGTTTAAATTATATTAGCTCGATGAGCTTACGAGCCACGAGCCCACCGCTTACACTCGCGTCTCGTGGCTTGGCTCGCTGCTCGGCTCGTGGCTCGCACGAGAATGTAAATCGGCTATAACCTTTTCGACGCCAACGATGGATTATATCCGAACCGCAGGTCCAACGACAACGACGGAATAATCCGTCACAGACCACAGAGCAACATAGACCTACGTGCATATGTATAAAGCTCAATTTCAGTTTTGACACTTCGGTGTCGTGGCGTCTGAGTGACCGCTTTTGTTTGACACGGCGTCGAAAAGGTTAAAGTTCATATTTGTTTACAGGTAAACATGCGTAACAAGAAGAAGCGGTCGTCCAGCGGACATGAGCCAGGGGACACGGAGAGGCCCATGTCCTGGGAAGGAGAGCTGTCTGACTCCGAAATGGTCATAGACACCAGCGTCAACATGAGTAATTATAGTCACACTCGTACAGTCGCCATTAGATATATCGGAGCGGGCAAGGTGCTCACAAATATATGAACACGCCTCTTTTACCAGGCGGTAGAGTACGTGTTCAGACGTACGTGTTGTATCGTGAACATCTTGGCCGGTACCAACTTGGACCGCAACTTGGAATTTTGCAGCAATGGCTAGTTGTGTCGCTTAACTTCAAACTCGGGTAAACCCATTCGAACCTCTCAGCAAATATCTACCCTATTCAACCTTGACTAAATACCAAAATCGCATACTCTGACAGATGGATTTACTCGAGTTTGAAGTCAAGCGACTCAGTTAAGGTTCATCATTTGTTTTAACCTCTCATGCAAATATTGCAACGTAACAAATGTTGCATCGCTGTTTAGGAGAATTTCACTTCTGCATGTATAATACACCCTTTCCAGGGTCCATGTATGTAACATCTATACAATGGTATGCAAATAAAGATCTCTATCTCTATCTCTATCATGTTTTTGACATAATAAACTAGTACATACTAAATTTTTAACTCGGTTCTAAATATTGTTGAAGGTAAAAGGGAAAATGAACCATATCTGGGTCCTACTTTCCTTTATTTACGAAAATACTCGGAGATATAAACGGGCATGAAACGGGCTTTCCCACAGATTAGGGGATAACGTAATTAACTTGTCAAATCTAACAAACCGTTGACATTTCTGTTTGTTAGAAAATAACAAAATTTAACAGACGTTTGCAAGAGGTTACTAAGTTTTATGAATAAGCGCCACTAACCCGGGGTTAACCGGTTAAACCTGGAGTTACCATGGTTAACAGTACAATTTGACATTGGGTTAACGGTTTAACCTCTTATTCTCGGGTTAGTGGGATGGTGCAAGTGACCCTAAAAGAGTTAGACTTTTATCAATTCCAACGATTCTGAATAACCTCCTACATTATTTCCAGACGACCCATGCAGCTCACCGGACCTACAATCGTCTCGGGACTCCATAGACACCCTCCGCAACGTCACCATAAAGCAGGAGCCTCTCAAAACGGAGCAGTTTCAAAGCCTGGACGACCAACGCGTTCTGGACCTCAAGTACACGCCCATACAGCCACATCAGAGGAGTCTTAGTATGAACCGGGTAAGGAATTCTACTCACCTAAAATCTAGCTCTAGTTTGGAATTTTCTAGTCTTAGGAACTGAAGATAGAGCAGCAAAGCATGAAACACCAACTAAAGGCTCTTTTTGGTTGGAAGGTCAGGTGGTAAGAAAGACAACAAAATCACCATAACCTCTAAAAACGGAGCAGTTCCAAAGCCTGGACGACCAACATGTGTTGGACCTCACACCCATATACACACAGACAGAATTGCAGCACAAATGATTTTTTATTATTTTGCGGTCCATATTTTAATTAATTCGAATGACCGACGGATGGAAATGCTTTCGCGGGTCGGAGTTGGCCCGCGGACCGTACTATGCCCACCACGCGTCTAATAAGACGTTTACACTATGTAATTATGGAAAAAATAGGGACCAGGGAATATCATGTAGACGCCTTTCTACTCATGCCCGGAGTTGCCGTCAAAAACAATTTTTCGGGAGATACCAATTACATCTGAGAAAAAAATTTTATATCTGTGAACACCACAATCTGCATTTGGCAAACCGTCTTGTGATGTCATCAGTGGAACGTTTAGCGATGATGAATAAAGGATGAGTCACGTTAGACCGGGCAATGCCCGGGCCGGAGCCCCCGGAGCTTCGTTTTCTATGGAAAGTATCACCTGTAATTGTTATAGAAAAGTTTTAATAATGAACCTATTTGCTTCAGATATCGGTGGTCACGGAAAGCGCCCCGCTGCGTCGCCCTTCGTCCCCCGTAGCCAAGATGGAGGCCCAGCTGATGCCGCAGCCTCCAGGGGAGATACAGAACCTCACCATCAAGAAGGAGAGTCGAGAGTTGTCAGGTGAGCACCGACTATCCCCGTATCTACACCAAATGTATGGCCAAGCGCGCACTAATTTTAATTTTTGCGACACGATTTTAGAATCGCGCTGTAATACCTACATATATTTTTGTCGTATATGCTGACATATAAACACATACGGTGCATTTCTACGACAAAATTATCGCACGACTAAAAATCGTAGTGCGCGCTTGGCCTGACATTATGATTTCACGTGGAATACGAATTCTAGTAGATACCTACCTCAAAATTTAATGATGTAATTTTTTAAACACTTATTTATGCAGAAAGTGCAGTTTATTGTGCGGTTTCGTAAATGGTCAATATATATTGTTTTGGTTTATAAATTAGCTATCAATATTTTTGACCCCATGAAGAATACCTACAAGTCGTCAATATCATGTCTCCTTTCAGAGCTAAAATGCGAGCCGTCAGTGGGCATGGACAAGTTGCTGGGCGCTCTCCACGGCTCCCCACTGCTGGGCAGACTGCCGCGGGTCCAGTCCAGCGCCAGCACGGACTCCGCCGTCCATTCCATGTACACACACAGGTAAGGCTACCACCATGCCCCATCAACTTTTTCTTGTCACTCGTTGCCATGGTTACGTTCTCCTGGACCACTCTTTAAAACATATACACATAAATATTTATAATATTTTATATAAGTACCTAAATAAACTAAGTAAATAGGAACAAAAAAAACTATACTCATCCTTTTCTTTTGGGTGCTAGAGTCAGACCAAGAATAGTCTGCAGCGGATTTGATAGCCCACGCAGTGCAAGTGTTATTTTAAACGTCAAACTTCTATGAAATTATGACGTATAAATGACACTTGCACTGCGTGGGCTATCAAATCCGCTGCAGACTTTTTTTGGTCCGACTCTAGTACTAGTGTTAGACAAAGATAGTATGACTCTCTGTCTATGTTTGAAATAAGACAGTCCTTTGACGCACTATACCTATTTGACATTCATTTGTTTCCAGTGTCTACAGCAGCCCGTCGGCCAGTCCGCGAGCGTCGCGGCACTACACCCCGTCTCTTTCTCGCAACAACAGCGACGCATCGCACTCTTCCTGTTACTCTTACAGCTCGGAGTTCTCACCCACACACTCACCTGTCCAGGTAATGGAATGTCCAATTTTGCTAGAACCCATAAACTACGAATCCTCTAGACGGAGTTTAGAGCAATTATTTCATGAAACCGATGCTGCCAAAAATACTGGGGTGCGGGGGACGAGGTGAGCGAGTCCCGTGTCGTGATTGGTCCGTTCAAAGACACGGACGTCACACAAAGACACTTTGACTCGAAAATGGAGTAAAACTACCGTATATTTGTGGCAGAGGGGGTAGCGCTACTATGCTCAGTCTGGAGGATGTCTTGTCTGTGGCTAGAACCCATAAATTACTGTACCCATAAATACCTACAGCAAAGCGATTTTTTTACTAACTAACTATGTAGCTATAACACAATGCAAATAAAATTATTATATAATTTTTTATGCAAAATTATGCACCAGCGATTGTAGATTTTGTTCTATGAAATGAAAATGCATACTTTATTACATAATATTATGTGCCAATTTTATTTCTTAATTCATATTTCTCACAAAATAAATGCTTGAGCGATTTAAATACTATTTTATAAATTTGTTATTTATTTTATTTATTACATATTTATTTTAGTTTGTGATAGTGTTGTGTTGTTTATTTTGTGTGTATTTATGTTGCCTATTACGAAATTCGATTATGGACGATAATGTTTCACTGAAATACTAGAATATGTCGTAGACTTTTCACATCTCATCATCTCCCTCGCGTTGTCCCAGCATTTTGCCACGGCTCATGGGAGCCTGGGGTCCGCTTGGCAACTAATCCCAGTAATTGGCGTGGGCACTAGCTTTTACGAAAGCGACTGCCATCTGACCTTCCAACCCAGAGGGTAGACTAGGCCCGTATTGCGATTAGTCCGGTTTCCTCACGATGTTTTCCTTTACCGAAAAGCGACTGGTAAATATCAAATGATATTTTGTACATAAGTACCGAAAAACTCATTGGTACGAGCCGGGGTTCGAACCCGCTACCTCCGGATTGCATGCTCTTACCGCTAGGCCACCAGCGGTTTTTCACATCTCATATTCATTCATTAATGAATCTGGTTAAACTGATAGGTATAAACAGACAGGGTTCGAATGCGCAATTCCGGACTACCGTATCGCTACCCTTAGGGCCCATTTCTCGAATGGTATGAGACTAATTTTATTGGTGTGTTATGGTAACCCATACGGTTAGACAGTTCCTAGACTAAAAACGGGTTGCACTCCGGGAGTGCCGACAGAAGTGAAAACTCAATGACACGTCTTACGCTCTCGCGAGTTTAACATTTTTACCCCATCAAAAAAAAGTGCACAGCGCCGCTAAAGAAGTTTTCACTTCAATAATATTGTATGATGTAAAATATCCTCGTAAGGCCCTCGGTCCTATCCGTAGTATACTTTCCTTCAATGTAATTTAAAACCTTTTTCAATTCGAGCAGAGTTGCGTTTCTTTTGTTTCGTTCGGTCTTGAAACAAAAGGAAGTCATCCATATTTCCTTGGCATTATTTTACATGGTGGACCATAGTAGGATGTACTGATAGGTAGAATACCAACTGTTCGTTTAAATAGTTGGATGTTTCGTCTGTCTGTGAGGTGCCCACGTCCCAGATCATACAACAATGCTTTATTTGGGGTACATTGTTTCCAAGATTTGCTCACTCATTATTAATCAAATATAATTCCTTACACATACTGATAGCTGACCATGCGATTTATAAGTTTCATTCAATCTAAAGCGAAAGACGAACAAAGTATGCCAGGAAGCGAAATTGTTGCAAACGAAACTTTTTATTTATGTATAAACATTCCTTATCCTCCCTAAGTACGCGTACAAATTTTTGTACATATTCCAAAAATATTTTGAACTTTCATTGAGTAACTAAGGATTCCAAATTCAAAAACAAAACAAATGCTTCTGGGTCTCAGGAGGCTAAGCAGTAGCTAAATGCAGCTGTCGGGCTCGGCTAGTATTCGGAGGCTTTTTCTAAAGCTCCGTAAATAAAAAGTTGCGTTCGTCAGGGCTGACCGCATACTTAGTTGACTCTTTGGCTGACCGGATGGCGACGTAAGGTTATGCGACTGTAATAAAAGAGAATATAACCAGTAATACGTACTGTAATAAACAGAAAATAGAAGAACCTACCCTAATTATGATTTATGACGTTTTTAGAAATGACAATTTGAAATAGTGTAACAAATTGAAGCATTATTTCAACATTTGATGATTATTATGGAAGTATCTTTTGGTGCTTCTTATGTATGAGTAAGTATAACCTCTCCATATTAACATCATTGGCTAGTAGCAGTTATATGGTAGGTAATACCTATAATTGTATCAGAGATAGGAAAAAAAACACCAGTAGAAAATTTGTCAGGAAACGCCATAAAATAACACTACATTGAAACCGTTTCAGAGTCGGCATCCGCACGTCCTCTACCGAGAACAGAATCCCGTGTTCCCCGCGTCGCCGGCCGACGACGAGGATACAGGCGAAGACCGTCTACACCACCACCAGGGCATCAGTAGGCAGCAGCTCATTAACAGGTAAAGGGCACGGTCGCCATGTAACGACTCTACCGGGAACAGAACACCGTGTTCCCCGCGTCGCCGGCCAAGACGGGGATACAGGCGAAGACCGTCTACACCACCACCAGGGCATCAGTAGGCAGCAGCTCATTAACAGGTAAAGGGCACGGTCGCCATGTAACGCTTCTACCGAGAACAGAACCCCATGTTCCCCGCGTCGCCGGCCAAGAGGAGGATACAGGCGAAGACCGTCTACACCACCACCAAGGCATTAGCAGGCAGCAGCTCATTAACAGGTAAAGGGCACGGTCGCCATGTAACGCCTCTACCGGGAACAGAACCCCGTGTTCCCCGCGTCGCCGGCCGACGACGAGGATACAGGCGAAGACCGTCTACACCACCACCAGGGCATCAGCAGGCAGCAGCTCATTAACAGGTAAAGGGCAGGGTCGCCATGTAACATGCGTTCAGCTAGTTCTACACAAACTAGCTTCGATGTCTCCATTAAATTCGTTTACCATGGCTCACGCTAGAACGGTCCAGGTTCGGGCCCAGACCGCGACACGTCAGTTTTAGAAAGCATCACTTTGATTTCCATACATCGAAACGGCTTCTAACGTTTCATGGTGACGTCACGATGTATTGCCATTTTCTTAGAAGCGTTTCGCCAGTAAAGTGCGGGTGCCAGACTTTGACCATCATTTGTGACTTTTGTATTGCTTTAAGACAATGGGTCCGATACAGACATTTGATCCTGAAAACAAACCTGATCGACTGATACCACTCATAAAAAAAATTAAATACCCTATTCTGGTTGCTGATGGTTTCTTTCCTTACAGCCCCTGCCCCATATGCGGCGACAAAATCAGCGGTTTCCACTACGGCATATTCTCCTGCGAGTCCTGCAAAGGCTTTTTCAAGCGGACCGTCCAAAACAGAAAGAACTACATGTGTCTGCGCGGCGGCAGCTGTCCGGTCACCGTGGCCACGAGGAAAAAGTGCCCCGCGTGTCGATTCGACAAGTGCCTCGGCACTGGGATGAAGCTGGAAGGTAAGGCACTAAAATTACTCATGCACTTTTATTTTTATCCCAGTGGTTGAATGATGTGTTTTAACTTAATAAATCCAATGATACTCGTACTTTTGGTGTTTGATTCAAATCCCGGTAAGGGTCAGCAGATCTGTAATCTTCAACGAGTAAGTGGATATATGTAGTTAGCTGAAATTTGGATTCTTTACAAAGTATTGCGAAATGATAAAGAAGTAACGACCAACTTGAATAGGTACCTTAACGTCAAAATTAGGCGAGAAAATCTTCTGTACTTCAGTGTTTAACCCTTTCACCGTCAAAGACGTTAACTAACGCGCGCGGATACAGCCCAATATCAATCTTTGTGTATCAGACAACTCCGACAGCAAGGTGTACTAAAACGCGCCGCACACGACAGGCGTGACGCACGGTTAAACTTCAAATTTCTAACAACTTTGTTTGTTTCCAGCCATAAGAGAAGATCGAACACGAGGCGGCCGCTCGACGTACCAATGCTCATACACACTATCAGGAGCAGTGTCGACCGGGTCTCTACTATCCGCACCCGTCCCTCCTACACTACGCCACGCCTCGAGCCTCACTTGCGTAAGTTAATTAACGAGGCATCTCGCGAGTGCCTCACGAGGCATTACGACAGCGTAATGCCTCGTGATTGAGGCCCGCGGGCTATACAGAGAGATTTTTCACGCGGAATTTCCTCGTGATCGCGCTAACCTTACATTATTTACTTATTTCAAGACCATAAAAGGCACCAAGAAAGATGCATGCTTGAATCTGGAGCTCAAATGGACAAACATCTTTACAGAAGACCATAGTTGTAATGACACTGCTATGCTACTACGTGGGATTTTGTGTCCTAATGGTAAGGTCGATGTACCAATGCTCGTTCACATACTCGGGAGCAGTATCGATAGGGTCACTGTGACTGGTCACTACTATCCGAGCCCTTGCCCGTATAAAAAATACTTACATGTAGAAAGTCAGGACACTAAGCGAGTTCGCACAGACTGAGACGCCTCGCAGGAAATTGCCGCGCGAGGCAGCGCGCTCAGTCAAAACGTGTCTTGTCCGAGGCATCGTGGCCGCGCGTGCAGACTGCACTCGGTGGACCTTATGCGTTTTGTAATAAGGTCCAACGATGTACAGTTACGAGTGTTGCTGTTTGTACATCGACACGAACGGCCAGGTTGGAATAAATAAGCATTATTTACTCCTTAGAGATTTTTTAAATTATGTTTTATAGTAATAGTGTTTTTTGTTGACAGGTCAACGGCCCCGGGTCGTACAGTCGAGGGGAGTCCAGCAACAGCCGGCTCACACCAGACATTCCCCCGTTATTGCAGGTAACTTTTGGTTTATTTACTACAACTATAGGGGAAAGGTGGCTAAGATGAACTAAAGTCTAAACTAAAGTATTAACTGTCTTGTTAGGGTTACTGAATAAAACTTAATATGAAAGCGTTGCCGCTTAGTATTCTTGATATTACGTACAGTAATGAATGGCAGCAGAATATTAGAATATGTAAGATAAGATAAGATAGTTTATTCAAGTGGGCATATTACAATGCGCTTATGAACGTCAAATAAAGCTGCACCGGCTACAACCCTGCCTCGAGAAGATTTAATTCCCCCTTCAATTGGAGGAGGGTATCCCAACATTGGACCGGCAACAAACTCGGTCATTGTAAACCGCCGTGCCGGTCATTGTAATTCACGATATTCAATATCATTTCTTTTGAAAATAAATCAAATTTGTTTATAAAACATTACCTTCTGAGCGTGTAACCACAAAATTTATTGAATATAAAGCAAATCAAAAAACAAAATATCCCATACACGTGAAAAAAATCCGTATTTCTGTGCCATGGTTAATCCAGAAAAAGTAAAGCTTGTAAACATACGTATTATTACTAAATACAAGTTTATTTACCCCAGGAAATAATGGATGTGGAGCATCTCTGGCAATACAACGAGTCGGAGCTGAACCGCCTGGGCAAGTCTACGGGTAGCCCCTCGGCTAACCCCCTACTAGCCGCGTCAGGGATCACGGCCCAGAACTCGAGCCCCGACTTCCTGGCAGACTTGTGCAACATAGCCGACCACAGGCTGTACAAGATCGTCAAGTGGTGCAAGAGCCTGCCGCTGTTTAAGAATATTTCGGTAATTTGCACTACAATGGTGCAAGATTTTATGTAATATACCGCCGAGACGTCTATTAGGTTAAGTAAAGGTGACAGTCCATTTCCAACCGCAGCTGCACTACTGTTAATTTTACTATGGAAATTGACAGTAACAGCGACGCATTCAGTACCAGTAGTGCAGCTGCGGTCAGAAATGGAATGTTACCCTAAGACTCACATTCATCACTACATAGTATAAAACAAAGTCGCTTCCCTGTCTGTCTGCTTGTATGTATGCTTAGATCTTTAAAATTAAGCAACGGATTTTGATGCGGTTTTTTTAATAGATAGAGTGATTCAAGAGGAAGGTTTTTGGACAATTTGTTAACCCGCGCGGGGCGGGTCGCTAGTATACAATACAATCCAACCCATCAAGTGATGTAAGAGTGGTTCATATATTTATGTCGAATCACGGAATGGTTTTTTAACTAGTTTTATAAAGCAGGGTTTGAATCTCACGGCACCAAAAGAGTCTAAAATGGGTTGTAGAATTCCTTGAAATCTCTGTCAAATACAATCTACGCTATGTTTTGAATGGAAGAAACAGACACGAAATAACACTCCATTAAATAATAAAATTCATAGGTTAAAAAATGAGGTTTATTAGCATTTATAGTACATTCCGCAGCAGAAGTGGCTAAAGATCGGTTTTCCTAGGATAGCGGCACGGTCATATAGCGGCCGTCTCCATACTAAATAATACGGCTAAATATGGATGTCGTAGTATTTGTATGGAGACGGCCGTTATATGACGGCACCGCTTTCGGAGGAAACCAAAGCTTAAGCGGGCGAGTGTTCATAATTATTATTCTCAACAATAAAGTCGCGTCAAGATTATTTTGAACACCTCGCCCGCTTAGCAACTATTGCTGCTGACTGTATCCATTCCTTTGCAGATCGACGACCAGATCTGCTTGCTGATCAACAGTTGGTGCGAGCTGCTAGTACTGTCTTGCTGCTATCGCGGCGTGGGGACCCCGGGGGAAGTGCGGGTAGGGGGAGGGAGGGGCATCACGCTACACCAGGCTGCCAAGTAAGTCACTACATCTTATAAAACAAGTCACCCGCCGCTTCTGTCTCTTTGAGTGTTTGTTTGCGATAAACTCAAGAAATACTGAACGGATATTCATGCGGTTTTCACCTATCGATAGAGTGATTCTTTAGGAAGGTTTGTGTGTAATTTGTTAACCCGTACGAAGCTGGGACGAGACGCTAGTATAGTCTAAGTTTACACGTCTGTTACTGATCAATAGTGCGAGCTACTGGTACCTATTGTAGTATCATAGAGAAAAAAATACATAAAGTGCTCACTCCATACATCAGTTTTGGTACCAAAAAGACGTTTATTTTCATAGTCGACATCTAGCATCGAGTAGCGGAATTATCAGTACTGCTACTTGACAATAGATGTTGCACCGACCCAAAAGTGTAATGCTCAACAATTTTCAGCTAATAATATTTATAACCGGATTAGCCGGAACTCTATTTTCAACTCCTGCTTTAATATTAGTTGTAAATTGTTGTTCAATACAATTTTCGTGAGTACTGATAATTCCGCTTACTCGATGCAAGGTGTCTCGGCTACGAAAATAATAGTCTTTTTCATACCAAAACTGATGTATGGAGTGAGCACTCTATTCTTACTATATTTTTCTATGGTACTGTAGTACTGCTAGAAAGTGGGTACTTCATACGATTCCTTTATTGTAGACATGAGGTTGAGGCTGACCTTCGACATCTGTTCCCAGATTGGGTCTGACTCCGTGCATAGAGCGTATGCTGAGCTTCACGGACCACCTGCGGCGGTTAAGGGTCGATAGGTACGAGTATGTGGCCCTCAAGGTCATCGTGTTACTCACTTCAGGTAAGAGAGTTCATGAGAGTAAAGACTCATTTAGACGGTGCGAGAACTCGCATGCGAGTTTCATTACATTGCGTTATTTGATCGGTCGGCTGAATTGATGTAACCTCAATGGTCCGCAATGTAAACTAAAATCGTATACGAGTTCGCGCGCCGTCTAAATGAGCCCTATAGTACATTGTTGCCGAGGGATGAAGAAAAGTCATTTTCTGACGAGGTACCTAGATGCCAGGCCGAGGCAAAAGCTCCGAGTTCGACTGCTGCCGGTGCGTAACTACGCGGAACGAATGTGTACATAACGTATGCTAAATATATTTCAGTATGTCCTTACATGTTTGAGAAAAGCACTATGTATACCTCGGTGGAAACAGGCATTTTCCAACACAATCAACAATGTACTAAAACTTGAATAGTACGCGTGTAAGTCGCGTGACACGATACAAAACAGTTTCAACAATGACTTGTCTTTTCAGATGCCCCAGAGCTAAGAGAAGCGGAGAAAGTCCGCGCTTCGCAAGAGAAGGCGCTGGGTGCGCTCCAGGCGTACACAGCATCCCATTCGCCCGACACGCCAGCCAAGTTCGGAGAGCTGTTGCTGCGTATACCGGAGCTGCAGCGCACCTGCCAGGTAACACACACACACACACATACACGCCACACTCGCCCGACACGCCCGCCAAGTTCGGCGAGCTGCCACACACACATACACGCCACACTCGCCCAACACGTCCGCCAAATTCGGCGAGCTGCTGCTGCGTATACTGGAGCTGCAGCGCACCTGCCAGGTAACACACACACACATACACGCCACACTCGCCCGCCAAGTTCGGCGAGCTGCTGCTGCGTATACCGGAGCTGCAGCGCACCTGCCAGGTAACACACACACATACACGACACACTCGCCCGCCAAGTTCGGCGAGCTGCTGCTGCGTATACCGGAGCTGCAGCGCACCTGCCAGGTAACACACACACATACACGCCACACTCGCCCGACATGCCCGCCAAGTTCGGCGATGTGCTGCTGCGTATACCGGAGCTGCAGCGCACCTGCCAGGTAACACACACACACACACGCCACACTCGCCCGACACGCCCGCCAAGTTCGGCGAGCTGCTGCTGCGTATACCGGAGCTGTAGCGCACCTGCCAGGTAACACACACACATACACGACACACTCGCCCGTCACGCCCGCCAAGTTCGGAGAGCTGTTGCTGCGTATACCGGAGCTGCAGCGCACCTGCCAGGTAACACACACACATACACGCCACACTCGCCCGACAGGCCCGCCAAGTTCGGCGAGCTGCCACACACACATACACGCCACACTCGCCCAACACGTCCGCCAAGTTCGGCGAGCTGCTGCTGCGTATACCGGAGCTGCAGCGCACCTGCCAGGTAACACACACATACACGCCACACTCGCCCGACACGCCCGCCAAGTTCGGCGAGCTGCCACACACACATACACGCCACACTCGCCCAACACGTCCGCCAAGTTCGGCGAGCTGCTGCTGCGTATACCGGAGCTGCAGCGCACCTGCCAGGTAACACACACACATACACGCCACACTCGCCCGACAGGCCCGCCAAGTTCGGCGAGCTGCCACACACACATACACGCCACACTCGCCCAACACGTCCGCCAAGTTCGGCGAGCTGCTGCTGCGTATACCGGAGCTGCAGCGCACCTGCCAGGTAACACACACACATACACGCACACACACGCCACACTCGCCCGACATGCACGCCAAGTTCGTGCATCAAAGTCAAAGTTATGTCGGTAAGCGGAGAAACCGGCGGCACATTCTGTTGCTGCATATACCAGAGCTGCAGTGCACTTGGCAGGTAACATATACATACACGCCACACTCGCCCGACATTTTTTTTTAAATCTGATTTTTATTGAGGCTTTGGACTCGCCCGACATGCACGCCAAGTTCGCGCTTCAAAGTCAAAGTTATGTATGTAAGCTAAGAAAGTCCGCGCCTCACAAGAAAAGGGACTAGATGTTTATATAATCACCGTTACAAGACATATTAAAAATTTAAAATAGCTGATTTTCTAAAGGATATCTAATTTATTTCCACTCCAGTAAATTAATCCAAACTCTCCTATTTCAGTTCTTCATGCAAGTCGGCAAAGAAATGTTGAACCCGGCAAACAAAAGCAAAGATGGCGATGGTCCCAGCTTCAACCTGCTGATGGAGCTGCTGAGGGGAGACCACTGACACTACACTCTGGTATTTGCTCAATATCGGACCTTAAAGGTGTACACATGTACGAGTTTTGGGGCGAGAATCGTATGCGATTATTTCGAGTGTAAGTTTATACTTTACGGTTTTACTCACGTTTCGTGCGACAGATTTCGGAGAGAGCGGAGGGCCTACCGCGATAAACGAAAATTGGAATTAGGCGGATAAAGAAATGTAGATTTTCATGGTAGGTTTGCCAAAATTATACATGAAATGAAAAGTAAAAATGACAGAGACGATGTTAAAGTGGCGTCATAATTTCCATACATTATTTAAGTTTCGGCTAGGTCCATAGGTCTCCATTTTTAAGCACGGAGAGTATTGGGAGTATTGGGACCCGTTAGTTTTGACAACCAGTAATACTTGAGTAAAACCGTAAAATTATGAAAGTATGACTCATGAAAGTTACAAGTCGATTGTAGTTCATATACTTTCTATAATCGTAGCTTAGTGGCAAGAAACTCGTACTATGTATGTAAAATCGTTCGTTGCCATTCGAAAACCATTTAGAAATTCTAGCGCTTTTACAATTACGTAGGTACTTATTGTAAGTATCCGATGGATGTTTTGTAATTGTAAAAGTATAGGTCCAAATGCTCATAACAGAAACTCGCAAGCTGTTTTAGAAGTACTTTCTATAACGTTTAAAATACACAGGTCTTGTAACACATAGTTTCCTATTCCTAGTTCGGACACACATGGGGCATTATCTATGAAAAGGGACCTTATTGTCGATGGCGCTTACGCCGCACAGCGTCGCGCGGCATTGTATTTATATCGGAGCATCGTTAATAATGGCGTAACCGCCATCGACAATAAGGTCCCTTTTCATAGATAACGTCACATATGCTGTTAACTGCCTTTTCGTGAACGGACGGATTTTTATTTAGTTATCGAATTTTTTTTCATTAGTTCCATATAATTTGGTGGATATGAAATAACATAAGTAACTGTCACCCCTGAATACTTTTCCGAGTAGAAATATTATTTCTACTCGGAAAAGTATTCTAGGTTGATTGCTCTATAGAGTCGTGACTTTTATGTTAAGGTATGAGAGAATGGTAGATATTTTTGATACGCTACTTTTGATTCCGACTGTCTTAATCCAACGCGAATGTACAATAAGTCAACGAAAAGACAGTTCACACGTATACTGCATAAGCCACCAATTTACTGGTGTTAATTTATAAATTATATTTCATTACTGTTGGGACTAAATGCAGTTCCAATCAACATTTTTTTGTTGTTATTTTTCCCGTCAGCCAGGAGACAATAGTTACTCGTTTGTTAGAAAAGATATATTACGCGATAATAATAACATGATTAGTAATTTATTATACCTTGTGGTTTTAAAGTGTGACTCAGGAGACGAAATTATGGCAACGAGTAACAAAAAAAGTTAACTGCCCCAACTTATTACTTGAGATTGCCATTGACAATCGCATCTCACGGAATATGTGAATTTAGATTTAGCCATTTTGTAAAATAAATATATGGCGCTATGTATATATATGTGAAAATAAACTAATAATATTTTGGTAAACTTTAAATAGATACTCGTATGTTTTGATACGTATTTAATATTAAGCGATCTGCTGCAATATGTCTGGTGAAATTGAATATTTACATATATCTATTTATTAAGTGCCATACGTCTAAGAATATATTTGCCAAAACCGTAAAGAATTCTGGCGTGTATAATGACTTGTATGACAGTATAGATGATAGTTTTATTAATAACTACGTGTTGTTTACTTGTTTTTTTTTAACTATGTTTTTTTTTTCAAGTCGATAATCACATTCAATTTTACTTAAAATAACTCCGTTTTTTTTTTCAAGCATTCCTACAAAAACAAATTATCGTATCAAAAATTACCTTACGTGGCCAGCGTATACCTACTTTTAATTAGAATTGCAGTCATGTATTACTTAATTTTTAAGTTCTAATGATGCTTTTCGAACTAAAGTCTCCGTCAATAGAACTTGCTAACTATGTAAACAAACAACGTAACTTTGTTTTATCACTGTTTCTCTTTGAATTTTCACACCACCTCATCAAACACCATTGAAACTATACACATATACACTATTGAAACGGTCCGTTCCGTAAAATACATAAATATATAACTGTATCTTGGATATTTAATTAAAAGTTTAAAGTGGTTTCATAAGTTAGGTTATTAGGACCTGATGCAATGACGTTTTTGTTTCTTTTAAATTCTACAATTGTCTATGATGGGTAGTGTTGTGACTAAAGTTTATGATATAAACCCGCTACACACTACCCAACTCACGCCCTGTACAGTGGGCCAAGAAAATTTTGACAAAAGTTTCTGCGAGATCTAACGATCGCTAAGGTTGACAATGACGTACAGTTGACGTACGTGTGTCGACCTTGTTGTCTCATGACGTTCAAACGAACCTCAACCGTAGAGTGGTAGACCACTTTCTTGGCCCACTGTACCTACCGCCGCGGTTGTAAAATACATCAATACATCATTCTTAAGTACCAATGTGTCTTCGGATCGTGATTTAACGAATTAAAAATAAGTAACTACTTGTTTTTTACTTTTGGTATTTTATTATTTGATCTGGTTTGACATTAGTAAAGTAGTAAGTAAGAGTCTTGCCCATCACTAGTAAATTCATCATTCAGAGACAATTTCAATATGGCGCTTTGTTTACATAGCAAGTTCTATTGACGGAGACTTTAAATATTTTTTACCTTTCCTTGAGGTATAACACTATTTACTATCACGTATGTCATATGACTTTCATCAAATCAATTATATAATAAAAACTCGTATTATGTATCTAAGTATTAACTAAAATTTATATTTATTTCAGTATTATTTCCTAATGCAAAGTTTTTAAAATAAAATCTTGTTACATTATATTTTTGCATTATAGATTTTTTCTATACATTTGTTATAACGAAATTTGGCCAAACAAGGTATTTTTTGGTATTATCATTGAGCTTATCTTTATTATTAGGACCAAATTGATATTTGAGATGAAATTAAATGAAAATCTTTCACCTGTTATGAAATATTTTAAAAATTTCGTTAGTCTTTCAATTTAATGCAACGACAACAATAAACGATTACCTATGTTTTTATTCGATTCATCTTGTATGAGTACAAGGTCGAAAAAATCTAAAAATTGTGAATTTCTGGAACTCATACACCAAACTTTTGTTTAATATGTATGTTAGGAATACGCCCAACTTCTATATTGTGTATATACAGTAGGTAAGTAATATGTTCTAAATAATTTACGTGTTTTCTTCCGGTAGGTAAAAGACATTAGTAGTCAACACTTCAACAGGAGTTATTCCGCTATACTGCCGATTATTAATAAACATTTAAGTTATAGTCATTGGTTTATAATATATAAAAAGTGGTAGCTATTACGTGTCTACATAAGTGTATAACTAAAAGTATTTGGTTATTCAGTCTAATGAAATGTATGTTTTTGTAAAGAAGGACTAGTAGTAAAACGCCTTGCTTTTTGTATGGCTTTAGTTAAATGCTTAAACGGGCACACTCTATGTATGCATTTTATACGGAAATTAAGTACTTTAGGCAATATGTCTATCTAACTTAAAAGCATCTTGCCCTCGCATTTTTAAAGTAATACTAGACTAAGTATAAATGGTATAACATAGCATATATTTTTGCAATAATGGCACGATAACCTAATCATATCATACAGCAATATCTATATTATCTATGTGCATTATCTTTATCATAATAGTAGACATTGACTGAAAATAGATGAAAACATTCATATAACTATTGTAGCTATATTTTTGTAGGTCAATATTTATATAGATTTTTTATAGTATCAGTACCTATGCTAATTGCCTAGACATAAATCCTTCCCTAACTCCTATCAGGAACATATTACATTTCCTATATATATCCTATTTATTTCTCTTAGAAACAAAAACTCTGTTCTTGTTCTAACCCTATGACCGCTTTATGTCATATTAAATATGTTAGCACGCGTTAAAATGATGTGTGCAAGTCATGTTACATTGAGATTACGCGTGATATTTATAAGCGTTCTGGGCTCAGTGAGCAAGTTGGTGCCTAAGGCGCCTAAAAAGTTAACCATTTACGTCAGTCTTCTGGTTTAGCAACCGCCTCGTCTCTCCATATAATCTTAGTACCTTTTTCCTTTTAAAGCATTTTTCCCATTTTCTTAGCTCTTGACATGGCATTCTTCTTGTCATTATAGATCAAGATAACATCTTGAAGGTTTGTTCCTGGTTCGTCGTATTCCTGTTTCGTCGGAATTATATACATATAATTAAATATGTCTTGCAGTAAACCAGTATTTACTAAGTATTTACTGGTTTACTGCACGACATATTTAATTATATACATGTATATAATTCCGACGAAACATGAATACGACGAAACAGGAATACGACGAACCAGGAACAAACCATCTTGAATTTATTTTACACTGGTAAATCAGCACTAAATATCTGAAATCCATAGCTAGTAAGCGACCACTGTACCAGTGGTTATCGTGTTTCCCTGTAGTGACTTAAAATCAATAGTGATTATGGTCAATCGCTGGTCTGTTGTAATAAAAAAAAGGCGCTAACTTAGCCAATAATCTAAAATCATACTAATTAAGAACATGCGAATATTCTGGCTTATACTGGGTGGATCGACTATTTCTTAGTGATATTTTTCCGTCAGCCAAGGGACAGTAGTGACATAGCATGTTAGAAGGAACATCGTACCACCTTCTAGTTAAATGTTTGTTGATTGCATATTATGGAAGTTTATAACTACCACAGTGTATTATTTGTTGAAGAACGCGTGACAAGAAGTAGTTGATACATCCACCTGTGTCTGCAAGTGTGACTTTCTAATATTTTCTACTATGCTTTATGTACACACCATTGTATCATACGTACTTAGTATAGTATAGATATGTCATGTGTTAACCCAGGCATAAGGCTAGCCGGCTTGTGCCTTCACAGTAGCTATACATAGTAACTCATATACTTAATGTAATCTGTACGCTTTCTGTAGTTCTATTAGGCTGCCGTTTAGTACTAATGCTAACTAACTTAGTGCTAATTAAAAAAAAAACATTCGTCCCATATACACTAACATTTAACAAATAATAAGTGGAATGTATGGGAATCAATACATTCTATGACGCTCCTCTTTCCGCACGGAGTCAAAAAGAGATTTAAGACATGCAACAAACCAACAAATAGTAACAAAATTATCATACCTACGTACGGAACCCAAGGAATACAGTTCGCATAAACCAGCTTTATCCCACAGACGTATGTGCGCATTACAAAAGATAAATTCTTGTTTTTACGCAAACTTTCTAAATCTATTTTACACGTTGAATACATCCGAATTGAAGCGATATCTGCAGGTACTGAGCAGTTAATATTTTTTATAAACATTCACCCTCGAATTGATTTAAGGTGGATAAAAAAAATGTAGTTATTCTGGCACGTCAACTAGGAGACAACAGTAACACAGAAAAAATGCTAAAATCAACGATTATCCTTAAAATAAGCCGTACGAAATCCTATAAACCCATGACTTTGAATAGTGACCCAGGAGACATATCTAATTCTAATGGTGCTCCCACCATAGGTTGTCATATAATATAACAGGAAGAAAATAATAAATCTGTCCTTGTCACACGATGTTATATAACATTTTATAACAGCCAATGAGGGAGAAAAGTTGATCAAAGTCAAATTCAAAGTCAAACAAAATATAATTTATTCATGTAGGCCAAGCAACAAGAACTCACCCCAACGCATTATTATTTATATTATGTAATATTATATTTTATTTACAATGTTTATGCTTTAGGCAGCTTAATATCTTTTACATAAAGACAATAGTTAAGCAGGTCCTTTATAATAGTTAGTTACATATGTATTTTGTGTATAACGACATATATTACCCAACACATGTTTTACGAAGTTTACATTTTTATGTTTTTTTTCTATAGTAAATCATATCTGGAGATTAATTTTCAGGTTTCCGTTGTTTGTAGGAATAACCACACAAGGCCAGGGTTATTACGACACTTAAAAAAATATTCATCTCAAAAACAATACTTGCCCGTTCAGTTTGAATACTTTGAACTAGTTTGTACCACACTTAGAGGGCACTGTATGCTTTTTGTAGCTGCTTATTTGAGTTATACTTTTAAATATATTCGCTGTGCAATTCTATTCGGGCATTTGTCCAATTTATAAATTATGTGTAATATAATTCGGTGTGTAACACTATTGGTGCAATATGATTTATTTTTCGAATTTGCATACTTTTATGTGCTATTCACAGATGTTTCCACCAAGTTGTTACCATTGCAAAACCATTGCACACAGGCATTGGGAACAGCTGGGAAAATAGGTGTTACCACTAAAGTGAATTAATTGGTGACAATTTGGCGGTAACAGGTGGAATTAATTTTTTTATGCCCCTAACCCGAAGGGTAACCGGGACAATATTTTTACGCTTCCGCTGTCTGTCTGTCTATTAGCTTTTTGTGTATTAATAAAAAGAGGTCCTCGTGTGAATTTTAGCTTTTCTATCTGTATGTCATGAACCAAAATGGACATTTAAAATTTAAACAGAGTGTAACAGTCAACTTTTTTTGTTGTTTTTTGTTCCGTGAGCCGGGCGACAATAGTAGCAATGTTTGTTAGAAGAAAATGTTATGCTATGTTCTACTAATATGCTAATTAAACCAATGGGGCTTATAACTGCCATAAAAATGTATTTTATATTTAAAATATCATAATTCATAAATTCATAAAACAAGGGTTTTACGAGTGAGTCAGGCGACCGTAACTATTGTAACGAGCGACAAGAAAAAGTTGATTTACCCTGGCGTTTCTTTGCCCTAATCTATGAAGGTACGGAACCCTTTCCTTTTGCGTGGGCCGACACGCGCTTGGCCTGTTTTATAGTGCTTGTATTATTTTTAGTATTAAGTATTTTAAGGATGTATCTAAGAACATATATAAACCAGTCAACACTGCCGACTATTTAGAATTGCTATGAGCAAACTGTTGCAATACTTATTTAAAATAATATTCTCATACAAGTAATAGTGTATGTAATAGATGTAAATTTGGTGTAAGCGCTTGCATTTGATCATTTCCAATAAATTTAGTTTATGTTTATGTAATGTAAAGGTGCGTCCAGACCTGGCGAATGTCGAATAGTGAATAGCTCGCATGCGCGACGCGTTCGCCAGGTCTGGACGCACCTTAAGGGCACAAGTACTTCAATTTAGTAATGCTCATGTAAGTTTAGTGTTAAGACCTTAAATGTGCCACTTCATGCCTCTACTGAGGTCTAATTATAGGTGTATAGAACTGCCGATGGCAAAGAGAGATGCATGACATTTTGTCTCTTTTTTACTTAGGGCTTTTGTCGTTGAGATTTTTATGTGTATCACGAAACAATAAGACATTTAGCTGTAATGACTTATGAACTGATAAGTTAAGTTAGACGTAATACTACGACGTTTTAATAATATTTTTGTATTCTTTAATAAAATGTAAGTAGATTTAGCATGGGATGATTGACTCCTAAGATTTTTATATTAAAAATTTAAGGAAGAAGAAAGAATGGTAACGTCCAATTATTTTTTAGCTTAAAATGTTATTCTTAAGTTTAGTATTGTATTGATATTCTATTATTTTGTAACGTTTAGTTATGGAAATATTTTTTTATATATAGAGAAAAAAGGTAATTACAATTTTTGGATTATATTTTGATTTTTATTACATTTGTATAGGACCCATATTCCCTAAAACCCAATTAGTCTTATTGGCTTGGTCTTTACAATTTCATATTATCTTTATACGATTGAAATTAAGTAAATAAATACTTTTTTTAATTAAGTTACTAAGTAAAAAAAAATTTTTTTTTTTTCATAGGATTAGTTGCAAAGTGGATCTCAAGCTCCCATTAGCCGTGGAAAAAGCTGGTACAAGGTTTCGCCTTCGCAAGATAATGTTTCTTTTCTATCTTAAATGTAAAAAAAATCCTACATATATTATCTTATCTTATAACTTTAAACAAGCAATTCTTGTATATATATCTATATATATATATATATATATATTTATCTCTCTCTCAGATTTCAGAAACGAAGAAATATGCTATAGGTATGGGGGTTTTTGGGGGCGAAAAATCGATCTATTAGTCTTATCTCTGGGAAAACGCGCATTTTTGAGTTTTTTTTTTGTCTCCCAGATATTTTTTTTATACCACTTCGGTGGCAAACAAGCATACGGGCCGCCTGATGGTAAGCAGTCACCGTAACCTATGGACGCCTGCAACTCCAGAGGTGTTACATGCGCGTTGCCGACCTTTTTAAAAACCTGTACGGATATGATGGTCGTTCTTGTCTACGTGACAGCGTGATAAAACGGTGTCCGTCACTTTCTTTCCCACGGTGTTAAACAGTGACAGTTTTTTTATCACGTGGATAAAGATGGATAAAGCTATCCATAATAGGCTGGCTGTACTCTCCTTCTTTGAAGAACCCCAAATAAAAATAAAAATAAATATAAATAAAAAATAAAATATTAAACTGAATAAAAACACATGCATATCTACTTATTCTAGAATTGCATTATCACTAAAAGCAGGGCTAATGCACCTTAACGATAGATCGATTTGATAAGGCCTTATTCATCATCTTCAATCACACATTTTATCATCATCACTTTATCTTGAGTAATGAGTTAATCACTGATTTGAACACTCACTATTTTTACACATTATCATTTATGAAAACGGGATTTAATCGTTTATAATTTGGTTTTAAAGTTATCTCCGACGTCTTATTCATTTAATAAATGATTATTGGACAAAAGAAAAAGTTAATTTAACAAAAATAATAGTAGGTACAGGTGAAACAAGTGTGCTACGCATTGAGGTATATACAAGAGACGACATCTCGAACAAAATGTTTCCGCGCCTCAGAAAAGTGCATGCATGCATGCGAAGCCGAAAATTGTTAATAAAGACGCCACGAGTATTTTTTGACTCAGTTAAACAACGTTGCGTACAATACTTTTTCTACGACCAAACATTTACTTTGAAAACTAAATAATAGTAAATCAACAGTTATTCCATTGCTTACCGGTGAAATGTTATTCCATCCCTTTTATTGTATTTTCTTGTGCTATTGTTGCAACTTTTTAACACTCACGAAGGCATTTTTTAATTTTTTTTTGTTTAATTTTCTGTACATGTGTGGCATCTCATCAGTGGTCGGTGTCGTACTAAAAGCAAAGAAGTGCATGCACTTCTCTGAGGTGCGGAAACATTTTGTTCGAGATGTACAATCTCTTGTATATACCTCAATGGTGCTAAGTTGGTCATTACAGATGAAGCGATATTGTGCAAACCAATGTGTGTAATGGCCAATGCACACGTGTTTCATATGAACTTTTTCAACACACTTGCGAAGAAGTACCTACCGTAAAATGTGCCTACTTTGGTCCCCACTGGGTAATTAATAATTATGCTCCAACCGTTGTTATACCTACATAAAAACTATATCACAACCTCATTTAACACCTCACTATAGTACAACATGATAGTAGACTTACCTACTTAACTTTAAAGCGGAATATAACATAATACCTACCACAATATAATTATTTTAGAATTTAAATGTTGTTATTTTGTAGTAATGAAGGCATATTTTACGGCAGCTACAGTCAATGCGGCCAATTTCGTCATAGGGACAATTCCGTACACGAGCGTAAAGTCATGATCATGACCGTATGGTCATGCCATAGGCACTATAAACATATAAATATACATTTACCTATGGCATATTTAGATAGTATTATATAACTATTACTCTTTGAACATACCTACATCATGTGTCCTCCTAGCTTACGTGGGCAGTCACAAAAATTGTAGGAATCGTAATTTTTCATACGATAAATAAATGTAGCTACACATAGGTGAGGGTGGGGAGGGTCGATCCCTAGGGGACACTTGGTAAACTTCATTTTTAATCAAACCAAACGAGATACAATTTTTTGCGCTGGTAACACTCATTCATTCGTTCCTAACTTCACGTTCTGTCATGGCACTGTATCGGAAAAGTCAGTGGTTCAAAAATGACGGACGGTGAAAGATTTTCTGCGTACTATATTCAATTTTCGGTAAGCTTTAACTGGATTTATTTTATAATATGAGATGGAAATGATGTTAGTGAGTGTGCTTATTTTATTTGTTGTTTATTGAAGTGATGATTAACTTGGATTACATTGATATACGCGAACACATGTTTCGAGTACGGCACGTTTTATAATCTTACTATGTATGGGGAGACTTTGTCTTTTTCTTCAGGGGAGATATGATTCCGGGATCATGTCACCCCCAAAGCGATCAAGTATACATTGTAATAAATTTACTTACAAAATGATTCATAGAGCTATCATAAATATTTTCTTTTCTTTAGTAAATCATGCCGCGAAAGTACGACCAGAGAAACACTGATTTAAACTTTCAAGGTTTTTGACTCATTATTGTTTATTAAAACGGAATTTAATGGCGTATAATTCAGTTTTTAATTATACAACCGACTCCGAAAACGTAATTATCCCTGTGGCCTTTGAAAAGACTGACTAAAGTTGACATCAACATTTTACGAACTCCCGTACTTGGTCTTATTTATCAAGTTAAACGTTTTACACACAGGGGATGTTACTTGGTCGACAAAAAACACTTATTTATTTATTTGGTTTTCAACCGACGATATTTGTTTTTATGGATGAAATGCTATTTCAATGGCTTTCCGACCTTATGTACTATAGAACCGACGGTCCATAGAAAGGATTTTAGGATTATGCAGCTCAAACACCGTCCTCGAAACGTGAGCAGTAAATTTCTAAACTTAGTTATTATACTAAACAATAACGACCAGTGATGGGTAAAAAAATTAAAATTGCTGTAGGTATCTGACGCTAAAAATACCTTCATAAGAACTTTAAAAAAATTAGCTTGTTACAAGAAATTTTATGTTAATAACTTAGATTTTTGTTTTTTTTTTGGTACAAAAATTGATTCCCTATTTTATGTTGTTTTATGGATGATACGATTACATTGTTTTTTAAAAGTATAAGATTATGGATTAATATGTGTAATCTTCATATATTAATTTTCTGTAGATAAAGTGAATAAATTAATGTAGATACTACCCTCGAAATATGACATTACCACTTAAAATCTTTTTACCAAGTGTCCCCAAATCTGGAAGACTTGATCCCTTCGGCTTAGACATCTGATTACCGGAAATACAACTTCAAAGCATGGAAGATGCAATATATATATGTTTGCTGTGTATTTTACAAATTATAGATGCATTGCTAATAGCGATCCGAGTTATATAATCAATGAGAATCTGGTATGGGGAGACATGGTAAAAATATGTTTACCATGTGTCCCAAGAACCAGGGTCACTTGATCCCCCTAGGATCAAGGCTCCCGACCAGGGGTAAACAAGTCTCCCTTACATAGGGGACACATGGTAAAAGTCAACAGTATGGGTTTTCATTAAATAATGATCTAATTTATTGCACAAATCTGTTCTAATTCAAACTATTAATGAAGAGATAAATTCTGAGTCGTATGGTCTATAAAGTTTTTCAATACTACAAATAGTTAAGAAAATGTATGCTAAAAACAAAAGGGGTGATCAACCCTCCCCAGTTTCCCCTAAGTATAAAACAAATTTAGGGTTGTTAATATTAGCATTCCAGAGGCAAAGTCAGAAGAAGGTATGAGTGAATTCACAATCAAAATAATGTTTATTTGTAACAAATCCGATACAGTTAATCACATTATCTTTAAATCAATCACACGACAACATATGTATATAAACGGGTGTTGCATATGCGTAGTTGTTAATCCGGTGCGATGTTGCGCTTTGGTGTGTTGCTTCTGGTGGTTGCCGCGACAGCGGTCCCGCCCGTGACGAAGTCTCGAGATGAGATTGAGGCGTTCAGGAGTTTTTTGGAAAGCGGCAAGACTGGTAGGTTGATCAATTAACTAAGGCGGCTATGAAAGGTGACTACATTTTAAAGTTTAATGCGGCCAAATCCGTCTGTGCTAAATTCTGTATATGAGCGCTTTTTACAAACAATTACAGGATTGTTATCTTCATCGACAAAGCAGCGATTGCTTTTAGTTTCAATAGTCAAAATTAGGTGTACTCTATTGCCTGCTATACAAAAAAAAAGAAAAATACGGTCGTGCAGGTACGGAATTTCCCGCAGACGGATTTGGCCGCATTGACCCCTATTAAATAACAAACCTTTAACTCGACAACGTTCAAATATTGGACGTAACCTGTGACGCCCTTTTTGCATTTTTTCCTAACTAAATATTAAACGCCGGGCAGGTTCCGTGTCTCGTGTGAATTTAACCCTTGGACCCCCAAAAACGTCAAATGACGCTCGCAGCTACAGCCCAATATCAACCTTTGTGCATTCAGACAAGGTTCACGATGACGCGCCGCCGCCGCGCACGATAGGCGTAGCCTTCAAAGGTTAAATTTAATTGCCCAGCTAGGTATGTTGATTACATTTAAAGTATAATACTATTGTTTAATTCCCGCACGTCTCCTTTCATCTCCGCCTCAGTGCGGAAGCTTCAGTACCTATTTTAAAAATTACGCAAAGGAAGCTTACACAACTTTGGGAACAAATCAAGTTATTTTGTTAAATAAGTTGATTTGTGTTTTGTAAGTAGTCAGTGTGTGTAGTATGATTTATATGAATTATAAACTGAAATAGATGTCATATATTAAAGAAAAAGTGACGAAGCCCTTCAGTGGTGAATGCCGGATTCGAACGTCTTTAGCAATCTGGGCTAACGCCTTGAACCCCTTGGCCACCCCGCCATCGCACGCACGCGGTTTTTTTTTAATATATGACATCTAACTATTTCAGTTCAAAAATCTTTAAAATCATTTATTTACGAACAAGATATATACAGTGGTATTACTGAAAGAAATTAAAATCTTTTGAATATATTTCAACATCGTACCTAATCAATCCAGACTCCGGTTTCCGCATCCAAGACCGCCAAGCGGCCAACCCGCACGCCAAGGTGTGGGAGAACAGCGGCAAGTACCAGGGCGACATACTGCTGGACGAGGTGCAGGTGCAGGGCATGCTGGAGGCCTTCGCCAGCGGCCGCAACGCGTACATCTGGCCGAACACCAAGTGGCCGGACAATGTCGTGGTCTACGAGTTCGCGCAGGGGCACTTCAGTAAGTACCCTTTTTTAAAGTGACACTTTAGCGGGGCTGTGCACTTTTTGAGGTGGGGAAAAAATGTTAAACTCGCGAGAGATGACGTGACCGTCTTACGGTCACGTGATCATCTAATAATATTACTAAATAAATATGCGTTTATTGCAGCCCAGGCCGCCCAAAACGCCATCTTGAACGGCATGGCGGCCATCGAGAGGAACAGCTGTGTCCGCTTCAGACTCAGGACTAACAACGACAGAAACTACGTCCGTATTACCGTAAGTATCACTGCACCTTATAAAACAATCCCCCGCCGCTTCTGTCTGTTTCTGTGAATGTACGTTCGCGATGAACTCCAAAACTACTGAACGGATTTCATGCGGTTTTCACCTATCAATAGAGTGATTCTTGAGGAAGGGATAGGTTTTGTGTAACGCGCGAAGCCAGGGCGGGTCGCTAGTATATTTATTTATTTAAGGCCATGAGTTCAGATTCTTCTCTCACTCTTACTGAGCGTGAGCGAGACGGCTGTGCGTGGCCAGTATCGCTAATTTTGCTAATTAAAGCCCCCGTAAAATCGTATTTCCATCTGCTCCAGAATTACAACGACGGTTGCTACGCGCACGTGGGCTACTGGTCCACGCGCGGCATCCACATCCTCAACCTGACCTGGCCAAGCTGCTCCCTGCACACCACCATCGTGCACGAGTGGCTGCACAGCCTAGGCTTCGTGCACATGCAGTCCACACACAACAGGGACGATTACGTCAGGATTATGTGGGAGAACATCTGGCCCGGTTAGTTAGACCCTGAACCTGTAACTCCTGGGAAGCCGTGGGCTACTGGTCCACCCGCGGCATCCACATCCTCAACCTGACCTGGCCAAGCTGCTCCCTGCACACCACCATCGTGCACGAGTGGCTGCACAGCCTGGGCTTCGTGCACATGCAGTCCACACACAACAGGGACGATTACGTCAGGATTATGTGGGAGAACATCTGGCCCGGTTAGTTAGACCCTGAACCTGTAACTCCTGGGAAGCCGTGGGCTACTGGTCCACCCGCGGCATCCACATCCTCAACCTGACTTTGCCAAGCTGCTCCCTGCACACCACTATCGTGCACGAGTGGCTGCATATCCTGGGCTTCGGTCTACTTAAGACAGGGATGAAT
Source organism: Cydia amplana (assembly GCF_948474715.1). NCBI lineage: Eukaryota > Metazoa > Arthropoda > Insecta > Lepidoptera > Tortricidae > Cydia > Cydia amplana. Next base: position 35,094,193 of record NC_086096.1, on the reverse strand, counting down.
TATGTAGGAGAACATCTGGCCTGGTTAGTTTACACAACCTGTGTCCCGCCAGTTTCTGCGCAGACAGAGACAGACAGACAGTTAAAACGAATAGGCAATATCAAGGACGAAGCCCGTCTGGTAGTGTCCAATCACAGACTGGCTGTTCGGTCTTCAACCATTAACGTAAGTGCTCTGCATTTATAAGTGCCAGTTGCACCATCCGCAGTTGACAGACTGATCAACGTCAACCGGCGCGCCGCGGCGCTTTATTATGAAACTTTCCATATAATAAAATTTAGCGAACTCTTTAACGGCGACAGACGGTTTGGTGCAACCAATCCTAAGGGCTCATTAAGAGGGCGCGCGAACTCGTATACGATTTTAGTTACATTGCGGACCATTGAGGTTACATTACTTCAGCCGACCGATCAAACGACGCAATGTAATCAAACTCGCATGCGAGTTCTCGGCTCGTCTAAATGAGCCCTAAGTCTGGCAGTCCTCAACTGCGTGTTTTCCAGAAATTTCCTGCCTCTCACAGCTAAACTGTGGAATGAACTGTTGCCCGCGTATTTCCGGGCCGATACGAGTGATACAACCTTTAAGAAAAGGAGCGTAGGTACTCCCATCTTAATTGCCAGCAACGCATTTGCAACTCCTGGTGTTGCAGGTGTCCATGGGCGACGGTAACCTTTTATCTTCTCATATCTGTGCTCTTATACTCGTAGTAATTGTACTTGTTGAATAACTTGAATAACTTTCATCAACATGTTGAATAACTTTGAATATTTTCTTCAGGCATGGAATATAATTTCGACAAGTACGCTACGAACATAGTCAACAACATGGGGTTACCATACGAATACGCCAGCTCTATGCACTACGGAGGCTATGGGTTCAGCATCAACGGACGCCCCGCCATGGTGGCATTGTATGTAAGTAATCTATTCCTCATATTAACATGTTATCGCTATTCTTTTTTTCATGTCACCAATTCAAAAAGGGGTTTTTCTACCCTGCTAGGAGGCATCAAAGTGGCACTTTTCCTCCCTGCTAGGATAACAAAGTAACACACGAAGGGTGGGCGGTCAAGCCCTAACTCAAGAAAAAGGGTTTTTGAAATAAATAAAAATCGTTTATTCAATAAAAGTCAAAATACAAATACAAAAAAGAGTAACAACTTAAGACTAGCTTAAGCCTAGTCAAAAAGAAATTGGAACTATAAATATGTGACACATGTGGAGTTCTAATTTGAATGAAAAAATATTTTGATTTATCGGGTTTGACCTCCCAGTCTTGCACTGTTCTGTTTTATGACACTATTTTTACATATTTTTTACAATTTTTTTTTAGCTTAAATAATATTTTTAAACATCATAATTATCTCATATGTGATGTAAAAAACAGTATGTGTCATATGATAGCAAAATAATTTCCAGCTGCGTAACAAACTTGAATCCACACTACGCTCAGGATTCCTTTAGAATCCCTCCCTCGCTACTTTCGGGATTCTATTATTAAATCCTTCGCTTCGTTTAGGATTCAATGTATATACAGTACGCCCTCGCTGTAAATATGTAATTTTGCTCCCTTGTGAAACAATCTACTATCCCATTTCATTACCTTACATTACTAACCCGTGTTTCAGGATTGGCACGGACTCATGGGCCAGCAGGACTACGTGACCTACTGGGACTACCTGCGCGTGCGACGCCACTACGACTGCCCTGGAGCGTGGAGCGAGCAACTTCAGGGCGAGACCCAGGAACCGTCGGCTGAACCCTTGGCTCAGGAGGCTTAAGATATTAACAATAGGGAGTATTACTGCATTTTTTTGCCGCCAGAGTGCAGCACTAGCGCCTTTAGTAAACCATAGGGTAAATTATACATACTGTACCTTAAACTGTTTTTGGACAAGTTTTCACAGACAGTCAAATATGACATTGATACATCAAGGCGGTTTGTTTACAAAGGGCCTACCGGGAAACGCGACATCGAAACTCGGCTAACTGCCTCTTTATTGCTCGAATATGCAAGAGTGATAGAGAGGTTAGATAACAAAATTTCGTCTCTCGCTTGCAGTAGACCCTTAGACTTATTGTGGGAGTGGCGCCCCCTACGCGTAATATTCCCTATTAGGAGAATTATTTGACGACCGGTCTGGCCTAGTGGGTAGTGACCCTGCCTATGAAGCAGATGGTGCTGGGTTCGAATCCTGGTAAGGGCATTTATTTGTGTGATGAGCACAGATAATTTGTTCCTGAGTCATGGATGTTTTTTATGTATTTAAGTATTGGTTTAAATAAATATACCTGTTAGTAAATCCACTGTTTTATTTTATATTTATTGTTTACTCTTATGAGTACCACGTGACTACAGTGCCAAGCCCTGGCAGTTTGAAACTAGTAATAGTAGTATTAGTAAACTCTTTATTGTACAAAAATACATATTAAAAATAGTAAGTACAAAGGCGAACTTATCCCTTTGAGGGGTCTCTTCCAGTTAACCTTTGAGTAGATGAGAGGAGAGAGTGAAAAGAGGCAAACTGAAACTTTCGATGGCATCGATCGATTGGTACACCCAAGTGTAAGGCCTGAGTGGACGCTTGAAGCGGAGCGCTCGGCGGGGCGTGCAGCGTGGCGTCGGGCTCACAAGTAATTTGAGCAGCGTGCACTAAGGCCGCTCCTATACGTTTGCATTTGTTTAACATGCACGCCGCACGCCCCGCCCCGCTGCACGCCCAACTCGAGCGTCCACTCAGGCCTTACACAGAGCAGGAACGAATAAAAGTGATTTTAGAACAAGAATAAAAATATATCTAGGTCACTGAACTAGTATAGAAATCATAAGTATCATAACAAAGTATGACGATAATATATGTATGACCTATCCTTAATGCATCAAGATAATCTGAAACAATTACTTGACAACATTTTCTTTCTTTATAGAAAAAATATATTATTATTTAATTGCAATAAATCAGATATTTCCTGATAAAATTGTAATCTGTGTATATTTAACACGGTCAACTACATAATCAAGTAATCATACATATTAAACCAATTCAACGCCACGCCTATCGTGTGCGGCGTGTCATCTTGAACCTTGTCGCAATGCACTAAGATTGATATTGAGACTAGCCGCACGCCATCTTTGGCGGTCAAAGGGATAATGACAGTAGTGTACATGCATAATTTAATTTGATAAGTTTTAACCTGGTTTGAACCTTCTGAGATAAATATTTAGAGTAGGACAGGGTGAAATGATTAGTTGGAACTAGGGTTTGCACGACAGATCCAAAATATATGGGAATATCCGCGGATCCGGATAATTCATACATTTAGGATCCGGATTACAAACCCTAGGTGGAACAAAACAAGTAGTTTTACTAAATCCACGGGCCACAGAAGTTTGTAGAGCCTAATAGACGGTCTGTGCAAACTTCACCGATATCGCGTGCGAAGCCGCAAATAGGGATGATGACACATGTTAAATTTTATAACAAAATCTAGTAAAATGGATAGCAAATGAGCAATTTATCACAATATTCTGGATATTAAAAAAATATATGGAAATAATACAATAATACAGCACCTGAAAGTTTCAAAATTTAAGTTTTTTTTAACTTTCAAGAACGAAATAAGTAAGGATACCATTCGATTACTCACATTTTATCCAATAAAAGATTGTATAGCAACTATATACATAAACGCAATATTTGACCGACAAAAATGCAATTTTCTTCTTTTGTTCATACTTCAAGATACGATCTCAGTGACCTTGACGTCACGTTCACATAACGATTTCTTAGAGGCGTTTCGCGAGTGAAGTACTACTGTCGGAATTTGACTATCATTTCTGACTTTTGTATTGCTTTAATGCAATGGGTCCCATATAGACATTTGATCCTAAAAACAAACCTGATTGATTGATACAAATGAAAATTTGTCATCTAGCCTATTACACAGCTGAAGTGGCTGCATGATGTTGTACAGTGCTGCACCTACTTATAAATTGTGATTAGTACAAGAGGTCAGTCAGTACCTACTCGCAAAAATTTAATTTACGAGTGTTAATCTCAGTAGTACCTACGTGAAGACATCACCCTGTTTCTCGCCAGTCTGTTCAAACCCTAACGAAATCTGTTCCAATTTTCATCAAATAATCTCAACACTTAATAAATCTAATCAAATCAGCTTAACTGTAAACTTGATGATTCCCAGCGTTCGAAATTTGTCTCGACAATATTTACTGACCAGCTGTTACAAACCGTCCTAAGTTATAGCAAAAACCATGCGAGTTTGAGCTTTATAACTTGTTTAATAGAGTTGAGGGTTGAGTGTGGGGTGGGTAGGAGATATGCTGTTATTGATTCAATGCGCCGATTTACGAGTGAAGTGCTCGCGTAGAGATCAAAGCGACGCGCGCGCAATGCGCATACGCATGTGTGGGTCGCGTCTCCGGGGAGTCTTTCGAAAAAATGTTTGTTTTGCAAACGATACTTTATTGCTATATTGGGGTTATTGGGTGTATTTATTAGTGTGTTTAGTTTTTGCCCTTGTTGAACTTTGGAGTTTCGGGAGCTTTGATATTTCGTTACCTGCTTTACACTTGTGTGGTATGGTTTTAAATGTTGCGAGCAGACATCAACTGATTTTTATTAGCTGGACAGTCAAAGAACGAAAGTCGCTAGAAACCTCATATAAGTACTGTCACTGTGACAAGGTACGAAATGGGTAGAAAATTTAATTCTTTGACTGTATTGAGTCTATTTGTAAAAAAAGCAATGTCACGAGCCGTAAAACAGCAAAATCGAATCGCACCCATACCACTCCCCGTTTGAATACAGAAGCCGTTCTGTTCGAAGTCGTGGGCGGCAGAAAAAATAAAAAAATAAAAATTACCCGTATTATGTAGCTACCTACCGCGTCAGAGTCTGACAGAAAAGATGACAGCCGGAACGTAGCGTTGAAACCGATACCGTTGTCCAAGCCGTTCAAGGAAACACCCTCCCCCTCCCCGATTTCAATATTTAGAACGTGGGCTTTACCGCGAATATCGAAAAATCGAAAAACGTTAAGTACCTATCTGCCTCTCGCGAGAACATTTTCGATTTGATATTTTTTTTAACTTATTACTTTATTACATGACTAGGCATACCTTGTAATTGTATACTGTGCAGAGTTTCAATACAATCCAACTCGTAGTTTTAAAATGAGAACGAAACTCCGTTTGTATGGGACGGTGAAATTCGGCCGAGTTTGCTGCGGACTCTTACGAGTAACAATCAGGGGCCCGTTTCTCGATAGCTTGTAACTTGTAATACATGTGGAAGTCCCATTCTAACAAAATCTGTCAAAAAGTGACATCCGCTTGTATTACAAGTTACAAGCTTTTGAGAAACGGGCCCCTGGTCTGGCGTGATGAAAAGGTTTTATTCACACAAAACGCTGCACGTGACAAATCTCTCACCGTCTGGAATTGATAAAGAATTATTAAAAAACATAAAATTACTAAACATACAAACAAGCCAGATACCGATAAAATACGAATATCCTGAGGAAACCAGCAATTTGTGCGTAATTGGAAGCAGTCGGTCGCCGCTTTGATTTTACACTTTTTAAAACTTTGACACTTTTTTAAATACCGCTTATCTTTGGAGATCTATATGCGGTTATTTTAGTTTTTGGGGTTCCGTTAGCCAAGGCCTAAAATCCCACGGAGTTAGCAACTTTTTAAAATTAACCTGTAGCCGCCCATTATTTCGTTCAATAATATCTCCACTACTAGGCATTTATATTCTAATATATACTACCTAATAGAATTGAAAACGAGTGGTCAATACCACTAGATCCCGATTTCTATCGCTCGTATTTCGAAAAAAAAAAAAATAGCATATCGCCTTTTTCCATCGACTTTCTATGATGAAATCGAGCGATTGAAATTCAAAAATCGCCCCCAGAATTGATGTCTGTCAAGACAGTAAATGCAATGTCCCCTATTGTAGTTTCCACGTATAAATATGTGCGTAGATGTATCATCATTACTCGCGAAAATTTAAGTTTTTGGATACTCACTTACCGACGTGCTGGGGCCCGTTTCTCAAAAGCGGATGTCACTTTTTAACAGCTTTTGTTAGAAAGGGACTTCCACTTGTATTACAAGTTACAACTGTTACAAGCTTTTCAGAAACAGGCCCCTGGTGGGTTAAATCCCAGCAACGCCTTCAGTCCGACTCGGGAAATATTAGGCGCGGAACCCATTTTACACTTTTACAAAAGATACGATCTCTCGCTACCGTGTCTCTAGGGACGTCAAGGGTTCTGACATGACCGTGATCTCGTTTTAAGTTTTTTCCCACTTATCTACTAAGTACCGTTAATGGAACCCGACATGATTGGCATATCCATTCTAGGACCGAATCGACTAAAAATGTATTTTTTACACGCGGTTTTAGCGTTTATTGATAGAGTCTTAAAACCCAAAAAGGTATGCTGCTTGCTGAGCTGTCAATGCCAAAATATTTTCTTTAAAATGGGCAAAACACATGCCTCTTGGAGCCTGTGCGGAAAGAAAAGAGTCGTGGAATGTATTGGTCCCCATACATTCCACGATTCTTCTCTTTCCGCACAGACTATATGCCCGTTTGAAGCAAGCAATGATTTCAGAGGGCCTACCGCGAACCACGTTCGACGTGTTGCCTCCCTGTCACACTTACGTACGAATTTACAAGTGCGACAGAGAGACAACACGTCGAACGTGGTTCGCGGTAGGCCCTCAGGCCCATTTTTTCGGAAGCATTTTTGCCGACGGCTTGCATTGTTTTTATGTTTACACATTTAAATGGGTTGTATGTTTTTTTTAACTATCTAGTTCGGTCTTTTAAGTGGGTCACGAATAGTTTACAAAAAAATGTTTATTTTAATGTTTTCAAAAGTTAATGAGACTAATTTTATTAGCCGTAGTATGTGTCACCCAAGCCGAAGTTTTTTCCTTTCTCATCTTACTGGTTTTTTGGTTGCATCGTAATGGATTCCGGTGTCCGTTTCATAATAGGGCTCATTACATAATAATGTACTACAAGCTAATACAATTAGTGATTCTACACACAAAATCGCTAATAGTATTGGCTTGTATTTTATTATGCAATAGGCACCTAATCTAAAGATTTAGTTAAAGCACTAATTTGTATCTTACTTATAATTTCGAAAACCACACTCCAGATGGAAACCTAAGCATTGCCTATATAAAACGATTCTTTACTTAGTTTTAATTTAGAAGTTAGTTCGCATTTACGGAATATGTCCCAATACTACTAATCGTTGTACCGGTAGTCCGGTACGGAATACAAATTAATTCACCAATATTAGAAACCTCTATTTGCACATTTTTTACATACATACATTGGGGGGGGGGGGTCATCCATTAATTACATCACATGTTTAGGGGGAGGGAGGGGGTTAAGAAAATGTGACATATTGTGACATGGGGGAGGGGGGAGACACAAACTTTGTGACGTCACTTTAACTGCATCAGAAACCGAAAATTTATTTAAATTATTTTATTCGCTGTACATTTAAACAACAAGTTTTTAAAACGATAATCTTTTTTATTCGTTTAATTTTCTTTCCTAAGCAGTTTTGGGTTATAATTTTACTAATATTTATATCGTCAAAAATATTTTGATAAAATATTAATAATACTTAGGTACTTACTTAATTCGATTTGGCGATTTCGTAAAAAAATGTGACGTCACACTAGGGGGGAGGGGTTTGCCAAATGTGACCAAGTGTGACAAGGAGGCGGGGAGGATTCAAAAAACCTAGAAATTCGTGTGACGTAATTAATGGATGACCCCTTGCTGATTTAAAAGTTGGAGAGTGGAGAATACAAACGCGCTAAATAAGCATACCACCAAAGCCCAACCCCAGTTTGTGAGAATTTGTTCTATGTGACAGTTCCTTGAACGGCGCACGCGCAAACGGTATCGGTTTCAGCGGTTTCAGCGTAACGTTCTGGCTAGCTCATATGGCTGTCATCGTGGTTTGTCAGACGGGAAATAATGAAGCAATTTTTGTTAATATGCCCATGCATTTTATCCGGAAATGTAATAAAAAAAATACTGTATATTCGAATTTCGGATACCGTAATATGGATGGGGAAACCACTAGGCGCATTATCGCTAAAGAGTGATCGAAGGATAGCGTGTACATTTTACAATAATTTTCGTGAGAACTTTAAATGACTCCTAACCATCTTTAGAAAACAGCAACGCGGGTCTTCACACAAGTAAGATGGGTACCTGTCGGGCTAGCACATGATTGGCGCGACAGTATCTCGCGGCGAGATAAACTACCCGTCCCTCTTTTATTAACACAGTTAGAATAAGTTTTTGGCAAAAATTTCATTTTTGGTACAAGCTTTTATCGCTTACGACTACTTTTCTTACGACAGACAACTAAATACTCATCGAGACAATTCTAAAAACCCTTAACACAATTAGGTTGCGTTGTTTCATCACAGAGTTCCTATGGCCACCTCCTGTCTCCATCATCAGATCAGCTCGATGGTACCATAATATTGCATTGTCACCCGACTTACATGTGTATGCAAAATTTCAGCTCAATCGGAAACCGGGAAGTGGATCAAATTTAACTTGCAAGATTCCATTACATAGTTACATACAGGTCGACCTAATAAAAAGATTATTGTTAAAAAGACGGGTAGTCTATGTCGCCGCGAGATACTGTCGCCCCAATCATGTGCTAGGGGTGCTGGGTACATTCTTGATAATGCCATTCTTAAAACCTTCCACTTTCAAACATCGGTTTTGAAGGTAGTGAGAACCGTATCATGTTATCAGTAATGGGACACACTTTTCAGTTTTCACAGATTTTTCATGAGAAGTCAAAGGATTATTTACCACTTTTTCAACAACCTGTTGCCATTCATAAATCCATGCGCCATTCTTATTTTAAATATTAAACGGACATACTAATTCTTGATATTTCGCTGTTAAACATCGGTTGTGCTACACAGCACAGTGAGAATTCTGTACATGTGACGCACAATTTTCACAAATTTTTCGTGAGAATTTAAACGATTACTTACCAATTACATCGCTAATAGGGATGATGACACATGTTGAATTTTATAACAAAATCTAGTAAAAATGAGCAATTTATCATAATATTGTGGATATTAAAAAAATACTTTACTTTTACTTTCAAAAACGAAATAAGTAATGATACCATTCGATTCCTCACATTTTATCCAAAAAAAGATTGTATGGCAACTATATACATAAACGCAATATTTCACCGACAAAAATGCAATTTTCTTGTTTTGTTCATACTTCAAGATGCGATCTCAGTGACCTTGACGTCACGTTCATATATAGCGAATTGTTAGAGGCGTTTCGCGAGTGAAGTACGACTGTCGGACTTTGACTATCATTTCTGACTTTTGTATTGCTTTAATGCAATGGGTCCCATATAGACATTTGGTCCTAAAACAAACCTGATTGATTGATACCATAATTGAAAATTTGTCATCTAGCCTATTCTTAAAGCATAGGCGCCCGTTCGGAATTCAAAAATCCGCACTCCACAAGTCGGGGGTTAACATTCTTAATTTAAATATTTGTCATGCCGTTCCGGCTCATCGCGCGCGCGTTGACGGCCGTTATTAATGTGCGCGCGCACCCGGATGTGTCCGGATTGTTAGGCGCCACCGGGGTAGCACGACGAAAAAAGCATGTATGGCGGATTTTTTATAGGAAGTAGAATTTATACATAAAACAATGGTGAAGTGGGGCATAATGCCGAAAAGTATAGGTAGGAACTTGACTATTTTGAGTAGGTGCTGATAGTACCGTGACAGTGAGACAGAATGGGAAGGCCCTTACCCCTTATATTGCCCTTACTTGTCTCTTATCTATCCTTTTTCAGGACTCTTTGGTGAGGGGTTTGTTTAGAAAATGTTGTAAAATGATCTGAAAAAGGCTCCTAACCCGTAGGCATATTTATAAAAAAAACACTGCCATCTTGTTCAATTGCGTCGAAAACGAAATTGATATCTATGAAATGAATCCACTCTGCCTAATTCTGTAGTCAAAAGCTAGGTATTACAATTGCACTTTTTTGAATCGCGAATTCACAGTTCGAAGTAGGTACACTTTCTAATGGTAAAAAATACGAAGTAGGTACCTACTTTCAAAAAGTGCAATTACTTAATTATTTCCGATCCAAAAGCAGCAATATTTTCGTATAATTACTTTTCCGTGTTAAAAGAAACATTAATAACCGCACACTATTTTAAAATCATAATAATGACGTTACATATCGATCCATCATTTCGCGTAACGGTTAATTGTGGCGTTTGGTTCTAAATTCGAACGGTAATCGAGCGGCGCGGCGCGCGCGCTGATGGATGGAGTGGTTGAGTGGGGGTAATTGCGCAGGCGCCTCGCTTGAGGCGGGAGAGGTCCTTTTAGAGGTAACGATCGGTAGTAAAGAGCTGGTCCACACAACCAGATCGTCCACAAAATGACGAAGAATGACCTCCCCCCTCGGTGGGGAGCAACCCGCTACAGCCGTCGCAGCCGACAGGCGGCCACGGCCTCTCATACCTCCCTTCAGGGAGGTATCGAAAGATATTCGATCGATCGGTCCTTTTGGATTGCACTAGGCTTTGGTGCTGGGGCCCGTTTTTCGAAAGCTTGTAACTTTTAATCCAAGTGGACGTCCCTTTCTAACAAAAGCTGTCAAAGAGTGACATCCGCTTGTATTATAAGTTACAAGCTTATGAGAAACGGGCCCCTGCTCCGAGCATCCTGGTACGTGGTTCCTAAGAAGGTCACTCATCGCCAAGAAACGGGCGTAGGCGTGCAAATATATACCTTACTCGAAAGTATGATGATTATGATTACATTGAAGCGACTACGCAAGATGGATTTACGTGTCCTTGGCATCCAACAATTTAAATTTTCAAAGATTTTACGTAAAATATACTTATGACATTTCTTACCGGCCCCTGTTCACAAGTTCTTTAAGTAGTTAAACTTGTACCTGTCTATATTTTACGAGATCTTTTGTTTTGGTGTTTTCTGAGTTTTTCTTCCATTTATGTAAATAGTTTGCCTTCAAAATGCGACATCTAAATAATAACCGCACCTAAAGGCAGATATTCAGATTAGATTTTGACTTTAGTTGGGAACTTTTGAACTGAGAGAGGCTGGTTTGACGGTACCTAGAGAGGCGTTTTTTGCTCAATAATCATAACTAAAGCAACTACCTAATTTCACTACAGTTTGGTTACCCTTCAGTCGGAAGTGATGACAAATGTCCCTGTTCACGCATTATTGGGCGCATCCTACACTACAAGACCACACGGTGACAGCGAAAAAAGTCGACGCAGGAATTCCTTTTTTACGTACCTACTGGAAAAAATGTGTTGACGTTCTGCAAAAGTATATCCTTCCTTAGATTTAAATGGTAAGTCATTAGTTAAGAATTCAGAGTAAGTAGATATACTTAGGTAAAAACCACACAGCAACAACCAGCGGAATTTCGTAATATATATCTTCAAGTAACATATTATATCTATCTCTGATAAAAGTCATCTTATTAAAGTTATTGGCTAACTATACAAGCAAAACAAAACCTCACTAACACGTCGACCAACTCTACAGAACATCTTAATTTAACGTCCAAAACCGCCTTTGAAAACATTAAAGCCAAACAAAAAACTGGAAAAAAAACGCAGTTCTATATTCAAATTAAAGCAAGCGCGCAAAAGTGTCATGGCGGCGAGGGCGGCCATAATTGAAGCTGACAGTCGCCGGTGTGTCAGCTCGTTTGCGGCTGCGCGTGCGATGCTACAGTTGGGATTGCTTAACGAGAAAGGGCGAGTGTTTTTTGGGAACAAAGGTAACGTCCAGGCCCCGTAGACAACATGCCAATCGCTAACGCTCCGTAGCGAACGAAGCGCAACTGTCACTGTCACACTAATTAATATGGAACAGTGATAGAGAGACACAAAGCGATTCGATGGCGAAGCGCAAGCGATCGTCACCTTGGCTATTTAGGCCGCCAGTTACGCCAACCTCAATTAGCAGATTGATCACTCGGCAATGAACTATTGAACTTCCCATAACGTAAAATTTTGCAAATGCTTTGACCCATTTAGCGCTAAGCACGACGACACATTATCGTTTTGCCTCGAAGAAGACGAATTTTATGTGCATAAGAACTGAAAATAGTAGATTGTACAACAAGGGCATAAAGTAACCCATTTTTACCCGAGGCAATTTTTTGGTCTGAGCGAAGCGAAGACGACGTAAAAATAGTAGACGAGGATAAAAATGGACATTTATGCCCTTGTTGTACACTCTGCTTTTCACTTCGATTGCGAGGAAAATATACATACAAAAATATCCAATATTTTAGGTTATTTTCCCGTATTTATTCAAGAAAATTTTATTCGGGCCGGTCGGGGGCGCGATGCACGCACGCCGGCAAGGCTGGCAGTTTGTATGGCAGATTTTGGACTTTATTGCTAGGTCAATAAGGGTCGCAATAGATGATTTTACTTTATACTCTAGAACATAATAAGCAACTTTATGTCGTCTACGCACGACATAAAGGTGCACTTTTTGAGCATGAGAAATGAAAACTTTTTTTTACTGTTGCTATCGATCAATAAGCAATCGGAATAGCACCCAGGGAAGATGTTTTAACACACCTAACCTGCGATTAACGGCTCTATGTCCACGGAATAAGAACACACGTAGCAAATCATTTTGTAAATCTTGCCGTTTAATAATAGGTAATACGAATAGACGTCGTAATTTAATTTGGAACTTGTAATGCTGATGGAATTAGAGGATGGACTAGGATTTACCAGCAGCTTTTAATTTAACACATTCAGTGGCGAAAACCCGACCGGGTATTTTATGATTTCGTTCCCAGGCAGAACGACCCGATAGTCGGGATCGTGGTACTTGAGCTTTATATGCAGTGAACTTTATTATGACGATTTTTGGGGCCTGTTCATAAATTACGTCATCTTATTTTATGAAGATTTTTGACCCCCCCCCCCCAAATTCATCCAAAAATCATGCTTCGAATGACCCCGTTTCCTCCTACATCATGCTACCATCATCCGATGTCCAGAATATGAATATTTAAATGAATAGGTACCTATGAATTATGAAATTTATGAATAGCCCCCTGGCGGATGACTTGTTTGGCTAGGTGGCAATGAAAGTGTTCATTGCCACCTAGTCAAACAAGGTTCCATGCGCAAAGTGGGCATTCCAGAAAAGTGTCGGGTACGTGAGGCTATTTTTTAAGTAAGCGGTGGTGGCCGAGTGGATATGACGCCCGACTTTCAATCCGGAGGTCGCGGGTTCAAATCCTGGCTCGTACCAATGAGTTTTCGGAACTTATGTACGAAATATCGTTTGATATTTACCACTAGCTTTTCGGTGAAGGAAAACATCGTGAGGAAACCTGCATACATTTGCGAAGAAATTCAAAGGTGTATGTGAAGTCCCCAATCCGCATTGGGCTAGCGTGGGGACTATAGCCCGAGCCCTCTCGCGCATGAGAGGAGGCCTGTGCCCAGCAGTGGGACGTATATAGGCTCAAATTATTATATTATTATAATAATGCGGTGTCTGTGGGGGATTCCATTCGGGGATGTGTAGAGCGTGTCCTGTATAAAATACTATTTTATAAATTACTTATTTACCTACTTATTCTGTGCTTATGTAGCTACAAAGTTTGAGTCGACGTTCAGGGTGCGTAGCGTCGTTAACGCTCCGTATGGAACGAAACACACAACTGTCATTGTCGCACTAGTGGGGAACAACGATGGAGTGTGATGACTACGATACGTTACGTAACGTTAACGATTGACACGTTGGCTACGCCCCCTGATCACGTTTCATTAAAAAGTTTGGTATGTATTTACGACTTAGGTAACATCAAGGTTAAAAACTACCGTGGCTTGCACGGAAACCTATGAAATGCTCGAGTTGTAAAAACAAAACATAATTCTTATATAAGTACTACTTAGTGTAAGGCCTGAGTACACGCTCGAAGCGGAGCGTTTGGCGGGGCGTGCAATCGTGCATCGTGGCGTCGGGCTCACAAGTGATTTGAGCAGTGTGCACTAAGGCCGCTCCTATACGCTTGCATTTGTTTAACATGCACGCTGCATGCCCCGCCGAACGCTCCGCTTCGAGCGTCCACTCAGGCCTTACACTAAAGGTGGCATTCCATTTCCAACTGCAGCTGCACTACTGCTCCGGCATTACTGCGGCGGCCTGAACGCGTCGGTGTGATTGTCAATTTCCATAGTAAATTGAATGACAATACCGACTGCATGTAATATGGTCATTTTAACGTATTTCCGACCGCAGCTGCACTACTGCTCCGACACTACTGCGGCGGCCTGAACGCGTCGGTGTGATTGTCAATTTCCATAGTAAATTGAATGACAATACCGACTGCATGTAATATGGTAATTTTAACGTATTTCCGACCGCAGCTGCACTACTGCTCCGACACTACTGCAGCGGCCTGAACGCGTCGGTCTAACTGTCAAATTCCATAGTAAAATGAATGACAAGCCGGACTGCACGCAGCATGGTGATTTTCGCGCATTTGGTGTATTCTTGCAACTGCGACTGCAGACCGCACGTCAAATCTGTCACTGCACTGAAATGTCTTGGTCACAGATATCAGTAGTTCTAAGCAAAGAGGATATAACCAACTACATTCTAAGGAGTTTATAACACCCAAGGATAAACAATCCCGATAGTAGAGTCTGTTCGGAAAGAGAAGAGTCGTGGAATGTATTGGGCGACATACATTTCACGACTTCTCATTCCGCACAGATTCTACCTACTGTTAATTTTTTGCTAATCTATATTAAGCCATATCATAAAGCAAGGTAGGAAACCAGAAAGAGAGCATCAAATCCGGAGAGTTAACTATAGTCTGGCAAACCCAATTTGCCAGTAAATATGAACAAAGATGACTCTACTCATCGATTTCTTTTCGGTGTTAGTACTAGCCTAAGACAAATATATAATATGCTTCTCTCTGTCTATGTTTGAAATGAGACAGTCCCTGGCCAAACTATATTTTCCTAGGTATTAGGGGTAAAGCTTTGTTTAAAACCAAATTGAATCACGAGATAAGCAAATGGTTGAAAAAATTAAAATATTGACAGTTGCGGTGGTTTCAAGGCTTGAAAGTTAAATAAACTTTGCAGAGTACCTACAACACGGATCATCACACCAACACGTGGAAATATTTATTATTCAGATTAATTTATTAAAAGTTATTTATATTAGCCAAAGTCAACGAAATAGCTTTCTTCATAAAGGATTTCTTGTCTGGCCCGTCAAGTTTTACATGGTCTGGTCATTAACTGTTACTGTCAAGAGCGCCGTCTCCCATGGTCACCTGCAACACAAGAGCAATTATAAGATTTCAATTTGCGACTGGACTATAAAATATGAAGTGTAAATTGCTCAATTATAGCACTTACAAATGCATTTATTCATTTATACCTTTATACCTTTAGGTACCTGAAGAAAGTAAAATTGCTTTAATATTGAACCTCAGAAAGATAAATCTGTAATATTTTGCTAATACCGAACGACGTGTCACATCGCCTTCTCCGGAACCCACGAATCACTTTGCAGAAACCAATGAAAGACCTGATAAAAGAACCTACCTGGGGACGTTTATCGCAGACTTCTAAATCCAGCCGGCAGTGTCCGCACGTTTCTGACGGCCGAGTACCTACTCTCCACTGACTGACACTGCCGGCTGGATTTGGTTGGATCACGTACCTACGTGATGCGGGTGGATCAAGTGCACACCCCGTATACTTCACAAGCTACATGAGTCCCGCTCACGTCGGGTTGCTGTGTGCTGTTGCGATCGTCACGCATTTAGCCAACGGGGGAAGATAATTTCAAAATGTTAGCTTACCTTAAGTAATTTTTCTTCTGCAGTAATTTCATTTGGGTAATTTGGGTGTATTTAGTCAATTATTAAGCCTCAAATAACGTTGAATTGCTTTTCATTTAATCGGTAATATTCCCTGAATCGCAACGACAATTCAATATCAGATTTTATTGGTAGCTGTCTTCGACTGCCTCTGACTCCCGTAGAAAAGCAATCTGGTCTTCTTTTTCGTTAGCATGTAGCATTATTGTAACTTGCTTTTTCTTGTAAAATATACGAAAGTAAATTAATATTTTTATTTATACGTCTGACACTGACATTGACAAGCAACTAACGAACGCTGCTGCGACTGCACGACGCAACAGCAGCAGTCGCCGCCGCTATCGCCGCTGCAGTAATGTCGCACCAGTAACGCCGCAGCGGTAGTGCAGCTGCAGTTGGACGTGTTGGCTTCGGCTCCGCGCTCGCCTCCCAAATGTCCGGAACATTGTTCCGTGATGGGTAAAGAAGTAATAATGATGTGATGGAAATAGGCTAAGAAGAAGAAATATTAGTTCCAATTTACCGTGGGGTGTGCGACTGTGCGTTCGTTTTTACGGCGCGCGTAATTCGCTGCGACAGCGCTATTCTCGGCGCGCGTACATTGCCGCTGTTTGTTTCATTATTTCAATATTCTAGTCATACTAACAAGTAGAGTGTGTGCGGAAAGAGAAGAGTCGTAGAATGTATTGGGTCCCATACATTTCACGACTCTTCTCTTTCCGCACACACTCTAGGTGCCTATAAATTCGAAGCAGGACAAAACATTTTATAGTCAAGCTAGCAAGTTCTGTCATAAACAAAAGATAATGCGCCCTAAGTACTTGTACCTATGTACACTGGCAATAAAGTTCCTAGTCTGGCAAGATTGAAATTGAGATTGAGATATTTATTCATAAAATCATAAATAATTTTACACGTCACAAAGCTATACGGGGTGGCCCATTTAGATTGGTCAGTATCACAGACATACAATTCCCGCTCGCGCTTGACAGACAGCTTAAGTGTGCGAAAGGGAAGCCATCACGTATATGAACATCCCATGAGTGCGAAAAAGTCAGACTACCAATGAGAAAACGTAACCACTTTTGACTTTGGCGACGGCCGCGGACGGCCAAGAGCGTATCACGGTAATTTTCTAATTGAAAAATATACACGGATTAGGACGAAAAGTATTAAATAAAGTAATTCAGTGAAGATGGTGTCTTGTAGTGTGCCGGATTTCAGTATTACAGTGCCAAATAATCCAAGCAAATACTCATTTCAGAGGATTTATGATATTC
This sequence comes from Cydia amplana, assembly GCF_948474715.1. Classification (NCBI taxonomy): domain Eukaryota; kingdom Metazoa; phylum Arthropoda; class Insecta; order Lepidoptera; family Tortricidae; genus Cydia; species Cydia amplana. The sequence goes on along the minus strand of NC_086096.1, from coordinate 35,076,900 downwards.
CGAGCGAAATTTTCATAACGATATTTTGTCAAATTAACAGCGTAAAAGGTGTAAGAAGCCGGTTTATAAAGTTCATTATAAGTTTTTCTTCCTGTGTATGCTAATATTTTATCATATTAGTCTATAATTTAAAATATTTTGTGTAAAAACATAACCTGTTACTTTACGCTAGGGCTTGACAAAATGTTCATATGACAGTATCGATAACTTGTCGGTATATTAATAGCTATGTAATTATTTCTTCACAAGACATCATTAAGATATTAGCTTTTATAACCGACTTCAAATAATAACGCATGTTATACCTTTTTGAAGGTGCTCATGTTTAGCGGTAAATTTAAACTTCACTTTCCAACACAGTAAGAGTTACATTAAGATAAGTCTGCAACGATTTTGATAGCACACGCAGTGCAAGTGTTATTTATACGTCATAATGTCGTAGAATTGTAACGTTTCAAATAACACATTTGAAAAAGTAGTCGATAAAGCAATCAAACATCGACGGATTATTAATATGTTGTAACATGACATCACTATTTTTGATCTCACATAGACAATTTACGCACACACTTGCATTTCATTTTTGGTCGCACTTTTGAAGATTGACAGTTGTTCTAGTCATATTAATTCTATGGTCAGTATGGGAAAATCTGAAACTATAAGACATACGACGATCTCTTCTTAGGAACCATGTCATCGATTTTAATAACAAGAAAAACTGCATTCATACATTGCACGGGACGCAGCCATGCGGTAGAATGAGATAGCAATATCACTTGCTCCCTCTAACGCATAAATGCGTCCCTTGGAGTGGCCGACGTTGGCCCATCGTGTAGAGGAGCCAATAAACACACAGTACGTACATCACCTGATAATGATTTCTATTTATCACATCTAATTCAATAAAGTTTGGCAATGTACGGAGCATTGCAGTCAGTATCGTTCGCGAGTGACGGGACAGGCCGCGTAGCCAAGATGCCGATCGCTTACGCTCCGTAGCGATCGAAACGCAACTGTCACTGTCGCACTAATATGGAAGAGTGATAGAGAGACATAATGCTTTTCGTTGTCGAAGCGATAGCGATTGTAACCTTGGCTAGGCCGGCAGTTTGGCATAGCTAGTAACTACCGCGAGGTTCTACGAATAGATGCTACGCTACGCATGCTACGCGGCGTTGAAATAAAGGCGTTTCTGCCGTACAACTGTTGAAAAACTTAGTTTAAATATGGAATTATTATTTAAATAAATACGTTGATATCGTTTTAATAATGAATAGAAATTTAAATTTCGAACATCTCCGAAAAACAAAGGAATGCGATTTGATAAACCTCATTTCTAGTATCAGTTGAGTTGACATTTTATTGAGTGTGTGGTCGTAACATACGGTTCCTGGACCAATAAAATTCAATATGACGTGTCTGTACATCTCGACAAGAAATGTCTTGGTGTGAGAAAGATGGGCTGCGAATGATATCAATTTAAAGTTCGAATACAGCCTCAGGTTTTCGAAACGCGCCGTCTTTTATGCCTACGGTCCGTCTGTCGCATTGAATGACATTGATGGAATGCTCACACTCATCATCATTTTCACTCAGTAATTACAGTAGTTGGACACTTTATGATAATTCGAGCAAAACATTTCGAAAACAAATGAAAACGACGGAAACCAGAAGCAGACCAGTTTTTACGCACCATTGACTTGCATCTAATTTAAAGACACTCGTAAAAATCAATTTCCACATCCGCGCTAGAAAAACATAAACTTTTCAGAACCAATCACATAACAACTTAATTTAAATTAACTGTTCAGCACCCATAAATAATAGACGTTGACGCGTCAATTATTACTCCAAATCGCTTCCCGCTCAAAATTAAAAAAAACATGGGCGGGTCTATTGCAAGCCACGCCTTGAAATTTAAACCGATTTCGAAATAAGCATGGCGCGCGGCGGCGTTCTAAAACCAATTTAAATTAAGAAGTCAATACGGTTGGTTCTCCGATTACTGAACGAAAATTAGAAGTGTTTAATAATGGGGCTTATTGCTTTGACTTAAGGTGTAAGTGGTTTTCGAATGGTGCTTGTGGGAGTGTACAGGTTGACGTTCGCGGGATATTTTTTCTCCCGCACATGTTTTGGCTTGGGCGTCCAACGCTAACAGCCAGAACGGAGCAAGGACTCAATTAGTTCACACATTTAGAAAGTTAGAATAATTAAATTATTTAAAGTAATTCGATAAGCTAGTGGATTAATAACTATTTGCGAGTTGGAGCGGTGGAGTAAATTTAACTAGAGTTGACAGTGCGCGTTCAAGATACTGAACTTCTTGGCTAGATTTATTTAAATTTGTGATTTTCGACGTGATTGAAATGGACCAGAACAAAGGTGGGTGTTTAATTTGACATAATTTTTATTTATTCATTGTATTGTGATAATACGATTACATTTTGAGCGTCTGTTTCCTTTTATAATTGTTTTTTGTTTAAATTATGTTATACGATTTCTTTTTCGTCTAATATTATATCGGATATATATAATGTTGATTGTTAGGTAACTTATTGTAATTTTTTATCCGCCTCACTGGACTATAATATACCTACATATGTATAAAAACGGTAAATTATTTTAAAAATAAAGTGGACAGGTATAATAGTATTTTGTCATGTGTCCACGTACTTATCTACGTTAGTTACCGTTAACCCGTGGAGCGCCCTACCAAGACATCGTAACTCCATACTATTCTTGGTTCTGGGCGCTCCACGGGTTAAATAAATACAAAGGTGAAAGGACTCTAAAAAATCGGATTTTTAGGATCGATTTACAAATACTAGGGTCATTTGCGCTAGTTTTAGTAGCTCTTTTCGTCCACCTGACGGAGTAGCAGCTATATATTTTATTTTTAACTCGCTACTTGCAAAATATCGTTTTTATGTAGATAGATCTATGGTTTAATTAGATTATTTTAGGAGATTGCAGTTAGTCAAAATTTGTGCGGCTAGGTAGGCTTGTATTTAAATTCCGTCAAGTGGTAGAAAAGTAGAGCTTTCCGGAAACTAGCACATTGAAGTTCGTGTTTTATTTACCTATTTAGATACCTAAATATTATCATGATTCATTTTACTTTGTGTTATGTACCTATTCTCATTTTTATAAAAATTGCTTAGCTGCTTTGCGAATTATTCTATTTTTATTTACTTAGTAATTTATTTACCTACGGCGGAAATTTCTAGTTTGATTTATTTTATACGCCCGCAACGCTCAGGTTTCCACAATTTAAATCTTGGAATAATTTTAATACTTTTTAATCAATAAACAGATCATTTACTATAATATTTTAATACATCGCAACTAGCAACTCTGGCCGCGGTTTTTGCGGTTTGTTTTAGGGTTCCGTAGCCAAATGGCAAAAAACGGAACCCTTATAGATTCGTCATGTCTGTCTGTCTGTCCGTCCGTCTGTCCGTCCGTATGTCACAGCTACTTTTTTCCGAAACTATAAGAACTATACTGTTGAAACTTGGTAAGTAGATGTATTCTGTGAACCGCATTAAGATTTTCACACAAAAATAGAAAAATAACAATAAATTTTGGGGGTTCCCCGGGTTCCCCATACTTAGAACTGAAACACGAAAAAATTTTTTTGACCAGCTATATTTAATAAATCGGATAGAAATATAAAAAGTAGGTGAGTTGACCGTGACGTCACGATGTAATGTTTCATAATGGTTTCATATAAATTCCATATTAGCAAATCGTTTTGACAGTTCTAAAAAAGATACTGATTTGACTAGTAGGAAAATACCCTATTTGGCATTTATCCCTTTTCTTGGCAAAATATAAAATAAAGATACTTAGAGAAAAAATGTTCTTAGAAAAAAATACAAAAAGGGGGCGTAACATTGTAGGTATTTTGTAAGATAATAAATATTGCCATGAAATTGGTTATACCGAGCAAAATATGTATACTACACACAAGATGATTAGTTTGATAATTGAAAACATACTTGTCTTACAATTCGGATAAAAAGTATCAAAAATACAAACAAAAAAATATTGATTTCATAGGTTCCGTCTCAATTCTTCATAGAAAATTGCTGTTTTTTTTTTTGCTTTTACCCGGTTCATTCGCCAATTTCTACAAATTTTTGAGTAACGAAATCGAGCGCTCGCCCCGCTTGCCAGGGTATAATTTATAAAAAATACAATCTTTATTTAAACATTTTGTAAGTATACTATTAAGGTTTCGTATCTCAAACGGGAAAAACGTAGCCCTTATAGGATCACTCTTGTGTCCGCCTGTCACAACCAATTTGCTCTGAAACTACTGGACCGATTTAGCTGATATTTTGTAATTTGGTGACCCAAGGACGGACTAGTAACATTGAATAAATTAAAGTCGCCGGCCATTTTTGGAAAATAACTTAAGGAAAAAATATGTGATTACCGAACCCTAAAGCCGCGAGACTGACTGGCACTTGACCGGTTTTTAAACATTCATACGGTGTAGATTATCTGGGTTCCGTAAGTACCTCAATAGAAAAAAAAAACGGAATCCTTATAGGATCACTGTGTTGTCCGTCTGTCTGTCGGTCTTATCCCAGGAACGCGTATATCAAGTTGAAATTAAAACCAAACAAACTTCAAACTTCTAAGTTATTACGTTATATAAAGATATACTTACGGCCGTTTATGTCGCAAAAAATAGTATGCAGTTGCAGCTGCGATACCTTCATACTCGTACGCGCCCCAGCCGCCGCGGCCCGGCGGGTTGGTCAACGACACGTTCTCGTAACTCATGAGGCCCTGGTACTTGCTCCGAACTAAATTCAATTTCTAGAGAGTTCTTTTCTCGATTTTGGCCACCGTAGCCTATGGAGACTAACGCAACGCTAAGTGGTTTTCGTAGTCTATGGATGTTGCTGTATTAAGGGTGTCACATGCGCGTTTCTGACTTATGTCGCAATTGTTTCTACTATACAACCTAAGATAAATAATTAATTTGAGCTACATATATAGTTTTGTTTCACCCTCTTGACGGCGGCGAGCTTGTAGGTGATTGGTCAATTTCATTATACTAAACCGTTTTGAAATGAATATTATAGTTGAGTTGGGAGCCCATATATTAAAAGTACCCAATTGCAGTTTGGTATACGAAATCTTAATTCAAGAATTACAGTCGACGAGTATAAAAACTATTTTTTCTACTCGTCGACTGCAATGCTTGAATTAAGACTTCGTATACCAAAGTGAAATCGCATACTTTTTTCACTATGGGACCCCAACTCAACTATAATATTCATTTCGATACAGTTTAGTCAACTATAATGAAATTGACCAATCGAAAGCGCGCAGCAAGTACCAGGGCCTCATGAGTTACGAGAAGGTGTCGTTATAGCTCTAAGAATGAAACCATTGCACTTGTTTAAAAATGACCTGAATAATTTATTAATTTCTAAGTGCTATTATTCGTTGCCAGAGTTTCTTGGTGACACTTTAAATTAGCTTGTAAGTAATTGGTGAATGGAAGTATTGTATATATGCATGACTTTTTTGACATAAAAATATGAATAGATTTTAATAAATAATTATGAATTTATAATACGCGCAATTATGATTAAGTTATTGTATAATTGATTAATTTCTTTAGTTAAGTATATTTGCTTGTAATAATGTAATTTAATTGGTATGTGTATACCTAATTTCAAATTTGTATGCCGGCCGGCGAAACATAGCGTTCTCAAATACTTTTTGTACCTATCCAACACTGTTACCTATGTTTACAAATAAATAATTTGTCTTGTCTTGTCTTGTCTTGTCTTGTTGACTAACCGGCCAGGGGCGCGGGGCGCGGGGGCCGGGTCGCGTACGAGTATGAAGGTATCGCGGCTGCTCGCGCATCTTAGCTGTATACTTTTGGTTTTTTTACCTACATATAATATGATTCTTCTACTAGTTTTAAGTTTTTTTTTGTTGACTCATAGAAAAAGTATTGTATACAATAGTGATATAATCAAGCTTTTCAATCACGTACCTTACTTAGGCAACTCAGCAAGCTTCGTTGCCTTAACACGGTACTCGACTGAAAAGCTCTCCATTATATCACGATTGTATAAAATACTATATACATAATTATTATTGTATGGGTGACCAAATCTTATAGTGAGTATGTAGGTACCTACAAATTTGTACGGGACCCTCGGTGGGCGAGTCCGACTCGCACTTGACCGGTTTTTTTAACAAACTGCATGACTTTTGACTGCACGAAAACTTATTAAGTTTTCACTTTTATAACTTTTATCTTAATATTTTCTTACCGCGTAATTATTGTAGACGTAAGTATATAAGTGGTCTTAATTTCAACTCGATACCTCGCGTTCCCGAGATAAAGGGTCTTGACAGACAGACAGACAGACGGACGGACAACAAAATGATCCTATAAGTAATCCGCTTTTCCTTCTGAGGTACGGAACCCTAAAAAATATAAAACTGAAAACTAGGCACAAAGTAACAGCACTATTGGGGCATTATCTATGAAAAGGGACCTTATTGTCGATGGCGCTTACGCCGCACGGCATTGTATTTATATCGGAGCATCGTTAATAATGGCGTAAGCGCCATCGACAATACGGTCCCTTTTCATAGATAACGTCACAACTAATCTCTCTCCTTCCTCAGCATTATTAATCCCATCTGATTCTGGGGTCTGCTTTTCTGGTTTTTAGGGTTCCGTACCCAAAGGGTAAAAACGGGACCCTATTACTAAGACTCCGCTGTCCTTCCGTCCGTCCGTCCGTCTGTCACCACGCTGTATCTCACGAACCGTGATAGCTAGACAGTTGAAATTTTCACAGATGATGTATTTCTGTTGCCGCTATAACAACAAATACTAAAAACAGAATAAAATAAAGACTTAAGTGGGGCTCCCATAAAACAAACGTGATTTTTGACCGAAGTTAAGCAACGTCGGGCGGGGTCAGTACTTGGATGGGTGACCGATTTTTTGCTTGTTTTGCTCTATTTTTTGTTGATGGTGCGGAACCCTCCGTGCGCGAGTCCGACTCGCACTTGGCCGGTTTTTTCTCTCCACTAGGCGCGATCGGACGTGCGTGTCGTCTACTGAAATGTCGCAGGCCCTCATGTCTTTTGCTATGGTGTCTGCCCATCTCATCTGGTAAAAGCACAATTAAAATGAAGGTTGGAAAATTATAAGAAAAACCAAGTCGTAAACTATACAAAGTATTAAAAGTAATTATAACGAAATGTTTCTACGATTTCAAGCCTTAGTATTTTTTTTTTTAATTTTGGTTGCGTAACAATTACGTAAACCTAGAAAAGTTGCCAACAAAAAGACTCCGATGTCTTTGTGAAGTAAAACTTTACATTTGATAGGCTTCTTACTTTTATTATCATTTGAACAAGTTATTTAAATTATTCTCAGACTAAAAGTTAAAGTTACGTAGTTACCCGACGGATTATAGTAAATTATACAAGAAATGGGGCAATTATGCCCGAGTTATATAATTTTTTTTAAATTTATTGCTAATAAACAAAAAACACATAACTATTACAAAACTTCGCCAAACTGCGAAACAGTTTGTTGGCGAAATGTATGCTTAATACTATGCTAAATTTATAATGCACAATGAAAACGGGTCTCCCTGTATGGATATTCATATGACCCATCTTAACTGCTCCAGAGTGCATAATAATTAAGTACTAAAAATAAATATGACTAACTTGCATTAGCGTAAGAGCGGTTTCGCACTACGTCCGATCCAAATCCGATCCGAACACGTGAAATTATGGGTCTAGAAAACTCGGACCGAATTCGGATGTTCGCTTACGCACTTGTCCTATCCGAACCCGTTAAAATATGTCTAACTCGGACCGAATTCGGATATTCGCTTACGCACTAGTCCTATCCGAACCCGTTGGTTGTATATTAGTGGCTCCCTGCCGCTTCACGTCACCCAGCCGCATACCCCGCCCGCCTAGGGTTGCCAGATCGAAAGGCGCTAATATCGGGAAAAAATATCAATTTGTCGGGATTTTGGGCCTTAAGTCGGGAAAATGAACCATTCAAATTAAATTAATTGTATTAAAAACAACGATATTTTACATTATTGGCACTACGTCAGCTGCTCTGCCCAATCTCACCACGCGCGCCCCGCGCGCGCGCTGACGGGATCGACGCGGGTCGCTGGTTCGCTCGACGACAGTTCAGAACTTGATATTATTGTTTTATAACGTGTTGCTGTTTTTCGGGACCATTTTCACTTTGTCGGGAATCGGGAACACATGCAAAAAATCGGGAGAATCCCGCCGAATCCCGACCATCTGGCAACCCTACGCCCGCCCCACTGCCCCTCTGCTCGTACGCAGCTCGGCTTTAACTCGGACGCAGTTCGCGAGCGTTCATACAAATAATACTAAGGCTACTTTCGGTCCGTCAAAAATCTTCTCCGGAATGGAGATTCTAGAATGACGGAAAGAAATCGGATGACGGATATCGGATGTAGTGCGTAACTTACCATAGAAATAGTTCTACGGCTACAACGGATCATATTTTCACGGGTTCGGATCGGATTCGGATCGGACGTAGTGCGAAACCGCCCTAACTATTTAATAACAAACTTCTACTCGCTTCGATTACGTGGAAAATATACGGAAATATCCAAAATTTCAGGTTATCTAGGTTGGATGGTTAGATGAGAGACCGAAAATCAACCAATAGCATTGTGTATACTATACGTAATCCAGCGGAGCGGAGAAGAGCTGTGGAACCACTGCTATTGGTTGAGTCCCGCGTCTTAGTGGAAAGGCAGCCTAAACTACATTTTCATCGTGAAATATATTTGCAAAAACGCACGGATCGCTCAGAACACAAACAGTATAGTGTTCGTATGCGCACACGCACCGCCGCTGCTCTGAAGTATCGGTTACACACGTGGTATCGCTTTTACGGTGGCTGCGCCCGACAGGCGCGGATTCCGATTACTAAATATCATACCGACATGATACTTGTATCGTTCATCGCACGTATAATAGGTATCGTTTATTCCACGTTTGTAATTCGAAGTTCAAAGACGTATTCTTTAACCCGAAGCTAAACAATTTCATTTCCAATCTCGTCGCCCTGGGTGTACCTACCTAACACGCACATCTCCCGAGATATTCAAATAAGGCGCCCTATCTTTGTGTTTCTTTGGCGCTAGAAACCACCTTTTCGGTGCTCGCACATACCCAGCGATTGATTTCGTGTTTGTATCAGAAATTTATAATTTGAATATGCCTCCATCTGGAGGCACAGATAGATATCAGAATAAGGGCGGTTACACACGTGAGGGTTGGGGCTTTATACACGTAACATGTGATGTTCACAGAACTTCATTTTTACTCATTTTATGAAGGGAGGGGAATTTTTTCGAGTCCTTGAGTAAATATGTCGTAGCATTTTCTATCATCGATCATTATTATGATGACTCACGTTAGACCGGGCCGGGACGGGCCGGCGTTTTCGGCGCCTCGTTTTCTATGGAAAGCACCACGTGATCACCGATTAGCCGTCATAGAAAATGACATGTCGGACGCCACGGTACGGGCCCGGCTCGGTCCAGCGTGAGTCATCCTTAACAAGCCAAAGTTCCAAAAATCTATTTACACGCTTCCAAGACACTGACAATAAGGTCGTGCAAAATATATTTTTGGAACATGTACTGAGAGCTGCGTCTATATATTCCGTCGTTGGCCTTGTGTGATTACTTCTAGCTAGTTCTAAAATTTCCGTTTTTTTGTCAGCAGACACCCCACGTCAGGATGGGGCAAAGTTGTATGAGTACAAACCAGCGCAGAACTACACAAACTCCAACATTACCTACCCGGATAGCAGCCACAACCTGTTCCAAATGATCAAGTGCCACGAGGACAGCTTACTGCGCTTGCATCACTTGACAGGTAATAATAAAACTTCATGCTGTGGTGTGGTGGTGCTTCAAACTTCAGTCTATATTTGAAGAATTCAACGCTTTCTTTCGAGGCAGTGCTGTTAAAAAACTTCCGTGTCTTTTAAGTCCAGCGGTGGCAGCATGATTCCATCTTTATCCTGTTAGTATGCCTGTCATTTTCGTACTTATGTAAGTACAAGTATGTACTTGTAAGAACATGACAGGAATAACGGTGAAAGGTGATAAAAATGCGACCGTGCTACGGCCGCTGAGTCGTTTTGTTGAGTTTAGAATGTACAAGATAGCCTGTCAATTGTCCAAAGTGGGACCAAAATTGGAATTCTTGTCAAGTGTCATTCGAAGTATGTATTGAATTCAGAAACAATACAAGGTATTTGATTGTTTTTATGTCATGATTTCGTAAATTGTTCGCATTTGTTCTTACAAACTCTTGTATATTCCAAGATATAGTTACCCACCGTATCTCCTGAACAGCTATTCGTGTTTTCCAGTCCGTAGGTACGTATATACGTACGTTTTCGTACACTCAAGCGGCTTCTAGTCACACACTCATGTCCATACCATTGAACTATTATTATTACTAACGTATAGAACCGGCACAGAAAACCAGTATTTTGCGCCATAAGTTGATGCTGTTTTGACATCAAACCATAGAAGCGGAGCGTGAGTCTCGCGACCTAGACGCGTAAGCGCCATGAATATTACAGCGCTTACGACGTTTTGGTCGCGTGGTACAGTCGACGTCAAAGATATATTTACAATAGGGATGTTGACATGAATCGCGAATATATAGCATGTTATGTTTTTACCATAGCAGGGAATATTAGAACGCGGAAAATCATATTTTGCAAGTGTAAATATGCGTAATAAATTAATTAAAAATAATCAAAAGTATTTAAAATAATGCCCAGTATCACGTGACTACAAACGCCATTCGGAGCGCGTGACGTAATCACAGTGGAATCACCAAAGACAAGTTATAAAACCTGCCTAAGTGTCTACAGATTATCGTACCGAAACGCGATCTTGGTGCGGTGCGGCGCACGAATCGATAGTGTGTAAGGTGGTGCGTTAAGGACGCAGCTATAAGTTAGAGCGAGAAAGAAGGTCGCTGTCCGATGCGGTAGTGTGTTAAGGCTTTAAAAAAAATTTGTCTATTGCCATATAAAGAATTTAAAAAATGACTGACAGCAGTTTGTTTAAAACGCCGTTACGTCATCAAGGTCACGTGACAGTTTGGAGCGTTTAGGCGCGAAATTTAAACACGAAACTTATTATACATGTTTTTTTATTCAAAATTAATGAATATATTTTTTTAATATTTTTTTCTGTAATTATTACGTGTCTATCTACAAAATGAAACCAGTTCCAAAAAATTGTCAACATCCCTATTGAAAGTTACAAAAAAATCTTTACATTAAAATAAGTTGCCATGTAATGTGACAAGTACTTGTTTACCTGATATATTACAGTTTTATATTTTCACACAATGTGCCCAAAATATGTTTACACTATTTAATCCATGTAGTTTGCCCCTTTTTCTGACGTATGTTCATTTACATGACAAGTTACAGAATAATATTTACTCTTAATGTACCAAATTAAATTGCATGTAAAGATCTAATGTAATATTTACAATCAACCATACATAAACAGTTTTATACCTCCTGCTAAATAAATATCTTTACAAACATTTGAAAGCTGCATTCTAATTTCAAATAATGACAATCGTCGAAAAGAGTACCATACTGTCAAATGGTCTGTTTGTCTCTTGGAGGATACAACTAAACGGAGTAGCCATTAACAGGCTTTCCCCTCTGTCGAAAATAGGCGGCCAACGGTCATACACAATGTATGGACTGACGTTCATCTGACATGGCTATTTTTACGTTACGCATACATTTGACGTTCCCCTCCCCCGCAAAAATCGGCAGACTGTTTTGTACAGAAAATTACAGACATGGCGTCTCCGTTTGATTATATCCTCCAAGGTTTGTCTCGTTCGTTTAGATGACGTCAATGCTATGTCGAGTATGCTCGGAATAATAAACCAATAGGAACCGCCATTAACAGGCGTTCCCCTCTGCCAATAGTCGGCGGCCGCTGGTCAAGGAGGTTATATAAAACTAGTTGCCATACGTCATACGCCATTCAGCAAACGTCAGTCTAAGCGGAATGTTAGGAGCAGAAAATGCCGAATTGTAGCGTTTTCTCCTGTAAAAACCGATCGGACACATCTAGCGTACTTAAAGAACACGTTTCTTTTCATATGTAAGTACTATTACATGTAAATATTATCAAATAGTGCACTAATTCAGGAAAAAACTAAAAAACATTGTCAATCTGAAAGTGATACCACTTCATGGTACTAGATCTAATTTAGGGTAATATTTAAAGAAGACTTTCTAAATATTCATTAGGTATACCTAACTTCTAATTTGCGTTGCTTATTATTATATAATTTATATAACACATTATTTTTATATAACACCTTATTTTTATATCAACATAACCCATTCAATGAAATAAATAGTATAAATCATAAATAACGTGATATTACCGATATGGAGTCATTGTGCTAGTTTCCGTCCATGCTCTAGTCTCTAGTTTTCGTCCACATGACAGATTAGCAAATAACATATTTGATATTTAATTTGCTACTTGCCAAATACATTTTTTATGTAGATAGATATATTGTCTCGACATTAAGGATTGCATTAAGTCCAAATTTGTGCAGCAATGTACATTTATATTCAATTTCGTCAAGTGGACGAAAACTAGAGCTGGGCGAAAACTAACGCACCTACCCTACTACTGTTTGAAAATTCATTTTTCTCTTAGTTTCTATCGTATATTTTTTATTTGACATGTCCAATATTTGTATTGTATTTTATTTATTTTAAGGTATTTACTGCCGTCATTTTCCATAAATAGGCACTTTTAATTTATTACTCTGGTATCACTCTACCATAGTTAGCGATGGGACACCATAAAAACCAATATCGATAAAATCTATATGAACATTATAAATATATTGTTATTTTGATTTATTTATTTTAGATTTCCAAAAGATGCAATAAATTTTAAACATAAGTAGTTTTCAGCTTATCAAGCCATCGAAAACCTAAAAATATTGCAATATCAGTCACGTTTTAAAGATCTTAGAACTGCATAAGTAAGTTTGTAATTCCATATAAATATATGCTATTACAAAGTTACTGTTGCAGTTCCTACAAATAGTAGGTAAAGGTAAGTACACCACGATGTATGTACGATGTGAGTATGAATAAAGATGTGTTTAGTTATGATATGTGTATACATAGTATGGGTATGAGTACCCGAAAAGAAGGACTGTCTACAAAAAGAGATGAGATCCCATCAAAAACATTACATGTAAAAAGGTGCAAGTCTCGCAACGCTTTTATTACAAAAAGTTCTGAGATGTAACGTGAAACCAAGTCGGTTATTTTAATCAGTGCCAGGGGGTGTTAAAACCGTATCAATAAGATATCTTTAATTTGTAATACATATAATGACTTGGCAATCGCACGTAATGCTTTACTCGTACCGTACTCGTAAATATGTGTAATGCTCAAACTTCAATTAGTGCTAGCGTTATGTTCAATTAGAATTATTTTTAATAGGTGTCGATGATCCTTATGTCATTATGCAGCCGTGCGATAGCCAAGTCATTATACGTATTACAAATTAAAGATATCTTATTGATACGGTTTTAACACCCCCTGGCACTGATTAAAATAAACGACTTGTTTTCACATTAGCATTACATCTCAAAACTTTTTTGTAGTAGAAGCGTTGCGAGACTTGCACCTTTTTACATGTAATGTTTTTGATGGTTATAATTATTGACTAAAACAGACAGTTAACATTCAGTCAATAAAATATCGACAATATTATCGACAAGGCCCTCGCACTTCTACGTTTACTTAGAACTGACATCATGTCGTTCACGGACAGTGTTGTCTGTGTTTGTTCTTGTATTTGTGTGAATATAGTTTATGCTAGTGTTTGATAATTTTGTTGTGTGCGTGTGTAGCGACGCATGCAAAAAATGCATTAGTGTTTACATTATTTGTGTGCGTTCCTCGCCCCCCGCGCCGAAAACGGCAGAATTTTTCACATAGAAATTAGTGCGTGTCACCACTCCATATGATTATTCCTCCGAGCGAGTATGTAATTCCGATGTTTACATTTAAACCATTTTCAGTATTTTTGATTTTCAGGGTTTCGTACCCAAAGGTTATAAAATCGACCCAATTACTAAACCTCTACTGTCTGTTCGTCTGTCTGTCTGTCACCAGACTGCATCTATCTCACAAATAGTTAAAACTTTCAGACGATGTATTTCTGTGCCGTTAAGTTTAATAACAAATACTAAAATCAGAATAAAATAAATATTTAAGTGGAGCTCCCATACAACAAACGTGATTTTTTGCCAATTGTACAGAACCCTTAATGGACGAATCTGACTCGCCCTTGGCCGGTTATTTTGTAAATGCATAGATACTGAAGAATTATAAGTTAACCCTTTTCAGCGCCATGTCAAACCCAAAAGCTAATATGAATATTCTTAATATGAATTAATAAAAATAAGTAAGAAGGTAAAGAAAATTATAGCAAGGAGGTTTTATAAATAAAAAGTAGGCCAGAATGAAATAGGTGAATTATAAAGAAATTAGTAAATAAACAGGTGAATTGTGTAAATATGTTTTTGTAGCAGAATGCGTAAAACTTTTTATGCATCATGAAACGTAAAAACAGAAATGTTGCTCTTGACGTGTATCACGTTTGACACATTGGGTGTAAATATTATTCTGTAACTTGTCATGTAAATGAACATACGTCAGAAAAAGGGGCAAACTACATGGATTAAATAGTGTAAACATATTTTGGGCACATTGTGTGAAAATATAAAACTGTAATATATCACGTAAACAAGTACTTGTCACATTACATGGCAACTTATTTTAATGTAAAGATTTTTTTGCAACTTTCAATTGTAAATATATCTTTGACGTCGACTGTACAGGTTGCGATTGCGACAATTTCATTGTATGGCTTCTCTAAGACAGTAATAATAACTCAATGGTTCATAAAATCATAATACACGTGACGACTCCCATTTGCACACTTCAATTATCTTTCATTCATTCAAACCTTAAGCCCTTGCTACACGGTCGCCGACAAGCCCCTCAGACCGCGTGGCCTTGGTCTGGACGGACCGTGTAGACAGTTGTTTCCAACAAAATTTGACCAAAACTGACCAAGGACAGACCAAGGTCAGACGGTTAGAAGGCTTGTCGGCGACCGTGTAGCAAGGGCTTTAACACAACGCCTCCCACAGCAGCCGGCCGCCACAACACCTACGAGCAGAACTACCAAAACGAGCTCCCCTGGTACTCTAAACAGCAGTACATAAAGCCGGCCGAATACCTGGCTTACGAGGACACGCTTCGTAAAAAGTTCGACGAGAAAGAGAAGGAAGACGAGAAAGATAAGTTTGAGAGAAAGAAACCGAGGAGGAACAGAACCACGTTTTCGAGTCAGCAGCTTGCGGCGCTTGAGAAGGTGATTTAGCCAGAATATTCAGAATTATCGGGTTATTCCCGCTAGTTACCACCAAGTTGTTACCAGTGGTCTGGTAACCAAACCGAGTTGGTGGTAACTACTGGGAATTTTTTGCCCAGCTTTTGCCACTGGTAACTACTGGGAAAAATAATTCCCAGTCGTTACCACCAAAATTTTGTTAGAGTTAAATACTAATAAAAACAGTATAAATATTATTATATTATAGTAACAGCACCAGTCATGGGACATTTAAGAGGAAATTTGGAGTATTTGTGATATTTCCCTGATACCGGCAAAAGTTCTACCGCTTAGCGTGTTTAAAGATGAAAATCCTATCCATCTTTTATGTTTCAGGCGTGTTATATCAAAGATACTGCAATTAGTTTCCACATAATTTACAAATTAAAACTATGCCTTTTTTCTCCAGTCATGGACACCAAAGCTCCAGTAATGGTACCCCGGTAATGGACGTGGATCCAGTAATGGGCCCCCTATAATGGACATACCCTATCAGTATAAGATATTGGAACAGGGAATAAATTTTTGGCAAAAAACTAGTTATTAGTCATATTTGGTATAAGCTTTTATGTAAGAATGTATTTTTCTTTTCACAGCCAACTAATACTCATCAAGACAATTCTAACAAACCCAAACACAATAAGGTTGCGTTTATTACAGAGTTCCCATGGCCACCTCCTATCTCCATCATGAGATCAGGTCCATGTTATCATAATATTGCATTGTCATCCGATTTGCTTACGTATCCAAAATTTCAACTCAATCGGAAATCCGAAAGTGGCTCAAATTCAACTTCCAAGATTTGAACCACACTAACTAACAGGCATGTTAAATAAAATTTTGTAAAAACGATATTAATTTTTTCTACTCCCATTTGTCATTTAAAGGGTCGTGCACACACCTTTAAACCCCTCTCTTATAGTTGTCAAGACAAGTCTTTAGTCTATTCCCCAAAAAAGTATTTGTGCATACACGCAGTATCTTTTTGGCACTTTTACGATACTTCGTGTAATCACCACTTAAAAAATATTGTATGGAATACATTGTTGCCAACCTAATTTTAATTGTCATTTCTGCCAGATGAGTGAACCATAGACATGTTTTGGTCACATCATCATCATCATCATCAGTTTTCATCTTTATAGGGCTGTATCTCCTAAACCGTGCGTCGTAGCGCAAAAATAATCAAATTTTCGTTCCCCTTTGAATCCCGTAAGTAATATTTAAAAAACACGAAAAACAAAAAAAAAATATAAAAAAGAAAGAAAAATGTTTATGGGTTGTATCTCCTAAACCGTGCGTCGTAGCGCAAAAATAATAAAATGTTCATTCCTCTGTAAGAAACTCCTAATTAATATTAAAAAAAACACAAAAGAGAAATAAATAAAAAACAAAAAAATAAACTTTATAATGCTGTATCTCCTAAACCGTGCGTCGTAGCGCAAAAATAATAAAATGTTCATTCCTCTGTAAGAAACCCCTAATTAATATTATAAAAAAAATAAAAAAAAAACAAAACAAAACTTTATAATACTGTATCTCCTAAACCGTGCGTCGTAGCGCAAAAATAATCAAATTTTCGTTTCCCTTTGAAACCCCAAAGTAATATTTAAAAAAACACGAAAAACAAAACAAAATAAAAAAAAAGAAAGAAAAATGTTTATGGGTTGTATCTCCTAAACCGTGCGTCGTAGCGCAAAAATAATAAAATGTTCATTCCTCTGTAAGAAACTCCTAATTAATATTAAAAAAAACACAAAAGAGAAATAAATAAAAAACAAAAAAATAAACTTTATAATGCTGTATCTCCTAAACCGTGCGTCGTAGCGCAAAAATAATAAAATGTTCATTCCTCTGTAAGAAACCCCTAATTAATATTATAAAAAAAATAAAAAAAAAACAAAACAAAACTTTATAATACTGTATCTCCTAAACCGTGCGTCGTAGCGCAAAAATAATCAAATTTTCGTTTCCCTTTGAAACCCCAAAGTAATATTTAAAAAAACACGAAAAACAAAACAAAATAAAAAAAAAGAAAGAAAAATGTTTATGGGTTACATCTCCTAAACCGTGCGTCGTAGCGCAAAAATAATAAAATGTTCATTCCTCTGTAAGAAACCCCTAATTAATATTAAAAAAACAAAAAAAATATATATATATTTATAAGGCTGTATCTCCTAAACCGTGCGTCGTGGCGCAAAAATAATAAAATTTTCGTTCCCCTTAAGAATCCCACGCACTGAACAACCTATCACATTAGGACATTAAACAATCATCATCATCTATTCTTATTATTATTTCATTGCATTTCAAAGTAAGTGCTTGGTCGTAGAAAAAGTATTGTATGCAACGTTGTTTAACTGAGTCAAAAAATACTCGTGGCGTCTTTATTAACAATTTTCGGCTTCACGCCACTCGCCTTTTTTGACCCCTCTTAAACAACGGTTGCATAAAATACTATATCCGAAGTCCGAGAAGACTTCCTGACATAGTTCGTAACTACATTATACCTACTTCTGTATTATTTAAACATGAAATTACGCCATGGCAAGCATCATTATGTAAATTGTAAGTTATCCCATCATAGGAGGTATGCAGTTTTAGAGCTCCTATAATGGGATTGGGCAAAATACCATTATTTTTTATACATCTCTAGAGACACAAAATAGTGTGTTGTATACCTTATTTCATGGTAAATGCAATTAACAAAACACATTCTAGTTTACACCAAGTTATAATTAATTACAATTTAATATATGAACTCACCTCTCTTAGCGAAGTTGTTAAGAATTCTTACTAGTTATATTTTTCGGTGACACGACAACTTTTGGGTTGACGCCAATTTCTTAAAAAGTAACCGAAATTAATAAAAATTCAAACTTAAACAGCTCTATGACTCTTATTTATGGTAAAATATTGCCAGTGTTCATAAACTACTTTTAGATACTTATTTTAGAGGATTTGTGGTTTTATGTCTCATTACCGGTTCCACGTCCATTATAGGGTCCATTACATTATAGGTGGGAAAAAAAATCCCAGTAGTTACCACTGGTAACAACTTGGTGGTAATTAGTGGGAATATTGAGAATTATCGACATTGACGTGGTTTTTATTGCTTTTTATTTTTGGCGTTTCTATTAGTTTACGAATTAATTAGTCGCGGGTTTGTGTAGAAAACGTCAGCCAAAACTTACATAGGTACCTATAGCTTTACGGCTACCATCAGTTTGGCACTGACATAAACGCCGTCGAGAACGTAATTTACTTTCTATATATCTCGCTCGTACTCACATATTTGTGCAAACGAGATGTATAGAAAGTAAATTACGTTCTGGATAGCGTAAACGTCAGTTTTGACACTGTCATTGTCAGTGACTCATGGTACGGGCTCTTATGTCGCTTAAATATTATGCGGACAGATCTCCGATAAACACTTTAGTTAGTGCATGCCCCGATCTGATGAGGGCATAAATCCACAAGTACTAGCATAGAGAAAAAAATACATAGATACAGAAATATAGTAAGACAAGAGTGCTCACTCCATACATCAGTTAGACTATTAATTTCAGTGTCTACATCTAGCATCGAGTAGCGAAACTATCAGTACTGCTACTTGACAATAGATGTAGCACCGACCGGAAAGTCTTATCTGAACAGCATAAGAATAGTCTAACTGATGTATGGAGTGAGCACTCTCGTCTTACTATATTTCTCTATGGTACTAGTTAGTATGGACTCCAATATTATCGATATCATCGATACAAAGCAATTTCTAAATCATAATTATAACAAATGTGACTACTACTTAAATTAAGAGAGTCCGCTCTTTCATGACCTACTTTCAAACCGTTACCAGGGAATTCTTATATCCCTAGTTTTATACGCCGAATAGTTTTATCGGTCCGACATATCTGATGGACGCCGATGCACGTGTAAGGATAGCTAGGGAGCTATTAAAACTCATGGTGGTTTGTGACGCATTAAATTGCAGGTATTCGAAAAGACACATTATCCCGACGCGTTCGTGAGAGAAGACTTGGCAGCGAGGGTCAATCTTACAGAAGCCAGGGTTCAGGTTAGTAAAGGTTTTGTAAGATTTGACGCTTTTTTTTTTAGTTAAAGGAAAAATTAAAAAATTCACCGCTGCGGGCAAAACTTCAAATTGCGACCTTTTAGGACATTCAATTGATCTTAATCAACTAAGTTACCGAAGCTTAACAGAAGCATGCCAATTTTTCATTCCTTTCTTTTGTTTTCATGCCTTAGAGAGCAGCATAGTTGCGACGGATGTAGATAGTCTAATCATACGACTATATTTTGTTAATAATTGCATGGCTCCAAGTGGTTATTATAAAAATACTAATAAGGTCTTAATATTCATTACAAATTCCTCCTTATTTATATAACTTAAGATAGGTACCTTTATGTACGGTCGAGTTCACAAACATCTTTACAACCCAAACGTTCCATAAAAAATATATAATTACACGACCTTATTGTCAATGTCTTAGATGTGTGTAAATATTTTTGGAACGTTGGCTTGTAAAGATATTTGTGAAGTCGACTGTACACATTTTGCCATTCCCATTCCAAGTAACGATCCAATATAACATGTTACATTTGACAAACGTCCACGAATAACCCCATTTCTCCCACAGGTATGGTTCCAAAATCGTCGCGCCAAATTCCGCCGAAACGAGCGCTCAGCGCTCTCCGGCCGCACCCTGGTGTCCTCATCCGAGCCCGTCCCCGTCCCCATCGGCCAGCCCGACCGACCCGAGCTCAGAAACAAAGACTGGCTACACTTCCAACCCACCTTCAACGTGCCAATCGTCAACCCCGTGTACCAAAACGAGTACCTAATGATGCAGAATAATAGACAGTACGTGCAGAACTCGCAGCTCATGGGGTACAACGAGGGATACTCGTGCGGGCTGATGGGGTACACCGCGCCGCTGCAGTCGCACGCGCCGTACAACCTGAACCTGAGGCACCGCGATTTTTCTATTAATAATATTACTTTATAAGATGTTTCAGTAATAAATGTTTGTCTATATGTATTTATTGCGTTTTTGTTTACCGATAAATCATCGCTTTTCTGAAGTTCTAGTCGGACTATGGACACCCTGATATGAGGTTACACAACCGCACTGCTCGTTGTCGGCAGGGCCTCCTCACACCCTGGACCGTAAGCGTCGCGCGTTGTGTGAAAGCTCCGGCTGTAGAATGAAAATGTTTTGTTTTTGACATGTAAATTTAATAATCATAATCTTTAATAGAAAAAAACCGACTTCTCTAACTACTAGCCTAACCCACTTAACGGTGCTTATACTTTATTTGGTAATATGTATACATTTTATGGTAATCATAGTGGTTGATTTAGTTTAGGTATCATAGTGGTTTTCCGGGTCAAGGTCCGGGTCTGGGTCCGAGTCCGAGTACGGGTCCGAGTCCGGAGTCCGGGGCCCAATCAAAGTCAAAATCGAAATTGTAAATCACAAAACGTGTACTATGCGTCGTTGAGGAGTTCTGTTCTGATCATCATCAGCAGTTCCACTTCATCATGTGCCACAGTTTTTAATGTAAATGCTTGATTTTCTGATGAAAATATATAAAATTCTATACGGATGCCTTTAAGATTTGAGAAGTTCCCTCGATTCCTCATGGATACCATGTTCAGGACTTGAGATTGACATAAATGTGCCTAAAAACCTAACTTGCTTAACAAACATAACGAAAAGGACAAATCGCCAAATGCGAGCTATGCGTCGTTGAAGAGTTCCGTTATGATCATCATCAGCAGTTCCACTTCATCAAATGCGACAGTTTTTAATGAAAATGCTCGATTTTCTGATGAAAATACAAAAATCTCTATACGCATGCCTTTAAGATTGGAGGAGTTCCCTCGATTCCTCGTGGATCCCATCATCAGAACTCGAGCATGACACAATTGTGGCTTAAAAACTTAACTTGCTTAACAAACATAACGAAGAGGACAAATCGCCAAACGTGAACTATGCGTCGTTGAAGAGTTCTGTTCTGATCATCATCAGCAGTTCCACTTCATCAAATGTCACTTTTTTTTATGTATATGCTTGATTTGTTGATGAAAATACAAAAATCTCTATACGCATGCCTTTAAGATTTGAGGAGTTCCCTCGATTCCTCATGGATCCCATCATCAGCACTCGAGCTTGACAAAAATGTAGCTTAAAAACTTAACTTGCTTAACAAACATAACGAAGAGGACAAATCGTCAGACGTGTGCTATGCATCGTTGAAGAGTTCCGTTCTGATCATCATCAGCAGTTCCACTTCATCAAATGTCACTTTTTTGAATGTATATGCTTGATTTGTTGATAAAAATACAAAAATCGCTATATGTGTGCCTTTAAGATTTGAGGAGTTCCCTCGATTCCTCATGGATCCCATCATCAGAACTGGGTTTTGACAAAAACGGGACCAATCTGTATGCATATACATACAATCAAAAAAAAAATTTTCAAAATCGGTCCAGTAATGACGGAGATATGGAGTAACAAACATAAAAAAAATAAAAAAAATAAAAAAAAACATACAACCGAATTGATAACCTCTTCCTTTTTAACCGACTTCCAAATCTAAAAGGAGGAGGTTATCAATTCGGTTGTATGTTTTTTTTAATTTTTTTTATAGATTTGGAAGTCGGTTAAAAAGGACACATGAAAGCATCTTATCACAAAGGTGAGGCAGTTGTCCCACCAAGAGCGAGTAAGCGATTAGCTATCGGCGATTTTCTCGCCCAAGAAACGAACAAAAGATAGGGATCCTGTGTTAGTAAAAGAGATACATATATTTATAGTTCATCGCTGGCTGTTCACACTGCCGGCGAGAACACTCGCTCTACTAGTTTGTCGCCGAGATAAGAGCGATGAGATAAAACTAGCTCAGCGGTACTCGCTCGGCGATGCTCGCTTGGTAGTTGAACTCAAGCTGCGAGACCAATAGCCCGTCGCACTCGAACACTCGCCTATAGCCGAGCGACAAAACTATTGAAGCTAACACTCGCTTCTCGCCGCTCGCCCAGTCGTTTCTAGTTTATCGTTCTACTCGCTTATAGCTCATCGCTTGCGGTGGGACAACTTCTTGAAAGGACTCTATGTTAAGCAGTAGTGTCGCTACTACGCACTAGATGGCGCTAAACGAGAGAAGAAGTTTTCTACTTAAGGTGACAGTCCATTTCCAACCGCACCTGCACTACTGTTCATTTTACTATGGAAATTGACAGTAACAGCGGCGCGTTCAGTACCAGTAGTGCAGCTGCGGTCAGAAATGGAATGTTACCCTTATTGACTGTACGAGTGATAGTACTGCTGCCGACAGGCTAGGATACATTCGCCACATGGCAGTTATTTGGGCCTAAATATGGAAGTCGCAATTAATAAGGTACGTCGAATGTCATTAAAGCTGTATATACTTAAGGCATAGAGAAATATAATAATAATAAGACAAGAGTGCTCACTCCATACATCAGTTAGACTATTAATTTCAGTGTCTACATCTAGCATCGAGTAGCGGAACTATCAGTACTGCTACTTGACTCAACAGCATAAGACTTTCCGTTCGGTGCTACATCTATTGTCAAGTAGCCATACTGATAGTTCCGCTACTCGATGCTAGATGCTAATAGTCTTTTTGGTACTAAACTGATGTATGGAGTGAGCAATCTATGTATCTTTTTCTCTATGGTTAAGGGTTCTGCATGCGACTTCATAGTTACAAGATTTCTACCGCATAAACCAGGGTGATCTTGTAGAGTTAGACCAAGAAAAGTCAAGTTACACTGCGTGTGCTATCAAAATTGTTGCAGACTTTTCTTGGTCTAACTCTATGATATCTGTCATTTAGTTTGGATCTATTTCTATCCCTAAAAGTGTGACAGATCTAGTTACTGAATTTTGCGTTCGAGAGGACATACAAAAGTTAATTTAGAAGCTGTAATTATGTATTATCATGACTATAATCAATTTAATTATGACACAAATAGGAGTGTTGCAAGTTATTACGTGATTGGA
This sequence comes from Cydia amplana, assembly GCF_948474715.1. Taxonomy (NCBI): domain Eukaryota; kingdom Metazoa; phylum Arthropoda; class Insecta; order Lepidoptera; family Tortricidae; genus Cydia; species Cydia amplana. The sequence goes on along the minus strand of NC_086096.1, from coordinate 35,053,274 downwards.
AGTACATAGGTACAACTAGTTAAAAAGTTTATATCCTTAGCCAAACTACAAAAACAGACATTACAACTTCTCAAGACAAATGCAATTTTAATTTGTCAAAAACGACAAAATAAAGATTTAAATTAGTATTGTACTGAAGACCTTTTTGGGCATTTTCACTTAACTGTGCACCTTTAACGGCCGGTTAGCAATCGTTACAAAACTGACGGTCAATGTCAGATCCCATACATTTTGTCAGTAATGTAACGGTTAGACGTTACTGAATTAAGGTGCACAGTTAAGTGTAAGGCTTGAGTGGACGCTCGAAGCGGAGCGTTTGGCGGGGCGTGCAGCGTGGCGTCGGGCTCACGAGTGATTTGAGCAGCGTGCACTAAGGCCGCTCCTATACGCATGCATTTGTTTAACATGCACGCCGCGCGCCCCGCCCCGCTGCACGCCCAACTCGAGCGTCACTCAGGCCTTACACTAAGTGAAAATGCTCTTTTATAAGCCTCGGGCGGCTAGAGGATAGTTAAAGAATTATGTTTCCATGGATCGCGATTTAATGTTTTTTAGTGTTACACAATTATGTATTATCAAATCGAAGTAAGTCACTCTCTCACTCTCAATGCGCATATGTTTGTGACAATAAACGTTTCGCAATTCATAGAAAATAAATGGATTGTATCAATAAAACATCTTGTTTGCCCAACTGCATGGTATTGACAAATTTTAGCTTTTATTTATTATAATCACTGTGAAATTTCTGGAAACATTAACAAGCGAATTTTTTGTCAAAAAGTTTGTAAATCATTATCCTTAAGATTTCTTCCTATATGTAGGTACGTAGCTAGAAACGGGTAGCGAATGGACTTAACGTTTCACGATTTGCTCCTAAAGTGTAATAAATTGTAGGGCCAATACAAATGCGCATGCAGAGTCGTAAATGAATAAGCTGGCTGTCTCGCTCGCACTCGCAATCCCTAGCGAACGCATGTTGCAGTTTTCTCTCTTTGATTTTATTGCCATATCGGCACGTTGGTTTTGGCCCCACAATACTTAACTCTCTAGTAGTTATGTAACAAGATCGGCTGTGGTTACGCAGCAAACAGAAGAATTTGTTGTCACAGAGTTGTAAAAAGTTTTGATTATGTGACGACGCGAATGGTTATTTTAAGGATTTTATAATACAGGTACGTACATATGGAAAACACATGAAAAAAACCTTAGTGTAGAAGTTATAGACCAAAATAGAAAGATCTCAATCCTAAAACTACTATGAAATTTTATTTTACAAATAGCAAGGACAAATGAACAATAAGACACCCAAAGTGAACTTGTTTAGAATTAAATGTCATTGTATGCCAGCATACTTTTTGTAGAATTTAGATTATCAAACGTTAACTTGATATTCTAGCTCCCGCGGAATGATGTGCCGTACAACGCCATCTACTTCACTTATGAAAACCAAGACATACGACTACTTTGTGCATTTTATTATACAAATGTCATAACGAGCGATGGACACGCCTCTATAAGATGAATAAAAGACAATTATACATTCGAGAGCATTTTTTTTGTAAACATAACCAGTATACAATCATCAAAAATAGTTTTTACGTCTATGTATCCATCGCTCAGTCCACAATACGTCTGGATGAAATCACTTCCGACAATAAGCTCACTCGTAACTATACTAATACAAAAGAATTCGTAAGTTTTTTTCAAATTGCTATAGTTTTCTTGTGTAATGAAATCGACTGCCAATTCATCAGTTGTTAAACTTGTAAAATTATGATCGGTTTCTTTATACGACTCACTCAAGTATACAAACATTATATTTGTACAGTCCAAGATACATTCAATTGAAATTGGCACATGTCCTGTCTTTCATAAAATTAAAAAAGAAAAAACTAAATTCTCAGTCTCATTAACCCCAATACTGGAAACGAATCGCGAAAAGTTCACACAGTCTATTTTGCAAAGTAAATAAAAAAGAGTAGAACGTTGTGTATGTAGCAGTGTTTTATAGACGTTCTATTTATTTTTTTTGCTCAACCACATACACATTTTTTACTCCTTAATCCATTTACATTCTACACCGTACCACTCAACAACGGATGAGGAAGCGGGGTGGAATCAGTCGATTCATCCCCAGGTCTGGTATTTACTATAATTCGTTCAACGCAGACCATATTCTGGACTTTACAATTTACAATCCAAATTCAGTCAAATTTATTCTACAGAACGAGACACAATCGAATCAAAATGCTTTACAAACACAGTTATTCTAATAAGAATTTGAGTAATTGTGTTAAGACAATAATACAAATGAATGTTACATATCTTTACGGTTCAAAGACACAAGCCAGCAAGTACCATACCCTCAAGAGAGTCGGCCTAAAATATTTTTATCCTTTGTTTAATGTCAGTAATCGCCAAAAAGTGGCGACGATCGGACGTGTTTTAGGTTAACTTTATTTTGGCGAGCAGCGAGCAACGCAGCCATACCAATCTAAGCTTGCTCATTTTTGTTGTTTCTGCTCAAGAAGATATGCAGTTGCTGGACTACAAAATATAGGCGTTATAATTAATGATTGATACATGATACCTTTTGTATTATTGCTTTAAACAGGAAAGTTTTTTAAAAATCCTACAAAGAAAAAAGGTAGCTTACCTACTCACAAGTTTTTTTATTCAACGGAGGTCATAAACATACGCAGGTAGTTCTTACTTTATATTAGACATGTCTATTTCTGTAAAAGCACATGTTGGTGACCTCTTTACAGTATGAATTCCTAAAGTTAACACTGTCTGCAAAGGTTTTAAATTGTTTTATTGAGAGTGAAATATAATTCAAACTTTAACATGATGAAAACCCTCGATAATATTACACTTGAGGGCTAGAGGTGGGTTACACCCTTGGAGGATAGAATCAAACGGAGTAGCCATTAACAGGCGTTCCCCTCTGTCGAAATTATATGACCAATGGTTATACACATTGTATGGACTGACGTTACCTGATATGGCTAATCTTACGTTACGTATACATTTGACATGCCCTTCCCCGTAAAAATCGGCAGACTGTTTTGCACAGAAAATAAAGATAATTACAGTTAAGTGAGATAAGGCGTAGGCCATTTGGTTATATCCTCCAAGCCGGCACAGATAATTGTCAGATTTTCATACCAGCCTTTAACGAACTACCATTATGTTAACAGACTGTTTGGTGCAACCAACCCGAACAGTTTTATTTGTATTATAATAGAAAATAGATCTTTCCATGGATACATTATTGTAGGTACATCGGCAATCGCAATTCGCGAAAGATATCGTATTTATTAAAATATAATCAGCCTACTAAACCCAAGGGGCACAGGCCTTTTTAATACACAGAAACACACAACGTGACTAATGTGCACCTCGTAAGGCTTAATGTACCATCACGCTCCGCGATTCTTATGCCACTTAGGTTCCTAACTAAATTGATTGTTCACTACTTGCTCTATGGAATGTCCAATTTAGCTAGAACCCTAAATGGCTCAACAATCACGGAGCGTGACTGTACGATAAAATGTGCAAGTGATTTTTAATGGACTTTATAACTATGATGACATTTACAATTTAACTTTTTCTTGGAGACTTAAGTATCAACGTATTAAATTCTCAAAAAAAAAATGCAGTAAAATTAAACCGTGTCTTACATTACACTTCAAAGAAACATACGCTTCAAATTTATCAGCAAATAAGGCTATCCTTCAAAAGCTGTCCCTAAAGTGTCATTCAATAGAACTTGCTAACTATGTAAACAAAAGTTACTAGTAAAATGACATTAAGTGTCAATTTTATTATGGCGGTTTATTTACATAGTTATCAAGTTCTATTGAATGACACTTTACACATATACAAACGTAGGTTATTGTAAAAATTAAACAAGTGAACATTTCTCATCACAAGCAATATTTGCATTTTTTTTCAAATATTTATCGAAACGTTTGTGTACTTCGTTCGTTATATAAGTAATAAAATGAAGAAAAGTATATTCTTGGATAGCCCTGAATTTACAAACAAAGAAACTATATTGAATAATTTTACGGTTTAGACTCACTTGTTTTAAGTCACTCGCGCGACATGTTACTCTCACTGCTACTCTCGCACTGCACTGTTAGTGCTTGAGAAAGGAGACCTAGGCTCTCCGAAACGTGTCGCGCGAGTGACATAAAACAAGTGAGTCTAAACCGTAAAATTATTCAATGTTAGCATGTCTCACAACAGTTTAAATTCGATGAAAGTAACTATACTTATACATAAAAATGTGCCGATCCATATGAAAAAATATCTCAACAACACTCTTCCTATAAATTATTCATCATCATCATTATCCTGTCCAGGCCGGTTTCGGCTTCGGCGACTGATTAATGTACCTATAAATTATTACAGCTTGACTAATAGTAAACGGAAAAGTGTTGTAATAAATATCATCATTAATGTCAAATTTCTATGAAAATATGACGTTTTAATTTCGATTGATTCGTAGGTAGTAAGACTAGTAAGTCTTGAGGGCCTACCGCGTGCCTCTGTGTCGTACTTGTACATTTGTACGTAAGTGTGACAGGGAGGCAACACGTGGAAACGTACTGTCCTATGTCATTTGAGTTATCTTTTTATATAGATTATCATTTTTACATCTCATCAGTGGCCCATTCAGGCAGAAGCCTGTAGGGCTTATGCCTAAATCGGCGACGTTACGGGCCTGATTCGAACTTTAAGATATACGTCAACAATTTGCTAAAGATACGACATGGTTCGGATATGTCAGTGTCAAAAGTGAAGTTTTTATTTGCAGAACTGACTGACTGACATCTGACTGACTTATCCACTCCATATCGTATCTTTAGCAAATTTTGACGTATCTCAAAGTTCGAATCAGGCCGTGGTGTTAGTTAAGGGGCCCACTGATTACCAGTCTGCCGGACGGTATCGGCCTGTCAGTTAGAACAAAAAGTTGACAGTTCTGAACAACTCACAGGCCGATATCGTCCGGCGGACTGGTAAACAACTAATCAGTGGGCCCCTTCAAATAAACATAACCTTTAGCCGCCCATAAAAACTTGCCGAGATAATTTTTTATTTGTCAAAGTAAAGAATCAAAATATACTTAATGAAACGTGAGACCTTTTCATAGGCATACGATGGGCGGCTAAAGCCCTCCCCATCCTTTTTTCCATCGCCACACACAGGAATTAAATATATGAGAGTCCATTATAAAGATTTTACGTTTGAATTTACGGGGATAACTCTTTTGGTATCAACATCACTCGTTGTTATTTCATAATCTTTTGATCAACACGTCATGGCGAGGCAAACTACACTTTTCTCCCTCTCTTACTCTCTCTATATCTCTCTTCAAAATCTTTGGTAATTTAGCAAACTACTTACTGTAATTTGAACCTCCCAATTCCTTTATTCAGTTCAACATCTGATAAAGGTAGCGTCCTAAACATACAGAAGATACATTAATAACCAATCGATAATATAAAATATAAATTTTACAACACTTACAACAAAGTAATCATTGACAGAAAAATATAAGTTCAAAATTTATTAAGATGATCAATTTTCCTTTTTGAACTAGAAACGCATTAACATGTTACATTTTAGGTGCATGCATAACTTTCGTGAAGCAACAATATGCAACACGGTAACATTACACTAAGGTCTGAGTGGACGCTCGAAGTGGAGCGTTCGGCGGGGCGTGCAGCGTGGCGTCGGGGTCAGGAGTAATTTGAGCGGCGTGCACTAAGGCCGCTCCTATACGCTTGCATTTGTTTAACATGCACGCTGCACTCCCCGCCCCGCTGCACGCCCAACTCGAACGTCCACTCAGGCCTTTCACTTAGGCAACTTACTTAAACTTAGTCACTGTTGCACAATGTTGCTCCACAAAAGTTGACAAAGTTAAGTTTTCCTTTAAATAGTAGAAAATATAGTAGAACTAGAGAAAGAAAGATACGGTAGATGGAGCTAGGGCCTCCCTAAGGCTGATATATGGTGGAAATATTAGCTGTATTGGGTGAGGTCTTAGTATAAGTTATAGCTCAGATGGAATAGCACCGTGCTAGCGATCCGGTGGTCAAGGGTTCGTCCCACCCATGACAGTAAATTTTTCCACTTTTAATTGGTTTCTAAACTTAATAGTATCATTGGCAGACGTTTCTGCTTGATACAAAATTAATCAGAGAAAGAGATGACGATATGAAGCGGATGGTACATTAAAGTTCAACCATCCGGCGAGAAATGTCGAGATTAAATTGAAATAAAGCTCCATGTACATTCACGCTCCGTGATTGTTGAGTCAATTAGGGTCCTAGCTAAATTGGTTGTTCAATACTTACGCTATGAAATATCCAATTTAGCTAGATCCCTAAATGGCTCAGCAATTACGGAGTGTGACTGTGTAATTCAAGAGAAGGATTACAACAAGTGTCAATCGTGTACAGATTTATCTTGTCTGTGTGTGACCCTGATCGAATTTTTGGTCATCTTTTTGCATTTTTTGAGCACCAACATACATATGAAAGGTTAAAAACAACATAAGTCTAGCCTAAGACGATACAATTTTCTGTTACTTTGGAATAATATTGTCTTCTTATCATCATAAGATTCATAAGTAAAGATGTTTTCAGTCTAAACATGAGACAACATCTAAAGATGCACTGGATAATGCTGCAATAATAATAAGTATAGGCTCTAGCTATAGTTTTTAATAACATCCGTAAAACAAATGAAAGTTTTCTTCAATTTGAGACGCAATCCCGGTTTACGTTAAAAATTGAAGTAAACTGGGACTTTTAAGGAATGAACCAGGTAGATGAACAATAAAAACTGCACAAAAGAAGAATAAAATATTTACAGCTTTTTTCTAGGCTGAGTTGCTAATTGAAGGCGTTAATATTTACGCTGTAGAAAATACTGTATATACAGAAAACGAAGCAATAATATTTTCTTGTCTGTCTTGCAACAAGAAAGCACTGTAAATTTCGACCCTTCAAAAATAGATTTAAATTACTAGAGTCTTTGTAGTACTTATAACTCATACAGACGTAGATAGTATCAAGGTGAAGAAAGATAACGTTAACGGAATTTTAGCATAAAATAGGAATCACTATGGAAATATCCTTTCTCACTCGTATCAACCACGAAATGTAATGATCATCATCACCTTCCTCGCGATGTCTCGGCTTTTTACCACGGCTCATAGACGCCTGGGGTCCGCTTGGCAACTAATCCCACAAATTGACGTAGGCACAATTTTTTTACGAAAGTAACTGCCCTCTAACCTTCCAACCCAGAGGGGAAATAAGGCCTTATTGGGATTAGTCCGGTTCCTCACGATGATTTCCTTCACCGACAAGCGACTGGTAAATATTAAAATGTATATTTACTCGTATCTAAGTTCCGAAAAACTCATTGGTACGAGCCGGGGTTTGAACCCATGAGTTTCGGTTTGAAAATTGCACGCTCTTACCGCTAGGCTACCAGCGCCTCCTTAGCGCGCAGTTCAATGAGATTAACAGCATTTAAGTAAATTAATACTACGCAATACTCAGCTATATAATAAAACCAGGCTTTTTCCTGAAGTTTTATGGTTTCCAGGCGTCTCTGTATGTGAACAGATAGGTTCAGAATTCCTCGCATTCGAATCGAAACCTGATATAAGGTTTTTTAATATAAATAATTCTTGTTACGAATAAAGTTTGAAATATAGTTTACTCTGCGTTGATTCGATTATTTCCTAAATAATTATTTTCATGTTCATTATCAACATTGGCACATCTTTTATTCGTCGTATTTTTATTTCTGAAGAAGTGAATAAATGACTGCATGTGCTGGAGTACATGCTACGGTGGCGTAGCACTTTGTAGCCAAACTGCGCCTTGAGAAGCCAGCACATTTACAGCCAGCGCGAGCTACGCGCTACGAGCGTAGTCTATAACATGGGAAAACCCATATGTAGCGAAAATCGCCTACGAACAAAGAACCTGCCTTGCGGGTCGCTGGCAGTGAATGTGTTAACCCTTCTCACTATTAGCGCTACGTTGTAGGTGATAAATTTTTTTTCAGGTAAGTAGCGAAAATGTTTCGTAGATGAGTAATGATGTGACGTAATTAGCGGTGAATGTGTGATTGATAAATTTGCAAATGATTCTGATATAAATATAAAAGTAGTGATTTAGGAGACATTATATGCACCTGCGACTGATTTAGGCAGAACAAGACCGCAGATTTTAATGCTTTTGCTTTGCACATCCCAATAATCAATCTTTCATCATTCTTTAGTGAGTTTATATAACTTATATATTATCCGAGTCAGACTGCCGTATTCGAGCTTCAAGATATGACACGTACTAGATCCATTATAGATACGTTATAGTTTAGATTTCAACTAGTTCTCTTTTGCAGCGCAATTCGGGCAACCAATGTCACTTTTACGATAAATCGTGTTAGATATCTATTAGATGTGAATTAGATCTCTAAGTAATATCTTGTGGAAATCTTTCAAGAGTATCTTCAGAATCGCGGAAATGTCAAATTTGACAGGTTAGATCTTAAACATATCGTTATCGTATCTTGGCGATGTCTAAAAGATATCTAATAGATGTCTATTACGAAATCCGAATCGGGCCCAGTGTCTCGTACAGTTTCAAAATATAAAAACATGGGTAGCGTGCGCGAGCGCATCCTATATGTATATTTGGTTGACCTCGTAATGCCCAATGTGCATTATTATGTATGTATACACTTTTAATATATGTAATAGGTGTCTGCGTGGAATAATTAAGTTGCAATTTTATTTTCCTCCAACAAGAGGTTATGTTTTAAAACCATGTCATATCTTTTTATGTGAAAAGGGTGGTCATAAAAATAACGTCTTAATGGATCAGCCTTAATACAATTTGCATCCTGCACTCTCTGATTACCTTAGAATAATTAAATAAAGAATAATTCATAATTCAACCTATACACGCCCCAATGCTAGGCTCAGGCGTCCTCTCATGCGCGAGAGGGCTTGGGCTATAGTTTCCACGCTAGCCCAATGCGGGTTGGACACTTCACATACACGTTTAAATTTCTTCACGGGTGTACGCAAGTTACTGCGCTATATGAATAATTGTTGATTGAAAATAGGCTAAATACAGTAAATACCTAATGTAACCTCATCCTATTTCAGTATTAATTGTTATATAAAAAAGTGCAATACGAATACCTTCTATTATCTGTGTTATATAATAAATATCAATACATATGAGTCCTTAATTCTATATACCGATGGGATTGCCCGACTGGTTACTATTTATTTCACCGAGTATTACTTATCTATACAATGAACCGACTTTCTCTTAACAGCTACAATCGCGCATATATTCTAATGACTTATTTATTCTAAGAGATCATTTTTTATAACTAGAACCTTACTTAACCACGACTAACCTAGAAGAGAATTCATATCCGTCCATTGACAGATAAAATAATTTTCTAATCAATTTTGGGCTAAGAAGGGATCATTTGAGCGGTTCTCGCCTTTAAATATACGATGATTAAAACGAGGCAAAATAGAACTATAATCTTTTTTATGATACAGGAGGTAAACGGGCAGACGAATCCCCCGATGATAAGCAACCATCAACCATGGCCTGCAACCTGCAACACCAGAGGGGTTGCCGTCCTCTAAAGGTGGAGGTTCGCGCCACGACAGAGACAAGCGACCGAGACAGAAGACCGCGACCATCACTTGACGATAGGCAATATATAAGCGACACGTCGCGAGCGAGACAGAGACAGTAGACAGAGACGCTCTGTCTCCTGTCGTGGCGCGAACCTCCACTTTTAGATGGGAGTACGCTCTTTTCTTGAAGGTTTGTTTATCGTATCGTTCCGGAAATACCGCAGGCGACAATTCATTCCACAGTTTAGCTGCTGTGCGACTAGGGAGTGCTCTCGGTACTGGTTTTCTATACAAATACACCGGACCGGGAATTCCCGGTTCTCGCCATACAAACTCAGTACCGGGAGAATTCCCTATGTGCGACGCAGGAAGTTTCTGGAGAAACGCATAGTTGATGACTGCCGTCTATGTGGCGGAGATGGAAATGTTGTCGCATTCATTTTCTCCGTCAAAATAAATTTAATGTGAGAGTTGTATTATACAGGTGAGTGTCATACGACAAAATCGTAAGCGAGTTTTTATTACTGACGTGAATGTAAACATTATTGTACGATAATCGCTTAGGATATGCGATATGACTTCTCGTTTCAAATCGTGGAAGAAAGGCGTAATGTAAATAGGTTTTAAAGGGAGGTTGGGTATATAAAAGTTCACTTGACTGTTCAAGTACTCTTTTGATGGTCAACCCGTAAAGCGCTATATACATTGTGTGCTCTTTTATACCAGCATAGGGGGCCAATCTTTTAGATTCGAGTGTAATCAAAACTCAAACATTCAAAAGGGAATTATTGAGAAACTGAAGGTGAGTGCGAAATTTAAAAATCGGCTCCTGTTCGCGTGTTTAAAACGTACGGATGATGACTTCAGAAAGCCTAGGTACGACGCATCTCCTTTGTAGAGAGAGACAACGAACATACGATTTTCGATGTTCGCAATAGATTTTCAGGACTGACCGTCAGAAGCACTAAACCAGCCTAAAGGGGAATTTCGTAAACGTTTCAGCAGCCTCACTGTAAATTGTAGACACATTTTTGCCAAACTCGTTTTAATTTTGGAAGCATTTTCGATTATTTGGTGAATCGCCTTCAAGATATATTGTCAGATGTATAAAAATGTGACCACTTTTCAGTGATTTGGAACTAACGCTTATATAAAGAGCCACTGACGGTTAAGGATTTAAATGTTGTTGGGCCTTTGTATTGCCATGGAAGTAGTGTCTCAAGAAACTAGGAAACTCATAAATAAGAGGGTAAAATTTATAATCTAGTATATAATAGGTACTTAAATATATAAAAATATTCAAAGATGCTCATTGGAAACCCTATATGGTTTTGGATGTATACTTTAATTGAGTGACTGATGATAAAATATTTGTCATAATGTTTTTAAAACCCAGGTGCTCTGAAATCGATTGTCATTTTTTTAATGATAGATTTGGAATCCTACTAGGCAGTCAATCAATTTTATTTATAGATCTTTCATCCCCTATGAGGCTGTATTTTTACTTACTTTACCAAATCTGACAAGATTCTATTTGGCCCTGAGATAGTGTCGCTGCAAGCAGCTGTCATATGTCATGATCTTATAGCGCGCCTGTACACGGGTTTTACGCGTCTCGTGTAGATAGCGCGGAGGTGCGGTGTCGGCACGGAGGCGGGTTTTACGCGTCTAGTGTACATAGCGCGGAGGTGCGGCGGCGGTGCGGTGTCGGCGCGGAGGCGGTACCGTGTACACGAGCCCGTGCGGCGGCGGTGCGGTATCGGCGCGGAGGCGGCACCGTGTACACGCGCCCTTATAATATATCAGTACTCGCCATGTCAACGACTAATTGCAAAACATTGTTTATCGGAATGCTACGCAATCCTTCATTCTTTTATTGATGGAAATAATATTTTATTGTATTCAAAATATTTTTTACAGTACATATGGGGCTACATTTCCGCACTTTTCCGCACTTTTTTCGCTTTTCGTGCGAATCTCGAAACTTTAAAGTGCCATATGTACTGTAAAACGTTGTTCGATACACGTGCGAATAGGTAATTCGCAACTCGTGTCGATTTAAAACACTCCCTTCGGTCGTGTTTTAATTTATCGCCACTCGTTTCGAATTTCCTCTTTTTCGCACTTGTATCGAAAATAACTATTCTAGCACCTTTGATAATCTTTTTTGCCATTTTTATAGTAAAATCGTTTGTAACGGTTTCAACGTTTCACGTCTCAAGTCTCCTTGCGAGTAAAATAATTTAGTGTCACTAAAAATCCACTGGGCGAAGGCCAAATAAAATCTTGTCAGGGTATTTCAAGAATAACGGTATTGTTTAAAGATAATTAACCTAGCAGGCACAAAACGGAATCGGTTCTCGCCTGTCATTAGTGAATAAAACATTTTTTTTTACATTTCTCTGAATGATGCGCCTGAAATTAGTACCTACACTTAATCTTAACCTAGAACGGCAGTATAATACGCTTTTATATTCGTTATTAGGAATAACATCTAAATTTATGAATAATCGAATATGATACAAACTATTCCACATCGCTTGGGTTAACGTAGCTGCCTAAAAATGAATGCTATTACTAACTACGAACTAACTTATTACTACTTACTACGACGAGTTAGGACCTAATTTTCGAGATCAGTATAGAGTTCTTAACCGCCGCCTTAAAATTTACCGAGTTTATCGATTCTTCACCGAGTTGAGTACGGCTACGAAACTTAAACGAAATATCGATTTTTGGTGTTCTGATCGGTATCTCAGCGAATACTTGTTTGTCTTTAGAAGAACATTTTCGTGTCTTAATCAAGTCACATCAGTTATTGAGTAGGTACACGACTAAGATATCGATAGAGATCATGTATAAGGAATGCTTTCCAGCTTTTTAAATGAACCGATACAAAATACCGATATTTCGAGCCTTCTAGCGTACATCGTACGTACATATAGGTATAGCGTAACGACGATATTTACGAGTTCTTTCTGATCGAAATTATGATGAAACACTGAATCAAACACACGACGATCTAATAACAATGGTATTTTAAATACTTACACTACAAACTACAATATCGAACGAGTATTAGCTAAGAATGCTACGATATTGTTGAATTAAAAACACGGACACTTGACGACACTTATAATAATAATAATATAATAATGCGAGCCCATAAGCGTCCCACTGCTGGGCACAGGCCTCCTCTAATGCGCGAGATGGCTTGGGCTATCCCCACGCTAGCCCAATGCGGATTGGGGACTTCACATACACCTTTGAATTTCTTCGCAGACGACACTTATACGACATTAATATAGTATACCTATTGGCTTGTGCAGAATAGCTCAAACACGACTTTTGATTTTTGTTAGTAGTCATTATTAGATCTATGCAACTTGTCCACTTACACATAAACGGAAGACATGTAATTGTTATATAAAATACATGCCGTTGCATATTTTACGAATCGTTCAGTTTCTATCATCATCACAATCTTGTGTACGGGGTACAGGCTACTCATTTAACAAGAATATTGTCCATATTGCTTGGCTGTATCATCAATATATATCATCATCATCATGCAACTTCCGAGCGCGCTATCCCGGTATTTTTAACACGGCTATGAGCTTCTTAGGGTCACCAATGCTTTCAATGCTCTTTTTGCTTGGCTGTATTTGAATTTATTACTCGTACATAATATTAATATTTAAGCCATGTCCAGACGAGCTGGGCAAATCGACTGATTTGATCAGGAAAATAATTGGCGCCAATCTCCAATTTAATCACCAATTTAAGATTAATGATGATATTTGAGTCCTCTAAGTAAAAAAAAAAATGCCCCAAAAAATACTAGCGTCACAAATTGGTATTCTTCCGTCCGCACCCCATTTTATCGGGAATATCGGTCATAATCAGCGGTCGAATTCGGCCAGCCAAAATGGCGTTTGCGTCGGGCACGTCCTCGTTTGATCGGACAATTTCATCAGATTGGCGAAAAATTGTCTCGTCTGGACTCCACTATAAGCAAACAATTACCTAACTTATGTATGTTCAACAATTTAGAATATTATGAGGCATAACCATATTGGAAATTATTACGGCTAATATTAAATTATGAAAATCTTCCTAATATACAATTTCGGTAAAATATCAATACAATACACCTTATAAAACAAAGTCCCCCGCCGCGTCTGTCTGTTTGTGTGTTTGTATATTCGCGATAACTCAAAAACTACTGAACGGATTTTTATACGGCTTTCACCTATCAATAGAGTGATTCTTTAGGAAGGTTTAGGTGTTTAATTTGTTAACCCGTGCGAAGCCGGGGCGGGCCGCTAGTATTAAATAAGTATGTACATAATTAGTTTTATGGTGTTGTTGTGAATAACGCTTACTTTTAGGCTTAAAGACTTGAGCCTTCAAGACTCGTAAGTCTTGAAGACTCGACTATATTTGAGAATTGTATTTATTTATTTTACGCGTATGGATGTAATAAATCGTCTTTGCCGCCTTTGAGGCGTTAAGCCTAGAGAGTCTTAAGGGTTCGAGTCTTTAAGCCTCGAAATGAGCGTAATTCACAACACTAATTAAAGAGCGTTTATTGTTTTATTTCCATTTATCTTTTAGCTAATCTTGGCAAATGTGTGCGTAAATGAGTTAATAGAGGACCTTGTGTAAGCTAAATACTGATATAATATGTACTTAATGAAGTCATTTTAGTCAACACCTCCACGGTGAGAAATAATATGTGACATGTAAAAAGGTTCTGGTGTTAACTATTTGTCCTACGAACTGACGCAAGCCCAATATTCATACCAGATCAACAGGAATATGTGTTTTTCGAAACACACGTCTTTGTAGTTAGTGCTAATCCGAGAAAAATGTGGTTAAGACTATATTAATGGCTTATAGTCATAACACTCATGTAAATTGAACCCCCTCTTACAAGTAGTAATGTCACACACCTGATGCCCAGGAAATGATAAAATACTCGTAAGCCCGCCGCTAAAAAACCTTATTACACTCTCTGTATGTATTATGATATTTTTTCATTCGAAGATTACGAGATCTTACGAACAAGTATTTTTTTAATTTAAATTCTTATTGAGTTCTCTTGGAAGGAAGAAGAAAGAAAGAAAATAGCAGATGTGGATGACAAACTTGTGCTCGATATTTATCTTTTAGGCGCTTTATTAGTACTACTAGCGTAAGACAAAGACAGTATGATTCTCTGTATCTTGTTTTAAATGAGACAGCCCAAAATATAAATTCGTGTTCGGATAAACCTTTTTAAGAACTAAGTATGAAACTTAGTTGACCCCGTGAAGTTTTGAATTACATAAGTTGCAAACTCGTAAATCTTTGAAGACACCTTTTTTGGTGGCTGAATAGACCGATACGAGACTGACAATGGTCTACCACAGTCCTGTTGTTATTAAAATAAAAACTTTTATAAAGTATGATACTTATTAGATAGTGATGAGATGATACCACTGAAAATTGGGGTTTTGCTAGAGTAGAATCCAAGTCATAAACCTCATTAGATCCTTTCGAGTTAAATATTGATGTAATTTATATTAGCCGTAATAGTTTCCAATATTTCGGTAAATATTACTGTAACATTATGATCGCGATTTAGATTCAAAAGTTTTATTTATTAGTTTAAATGCTTGAGGTACATTTTATTGTACAGTATGTATATTAACAGTTTGACCACGAACAACGATTAAGAATTCTTAAGGCTTATAGCTAGGAAGTAAGTCGACAGTCCGATATCAACGAAAGGTATTCAGGGAGACTTTTCCTCTGTCGCTGGTGGTGGGGAGACCCGTCTTTTTCTAACTGCATTAATTATAGAAGGATGGTAGTCTATTACGCGGGAGAGATATTGTGGCAAGTATGTACGGACATTTGATGATTTGGTGTGGACATCCCCGCCCGTTCCATGGATGTGGTCGTGCCATGCCACGAACTTTGTTCCCTGTACTGGATAGTGGAAGCCTCATTCACGAGTGGCACTCTATAGTTCTTATCGTGGATTGCCGATTCAAATATGGATCGTTTGGTGGTTATATCACATCGTTACGAGTAGGTATATGACTTTAAGAAAGTTGGTGTTGTTACGAGGAGAATTACGTACGTAACGATATTTTCGTTTTATCGTTTATTGTCAAAGTCGTTAAAATGTCAAGGTTTTACGATTATAAAACGTGAATATCCTGTTGTCGTGCTACCTGTACGGCTACCATCAGTTTGGCACTGACATAAACGCCGTCGAGAACGTAATTTACTTTCTATACATCTCGCTCGTACTCGCATATTAGTGCAAACGAGATGTATAGAAAGTACGTTCTCGATAGCGTAAATGTCAGTTTTGATACTGTTAGTGACTCACGTCACTCTACACGTCAGTCTTGAAAATCGTACGTCGATTATTACATCAAGTAGGTATTCGTTTCTATTCACAGTTGTGTTTGTTTACATTTTTAACGGATTATGAAAGAGAGCACTTTTAGACGAGTTTGGACGCATATATAGCCGTATATTACTAACTTTACGTTGGACGGTCATAACGTCCGGTCCAGAGATGCAGGTGTCCGGTTTTTTATAATAAAGAGTCACACGGTACCAGGTGTCGTAGTAAAGAGCAATATATGTGCCTGTTTGTGCCTGAGACTGCACGAGATATCTACTCGAGCCGAAGGTTTAAAAGTTGAAGCGTTCGCTACGGTGCAGGCGCAAACGATTGGCATTTTGTTTAGGCCCCCAGAAATGCTAAGTATGTTCTGTTTATTTACTTATGTAACAAAACCCAGAGATTTCTAACAATAGGTACATTTAAATACATAAATATGTTATAAGTTAACCTTATTTCTATACTTGCAAAGCTGGCCCGAAAATGTTTATCGTAATTTTGAGGTAGAATATGTCTTTGATTGTCAAGCTACATTAGGTACCCTTAAAAGGTAATCGGTTGGAGATCAAACTTTTAGAACATTATCCGCCTATCCCGGCATGTTTGAAAAATAAGTTAAATGGCGTGGGATTTGGAATCAGAATCACGCCGCTCATTCGCTAAACAAGCGCACTTCAACACGCAGAAAACCTTTACAAATTAGAGCGCGAATCGCGTGTGAAGACATATCACATCTCGATTGCTTGCCTTTTTTCCTCGTTTTTCGACTACAAAAAGAGTGAAATCTTTACTAGTATGCTTACACTCGCGATCACGTACTAAGAAGTAATTACTACCAAAGATGGCTCTCCAGATGACGGGTTATTGAACTCCCGAGTACAACCGAATCTACTCACAAAGCACTATGTTTGAGGCGGTAATCAGTAAACGACACTAGGCACATGTGTACAGGTATATAGCACACTTATTTTCATTAAGGGCACCTAATTATCGGATTGGATATTGTCATAACAAGTTAACGCGTCAGCCACGTTGTTCTGTCGGCGAACAGTTAAGCGACGAAACGACTGTCGGCGGACGGTTACAGAATCATTTAAGTTAGGGCATTTAATGAAAAAGCCGACAAAGGTCACCTCAATCTGAAACGTAACGTTGATTTTGATTGATTGATTGATTGATTGATTGATTGAATGCCTGATGTATTAGGGCTAGGCAGAAAGTTAGTTCATTTAGCATGTGAAATATTGTAAGTATCGTACGTTTCAAACGGGTTATTCTCCATTTTTGCACACAGTCATTTCCATGGATGTCACTGTCGTGTCGTTGAGGTTAGGCGTATTTCTAGGCACACAGTCACAGTATCCGCATGCCGCCCACCATACAAAATTATAGCCAAGGAAGTTAGATTCTAGTTGTATTTTCAATTAGGTTGAATTTTACAAGACAAATGAAATGCTACTTTGTTTTTAATTAAGGTTGACATTCCATCGAACCTAATGTACATCCATCCTAATATACATTGGGCGGCACGAGGGTATATGTGGAAGTCACCTCATACCATTAGGTTTTCCTAAATGAAAAAGCAATTCCACGGTAGTGATACCTACAGAAATGAGCAAGAGCCAGTCACTGAGATTTGGTGACAGATTATTAGATTGTCGGGGTCGCCATGTGACACAACGCGTGTAATACATACTTAGCCAAAATATTCAATTATTCATTGTAGATCGGAATGTGTACTTATAATAGGATACTGGCGGTCTAGCATGAGTTGCGTTCTCGCGCGCGACTCCATACTTGAAGTCGCGCCAGATGTATGGAGTCGCGCGCGAGAACGCAACTCGTGCTAGACCGCCTGGATACAATACGATATTAGGATACACAAACTATACCTATTTATGATTAAGTACCTACATTGCCGCTTCGCCCGATATCTTACCTAATATTGAGACTTCAGACCTTTTATTTTTATTATACATTGAAAAGGCTTTATTACCCGTTTTTATTCCTATAATCAATTATTTTGATAAATTATCGGCAACTTTATACGTGTAAGTTAAGTTAATTTTTAACATACTAGTTAATCACATAAACGCCTACACATAACACTATATGTATATGTGTGTGGATACCTACTATGTAACCTCTAATATTATTATGTTATACCTTATGATCCTATTTTCGATACATGTTATAGAGGATATATATTTGATATAGATATATATGTTTACATTTTCTCTCAATGAAGGCTTCCATGGTTTATATAATCTTTATGTTTTGATATATATAATTAAATACTTAGTAAATTGTTGATATAATTATTATATTCATTGCAATTTTAGTTTTACTACGGAAGTTGTACGTGTTATTTTAGTTACATTTTAATAACGTCTATTTGCGTTGTAAATTATTGTATTTCAAATCATATTAACGTAATAACTCTATAATATTTAGGTACTTATATAACCAAAGTTCATAATTTTAACAAAAGCATTTTTTTACTGACTCATAAACACAAGTAATACAAAAATAAATATTAAATTATAAACTTTATCGTTGCTAGTTATGTCCAAACGTTACATCTATCGGTTTTATACATATTTATATCTAATATCATACGTTACATAGGTTTTAACAACTGTCCCGTTATTCAGTCCCTAGAATAATATATCTAGAGACCTAAAGTTAATCGACATCTAAGATGTGGCATATAAATAAATAAAGTAGGCATAGTGTCACACATAAGCAATTTTATAGACATTGCAATAGCTAATAGGATGCACACAGTGGCGTAGTGTGAACAATCTAGCCGTGGGCTAAGTCTCATCTGCCCTTTATCTTTCAAGGGTTGGCGAGGCCGTGGGCGAGGGGCCATTTCTTGTCCCACGCTAGCTACACCACTGGGGGCCGATTTTTCGACCACTCGATTTCGTGTATTTCGTTCAGTAATATCTCCACTACTAGGCATATAAATTCTACTAATAGAATTGAAAACGAGTGGTCGATACCACTCGATTCCAAATTTCTATCAATGGTACCTATTTCAAAAATTAGCATTTCGCCGTTTTCCACCGATTTTCGAGTGACGAAATCGAGGGATCCAAATTCAAAAATCGGCCCCCTGGACGCTGGTTATACACATAGGTATTAAATGATTATTTTAAGAAGTAGAGAAGACATTATTATGCAGAGACATTGATAGATAGTCATAATAAGAAGATTGGGAACCACGGAGACGACACGCACTCATTCAAATGTATCTTTGTGACAAGAAGAAATCGAAATTAATAGTAAAATGCGCAGTGCAAATGCATGACACTTTGTGATTTTCAATCATGTTTGATTTTACTATCATCGAATGAAAATATTTCACAAAAATACAAGTTGAAGTTCAGATATAGATGGTTTAAGCCCAAAAGATAGGAAGAAAGAGTATGGATACAGAATTTAAAAACCCGTCCGGGAGTTTTTTAATGATATGGGAGGCATACTATTAGGAGACAAATCGCCTGATAGTAAGCAATGACCATCGCCCATAGACATCTGCAACATCAGAGGGGAAGCAAGTGCGTTATGGATTTAAGATGGGAGTACGCTTTTTTCTTGAAGGTTTGGAGGTTGTATCGATCGGAAATACCGTGGGCGACGGTACATTCCACAGTTTAACTGTGCAAGGCAGGAAGTCTCTGGAGAAACGCACAATTGTAGGACTGCCAACGATCTAAGTGGTGAAAATGATGATTCAGTTTCTCCGTTAAAATAAATTTCATGTGAGAGACAATTAAATGACAAGACATAGTTACATCAAGATTTGAGAGAAACACCGAGAAGATTATCATTCATACAAGGGAAGTACTTAAGTTGCACAAATACACACTGACGAAGTATTAGACAGACATAGATTTCATAAAAAACCTTTACGTTCGTTCTGTTTAAAAAATAGCGTCATTTGTATATACCACACGTTGCCTGTTTTACGAACGACACACAAAAATCCGGCTCTACTCTTTAGTACTTTCCGAAAATACTGATCTGCCAACGCAGTATAGTATTAATAGTATAAAATCCATTATAACATTAAGAAAATAATCTAAGAACAAATTTTCTTTTACCTGAACTCAGTAGTTGCGTCATTTATTGTCAAAATTCTTTAAGGTAAGTATTTGAACGCAATGTGTTGACATTATTCAACACAAAAAACGTCATGATTCAATAACCTAATCATAACCCCCAGAATTGACAGTCACAAGTCTTAACGAGAGTAACTGCCATCTGACATTCTAACCCAGAGCAGAGGGGAAACTAGGCTATTGGGACAAGCATGGGACAAGTCCAGTTTCCTCACAATGTTTTCCTTCACCTAATAGCGACTGGTAAATATCAGATGATATTGTGTACTTACATTTAAAAAGTTTAACCATTTTCCAAAACGTGTATGAAATTAACATCCTCAGAGCCCGTACCATGAGTCACTGACAGTGTCTTTTTTTTTCAGAGGGGAAACTAGGCTATTGGGACAAGCATGGGACAAGTCCAGTTTCCTCACAATGTTTTCCTTCACCTAATAGCGACTGGTAAATATCAGATGATATTGTGTACTTACATTTAAAAAGTTTAACCATTTTCCAAAACATGTATGAAATTAACATCCTCAGAGCCCGTACCATGAGTCACTGATAGTGTCTTTTTTTTTCAGAGGGGAAACTAGGCTATTGGGACAAGCATGGGACAAGTCCAGTTTCCTCACAATGTTTTCCTTCACCTAATAGCGACTGGTAAATATCAGATGATATTGTGTACTTACATTTAAAAAGTTTAACCATTTACCAAAACGTGTATGAAATTAACATCCTCAGAGCCCGTACCATGAGTCACTGACAGTGTCTTTTTTTTTCAGAGGGGAAACTAGGCTATTGGGACAAGCATGGGACAAGTCCAGTTTCCTCACAATGTTTTCCTTCACCTAATAGCGACTGGTAAATATCAGATGATATTGTGTACTTACATTTAAAAAGTTTAACCATTTTCCAAAACGTGTATGAAATTAACATCCTCAGAGCCCGTACCATGAGTCACTGACAGTGTCAAAACTGACATTTACGCTATCGTAATTTACTTTCTATACATCTCGTTTGCACTAATATGCGAGTACGAGCGAGATGTATATAAAGTAAATTACGTTCTCATCATCTCGCTCGTACTCGCATATTACTGCAAACGAGATGTATAGAAAGTAAATTACGTTCTCGACGGCGTTTATGTCAGTGCCAAATTGATGCTAGCCGTACAGGTCAGCTGTAATAAATGTACCTAAACTAGAATTGAAACACGTACGTTGCGCATACTGATGTGCCGTAAAAGATTACAAAAATAACGAAATTTCCACTTAAAACAATTTCCGATAAGTACTTCTAATTTTTGTACAAGAATTAATATTTTCCATTTTCAATATAAAAGTTCCCTTTGCTTCCTGTGGAATTTTCCTGGAAATTTCCGAGAACTTTTCAAGTTTTTGGAAACTGTCCGTTGCACATCTGTACTTGCGCACCGTATGTACCTGCTCCGTCAGTACAGTCGCCACAACAATGAAAAGAAAGAGATAGGAAGTTAATTTCATAGATATTTGCGTTTGTTTCACCCCTTTTGCATTCACTATATACTTATTCAGTTCAAAAATTCGTCGAAAAATACTTATTTTTTACATTCTGTTCATTCGACAATAAGATTTAGATAGAATGAGAGATTAGAGACAAGACGAGCCGCAAGAGAAGATTTAGTTTTACATCGACTATCCATGGTTATATTTATATCAAAGTGAATAAGGATACCTAGATAGGAATAAATTACATTTATGAAAAATAACATTGAGATAATTGTATTATTTATTTTCAAAGCAAAAGCAAGGATTTTCTTTGCAGATGATTCAAGCATTCAGTTCCCAAAAATCATAAATAGGTCAGCTGTTTTATAACAAAATGGAATATTATAAATAATATTTAGTTTGTGTAATAGTAAAGAGAAAAAGTGTCGATTTAATTAAGAGTTGGGTTGCAAATTGTAATTTCGCTTACCTACTCGACTTTAATAATTTGTGAGTATACTGTAAGTTCAAAAAATATGTTCAAATAACGTAATATCCAATGTATACATCACTTTTAAATTCTATAATTTAATTAAGTATTACTGATGTTAATAAAATTATAGTTTTAATCTTGCGAAAAAGCCGAACGTGGTGTGTTCAATTCATATTTATATAGTAAATTTATTATTTTTGTAGTTATTTAGTCTGACTAGGTACCTATGGCCAGCCATTTAGACATTAGAATTAATTTTATAAAAATATTTGTAGACATAGTGTTTGCTTATTGCCTGTGTGTTACAGAAAAATGTAACATTTATGTGTAATATTATAAAAATGAGACAAACGAAGTTTACAATGAACGATCGTCAGGATTTTTTTACCGTTAAGTTACGAGTATACAGACCCAAATCGTCTACACTCTACATAATATAATTGTAACTAGGTATGCCAAGACCGTAAAAGTTTAAATAGAACTAGTCATATAGAAAAAAATATATAGATTGGTCACTCTATACATCAGTTTTAGTGCCAAAAAGACTATTAGCATCTAGCATCGAGTAGCGGAACTATCAGTACTGCTACTTGACAATAGATGTAGCAGTAGCACCGACCGGAAAGTCTTATGCTGTTGAGATAAGACTTTCCGGTCGGTGCTACATCTATTGTCAAGTAGCAGTACTGATAGTTCCGCTACTCGATGCTAGATGTAGACACTGAAATTAATAGTCTAACTGATGTATGGAGTGAGCACTCTTGTCTTACTATATTTCTCTATGAACTAGGTAGAAGTTTCGGTTACAAAGTATAGGTACCTACTTAGTTGTCGTTTTTTTTTCATGATATAGGAGGCAAACGAGCAGACGGATCACCTGATGGTAAGCGATTACCGCCGCCCATGGACACCCGCGACACCAGAAGGGTTGTAAGTGCGTTGCCGGCATTTAAGATGGGAGTACGCTCTTTTCTTGAAGGTTTGAAGGTCGTATCGGTCCGGAAATACCGCAGGCAACAGTTTAGTGTCGTGCTGGGATATATTTTTGTAGTACCTAGTTACCTACCAATCTTTGCAATCGTTTCAACAAATCTGTACAGCAAATCTGCTTGCTTTAATTTGACTTCAAGGTTTTTTGGGTAGTCTCGTTGGTAAACGTCGAATTCGTCCTTCGACCATTCAATATGTAATCCCCTTATACAAAAAATAGGTGCGTACTTTCATTTTATTATTTATATAAAAAATACTTTCATCTGTTGACCCCTCCCTTGTTCGCGAATGGTCGTAGTTATATGAAGATCTTGCGAGACTTAAACTTGATGTATTTTCTTAGTCTATTGTATTTCCAAGTTTTTCAAGCTGCTTGACTCCAAACAAACTAAGTATCCATGGTGTATCCGTTTGCTGAGATCATTTATTTTTCTTCTTTTTAGATGTAGGTAACAGTTCTTTTTGTATATTCAATTGTAAAGAACTTAACTAAAAATATTTGAAAGCCTCTTAATCTCTTTATAACACCAAAGCCTACGACTGTTCAGATCGTTAGGGCAATGTCTTAATATGGCCTTTCGAATAATAATATGGCCTTAAGTAGAATTAAAATGCGGCACAATAAGTTGAAATTGAAATCACACTCATTTCACTCAAAATAACTAGCGAGAGTTACATTCGTTACACAGGTTATTGTTTCTAAATTAGTTTTAACTGGAAATGCAACACACTTAACTAAGCTTTTTAAGGCTAAAACAAGAGGTAATTTTGTTTTTTGTTTTCAAGAGGCATGTGTAGATTTATTAAATAGAGGTTTATCTTTTGAGTTGGTTTCCACTTATTCCATAACCGTTTTCCCGGAGCATAGTACAGCACTCAGACTAGCACTAGGGTATACGTTAGAACACTAGATTTATAACTTAAGGAACACCACAAAGTAAAGTTCAACAACAATACATCACACTTGAGCACAGTTACACTTTTTTAACACACACACAAATTATAATAAAACACTTCGATGGTTTGAATTTGAGATAATTATATTTCAGATGTTTCTTGATGTAGGCTGTTAGTCCAATTACTTATTTATGTAATTTTTATCTCAATATTTAAAATCAGCCTAGCCCTTTTGTATTTGCATGCCCGACTCCGACGTATGCTGAATTGTATGTGTTACTTTAGATCTCAGAAAAATGCAACGCACATTAATCGTGATGTTCTGAACTATTCTAAACTTTTGTTATTTTCTAATATATTCCTACAAAATCACGTGCGTTATCATATTTGTGCTCTTGAATAAAATTAGATTCAAGATTGGAAGGTAAAAGTCGCCTGACATGTAAACCGGTGTTAGGACTGTCACTTACGAGTACGTAAGGTTTAGCCCGTTCTAACATCTTGTCAGTCATCAGTCATCGAATACCTAACTATTATATACTCTGGCGAGTCAATTTTATCATTAGCATGTAATTTCAAATTTACCCGGTTCCACTGATAAAGCTGGCTAGCCAGAGTACCTATAGTAGGTAAGTTTACCAACCCGTAACACTAATTGTGTTTTGGGGAGGTAAATCAAAATGACACGGATGTTAACGACTTGAATTTAAAAGTAATTTAGGTAGGTAAAAATAACGGTAAAGGAGTTGATCAGTGCATTGTGTTTGAGAGTACATAAAAAAGTGATATCAATAGGATAGTATATGCATAAGTTCGATATTAAATCTAAGTTGAGATGAAAAAGATTATTAAATAAACGTGGCCTAAAGGGGCCCACTGATTAACAGTCCGCCGGACGATATCGGCCTGTCAGTTAGAACAAAAAGTTGACAGCTCCGAACAACTGACAGGCCGATACCGTCCGGCGGACTGGTAATTAGTGGGCCCCTTAAAGTTAAACTAGAAATTGCGGCCAAGATCCTTTGATATGGAAAAATCATAAAAAGAGTTTGTGGCATATTTACTTATATTGAAACATGGCCATAAAACATGCGTTACGCGTAAATTGTGTGAATGATTTAATTCGCATGAAGTAATATATTATATAGGGCAAAGACATTGAGCATGAGATGAGAAAGGGCAAGGGAGACGAAAAGATGTGCCAAGTTAAACGAATATTAGTTAAATGTTGAAGATAAGTTTAAGTTCCATTTGCCTTAACATAAGCTATTGAATAAAATAATGGCCGCAGATACTCGCGCGGTTACCCACCACCTACCCTTGTGTGATTTACTGTGTGCACTTCATATTAAATTTCTACCACGAGACGATAATAAGATTAATAAGTCAAATTAAGTAATAATAGCTACCACGGATAGTCGTGCGGTAAACCCACCACCCACCCGGTCTCATTATAAGGACATTATAAAATATTGATCAAGACACGATACTTAATAATCGAAATTAAATATAAATTGTTGCTGCAGATGATCGCAGCAATCCCGCCACCCTCCCTGTTACAATGTGCTCTTTTATAATCAGTATCGTCTCGAAAAAATAACCAGTCCAATCCAAATAATATACCTACTAATTTATATATACCGTAGATGTACGAACGGTAAACCCTCCACCCACCCTATTTAAACTGTATACTTATGTGTATTAATATATTTTATATTAAACTCCAAAACTAACTAAAGAGACAATAGTTGCAATAGGTATAATAATAAAAATATAAACATTTGGGACTGATTTCTACAAAGAAAAGCATTGGATACTTGCGTGCGTGCTAACATTATTTCAATAAATTGACACCTAATAAAGCGGACGATAACGAAAAAAATCGTAAAATTAAGATACTGGGCTTCATAATGTGACGGGTTTTGCCATATGTCTAACCGTTAATAATGTAAGATTACTATTTAGCCTGGAAACTTATTACATCAAACCTAACAAAGGACACAGAATGGAAATAATCACATCAAGCTTGAATAAATACATCAAAACTAACTAAATCCATCATAATATTCCATTCAGTGACTTTTTTAAAATCTTATTTCGGTTCTAGTACCAACTGACCAAAACGCAAAGGACAATACAAATCTTAAGGGGCCCACTGATTAACAGTCTGCCGGACGATATCGGCCTGTCAGTTGACAGTTCCGAACAACTGACAGGCTGATATCGTCCGACCGACTGGTAAACAGTGGGCTCCTTAAATGTCAATTTTTAAAACCGAACGCCGAACGTAAAAATCAACAGGAAAATCTAAAATAGGAAATGTTTGGCGTCCGAAAGACCACTATAGACTAAAAAAGCTGTAAGTAGATAGATTTTTTCTTAAAACACATGTTTATGGGTAAAATTGGTCGGGAGCTGTCGTGTCTGAAATATATTTCAGATAATATTTGTAACTAGCAATTTTACCCAAAACTCATATGCTTTAGGAGATAAGTCCTTCATCATGTAGACCTGCGAGTCACAGTGCGAATAATCATTTGTAGACATAGACGTCAGAATAGACTTTTCGCACATCCAGGAAAGATGTTTACGTGTATACGCGCGAGTATAGAGATAGTAAAGATGATAAAGTGTTTCTTCGACTCACTTCGAAACGAGGCGAGTAGTCACTAATGTTCCCCGGAGTGCCCGGCTTGGCATGGAAGCGCCGGTGCGCCTCCTGACGGACCAAGCACTTTGGACTCGGAACGACCCACGACCTTAACGACACCGAGAGGCGTTTGGAGCTTCCGTTAAGTTCTGCGATTTAGCTACAGAACAGTGACTCCATAAAAAATAAATAGCAGAATCGGAACCGATTAATCTCCATTTTCACCTAAGGTGTAATTATGCGTCTCATTTCCAATATTTGCAGCTGAAGCAAATGTCTGAGTCTACTTAAAACTGGAAATGAAGGCATTTGTAGAAATTTACACGCTTTTAACGGTGCTAGTTACCGTTTTCCACTAAGTTGAACGTATACGCATTCAAGATGGCGACGATTTAAATGAATACGACGGAACACGGATAGATACAGCCCTTCGCCGTATTGCAAAAAACCCTTAGTGGCCAGCACAGAAACGAAAAGCTGTAACGCACGGCACGGTGATTCGCTTTAACTTTAGCAACCTCAGGTTAAAAGCGTGCTCACAAATTTAAATCAAAATCAAAAAATCAAAACCAACTCTTCCAACTGTTTGGGATACAAGTTGAAAGCAATCACGGCGGCACCAAGATTCTCAAGGCTATGCTCGACGTACTACGTACTGAATCCGAAGAATTTCAGCGACGCGAACAAGACAGTCGTCGCAGAGTTCGTCAACTCGATGCTGTAGCGTGGAAGCCAGCGGCGTATTAAACTGTTATTGTTATATACAGGAATATACAGGGCCACGCGTGCCAAGGGAGGATATATAATGTCAAGACACTGACTTTCGCAGCGTTGTGTCGCTTCGCTCACTCCACTTCACACTCCGCAGCGCTCCGACGCGGACTGTGCCGAGAATCACACAACGCTACAAGCGTGGCCGAGTTTGTACGGGGGTGCCTCAGCCGCGCGAAAATTAGAGGCAGGACAAGAACGTAAGCACACCATGGTCAGCTTACTAGAAAATGAGCCTGCTCTCTCATCCTGTCTAAATTTACGCTAATGTCAAAGAAACGGGGTAATTATTGTTATAAAAAAAGCAAAATCTTGAGAGATCAAGATTATAAGAAAATTTTAAAGTGGCCGATCTTAAAACTAGTTTAAAATATGACAAATCATTTCAATAGGACGCATCTGGCGGTCTAGCATGAGTTGAGTTCTCGCGCGCGACTCCATACATCTTGCGCGACTTCAAGTATGGAGTCACGCGCGAGAACGCAACTCGTACTAGACCGCCTGAAGAATACAAAAACTCCAGAGGGATAAATTAATTATAGCACAGAAAACTAGTCTGACCCGGTCATAAAAGATGTTAATTCACACAAAGCGGAGCACACAGTAAAATGTCCAGCGGGTCAGGCAAATCTGCCGAGCCACAATGAAATTATACTGCACTAAAACAATCTAAAAATTTAAAAATTACGGCTATAAAAATACCTGATCATAATAATAAAAGTCAATCCGGATCCGAGGCAGCAAGCAATTCTTTTGCTTTCGCACCTATTTAGTATCACTGATAGTATTTTCTTCCGATCTTAGTCCGAAAATTTCGCCAATAGTCTAGGTACTTACCTCGACGCACTAACACAACACAAAATCACTGGATGGTCTCGTCAAGTACGAGTATCTGTTCTCGCCAAGAACATGATTTCCCTGGTTGCGGTGAATTCGTCGGTGTCGTTCCATCGACGAATGCAATACACCGAGAAAATCAAAGGCAACAGCTGAAGATTCTTTGTGGCATTTACTGTATTTATATCCTTTCCGTGGTTTTTATCAAGCCAAAACAAAAAGGTTATCTTTCTATGCAGGCCTCATAAAATACACCGATATAACTAGCGCTATTTCGAGGTCTATCCGGATCGAAATTTCTTTATTTTCAATTAGTGGCTTCATATCTGTCTCGTCAACTTATTCAGATACTTTATAAGCATGTCTATGTTATTCCTTTCCATGTTTCAAATAAGATGTCTGTGAAATCATCATTGTTTGTTGGTTCACGGTACCTTACAATGTGTTTGTATAATTGATTTCAATTGCATCTTATTCAAATCACCGATGACATCTTCCTCTGTCTTTAGAACGATAATTCCTTTCCGTGATCCAAATCAGCTAAAACTGAAATCGCCATCATCATATTTAATCTATCGTGATTTCAGTCAAATCTTATTCAAATCACCGATAATTACGATGTTAACGTCTTCTTTTTAGATTGTCCTTTCTTAAATTCATCCTCGTTGTATGTGTTTTAGTTTCCATTTTTAAAACCTTCCCATGAGTTCAATAAGGATGTGCCGAAATCGTCATCCATGGTAACAGCACGCTCCGATGTCTCGTGAAATGATTTCGGTCAATCTTATTCAACTCACCGTTATCTTATTACAAAAACGATGACAAAGTTTTTCCTTGTTTCAGACCTTTTCTCAGTTTCTATCTTCTCCAGCTTATATTTCTCCTGATTTCTTTGCGTCTGGCGTACAATTTCAATTGTGCTTGCTGGAAACCAGTGGTTGATGTCGCACCCGGGATATGGTTTACAAAATAGCCCAATTGAAATGATAGATGTAATAGATGGTATCCTTAACATTTCAGTCCGAAGATTCACGAGCCTTTAAATGTCTCATTTCTATTGCGTTTGTCCTGCTGTCAATCATATTTTCTTGACCTCATTCTCCTTTCTTATTTTTTTGGCAAAGGGAGTCAAATAATGTAGCATAGAAGATCCTTTCGGGATAATGGAAGATAAACGCTGCAGTTGGAGATAGTAGCAGTCCGAAAGAAAGCTAAAACAAAAGTGTTTTCATTAAAAAACACATTTAGGTAACTGATTTGCAAGACCAGAGTGATCGCATAAGTGTTCCGTGAACAAAATTTTGTACGGAACAGTAATAATCATTTGTCGTTTGTATTTTTAATCTCTCCAATGCGCTACTTACCTTAAGTAGGATATATTTTGACAAGGCCCAAATTAAGAAGGAACTCCATTTCGCTCAGAAAGACAGCTACAAGTAAAGAAAAAAGCTCATTATTAAACAATATAATAATAGGTACAATATTTCCGAAAACATATTTAATTAAGTATTTTTAATTTTGCTGAGGATAAGCCGGAAAGCTCTCTAATCCGTCAACGGCCGGATTAGCGAGGTCCTTACTGTATTCTACATAAAACGGATAATATAAGCCCAATTTAGATGGTTCAAGAACTTGCATGCAATATTCAATACCTACATTGCTAACGAGTAACGAGTAACTACCTACAGACATTGACGTATAATATCTAAGGACGGGTTAATGGGGCACTAAACATCGTACTAGTTCAGCGGTGCTACCCACGAATTCCAGCCAATCGTGCAGTCTAACGCAACTAGTTGCGACCAATAGCGCGCGTAATGCGAACTCGTCAACCAATCGCGCGCGTGATGCGAACTCATCAACCAATCGCGTTGTAGCGATTTCACACCGCTGTACTGGCCCCTGTCATGCCTCATTATTATTGTCCGTAAAGCCAGTCCCTAGATATATATGTCAATGCCTACTGAGTACCTAGAAATGAATTGAGTCGATTAGGGTCTATTCATAAATTACGTCATTTCAAATTAAACCGTTAACCTAGTGTCAAATTGTACTAGTAACCATGGTAACTCCATATTTAACCGGTTAACCCCGGGTTAGTGGAATGGTACAAGTGGGTCTAAATGGGGTTAAACACGCCCAATTCGCTTCGATAGGGCCACATAAAGTAAACAGAAAGTTGTTGAGAATCGTTCATAAGAAAATAAATTGCTCACCATAAAAAAGGGACAGATGAAGCTTGAAGACAGGATATTGTGTCATGGTGTGACTTCAGAAATCAATATCAAATAAATCTGAAAATTAATATCTTTATTAGTACCTAAAACGTTTCTCAGTGCATTTGAGAATTCATATCGTAGGTACATTTCATCACCACAAGACATACCTAAGTAACGTAATATACGTAGTTATAGAACAATTGTACAGAACTAAGTAGACATTCTTTATTGTTGTATGCATACTTAATAAGATCATGAACTGTAAAGGTAGGGGGCAGCACAGGAGCCCCTTGAGTATTGGCGCAAAGTGTAAATGTTAAGTTTAAGTTTCCGATTTAGGCCACAAGATGGCGGAACCTACAAGAGCGTGCGTGCACTGTAGGGGGCAGTACACCTGCTTTGGCGTGAAGTGTCAATGGCAAGTTTAAGTTTCTGATTTAGGTGACAAGATTGGCAGCTCCTCTAATGTGCACGGTCCCTATAGGATTTTTGCTGTGTGTTTACTAATCCTTGAAGCTAAGCATTCTATGGCGTTATTCATAAACGCGCTACAACTAGGTACAAGCCTCAATCGGCTATTAATCGTTTGTCTTAATCTGTTATTTTGACTTATACATTAGTAAGAAAGGGACAAAACTTAAATAAACTAGGTAGGTAATTGAGGCTTGTAATTTTGTAATTAAGTATATTATTAATAAATAAGGGATTAAAGTTAAAGTTAATACACGTACTCACCAAATGGTAAATTTTGGAGAACGTATTATTAAATAGTTATGATGCCATTACAGAGGGTATAATTGAAAACCTGTGGACAAAACGTATGATTACTATCATTGATACACTGATAGATACATTAAACTTCACTTTTAAAACCAATCCAACAGATGGCGTAATTTTTATTTAGCGTTACTTATTAACCTTTATGTTTAAAATTTTAATAATCGAATAATATACCGTAGTGCTATAAAGTATAAACGAGTGAATATTTTCTTACGTAGTAAATGATTGTCCTTAACACGCAGTCAATAATTAGAAAAAAAATGCAGAAAGGTAATGACACATTATCACGTCCACCACAGCACTAAAACGGACATAGACTGCCTAGACCACGACTTGAATACTAACTGCTCGCGACGATCGATCCTGCCGGCCTAGCCAAGGTTACAATCGCTATCGCTTCGACAACGAAACGCTTTGTGTCTCTCTATCACTCTTTCATATTAGTGTGACAGTGACAGTTGCGTTTCGATCGCTACGAAGCGTAAGCGATTGGCGTCTTGGCTACGCGGCCAGGCCCCGTAGACAACATGCCAATCGCTAACGCTACGTAGCGAACGAAACGCAACTGTCACTGTCGCACTAATATGGAAGAGTGATAGAGAGACACAAAGCGATTCGATAGCGAAGCGCAAGCGATTGTCACCTTGGCTAGGCCGCCAGGTCTTCTAGGGTACCTATAGGCATGCGCGTTAGGTCGGCTGGCGCAGATTTATAAGATTCCTGGGCAGGTACTTGAACATTACACATATCACTTTACTATCATTCACTAAAACATCACTTCAAACTTGACAGTATTATTGCTATCTATGAGTAACGAGAAATTAAGTTTTAAAACGCACTACTATTTACAATCGTAAATAATACCTCTTTTTCAATAGGGCCACCTACCGGCAAACCATAAAACTATCTCGCTCCATAAAAATGAGTACTTAGCTGGGGTTCAACCTGAAAACAAGATGGCGCCCTTACCTTGCCCGACACAGGTATATCACGCATGCGCTCTGCTGGGCCATAAGGGGTTGTGCACAAATCACGCGAGGTGTTTTCGGCTACTTTTTGTGCACAAGCCATTTCGAAATAAGTAGTTCGCATTATAAGGGCCTTTGGCCGGAAATGTACCTGCATTTTTTTTCATCGCGTTTATATATTTTTGAGAGCCATGCTGCGCACTAGTGCGCACGCATCAGGTCAGTTATCAGGTAGGTAAATCTAATAAATAATCCAGAAGTCTCTTTTCTTCCGTAGGTACGAGTATGTTGTGTGAGAGAGAAAAATGCGCGTGTATATAGGTAGGTATAGAAGTGCAATTGCAATACGCATGGCGTTTGTTTGTTTTTATGCAACGGCGCATTATGCGCGTTGCGCGCGCACTTTTTTCTTGCGTCATCAGACAGATAGGTAGGTACCTACTTTTTTGCGACGCATAAACCGAAAATCTAAAAATGTAAATAAAATCCAAATAGGTAGGTAACGTATTTATAAATTCATGAAAGTTAGGTACTTACGTTAAAAAAGTGAGATACATTTGATACAATTCCTTGTTTAGAAGAGTAACATAGAGACTGCACTCTGTGCTGCGTTCAGCCCTCTGCCTGTTATTATCCTAAAGAAAATTTAAAACAACTTACTTACTTTCTTTATGGGCGAACACTGGGTACCAACCGCTGCGCAGTTCCAAATTCAAAACCAACTCCAAGCAAGCGCGAGCTATTTCAACGCAAAACGAAATTCAAATTTCGAAAAAGCCGTTAAAAGAACTCGCACGTTGAAAAAGTAAAGGCTCCCAAATCGGTGACAAAGAAATTAGAAATCTAGATTTAACTGGTTGGGCTACTCTACTCACCAAAAGAAGACGTCATGTTCGGAACGGAGGCGCGAGCGAAATGGACGGGACGAAGCCTAGAGCTTTAGCTCTGAAGCTGGGTCTAGACCTAATATGCGCATGCCCATTGGCATCGATTGGACGGAGCCCCAGGACGTCTGGCGTTGCCTAGTAACCCTAGCCTCCCTAAGTGGGATGAGGGCTGCGGTGCTCAAAGTCTATGTACCTAATTGACAACATTGTGAAATGCAGGATACTGATTCTGTTTTGTTTGATTCAGTGTGTTGTGTTTTGATTCAAAGTGCTTGTAGAAATTAAAAAATAAATATTGTATACAATAAAACAATTTTTTTGCAAATAAAAATGTACTTAATATAATTTAAATACTGTCATGGTTGGCACAATTCTCGAAAATTTGGAAGTTACTTGTCTTGAAAACAAGCGTAATTTTTTGCCTGTATACTTCAATGATATTATAAACTATAGAATATGTTCTCTTCATTACTATAATATAATCTTGTTGTCACCATTATATTAACCATATAATATAATCTGGTTTGGTAGGTAGGTAATAATAAATACAATATCACGCTATAGGTACATAAGAGTTAACTGAGGGCCTACCGCGAACACCGAATATTGGGGGCATCTTTCTCATTTACCTTTTTTTTTTTTTTTTTTTTTTTTTTTTTTTTTATTTAATACAGTGCAAGCTTACAGTACTACACCAATTCGCTTACACACTAGAAACATCTATACATTACAAAAAACAAAAGAAAAACATGCAAACAGATACAATGTCAAGAAAGATAAAACTTACAAATTCAGTCAATTACAATATTTTTAAGATTAAATAATGTCGAGAAAAATAAAATTTACAATTCAGTCAATAATTTACAATATTTAGAATTAAGAAAGAGTCTAGCCGTATTGCATAGGCATGCTAAACTATTAGCGAACATGTCAGCATCTGCGTACTGAGCGAGCATTGAATGAAGACTCCATAAAGCGCGCGAGGTAGGAGCGTGCCTCGCGTAGCATGTGCGAGCGGAAGGCCGCTGCAACAGGCATGGCCAGCGGCGCGGCGCTACCGCCCCGTCCACATCCTGAGGTATTCTCTTAGGAACTACCAATCCCATCCTCTCCAACACCTCTGGACTGTCGACTCGATGATGAACGACCGAGAGATAGTGAACTAAGAGTAACAATTTCCTCCTCAGTTCAAGCGTATCCAGCCCGACCATCCCCGATACAAAGATGGAGGGATAGAGGTACGGATAGTACCCATAGGCTTTTTTATATAACCAGCGAGCAAATTTGCGCTGTATTTTCTCCAACATTAGAGAGTACTTGTCTTCGTAAGGATCCCACACAACAGCAGCGTACTCTAATTTGCTGCGCACATATGCGTTATAAAGAACTTTAGCCACTCCAACATGAAACTGTTTACATATCCGCATAACAAATCCTAAAATTTTACTAGCCTGCTTACTAATATTAATTACATGTGTGTGAAAGTCAAATTTATCCACAAGAATTAAGCCTAGGTCGCGGATTTCACTAACTCTCTCCAGGGTGACATCAGCTAAACTGTATTGAGTTTGGAGTGGCGAACGTTTGCGTGAGAAAGTTATCACCTTACACTTATTTGCATTAAAAGGCAGCCGATTTAACACACTCCACTCAGCTGCAGCATCAATATCAGCCTGCAATGCCACACTGTCAGCCACACTACTGACACCTCGGAACAGCTTCAGGTCATCAGTAAAAAGGAGGCATTTAGCAGTGAGAGCTACGTTAGCTTTTACTCCAATTAAAGCGTAATTAGAGTAACAGAGAAAGATGCTGCAATTTGCGAACTTTGGTGTTAGCGGGAGGCCCTCTGCTATCTAAAACATACATTTAAATTATAAAGTAAATGAATAATAATTATAATAACAAAATACCTACTCAAAACGCCCAAGAAACTTTGGGAGCCACAGCGTCTCTCCCCTTTGTAGGAACTTTCCAGAACCCTATGCAACAGGCATATTTATAGTGCTAGGCTAGGTTGGCTAGTGCTTGTACTACCTATAACACTGCAAAGTTAGTTTTTCATTTGTAAAATGTCGCCACTGTCGCAAAATAGTAACTAGTTTTCTGTGGTAATATAAGTTCAAATTTTGTCCGCTGAATATAATAATTTGGTATTATCGGGACGGGCCTCTGAAAAGGCAAGCTGCACCATTCAAATACGTCCTATCCTATACTATACCTTTCTATAAAATTATATCATGACTGTTATACGCCTAGAACTAGTTTTGGCTATATTTTGTAATTTATGTGAGATAGTCAAAGAACAGTTCGCCTTAACGCGCGTTCGATCTCAAGTTCTGCTTATTGCGCCTACAATTTTCAAATTTGCCGCATTTTTTTTGGTGACGAAAATGGAATGATGCCACTAAATATGGTGCACGATATAAAACTTTTTACTTGTGCGCCTATTTGCCACCTTGTTTAGTGATTAACTTTTGTTTTGATATCA
The DNA here is from genome assembly GCF_948474715.1 of Cydia amplana. Classification (NCBI taxonomy): domain Eukaryota; kingdom Metazoa; phylum Arthropoda; class Insecta; order Lepidoptera; family Tortricidae; genus Cydia; species Cydia amplana. The sequence continues at coordinate 35,017,598 of NC_086096.1, read as the reverse complement.
AAAAAAAAAAGTATGGGGTAAACTAGGGTAATATTTGAACGCGCCTGATAAGAGGCCGACTCTAATGTCAATGTCATGTATGTCAAACCGATATTGATAAATGATAACGAATAGTTCAAAGTCGAGGAAGGTGGTATTAAAAAGAAAAACAGCGGTGTACAATACAAGCCAGTTGCTTTACTTTTACGTTGTTTTAATTTTAATTAGTTAACTTCTTCGTCAACATGGTTTCAGGAATCGTTGCTGGCAGATTAGCTATTGTGACAGGTTAGTTTTAAGTTTAAAAAAAGAAAACAAAAGAAGTTTGCATTTTGTTATTCGCATTCGTAAATCTCCAAAACAATATTTTGATTTGAGAGGTCCTGGGAAACGAGGGGTTAAACAATTTGTTAAAGTAATTATGAGCAATTCTTGTAGTAATCCTACTTATTTAATGAACTTGTCATGAACATGATATTCTGTTGGTTGAAAAGCTGAAACATCAAACAGCTGCTATTAGGTTATATCTTTAAGTCCCGGTTTTATTTAATTTATAAGTTGTTTTATGATTTAGCAACGTCATGCAAGATTTATCTAGGCTAGGTCTACAAAATACATTATTTTATTGAGAAGTATTGTTTAAAATAAGTATTGTACCTACAGATACATAGGTAAACTTAAATATGAGCTTGATTTTCAAGCCCATTCTTTTCTGGCCTGGTCACGGAGATTTTCAATTGAAAAAGTTGATTGTTTGGCTCTTTTAATTAGTTTGCTGCTAAACTAGTGGTTGATATACTAAATTTCTTTAGGTCATAGGCTAAAGGAAGCTTCTTTAACCTTTTGAACGCCAGACGGTAAAGGAATATGCCGTGCCCCGGGCACAGTCCATCTACTATTATAGCGCATGCGGCTACAGCCCATTATCAACCTTCGTCCATTCCTACAAGGGTAGGCGTACGATAGACGTGGTCTTCAAAGAGTCCTTTTTTAAGCTGTGTCATTGCTGTGGCCTGCCACTACACAAGCCTTCTTGAACTTACTGTGGGACTTAGTCAATCTGTGTAAGTGTAAGGCCTGAGTGGACGCTCAAGCTGGGCGTGCAGGGGGGCGGGGCGTGCGTGCATGTTAAACAAATGCAAACGTATAGTAGCAGCCTTAGTGCACGCTGCTGAAATCACTTGTGAGCCCGATGCCCCCCTGCACGCCCCGCCGAATGCTCCGCTCCGAGCGTCCACTCAGGCCTTAGACTATTAAGAATGTCCTATAATATTTATTTATTTATTGCACACATTAATCCATATTCTATGTTCTCACTCAGGTGCCGGATCTGGAATTGGACGTGCCACATGCCAGGTTCTGTCCCGAGAGGGAGCTACAGTCATAGCGTCCGATAAGAATTATGCGGCCGCTGAGCAGACTATAAAAAGCCATGCTGCCCTCGCTAGTGGGTTTAATGGTAGGTAGTACAAAACTAAACATCTTATACCTTTAAACGAGCAATTCTTGTGTAGATATTTCGGGGATCTGGGAAATGGCTCCAACGATTTAGATGAAATTTGCTATATGAGGATTTGCGGGGGCGAAAAATCGATCTAGCTAGGTCTCATCTCTGGGAATACGCCCATTTTTGAGGTTTTATATGTTTACCGAGCAAAGCTCGGTGTCCCAGATATTGTTAATAACATGGACTAAAGACACTGTATTATGAAGTGTTAACAAAGAGAATGAGGTCACATATCAAATATGATCAATTTGGATAAGTGTTAATGCGCATCATCAAAAAAACGTTTGCGTTAACCCCATGTTACAATAATATCGTAATAAATTACTCTAAGAACAAATTAAATTACTTTCTATGAAAATATTTCAATTTGACACACTACAATTTAAACTCCACTCTTCAGTGGCACAAGCCTTCAGGAAATTGTCATATACATGGTAATTTCGACCCATGCCACCGTGACCGGATGGCCGAGTGGTTCATGCACCTGTCCGGTAAACAGAGGATGCTAATTCGATTCCAGGACACTGGAGGCTTTGGACATTTGTTCCTTAGTATATGACATTTATTCCGTTTTATTCAATTCAATTCAATTTATTTATTTAAAAGACAACAATGGCCCATAATGGTTAGTAACAATTAAGATTAAAAACTAAGTGTTAGTGGAACAAAAACAGAAAGCGATTAAAACATACACATACAGCAATAACTTAATCTATCACCTAGTAGCGGTAGCGGTTATGATGGTTATGGTTTTATTAGGGTAAAAACGGGACCCTATTACTAAGACTCCGCTGTCCGTCCGTCCGTCCGTCCGTCTGTCACCAGGCTGTATCTCACGAACCGTGATAGCTAGACAGTTGAAATTTTCAAAAATGATGTATTTTCTGTAAAGATTTAAGTGGGGCTCCCATACAACAAACGTGATTTTTGACCGAAGTTAAGCAACGTCGGCCGGGGTCAGTACTTGGATGGGTGACCGTTTTTTTGCTTGTTTTGCTCTATTTTTTGTTGATGGTGCGGAACCCTCCGTGCGCGAGTCCGACTCGCACTTGGCCGGTTTTATCGTAAGTTGACATGCTCATTTGGTCATGAACCCTATTTCTACTTTCATGTAAGATTTATATTTAATAAATTGATTGATTGACGTAGGTAGACGTGACTGACGTGAGCGTGACATTTTTTAGTGCTCTGCAATAAACACTGTTCACGGAGCACTTATTTGAGGTGATAAACCAGTGCCATCATAAGTTAACATTCCAATGCCCTTGATATTGCCATAAATTATGTCACTAGCTGATAATGATAATACATATTTAGCTATCTTATTGCGATAAATGAATAGAGAATAAATATAAATAGTTTTTAGATATAATCTACCTATTTAAAAATGATGTACCATCGCCCACACTGTTAACTGGCAATTCGTAAACCTTATTACATAAAGCATAAGGTCCGCCGAATGGACAGTTAAGAGTGTTGCTGTTTGTATCTCAAAATGGCAAAAACAAAACATTTGAAATTCATACACTCTGGATTTTTGATACCTATAGATGGCCAAGCATCAGATCTTGTCAGTAGAAAAAGGTGGCAAATTTGAAAAATGTAGGCGCGAAGGGATATCGTCCCATAGAAAATTTGAATTTCGCGCCTTTTTCTACTGACAAGGTTTGCTTGACCTTCTATATTTACATATTTATCGTACTTTTCAGACGCAGGCGACCACTCGGCGCTCGAGTTAGACGTATCAGACTCCAAGTCGGTAAAGCACGCAGTCCAGAAGACTTTGGAACAATATAAGGCTCCACCCACTATAGTGGTCAACTGCGCTGGTATCACACGAGATAATTGGTTACTGAAACTGTCTGAGGAAGACTATAGCCGGGTGCAGGATGTCAACCTTAAGGTACTAACAATCTTAACTCTTTATGTTTATAAGGCATAAGGGTGTCAGGAATTATGCGAAATTGAACCCTATCGGTTTGAAATAAAGTTCAAAATCAGGCGGGAAATATATTCCTTCTGCCCTTAATTTCTCCAGAACGTCCAGAACTAACGAGATGACCTTGAGAACCTCCTTTTTTTATTTCCTTTTTTTCATTTAAATCACCCTTTACCAGGCTAAAGGCTTCGTCACACAGGCGCGTTTTCCGGGCGGGGCGTGAGCGGGTCGCGCCGCTTTTACATATAAAACGCTCACACGCCCCGCCCGGAAAACGCGCCTGTGTGTTGCCTACTTGCATCATTCTACTAACCCCGGGTTAACCGGTTAAAGGTTTTCTTTTTGATAAGTAAGATGACATTCGATTGCCATTCTCGTACTGTCAGCCTGGTAAACATGGGCTTTGTAGTTTGTTCTAAATACTTAATACCCTTTGAACGCCACGCCTATCGCGCGCGGCGCGTCATTGTGAACCTTGTCGGAATGCACGAAGGTTGATATTGGTCTGTAGCCGTGCGCGTCAGTTGACGTCTGGCGGACAAAGAGTTAATTCAGCTATATAGTTTCTGATTCCTCACTTGGATTTAACACCTTATATGTTTACAACTTGTATTGTATTTACAGGGCACGTTTCTCGTGATGCAAGCGTTTGCGCAAGCGATGGCTGATAAGGGCAAGCCGGGGTCCATCGTCAACATATCCAGCATAGTCGCCAAGTATGGCAACATTGGTAAGTCTGAACCATATTTTAAATAGATAATTAATAGTCCTACGTACTTATATAATTCTCTGTATGACAAGACACAGGGCCGGATCTAGGGTAGAGCGCACAGAACATATTAAAGAGGTTAGAACGGCTATCGCGCGCAGTTAGTATCAGAACCGGTGTCGCCGCTCGTTCCTCTCCACATTCCACATTTCTCGCGCAACGGCAGTAAAAACTTGTGTGCCTGGTGAATGGATACGCCTCCTTTAGACAGATTTGATGTCTGGCTTCTTAATCTGAACGTTATTGTGGCGCAAAAGTCATGTTTACGTTTTTCGGTCAGCGCGGGCGAGTACTAGCATGCGAGCGTTTGCTCATAACCGGCGGCGACACGTACCCTGCTCGCATCGCCATTCTACTTGTTCTGTGGTAGAGCGAGTGGAGCGGCCGCTCTAGGCGCCGGATGGCAAGGGGGGCGCCAAAATGACAAATGAGAAAAAAAGTTTGGGTTGTGGAAAATACGCTTGAAAACAACAACGCTCTACCCTGATCAAGGGCTCAGGCCGGCACTGACAAAACTTAAAGGGCCAACAGATTACCAGTTCGCCGGACGATATCAGCCTGTCAGTTGTTCGGAACTGTCACCTTTTGCGTTTAACTGACAGGCTAATATCGTCCGGCGAACTGGTAGTCTGTGGTGTCCCCTTTATAATTATACCTATTCGACAACAGACCATTCCTAAGGTTGGTATTTCACCTGTCCAATGTGTTTGTGTCTCACATTTCGCTTAGTGAGAGAGTGAGACGCAATGCACATTGGACCAAGAAATTGGAGGGTGTCATTCTGAATCCCTAACAACGTATGTCCTAAAGTCACTTGCCCTAACTGGTTTGTCCTAATGGGCACATGCCCTAACGATCAATTGTCATAACGATTATTTTCCATAATGTAAGGTTCTGAAAAATGGTTAGGTTTTAGAACTTGCTGCCACAAAAGTGGGTTAGGTTAGGGTTAGAACTGCGACCCTCGCTAAAAAGAAAATATGCTTAATAACATTAGGATAAGTAATTAATAATTAGGAAAACCAAAATTAGGGTTTTCAGTGTTAGGACAACTCATTATGACAAACAATATTAGGGAATGCAAAGATAGGAGAAAAGACTTTAGGGATTCAGATATAGATCCGAAATTGGACAGGTGGGCTACCAACCTTACTTACGTACCGTATTTACAGGTCAAACTAACTACGCGAGTAGTAAGGCGGGTGTGATCGCTATGACTCAGTCGGCAGCTAAAGAATTAGGAAAATTCAATATTAGGTAAGCAATATGGTTTTTGCATATATTTAAAGCGCGACACTCTACTTAACGTGACGTCATCACAGCAATGCAGTATCAAGAAACGGCAAATGTGAATTGCAAATTCAACACTTGGGGCCTATTTCTCGAACGGTATTAGACTAATAATATTAGTGTGTTGCCATGGTAACCCATACGACTTGACAGTTCGTGGACTAATAATATTAATCCAAAACTGTTCGAGAAATGGGCCTCAGGTTTTACTATAGGTAGTGACGTCACTCATGAGAAAAGAATCTTTCTGATGGCGGGCGGCGTTTGCGGTCTTGTGACATACAGAATACAGATAATAAAACTACAATTTTTATTTTGTAATAAAAATAAATCTCATGTTTTTATAATAAAATAGTATTTTCTGTAGGCCTAGCACATGATTGGCGCGACAGTATCTCGCGGCGAGATAGACTACCAGTCTTTTTCTAACCATGTTAGAGGGACGCATACGGACGGAATAACATACTTTCATAATTTGATTTAGATAGATGAAACTCCCCATATTCTTATTACAGAGTGAATGCAGTCCTTCCCGGTTTCACAGAGACTCCGATCGTGGAGACTGTGCCTGAAAAACTGATGCATCAGATGATAAAGATGATACCTTTGGGCAGAATGGGCCAGCCTTCTGGTAAGTCCGTTTATGCATAGACTAGATAATTAAGTTTTGCATTAGACAAATATGAGCACACATATACTTTTTTAAACTATATTTCCATAGACAATGTTTGGCGGAAAACGTTTACTAAAAAAATGATTTAAACATTCTATGAAATGGAAATATCGTATAAAAAATATATTCGTAAGTCGTCTCTATCCCACGTCATTTTCAAAGTTTAAATGTATTTTTTTATAAACAAATTTAAAAAGTAAATATTTTCCCGTCAAACATTGTCTACCTATCGAAATATAGTTTTAATAAAAAGTACACGTGAAAGGCCTCCTCTGTGTTTCATATTTGTCTCTTGCAAAACTTATCTACTGACCTACATAAGAATGTGTTCGGCGAAAGAATACCTAGGTGTAATAACCCGCCCTATTCGACTCAAATTATTCGAATTATTATCGACTTTATTAAAAATACCCGAACTACCATTATTAACTGTATCCGTACGTTAACTTACAGAAATAGCAGAGGTCATAACATTCCTGAGTTCTGACAAGAGCTCGTTCGTCACCGGCGCAGCAGTTGACGTCACTGGCGGGTTCTAGAAGTATATAGGGTCATTGCGCTATGCTCTAGTTTTCGTCCACTTGACAGATGAGACAGAGCAAACAACATATTTGATATTTAATTTGCTACTTGCGAAATATATTTTTCATGTAGATAGATCTGATAGATATCGTCAGGTGACAAGCAAAAGTCACTAATTACTATAAAATATTTAAACAACAATCAACCTTTTCGTACTAATATCACTATGGCTATGAACTTGTGGTGGTACTTAGTGACTTTTGCTTGTCACCTGACGATATATTGTCTCGACATTAAGGATTGCAATAAGTCCAAATTTGTGCAGCAATGTAGGTTTATTTTCAAATTTCAAGTGGACGAAAACTAACGCACCTACCCTATTTATGTTCCACTTTTCTACTTGTGTGAGTATTTAAACCTGAGTTGTTTTAGACACCGTAAATTAAGAGTATATTTTGTAATAATAATGTTTATTTTACACTTATTATTGGTGGAATAAAAGTGCCTTTGTCGATAGTTACTAGTGAATCAAGAGATACGGAATTATATCTTTTACAACATACTACCCCGCGTTATAATAAGTCATTCTAGTCCAAGATGATTGTAATATTCGAATACATAATCTAATAATAAATATTGCTAAGCGAATTTTATATCTTACACTTTACCGTGAACAACTTTTTATGATTTTGTCATACTGTCAACATTAAAAAAAGTTCATTCTCTATTATTTAACTTAAGAAAATGAGATATGTGTCTATATGTAGATTAATTAAGATTGTGCCAGATACTTTTGAAATATGTAACGTAAATGTACATGCATATGTTATTATTCGAAGAAGAAAGAAATTATAAATTGCAGGACAGAAACATTAAAATAACAGTAAAAAAAAACGCCTTGCCACTGCTGAAAATATATGTATATACTATATACACATATACTTATTTCCAGCTCAAATAGCGCCTTACTAGTCAATAATCATGATAGTCAAGTGTCTAGATATTTTTGAGTGTTTTATTTTCGCAGATATTTTTGTAACAATGTTTATCTAATTATATGTGTATATGGGAATGTGTTTTTACATATCATGTGAACGATGTATTTTAGGGAAATAAAAATGGTGTTTGGAAGTTGTATTTAATTTTAAGTCCCTTACAGTGAAGTTCCATTTGAAATCCATAATAGGCTAGATGTCAAATTTTCATTTATGGTATCAATCAATCAGCTTTGTTTTTAGGATCAAATGTCTATATGGTCCCCCATTGCATTAAAGCAATACAAAAGTCAGAAATGATGGTCAAAGTCCGACAGTCGCACTTCACTCGCGAAACGCCCCTAACAAATCGCTATAGGAACGTGACGTCAAGGTCACTGAGATCGCATCTTGAAGTGTGAACAAAACAAGAAAACTGCATTTTGTAGGTGAAATATTGCGTTTATGTATATAGTTGCCATACAATCTTTTTTTGGATAAAATGTGAGGGATCGAATGGCATCCTTACTTATTTAGTTTTTGAAAGATAAAAAAAAAACTTAAATTTTGAAACTTTCAGGTGCCGTATTTTTGTATTATTGTGATAAATTGTTCATTTGCTATCTATTTTACTAGATTTTGTTATAAAATTCAACATGTGTCATCATCCCTATTGTAGTTGAGGTGATCTATGAGGTCAGCTAATGAGTGTTTCAAAACTACTTTACACTCTATGAAAGTTTTTATTTTACACTTACATTTATAATCTTAATTCTTAGTCTTCTTCCCTTTAACTTTATTCTTCTTAAGCTCCGCTTTATTTACATGTCTCTTATCCTTCATGAACGTCCTGTACTCCGTCTTCCGTTTCTCTACTATGATCTCCTTATATTTCCTCTTGTTATATTTCTGGAACTCTGAGTCGGCGAGGAGCTCATCTACCATGGTCCGTTTGCGTTGTTTACGCGTCAACCGCTCGTTTACGTGGTCTAGCGGTGAATCCATGACTTTACCAACCTGGAAATAATAATATATACATAATCTGCCTAGTGATTTACACATACACCACAATGTAACTCTCTTTAACCGTTTCGATGCGGATGGCACGACAGGCGTGTCATCAATGTTTTTAACGTGTGGTGTATGACACGATAGGCGTGCTATCCGCAACGAATACTGGAATCGCCGCCACAGCCAAAAGATTTCAAAAATAGAACACGCAACAATATCCTTAAATTACAGTTTTTGGCCTTTATTTTTGTAGCAAGTTAATTACCACACGTCTTTGGCAATCACAGTTAAAATAAGGCTAAAGAGGATCCACTGCAAACACCGAAATACCTACCTAAATAATTGGAATAGAAGAGAAAGATGCCCGCAGTTCGCAAACTTCGGTGCTCACGGTAGGCCCTCTGTCCTATAAAGTACACACTAACCTGGAAGTATTTAGGCAGAGCTTCCATATCATTCTTCTTGTAGAAGTGTTTGGGGTTCAGAACAGACCGCATCTTGAGGACCTGCAGGTCATTCTTCAACTCTTCAGTCACTTCGGGAGCGGGGAGGTCGAACCAGCCGGGGCCTTTGGTCTTGGCTCTTTCTTTCTGTAATGTTAAATTATGTTAGGTCTTGAATTTTAATTATCATTATCAGCCAATATCTGGGAGACAGAGCTTTGTATAAAAACTCAAAAATGAGCGTTTTCCCAGTGATAAGACTTACCTAGATCGATTTTTCGCCCCTGAAAACCCCCATATAGCAAATATCATCGAAATCGTTAGAGCCGTTTCTGAGATCCCAAAAATATATACAGTGTATACTCCTTATAACATCACTCGATATAATGTTTCACTTCCTATAATGTCGACATTTTTTGCCTTTAGTTGGTTTACTTTAATATTAATTTCTCTCTATTTAACGAAAACTCTCTATAACGTCAAAAAGTGTCCGGGTCCCTTGAGTGTTGCTATATATGTAGAGTTTACACTGTATATAAAATAAATAAATAAACAAGAATTGCTTATAAGATAGATAGGTATAAGATAAGATATAAGATAAAACTAGGGTTTTACTAGTGACCCAGGAGAATGTAGCCTAGGCAATCAATGAGTGACAAGGAAAAGTAGATTCATTCTGAGGCGAGCTCATGTTCCACACGGTTTTCCCATCACTAAAACTAATGGCCTTCGCAATACCTAGTTGGCAATACTAGGAATTGCCGACAAGCGCCGCGCGCGCCGCTCGACGCGTCAGTACGAGCCAGAGACTTCTAGTGAGCGGTCACGTCACTCGTCCCTACGTTCGCCGCTCTCGCGAGAACCCACAATTCAAATATTCAAACAATTTCAAACTTTCAGTGTACTAAATAGTGATGTCAGCAAACCTTTCGCCTGAGCCTCAACATCTTATCGCTGACGGAATACTTCGGGAGGCGGTGCTTTTGCTCCAGCCCTGGCTGGAGAACTGACTTCTTCATCTCCTTCTCTATGTCCACCACACTCAGCTGGGACTTCAGTTTACCTGTTTAGGAATAGAAGATAATATAATCAGATAAAACATTCGCTTCCTAGCGTTAAGAAATATTCAGATAGTAAACATTACTATTGTGGTGTGGAATACACCCTGTAGTGATTATACCTGTTTCTACATCTAGCTGTTCAAAATGGAATAACTTGGGTTTCTTCTTAATCTTCCTAACTACAGCACTTGTCCAGTTCATTTCTTCAAAGAAGGCTTCAAACATGGAATCAGTTTTAGGGCAGAGTTTTCTTAGAACTTCATCTTCTTTGGAGGTGATAGCATCCATTTCTTCTTTCTTCCGCTGACATAGGGCTAGGATGCTTTCAAATCTGGCTGCTTTGTCTGCAAATAAAAAAATTAAAGAACGCAACGATCATTTTAATGATAGCATTGTGTCTGTAGATACAATTTAATTCTCTATCAAGTAAAATCGGAATCAAAATACATATTATAAAACACTACTAACCTACAAATATTGGCTTTTCTCCTTCATCCTTCAGCTCTGTGGCCAACTGGAGCTCATCGTCTCCTACTGTATCTACAATAAAATCCATCTTGAAATACCAACAAGCGACTACTCGATAAAAGATGAACAAAAATAAAATCTTGATGATTTTTATCCCACGTTTTCAGATACAGATTTCATTTTTGCCTGTATTCTGTATTTTGGATTGATGACAGCGATGACGGATAACACAGTGCTGCCATAATATAAATATAACGTGTAATCGATGGCCAAGTCGATTCGTCATCACCAGAAAACTTGCACCTACGAGTTCGTAATAAGTTAATAACGTTAATTATTATTATAAAAGTAAGATTCGTTTAGGGTTTTAGTATATAAAGTGAAAAAGGTTAACAATTAAAGCCTAACAGAGAGGTCTGCTTGCCCTCATCTCATCAAAGTTGTGGTACGTACCATAAAGTGATCGCGATAGATCGCATTCAAGGCAACACTAGGGTTTTTTTTGTAATGTTGGCCAGCTTGACAGCTTGACAACTATGAGCTTGACTGTCGCTGTTTAGATATTGAAAATGAATTATTTATATTTGGCCTTATTTTAAAACAGTAGTAATTTAATCAGGTTAGAAAAGTAATCAAACCAAAAATTATAACATTTGAATACTCCATCATATCACCATGTAAGTAAACAGGCGTTTGCAAAACTTAGGTTATGTTGTTATAATGTTATTTAATTTTGCTAATATTTTTGTAGGAACGCTAGCCTAAATTCCAGTTTGTTGCAACGCACCATAGATCTACAGTATGAGAACAAGAAGCGCTCTTATTCTTTAAAGTGGAGTATGATAAATGGCTTCCTCTTTATTGTCTTCGTTTACGATTTGTAAGTATATATTCTGAATACTGACCCTTTTTTTAATTCACACGATTTTATTGCATCAGCGTGGTATTATTTTTCGTAACTCAATTAAAAATTTCGATAAAACTATTTATTATATTCATTTTGGCGCCATAGTATTGGCAATGCAATGTTGGATGCTATTTTAGCTGAATCAATTAACTCTTAAAATGACTAACGACCTCAAATTTGTCACAAATCATATCACTGCTGTTTAAAAAACCGCATTTATTTTTATATAGGTACCTGTCGCTCGCGCTAAGCTCGCGCCACGCCTTCCTACCAATCCTACCTTCAGCGACCCTTCTGTAGCTACCACTGTACTTATAAAACATTGATAAAACTCTAACTTGTGTCGGACTGAACAGATCATGCAAATGCCCCAACTACACTTCAGCGTTCCACTACGCGGAGTATGCCTTGGCAATAGTGCTGGGTATAAGTTTGGTCCAGCATGGCTATCAGCTGTTCAAGCGGAGCCCACCGCTGGCCATCACACCGAGGCAGCGAGACTTGTTGGGAGTAGGTGATGCAGGTATGATCACAAAATGGAATCATTGTGTAAAGATATCAAACCGTTATTAGCTTAACCCTTGGCTTTTCGGGGGCAGACACATACTCATGCTAGTGATCCATTGAGTAATGAATTGACTCAATTGTTATTGATATTGATAGCAATCAATTTCTAAATCGTAATAACAAATGTGACTGTAATTAAGAGCGATGCTTCTTTAATTATGTATTTGCAAGCCTCTTTGATTTATTCTTGTTGCAATTGTAAATAAACACCGCATTTACTCAAGTCATTCTGAATCTGAAGATAGTTAAAATTACACTGAGTATTAATATTTCAACCAATTAATAATCGGGGACCATATTTTCTATTTATCATCACAAAATTTTATTTTATAGGTAATTTTTAGGGTTCCGTAGCCAAATGGCAAAAAACGGAACCCTTATAGATTCGTCATGTCTGTCTGTCCGTCTGTCTGTCCGTCTGTCTGTCCGTCCGTATGTCACAGCCACTTTTCTCCGAAACTATAAGAACTATACTGTTGAAACTTGGTAAGTAGATGTATTCTGTGAACCGCATTAAGATTTTCACACAAAAATAGAAAAAAAACAATAAATTTTTGGGGTTCCCCATACTTCGAACTGAAACTCAAAAATTTTTTTTTCATCAAACCCATACGTGTGGGGTATCTATGGATAGGTCTTCAAAAATGATATTGAGGTTTCTAATATCATTTTTTTCTAAACTGAATAGTTTGCGCGAGAGACACTTCCAAAGTGGTAAAATGTGTGTCCCCCCCCCCGTAACTTCTAAAATAAGAGAATGATAAAACTAAAAAAAATATATGATGTACATTACCATGTAAACTTCCACCGAAAATTGGTTTGAACGAGATCTAGTAAGTAGTTTTTTTTTATACGTCTTAAATCGCCTAAATACGGAACCCTTCATGGGCGAGTCCGACTCGCACTTGGCCGCTTTTTTGTATGTATATATCACTTTGTTTTATATGGGTGCTTGCCTGAAATAAAATCAATTTAATTTAATTTATTTTTAAATAACTTAACTTAGAACTCAGCACATTTTAGCCTAGGACCATCTTTATTAAATTAATCTGATTATCTCATTGACAAAACCCCCTTGTGAGATTTGACTTGAACCTCGCTGCTCGCTGAACCTCCACGTATTTTTTTTTTAAATATATTTATTTCAAAAAATTACTTATGTCTACGTATACAAAAGTTTCGCCAAACTAGACAGTTTGTTGGCGAATAGTGCGCTCTCAATTGTTTTTATAAGTATATTATGTACCTACTTTATGCGTTATACCTAAGAGTACAGAGCAAACTGTATATACAGTAGAATCCGCTTATAATGACATCGAAGGGAAGTGACAAACAGGTCATACTAAGTGGATGTCATATAAAGCATAGTGGATTAACTTCTTATTTTTGTTGATTTTTCCGAATTAATCTCGAATTCCTTTGTAAGAAATGAGTTTTAATAACCTGGTACCAATTATTGCTTGTTACTGAGTGTCAAAACTAAAACGATCCAACGGATCCTAATTGAATAAAGTTATTTTTATCTTATCTTTATCTTTCAACTTACACGCCACGCACGCACTAAACGTCCTCGCAGGGAAAGACGTGGGGACGGCCACGAAAACCAGCGTACTTGTCATTATAACGGACATCATTTCATGAAAATAGGATTTATAGGTCAGCGGTTTGTCACTATAAGCGAAGTCATCTTATCCGACTTTGTCACTAAGAATTTTATATGAAAACCAAACTTCGCACAGTAATTACGTCATAGTATGCGGTTGGTCAGTATAGGCGGAGTCATAATAAACGGATTCTATTGTATATACCAGGGATGTTGCGAATATCCGCATCCGCATCCGCAACCGCGGAACTTCCGCATTATTTTCAACATCCGCATCCGCATCCGCATAAAATCGATGCGGATGTAATGCAGATGCGGATGTGGAACAGGTCGGTACAGGAACGTCTTAGCATCGGCGTAAGTGCTAGACTGCTAGGTAATTTAGTCATTAACCAGAAAACCTATTAGAAATGAGCAGTCAAGCGTGAGTGGGACTTATTGTACGGAGCCCTTGGAATGCGAGTCCGACTCGCACTTGGCCGGTTTTTTGAAATAAAAATTACTAAAATGTAATATTTGACGTTTTTTATGGTACTATCTTGACATCCGCATCCGCATCCGCATCCGCGGATGTCAAAAAATCGGCATCCGCAACATCCCTGGTATATACTATTCTTAGTTAAATCTAAATTATTGCACACCCCCGTATTTCAACAGACACATCATTCCGCATAATCGAGCAGCAATCGCTATCGTCGCAGTCCATATCGCCGGACGTGTCGTCGCTGTCGGCGTCGCTGTCGCCGCGCTGGCGGCGCAACGCCGACGCCGGCGGCCGCTCCGTGTCGGCGTCGCCGCCCGAGCCGCCGCGCGCCGACACCACGCCCGACTGCTTCATCTCAGACTACACGGAGCTGGATCACTACCTCAAGTGAGTTTTCATGTGTTACTTATTGATTTATTTATTTATTTATTTAATACCACAAGAAGAAGCGCTGGTGGCCTAGCGGTAAGAGCGTGCGACATGCAATCCGGAGGTCGCGGGTTCGAACCCCGGCTCGTACCAATGAGTTTTTCGGAACTTATGTACGAAATATCATTTGATATTTACCAGTTGCTTTTCGGTGAAGGAAAACATCGTGAGGAAACCGGACTAATCCCTATACGGGCCTAGTTTACCCTCTGGGTTGGAAGGTCAGATGGCAGTCGCTTTCGTAAAAACTAGTGCCCACGCCAATTACTGGGATTAGTTGCCAAGCGGACCCCAGGCTCCCATGAGCCGTGGCAAAATGCCGGGACAACGCGAGGAAGAAGAGAATACCACAAGAACGGTTACAGTATACCAATTACACCAATACCAATTACACTTGCTACTATACAATTATATCAATAGAATTATAGTTTATCAACCACATCAAGACATCATTGATATGTCGGACATGAGTAGAAGCTAAGCGGGCGACATGCTTGAAACTTCTTAATATAGGTGTCTTTAGATATTTTTGGTAGTGTCTAACTGGAGATTCGGTTTCGGCCAGTTTCGGCCATAAAATCATATTTCGGCTGTAGTTTCGGTTTCGGCCTAAAAACGGCCGAAACTTACGAAATGGTACTTCGTACTATGAAACTAAACTATGTGACAAAGGCCAAAAGTTGGGGAGCAAGTAGGACAACAATATTTATGTATACAGAAATTAATTGGTTTATTAGAAAACACAATTCCCCTAATGATGGCGCCACTGGACGGTCGACGCCGTCTTAATATGTGTACAAATACAAAAGCGGTTTAATGTAATTTTTTTAACGATTTTAAGAAGTTTACAATAGTTTTGGTTTCGGCCGAAACTAGAGCCAAAACCGAACTTTCGGTTTCTGTTTCGGCAAAAAAACATGTTTCGGTCAGACACTAATTCAGGCACCTCAGCAAGGTCAGATGGCAGTCGCTTTCGTAAAAACTAGTGCCCACGCCAATTCCTGGGATTAGTTGTCAAGCGGACCCCTGGCTCCCATGAGCCGTGGCAAAATGCCGGGACAACGCGAGGAAGATGATGATCAGTGGCAAACAGCTGTTTGGCGTGTTTGGCCTTGTTAGTAAGCGGTTGTCTATCCGTTTTGTGGATCCTTATAAATAAAAACTTCAATAAGCCTATGTATTGTTCACAGACAATATGAGGAGCGGAGCATCCTCGATTCTTCCCTCAACGTCAGTACCAGCAGTCCCACGCCCATGCCCCCGCCACACTATCAACTCGCCACCTTGGATACAGGTGAATACATTTTTAGGGTTCCGTAGCCAAATGGCAAAAAACGGAACCCTTATAGATTCGTCATGTCTGTCTGTCTGTCCGTCTGTCCGTGTATGTCACAGTCACTTTTCTCCGAAACTATAAGAACTATACTGTTGAAACTTGGTAAGTAGATGTATTCTGTGAACCGCATTAAGATTTTCACACAAAAATAGAAAAAAAAACAAAAATTTTTTAGGGTTCCCTATACTTAGAACTGAAACTCAAAAAATTTTTTTTTCATCAAACCCATACGTGTGGGGTATCTATGGATAGGTCTTCAAAAATGATATTGAGGTTTCTAATATCATTTTTTTCTAAACTGAATAGTTTGCGCGAGAGACACTTCCAAAGTGGTAAAATGTGTGTCCCCCCCCCCCCCCCCTGTAACTTCTAAAATAAGAGAATGATAAAACTAAAAAAAATATATGATGTACATTACCATGTAAACTTCCACCGAAAATTGGTTTGAACGAGATCTAGTAAGTAGTTTTTTTTTATACGTCATAAATCGCCTAAATACGGAACCCTTCATGGGCGAGTCCGACTCGCACTTGGCCGCTTTTTTCTTGACATGGCCGGTATCCTAGCTTAAATACTTTTCTTAGAACGACCGGATCACAGACCACCAATCTGATACAAGGACAATATATAAAAAATGGCAAGGCTCACTCCGGAGGAGAGAGTGTCTGCCAATAGGGTATGTGTTTAAAATAAATTATTTTACACAATGAAAGAAATAAAGGACCAGATGATTAATAGAAAAACGTAGACAGCAACTATATTTAGACACAATTTCTATTTTAAAACCCGCATAAAACTATAAAGAGTAGGTAATTTGATCGTGACGTCACATGATAGAGTTTCATATAAATAAATTCCATCGTTTTGACAGTTCGAAAAAAGAAACTGATTTGACTTGTAGTCAAATACCCTATTGGGCTATGTAGAGAAAAATGCAGAGGATTCTAGAAGAGAAGACATCAACCAGATCGGGTGGGTCGCCGGGTTCAGGGATGTTGCGGATGCAGATTTTTTGACAGCCGCGGACGCGGATGTGAATATTTAAAGCCTCACATCCGCGGACGCGGATGCGGATGTCAAGATTTGGTACTTAAAAAACGTCAATAATTTCATTTTTAGTAATTTTTATTTAAAAAAAACGAAACGTTTAGTGTTTGAGCAAGAATATAGGTGCGTTTTATTTAATAAACAGTAACTTGGTCGACTTTTCGGGATCTAGACGATTTCGTTATTATATAATGACGAAATTACCTAGCTTTACGCCGCCGCTAAGACGTTCCTGTTACCAACTTGGTCGAAATCCGCATCCGCATGAGCTCCGCATCGATTTTATGCGGATGCGGATGCAGATGCGGATGTTGAAAATAATGCGGATGTTCCGCGGATGCGGTATCAATTAGCTGTCGTTTGACTACTGCGTTGTCTAGACCAGCGGTTCTCAATCTTTTTTTTGACGGAACCCTTTTGGAAAGCGAAATACTTGATGGAACCCTACAATAAAACAATAGTTTTTAGAAGTGTATTTTTTTATTAATAAGCATAATTCTAAATTCTTGTGGAATCCCTGCAGGGGTGTCGCGGAACCCTAGAACACACTTAGAGTATAGCTGGTCTAGACTATGGGCTTTAGTCAACTAACGCCGCGTATAAAATGTCTCGATTTAACAGTGAAACGGACGCAAACCCGCTGATTGACTGGAATCGTATATACTAAGTAATTCATTAGTCCTTATCTGTAATAAAAGTTCGTTGGTATGGCCACGTCTCGCGCAGACCGGCAAGTTACGTGGGTAACAAATGCCTGGCCATGCCGCCTCCTCCCGGTACGGGAAGAAAAGGCCGGCCCAGGAAGCGATGGTTTGATGTCGTTAAGGAGGACATGCGTGCCAACGGACTCACCACCAGGGACGCCGAAGATCGGGCAAAGTGGACACGAAGGAGTCGGAAGGCGGACCCCGGGTCCTCGCGCCCCGCGCCCCGGCACAGCTGGGATTGACGCCAGGATGATGATGATGATGATATCTGTAATAAAAGTGTATATTGTTTTCAGAGAGCAAACTAGAAGATTCCGGCTCGAACGACCGCAGTGGACTGAGCGGCGCCCCTCAAGTGTGGTGGCGCCTTCAACTCGACCCGCAGAGGCTCACCGACTGGAACCTCAACTTGAGACTGGTCTGTTCCTCATGTTTTTTTTTATAAATCTAATACCTTTAAACGAGCAATTCTTGTTTATTTATTTATTTATTTATATATATATATTTCGGGATCTCGGAAACGGCTCTAACGATTTCGATGAAATTTGGTATATAGGGGTTTTCGGGGGCGAAAAATCGATCTAGCTAGGTCTTATCTCTGGGAAAACGCTAATTTTTGAGTTTTTGTATGTTTTCCGAGCGAAGCTCGGTCTCCCAGATATTAAATATTATAGGACATTCTTACACAGATTGACTAAGTCCCACAGTAAGCTCAAGAAGGCTTGTGTTGTGGGTACTCAGACAACGATATATATATAATATACAAATACATAAATACATAGAAAACAACCAAGACTCAGCAACAAATATCTGTGCTCATCACACAAATAAATGCCCTTACTGGGATTCGAACCCAGGACCGCGGCTTCACAGGCAGGGTCACTACCCACTAGGCCAGACCAGTCGTTATCTATCCTGCCTAGGTAAACACTTATAAGGTGTATTATGACTAGTCAAATAGCCGCTTGCAGCGAATAGCGTCAGCTGCTAGCGAACGATGAGGAAAAATTATACGAAAAATTCTCGTACCTTGTTTAAATATGAGATTCGTAGAGTTAAACCAAGCGAAGTTGGCAATGGCATGCTTTTTTCGTCCGTTCCTTTTTAGGGTTCCGTACCCAAAGGGTAAAAACGGGACCCTATTACTAAGACTCCGCTGTCCGTCCGTCCGTCCGTCCGTCCGTCCGTCTGTCACCAGCCTGTATCTCACGAACCGTGATAGCTAGACAGTTCAAATATTCACAGATGATGTATTTCTGTTGCCGCTATAACAACAAATACTAAAAACAATAAAATAAACATTTAAGTGGGGCTCCCATACAACAAACGTGATTTTTGACCGAAGTTAAGCAACGTCGGGCGGGGTCAGTACTTGGATAGGTGACCGTTTTTTTGTTTGTTTTGCTCTATTTTTTGTTGATGGTGCGGAACCCTCCGTGCGCGAGTCCGACTCGCACTTGGCCGGTTTTATACCCTTTCTAACTCTTATGTATGATTCAATTGTATGGTACAGATGTAGTGCATCTTTTCAAAAGGGCTATTTCTCTATGAACACCATACAAAAATAAGCCCTTTTGAAAAGGCATTCCTCAATTGTTATATATCGCATTTTCTCGGAAACGCTCGTATTTGTCATGCTACTTCAGTCAACGTCAGCACTTTTTGTACCGAGACTGACTGAAATAGCAAGACACGTTCGTACGTTATCGTGAAAATACGATAGAAATAATTATGCACTTACCCCCTTCCCCTTATTCATAAACATCTGCTAAGTTAATCAGCTGATGATCGTCGTTTGTCTCTCTCTATGGCATTACGACAGATACGGAGAAACGATGACCATCAACTGATTAAGTTAGTAGCCGTTTATGAATAACGCCACAGAATAAATAATAGTACAAAGTACAGAAGACTCACTCTCTAACAAAACGCGTCTGTTACGATCAGCACAATGGCCGCTAGGTGGCGACAGCGCCACGCGCGGCTTATGCCTTTCCCCAAAATTGGGGCCGAACGGATGTACTTTTAGCTACCTGTAGCAAAGCGACGAAATCGCGGAGTGAGACACGCCTGATAACGCACTACATCTGTATTTATTCATTCCAAAGTTTTTATTATTTAGTTTCACCTGTCCCGTCCTGTCTGTCGGTCTGTAATCAAATCTTGCAAGTTAAATTTGATCCACTTCCCGGTTTCCGATTGAGCTGAAATTTTGCATACACATGTAAGTCGGGTGACAATGCAATATTATGGTACCATCGAGCTGATCTGATGATGGAGACAGGAGGTGGCCATAGGAACTCTGCGATGAAACAACGCAACCTAATTGTGTTAGGGGTTTTTAGAATTGTCTCGATGAGTATTAGTTATCTGTCGTAGAAAAGTACAGTCAGCGATAAAAGCTTGTACCAATAAAAGCGGCCAAGTGCGAGTCGGACTCGCCCATGAAGGGTTCCGTATTTAGGCGATTTAAGACGTATAAAAAAAAACTACTTACTAGATCTCGTTCAAACCAATTTTCGGTGGAAGTTTACATGGTAATGTACATCATATATTTTTTTTAGTTTTATCATTCTCTTATTTTAGAAGTTACAGGGGGGGGGGACACACATTTTACCACTTTGGAAGTGTCTCTCGCGCAAACTATTCAGTTTAGAAAAAAATGATATTAGAAACCTCAATATCATTTTTGAAGACCTATCCATAGATACCCCACACGTATGGATTTGATGAAAAAAAAATTTTTGAGTTTCAGTTCGAAGTATGGGGAACCCCAAAAATTTATTGTTTTTTTTCTATTTTTGTGTGAAAATCTTAATGCGGTTCACAGAATACATCTACTTACCAAGTTTCAACAGTATAGTTCTTATAGTTTCGGAGAAAAGTGGCTGTGACATACGGACGGACAGACAGACGGACAGACAGACAGACAGACAGACAGACAGACAGACAGACAGACAGACAGACAGACAGACATGACGAATCTATAAGGGTTCCGTTTTTTGCCATTTGGCTACGGAACCCTAAAAATGAAATTTTTGCCAAAAACTTATTTTTGTTTATGTACAGTGGCTACATGTGACTATTTTGGAGCGCTTGGTGAGAGAGATGGCGGCCGTTGACGAGGCCTTCGCTAGGATCGGGCTGCATGACGTGAAACTGGGACATGTGAGTGTTACATTTTCAATTTTTTTAACCCTTTGGACGCCTATCTTGCGCGGCGCGTCCAGGGTTCGAAATTATCCAGATAATTATAGTCTTTGATAATTATCGCGATAATTAGCCGATGAATATCGGATAATTATCCCAGGTATGCATGGTGCTATATTTATTTTCTTTGAATTCTTTGATAGTAAAAAATAATTGGACTTTTATTGCTATTTTTTTTACAAATTTTATTAGGTTATTATCAAATCGATAATTATCTGGCATAAAAATCACGATAATTATAAAGATACCTAACTATCATTGATAATTATCCTTTCGAACCCTGGGCGCGTCATCGTGAACCTTATCGGAAACTACGGAAAATCATTATGAAAAAGCTTATGTCCTAAAATAAAAACAAATTTTTAATAGTGCGTATTATTATCCATCGAGCGAAAGTTGTTTAATCAGATTAAGTTACTAGAGAATGGCCTCAGGATTGGTATTAATATTTTTGGCAGCCTTATTACGAATTTTAAAGAAATCTGCTGGCAGTACGTAATGCACCTTAGGGGTTATTCATAAATTACGTCATTTCAAATTAGGGGGGGGGGGAGGTCTGGACATCGGATGATGGTAGCAAGACGTAGGAGGAAACGGGGTCATTCGAAGCATGATTTTTGGATGATTAGGGGGGGGGGGGGGTCAAAAATAGATGACGTAATTTATGGACAGCCCCTTAGGGTGGTATTCCACCCGTCCAATTTCTTTGTCCAATGTGTATTTGCGTCTCACATTTTGCTTAATGAGGGAGTGAGACGTAATGCACATTTGAGTAAAATTATTGTATTTGTCAGGTATCCGTGGAGCGTCTACGACAGAGCGCGAAGACCGTGGGTTGCGGGTCCTTGGCCGCGGTGCTGCCTTTCCTCGAAGCCTTCCCAGACCAGAAGTACCTCGTGCAAAGGATTAAAGGTAACACGTCACACTTACGCCACGCTCACGCCACGCAGGCCATGTGACATCTCATAAAGAATAAATAATTATACATTAAAACGTTCAGGATTGTTTATGAAACTATTTGAACTAAATGCACCACGCAACTGAAGCACCCATAAAGGGGCCCACTGATTAACAGTCCGCCGGACGATATCGGCCTGTCAGTTGTTCGTAACTGTCAACTTTTTGTTCTAATTGGCAGGCCGATAACGTCCGGCGGACTGGTAATCAGTGGGCCCCTTTATACCTATTATGAGGCCACAAGGGCAATTTAAAAATGATAAACTTTGGCTGAAAATGCTTTAACTAAAGCTGTTTTACAAACATGATATAACTCATGTAAGCGTATCTGGGTACTTGGCCAAGGTGACAATTGTTAGAACGCTTTGTGTCTCTCTATCACTCTTCCATATTTGTGAGAGTGACAGTTGCGTTTCGTTCGTTCATTCATTTTCTTTACTTCTTACAACACATTCCTTTCAGAACTGGCAGTTGGTGGCTGTCTCAGCAACTACAAATGGAACGGTGGCGGCAGCGACTACGACGACAGCAAGCCCACCGACGCGGAGATAGTCCTACACTTACTCGCCACCTACCTCGACGGACAACTGCCTGACGTAGGCCGCAAGGTATGTAGCACCACAGCAACTACACATGAAACGGCGGCGGCGACCACGACGACAGCAAGCCCACCGACGCGGAGATAGTCCTACACTTACTCGCCACCTACCTCGACGGACAACTGCCTGACGTAGGCCGCAAGGTATGTAGCACCACAGCAACTACACATGAAACGGCGGCGGCGACCACGACGACAGCAAGCCCACCGACGCGGAGATAGTCCTACACTTACTCGCCACCTACCTCGACGGACAACTGCCTGACGTAGGCCGCAAGGTATGTAGCACCACAGCAACTACACATGAAACGGCGGCGGCGACCACGACGACAGCAAGCCCACCGACGCGGAGATAGTCCTACACTTACTCGCCACCTACCTCGACGGACAACTGCCTGACGTAGGCCGCAAGGTATGTAGCACCACAGCAACTACACATGAAACGGCGGCGGCGACCACGACGACAGCAAGCCCACCGACGCGGAGATAGTCCTACACTTACTCGCCACCTACCTCGACGGACAACTGCCTGACGTAGGCCGCAAGGTATGTAGCACCACAGCAACTACACATGAAACGGCGGCGGCGACCACGACGACAGCAAGCCCACCGACGCGGAGATAGTCCTACACTTACTCGCCACCTACCTCGACGGACAACTGCCTGACGTAGGCCGCAAGGTATGTAGCACCACAGCAACTACACATGAAACGGCGGCGGCGACCACGACGACAGCAAGCCCACCGACGCGGAGATAGTCCTACACTTACTCGCCACCTACCTCGACGGACAACTGCCTGACGTAGGCCGCAAGGTATGTAGCACCACAGCAACTACACATGAAACGGCGGCGGCGACCACGACGACAGCAAGCCCACCGACGCGGAGATAGTCCTACACTTACTCGCCACCTACCTCGACGGACAACTGCCTGACGTAGGCCGCAAGGTATGTAGCACCACAGCAACTACACATGAAACGGCGGCGGCGACCACGACGACAGCAAGCCCACCGACGCGGAGATAGTCCTACACTTACTCGCCACCTACCTCGACGGACAACTGCCTGACGTAGGCCGCAAGGTATGTAGCACCACAGCAACTACACATGAAACGGCGGCGGCGACCACGACGACAGCAAGCCCACCGACGCGGAGATAGTCCTACACTTACTCGCCACCTACCTCGACGGACAACTGCCTGACGTAGGCCGCAAGGTATGTAGCACCACAGCAACTACACATGAAACGGCGGCGGCGACCACGACGACAGCAAGCCCACCGACGCGGAGATAGTCCTACACTTACTCGCCACCTACCTCGACGGACAACTGCCTGACGTAGGCCGCAAGGTATGTAGCACCACAGCAACTACACATGAAACGGCGGCGGCGACCACGACGACAGCAAGCCCACCGACGCGGAGATAGTCCTACACTTACTCGCCACCTACCTCGACGGACAACTGCCTGACGTAGGCCGCAAGGTATGTAGCACCACAGCAACTACACATGAAACGGCGGCGGCGACCACGACGACAGCAAGCCCACCGACGCGGAGATAGTCCTACACTTACTCGCCACCTACCTCGACGGACAACTGCCTGACGTAGGCCGCAAGGTATGTAGCACCACAGCAACTACACATGAAACGGCGGCGGCGACCACGACGACAGCAAGCCCACCGACGCGGAGATAGTCCTACACTTACTCGCCACCTACCTCGAAGGACAACTGCCTGCCGTCGGCGCAAGGTATGTAGCACCACAGCAACATAGACTAGGAATCCTCTAGACGGAGTTTAGAGCAATTATTTCATGAAACCGATGCTGCCAAAAATACGGGGGTGCGGGGGGACAAGGTGAGCGAATCCCGTCCCGTGATTGGTCCGTTCAAAGACACGGACCAATCACGGCACGGGATTGACTCGAAGATGGAGTAAAACTACCGTATAAGTGGCAGAGTGGGTAGCGTTACTATGCTCAGTCTAGAGGATGTCTTGTCTGTGCACAGCAACTACACATGAAACGGCGGCAGCGACGCAGAGATAATTCTACATTGGGGGGGGGGGGGGTGCGGGGGGACGAGGTGAGCGAATCCCGTCCCGTGATTGGTCCGTTCAAAGACACGGACCAATCACGGCACGGGATTGACTCGAAGATGGAGTAAAACTACCGTATAAGTGGCAGAGTGGGTAGCGTTACTATGCTCAGTCTAGAGGATGTCTTGTCTGTGCACAGCAACTACACATGAAACGGCGGCAGCGACGCAGAGATAATTCTACATTTACTCGCCACCTACCTTGACGGACAACTGCCTGACGTAGGCCGCAAGGTAAATCTTGGAAGTTGTCGCTAATACGTCGGTAATAGAACGTTATTACGTCACTGTCCTGATAAAAGCTTAAACTTGTAATTACCTCTTGCGTTTCAAGCGCGACATCCGCTCATGGTCTCAAGACATCTTCTTCACATATCTTCTATCTGTGCTAGTTTTTACCTGACTGCCGAGAGGAAGTTTATCGAATCTGTTTTTGAAATGGAATGGAAATGTTTTATTGAACTTAGTATTTCTAGTTCAAAACGTCGTTGTTACTTACAACGAGTATTTAACCGAAAATTTCGTCTGTATTTGACGTTTATTAATAATTTGTGATATTTTTGTAGGCTTTCACGGAGGGGCACTTATCAAGCGCGCCTTCGCCACCGCCGCGCGGCGCCAGTGCGTTGTCTATACATAAAGTGACCAGTCGGCCGCCGCACTACGTATTAGCACTAGAGGATGACACTATTGAGGTGAGTCTTCTATTCCCCTTATTCATAAAACTTTACGGGCCTGATTTAGTTAAGTTTTATCCCTTTCTTACAAATACATAAGTCAAAATTACAGATAAGGACAAACGATTATATTAGGTAATTTAGGTTGGTAGCGCGTTTATGAATTAATTAATTAAATTAAATAAGCCTTCAAACCATATTAAAGCAACTTATACTTACTATCATAACTTGAAAACTACGAAAATTCGGCTAACATACATGGGGTATATTCTGATAGCCCACGATGTGAGGAAACTAAAAAAATGTTTGGACGTCGAGGTTTGGACTATCCTGTATGCGCGAACATCGGAAGTTATTGAGTCTGTACACAAAATTATATATTTTTTTGCATTAAAATCTTAGCACGTCCGTGCACGTCAGCTCCCACGGCTCATATATGAGCCAGAACGCTTATGGTGACGTCATATCGTGGGATTCGACAGGTTAACAAGACTTATATAAAAAGCAGTCCCGATTCGTGAAACCTACGGTCTACTTAATCATTATACTGACCAGCAGGGCCGGATCTAGGGTAGGGTTGGAAAATACGCGTTGGAATATATCCGCACCGTAGGTTCAACGCCAAAGACCGATTAATCATAGAGACAGATCATAGAGCAACATAGACCTACGTGCATATGCATAAAGTTCAATTTCAGTTTCGACACTTCGGTGACGTGGCGTCAGCGTGACAGCTTTTGTGTTTGACACGGCGTCGAAAAGGTTAATAGTTCTTTCATGCAAAATAAATGTATGGAATTGTAAATTCTTAGTGAGAATAAAGAATCTTAAACCTATTTGTTTGCAGGTGTGCCGCGGCCGCAATAACCTCCTGCATACTATACTGCTGCTGATAGCCGCTTGCGCGCGGCGCACGCCGCCCGCGCTGCACCGCGTGCATCTCGGCCCCGCCGGCCTCAACATGCTGTGGATCATATCCTAGGCAGCTGTACTTATTGCCAGTAGTACGTCGCCTTGCATCAACCACAATAGGGGAGTTTCATCTATCAAAATAGGCTACATGACTAATTTTTTTTTTATGGTATCGGCTCCCCAACCCCGGCTCGTACCAATGAGTTTTTCGGAACTTATGTACGAAATATCATTTGATATTTACCAGTCGCTTTTCGGTGAAGGAAAACATCGTGAGGAAACCGGACTAATCCCTAAACGGGCCTAGTTTACCCTCTGGGTTGGAAGGTCAGATGGCAGTCGCTTTCGTAAAAACTAGTGCCCACGCCAATTACTGGGATTAGTTGCCAAGCGGACCCCAGGCTCCCATGAGCCGTGGCAAAAAATGCCGGGACAACGCGAGGAAGATGATGATCAATGGATCGGGTTTGTTTTTAGGATCAAATGTCTATACGGGACCCATTGCATTAAAGTAACACAAAAGTCAGAAATTGTAGTCAAAGTCCGATAGTCGCACTTCACTCGCGAAACGCCCTATACAAAACGGCCAGAGGCCGTGACGTCATCGCCCATCTTGTAGTATGGACAAAACAAGAAAATTGCGGTTTTGTCGGTGAAATATTGCGTTTATGTATATAGTTGCTATACAATATTTTTTTTGGATGAAATGTAAGGAATCGAATTGGTACCCTTACTTTTATCGTTTTTGGAAGTTAAAAAAAAACTTAAATTTTGAAACTTTCAGGTCCTGTATTATTGTAATTTTTCAATATTTTATTTTAATATCCACATTATTGTGATAAATTGCTCGTTTGCTATCTATTTTACTACATTTTGTTATAAAATTCAACATGTGTCATCATCCCTATTAATTGCGGGTATTGGGGGCCAAATATATTATGTTATTTAAATGTGTTATCAAAATTAAAGTATAAGTACGTACCATCACACTTGGCATGACCAACCGGCCTTTAGTCTACTATTCTGGAAGACTTAGAAGCCTTTTAGCTTGAGGACGACAGCGTTACGTTACGACATTGCGCGACTGGCGACGGCAACCATAGGTTGGAGCGAGACAGCGATCGGACCTTTCGTTCCTATGGTTGCCACCGTCGCCTGTCGTGCAATGTCGTGGCCGAGCCGTTAGCTAGGCATTTCCGGTGCCTGTAGAACTAAATGGAAAAGTAATCAACTGTTGTTTGAATCAAGAATCGGAATTTTAGACAAAATACACTTGTAATGTTTTTTTTTGTATAGGTATGCCATATTAAGTTAACACAGGATACTCTGTAACAGTATTTAAATAAATGTGTATATTTCATTTTGTCTAAAGACCAATTGCTGAATCTATTCTTAGAGTTTTCTGTACGCAATTGGCAGATATGGGGCCTATTGTATAATAAAATACAAGCTATACTATTAGTGAATTTGTATGTAAAATCACTAATAAGTATTAAGTAGCTTGTATTCTATTATGCAATAGGCCTCTAGTGCTCGTTTCTCAAAAGCTTGTAACTTGTAATACAAGTGGAAGTCGCTTTCTAACAAAAGCTGTCAAAAAGTGACATCCGCTTGTATTACAAGTTACAAGCTTTTGAGAGGGCCCCTGATGCCATATACTTTGGCTTACTCTTTGAGATAACGTTTATATTAGCATCTGCCCGCGATTTCGTCTGCTTGGTATGACGATGGTGATTGGTGATTGATAAAAACTAAATAAAATTAGTATTTTTAAAATTAACCATGCCATTTAGTTTTCTTAAACGTACTGAACCATACCCCGAAGTTAACAGAATTCAATATTAACACGGTGTATAATATTAGTACAGTCACCTGCAATAATATGTTACTCTTCGAAGCTCTTATGGCTCGACAAATAAGATCGTGTTTTGCGGCCTTCGTTGTGTAACATATTATTGCAGGTGACTGTAAGTGTCTTTCGAGCTTTGTTACTTATAAAAGTTTTTTTTTCGTATTAAATGATGTTACATATTAGAGTCGGCCTAACCCAACTGCATCGCATTTGTAATGACTAAGTGTGGGACAGTCGTCATAAGTGTCAAATTTGTATGAAAATGTGACGTTTATATTGACACCCCACACTTTGTCGTATAAAAGTCGGTACAGAGTTAGTTTAGACGGAGTCTATAACAGTTAACGAAAGCATTTTTAAACTGCGCGTTCCTTTATATAGATCTATATATATTGTAGATGCATCCGCATAAGATAAGTGGTAGATCTATAAATTCTATAATAAGAAAATGTACTGAATTGAACACATTAGAACACGATTACTCAATTATTATCTTTTTCTACTCCAGCACTTAAATGTGTCAATTAAATGACTGACAGTGATATCTAAAGCAATGTCATTTGAATGCTTTGTCTATAGGCTCATAAGATGACTGCTAGCAGTCATCTTATGAGTATAATACAACTGCTTTATTTTTTTTAAAGATACAAGTTCCGATCATCTTGATTGAAAGAGGTATGTTTTCATTTACAATAATAACTCTTTTTTTTTTTAAATAATAACTCTTTTTTTTTTAAATAATAACTCATTTTTTTTTAAATAATAACTCTTTTTTTTAATAATAACTCTTTTTTTTTAATAATAACTTTTTTTTTTCTTTTCTTTTTTTTTTTTGCTGCAGCTGTCATAGAAAAAGTAATGTATGCAACAGCTCATAATTGGTTCTTAAAATTCTCGGGTCTTTTTTTACAAAACTCGACTACGTCTCGTTTTGTAACTTCGACCCTTGAATTTTAAGAACCCTTATTATATCACTGTTGCATAAACTACTATTTTCTACTCCAGCACTTAAATGTGTCAATTAAATGACTGACAGTGATATCTAAAGCAATGTCATTTGAATGCTTTGTCTATAGGCTCATAAGATGACTGCTAGCAGTCATCTTATGAGTATAATACAACTGCTTTATTTTTTTTAAAGATACAAGTTCCGATCATCTTGATTGAAAGAGGTATGTTTTCATTTACAATAATAACTCTTTTTTTTTTAAATAATAACTTTTTTTTTTAAAATAATAACTCAATTTTTTTTAAATAATAACTCTTTTTTTTAATAATAACTCTTTTTTTTTTTTTTTTTTTGCTGCAGCTGTCATAGAAAAAGTAATGTATGCAACAGCTCATAATTGGTTCTTAAAATTCTCGGGTCTTTTTTTACAAAACTCGACTACGTCTCGTTTTGTAACTTCGACCCTTGAATTTTAAGAACCCTTATTATATCACTGTTGCATAAACTACTATTTTATAACTGAATGATTCAACTGAATGATTTTTTATATTAGGTACCTATTTAATAATACCTACCGAACTATATGTATTGAATAAGTGTACTGAGACTAAAATCATTGTTTTATACTTAAGATTTAAAATAAATATTAGTGTCTAGGTAAAACTTATCATAAGTTGCGAAAACATTGTTGTACTATCTGTAAAAATAAAGGTTTCGAAAAGTAAAATGTGTTTTTTGTGCAAAATCTGATGTTGTATACCAACAGATAAAATATAAATAGAACATAAATCTTGAACTATGGAAAATTACGAAAATCGTGCACATAGCCACAGTCAGCATCAAACTAGGTACGCGTCAAAACTAGTATCTCTGATAACTTAACATAAAGAGATTATACGTCTCTATACAGAGTGACATTTTATAGGTCATACTGAACAACTTTTATTATAAGACCAATGCCGAAACGAAAAAATACTTTTGCTGTCCCATACAGATTACAAGATCAGCCAGAATGTATGAAACAGTGTTCTGACAAAATGTGTTTGCCACACTTTATCAAAATATTATTGGTACAATGTGCCCCCTACGTCACTGTTATTTCAAAAAGTCCGTAACATGGTAACGTTCTGGTCGAACTAATTGGGACGTGTTTTCCTCTAGACGAAGTTTAGAGCAATTATTTCATGAAACCGATGCTGCCAAAAATACTGGGGTGCGGGGGACGAGGTGAGCGAATCCCGTGCCGTGATTGGTCCGTTCAAAGACAAGGACCAATCACGGCACGGGATTCTGACACTTTGACTGGAAGATGGAGTAAAACTACCGTATATTTGTGGCAGAGGGGGTAGCGTTACTATGCTCAGTCTAGAGGATGTCTTGTCTGTGGTTCCCCCTTACATAAAGATCGTTAGTACTAACGATACCTAAGAAAAAACAAAAAAGTTGCGATAGGTTTGGATTTTGGCAATCCGAGGCGCAGCCATCAAAATATCCTACTAGTTGCTCAGACATTTCGAAAATGCACTCTAACACCATGACAATAAAGTCTTTTACTCTTTGTTTGGGTATTTGTGAGGACTTAGCTCATTTGTATGTCTGATGGCGGCTGTACGACATGGACTGGAATTTACGACGACTTTGGTACGGCTGTACGACTTTTCTGGAATTTCTGGATAAAAAATGGATGGAAATAATAAGTGGTTCTGCAAAAATTTCATTTTTGGTAGGTATGTCACCGTAAAATTGTAAACACTCGTCATATTATAATCTCGCTAGTTACATTATAAACTGACGGTAGGGAGATTATAATCTAACCTAACCTAACCTACGTTAGATTATAAACTAACGGGTTCACAATCTTACGGTGTCAGTATACATAAGCTTTTATCGCTGACTGTAGGTCTGGGGCCCTACCGGGAAAACGGATATTCGCAAATTGCGGGGATCTTTCTCTTTTACTCCAATGAAGGCGTAATTAGAGTGACAGGGAAAGATGTCCGCAATTTGCGAACTTCGACATTCGCGGTTATAGCCGTTCGGAAAGAGAAGAGTCGTGGAATGTATGGGGCCCAATACATTCCACGACTCTTCTCTTTCCGCACAGACTCTTCTTTCCAGACCAGAGACAACTAAATACTCATCGAGCCAATTCTAACAACCCCAAACACAATTACTTTGTGTTGTTTTATCACAGAGTTCCCATGGCCACCACCTGTCTCCATCATCAGATCAGCTCCATGTCACGATAATATTCATATTATTGCATTGCCATCTTATGTACATATGTACCTATGAATCCAAAGGAAAAAAGAATACACGCTCCTTTAGTTTTGTTTCAATTTTTATTTTTCAAAGAAACAATTTTTAGTACCGTTTATTTATTATTTTTTGGTTTTGTTTTAGAAGAGAATTACCCCGCGGAAATATGCGGAATGGGTGTGAAACCATTCAAGATTCAAGGTATATTTATTGCTCTTCAATAAACAGTCCGACGTAACATCCAGCTAAGTCCTTACGCCAGAATAAATAAAACTAATCTCAAAGATTGAGTAATTTAATCTACCTTTATTAAATCACACGTCTTCGTCGCGTACGCTTTCCTATCTAAATTAAATCTTGATCCATTTGAAGAATTTTGATTATAGTATTTTATACAATAGTGATATAATGGAGAGCTTTTTAGTCGAGTACCGTGTCCGTGTACTCAGCAATCTTCGTTGCCTAAGTAAAGGTACGAGATTGAAAAGCTTGATTATATCACTATTGTATACAATACTTTTTCTACGAGTCTTTGCATGAACTATAGGGCACGGCACAGGAGGCGTCAGATTTTTGGCGCGAGGCGTAAATGTAAAGTTTATGCTTCCTATGTAGCCCACAAGATGGCTGAAACTACTATGCACCAGAAAACGTACGAGGACGGTAGATGGCAGCACTTTCTTTGGCAATGTACATGTGTTTGTTTCTGATTCAGGCAGGCGTGTCTCACTCCGCGATTGCATCGCTTTGCTACAGGTAGCTAAAAGTACATCCGTTCGGCCCCAATTTTGGGGAAAGCCATAAGCCGCGCGTGGCGCTGTCGCCACCTAGCGGCCATATCTGTGCTGATCGTAATGTCGTAACAGACGCGTTTTGTTAGAGAGTGAGTCTTCTGTACTTAGTACTATTATTTATTCTGTGATTCAGGCCACAAGAAATCGGAAAATCCATATACTTACCGGGAAATCAATGTTTTCGGCTAGGTACGCGACGCGATTATATTTAGCTTAGCATTGTGTCAAAAGCAAATGTTGAAATTGCGGGTCTTTTGCAAGTAGGTAGGTACCTACCTGTATGCCAAGAAAAACTAGGATAAAGGAACATGTAAAGTAGGTAGTGAGTAGGTATTATATTCTTTAAAGTAAAGGCAGTACCTTGGTACCTATACGCATTCATATCATGATTTATTTCGACGTAAACAATATATGGAGGAGAACTGTCTCCTCCAAGAAAAATCAGCGTAGGTACTGACCTACGCTGATTTTTCTTCTGAAAAAATATTAAGAACAATTTTTAAATACTTATACTTACTTATTTTTGTTCTAATTTTAATCAATATTTGATATTTCCTGTACGAAGATATCTAAGCTATCATTATAGGGTTAAAAAGCCCTTCAAGAAACTGCCAGGTGCCGAATTAAAAATAAATTTGCTTAGCCGTGGGACCTTGGTCCACAAACTTCACTTCCCGGAGCCCTCAAGGTCAATGGGACCTCAAGGGCCTCTGCGCGGTCGTTATTGTGTAAGGGTCTCATAAGAGGACCCTAACAACATTGTACCTATTTAGGTACATTCTTGGCATACCTTTACTTACATAAGGTCGAGATACTTACACTTGTAAACTTTACTTACGTAAGTAGGGACAAAGCTATTTGTTAGAATGAGATAACGATATTCATGTCTTTCTGTAGTAGGTATAGCTGTGTCCCTACTTATATAAGTAAAATTTACAAGTGTATCTTGGGCCTAAGATTCGGCATATTCTTCGCTCACAGATTTTAATTTGTCAAAGTGTTTTTTATAACCTTTATCTCTTAGCTGGAGGTAACCAAATAATTAATTGTATTTTCCTTTCGTTTTAGGTCGTACTTAGGTACCTTTAGGTATTGCAAGTTGCAACCTTATCAGGTACAGAACATTACGAAATATATACAAAGAATATGAAATTTCCTAGGTTTCTTAGAACTATAAAGGGCCGCTACAATAGAACAGTGCTTGGTCTACATGGCACTATAGATAGGCCTTAAAATTACAATAGGTAAGTAACTTTACATATCTACTTAATTTCCTAATATGTATTATAATTATAGGTAACAATCCAGATTCTACAACTCTCTAATATCTTAACCTAATATCTTTATCTTAAATTTTTCTTGAAAGCCCTCTTCGAATATTCAACATTATTCAAATATCACACCCCCCTGGATCCTGAGACGGGTGTAATTTAATTTGTCCGTTCCGCTACGGGACGATTGTGCCCGCCATCTTGAACGAATGAATGGTTTAATTTAGTTCACTCATTGAACCGAATGAATGACTGCGACGGCGGAAGGTGTAGGATTTAAATAATTTCGACGATATTATGCTATGAATTAGGGTACTTTAAGGTAGGGTTGGCAGATAAGAATTATAATGCAAATTCTAAAAATCAAAACAAATATTTCGTCTTTTTAATAAAATCGTCCAGAGAGGCTGACTTTCAAATGAGTTTGAAATAAGGGACCGTAGTATCCGCCGCGCAGTCGGTTAACTTTTGCCCTAACGCATAATAAGTAGGGTCAGATTTTTATGATTTTATAATAGAAGTATCGTCTTGCATAAACGTACGTATCAAGAAATTTTAAAAAAGCGTGCGTGCCAAAAAATGAAAAATAACATTATATACATATTTATACCTACCCTTCTTTTTGAGCAATCGTATATTATTTTTTTACTCGACAACTAGAAGATACCGAAATACAGTAGTATCCGCTTATAATGACATCGAAGGGAAGTGACAAACACATCATACTAAGCGGATGTCATATAAAGCATAGTGGATTAATTTCTTATTATTGTTAATTTTTCCGAATTAATCTCGAATTCCTTTGTAAGAAATGAGTTTTAATAACCTGGAACCAATTATCAACTTGTCACCGAGAGTCAAAACTAAAACAACTTAAAAAACGCCACGCCCGCACTAAACGTCCTCGCAGGGAAAGATGTGGAGACTGCCACGAAAACCAGCGAAGTGTCAGTATAACCGGACATAATTTCATGGAAATAGAATTTTTAGGTCATAGTAAGCGGTTTGTCACTATAAGCGAAGTCATCTTATCCGACTTTGTCACTAAGACTTTTATATGAAAACCAAACTTCGCACAGTAATTACGTCATAAGCGGTTGGTCAGTATAGGCGGAGTCATAATAAACGGATTCCACTGTATGTAACTACCAGAGAAGGTACGCTCTTGAACCTTTACCAGGCTAAGGGATATATGTACATATATTTCTCGCATACGGCACTTCAAACATGTTTTCTATTTTCGATCAGTAAAACTGACATTCGATTGTCATTTTTCAAATGTCAGCCTGGATGGCCTGGTAAAGGGTTAACGTAGAACCGTTAGAAATATAACTGTTTAATTAAAGATTAAAATTTAATTTAATATTTTAAACGCTGTAATAGTTTAAGTAATTTCCTTACTTCGTGACTTCCTTACTTCTTGACATGTCTTTTAATTGAAAAACGCTTTTAAAAAATCAGTAAGTAACTATTACTTATGAAAGCAGAAGAATATAAATGATCGTATTAGATTCATAATTGTTACATATTTGCCATTATTAATTTTTAAAACGTGTTTTTCAATAGAAAGACACGTCAAGATTGTTTACCTTATTTCTAATGCTAAAAAAAACGAACTATAGGTATTCAGATTTCCATCACTCCTTTTACCCGACTCCGGCCAGTTATGCAAAAAGTTGTTTGCGCCACTTGTGGTTATACGGAGGGTTATACGTAAGTAGGTACTTGTACCCGAAAAAAGTTAGGCTCATAAGTAAAGTTGGAATCTTGAACATTAAGAGGGCTTCAAGGCATGACAGTTATAAGTAGGTACTTTTGAATGGCAATTCAGCAGCGACCCACAAGAGGAAAGTTTATTGTAAATAACCTAAGTTTAAATATTAGGTACAAAGCCAAATGTACCTATAACCTAACTCAAATTAAGCCTTCAAATATGTATTAATCAAAATCAGCGCGCACTATAGCCTACTAGCCTAAACGCAACTCAATAAGCGCGCTCACTTTTCTCTTTAGAGGACAAAATTAACTTAAACTCGTTTTATTAAAAGATTTAAGTGAGCTTATTGAACTGGTGACGCGAAAAGCCTTTTCTCGCTCGATCTCCTACGGAAATGTACAATTTCTCCAGCTTAAGCTATTTATATTCGTTCCACTCAGTTGGCGACAAAGCTTTTAGAGGGCTTTCATACACTTTAAGCTAGTATGCGAGCGATGGGCTTAACTTTGATATAAAATATGTAATATTTGTTGAAGGGTATGAAAATATTGATATAAAGAAAACGAAAATAGCTATCAAATATTTTTTTATTATTAAATCTGTATTTATTTAATTAGTGTAGACTGTTTTAGGTTTCGTCTAAAATGTATGTAATACCTGTGTAAATATTGTAAATATATATTAAATAAATATTCATAAAATACTGTGTAGATACATATACCTATATTAGATTCCTCAGTCTATTTACACAGTTATAGTTGTGAATGGTTGAGTTGAAAATATTATTTACAGTACATATGGGGCTACTTTTCCGCACTAGTGCGTAAAATAACACTTTTCGTGCGTATGTCGAAACTTTAAAGTGCCATATGTACTGTAAAACGTTGTTGGATACACGTGCGAATAGGTAATTCGCAACTCGTGTCGATTTAAAACACTCCCTTCGGTCGTGTTTTAATTTATCGCCACTCGTTTCGAATTTCCTTTTTTTCGCACTTGTATCGAAAATAACTACGAGTATTTAGTTGTATTCAATTTGCTTACTTCGTCTATTCCTATTTCAAAGGGTCTGCGTTAATAAGAGTATGTACCTAATACGGTGGAAATTTTGACTTTATACGTCGACTTTTACTTAAGTACCCTACCCACCCTAGTTCCTATAACTGTTTTTTATAAAATAAACTTTACTTTGTACGACATAAAGACGAAAATCATATTGGTCATTGTTCGCTGGTTAATTTCTTGAGACGGAATTCGTCCTCATAAGGACAAATTAAATCCCTTTAGCTTTCGGAAAATTCTTCGTATCTTTATATTGCACTCAAAAAATGTACGGAGCATATAGTACCTTACTACATCGAATTAAAGTTCAATTTTAAATAATTTATGTCGAGTAGTTGTGACTTTGTCAAAGGTAGAGAAAGGTTTTCATTTGTTACGATAATTTTAGTGTATAAATTCGAGTGTGGACTTTATAAGGAGACGATAAGGTTGGAACTCGTATGAATAGTTAGTAGAAGATTTGTGAGGTAGTTCAATATTTATATCTAGACTTTATGGCCGACTTGTATGTTGAGCTATTTCATCATGATTATTTTTTTCTTATTTTGTTTACTTCGGGAACTGACCCTGACCTAGGTGCAAAAATTATAGTCAGCTTGACTTTTTAGACAATGTAGTCTATGGTCTGATCCGCTAGTTTTGATGTTGACTGAGGATAATAATTTTACAGTATATTTTCCGACTGTCTACCTATTTTTTTAAATCTATTTATGCCGTAAACTCTGAATTTATTTAGTACTTATACTATTCAAGTCAGGGATCGGAACCGGTTTTTTGCAAAAACTTAGAAATAACCATATTTTTCGAATTATTTTATACTCGAAATGTAGGACTCCGTTGTGTATTTAGGTTACGACTTCGTATTATTAGATTGCCCAATTAGAAATGAAGTAATTAGCAAAGAACGAAAAAATACCGTTTCCGTTCCCATACAAAAAATACCGGTATCCGATCCCTGATTCAAGTATCAATCTGTGAGGTACATTTATTTAAGTAAGTATAGTAACGGCACCAGTCATGGGACATTTAAGAGGTAATTTGGAGTATTTGTGATATTTTTCTGATACATGTAAACGTACTACCGCTTAGCTTGTTAAAAGATGAATATCCTATCCTTTTTTCATGTTTAAGGCGTGTTGTATCAAAGATACTGCAATTAGTTTCCACATAATTAATAAATTAAAAGTATGTTTTTTTCTCCAGTCATGGACAGCCAAGCTCCAGTAATGGAACCCCGGTAATGGACGTGGATCCAGTAATGGGCCCCCCATAATGGACATACCCGATCAGTATAAGATATTGGAAAAGGGAATAAGTTTTTGGCAAAATACTAGTTATTAGTCATTTTTCGTATAAGCTTTTATGTAAGAATGTATTTTTCTTTCGACAGCCAACTAATACTCATCGAGACAATTCTAACAAACCCAAACACAATTAGGTTGCGTTTATCACAGAGTTCATATGGCCACCTCCTCTCTCCATCATAAGATCTGGTCCATGTTTTCATAATATTGCATTGTCATCCGATTTGCATACGTATCCAAAATTTCAACTCAATCGGAAATCCGAAAGTGGCTCAAATGCCATTTCCAAGATTTGAACCACACTAACTAACATACGAGTAGAAACTAACAGGGCAAATTAAATAAAATTTTGTTAAAACTATATTATTTTATCCGATGTCCGGAGTGCGGTCCGGATGTCCAGGAGGCCTGCTGACATAGTTCGTAACAACATTATACTTCTGTACGGATATGATGGTCGTTCTTGTCTACGTGACAGCGTGATAAAACGGTGTCCGTCACTTTCTTTCCCACGGTGTTAAACAGTGACAGTTATTTTATCACGTGGATAAAGATGGATAAAGCTATCCATAATAGGCTGGCTGTATTGTTTAAAAATGAAATTACTCCATGACAAGCATCATTATGTAAATTGTCCCATCATAGGAGGTATGCAGTTTTATACCTCCTATAATGGGATTGGGCAAAATACCACATCATGGTAAATGCAATTAACAAAACACATTCTAGTTTACACCAAGTAATATTTAATTACAATTTAATATATGAACTCACCTCTCTTAACGAAGTTGTTAAGAATTCTTACTGGTTATTTTTTCAGTGACACGGCAACTTTTGGGTTGGCGCCAATTTCTTAAATGAAAAGTAACCGAATTTAAATAAAAGTCAAACTTAAACAGCTCTATGACTCTTATTTATGGTTAAATATTGCCAGTGTTTATAAACTACTTTTACATACTTATTTTAGAGAATTTGTGGTTTTATGTCCCATTACCGGTTCCACGTCCATTATAGGGTCCATTACTATATATTTTTGTTGTGTTTTTGTTTTAAGATTTCGTTTGTCATTAGTTAATTTAGATCGTATGTTTTTAAAGTTACTTTTATTGATGTGCAAATCTCTCATATAGACATGTAATATTTTAAGTAAGTAGGTATATTAAATATAACAAAAATCTGGGTAATAATAAAGTAAACACGCATAGTCGACGGGCTCGCTCCATTAATTTAATTTCTTTACAAAGAGGCCGTATCCCTTGAGCATCGCGGACATAGAAGAATATATACGCAGAGGGGTCGAATAAGATGGAAATAATTAGTAAATAGGTACCTACTCGCCGAGAGCACACCATGTAGGTACACACTCGTTGAATTTGAAACAATAACCGCCAAGACGGACATAGAAACTGTTGCTGCGATTTGCCTCTGTGCTTCTATAATTATTTAAGCGTACCTATATCACTAAAAAAATCACGGAGCAAAGCCTCGGACAGACAGGCAGACGGACATGGCGCAACTATAAGGGTTGTTAGTTGACTACGGAACCCTAAAAAGAACGCAAAACAGAAACAAAACAGTTGATCTCGACTGTTTTGTTTCTGTTTCGCGTTCTTTTTAGGGTAGGTAGGTATGTTACAGTATGTTTTTAATAAACTTTCCGTTCTGTTGTTATTATTCTTCATGTAATATCTAAATCGGTAGCCCGAGTAAAGTGGGGCGAATTTCGGGTTGTAAGTGGATCAAATGAGGAGAGCTAGACAATGCGATCCCCAGGGCAAGGTGGAGTCGACTTCCTGATATAGCCACTTTCATTATTTTTCTTTTGCTATTTCCTATGGGAGTGGGGGTTAAGTACGGTTATTGTTATAAATACAAATATCTGGGACATCGAGCTTTGCTCGGAAAACATAAAAACTCAAAAATGCGCGTTTCCCCAGAGATAAGACCTAGCTAGATCAAATTTTCGTCCCTGAAAACCCCCATATAGTAAATTTCATCGAAATCGTTAGAGCCGTTTCTGTGATCCCCGAAATATATAGGTAGGTATATAAACAAATAAATAAACAAGAATTGCTCGTTTAAAGGTATTACATTACATTAGATAGATTAGATAGATAGATAGATAGTGATGGGATTTAATTGAAACCCCATAGCGTCATTATCTATATTCTATACAGTGACGGATAAAGTGGCCAAATATACCTACCTAACGGAGGGCATCATCCATAGCATCATCACAATCACATTAAGTACTAGAAATGACGAAAATCGGAGCTCACATATCTTCAAACAACACTATGTTATTTTGCACTTTATCTTGAAACCTTACGTCCTAAATATAAGGTCTCTTTTCCCGAGACGGTAAACTGGGATGGCTGCAAGTCTCTTTCACGATTATTAGAATTAAAACTTTGTGTTACACAAAATAAGGTTCAGAGTTGATTGTTGATTTTGATGATCAGTTATATGCTTATATGATAGGTATGGGAAGAACACTGTTTTCAAAGTTTAGATTGAAAATTCTTGTTCATTCCTCCTTTATTCGTTAACTGTGAGGCGTAAGACAAAAGTTTAGATGTATGACACCAGAGAGTCGTTTATAAGTTGTATAGCCGTGCCTGTCTCACGTGTAAGTCTCTTTTCAATTCCATTTGTTAGAAAGAGACTTCCGGGTGTTACGAGACAGGTGTCGAGTGTTACGAATGTTTGTTTGATATGCCGGGTGAGTCGATTTTTCGAGAAAACCAATATACATAATAATTAGGTAACGCAGTCGTAAGATAGGAGAAGGAGTATTTAAGATAAAGCAGAGACGCTTTACACATATATTTTCTTAAATTGAACATCCTGTTGCTATCTCTATTTGCACGCGCATAATTATATTTCTGTCCCACCCCTGTTGCAGATTGTCAATATCACTGTGCGAGCTTGACAGCAATATAATTATGCGCGTGCAATAGAGATAGCAACAGGCGGGTGAATGTATGAAAATCTATATGGAACGCGTCTCTTCTTTAGTACTATTTTAAATAAATTAATTCAACATATCAAAATAATTAACTTTACATTAATACTGACACGAAACAATTGCTTATAATTTACTGAATGCACAGTGTTGGTCCTGCTCTCGTGATTCAGGCTATGTAGACTTCCCCATAGCATTTAAACAGCTCATACACCTTGTTATTATGCTCTCTCTCTAATGAGGTCAGGCCGTAAAGGCAGACATACACGCGTTACACACCATAAACACCCTGTATCATTGGAGTAAGATTCAAATATGTATACATTTTTACGACCGATGTACTGATGCATGTAATGGTTCAATACATTAGTAGGCTATTATGGGATTGCAGGTGTGGTTATACCTATGCGTACCGCATGGTTACCACAGTATAAGGACAGCACAGGTCACCTCGACCGCTAAATTATGGACCACATAAGACAACGCGATCATCTGACCGGCCAGAAAGAGTAGCGTTCTCGCGCGCGAGTCCATACATGCAGCTGATGCGCTAGATGTATGGAGTAGCGCGCGAGAACGCTACTCATGCTAGCAGGGGGCCGTTTCTCAAAAGCTTGTATAGTTTGTAGCTTTCTAATAGACCCCGAAGGCTAATCCTATTGTTTATTGTTAAGAAAAACCGCTCGTGCCACGTGCCACAACCACCTGCATAAAAAATCGGTACTTCGGTTACTGAGTGCCGGCGAGTCGAACGCTACAGAACCAGTCTAAAATGTGTCATCGAGATGCGTAACAAAGGCGCGTTATCGGAGAGCGCACCTACACTGGTTTTTTGAGCGTTGGACTAGCCCGCGCTCAGGTGCCAAATAGAATAATTAGGACCCTTTTTTGCAGGTAAGTAGCACGTGCGGTTTTACTGAACAATAGACAATAGGATTAGCCTTCGGGGTCTATTAGAAAGCTACAAACTATAACTTGTATAGTCTGTCGATTCGGAACTGGCCACGAACGGCTTATTCTTTGTCTATTGTTAAGTGAAACCGCACGAGCCTCTACCTGCTTAAAAAAATAGCTGGGCCATTTTTACCGGTTGAATTACCACTCTATGGGGATTGCAATAAGGTTCGAAATTAACAAATGGAAAAATAATTTGCTATTTCTTGTGTGGCAGGGACCACCCAAGAACTACGGTTACTGAGTGCTGGCTTACCCTTTTTTGCACGTGCGGTTTTATTTAACACAATAGATAAAGGATTAGCCGTTCGGGGCCAGCTTCCAATCTACGAACTATAATACAAGTGGGAAGTGGGTGTCACTTTTTGACAGATTTTGTTAGAAAGGGACTTCCACTTGCATTACCTACTGTACACAAGCTTTTGAGAAACGGGCCCCAGGTCTGACTTAATTAATTACACAATATTTATTTTAATGTATGTAGTTTGTTTGTATATATATGTGTAGACGAAGCTCTAGGTACATTTTGACTTCAAAAATGGTCCATGTGACTGACTCATAGGAAAGGTATCACTGAAAGTTATCCCTGCTCGTTAAAATTCCCTCGTTGTCCTTATATTCTCGAATGTCAAGTATATAATATAGGTACCTAATAAAATCTACTTTAGTACCTACCTACTACAAATCTGTTCTGTAAGATAGGATGAGTACCTATTTGTTTACTACGCACTCATCGTACGTAATATCTAGACGTGCGTCACGCACAAGTCTCACAACTGCCACGAGTATGATTATACCATAAAAGGTAGCATCCTATAGAAGTGGTCTACGCGTGCCTCCGTGAGGGACAAAACATGTAAATTCGACCAATCATAGTGCATTGCGACGCTATGATTGGTCGAATTAATTTGTTATGGTGGACAACAAATAGATTCGACCAATCATCCATACTAATTTATGGTGGGGAATAAATAAAAATGTGAGACTGTGACAAGGACAAACAATAATAGCGCTTTCGCTGCTACTCCTACTGAAAGTTACATAAGACTATCCCGTTCTGTCAGTTATCCCCACCACTCATGCCCAATCCGTTTAATACTAGATTCATGGATTATACCAAAGTGCTTCATTTATAATACCACTTCATACAAGGCTCTTAAGTCTTATATACTTACCATAGTTATACCACTTCACATGTCTTCTGAGTTATTTATGGTTTTAGCTAG
This sequence comes from Cydia amplana, assembly GCF_948474715.1. Classification (NCBI taxonomy): domain Eukaryota; kingdom Metazoa; phylum Arthropoda; class Insecta; order Lepidoptera; family Tortricidae; genus Cydia; species Cydia amplana. The sequence continues at coordinate 34,975,078 of NC_086096.1, read as the reverse complement.
CTTCTGCCTGAAACTTCGTTAGTGTGGGATAATGATGATTGATAAAAACTATCCCATGTCCTTCAAACTATAACTATCTTCATAGGTACCATACCAAATACCAGCGATTTAAGCGTGAATAGGTAAGACGCTAAGTTGATCATAATAAAAAAACAACAAATTTTATTTTTATGGCGAGATATGGACGCCGTGTCAGCTTACAACAACTCACCTTAGTGCTGTAAAATTTTCTTAGTGACATTAAATAAGTAACAATGGTTAAAAAAACTTCACTAACAGAAAATACCATAAATAGGCAACCATTTATCAGTTATCATCTGTAAAAACTTGAATCAACCATTAGGCCTTTATCTAGATCTAGAGTATCTAGACACCATTAGGCCTTTATCTAGATCTAGAGTATCTAGACTCGTTGGTTTCCAAACATTTTATAGGCTCACATAAAGAGTTGGTGTGGTGATTCATAGCTTGCTTTATATTTTACTGCCAATTGTTAACGCGACAGTGCTCGTTAGGGTGGAGAAGGCTTTTCAGTTGTCATCAGACTGCGAGAAATAATATAATTTTTAAAAGGGCTGTGGTGATTGCATGCAATTTGCAACACTCTCAGAGAATGGCCATGGTGGAAGCTTGTGGCAACACTGGAAATACAGTTCTTGGTATTTTAAATCGAGAACTACCTATATATATTGTATTTAAATGCTTTTTGATAAATGGAAAACTAGGTATATGTGTTCAAATGCTCTCGCATTGATAATACCGAGAACGGTTTTAAAATATGTTATATGAGAATTTAGTAATCGATATATAAGAGAACTGCATTGAGTTTCGGCTAGTTGTTGAGTATAGAAAACAGAAATAGAATATATTTATTTAGCGTAAAAAAACATACATTAGGTACAACAGAAACTTATATCGTTAATTAAAACAGTATCGATAATTAATATCCATGTACTTGTAGATACGAAAGTGTGTCTGTCTGCCTGTAACCTCTTCACGCTTAAGCCGCTGAACCGATTTAGTTGAAATTTGGCATAGAGAGTTTGAGTCTCGGGGAAGGACATAGGATAGGTAGTTTTTATGTCGGAAATCATCCCTGAAGAGAGTGCAAAGGGGGGTGGAATTGAAAGAGTTAATGAATTGCCTAATAATTAAAGTAAGCAATGCGCAAATTGAATGATTGCTATTAGCATTATCCAGGCGCTATAATTACTTTAGCTGCTGTCACTAAACCACGCAGACGAAGTCGCGGGCAAAAGCTAGTTGACTATAAAGCGGCCAAGAGCATAATGCATGCTCAGTGTAAGGTCCTTAGTAACCCGTTCGTCACAATAGGCAGCCTTGAAAGGGACCCAGGTGACTATTAGTTGAGTGTACATATATAACACAAGCCTTCTTGAGCTTACTGTGGGACTTAGTCAATCTGTGTAAGAATGTCCTATAATATTTATTTTTATTTATTTTTTATTTTTATATCAAGCAAAAGGGAGTATCGTCGCAGCATACAGCCCACTACGATATGTAGGTACCTAATATAGGTATACCTCATTTTATTAAAAAGGAAAGACTTCTTCCGTAAACTCAAAGACGGTTTAACCCATCATTTTCGCTATAGTTTTCATTTAAAGAACTCCAAAATGGAGTTAATTGGAATACCAGTTGAGTGTCTTTGAGAAGGTAACTTAAGTGGAATGACATTAAGGGATTTAAAAAAAACACGGTGTATAAGTACCATTCTAAGATTTCTACTTTATTGCATAATCTCAAGTAGTGAAAGTCCGTGACTTATCTTCTATAGAAAGTGATAATATCAAATTTAACAGGCGGCGTTTGATGTGAAGCAAAGATTTGCTTGTGGTATCGATTATTTCCATAAAACAAAACATAGGTATCTAAGCTATGGGCGCCCGGCCAAGATGGCAATATTGGCAATATGCGTTTATAGAAAACGCCAATCGAACCTAAAATTATGTATGAAAATAACAACGTGACTTTTCGTAGCATAAATTTGTCATCCCGATATATAGATATTGTCCCGATACAGTTTTTCTTTTTGTCGATGAACGGTTGTCATCTTGGCTGTAATTTAGGCCACTGACCGTCTCCATACAATAGAGCCTCTAGCAGTTAAAGTTTAACGGTAGCAGGCGTGTCTCAATCCGCGATTTCGTCGCTTTGCTACAGGTAGCTAAAAGTACATCCGTTCGGCCCCAATTTTGGGGAAAGCCATAAGCCGCGCGTGGCGCTGTCGCCACCTAGCGGCCATATCTGTGCTGATAGTAATGTCGTAACAGACGCGTTTTGTTAGAGAGTGAGTCTTCTGTACTTAGTACTATTATTTATTCTGTGACGGTAGGTATAATGTGTTGCGTGGTCTGTAGTGGCAATAGTCTGGAATTGCATTATAATCCTTCGCTTTAGCGGCCGTTCCATTGACCATACTCATTCGACTGCCGCTGTCTCATTCGCCTGAAGTGGTCGTACCACAAAGTAACTGCCATGCCTGCCACTTCTAACAAATCTGAAAGAAACAAGCCAATAGAAACCTTATTGTTAAGAGTGGCCCATGAATTTAGTATTTAAACTGGATTGGGCATGAGTGGTGGGGATAACTGACAGAACGGGATAGTCTCAATGTACCTATCTTTCAGTAGGAGTAGCAGCGAAAGCGCTATTATTGTTTGTCTTTGTCACAGTCTCACTTTTTTTTTATTCCCCACCGTAAATTAGATGCATGATTGGTCGAATTGATTTGTTGCCCACCATAACACATAAATTCGACCAATCATAGCGTCGCATTGCGTATGTTCTGTCCCTCACGGAGGCACGCGTAGACCACTTCTATAGGAAGTGCTACCTTCTATGGAGTGGCCAATAAGTAACTATAGGTATATATAGCAGTCACCTAATAGCAGTTCGCTTCATAACATCTCTCATACAGTTCGTTCACCTTTTAGTCCGATATTTGCCACATTACGCCCTAAACTGTGTTTAGTAATGTCTCGTTTGTAGTGGTGCTGCTACACTCTGTCACTGGCCGTCATCACTTTGTAGCGGACTGTACGCTTAAACATCATTTCCCAATTTTACTGTAAATGTCACATCACATGACATGATGTTAGACTGTAGATGTGTGTTTATCACAGTCTGTACAATAAGTAGGTAAGTCGCTCCAACGAAACCGTACATTAACCCCATGATAATAAACTAGCATCGAGAGCCAAATAACTTTTATCTCACTTTCTTTTTATTACTACTGCTAGTAGCCTTGCCCTTGACTTTATATAGTCTAATCTAATACAAATATCGTATATTTTGACGCAGACGGTGTTTGCAAATATTTGGGCGTATTAGAACATTATTAGAACAAAAATGTCGTCATTTTAGTTATGGGTAAAGTCCGTCTTAGCTAGTTTCAAATAAACCTAATTTTTTCATAGGAGTTACACGTTTATTTTGAAGCTTCCACACGAGCTAAGTGTAAATTATACTATACTATACAGTCTCTTTATAAAATCAATTTTCAAGGGAATATTCACAGACTGATTTGCCGATATGACCGTTCAAGTGTCAAGCAAACATTTGCTTTCGCATTTGCCGTCTCGTCGATCACATGAAATATTCAAACAACAACTTGTGTTCCTCTTATTGCGGGATGATTGAATAATCAATAGAGTGACTGCTATAGTTATTGGCTACTACATAGTAATTGGCCAGTCTTCTTATTTAGTAGTGGCCAATTACTATGTAGTGTCCAATACTATGTAGTGGCCAATACACTACATAGTGATTGGCCACTGTTCTTATTTAGTAGTGGTCAATACTATGTAGTGGCCAATACACTACATAGTAATTGGCCACTGTTCTTATTTAGTAGTGGCCAATAACTACAGTAGTCACCCTAAGCACCATACATTAAGAGAAAAAAGAGACTAAAAATACGTGAGAACCGTATAATTATTATATTATATTTTTTACCTTTTGTTTCAATATATTTCTGTTTATTTTATAATTTTCCTGTTAACATCCCTTGGCTATTCCTAGCTATTTTACGACGGTTACGACATTACGACGAATTTAATTTAGGTACATCAAATTAATTACAAATATTTTCGAGAGAGGAAAATGGCGACTACGTTTGTATGGAGAACTCCCCTTTCCTCTCAAGCTACGGCTCACACTTGACCGGGGTTTTTACTCGGACACCAACCTTGCTCGTGAGTGCTTTTAATCTCAAGTGACCACGCTAGCTAAAACAAAAGTTTACCGTCAAAACATTCAACGACATTTCAACCTTACCTTTATAGACAGAGAGCTGAAAATAGACACAAAATAAATTACACATCTTTTAATCGTGTAGTCTGAAGTGCCTTATCACTTACACTTTTAATTATAGATCTAGTATATAATGGATTGTTTTGTCCTAGAATTATTAAACGGGTGAAAAGCCATAATTAATTATGTCTAAATTGGTTTTCTTTGTTACTGTTCTTGGGCTTATTGCTAAGGGTGAGTAAATATTGTTTCAATTTAAATGAATTAATTTAAAGTCTTGTCTTTTTTATGATAATTAGCATTAAAAATATGCCAAATATTAAGTAATGTCTTCGGTGACCGCGATAGTTACTTATGAAATAAAACTACCTATGTAGGTAATCAGAGTATATTGCATTAATAATAATAATATAGCCATTTATTTCCATGTAAATGTACATACAGTTAATATTACAAATCATTAAATTTAGTAGTTTTTTTTTTTCTTTAAGTACATTGCATTTCTTTTTTCTATGCATCGCTTTGGGTAAAGGCCTCCTCCATCTGTTTCCATTTTATTATGTCTTGTGCTTTAACTTCCAGTCTCTACCAGCAATTCTTAGAATTTCGTCAATCCAGCGGTCTTTGGGTCTCCCTTTGCCTCTTTTTTCCTATTGCATATAATGAATATAAAATACATCCCGACCTTGCGGACCCTTTACAGCGTTCGTAGTAAATGGGATGTATTTTTAATTCATTATATGCGATATAATCTGATTAAATGGTTTTGTTTCAAGATATAAAATAAGTTTTAAGAGTACCTATTCTTCAAACCTAACCTAATCTCTACAAATTAGGCACCTACACAGGTTGAGTGTACCTCGTGTAAACTACAAGACTGTAAGACTTTCGTACATAAAACTGTAGTTTAATTGCAGTTTGTCTGTGCAAAGGAAACCGCTGAAATTAGCGCAACAGCTTGCTGCGGCATGTTATTAGCGATACTTTACATTTTACAATCTATGTAATATATATAAATCATTTGGTTTTGAACCTCAAAGCAATTACCTTAAGGTTGATATTCTTTTAAACCTGCGACGCAGTTGAGACCTTTAATAATGCGAGGATAATGTGTGCTTGTTAGTCGAGTAAGCATGGCATGAAAAAAAAAGAAAACGTTTATAAATCTCGACGCTGAGTAAATATTTAAACGCTTTTATGAAATATTAATTTACAATTTTACATATTATGTACCTACTGTCAACTTTTCATCAACTTATCGAATTGCCATTATGCAATATTGATTCTAATTTGATCATAAATTGTTTTTTTTTTCAGGTTATTCGCTACCAAACCCTAATGTGCGCATAGTAGGGGGCCAAGATGCCCCTGAGGGCCGTGTGCCCTACCAGGTGTCCCTACGGGTATTTGGCTCGCATTTTTGCGGAGGAAGCATTCTCAACAAGCGATGGGTGCTGACCGCTGCGCATTGTACTGAGAGGTATGTAGATTATAGGCCTCGACGTGCCGTAGTTGAGGCCGAGACGTCAGTGTGCCCAACGAGGTGTCCCTATGGGTATTTGGTATCTAGGTAAAGGTGTCCCTGGGTCATTTGTATCAAGTGTGAGTTGTACTCAAGAAAAAAATGTGTGAACTAAACGGAACTCCTACTTCTCCAGTAATTAACCCTCTCTTTTTCTAGCACGGCTCACTGGCTGATCTCAGTAGTGGTGGGAACATCAAGTTTATCTAAAGGAGGAGTCCGTTACTCAGTGGACTTGGTCTCCGTGCACGAAAACTATGACAACCAGGTATGTTGTCCTTAAACTCCCCTTTTTAGAGTTCCGTAGCCAAATGGCAAAAAACGGAACCCTTATAGATTCGTCATGTCTGTCTGTCTGTCTGTCCGTCTGTCCGTGTATGTCACAGTCACTTTTCTCCGAAACTATAAGAACTATACTGTTGAAAGTTGGTAAGTAGATGTATTCTGTGAACCGCATTAAGATTTTCACACAAAAATAGAAAAAAAAAAACAATAAATTTTTGGGATTCCCTATACTTAGAACTGAAACTCAAAAATTTTTTTTTCATCAAACCTATACGTGTGGGGTATCTATGGATAGGTCTTCAAAAATGATATTGAGGTTTCTAATATCATTTTTTTCTAAACTGAATAGTTTGCGCGAGAGACACTTCCAAAGTGGTAAAATGTGTGTCCCCCCCCTGTAACTTCTAAAATAACAGAATGATAAAACTAAAAAAAATATATGATGTACATTACCGTGTAAACTTCCACCGAAAATTGGTTTGAACGAGATCTAGTAAGTAGTTTTTTTTTAATACGTCATAAATCGCCTAAATACGGAACCCTTCATGGGCGAGTCCGACTCGCACTTGGCCGCTTTTTTTTAGCACAGCTCACTTCTAGGAGGGGTCCGTTACTCAGTGGACTTGGTCTCCGTACACGATAACTAGCTGTCTTCAAATCCCCCTTTTTTAGCTCGGCTGTATTTACTAAGCTACATAACTGTAAAATCAATTTTCCATGAATCATAATAACATTTGTCCGATTCAAACTATTCAAAGGACATAGCTCGTTTGAGGTGCATTGAATGTCGAGTACAATAGGAAACCCCAGTGGGGTATTGGGATGAGACTGACGTTAATTAATGTTGGAATCAAGTTACTTGTTTGTGAGGCAAATAACTAGTGATATTACGTTTTGTTTTTAGAGGAATATTGATCATATTGGATGTTTTGAGTCTACTTAAGAGCGCGTTTTCAATTTGTCTAGAAGGATGACTTACACTAGAACGGCCCGGGCCGCTCCAAGGCGTCCGACACTTTGTTTTCTGAAACTTTCGTCAAATAAAGATATTGTTAAATGGTTCTACGACGACGGTTGATGACACTAGCAGATACCTTTCTCCAAGAGTCATCCGGTTTCCGATATCGGATCGGACAATTCTGATATCTATATAAATGTACATGGCTCCGTGCATTATGTACTGTATTAGTACTTAAAGTGAAAACATGTCAAAAATTGATGATTGCCAATTCGGTTACCATTAAGCATATGATGCCGTATAGCGCCCTATTACTGTCAGAAACTGATTTCCGATTTTCCACAGGTGATCACGCAAGACATCAGCCTCATCCGAGTGTCCAAAAACATAGTGTTTAACGGCTTAGTGCAGCCCATCGCACTCCCGGACTCCGACACTGAAGCCGGAGCGCCTCTGTTCCTGAGCGGCTGGGGCCGGATCGCAGTAAGTCATTGTCGTGTATTGTCCTACGGTGACTGCTAGTACTGTTACTTATAGTTATTGGCCACTACATGGTAATTGGCCACTCCTAACAATAAGGCTTCAATTGGCTGGTTTCTTTCTGATTTCTTAAGAGTGGCCAATTACTACGTAGTGGCCCAATGGCCAATAACTATAGCATGTCGCCCTTTATGACGTCTATTGTGTTAGTCATACAATAGACTAGATGACAAAAGTATCATTCGATCAGTTTTGTTTTGTTTATAGGATCAAATTATATTTTCTTGTCTATATTTTGCAAACACTTAATAAATTTGCACATAATAATATTAATATTATATAACTAATAAAAATGTACTCGTCAAGATAATTAACTCTTACTTCTTAGTATAAGTAATGTTAACTCATGTAAGTGAATTGTAATATTCTTATGAGTAATAAAATTCTTTAAACCTAAATGTCCATATGGGATGGGACCCATTGAATTAAAGAAATACAAAACTCGAAAAAAAATGTAAAAAGATTTGGTCTTGATCTAATATACCACGTGTCCCAAAATTCAACGATAAGCTGGCACCAGAAGATGGGCCTGCTCATGACTATTCGAGGAAAAAAAAGAAAAAAATATCTCAATTTATTATGGAATTACAAAAAAGAATTAAAATCGACACCCCTAGTGGTATTTTTTTTTATTCCTCGAGTAGTCATGAGCAGGTCCATCTTCTGGTGCCAGCTTATCCTTGAATTTTGGAACAAGTTGTATATATATATATATACATGTGTGTGTGTGTGATATATTTATGTTTATTTTAGTGTTAATATTACATTTTTAAAGTGCATGAATTAGAACGTATATCTACTCAATAATTCTCAGTATAAAACAAAAATAAATACAAAATGCAACTGAAATTGCTGCAACATTGTCAACAGTAGTTCAACATGTTATATTTACATTAGTTAATTAAAAAATGGATCTTAATAAGTATTATACACATAGGAGAAAAACCTTTTACTCCGGGAAAATAAAATGGAATAAATAAAATAAGTAGAATATAAATAATACGATAGAACCTGTAAAGAAATACAAAATGCAATTTAATTTTAACGTTCACCAGGAGCGAGCAGCGAATATGTTTTTATCGCCTTTTTAAACTTTTTACCCCAGTTAATTAAACGAAGCGTGTTTATAAAGTAGAATGTAGATACAAGAAAACCCTTTTACTTCGATACGAAAAGTACTTGGTAAAATAGAACTGCTGATGCACACTAACATGTCGACATTTTTTGAATCGGTCCTTTAATGCTAAATTTTTTTTTATATTTTTCTTTTTCTCCAGTACCCAGGCAATCTTCCTGACCATCTTCAGATGATCAACCTGACCGCGTTGAGCGTACAAGACTGTCAAGAGCGTTTGTCCAGCATCAACCCGGTGTTCGAGTCCCAGATATGTTCCCTGACTCAGGCTGGTGAGGGAGCTTGCCATGTAAGTAATGTTAGGATACTCTTCACAGTTTATATCAGATATGTGGTCAACCTGACCGCGTTGAGCGTACAAGACTGTCAAGAGCGTTTGTCCAGCATCAACCCGGTGTTCGAGTCCCAGATATGTTCCCTGACTCAGGCTGGTGAGGGAGCTTGCCATGTAAGTAATGTTAGGATACTCTTCACAGTTATATCAGATATGTGGTCAACCTGACCGCGTTGAGCGTACAAGACTGTCAAGAGCGTTTGTCCAGCATCAACCCGGTGTTCGAGTCCCAGATATGTTCCCTGACTCAGGCTGGTGAGTAATGTTGCCATGTAAGTAATGTTAGGATACTCTTGACAGTTTATATCAGATATTTGATCAACCTGACCGCGTTGAGCGTACAAGACTGCCAAGAGCGTTTGTCCAGCATCAACCCGGTGTTCGAGTCCCAGATATGCTCCCTGACTCAGGCTGGTGAGGGAGCTTGCCATGTAAGTAATGTTGGGATACTCTTCACATGCAGTTTATATCAGATATGTGATCAACCTGACCGCGTTGAGCGTACAAGACTGCCAAGAGCGTTTGTCCAGCTCCAGCATCAACCCGGTGTTTGAGTCCCAGATATGTTCCCTGACTCAGGCTGGTGAGGGAGCTTGCCATGTAAGTAACGTTGGGATGCACTCCTCACAGTTTATATCAGATATTTGATCAACCTGACCGCGTTGAGCGTACAAGACTGCCAAGAGCGTTTGTCCAGCATCAACCCGGTGTTTGAGTCCCAGATATGTTCCCTGACTCAGGCTGGTGAGGGAGCTTGCCATGTAAGTAACGTTGGGATGCACTCCTCACAGTTTATATCAGATATTTGATCAACCTGACCGCGTTGAGCGTACAAGACTGCCAATGAGAGCACTTGTCCAGCATCAACCCGGTGTTCAAGTCCCAGATATGCTCCCTGACTCAGGCTGGTGAGGGAGCTTGCCATGTAAGTAATGTTGGGATGTATTAAACACAGTTTATATCAGATATGTGATCAACCTGACCGCGTTGAGCGTACAAGACTGCCAAGAGCGTTTGTCCAGCATCAACCCGGTGTTCGAGTCGCAGATATGTTCCCTGACTCAGGCTGGTGAGGGAACTTGCCATGTAAGTAATGTTGGTATGCACTCCTCACAGTTTATATCAGATATATGATCATCCTGACGGCGTTGAGCGTACATGACTGCCAAGAGCGTTTGTCCAGCATCAACCCGGTGTTCGAGTCGCAGATATGTTCCCTGAATCAGGCTGGTGAGGGAACTTGCCATGTAAGTAATGTTGGGATGTATTAAACACAGTTTATATCAGATATGTGATCAACCTGACGGCGTTGAGCGTACACGACTGCCAAGAGCGTTTGTCCAGCATCAACCCGGTGTTCGAGTCGCAGATATGTTCCCTGACTCAGGCTGGTGAGGGAACTTGCCATGTAAGTAATGTTGGGATGCACTCCTCACAGTTTATATCAGATATATGGTCAACCTGACGGCGTTGAGCGTACACGACTGCCAAGAGCGTTTGTCCAGCATCAACCCGGTGTTCGAGTCGCAGATATGTTCCCTGACTCAGGCTGGTGAGGGAACTTGCCATGTAAGTAATGTTGGGATGCACTCCTCACAGTTTATATCAGATATATGATCAACCTGACGGCGTTGAGCGTACACGACTGCCAAGAGCGTTTGTCCAGCATCAACCCGGTGTTCGAGTCGCAGATATGTTCCCTGACTCAGGCTGGTGAGGGAACTTGCCATGTAAGTAATGTTGGGATGTATTAAACACAGTTTATATCAGATATGTGATCAACCTGACGGCGTTGAGCGTACACGACTGCCAAGAGCGTTTGTCCAGCATCAACCCGGTGTTCGAGTCGCAGATATGTTCCCTGACTCAGGCTGGAGAGGGAGCTTGCCATGTAATTGTGCTTGATTACTTATTTATTAGGTATATTTGATTAATGATGAGTTGATGAGGAAATTGATATTCCGATGTATGTACTTCTTTTGTTTTTTTTTTTAATTTATTTATTTGACATGTAGATTTTATTCTAGAAACATACTAGAGTAGTATTTTTTTATACAATTTTATTTCATGTTTGACGATCCTTTTGTGAAATTCTTAAATTTGTGTTAAATTTGATTTGTATAATAATTAGCTTAAGATAATATATATGTTACGATTCATAAGTGCTTGTTGCTAGGCCTACATGAATAAAGTATATTTTGACTTTGACTTTGTAAGTAATGTTAACAGTTTATATTAGAATTAGATAATATGTATTTGCTATGATGGTATGCCCATCGACTCCTCCTATGAAGGTCCTTTTTTGAAAAACTCCGTATGTTTCATGTTCATCTCGTGATATTAGATCTATGCTTCATCTAATAAATATGTACCTGTCAGTAATTATGAACGGTCACTATTGTACATAGTTCAAACTCCAACTTTGTGCTAATTTATTCCTTTACCGCTCTAAGTCTCTTGATGAATTCATATGGCGCCTCATAGGGGATGTTAAAGCGACAAAGTTCTAGGCCGTATTTACCTTAGTGAGTTTCAACATGACCTGAAAGCATCTCACTAAGCGGATTTGAACTGACTTAGTCTAACTTTGCTAATACGAGTAGGGTGGCATTCGACATTTACGAATTGATCTCATATTGATCTCATTGGAATCTTGTCTCATTGTCTCTAACAATAGCTACAGCTTGGCAAAAAAGAGTAGAAATTAAAAAGTGACAACACTGTAGTGTAGAGACTGTGCGGAAAGAGAAGAGTCGTGGGATGTATTGGGCCCCATACATTTCACGACTCTTCTCCTTCCGCACAGATTCTAGTCCCGTTTTGTACAATGTTGCTACTTTTTAATTTCTACTCTTTTTTGCCAAGCTGTACTTACATTCGCTTATTGTCTTTCCCATTCAGCTCGATCAAGCTCGATAATGGTGAGGCGAAGGGTATTGTTTAAAAAATAAAAAAACTATTTTTTTAATTTCAGGGCGATAGCGGGGGTCCTCTAGTGGAGGGAGGGCGGGTAGTGGGGGTGGTGTCGTGGGGCATGCCGTGCGCGCGCGGCTACCCCGACGTGTACACGCGCGTGTACCACTACACTGCCTGGATTCACGAGCGGATCTCAACTGATGAGTAGCCTAGTAACTTAAGGGCCACCCCACATCTAGCGTCTTTCGAGCGTCGGCGTCTACAACTCTATGGCCGCTGCTCGACGCAACCTCGACGCAACGTCGACGCAACTGCGCAGCGACGTCATTTTCCATAGCGCTGACCAGACGCCGGTAGACGCCGACGCTCGAAAGACGCTAGATATGGGGTGGCCCTAAATAACGGCCACCTTTGTATTTTTTATAATTCAAAATCGAGACAGACGCTTTTGATCTAAGATAATCATGTCCATCTTACATTCGCCTACTGTTTTGAAAGAGGGACCCGTTTCTCGAATATTAGATTAAAAGCCTACAAATCTAAGTCTAGATGTGACAACAACTAGACTTGCAAACCAACGTTTTTCGTATTATAGTTTCTGATAAATAAAAGTGATTTAAATGTTTATATAATGTTTTTATTTAGTAGTGTCTCTAACTATCTGCTACCTACTCAATTACTAACGTAGGTAACTAGGGGCTCATTTAGACGGCGCGCGAACTCGTATACGCGACGTATACAATAGACGGTCTTCCCTTATAGACGGTCTTACCAAAATTTTCCTTACTCCTACACTGCCAATATTTGAGAGGATTTGCTTGACATAAGATAAGGTAAACGTACTGGTGCTCGACGCGGTACCAGTATAAGTCATTGTCAATAGAGATGACAGCAGGGACTTAGCAGGGGATTAGCATGTCGAGCACTAGTACCTTGACTAGTACGTTTACCTTATACGCAGTGTACATACTTTATGGCTCCTCTACACGTTGGGCCAACGCCGGCCACTCCAAGGGACGCATTTATGCGTTAGAGGGAGCAAGTGATATTGCTATCTCATTCTACCGCATAGCTGCGTCCCTTGGAGTGGCCGACGTTGGCCCATCGTGTAGAGGAGCCATTAAGTGTCATTCAATAGAACTTGCTAACTATGTAAACAAATGTTACTAGTAAATTGACATTCAGTGTCAATTTTAGTATGGCGGTTTGTTTACATAGTTAGCAAGTTCTATTGAATGCCACTTTATTTCATCCTCGTTCGTGCTTCTGAAGGTTTCAGTAATTGGATGTCAGAAAAGAACCCAATCCACAAAAATCTGTAAGAATTTGAACTAGCTGTCAAAAAGAAAAGTCATTCATTTAAAAAGATAAATTTTGGAGGAAGGATCCTTTTCGTTTAACTAAAGTCTATTTTTTTTTTCGGTAGACTGAAATGACAGTTAATAGTATGAAATGACATTTCATGTTCATATTATTAACTGTCATTTCAGTCTACGGAATAAAAAAACAGACTTTACGTCCAATTTTACTCTAATAAGTACACCCAAATTTGAAATAAATTTTAATGATAAACACAATACAAAACAAAACAAAACGACAAAAGATTAAACAACACAAAACCCACAAAGAAAATATGCCTCAAGTAAACATTAAGTGTAAGGCCTGAGTGGACGCTCGAAGCGGAGCGTTCGGCGGGGCGTGCAGCGTGGCGTCGGGCTCATAAGTGATTTGAGCAGCGTGCACTAAGGCCGCACCTATACGTTTGCATTTGTTTAACATGCACGCCGCACGCCCCGCCGCCCTTACACTAATACAATACAAAACACAAAAACATCGACATCAGCGGCGCGGACAGCGACAGGCGCGGCGGCGGCGTCGGCGGCGCCGGCAGCGGCGGCGACGCCGGCGTCGGCGTCGACAGCACCTCTCAGACGGCTCGGACTGAATATCTTGCGGTACCTTCTGATCTTCTTTACGATTAGTAATTTCTCCCCTTTCTTCCCTTTCTCTTGGCGTAGCATTCCTACTAACATAAAAGCGCGAACCTTTCCTCTCTAAAAACCCATAGCTCGTTCCAGCCTTTAAACACGAGTTCATGTTACTTGTAAGCGGATCGAGACTGGTCTCACAGAACCTTTGCTTCAAATGCATTAATATATCCGTGAGCTTAGCGCCATTTCTTTTCTTCTGGAGATACTGGGCCAGCGCCTTGCCAGTCGGGGTACAGGTGTTTTCCAGGTCTTCGGCGTAGGTCTGAGTGCCCATTTTGCTGATTCACATTGGGATTTAATGTAAATGTGTAAATTACTTAAGAAATTTTGCAATGGCTTTTTACCATTCGTCTTAGCATGACAGACTGAATTGAAGTAGAGTTGTTCTTTTTATAAAATATTTTTTTAAGACAGAACAAAGAATACATAGAAGGTAGCATCCTATAGAAGTGGTCTACGTGTGCCTCCGTGAGGGACAAAACATACGCAATGCGACGCTATGATTGGTCGAATTTATTGATTGCCCACCATAATCCATACTAATTTATGGTGGGGAATAAAAAAAATGTGAGACTGTGACAAGGACAAACAATAATAGCGCTTTCGCTGCTACTCCTACTGAAAGATACTTAAGACTATCCCGTTCTGTCAGTTATCCCCACCACTCATGCCCCATCCAGTTTAATACTAGATTCATGAAAGAATATTAGCATTACTAGCCAGTATTTATGGTGCCAACTCCGCAACCGTGAACGAAATTTAACCTTTGTGTTTCACATAATTACAAAATTATACTTGGTCAACCAGATCTTGACAGTAAAATTAAAAATGTAGAAATAAAACTTGAAAAATTTAGACGCGAAGGGATAGATATCGTCCCATAGAAAACTTGAATTTCGCACCTTTTTTTACTGACAAGATTTGGTTGACCAGCTATATTATACCTATTTTGTAGACCAGTCCAGACGGCTCAATTTTTCGATTGTCCGATCAAATCAGGCCGCGCGGACCTCAATTTCGACCGCCGATGCCGATTATGACCGATATTGCCGATAAAATGGAGGTGCGGACGCAAGGATAGGTATTTGTGACGGGCATTTACGTTTGGGGCCGCTTAAAAATAATCATAATTTTAATGGTTCGCATGTTGTAGGGTATCCATGATTGTAGATAATTAAATTTGTCCTTACCAAAAAGTATAACAACAGAAAAAAAGCGGCCAAGTGCGAGTTGGACTCGCCCATGAAGGGTTCCGTATTTAGGGGATTTGTGACGTATTAAAAAAACTACTTATTAGATCTCGTTCAAACCAATTTTCGGTGGAAGTTTGCATGGTAATGTACATCATAATTTTTTTTTAGTTTTATCATTCTCTTATTTTAGAAGTTACAGGGGGGGGGGGGGGGAGGACACACACACATTTTACCACTTTGGAAGTGTCTCTCGCGCAAACTATTCAGTTTAAAAAAAATGATATTAGAAACCTCAATATCATTTTTGAAGACCTATCCATAGATATCCCACACGTATGGGTTTGATGAAAGAAAAAAATTGAGTTTCAGGTCTAAGTATGTGGGGAACCCCCAAAATTTATTGTTATTTTTTTCTATTTTTGTGTGAAAATCTTAATGCGGTTCACAGAATACATCTACTTACCAAGTTTCAACAGTATAGTTTTTATAGTTTCGGAATAAAGTGGCTGTGACATACGGACGGACAGACAGACAGATAGCCAGACAGACAGACAGACATCACGAATCCATAAGGGTTCCGTTTTTTGCCATTTGGCTACGGAACCCTAAGAAGCGTAATTGTTTTACTTAAATAATGTGGTGAACGATTCTTTTACATTTACTGATTGTGAAGGCTTAGTCCTGCTCGATGCATGTTTGTATATACGTAAAGTACGTACGTATATATTGCTATTATTTTTATGTGTAAGTGTATAAATAGAATACTGTCACGAAGCCATGCACCAACTGCAAGCAACAGGAATCGTTCAAGTGGCCAAATTCCGCGGCTCGGTGCGAATGTTTCAAGAGCTCGAGGCGTCCGCGGCGTGCGGTTTCCAAAACAGGCCAGGGTCGGAGCAAGGTCAGTTATGTTCCGAGGTTTTAGAAAGGCTTTCGACATTCAGAAATCTGGTGTAAAATTTCACGGTTTGACTAAATAATGTCTGACTAATAGGTAATATATAAAATTTCAAAAATGCGTTTCAGAGATAGGTCCTAGCTAGATCGATTGTTCGCCACCGAAAACCCCCATGTAGCAAATTTCATCGAAATCGTTAGAGCTGCTTCCGATATAAGTACCCGAAATATATATATAAATAAATATATATATAGATAAATAAGTTTTTGTCAAAAATTTCATTTTTGGTACAATCTTTTATCGCTGACTGTACTTTTCTTACGACAGACAACTAATACTCATCGAGACAATTCTAAAACCCCCTAACACAATTAGGTTGCGTTGTTTTATCACAGAGTTCCTATGGCCACCTCCTGTCTCCATCATCAGATCAGCTCGATGGTACCATAATATTGCATTGTCACCTGACTTACATGTGTATGCAAAATTTCAGCTCAATCGGAAACCGGGAAGTGGGTCAAATTTAACATGCAAGATTCCATTACATAGTTACATACAGGTCGACCTAGCTTGTTAATAAATAAACAAGAATTGCTCGTTTAAAGGTATTAGATAGATAGATATTAGATAGATAGATTAGATAAGATAAGATAGTTAACGAATTAGTTATCAAGATTTACTTGCGATTAAGTCCTGTTTTAGTTAAGGGCCACCCCACACTAGCGTCTCCCGAGCGTCGGCGTCTAGTCAACTAAGTATATGGCTGCTGCTAGACGTAACGTTGGCGCAACTGCTCAGCGCCGCCATTTTAAGTAGCGCTTATTAGACCCCGACGCTGAAAATACGCTAGTGTGGGTGTGGGACACACAAAACTAGGCGTGTTTTTCGGGACTGTTATTGTTGGTCTACATACACGTATTCACTTATTCAGGCTACCTCGAAAACGACGGTTTCACATGCACTAATCAGCGTGAGCGCTCATCAAATTAGGCACATAAGTGATACACATTTAACCTTTTCCACGCCGTGTCAAACACAAAAGCACTCAGACGCCACATCATTGAAGTGTCAAAACTGAAGTTGAACTTTATGTATATGCATGTAGGTCGATGTTGCTCTGTGGTCTGTGACCGATTAATCGGTCTTTGGCGTTGAACCTACGGTGCGTATATATCGGTCATTGGCGTCCAAAAGGTTAAAAGTCAAACTATCAGCAGTTCTAACGTACACATAGCTGGCCACTTTATCAGTGAATAGGTACCATTCATATAATAAGGTGTCCATTAAATGTTGCAGCTCGCTGTAAGTACATCGAGGCCTTATAAAACAAAGCCCCCGCCGTGTCTGTCTGTTTGAACTCAACCATAAACTCATGTACAAAAATAAAGGACCTGAATCTATCATAAAAGTCGGGTTATTCGGATCCATATTATATATATATAAGCCCTTGCTTTGAGGCTTATAAAACATGAGACGCTCGATTTATGTTTTATCCTCGAGAGCCCTCGGGATCGTCGGGCGATCTGACTTAATCGCCATGCTGTGTAAATTTCATTCGTAGCGTGACGAGCGTTCGCGTTTGTCTGTTTGTGTGTATGTATGTATGTTGGCGATACACTCGAAAACTACTAAACAGATTTTCATGCGGTTTTCACCCATCAATACAGTGATTCTTGAGGAAGAGTTAGGTGTATAAATTGTTAAGATTTTGTGTAACCCGTGCGAAGCCGGGGCGGGACGCTAGTGGGAAATAAAAACAGAGCGTAACTAGTATTAATTCTGTTAAAACTCGATTTTATCAATTGAATATTTGGGTAACACAAAGGAATTCGATAACAAAGAGAGACGCGTTAACAAAATACTTACCTTCGTGAAATTTCAGTGCCAACGTCTGTAACCAAGACCAGCATTAGTATAGACTATCAATTTTAAACGAAATTCATTCACTGTCATATTTTTAATACCTAAATAAAATAATGCAGCTAAGTTTATTATACCTCACATCAGCCGTATGCTTATTTGCCACCGTAGCATTACGAAAATACCCAGCGAGGAGCAATGTAGGTACACTTTACGATAGTAGGTTGAATCATAAATCCAATAGAATTAAGCCCGTGTGATGAACCAACATTGCAAGCCTTTTTGTGGTCTTTATTACCTACTGATCTCTGCATTAACATTATATGTATAAATATACAGGTTTTCCATTAAAATACTAACTTCCAGTCTTCAGCCTCTCATTATTATTGTGTTCTTTGCGAGAAATGAATTAATAATGAAGTGTTTAAATGCAATTATAAACTCCACTTGAAATGCTGAATAAACTATCTAGTTGTGGTTAGGATTTTGCTAATCTTAAGTCCTCTGGGTTCTAGTGCTATAGACCAGGGATGTAACGGATGTGGTTTTATCGGAACCGAAAGCGGAACCAGATGTTTTAAATTTAGCTTATCGGAACCAGAAACGGAATCGGAACCGAAAACGGAACCGGAACCAGAACCGGAGCCTGAGTCAGTACTATAATAAATAAAATAAAAAGCCTTTTTATTCCAGCTCATACTTAACTAACTAAAGTTTACAAACTAAGGTTACTTCTGTTATCTATTTATACAATTTATACAATACAATTTATTCCTTATATTTTTACTATATTTTTATTTGAATGAGCGGACCTCCTCGTGAGTAAAGGCCTCTCCCAGTTTGCGCCAACTCTCTCTGTCTTGAGCCTTGGTGTGCCAGTTGCTAGAGACGTGGTTTGTTATGTCATCTATCCATCTTGCCTGTGGTCGCCCTTGTCTGCGTTTGCCTGGTGGTCCTTTCCAGAGCGTGGTTCGCTTCGTCCACCTTGTATAAGGTAGCCTTGCTACGTGTCCTGCCCATTTCCATTTCATGTTTATCAGTCAGTACTATCAGTAGGTATACATTACACAACACAACACATACGAATACGTACTGTAAATTCAAAAACACGGATAAACCAGAACATCTAATTACTGCAGCACGTGGCAAGCGGGGCTATGAGCGAATGACAGGTATAAACCTGTTTGTTTTTGATGTACACCGCTCATGTCCCGCTGCCGCGCTAAGCATTGACATCCGATATAACTTCCGTTTCAAAAGTAACGGAACCGGAACAGAAACGGATGTGTAATACCAAACGGAAGTTCCGACTTAACGGAAACGGAAACGGAGCTCCGTAACATCCCTGCTATAGACTATATAGCGCAGTTAGCTCAGTGATTCGGATAACGCCACTACGATGAGTGAGTGAAACATGCGCTTTGTATAGCTGTTTCCCGCTTGCACGTGAAGTTCGCCAAAGATTACGAAGGCTAGGCTCTACTAATATTATCCTCTAGCTGCCCAGACACCTATAAAAAGGTCTCGTGTTCCATTCTAAGTTGATTCTTATTTTTGACAAGTCAAAGTTGAATTTTCATTGGCAAGCTCTGACGTCTGGGTGACTAGAGGTTATAAATACGAAAGTAACTATGTCTGTCTGACTGTCTGTTACCTGTAAACCGATCTAGATGAAATTCGGTATGGAGATAGTTTGAGGCCGATTGAAGGACGTATGGTAGTTTCCATCAATCACCATCGTCATTTCACAGACGAAGTCGCGGCAGAAGCTAGTACCTATAATTCTTAAGACTGTCTCATACCACGAGTAACGATCAAGTGGTTTTCCAAAGGTCAGTTTTCCAATCAAGGTAAAAGCGCAATTTTCCACTGCGTACTGGAATGTAATGCGGTAAAATTAGCTTTCAGTTCAAATGAAACTGGTAACCAATCAAATGGGCTGACTTTTATTTTGTTGTCGTTTTTGTTCGTTAAGGGGCCCACTGATTAACAGTCCGCCGGACGGTATCGGCCTGTCAGTTGTTCGGAACTGTCAAATTTTTGTCCATAAAAGCGCAATTTTCCACTGTGTACTGGAATATAATGCGGTAAAATTAGCTTTCAGTTCAAATGAAACTGGTAACCAATCAAATGGGCTGACTTTTATTTTGTTGTCGTTTTTGTTCGTTAAGGGGCCCACTGAATAAAAAAAATAATGATTAAAAAAAAAGACCGCACCCGTGACGGATATATATAGTATGCCAAAAAATCACAAATAATTCGTAGAATAACCATCTGCGAGGATATTACCGTATTTGTTGAGGTTCTTGAGATATTTTGATTTTTTGTTCCGGCTCCATACATTTTTTTGAAAAAAAAAATCATAACTCTACTATTTTCAACTCAAATCGTCTGAAACTTATCACTTAGCATAAACACACTAAGCAAAACCCATTTCAATCAAAAAAATCTTAAAATGTTGACTTTGGTTTTTGTGTTTTGTCCATAAAAACAATTAATGATTAAAAAAAACCCCCACCCGTGAGGGATATATGTAGTATGCCAAAAAATCACAAATAATTCGTAGAATAACCGTCCGCGAGGATATTACCTCGCTCAGCTGGTGTTGGGGTTCTTGAGATATTTTGATTTTCTTTTCCGGCTCCATATATTTTTTTTTGAAAAAAATCATAAGTCTACTATTTTCAACTCAAATCGTCTGAAACTTATAACTTAGCATAAACACACTAAGCAAAACCCATTTCAATCAAAAAAATCTTAAAATGTTGACTTTTGATTTTGTGCTTTTTCCATAGAAACAATTAATGATTTAAAAAAAAAGCCGCACCCGTGACGGATATATGTAGTATGCCAAAAAAATCACAAATAATTCGTGGAATAAACGTTCGCGAGTATATTACCGTATTTGTTGCGGTTCTTGAGATATTTTGATTTTTTGTTCGGCTCCATACATTTTTTTTGAAAAAAATCATAACTCTACTATTTTCAACTCAAATCGTCTGAAACTTATAACTTAGCATAAACACACTAAGAAAAACCCATTTCAATCAAAAAATCTTAAAATGTTGACTTTTGATTTTGTGCTTTTTCCATAGAAACAATTATTGATTTAAAAAAAAAAAGCCGCACCCGTGACGGATATATGTAGTATGCCAAAAAAATCACAAATAATTCGTAGTATAATCACCTGCGAGGATATTACCGTTTATATCGCGGTTCTTGAGTAATAATGTTTTCTTTTCCGGCTCCATATATTTTTTTTTGAAAAAAATCATAAGTCTACTATTTTCAACTCAAATCGTCTGAAACTTATAACTTAGCATAAACACACTAAGCAAAACCCATTTCAATCAAAAAAATCTTAAAATGTTGACTTTTGATTTTGTGCTTTTTCCATAGAAACAATTAATGATTTAAAAAAAAAGCCGCACCCGTGACGGATATATGTAGTATGCCAAAAAAATCACAAATAATTCGTGGAATAAACGTTCGCGAGTATATTACCGTATTTGTTGCGGTTCTTGAGATATTTTGATTTTTTGTTCGGCTCCATACATTTTTTTTGAAAAAAATCATAACTCTACTATTTTCAACTCAAATCGTCTGAAACTTATAACTTAGCATAAACACACTAAGAAAAACCCATTTCAATCAAAAAATCTTAAAATGTTGACTTTTGATTTTGTGCTTTTTCCATAGAAACAATTATTGATTTAAAAAAAAAAAGCCGCACCCGTGACGGATATATGTAGTATGCCAAAAAAATCACAAATAATTCGTAGTATAATCACCTGCGAGGATATTACCGTTTATATCGCGGTTCTTGAGTAATAATGTTTTCTTGTTCCTGCTCCATACATTTTTTTTGAAAAAAATTCGTAACTCGACAATTTTCATTTCAAATCGTCTAAAATTCATAGGTTACCATAACAATGCCTGGCAAAACCTATTTCAATAAAAAAAACACAAAAATAACAACTTCGGTTTCTATGTATTGAGAGCCGAATTTCAGCCCACAGTGGGCCCCTTTAGAGTTTTTTGGTGAATAGATAGAGTTCCCTATTCTGAGCAATACAAACGCCATTTCACCGTATGACCTAAAATCTTCCCTTGAATTACGAAAACTTATAGAAAAGGTATATTTTTCATCCCAAATTGGGATATCGTGTACGCCCTGAAAAAGGAGCCATTTTAGCTGCTGTTTTAGTTAATACAGTTTATACTAAATAAACTATATCTATTTTGACCCGAGGACCCTTTAGTCTAGACACTAAAATACTAGTCCGCTGACCTACAATTGAGTGACTTGACCCAATAAAAGGCCTTAAAATTTTAGGTCACCTATCAATTAAAACTTCAACTCATAAATAACCTTTTAAAATGTATATTTAGGTTAGGTTAGGTTAGGTTAGGTTACCTATAATATTTGTGACATTCTCTAAGTGTCTCTAGGACTCTGGCAAAATTTCAATGTATATTAAATAGTATATTTCACACTTCGCACATAATTATACACGGTGGACTTATCGTTTAGTAACGTCGCAGTTTCGATTTTAAAAACATTCGTGCGCTGATTGTGAACATGGTAACATAATTAAAAAAAAGTGATCATAATATTTCACTATCTTTTTCGAATAATGAAGTGTTTCCTAATCCTTTTATACTTGTGTAGGTAAGAACACTTGACAAATAGTTTTTTTGACCAAATCAAAAGCAACTAGATAGAAAAAATTGCAAGTCAAATACAAACTTATAAAAATAGCATTTAAAGTTAAATTTTCAGCATCAAAACAACACAAGCGAGCCAAATCAATATTGAATCGATACCATCAAGCTATAGAGACAAGTATAAAGTAGAATCTCCAACATGGATAGGAGTGGACAGTTACGCCGGTTTCATTCCAGTCAAAAAGGAGTACGATTCGAGGCTCTTCTTCTGGTATTTTCCGACAAGAAATGCCGGTGATGACACGCCGTGGATAATATGGCTGCACGGAGGACCGGGAGTGTCGTCTTTAGTAGCCATTTTTGAAATAAATGGCCCCTTTACTATAAGTGGTGATAAAGGTATAGGTATACAATTAGTGTGTGTGTGTGATTATCATTGTCAGGCGACAATTGTCAGTTGATATGGCATCTGTAACGTTTATTACGAACGTTGCCCTTTGAAATTGAAATGTGACGTTCCACTTATTGTACCGTAAAATGGGGTGAGTAGGGTCAAAACTGAAATTCAAACCTCGATAACATTTTATTTCTACATATGAAAACTGAATGGTGTGTACTTATTATAATAAGTGTTCCGGACGTTTGTATTTTAGTTTTTATTTTATTATGGGTAGTTCCATTTCATAACTTTGACGATAAAGAGGAAAACCCACCTCACCCCGTAGTGCCTAGTATTTCAAGTGAGAGGGGTTTTCATACAAAGGTGGTTTTGGAAGATTGTTGGATCGATTTTTTATTATTATGCGTATTACTAAAGCTCCATTTTAAATTGGAATATTTTGTAGCAGTAGCCTTAAAATCCCTTCTCACCCCCCTCTCAAGCCTTCTCTCCCCATTCATAACCCACCTCTCCCCGCGAAACCTACTCACCCCGTTTTACGGTACCTTATGGCGGTCGGCGCTTACATCGCGTAGTAGGTACCGCATTAGTATTGAGTCGCCACTAATAATGGCGTAAGCTGACCGCCATAAGGTACCTTTCGTAGTGGAATTTCACAACGTACGCATAAATATGCACAAATGAGCATAAGTGAATCCTTTCAAGCAGTCAGATTTGTACACACCTCTATTATATTCACAGTGCATTTGAGGAATTCTTCATGGACGAACGACTACTCAGTATTGTACATTGACAATCCTGTCGGTGCTGGCTTCAGCTATACATGCAACGACAAGGGGTATACGAGCAGTGAGGACGAAGTAAGTATGCCTACGCCGCGACACCAACCAACTTGACAATTCATACTAGAACAAATTAAATTATTTTCAGTAAATATTTTAATTTGTTATTATTTCGAGTAGTCACACTACTATATAAATTATAAACTGAAATAAATGTCATATACTCAGAAAAAATGACCCAAGCCTCTAGTGCCCCAGGCTCTAGTGTTCCAGCCTGGGGCACTAGAGGCTTGGGTCACTTTTTCTGAGTATATGACATTTATTTCAGTTTATAACTTGACAATTGTCATCTGACACTGACGATTTCCTGTATATTTCTGGGTCGGTAAGTAACGACGATATCTAGCATCAACTTGTTGGACAATTGCCACCGTGGTGAAACGCCGTGGGTTTATTAACTTATCTCACTTTACCATTAAATAGGACAGCTTGTTTTTTTAATCACCTGCAATAATTTACGGTGTACATTAATAGGTCATACTGAACTACTTTTACTATGGAAAATACTGTATTTATAATTGTAGGTAGGCGAACAGCTGCTGGAATTCCTACGGCAATTCCTGGCAATATTTCCTGAGCTGCGTCAGCGGCCACTGTTTGTCGCAGGCGAGTCGTATGCGGGCAAATACGTTCCTACACTAGCTGCGGCCTTGCATAGGAGCAGACGTGAGCCCGCCCACCAAGTCAATCTGAAGGTATGACTAATGAAAGCCTTATTGCAAGGATTTAAGGACTAGGCCAGAGCACGCTAGCTGCGAATGCGTAGACGCAGTAGACGTGCATGTGCGTTAAATTGTTGGAGCCGTGCACGCACACGTCACGCAAGCTGTGTGCAGTCCTCAGGCACAACACGTCTGGAAAGTGTATTCTTTATTAGAGTTAGACCAAGATAAGTCTGTAGCGATTTTGATAGCCTACACTGTGCAAGTGTTATTTAAAAAGTAAAACTTCAATGAAATTATGATGTATGAATAACGCCTGCACATTCTGTGCAATTTGGCGCACGGTCTCTCTACGTACTAGGCTAATAGGTATGATTTGCCAAATATGTCTTTACACTAATTAATTATTTGACGTAAATTCCAGGGTGTGATGATAGGCAATGGGCTGATCGATCCGCGAAGCATGATGCACTACACAGACTTGTGTCTCGTCCTCGGCCTGTTGGACGACCAACAGGGTACAGTCCTGAGGAAGTTGGAGACGGACGCCGTAAAACTCCTTGATGCTGGACGAATGGTAGATGCGTCTAATGTACGTACCTTCAGAGTCCATTTAAGTGAAATTCACACAGATTTCCAAGTGAGGAATTGCCACGATTAACGTCGTATTTTCATAGAATTTAGACGGTTAGACATTTGGTGGCATTGTCAAACTCCTATCTCTACTCTTTTATGTCTAGAGTCCGCCCGAGGCGTCCGACAGTTCGTTTTCTCTTCTGTCGGACTCGGCAGGATACGGACGGACCGTTCTATAATGAGTCATCCTTTACTCGTAATACATCCGTCCGTATTAGTCTGAGTCCGGTTTTCTCACAGTATTTTTCTTATTCAAAGAGCTGTTAAGGCTGTTAATAAAAATCTGCTGTATTAACTATATTTAGATTAAATTTAATGTTTAAAATACATTTCAGAAATTCAACGAGACCATAGAATACATCAAAAGGCACAGCGGCGTCAGTTTCTTGAACTTCAACAAAGACGGAGCAGCTGTGTACACGTTTCTGGACTTGCTGAATAAACCTGACGTCAGGCAAAGCCTGCACGTTGGCAACGCGACGTTCAACGTCAACAACCAGCTGGTTTACGAGAGGATGCTGCCGGATTTTATGAATACAACTAAACCTTTCGTGGAAGAGTTGCTTGAACATTACGGGGTGCTTTGTTATAGGTATGTGTAAGAAGAGAAGAGAGTTCCCTCTTTTTGTATTAATTTCATAAATCTATAGATAGAATTTGTTCTATTAAGCGGAAGCGAGGCTTTAACTGATTTTTTTTTAATTTTGCCGAAAAAAACTTACAAGTACCGTGAGCGTGGCTCACTCCTCGCGTCACTACAAGTACCTACATGCGGCCCATACCAATTTTGGTGTCTTACCATAGTAGTTGCCGTCCCGTCACCGCTATGAAACGGACGCCTGCTCGCGCTTGCGCTACCTAGCGGTCATATTTGTCATAGTGTCGTCGTAATAGACGCGTTTTGTTAGAGAGTGAATCTTCTGTACCTAATTAGTACTATTATTTATTTATTCTGTGGTAATGCAGAAGTCTAAAAATCAAAGTAGGTATGGCGTAGCATGCATTACAGCCCCAAAAGTCAAAAATAGGCGCTCTTGCCCCATGAGACTTTTAGTCACAACATCAATCTGATTTCGATGGCTTTGACGTATCAACACTTACACCTTACACTTCAGTGGGCAGTTCGACGTGATCTTGCCGTACTGGGGGTCGAAACACACGTATGCTTCGCTACAGTGGTCTGGTCGAAGTGAATACGACGAAGCCCCACGGACGCAGATGAAAGACGATACGGGTCGTGTGGTGGGGTAAGAATTTTTCTATTCCAAAGTTTGATTGAGTGTAAGGCCTGAGTGGACGCTCGAAGCGGAGCGTTCGGCGGGGCGTGCAGCGTGGCGTCGGGCTCACAAGTAAGTAATTTGAGCAGCGTGCACTAAGGCCGTTCCTATACATTTGCATTTGTTTAACATGCACGCCGCACGCCCCGCCCCGCTGTACGCCCAACTCGAACGTCCACTCAGGCCTTACACTTATACTTACACAGAGTTGAAACACTCGAGACTGTTAAGAGGAAAAGGGACGACTGCCTCTCCATAGAATAGTAGTCTTCATTTTCCTCTCTAGATATTAACATTACAGTCTGATTTATAAAACTAGGAATACTAGGATGCTATTTGAGTCGTCAAATTAACAGAACACGGCTAAATTATAGAAAGTAGAAAATACTGTAAACTTTTTCGAAAGGTAAGCTTTGAACATTTCAGTCTCGGAATTCTTATCACATTTTATTATTACCTATACCTACTTTGGTAATATGTTTAGTTAGTTACCCTCAAAGTGATTCTTTTTCTGTGTCATAAAAATATGTACTACACATAAGTTTCGTACAAATCGTACATAAATAGCAAATCAGCACAAAAATCGTGCAAAATCGGTTCTATCAAAATCGGCTGTGTGAAAACGTTATAGTCAGGCAAACTTCATTACGCGTATCTGGGGGCACGGCAGTGCCCCCGCCAAGTCGAGCGCGAAGCAAACAATGCCGTACCATCCTTTACTGGAACCATTTCGCCGCATTTTCAGGCCCCTATTTGAGAACCTCTGGATAAGACCAGAACGCAGAAATTTTCGTCATCCAGTAAGCTGTAATCACATACTTAAAATCCAAAATTTTAAGTCTGTAGGTCATTTAGTTCCGAAGTTAAGCGAAAGCAAAGTTTCGCATTTATGACACTCATTCATTCACTTACTCATGATCATCAGAATAGAATTAGTACTTCCCATAAACTCAGAGAGCTGAAATTTGGTACAGAGATAGGGTTTAATGGCCACATAAAGGATAAACCTAAAAATATTACAATATCAGTCACGTTTTAAAGATCTAAGAACTGCATAAGTATGTTTGTAATCCCATATAAATATATGATATTACAAAGTTACTGTTGCAGTTCCTACAAATAGTAGGTAAAGGTACATTACGATGTAAGATGTGAGTATGAATAAAGATATGTTTAGTTATGATATGTGTATACATAGTATGGGTACGAGTACCCGAAAAGAAGGACTGCCTACAAAAAGAGATGAGATCCCATCAAAAACATTACATGTAAAAAGGTGCAAGTCTCGCAACGCTTTTACTACAAAAAAGTTTTGAGATGTAATGTGAAACCAAGTCGGTTAGTGCCAGGGGGTGTTAAAACCGTATCAATAAGATATCTTTAATTTGTAATACATATAATGACTTGGCAATCGGACATAATGCTTTACTCGTACCGTACTCGTAAATATGCAATTAGCGCTAGCGTTATGTCCAATTAGAATTATTTTTAATAGGTGACGATGATCCTTTTGTCATTATGCAGCCATGCGATGGCCAAGTCATTATACGTATTACAAATTAAAGATATCTTATTGATACGGTTTTAACACCCCCTGGTACTGATTAAAATAACCGACTTGGTTTCACATTACATCTCAAAACTTTTTTGTACTAAAAGCGTTGCGAGACTTGCACCTTTTTACATGTAATGTTTTTGATGGGATTTAATATTCTTTAACATAATTATTTGTAAACTGTTTAGACGGCAACGGTTTCACTCACTTAGATGGGCGAGTGCACGAAGGGCAGCCGCCGTGAGCACTCGAGCCTGCGGAAGGACCCCCGAAGAGCCCGAAATATGTCGCCAATAGCAACTAAAAACCTAAGTGAGTGAAACCGTTGTCGTCTAAACAGTTTAAAATATATCTCACGAAAGTTTAATTTCGTTAATTATTTATATTTCAAAATAATGCATTGGTATAAATTGGTTGTTACAGTTACAGGAAGAGCGGCGGGCGGTTCACCGAAGCGTTAATACGGGGAGCTGGCCACATGGCCCCGAAAGACAAGCCTCTTGTGGTCAAAGCCATGATCGACGACTTTATACGCGAATATAGCAAATCAGTTACTTCTTGACAAATTTTAAATAGGCATTAAACGAGTATTAAATAATAGAAAACCTATAGATATAAATACTTCTTCTTCCTCGCGTTGTCCCGGCATTTTGCCACGGCTCATCGGAGCCTGGGGTCCGCTTGGCAACTAATCCCAGTAATTGTCGTGAGCACTAGTTTTTACGAAAGCGACTGCCATCTGACCTTCCAACCCAGAGGGTAAACTAGGCCCGTATTGGGATTAGTCCGGTTTCCTCACGATGTTTTCCTTCACCGAAAAGCGACTGGTAAATATCAAATCATATTTCGTACATACGTTCCCAAAAACTCATTGGTACGAGCCGGGGTTCGAACTCGCGACCTCCGGATTGCAAGTCGCACGCTCTTACCGCTAGTCCACCAGCGCTTTTTAGAGCGCTATAGAGAGAAATACTTAAAATTATCTAATTTCTTCTTCTTCAAAAGAATACCCCAGAAGGTCCGTCTGCGGCATTGACCCTACCGCGTTGCCTTATGAACTAATTTCCCTATTAGTCAGTAATACGGTCAAGGAGGTCATCATAATATGCTATCAATACTCATCATTCGCTTGCCCTTGTCCTTGTCCCATTCACTTGGAATCGGCGCAGCATGTCTTTTCTTCCATACTTCTCTATCGCCCGTCATCTCATCGTTCACTTGCCTTCATATCATCTCTCACACAGTCCATACACCTTTTCCTCGGTTTTCCTCTCCTCGTACTTTCCTCCACATTCATTCGTAATACCTTTCTCGTCATATAACTTTCATCCATACTATCTATACTGCATAGGTACCTACCACCTACAGTGAACTAACGTGGACGTTTGCAGTAATGAAGAATTATTTTTGAAAAGCGTGTAACCATTCTTTAGTCAACACCCTGCAATCCATCGTGGCTAATTGGAAAGTCCAGCTACTTTACAACGTTATGCTCTACTTTTAATATTGGCGAATTAATCAGAAATCGTATGAAAGCCGTTTTTAAAAGAAGCTAACTGTACATGTACTTATCATCATCATCATCATAACTTAAGAGCTTTGCTCTTGTCGGTGGAGTAATCGCCAATCATTCCTTTCTTGTGCCAGTCTTTTAATTTCCTCTACGACGTATCATTTTTTATTTGGCTAAGATAAGTTATTCTAGGTTTCCCTTCTTCTCTTGTCTTTTCAATCCTGCCTTCCAAGATGTTCAGGAAAATTTTTTCTCTTGTTTTTTCAATCCTGCGTGCCAAGATGTTCAGGAAAAACTTGTCACTTAACATTGTCAATTTTGCTTCCCATGCTTTCAGCCAGTTATTCATACATCCATTAATAAATTACCTATGTGAATGTAAACACACTCCATGATAAGCCGAAAAGCTAATTGAAATGACGTATTCCACGAAAACGCAGTATGATTCAATTTGCATAGCATTAAATGTTAAAGTGACTTCCGTGACTATTTATAATTTATGCAGCAGAATATGGACAGAAATGGCTAACAATTTTTGGGTGGAACTTTTAAATTTGTATTCATGTTACAGCCTCTCCACTCAACTTTTGTGGATTATAATGTACTTAACACGGTAATATAGGTACCTAATGTAGCAGCGTACCCTGTTAACTATGTACAGTTTTCGCTCCTATGGACGTTAGTTATACAGCTTGTGGGCATGTACAGTCGCCATCGGATATATCAAAGCGGGTCACAAATATCTGAACATGCCTGTATTGTCAGGGCGTTAGAGTGCGTGTTTAGATATTGTGAGCACCTTGGCCGCTCCGATATATATGTACCTATTTGATTATACTATTATTTACCTATTTGATGGCGACTGTATGTAGGTAATGGTTTTGTCATAAGGTAGGTTAGGTTAGGTAGGAGTAAGGTAGGAGTAAGTGAATAAAAGGAGTAAGTTACTTTTCATGTAGATAAGGGTTAATTAAGAAAATTAACCTTTATAACTTTTGGGTATGTCTACAGGAAAAACGGAACACAGTTTTGTGTTTGACCCATTTATATACAAATTCAAATTTTTACAAGCAGAAACGTCTGCGAACGCCCATCCAACGAGTAAGTAAACCCATTTATATAGGTACAGTTAAAACATGCTAATCCTCTGAAATATGTAGTTATAGAAAACAACAATAAGCTTTTTCTCCTAGTTTTAACTAATTAGGTAATTAGTGAGGGAGCGCATGTTTATGCAACAAATTCTGTAATTTATCAATTTACGAGTATCCATTAATTACATTAACGGCGAAAACGCTGACTCACCTAAAAGCCGAAGATAATCAAGTGACGTACCTACTACACCTACGTGTTAGGTGTACAGGGTGCCTGTGATTTTGGGGCTTAAATAAAAGCATCACCACAAATTATATAATAGTTCTCATCACTTCTCCTACTCAAAGTAAAATATTTTGGTCTTAAACTTTTTAAATAAACGCGCAAATTGGTACACGTTTTTTGTTCAAAAGTAGATATTTAGTTCCATGTTGGCCTATTTTTTAACTTAGCTTTATCAGAAGTGTAACACATTCATTGCCACCCAGCCAAACAAGACATCCGCGCCAGGCCACAAAAATGTCTTTATACCTATAAAGGTGTAGTGCCACGATCCCGACTATCGCGTCGTCAGGCCTGGGAACGGCATCATAAAATACCCGATAGTCGTATCGTAATCCTGCCACATGATTATTTGATAAATATTTATATTGGTCCATGGTTTTAAGCCCCTTGTTAAAAGCTCCCAGTATAATGTAAGCCTCACGCTCTCCCCTCTAAAGGATTAAGATAACACCGTACCGATAAAACATTTTGGCAGGAAGCCTCATTGTTTGTTTGCATATAATTATAATAAAACTGATATTGTTACTAGGAGTAGGTAAGATAACCGTTAAGGATTCGATACACGTTCAAAACTAAGCTCTGGGGCCTTACCATGATGTCCTTATGACGTGACGTGTAGTACCTAAGAACTTAGGTACTACACGTCACGGCACGGGTTAGGTAAGAACTTATACTGCCTGTTGTCTCTTCCACAACCGCCACTCACTTTAATTTTTATTGTTTAACATTATATTTATTAAGTTTTTGTAGTCTAGTTAAGTCGTTAACCACGTCCCACGTTTTGTTGTGTTTTGCTAATGTTATAATAATGGTATGTCTTTTAATTTTTCTTTTTTATAATGTGTGCTTTTTTATAATTTCGTGCTGTAAAAGATCATGGCCCTGACGGAAGACCAGCGCTAGCCTAACCAGGCTAGCACCAAGCTGAGTCGGGACCATTTCGTGGCTATTATGTTGTTGTGTTACATGTTGTTTTCTTTTATTTTTGTCACGAATAAACGCTCTCTATTCTCTATTCTATTCTATTCTTATTGCGATTCTGTTTAGGACCTAAAATGAATTGCTAAGGGACGGAGTTATGCGACTTATATAGCTCCGTCCTTTAGCAATTCAGTTTAGGTCCTAAACAGAATCGCAATAAGGACATCATGGTAAGGCACCAGGGGCCTTATTCGACATGCCACTTTTGACGTCGCATGTTGAAGTTCATTTGAATCTGAACAATCATGGGTTGTCGAATAGGTAAAGTGTGTCACCTGTCAGTGAATCTCATGTAAACAAATCATTTCATCGCTAGACTTGGTTGTCTATTGGTATGGCCGCCATGTTTGGATTTATGACATTTAAAAGGGGATTCTATGGCATAGAGTAAACTGCATTTCTATTTTCTATAGTTTTTTGATTCCCCTACTCGACGCAAGATGGAGTTAACAGTCAAATTTCGATCTTGGCGTTATAAAAATAAACCGCAAGAACATGACATGCAGTTGCGTTGGTGTAGATCTATCATGAAAACGAATATATGACAATTGTCCAGAATTAAAAAAAACTTGACAATAAACATACAGCAATACATATACCACTAAATGTCAAAAAGAAAACAGATTTAGTATAATTACTAGGTAACAAATTATATATAAAGTTTAAATTTTAAACCAATCGTCGTGGGTCCTAACCCCGGCTCTTAGCAATGAACTCTTGTAACTTGTGTGAAAAATATCATTTGATATTACACCAATTACTTTATGGTGAAGTAAAATATCATGAGTCATGAGGTAGACGGAGTAGCCAGTAGCCACAATAAGCTATATTTTTGTCCTCTGGGTTAGATGGCAGTGAAATAGGGAGAGATAGTGAAGAATGCGGCAAAATAAGCATTTATTGTGTTGTTAGTAGTTAGTAGACTAGTTTTTTTTTCTAAAAATGAAAATTGACGCAACAGCAAGCTCATAGCCCCCTATGAGCCAGTCTGTTAGGTGCAGGCTTAAGGGCTAATCCCGGGGGAAGCGGAGCGTCGGCGACTAGCTGGTGCATCTGCTTATTAACCTCTTCTCACTTTTACCTCAGGTCCTTTGATTAATAAATTAAGGTAAAATTCGTAAGAACTAGTGCCTGTGTCATATTCTAAATTGGACGCTATGCCTAATTAGTTGTTATAAATTAAATACAATAATTATTTATTTAATTAAATTTATAACAACGCAACGTAGGGTTATTCATGATGAATTTTAATGGCTTATATAAGACAGCGGTCGTATATTGCCTCAGAAATTTGGATTTTGTCAGTTTGAATGAACAGCAAACTGGAGACATTGAGATTAATTTTAAACTTATTATTTTAGGTGTTCGTAACAAATATGGTATTGACAGACATTGACGGAAAATCGCGAAAACCCGGCCAGGTGCGTCGGACCACGCAAAACGGAGGAGGATTCCATACTTACTTCTTCTACTATGTATCCATATGCCAAAATAGCAACAAAAAAGCCGAACAAAAATACCGTTTCTTCGCAGCACTAGATTTCAGTCCTTTTTTTAGAAAAGTAATATGTTTAGGTACATAATATATATATATATGTAAGTAATTTTGTTATGTGAAACTTATATGTTGTGTTACGAGACTTACGAGTAGGTAACTTTAAACTTTAACAGCCTAACAGATCCCAATAAGGCCTAGTTTACCCTCTGGGTTGGAAGGTCAGATGGCAGTTGCTTTCGGAAAAACTAGTGCCTACGCCAATCCTTGGGATTAATTGTCAAGCGAACAATAGGTTCTCATGATCCGTGGCAAAATCGAGATAACGCGAGGAAGAATAACTTTGTCACAAGAATATTTGGCCAAATATAAATCCTTACTCTCGTGTATTTGACCTACCTACTCGTATTGAGTCGTATTTTGCCACCTAGTAGCCTCGAATTGGTTGTTATATGTGGCTTTCCATAAATTAAGGGTCCTTATGCTTCAATAAGGACGTTTTCATGGGGTCCCGTTGTTTCCCATAAAGTTTTAAGTCATAATAGATTTGTTTTATGGCAATCCTGAAAAGTGACGCGTTTCTGAACCAAATGAATTATGACTAACGAAAATTCGAGCAAACAATACATTATGGCTTAAAACTATTTGGGAAACAATAGAGACCCCGTTTTCATCTGAAGTTGCAATAGAAATTGAAAAAGCCACATTTTTCAAGCTTTTACTTAGTTTCATCTGTCCCGTTGGTTGTCTGTCTGTTCCAATGTGGTTCCAATCAAATCATGCAAATTAAATCCCAACAAAAACATAAATGTGAAATGAGAGCCAAGTTCAATATTCAGAATACGTGTCGTTGTTGACTCGCCGACAAAAGAATTGAGATCTATATGGGTGCCAAGTTCTGTGCTGTGTAGAAAATCCTGAAATTATAAAGGATTTGTCTTGGCAGCAGCAGTTTGCCTAAGCTGAAAAGGAGACCCTCGCTAACGCGCGGTTAATTGTCAAAAAGTTTCAGTTTCACATTTTTTCTTTTGTATACGCCTTATAGTCTACTTTCATTCCAAATATCAAGTTTCTAAGTAATCTAGAAGTGGGTTAGGTTTTTGGTCTATAAGTATTTTTTTTTTCCATCGATATATCAATAATTTCCAGTTTTCAGATTTTTCCCTCTATATGCACCTAATAGTCTACCTTGATGCCAAATATCAAGTTTCTAAGTCATCTAGAAGTGGGTTAGGTTTTTGGTCTATAAGTATTAATTATTTTTTTCCATCGAAATATCAATAATTTCCAGTTTTCACATTTTTCCTTCTATATGCACCTAATAGTCTACTTTGATGCCAAATATCAAGTTTCTAAGTGATCTAGAAGTGGGTTAGGTTTTTGGTCTATAAGTATTAATTATTTTTTTTCCATCAAAATATCAATCATTTCCAATTTTCACATTTTTCCTTCTATATACACCTAATAGTCTACCTTGATGCCAAATTTCAAGTTTCTAGGTCACCTGGAAGTGGGTTAGGTTTTTGATCTATATGTCAGTCAGTCACAAAAATGCCGGTTTTTAAACGTTAATTTATCAATAACCGTTTGAGCTATGTTTATGAAATAGTGTATTTTGAACAAGCTAAGGGACTTGAATACATGTGCCAAATTTCATGTGTGTAGGTTAAGTAGGTTTCAAGTTGTGAAGGGGTCAAAAGTAGCTCGAAATGGTTCGTGTAATATTACACACGGTTGCTGCGTCGCCAGTTCCTTTTTCTTTGAACTTGGCTGGACACGCTACCGCGTGTCTAGTTTGACCCACTTCTCGGGTGTTCAATGAAGCTGAAAATTTACATAAGTACATAATATGTAATATGGGTGACAATACAATATTTTTATGGTTACCATCGAGCTGATCTGATGGTGATGATACAGACAGTGGTCTTTTAAGTCTTTTTAACTTTGTGATAAAACAACGCAACTTAATTATATTTGAAAATATTTAAAGAAAAATACAGTCAGAAATTAGAAATTTTGTTATCTAACCTCTCTATCACTCTTGCATATTCGAGCGATAAAGCAGGCAAATAGCTGAGTTTCGATTTTCGCACTTCCCGATAGGCCCCTTTGTAAACAAACCGCCTTGATGTGTCTATGTCAAATTATTAATTGTCTGTGAAAACTTGTTAAAAAAAAGTTTAAAACAAAGGCGTAGGCAAAGAGTAGTATAATATGTATATAGCTGGTCAACCAAATCTTGTCAGTAAAAAAAGGCACGAAATTCAAATCTTCCATGGGACGATTTCACTGGGGACGATATCCCTTCGCGCCTACATTTTTCAAAATTGCCGCCTTTTTCTACTGTCAAGATCTGGTTGACCAAGTATACCTATATAGCGCTGGCGGTACACCGAGAAATTCAGTAAAATGCTGCAAATGATGTTAAAGGTATGAAAATCGGTACGATTGATCTGTAGAACATTTGAAACAATTTGACCCGAAGCACCAACAAATAAAAAAAAAACGAGAGGAGTTATGACGTCATCTTTTTTTGTAAGGAATAAAAAAATATTGTTTAAAAACCTATCATGTTTGGTATTAAACGAAAGGGCTTTCTGAGCCGATTCCAAACATATATCACATCATTACATTTCAGTATTTTTTTTTTTAATTATAATATAAATAATTTTCAAAACATACCAATTAAGTTTGGGTTTCTCCAGATACAATACGGTAAGTTTTTTTTGTAAAATATACCTCTAATCTTATACCTAATATCCTCATATCTAACCCTAATAAAGCAATTTTGAAATTATATACATTTAGGTTTTTTTTATTTTTCAATTTTACATAGTGTGATCTATGAATCTCTCAATTAAATATTTAAAAAGAAAGCATAAAATTAATATATAACGGTTTTTTTCAGAAAGTCGCTTATATCTCGGAATCTATAAGTCGTAGTGAAAATTGTCTATGTAATAATTAAGAAAGAATTAACCGAAAAAACTCACCTTTAACGTCCCCCCTTTCCCGAGTTCTCCACCCCCCACTCATCAGAACTTTTTCTTACTTAAAGCTTAGATATTACCAAAGGAACATGTAATAGTATTTTATGCAACTGTTGTTTAAGAGAGGTCAAAAAAGGCGAGTGGCGTGAGTAACAATAACAACAAACAACAACCGAAAATTGTTAATAAAGACGCCACTAGTATTTTTTGACTCAGTTAAACAACGTTGCATACAATACTTTTTCTACGACCAAGCACTTACTTTGAAATGCAATGAAATAATAATAAAAATGGATGATGATGATTGTTTCATGTCCTAATGTGATAGGTTGTTCAGTGCGTGGGATTCTTAAGGGGAACGAAAATTTTATTATTTTTGCGCTACGACGCACGGTTTAGGAGATACAGCCCTATAAATATTTTTCTTCCTCTTTTTCTTTTTTTTTCTTTTTTTTTTCTTTTTTTGTGTTTTTTAAATCTTACTTAGGGGTTTCTTAAAGGGGAACGAAAATTTGATTATTTTTGCGCTACGACGCACGGTTTAGGAGATACAGCATTATAAAGTTTTTTTTTGTGTTTTTTAATCTCTTTTTTGTGTTTTTTTTTAATATGAATTAGGGTTTCTTACAGAGGAATGAACATTTTAATATTTTTGCGCTACGACGCACGGTTTAGAAGATACAAAAAAAATTATGGTATTGTATCTGGAGAAGCCCAAACTTGGTATGTTTTGAAAACTATTTTTATTATAAATTATAATTTAAACAAAATGACTGAAATGTAACTATGTGATATATTTTTAGCATTGGCTCAGAAAGCCCTTTCGTTTAATACCATACACGATAGGTTTCTAAACATTTTTTTTTATTTCATACAAAAAAACCTGACGTCATAACTCCTCTCGTTTTTTTTATTTGTTGGCGCTTCGGGTCAAATTGTTTCAAATGTCCTAAAGATCAATCGTACCGATTTTCAGACCTTTAACACCATTTGCAGCATTTTACTGATTTTCGCGGTGTACCGCCAGCGCTAGAAGTGGGCAGCAAAGAGTAGTATAATATATAGAACAGTCGGCAGTCAACGTTTGTTCCTAATAAATATAACATTGATGAATCAAGGCGGTTTGTTTAAAGAGGGCCTGCCGCGATACCAATTTCGTTATCTGCCACCATTAAATTTCGCTCGTATATGCAAGAGTGATAGAGAGGCAGATAACGAAATTTCCCCCCACCCCCCTTTGGATGGTTCTTGTTTGAGTTATAATGTCACTGTATTGAGGACTCAACCTTTCCATTTTTAAAGTGTTTTTATATCGACATGACACTGGCTACTGTAGTAAATGCCAAAAAAGAAAAAAAAAACGCTGTCATAGTAATCGTCAATCGAAATAAACAACGTAATATCCAAGAAAAATTTGCAAAATAGTATATGATAAATATGTAAAACATCATTAATTATCGAATTAAGATTACATACAACTTTGTGTAAAAAAAATTGAGGCAATTATACAGCCCGATTATACGGGTTACATTTTGAAAAAGATGATTATCTTGGAAAGAAGAGCAAATATACATAGGTGAACATAATGGTGAACAAAGGTATAGTAAAATAGGTAGGGACATAATTCAGGGTTTGCTTGTCTGGTCCACGCATGCTGTACCTATCACGACCACGGCACGGCCGTCTCCTGCTAACTTTTCGCTATAATAGTAAAATCATAGGTCTAATACCTATGATTTTAATATTATAGCGAACAATATTTCATGTTCATGATCTCGAATTTAAGACTTTAGCTTAGATTTATGGCGTGCGGCCTAACGCGCGTTGCCTCTATGAGGAGCTGTCAAAGCGCTTTATATCTGTATGCTTTTGATGATGCGGATCAGCATTCTTATCCAGCGGGGCAAGCGGCCAGCCTGCAGAAGGGCACCCTACCGCACTTGGTAGGTCACTACACTCACTACCAGGATTTAGGGCTAATAATTTATTTATAAGTTTTAATACCTTTAAACGAGCAATTCTTGTATATTTATTTATTTATTTATATGTATATATATTTCGGGGATCTCGGGAACGGCTCTAAACGGATTTAGATGAAATTTGCTATATGGAGGTTTACGGGGGCGCAAAATCGATCTAGCTAGGTTTTATCTCTGGGAAAACGCGCATTTTTGGGTTATTATATGTTTCCAGAGCAAAACTCGGTCTCCCAGACATTAAGTTTTTAATTTAAGTGTTTTTATCATGTTTCATATTTAAACTTACAGATGTGAATCACCAGCAGAGTTTTTGGAGAGGTGTGGTTTTCTTATTTCCTGTTACCAACCTGAAACACCATACCTACCTAAATATCAGAAAATAATAAAGTGAAGAAAATTAAATAAAGTTGAATGCTTAAAAACTTTAATGTTTTATTAAAATTAAACGAAAAAAAATGTGTAAACTGAAATAGATCTAATTTTTTTATTTGTAGTTGAATAACATATATGTATTTAATCTCCTTTAATTAAAAATCATCTCTGAGTAGATACATATTAAACAATAGGTACTTTTAGGTCTTGGTAGTAATGTTAGGTCTTATGACCTACTGTATTTGACTATATTACTTACCAAGACCGGAGCCTAACCTGTCAGTCACCAACTATTTTGATGCTCTTTGTAGGTAGCATCAAAATAGTTGGTGACTGACAAAGTTACCAAGTTACTAAGGTAGTAGGTACCTATATAGTAGGTAGCAGTAGCGCAATATTTAGTCAAAATATTTTGACTAATTTAGATTATTTTTATGCCAAAAAAGTAATACAAGCTATTCATGTTCCACTTAGTAATAAAATACGGACTTTTCTGAATATGTGGTTTACGAAATGTGTTAAGGTACAACTTGTGGTTTATTAACGTGGTTTAGAAATAGGCAGCTTGAGTTGAGAGAGGTGATGAGTAAATTGTTTCATTTTTTTACGATTTTGAGCGTTTATAGGAGAATGTGTGGAGCAAGCATTATTTGACGTGTAGGTGTGGGTTCAACAAAAAGATCGCTTGTCAATAAGGCATTCTTGCTGTTAAAATTCAATTATTAATAGCCTTTATCGACCATCAGCAATGTAGTCCCTTTTTGATTGATGGAAATTGTCACGTAAGTTCCACTACTCGCCGCCGCATCGCCTACAGCGCATTCGTTAGTCTATCGCTCACAAGATGTCATTAATTCATGTAAACTTACGTACTGAAAAAAAAAAGTTTTACTCTTTGCTATAAATTACCCTTTCGCACGTCAAAAACTCCAAGATGGAGCCGAAGGTCATAGAGAAAAAAGTCTACATTTGGAATCATTACTTGTCAAAATTTGACATTAGCAATCCACAGTTAGGTGACAACCAAACCAAACCATTATAAACCTTAAAGTAATAATAAAACAAAGTTGTTTTTTGTTAAATTATTGTTTGTACCAAATGAACTTCAGCACTTGATGAACTTCAAATGAACTTCAACAGTTGAATTTCAAATGACGCGAAATTTGACAGTTGCACATGTCGAATAGGGGCCCAGAGGACACTACCTAAACATATGC
This sequence comes from Cydia amplana, assembly GCF_948474715.1. Lineage (NCBI taxonomy): Eukaryota > Metazoa > Arthropoda > Insecta > Lepidoptera > Tortricidae > Cydia > Cydia amplana. Next base: position 34,935,204 of record NC_086096.1, on the reverse strand, counting down.
AATATTTCCAATGTTTAAGAAAGGAAAGGTATGGTAAACCGTCCAATACTACGACTATAGTCCACAACTTTGTATATGATTTGAAAAAAAAAACAGGAAAACAATGTGTTTATTCTGCAGAAAAGTTTTAATTCTATGTGGAAACTGGCTCCCATAATCGTCACTCACTCCCAGTCGTTCCGTTTATATCTGTCAAAATAGAATAAGTGTTTTAGCGAACCGGCTTGAGCCTTTTCAAATTTCGAAGTTCATAAGTTATCAGACGATTCCGCAGATATTCATACATTGTTACAGATATAGTGCATAATTATTTTCCATAGAATTTTCACGGAAACATACGAACGTGTCTTGCTATTTCAGTCAGTCTCCGTACAAAAAGTACTGTCATTGACTGAACTAGCATGACAAATACGAAGGTTTCCGAGAAAATACGATGGAAAACAATTATGCACTACATTTGTATTTACTTTTCTAAAGCTTAATAATACCTTTATACCTAAGTAAATATTAGTAAATAAAACAATTGCTTTTGGAACTCAGGAATAAAGAGCATATTAGGGCATTGAGCTGTTACTGAGAGTTAAGCTTAAGCCAATTTGGCATCGATACATTTAATGGGGTGGTACCCTCAATTATTTTATCCTAGCCTGGTATTGTAATTAAAACTTACTTGGTACTTGGAGCATAAGGGATCGAATTCCACTACCCGTTCCTGTAAACCAATAAAATATTTGAAAAATATAAAAACTCGGGAAAAATACAAGAACGAAAATGAAACCTATACCCTCACCATGAGTTTTACGCGACCTTAAAAGCTAGCGACAGTGTCAACTCAAACGCAGTGTCAGTACGCTTGCACTAATGTTAGTACGTACGAGTATGGTACCAGTACTTACATAGGATTAGGTGCAGAATCGTCGGCGACCGCATCATCGGCAGACGCGTCGGCATTTCTTGAACTCGTATATAGCCTGTGAACCGAAACAATATATTATATTTCGGAGACTAATACACAGGGGTTTGATCAAATGATATATGACTTTAAGTGTAAGTGTAAGGCCTGAGTGGACGCTCGAGTTGGGCGTGCAGCGGGGCGGGGCGTGCGGTGTGCATGTTAAACAAATGCAAACGTATAGGAGCGGCCTTAGTGCACGCTGCTCAAATCACTTGGGAGCTCGACGCCACGCTGCACGCCCCGCCGAACGCTCCGCTTCGAGCGTTCACTCAGGCCTTACACTAAGGGATACCGATTTGAGCCCCTCCCACAATTAATGGTTACGGAAATCATAAAATGTTGGCCTGCATAGATAAATTAATAACCAGTTTTCAGCCAAATCTGGTGAAGAGTCACACGAACTTAGCCGCCGCCATACAATTGAATTTATACTCTTATTTTAAAATGACATTCTCAAATAACATGAATTTTGACATGAACATTTAAAGTAGAGCTAGACCAAGAAAGGTCTGCAACGATTTTGATAACATACGCAGCGCGTTAGGGTCTCCCCAAACTTATCGACGCGGATTCGGCGAAAGCCGATAGTAAACAGCATAAACAGGTAAGGTTCGGTTCGGCTCCGTTCGGCCGTCGACGGCCGACGCGTCGGCGTCTTTTTCGCTCTTATTGCGTGGACATAAAGTTTCATTTCTATTGGCATTGCCGATTCCGCGTCGATAAGTTTGGGGAGACCCTAACTTATAACTTATACGTCATAATTTCATAGAAGTTTGACGTTTTTAAATAAGAATTATCAAAATCTGACTACCCTGTAAAAAGTTATGCGTGGGCCGTGGTCATACATAAAAAAATATACACGTCGACTTGAGAACCTCCTCCGTTTTTTTTATCGGTTAAAAATAACACTAGAGTCTCTGCGGAAAGAGAAGAGTCGTGGATTGTATGGGGCCCAATACATTCCACGACTCTTCTCTTTCCGAACAGACTCTAACGCTACGGCTTACGTAGGCAAACAACGCGCGAACGCGGCGCGGCGCGGCGCGGTGCGGCGAGGATGAAACAAACCGTTGATACGTATAGTATAGGTATGTCCTACTCGTACGTGAGCGATTTAAACGCGAAGAGCCGCGGCGGCCGCGCCGGGTTCGCGCGTTGTTCGCCTACGTAAGCCGTAGCGTAACGTTTAGGATAACAAAGAAAGCCAATAGCAGGTGACGTACGTCAACTGCACCTGCTTTACTGTTGCAACATTACTGCTGCGCGAGCTGTATCTGTCATTATCAATGATAAAATGAGTGACGTTCGCCGACGCATTACTGCCGCGACGATAACATTCAATTTGGACAATTTGCCATGCTTTTTATCAAGGTTGACAATGACGTTGCCCGCGTCAACGCTGCAGCAGCATTGCTGCCTGCAGTCGCCCGATTGTCTCCATAACATACAGGGTGGTAATAAAGGGGGTCACTAACCACTGACGTCTAAAGTTGGCACTGGATGGTCGGGGGTTCAGTTCCGATCTTAAGTCATACTCGGGCGTCCCAAGGCGATAACGGGAAGGAGGGCTGAAAAGAGAACAAACTAAACATAGTCATCGTTGGTTAGAGTTTCAAGCTACAGAAAACTAGACATTGTCATATTTTTCTTTTAAGCCACAAACGGTAATCCCGACTAACTCGGTCTGTCTGTATATTACCCCCTGTATATTACACCTAAACTGCAAAATTGATTTAGATTAAATTTGGTATGGAGATAGTTTGAGGACCGAGAAAGGACATAGGATAGTTTTTCATCATCATCATCTTCATCATCCCACAAGGACGAAGCCACGGGTAGAAACTAGTAAAAGTATAATGTACTCCGTCCATCACGTGAATTTTGCGACAAGGTTAGAAGACAACACAACTAATGGCTATTTTTAAATACCTATTCTTTCCCTTGTTCTTCAATCCGAGGAATAATAGTCCTGCTAAGTAGATTATGTGCATAACTTACGGATACAGCCCACACTGTAAAGATAACAATACTAGTCAGTTCGGTTGGTTTTACCCTCCCATAGAAAATGGACCAGCCAAAATGTATGAAACACCCAATTTTTTCGCGATTTCGGGGTTGGTCGCATAGTAAAAGTTGCTCAGTAATCCCAAAACCTCCCTGGCAACGGAAACGCAGTATTTTTTAGCCACCCTGTATATTTATTATGGTCGCCTTTATCGTGCACGACGTGAGGTGATATAAAGCATGTCTAATGCCATTATTAGTGTAAGGTCTGAGTGGACTAGGGTTGCCAGATGGTCGGGATTCGGCGGGATTCTCCCGATTTTTAGCATGTGTTCCCGATTCCCGACGAAGTGAAAATTGTCCCGAAAAACAGCTTCACGTTATAAAACAATAATTTCAACTTCCGAACTGTCGTCGAGCGAGCAAGCGACCCGCGTCGAGCCCGTCAGCGCGCGCGCGGGGCGCGCGTGGCGAGATTGGGCAGAGCAGCTGACGTAGTGCCAATAATGTAAAATATCGTTGTTTTTAATACAATTAATATAACTTGATAGGTTTATTTCCCGACTTAACACATTAACTGCCAGCGACTCGCTAGGGGAGTTCACTGTTCGTAGGCGCTTTTCGCTACATACGGTTTATCCCGTGTTATGGCTACGCTCGTAGCGCGTAGCTCGCGCTGGCACTGAATGTGTTAAGGCCCAAAATCCCGAAAAATTAATATTTTTTCCCGATAATAGCGGCCTTCGATCTGGCAACCCTAGAGTGGACGCTCGAAGCGGAGCGTTCGGCGGGGCGTGCAGCGTGGCGTCGAGCTCCCAAGGGATTTGAGCAGCGTGCACTAAGGCCGCTCCTATACGCTTGCATTTGTTTAACATGCACGCCGCACGCCCCGCCCCGCTGCACGCCCAACTCGAGCGTCCACTCAGGCCTTACACTTAGTCACAGATTTAACATTCTAATATAGCAACGCAATTAAATAAGGAAAGTCACAGTCACACTCTCTGTGTCACTGCTGCAACAGAGATGACATTGGGATGACAACTGCAGCTACATTACTGCGGCGGCGTTGATGTTGCCGCTGTATCTGTCAATTTTCTTGATAAAATGAGTGACTTTCGCCGCCGCATGACTGTTGCGATTATGACGTGAGTGACGGCTGGAAGTCACTCATATTATTGATATTACCGGGGTATCAACGCCGCCGCATAATGTCCAACTTTACAACATCATTTGCAGCTATTCTATTGTTCTATTGCGATATTTGATAACAACTGCAGTGGGCTTAGCATAGGAGCGCCGCGATATCATCTCGCGCACGTGATAGACTACCCATCTTTTTCTAACTGCATTAGTTAGAGAGGGATGGGTAGTCTATCTCGCGAGCGAGATACTTTCGCGGTGCTTCGTCTGTGATAGGTTAGGAACAGGCCGCGTAGCCAAGATGCCAATCGCTTACGCTTCGTAGCGATCGAAACGCAACCGTCACTGTCGCACTAATACGGAAGAGTGATAGAGAGACACAAAGCGTTTCGTTATCGAAGCGATAGCGATTGTAACCTTGGCTGGGCCGGCACGCCGCGTAGCCAACGAGCCAATCGCTTACGCTCCGTAGCGATCGATACGCAACTGTCACTGTCACACTACTATGGAAGAGTAATAGAGAGACACAAAGCGATTCGATGGCGAAGCGATAGCGATCGTCACCTTGGCTAGGCCGCCAGGCTACGTACTTGTACGCTGGCGATAACTGCCAGCAGCACCGCGGCGAAAATAAACACACCTCGGACCATTGTTATCTAAAAAAAACTTACATTAGAGTACAGTCAGCAGCAGAAGTTGCTAAGCGGGCGAGGTGTTCAAAATTACCTTGACACGCTCTTATTCTCTTAACAATAAAGTCGTGTCAAGATCATTTTGAACACTTGGCCCGCTTAGAAACTTATGCTGCTGACTGTACATTCATGCTATCTGCAGTGACCTGGGGGCCTAGCCTAGGTGACAATCGTACATCGACAAACACTATACGAATAAATAAAAATATCGGGATGCTACGCAGAGTCACGCAGTCACGTCACTATATCCCTATTACTTATTTAAATTTCTATTATAAACTTTCATTGGCATAGGTATGAGGTTTACGGTGGTGCTTTTATAATTTACTAGCGATCCGCCTCGGCTTTGCTCGGGTTAACAAATTATACATAAACCTTCTTCTTGAATCACTCTATCTATTAAAAAAACTGCATCAAAATCCGTTGCGTAGTTTTAAAGATCTAAGCAGATACATACAGACAAACAGGCGGGAAGCGACATTGTTTCATACTATGTAGTGATATAGTGATGCTTCTCAAATTGGTGCAAACTTGATGTGGATCATGTGGATGGACCATTGTGTCCGTCTAACTAAGCCAACCCGACACTGACTTAGCAAGCTACAGTGTGAAAGCATCGTAAAACGTCGCCATAAACAAAACATCAAAATCTTAAAAGGAAAGGTGTTGCAGTGACGGGGGCGGTTCCTAAAATTAATGCGTTATGGACAACTGCAGCTTAGGCGAAAAACTCTGCGTATTAAATACTATTAATCTCGAAAATCGAGGGATCGCACTGTTTCCTCCTCCAAAACTTAACCAGTCGTAACGAAACTTTAAAATCTAAGCGGTAATGAAATTATCTGTGTCGGACTCGTCGGACTGTTTTGCTTTTTGGGCTAATTGGTATCATTAGTACCTATAGAATACCTTGCTTATCTTTGCGACCTAGGTTAGTAAATTAAGCCGTTTTGTGCGATTATATTACGCCATACTCTTAAATGAAAAACGAGCAACAACAGTTGCACTCCGGGAGTGCCGATAGAAGTGAAAACTCACCTACTCACTATGTTACCGACGCCCGGTAACACGATACATACGTTTAGCGGAGTTATTCTATTTATTTGTTATATATTATTATCATTCTCAAATAAGATCACACTTTTTCATTGACATGTTTATTTACATACTGCCATGACAACGTCAAATTATTTGAACATAGGTAAAGAGTCTTGAAAAGGAGTCCGCAACATAAATATCAAATAACATTGAGTTTTTCTTTATTGATTTAAATGCCATTTAAATTATGAGTCCCCCCTTACGGTCACGTGATCGCCTTACGCTGTCTCGAGTTTATCATTTTTTCCCCACCTCAAAAAGTGCCCAGCGCCGCTAAAGAAGTTTTCACTTCAAAAACATAGATGTCAATATCTGGACATTAGAGAAGGCCTGGAGAAGGCATACCTATGTACCATTGAGATTGTCGCAATCGCAATCTGTACCACGCGACCAAAACATCGTAAGTGCCGTGAAATGCATGGGACTTACGCGTCTGGGTCGCGAGCTACGCTCCGCTTCCATAGTTTATTGTTGTCGGCCGTCTACAACTTATAACCAGTGATCGGAATTGGTAGTGCAATTTCACGGGACTTCGGTGCGTAAGCTTAGTATGGATATACCTTTTCACCCCGAGTTTTCATATTACCTACTTCAATAGGGATGATTGAATTTTATAACAAAATCTTATAGCAAATGAGCAATTTATCATAATAATGTGGATATTAAAATAAAATACGGAAATGTTACAAAAATACAGGACCTGAAAGTTTCAAAATTTAAGTTTTTTTTTAACTTCCAAAAACGATAAAAGTAAGGGTACCATTCGACTCCTTACATTTTATCCAAAAAATATTGTACAGCAACTATATACATAAACGAAATATTTCACGGGCAAAAACGCAATTTTCTTGTTTTGTCCATACTTCAAGATGGGATCTCAATGACCTTGACGTCACGTTCACTTATCCTTTTGTGAGGGGCGTTTCGCGAGTGAAGTGCGACTGTCGGACTTTGACTATAATTTCTGACTTTTGTGTTGCTTTAATGCAATGGGTCCCATATAGACAAATGATCCTAAAAACAAAGCCGATCGATTGATACCATAAATGAACATTAGTCCTGTAGCCTGTTAAAGACATACCAAGAAATATTTTCGTGAAAAAATAAGAGTCTCGGAATCCCGAGTCTTATCCATGTTAAGTACAATGTTTGAGGCCATTGACCCCAAATGGCACTACCTATTCCGATCATTGCTTATAACGCTAAATGCTGGTTTTCTGTGCCGGTTCTATACGTAAGTACCTAGTAATAAAATAATAGTTCAATGTATCCGGTGAGAAAGACTACGTTTATATGGAGATGAGGTGGACCCTCGTAATATTATAGGATAATACCTATGAAACTAGGTACCTACTCACCTCAACGGGAGATGAATAAGGTGTATTCCCACGCGTGGATATTTGATATACAAGTAGCAGATGAATCTCAGCTTATATACTGACTGTCAATCAAATATGGCGGCGTATCGAATTGTATCATAATTGATACAATTCAATTACATGTCACATTATTATATTAAAATTGTTTATACAGTAGGTACTTATTGTTTATTGTGTTCAATTATTGAATATGGCATGTGTAAGCATTTACAGAAATGACTTAAGGATGAGTAATAATGCTAGAATGCTCTGGGTCCGGGCTGAGACGTCTGACACTTGATTTTTTATACAAAAGCATTAAACACTTACTTAATACCTATTTAAATGTATACGATAGATATCGTAAAGTAGCCTTTAATACATTACGATACAAATGCGAAAAAAAGGGAATTCGCAAGGAGTGGCGATAAATTAAAACACGACCGAAGAGATACATTAGTAGGACAGATAAGAGTAAATTAAACCTTCAATAATGTATACTTAATGATATGAATAACGATCATAATATAAATTCATGTAGATTAGTCTAGCATAATTTATACCTAATGTAATTTCATATTATGAGACTAAATACTAAATCTATGAAAAAAATGCTTTAACCAACTAAACTACCGAAACTTGCTCGATTTTGCTTATTTACTTTTTTGTTTGCATGTCTAAAGAATGTGGCGAAGCTTCTGTAAGAGTACCTACCTACCTAGGAAAATGCTTGTTGCTAGGTACCTACCCAAGACAATGCTTGTTGCAAGGCCTACTTGAATACAGGGTCATTTTTGGACCGTTAGCCATATTTGAAATTCAAATGTGTGTGCTGCTTAGAGGTACTTTTTTTTTTGAGATTTTTATCCGTCACTAACAAAAAATGTGGTCACTGTACTCGTTTCTTTAGATTCGTGCAATACTATGGCAAACACAAGGGGATTACAATCTTATAGCAGTTATAGCCAATCAGGGCTGTATAATATTTTGAGTTTGAGATCAATCATGTTAGGGTCTCCAAACCTTTGCAAAAGAAGCCTTGTGGTTTATAATAAAAACAAAACTATCGTACCTATTCTATGCTACTTACTTCCCCACACTACCCCATTCAACACCACTAAGTAATGGTATTCAATTTCACACCTTATTTGCATCTAAAACCATTACTTTCCCGTCCAAACTCCCATAAACCTTGAAAGTACCCATAGTCAGTTTTAATATGTTTTTACGGCACTCTCTAATTACCCCGCGTGTCTTAATTGTGAAAAATGGCCCCCCGAGGCTCGAGCCAAGAAGACTAAAAATATGCGTGATAAAGAATTAGGTAGCAAATACTGGAAAGCGCTAAAGTCCAATAGTGATATTTTAATAAAAGATGACTCACGTTAGACCGGACCGTGTTCGGGTCGGAGCTTCCGGAGCTTCGTTTTCTATGGAAAGCATCACTGTTCATGTTCACCGTCATCTGTCATAGAAAAGTGAGCTCCGGAAGCTTCGGCCCGGACACGGCCCGGTATAACGTGATTGATCCTTAAGCCAAGCGAGCGTAAAGGGGCCCACTGATTAACAGTCCGCCGGACGGTATCGGCCTGTCAGTTAGAACAAAAAGTTGACAGTTCCGAACAACTGACAGGCCGATAGCGCGATAGATTAAGCGCGATCGAAGCGTCTTCGTTCCAACGTGTGTAAAAATGATAAGTATTATTATTTTAATGCCCGGGGCAAGACATAGGGTATTACCCTTCGTTCCTTGCAGACGAAGTCACGAGCAGAACAGTGTATAACATATGTACTTATACGCCTAATATTCAATTTACAAATAAATATACAAACTTGCATTTATGTATAATAAAAAAAAATATATGGCACATCTAGCAATAGCAACTCTCAGTGTGACTAAGAAGGTTTTATTAAAATGTTTTATTAAGTATAAATAGTAGGTACGTCTTATTTACATACACTACATCATTAGTTAGTTCTATAAAGTTCACTCTATGGAACTTGCTAACTAGTAGTTCGCCCCGAACTGAGAACTCGCGGTTAACCAAAAATTATATAGCGATTGACTTTGTTGCACCTACTTAGGTACTCGTATAGTGCGACATAAAATAATAGAAAATAAATGAGGGCGCCACTTTCTACGTACCTGTCACATTTTTGACGTAAAATGCTTACACATGACAACAATTTAGTATGGACATTTTTGAGTTCCATTTTATTTAATTTCTACTATTTTATGTCGCTCTATAGGAGGCAATGGATCAAAGATCGCGTGGATTTATTGCAAGGTCTGTGGAGCCTTTAACAGATTGATTTAAGCAAAGATTAATATGTATATATAGTCGGCCAAGCAGATCTTGTCAGTAGAAAAAATGTAGGCGCGAAGGGATATGGTCTCATAGAAAATTTGAGTTTCGCGCCTTTTTCTACTGACAAGATTTGCTTTTTTGCATCAATTTTGAAGCGCCATTTACAAGTTTAGCGTTAAGTAATATAGATGGCGCTATTTTTTCTAATAAAGGGCTTCGTATACGGCTGTCCCTCCCCTGGATTTAAGTCACCACCATAGAGATTAAAATAAACTGTATCTGTGCTAAGCCGAAATATTTCTTGTCAAATGTCACATACATATATTATGTTTATTCTATTTTATTTTTATCTTGCTAATTATTTCAAAATGGTAAATTTAAAAACGATATTATAAAAGTGTAAGTCGAGCACTTTCATTTGATACTAAACTCGACCATGTTTCTTGCAAAAAATTGACCAGAATAGCAAGACCCCTCACAAACAGCTTTTTGGCCTTCTAAGCTCTTCTAGCTCAATAACCTCTTGATCGGGCCTGCTCATAATTTAATGACTAAAATATAATGCCCTCGACTACACGTTTACCCAATTTCATTTAAATTAGAACAAATTTACTTAAGTTATTGAGTATCAAACTATCTTCTGACAGTTCAGCTTAAAAACATCGAAATGCCGAGACGTGCCGCTAGCCAGCCGCGTGTTCAAAGTCGAATGTAAGAACTTCGCTTCGCTTCGCTCGCTCGTTCGACTATGTAAATAAAAGTCACTAGTATTTCATATAATTTTTTACAGTTTCAATATGGCGGTTTGTAAATATTTAGCAAGTTCCATAGAATGACACTTTAGATAGGTGCCTTTGGGTTTAAGTGGAGATAGATTAGAAAATATGACATTTATAATGGGCACATTTACAATTCGTCACGTCAAAGTCGGTAAATATTTTTTGTATATGTAGGTATGTGGGCTTTTTCTAAAATACATATCGAAAACCTGATTCTTTTAGATCTGGACATTCTTGGGCTCATTCTACTCAGAATCGACAGCACTCTCCATCCTTCCATTAAAAAAAAGATGTCCCAAAATGTCCATTCCATTACGTCACGTTTTATTATGAGAAAATTTTTCACTTGTATGGACGTGACGTAGTGGAATGTACAATTTTCATACAAATTTTTGGGACATTTTTTTTATCATCAGGATTGAATATGCTAGTGATTCTGAGTTGAAAGAACCCAAAAACACCAGGATCCGTGAGAATCGGGTTTTCAATATTTATTTTAGAAAACGCCCATGTATTAAAAACAAAGTTAGTTATTAATTAGTAATTAATTACCCATTATATTTCCTGTGCTTATGTCCGAAATAGATTCTTTGTACAGAAATAATGTAATATTGCTTCAACGGTTTCAAATTTTAATTAAACAGGCCGGAAATATTAAAGACGTTTCATAATTACAGTGGAGTGCGCCTATATTCGAGACAGATTGTTACCCAATACGTGTTCGTGTAACACTCGAGACATAATTTAATAAAATATCAAATTAAGGTTCAAATTTTATTAAATTAAGATAATGACAAGTGAAAGTTAAGAATGTATTTATTTATAACTAATATATTAAAAAGTTAAAATATATACATAATGCAATATTAAGTAAGGAATAAATGGGGTTTTATTTAATTTATTCGTTTGAGTTTCGTGTTAAACATGTTTTCGTGCTGAAGACTGCGTTTACTGCTCAGAGGGCCTACCGCGAACCACGTTCGACGTGTTGCCTCCCTGTCACACTTACGTGCGAATTTACAAGAGCGACAGAGAGGCAAGGCAATACGTCGGACGTGGTTCGCGGTAGGCCCTCAGGAAACGTGAACAGGTTTTTGATATAACCCCCCTACAAAACCATGTATGGAGTAACATTCTAACCTTATTTCCGACAATTCCGACACATACAATAACAAGTCCACATCTTTCCAATTTTGTCCGTATGGAATTCTCACTTTGTATGAATTCTCAAGCGTTCAGTATTACAACGAGAACCATGAAGGGGAATGGCCAGCATATTACATACGTATGAGGCCAACGACCTGTATACGGTGGCAGTATAAGAACATTAGTATAGTTAAAGTATTACCCAGTATTTTAAATTCATGAGATAGTGGCACGCTTGTTCTGCTCAAAAAACGAACTGCATTGTTAGCTTAGGAAGGTAGGTAGATAATCGTTAATTATTAATGCGAATCGATAGTTAATAAATATATTGGAGTTCACATCTGAATGCCACCTCTATTATCATAAAACCGTATAGAAAATTGTACTGTTTATTTTAATTGTGGCGCTAGTCCTTGCACCTTTCCTATAAACTTTTTAGGGTCCCGTTTTTCAAAAGGAAAAAATGGAAACCTTATAAGATCACTCGTGCGTCTGTCTGCCAGTCCGACCATTCTCCCCCCCCCCCCTTTATCTCCGAAACTAGGGCTAAAATTAAAAAAAAAATACACAAAATATTTCTTTACCTATCTATGGTGACATTGGAGGATATAATCAAACGGAGACGCCATGTCTGTAATTTTCTGTACAAAACAGTCTGCCGATTTTTGCGGGGGAGGGGAACGTCAAATGTATGCGTAACGTAAAAATAGCCATGTCAGATAAACGTCAGTCCATACATTGTGTATGACCGTTGGCCGCCTATTTTCGACAGAGGGGAAAGCCTGTTAATGGCTACTCCGTTTAGTTGTATCCTCCAAGATGGTGACAGGTAAACCTATTAGAAATATGCAGTCAAGCGTGAGTCGACCTTATTAATTACTTAGTTTTTGATCCAACCCTACGGGTTTTTTAAAGACATTTCATTCACGTTCCACATAAAAAATATGTTAAATATTGGGTAATATACGGAACCCTTGGAACGCGAGTCCGACTCGCACTTGGCCGGTTTATTTCTCCGTCGCTCGTCTCTGCAAACTTATTGTCCTCCACTACAGCGTTATGTTCAGCTTATCTCACTGAAATGGCATATATTAGCTAATTAAATGCTCTGACGTCATTTTTGGGGGCATTCCACGAGAATGTCGCTTACGTAACGACATTATTCTAATACTTCTGAAAATGCTGAGTAAGCTATATTGGGTCTGTTAATATTTCACGACTTGGCTAAGAAATTGGCAGTATATTCTAGAACTAACTAGAAGGATTTGATTAAGGTAGCTGCCATACAAGGCGAAAGCGTTACGTAAGCGACATTCTAGTGGAATGCCCCTTTGCGGGTTTTTTGCTTGACTCTTTTAATAATTTAATATCTGGGAGACTGAGCTTTGCTCGGAAAACGTATAAAAACTCAAAAATGCGCGTTTTCCAGAGATAAAACCTAGCTAGATCGATTTTTCGCCCCCGAAAACCTCCATATAGCAAATTTCATCGAAATCGTTAGAGCCGTTCCCGAGATCCCCGAAATATATATACATAAATATACAAGAATTGCTCGTTTAAATGTATAAGATAAGATAGGTAGTGGTCAAACCAAATTGTCAGTAAATAAGAACAAAAAAAACTAAACTCATCCTTTTCTTATGGGTGCTAGTACTAGTGTAAGACAAAGATAGTATGATCCTCTCTATCTATGTTTCAAATGAGACAGTCCTTTAACAAACTATAGTAGAGAAATGGGTTAAAGGAATGTCATGAAGGATCAATGTTCTGAAAGAACCACTTTCGGTATCTTTGTATCAGTCAAATGCTTGTAGGTGACGGGAAATCACATCATATATGGGTGACTATTGCTGCCGCTTTACGCTGCGTCTTACGTAAGGGTAACATTCCATTTCTGACCGCAGCTGGTACTGAACGCGTCGCTGTTACTGTCAATTTCCATAGTAAAATTAACAGTAGTGCAGCTGCGGTTGGAAATGGACTGTCACCTTAAGCGAACAACTTGCGAACGCGAAGGTTCTGGCCTCGAATGTCCAATTTTCCAAATGTCCAGTCCCCGTGCGTCCAATTCCTTGAACGACCAATCCCCGTATGTCTAATTACCTGAACGTCCGATCCCTGCGAAGCGACGTGGCGCGGCGGGCCCACGGCGTTCGCGTTCGCAACTTCGCAACGAGATCGCTCACGTAGGACACTTCTAAAGGTATCAAAGGTTTGATCCACCCCGCGCCACATCGCTTCGTTTCGCGTTCGCGTGTTGTTCGCCTACGTAGTACGCTGCGTTACAGCCGTGAATATAACATTCAATCCATCACTCATTTTATTATCAAAGAATTTGGCAGAAATATATTATAGTGCCGGCGTAAATACCGTAGCAGTAATGTCGCAACAGTAATGTAGCTCTCTGTAGCGGACATCCAAACGTATGAAATCAATTTTGCGATATCTACCTAGGTACATATATAAGTAGGTACGTAAATTACCTAAATGAACAACTAGGGAATGCAATCTCGCACCAAGATTGGCAATTCGAGATCTCGCACGAAAAATTTGAATCGAGATAGGGTGTTTCGAGATCTCGACCGTCAGACTTTCGAGATCGAGATTAATCTCGACGAGATCGAGATTATACAAAGTAATTAAAAATGTCTTAATCTAGTCAAAAAACTCTAAGAATTTTGTAAACACTGCTTATTTAGGGTACACCATGTTATGTATTGAAAATAAAAACAACAAATTTAATTAACATTTAACAAAAAAACTACTTTTAATTAAACAAGATAATTCTTATTTTGCTCTAAGTAGCTCGTAACGTTAGTAAGAAAAAGTGGTAATTATTATGTTTAATTATACATATGTAATTGTAACGTGTTTGACTTAAAAAATCAGCATTTTAATTCACTATGCATTTTGAAAATGATTTCGTAAAAAACACAGGGTGCTCAAGGTTTTGTCGGCCAAGCGCTTGTTGCAAAAAGACCAACAGCAGAAAACGTTCGCTCATTATTCCGCATATATTCCGCACAGAGTGCGCCACAGTACTATTATCGTCGGCTAAAGCTGGCTACACACAATAGTAGTGCCTGAACAACATGAATCTAAGGTAAAAAGATTGCTCTCGATCTCGAAAATTTTAATCGAGATCTCGACCAAGATTATATAAATCGAGATTCCCTATTAACGAGATTGAATCTTGCAAATTCGTGCGAGATCTCGCGAGATCGCGATTGCATTCCCTATGAACAACTCTTTTATGACTGACCTTCGAGTTCTAAAGACCATAAAAAATCTGTACCAATAATGTAACAAGTTTTAAGTACGTAAACTTAATACCTATAAATAAACATAAATCATTTTCCAAGCGAAAAATTAATTTGGCGTTCAAATGGACTATTTAAAACCATTAATAGGCTTCTTCGAATTAAGCGTAGAGAAATTGGTTGCTAATTATATTTCATTAAACTCTTGTTCCAGTTATAGCACAACGTGATTATTCAAGCAATACGAGTTCCATTAAATTTAGATATTCCGAATATTCCGATGCTGTTTATCGTTTTCTATGGTTCCGTACTCGGTGGGTGACAATTAAAACCCATCATCTTCCTCGCGTTGTCCCGGTATTTTGCCACGGTTCATGGCTTCATGCTATGGGTCCGCTTGGCAACTATAATCCCAGGAATTGGCGTAGGCACTTATAGTTTTTACGAAAGCGACTGCCATCTGACCTTCCAACCCAGAGGGTAAACTAGACCTTATTGGCATTAGTCCGGTTTTCTCACGATGTTTCCCTTCACCGAAAAGCGACTGGTAAATATAAAGAGATATTTCGTACATAAGTTACGAAAAACTCATTGGTACGAGCCGGGGTTAAAACCGCGACCTCCAGATTGCAAGTCGCACGCTCTTATACCGCTGCTAGGCCACCAGCGCTATTACATGATGTATGTAATTGAACGTAAAGCAACTTTTATTATGGGACCAACCCCGAAATCGCGAAAAAAAATTGGGTTCTTTCATACATTTTGCTGGTCTGATGTGGAAACTTCTATGTATGAAATTATGACGTATAAATAACACATGCACTGCGTGTGTGCTATTAAAATCGTTGCAGACTTATATTGGTCTAACTTTAACTGAATGCAATAAAAAATGAATCAATTATTAATTTACATAGATACTGAAAACCGAATCGAATTTGCATAGGCAATTTCATTGTCTATGAAGTGACATACACTTGAATTGTATTAATTAGGATACAATTCGTCACACTGACGCAGTGTTATATGACGGTCAGTATATAAGCTGGGATTTATCAGCAACTTGTCAATTGCCAAGTGAATACAGGTTATCCGTGTCCAGGTCAGTATCCTATATAATACATGTTTTAAAATACAACTCGTAGTGCTTGCCTCTCTGGACGTGTCACCTTAGCGGAAGATGGGCCTGCAATCCTGCATTTTATGTAATATTTTGGAAATTTCTTTTTTTAGATAACAATGACTCGAGGCCTGTTCGTTATCGCCGCGGTGCTGATGGCTGCTGTCGCCAGTGTACAAGTACGTAGCCCGTGACCCTATCGTGGCTGAACCATGTTGTTGTATGGTATAGTTGCACAATAAATACCAAAAGTCGGATACTAAACATGTAACTCCCTTTGATTGTTAAGTAAAATGCAGTTAGCTAAGTGCCAAAATTTAGCGCCACTTGCACCATTCCACTAATCCGGGGCTAACCGGTTAAACCTGGAGTTACCATGGTTACCAGTACAATTTGACACTGGGTTATCGGTTTAACCGATTGGCGTTTTCTATCAAGAATTGTCATCTTGGCTAATAGGCTCTCAGGGGTTAGCGCTTTTGTCGCTACATAATTTAAATTGCAACATATAGCTACATATAGCTAGTTTTGCTACATAAGCTACTAAACTGACCCGAATTTTTTGCAGTGTATGGACTGGGACCCGTAAGTTACTTACCTACATAATTTGTCAGTCTAAACTAGAAGGACTAAGGAAAGATAATAACAGTCCGTTTACGATAAGTTTCATCAACTTAGCATTGAGTAGGTAGTGACCCTGCCTGTGAAGCCGATGGTCCTGGGTTAGAATCCCGGTAATAGCATTTATTCGTATTTGTGTGAAGAGCACATGATCCTGACGAGTCATGGCTGTTTTCTACGTATTTAAGTACCTATTTGTATATTAAACGAGATAATCGTTGCAGTAATGCGGCGGCAAATGTCACTCATTTTACCAAGGAAATTGACAGACATAGCGGCGACATCAACATCACCACAGTAATGTCTCAAAAGTATTGCAGCTGCAGTTGAAATCCGCACTGACTTTGCAGCTACTATGTGTGACAGCATCACTGTAAACTTGATTTTCCTCGCTTTACCGTTTGCTAAGTCGGTATAAACTTATCGCAGATAGACTACACACATTTAATTACCTTGTGGAAAGTAAAAAAAAAACTTTAGTTTTTTTCTGTGTTATAATTATTACTATTTACCCACCTGATATTAGTTTGTTCTCTTTACAGAGCAAATCATCCGTATCATCACCGTCGGACATATGACCTAATGTTGAAATCGGACCAGAATGCAGAGCCATTTGCCGACTTTAGACGTCAGTGGTTAGTGGCCCCCTTTTTTAGGAAGGAATGGAATGATTTGCGTGCTTCTGGTAGGCTTCCGTAGTTGAGTTGGTTAGGGCTATGCACGGAATGCAGAGGCCGCGGTTTCAAGTCTTGCGGGAAGCGATGAATTTTTCAATATTCCTTTAATATAAAATTTGTGGTATCGCTCACAGACGTATCTACTTGATACAAAATTGGTTTATTTATTTAATAATCTATTATACATATACTTGTCTAATTATTGCTATTCGTTGAATAGCAATAATTTCAACCCGCTTCTTAGATAAGTATTCATGATCCTCTTTCAGAGTATGAGAACAAAGGCGACATTCGATATTCCATACGGCAGAACATTTCAAACACAAGAAATCAAAAGAAATATTTGAAATACTATAGTTATGGTTGTTTTAATTCACAGGGAACGGATCACAAGAGATTCCAATGCCAACGCTTTTGCTGATGATTCTGACTCTAAATCTGCCTCATTGTAAGTACAGTCACGCTCCGTGATTGTTAACCCATTAGCGGCTAGCGGTGCCGTTACAACAAGCGGACAATTTTAAGAAGTTTTGTGATTAATTAAATACTCAAGGACAGGTACTTCAGGTAAGGTAAACGTTCTGGTGCTCGACGCGGTCCCAGTACATGTCATCTTGAAACTTAAGTCATTGTCAATAGAGGTGACAGCAAAGTGTCATCTATTGGGCATTAGCATGTCGAGCACTAGTACGTTTACCTTACCCAAAAAAGTAGTATTGAAAAAATACAAATCGATATTTCGATTTGGTGTTTAAAGTAGTACTTAATTTCAATTATAAACTGAAATAGTTATCATACACTAAATATTGATGTGGTCACATTTTCTTTAGTGTAAATAGATATCTATTTCAGTTTATTAATAACGAAAAATATAACAAACGTACCTAATAAAAATTAATTACTAACAATAAGCCTAGAAGGCTTATGTCTTCGCTGAATGGCAATTTATGACGATTAAATGAAATAAAGAAATAACGCTTGGTATTCAATGGCAAATTATTATGCTTTAATAACACCGTTTTATAGTATTTTGTGGAATTTTTCTATTAGCAAGCTACAAAGCTTTATTTCTATGTATTGTTTTTATGAGTTTTCTTGGATATCGGAAGTAAATAGTTTTTAATCTTTGAATATTTGTTTCACAGAAGGGGTAAAAGGGAGGTAGATCCGCAGCCTCATGGATGCTTTTAAGAACTGAGTAAGTTCCAATTTAAATTATTACATATTATCTAGATACCTATCGGCTTAAGCCGATTGGTAGAGTAGTATGGGATATAATCTAAGTATAAAGTTTGTATCGAAAAAAACGTTGTTTGATTACCTACGACATCGAGCTTTAGGGCGCGTGTACACGGTGCCGCCTCCGCGTCACGTCACCCGTAGGCGTATTATGGATGGCCTTGTCCGCGTGATAAAATAACCGTCACTTTTTAACACTGCGCGGTTTTAACACGTAGACAAGAACGACCATCATATTCCACGTTCTAACAAGTGCATGGCTAAGTGCGAAAGTGACGGGCATAGTGACAGGCGATAAAAATGGAAGCTTGCGCTCGCTGGTTGCTGAAGTTGATTAATCCCAATTAGAATTCTACGCCTAAGCTAACTCGATTTAGATGTGAAAGTGTGAGAGTCCTACTATAAACGTCATACTTACTTTTATAGTAATTTCACGTTTTATTGTGACACTTCCAGCCTCTGGCAAAGTCTGTGCCAGTTAGTTTGGTCAGATTTAAGCAGCACTTCTTTCAATTAGGTATTATATTTCCACAGATATAAACGAAAAGTGGATGGGAAGGAGTGGCGACTACGGGAGCCTAATTCCACACCGGCAATGGAACATATTGGAATAAGATCTGTTATCTGTAAAATAAAACAAGCTTTCAAACCGTATAATTTTTATTTAACTTTTCATATTATGTGTGTGGAGGTCAAAAACGTGTATTAAAACCTCAGTTGTGCTGTAGAGAGCAAAAACATTCGTTCTTTACCTCTTTTTAGCACTAGAAAAAGGTTAAACAATACTGACCTGTCTTTTTATCGAAAAACACTTTTAAAAAGTTACAGCAGATATCACGTATCAATTACCTATATATAGCATATGTATAGGTACCTATTTACGTCATGTGTCATGACGTTTTTACCGTGCCAGGATTCGAACCCGGGATCTTCTGCTTAGTAAGCAGTGTCACCACCAAAGCTCGGAAGCCGTTAAATAAAATAGGAAACGGTAATATAGAAACACTGCGATGTATAGTGTAGGTAGAAGTTAAATAAGAAACCAAGAAATAGAACTAAATATTTACTACTACTACTATAATACTACTAATACACTACTACTGACTAGGTACTACTATACGGCAGGCGTATTATGGATGGATAAAATAACTTTTTGACAACGCCGGATAGAAAGTGACGGACACCGTTTTATCACGCTGTCACATTGACAAAAACTACCATCGTGTCCATATAATACTTATAACACTTTTTTTTTCAATAGGTATGGTACAGGAATAGTGGGGTGATTTCTAATGTAAAAGAAATTAGAGTGGAATGACATCTACCAGCAAGCCGCATTTCAACAAAATTCGCAATAAATTCTGAGAATAAACTTTAAAGTGTAACAATAGGTACCACATTTACACCATTATACATTTCCAAGTGTCTTTAACATTAAGAAATATGAAAATGAGTTCTTTAAAATCTGCAACAAAAAAACGATATTATTACTATACATTTTTGGACGATAGAAGATTACCGGGAGTCTAGCCAAAATGACAATCTTTCGCATAGAAACGAAACGTAAAACTATTTAGGTACAGTAATGTATGGTTGACATCCGAACACCACCTTAAGTGGTAATTCCCTAAATAGATCCCTAAATATATCTAAAGGGGTCCACTGTTTACCAGTCCGCCGGACGATATTAGCCTCTCAGTTGTTCGGAACTATCACCTTTTGCATTTTACTGACAGGCTGATATCGTTCGTCGAACTGCAGCGGTATCACGGTCGCGTTTTTATCACCTGTCATGTTATGCGTCACTTTCGCACTTACATACTTGTTAAAACGTGACAAGCATGGTGACAAATGATAAAGAGCCGGTCATATTAGCCCGTCTGGTAATCAGTAGGCCTTCTTAAAGAATGGCCATAAAAACCAGTGGCAAAGCTTGAACTTTGAATACTTACCTGAGACATAGTCAGCACGCCCACGGAGACCAAACCGCCGGCCTTCAGAGCCCTCGGTCGCTGCACGTTCATGAGGAAGAGTAGCAGGGTCTTTCTGTTCTTGTTGTTCATCAGCTCCCATGGCAGCGCGTACGCATCGTCTGAGAGGAAGTTACTCTAGAATATGATATCATCATGAATTAAAACTGGAAAAGTACAGACCCCTAGCGACATCTATCGTAAAAGTGTGACACTCACAAGTCATATTAGAAATTCACCAGCAACGATGCGCTATCCCCTATCGCATGCTAAATTAATGTTTTATCAAGCAAACACGTCGGCGAGCGATTGTATTAAGCTTAGAAATAAATTATAGGTAAAAGTGGAAGTGGAAGTTACTGTCTTGGATGGGTCTTGAATCAAAGACCACTGGATCACTAGCCCAGTGCTCTTCCATCTGAGCTACCAAGACGCCACCCAATGCAGCAAATATCTCCACCATATGGGCCTTTCAGACAGGAATTTCTAGCGACACCTACCGTAACAGTGACCATAAAAAGTAAGTATTTTTCCACTTATTATACGTTACCAATCATTTATTCTCATATTTGACAGATTCCTTTATAGATATGATGAAGCGTTAGGTACCTAGTTTGCATCTGGAACAGCGCCATCTTATAGGAAATTTGGACATCAAACTAAACACTCACCTTGGAGCTTATTAGTTCGAATATCACCGACATCTGTATCAGCTGATTGAACAACACTAATATCAAGGGGCCATATCGTGTCAGCGCCTCTGCAGTCTGAAAAAAACTAAGAGATTGGTTTTTTTTTCGAAACAAGTTCCATTTTGCCCATAGATTCGTAAGAACTATTATATAATCTGTGCCATAGAATGGACGATTCACGCTACAACGGCCCGGATCCGGATTCAAACATTTACATTTGAAACATTAAATGGCTTTGTATCTTCTCTACATGGTTAATGTGGCGAAGACCATCTGTTAGGTAAGACCGGCTATTTCGGTACAGAAGGTTGCAAAGCAGAAAGATCGAAGCTCTTTCTTTCTGACTGTGTCTGAATAAAGTGAGAGTTCTTGCCCTGTGACGGTCTTTCAATTAAGTACAATTATAACACATATACCGGTCCTCTCCAAATTTATCTACATATATTCTATACAAAAGTACTTGCCATTGGAGAAATTTCTAGAAGCGAAATGCAACCAGAAACTTGATGAAATAAAAGGCATATAAACAGGGTGATGCCAAACGTGTTTGATGTATCGTTCATGAATCTGAAAAAACGTCAATTTATTAGTGGGGCGCCATAAGCTTTTTACCCAGGAAGTCAAGTTCAATAAGGTGAAGGCAATAAGGGCCTAGTTTACCCTCTGGGGAGGTCAGATGGTCGCTTTCGTAAAAACTAGTGCCCACGCCAATTCCTGGGATTAGTTGCCAAGCGGCTCCCATGAGCCGCGGCAAAATGACGGGACAACGCGAGGAAGATCCCCAGATCCAGAAATCGCGAGGAACCCAGGAAGTCAAGTATTCTGAACAGAATAAACTGAAACCTTTTGCATTGCATTACCAAATGATATAATAAAAAAAATCATATACAAAAGCGTTGAACTTACTCCTTAATCAATTGGTCGTGTTGTATTAAATTCTTCAAAATTTTAAACGCTTCTTCATTATATTGTCGGTTAGAAGATTCATCAGGAAAACTTATTGGTATCGGAAAACTTCTCATTTTATCCACCAGTATGTTAAAATGGCCCAATATGTGAAAGACCAATACATAAATCAATAGATCTAAGCCACAGAACGCAACGCCGCAAATGTATGAAATGAAACCGTTTAATAAAGAGACTATGGTATAACCGATCGCATCGCTATATTGGTCTATGATGAAATAATAGTTTACGAAGTGAACGAAGGTTGCATTTGGTGGTCTATGGGCATGGTCTGTGAACAAGCCTGCTTCTATGTTTACATATATTGGGACTGCGTTGAACATCACTTGCCCAATGAGGCACTCCAACAATATCACTATGGTCGCAATCCGACAAATTTTGTTGACCTTACGATACTCCTGAAATTGATTAAACTATTGAAAAAAGTAGTAAAACCTCCCAACCATAGTCCAATACTGCAACTATGGTCCACAAGTTCAAAAGGAAATTAAGTTTCAATACCAATGTTCCTTTTGGTCTACTCAGAGTTTATTCTTCCATTTATAAACATACCATGCCTTAGTGTAAGGCCTGAGTGGACGCTCAAGTTGGGCGTTAGGCGGGGCGGGGCGTGCGGCGTGCATGTTAAACAAATGGAAACGTATAGGAGCGGCCTTAGTGTACGCTGCTCAAATCACTTGTTAGCCCGACGCCACGCTGCACGCCCCCCGAACGCTCCGCTTCGAGCGTCCACTCAGGCCGCACTTACTCGTAGAACTACAAAAAATACAGTAAAAGACACACCTAAACGAAAAAATTACAGTTAATTTTGAAGCATGGTTGGTAGCTTTGGACTACCTATAATTAGGAGGTTTTACATTATAATGTTCATAAATACAAAAACGTGTGTGTGTGTGTGTGTGCTGAGCCTTATTGTGGGTGCACGCACACGTGTTTACTTACTTTAGCGGCAAATTCAGATTCATGCTTATGATTCAGTAGATGAAATTTTGAAACGAAGTTTTTTATAAGTGAACAGTATTTCTCTTGGAGTATTAGTGTCATTCTTGTCTGAAATTGTATTAAATTAACAATATAATTTTAAAAATGTCATGATAATCCTGTATAAAATGATTTGGAATTACCCGAATAGGTAAGTAATAATTATATAGCTGGTCAAGCAACTCTTGTCAGTAAAAAAAGCGCGAAATTCAAATTTTCTATGGGAAAATATCCCTTCGCGCCTACATTTTTCAAATTTGCCGCCTTTTTCTACTGACAAGATCTGCTTGACCAGCTATATCACACAAATAAGTATAAAATGATGGAAAAACAGAGGAAAAACTCGAACTACATTTGGTCAAGTTATTTTCTTTTAATATATGAGGGTAAAAAAGCTACCTACTCACAATCATTACGAAGGACATCAAGATAGACAAGTAATCTTGTCCCAAATCAATGAAACCATGAGTTGTCATTCTGACTCTGACCAAAAACAACGCTGAGATCTCAGCATAAACGAGTATAGTCAATATTAACTTATGATACATGGATAGCATGCGTGTGCGCATAGTTATGGGTCCGAATTTTTCGTTCGGCCAATGAGCGACCGTGTCGAGATATAGACGGATCACGCGCATGTAGTCTAAGTCTAATGCTTCGTCCCTGAAACGCAATCATAAACTGTCAATATTTTTTTTTGTGGTCTTCGATCAACACGTGCTTCCGACACGTCGGAAGGGATAGGCCCAAGCGATATCTTGACATTCAAATCATTCTCCCATTTTTCGCGGGGGGGAACGTGCACACATAATCCAATCTGTAATGACGACACAAATACAGAAAATGACACTCTACACAGACAAATCTTGCACACCTCGATCTGTTTTTGTGTACGGACGAATCACAAGTGTCACAACACGCACACTAACACATTTTCGTCAAAGAATTTTATTGTTTTCTGAGAGATGAGAAGTCAGATTTGTCGCTCGACCGATCCGCAATTTGTACTGGGCGAGCAAACAACAAATTTTACAACAAATAACCGGGCAATTAGGCATTTTTTCTGCTGCTGCGTTCACTCGCGTCTGGACTCGGTCTAGTTAAAAATCCGAGCGCAACTAGTTTTATTACCCGCGCTAGATCAGTTGATCTTGTACCTAGGCAGTGGGGAAATAGTGCGAATGCCGCATCACTTCCGTGTTGATCGAAGTTTTCGGTATACAGAGTGCTTCCTGTAACAGGAACAATAAATTAAACTGTAGGCTGTACTCCTCAAACTGACCAACATTTGTTCAGCAACTTTTGAAAATAACTCAGGTTTTGATTTTTGATTTTTATTACACTTTAAAGTTTATTCTAAGACGCAATGTATTGCAAGTTTTGTTATGTTTAATGCGTGACAAGACTGACAAGCAACGTCAAACACACTGATGTCAGCGTACATTGAAGGCAATATTTATTTTGTATGAAAAAGAGGAAGTCTAAAGGATTCATAATTTTTAAAAGTTGGTGAACAAATGTTGGTCAGTTTGAGGGCCTACAGTTTAATTTATTGCTCCTGTTACAGGAAGCACCCTGTATATACAAAATTGTCCCAAGTTACAGAAACTTTAGAAATTAGCAACCCGATACGGTGGGTGAGGTGTAAAGTTGTGTGCAATTGAATTGAATTGTGCATCCAATTTATTTTATATCAATATTGTGCTTATAATCCCCTGTTACGCACATGCAATATTTTAAAATGACATAGCTTCCGCTCTTGCATGAAAAGGGTCGTAACTTCAGATTTTAAGAAAAATTTGCACAATATTATACACTAACATAAAAAAATAACTTGTTAATTAGTTCTCACCTGATCTGTGTTGCCATTTTTCGGGGACACAGAACATTCTTCTACAAAAGTTTAGTTAAATATGACCACTGCTAGGTTATTAGGGTTCCGTATTTTTATTTGTATTAAACAAGAAAGACAAGTAAACCGTTAAGACTGTATATGTGTATATTAAGCCGCCTCCATCAAGGACTTACCGTAGTTTTCAATAGTGCCACTGACGATATTAGTTATACCTATGTATATAATAAATAATATATCCATAACGGAGACGTATAACACTGTGAAATTACCATTTTAGTAACTTAGTAACAGAGTTTCTCATCTCTTGGGGGAGGGAGGCGGGGGGGAGTGGGGGGAGCTTGACCCTACCCACTGCACACACTCCGGCGTTTCACCCTCATTGCCGTTAGCGTTGTTATCCACCTGGTATAGCAGTGCAGTATGGGGTTAACTTTCATATACATAATGATATTGTATATCCTATCGATTAATATGTACCTAAATCATATTCAACAGCATGGTAATCATCCGCCGCGAAAAGGTAAAAGAAATTGTGTTATTTCATGAATTTTGGCACATCCCAATGTTGATATTATATACTCTCTTCCAGTCTTTTTTATTTACTTGTCTGTGATAGTAGTTATTAGAACTAAACGTATAATTTAGCAGCAGTGGATTCCTTTGTTTATAAACTTAAACTTCAAAGCTATAGATTTCCCACGATTGGAATAATGATATGGAAGAATAAAGAAAAATAATTGAAAGCATTCAATTGATTGCCTTTTGCGACACATATTTCGTCGGTGGAAGACTGGCGTCAACTAACAAACAAGTTGTTGTGTTGCTGTTTGCGAGCGGGAACGCGGGCAAGGGAGCATTAGAACAGAATTACGTTCGAATATTGGCGAGAACTTTTAAATTTTAGCAGTTTTTTAAGCTGGTATTTTATATTTTAGCGCTTTCATTCCTTTTACCGGATCCGGTAGTTTGAAAAATGTACCGGATTCGGCCGGATTACCGGATCCGCCGGACCGGATTGAGGCAAAACTTCGTGACATTTTATGCATTTTTAACCAACTTCCTTTCCGAGAAGGAGGAGGTTCTGTATTCGGTTGTGGCTGTTTTTTATGTATGTTCGCTGATTACTTCGAGACCCATTTTTTATAGAAATTACCTCCAAGGTGGTCTCATATTAATTCAGATCCGATGGTGGGATCCATGAGGAATTGAGGAAACTCCTCAATTTTTAAAGGCACATGTGTGGTGATTTCGGTGTTTTCTTAAGTAACTCATGCATTTCATCTTGAAAACCAACAGTTTGATGGAATTGACCTGATGATGAAGACCGCGGATGATATGTGGAACTTCCCTCTTATAATTCGGTATATGTTTTTAGATTTTAGGTAGTATTGGAAATGACTAAAGAGACTGAGGTAGGTGTGAGGTGGAGACAGAGGGTGATGGTTTAGGGGTCTGAGGTGAGGTTGGGGGTTGAGGCGTTGGGGCTTGACGATTCAGAGTTTGAGATGCTAGGGATTGAGTGGACTAAAGGGTATAAATAAGTACAAATGGCGGACTCAAAAGGCATTCTCTACCGGTCAACGGTATATATTTATTACATTTTATGGTAGACAGGGCAAAATAAATATCGACATATTCCAGCAAATAAGTACATATAATTACAGTAAAATATTATTATACTTAGCTATCGGCAATTAATCAGATCTAAGCAAAATCTTAATATTGGTTTGACGTCTGTAAGGATGACCCGCAGCCGCGGTCGTTTTCACCCGTGCGTATGATTGCGCGCGTGCAATCGCTTCCGCGTGCGCTTGCGCGTAAGCGCGTACTGCCGCTTGCGCTTGTGCGTCCGCTCTATCTAAATTCTCGAGTGCGTCGATTGCTCGGCGTTCTAACCTGTGTGATTATAAAAAAGCAGATGCTTGTTAAAAGCAGCCGGAGCCAAGGTGACAATCGCTATCGCTTCGACAACGAAACGCTTTGTGTCTCTCTATCACTCTTCCATATTAAAGCGACAGGGACAGTTGCGTTTCGATCGCTACGGAGCGTAAGCGAATGGCATGTTGGCTACTCGGACAGGTCTCCCAGTTATCTTAGGTGGGTGGAAAATAACTTGTACAGTTGTACAGTAATCGTAGCGTATCGTCGGCGTCGTATCGTATTGAATGTCGTATTCATCTTAAATGTTTTCGATGTGTTTAATTATTTATGTAAATACATATTATTTATTTTAAAACAGACGGATTTAACGGAAATTTAAGCAAATTTTACGTGTGTAAAAAGTGATGTTAAATAGTAAATACTTATTTTACAGAACTTGCGGTTTATATTACATTATTATTTCATTATTGTCATATCCAAGGGGTGTTTTGTCAGGTTTTACATACAATTCATTTTGACTCTGCAAAGAAAAAATATATAGTCACGTTAATGAACATTTTATATGCCTACTGTACAACATAAAGACAATACAATCATCATCATTGTCCCGGGGTTTTCCCTTTAAAACACGCACCTGTACCGCAGCGGCCGCTAACAGCACCAGGCCGATCACGAACAGACCTCGAACCATTTTTATCTTACGGAAAGGAAAAGGACAGGTTAAATTCAATATTTTCTAGCTAAGCTAATTTGCACCAACTTTAAAATGAGAGTGTGGAAGTGTAACTAAGGATGGTATGCCACCTGTCCAATTTCTTCGTCCAATGTATGTTTTGTTTCACATTTTGCTTGAGAGAGTGAGTGAGACACCATGAAATTGGGCTAACATATTGGACAGATGGAATACCACTATAAGGTACCAGCGCCAAAAAAAGATAGGAAGGTATTTATAATTTATTTTTCTTTTGTTTAATATGATCTTGCAGTTAGGACACTAATCAAATATTTAATAAAAGTTATATGATTTTTTTCCTAGTTTGCGGAGGAAGAGTTTATGGTAGGTACCTATACTATAGGTATAGTAGGTAAGTACGTCAGTTGACAATAGAGTGCAAGTAAATCTTGAAAATTCATGTTCTATGACTAAATATTACCTAAGGTAAAAATGTACGGCTCGTAGGATTCGTGTGGCATCTAAATTGCCACATACGTTATTATATACGAACACGAGAGCGTGTCGAATTGTGTTCATTGTGTTTATGAATTAATAGCGATTGTATTTTGTAATTGTTGATGATTTATTGTTATTGCTTGTACTATGTATATACAATGCAATTTGACGTGTTGTGGCGTAATTACTAAATAAATGTTTGAGTTTTGAGTTTATGTCAATTCAATGAATTAACATAAGCATATTGATGTTTTAAAAGATTGCTTTTACTTGCAAATCAAAAAACAGAATTTTATGACTAAATATTACCTGAAGTAAAAATGTAGGCTCGTAGGATTCATGTGGCATCTGAATTGCCACATAGGTACGTTATTATATACGAACACGAGAGCGTGTCGAATTGTGTTCATTGTGTTTATGAATTAATAGCGATTGTATTTTGCAATGGTTGATGATTTAATTTTATTGATATAGATAGATAGATAAATAAATCATTTATTTGACAGCTGCAATGACACACAATATAAATTTACACACAATCATCATAACAGAAGAAAAGGAAAAAAAAACAAAATAATTATTACACTAACAAAGAAAATAACATAGAAATGAGTAGGTACAAAAGTAAAATTTTATAAAAGTAGGTAGGTAGGTACAAACTGTGTGCGTTGCAGCAGGACAAAAGGGTCACGGCTCAGTGATACGCTTCGCTCTTTCGAGCAAAGCACTGATTTTCTGCCGGGACCCAGGTCACAACAAAGCATATATTTACGAAGAAGTATTTACGTACCTCGGAAACAATCGTACAGTGTAAGTGTGAGTATTTGTGCATGTCGTGTGATAATTTATGATAAAATACTTAGATAATAGGTAAAAATTGACCCGTGTGTACTGTGTGTAAGCCTCCTAGTTGTGTGACACTAGCCCCACCATGTTATATCCTAAAATCTGCAACCAAATAGCCGAATGGAATCCCAGCGGTTTGTTTTTCAAGAAGAATTTTTTTAAAGTGATTTTTAAATGTTTTTTCGATTTAAGCTGTCTTAAAGGCGGAGGGATATTGCTTGTATGTAAATTGCATTTTGACGTGTTGTGGCGTAATTGCTAAATAAATGTTCGAGTTTTGAGTTTATGTCAATTCAATGAATTAACACATATACTGGATCAACCAAATCTTGTCAGTAGTAAAAGGCGGCAAATTTGAAAAATCGCGGGTTAGCAACACTGTGTTCGAATAATTCCAAAATCGCGTGTCATCTGTGTGTTATCTGTGGAATGTGGATCGTGAATGACAGCCATCATCTTATTGTTTACATTCTGACTCGTTTCTATTTCAAGAGAAATTTCTGCTGTCACCATTAAATACGAAGATTATGCATGACCTCAAGCAAAGCTAAGGTGCCTACAATGTACAATCATACTCGTTGACGGTAAACATTACTAAAATTTGAGGTTATGATAATTCACTTGAACTGACGTATGAAGGGCGGAAAAATAAACACGTTTTGGTTCGATGTACATTGCTGCTTTTCTTAGCGCAATTCTGCTCTTTGAGTGTTACATGGTGTTACCCTACTTTAATTTGCAGTACATTGCTGCTGACAAGATTTGCTTGACGCACTATATATATATTGATGTTTTAAAAGATTGCTTTTACTTGCAAGTCGAAAAACAGAATTTATGTTAGTGTGTTTTTATGTCATTATTTGGCTCATTTTTTATTTGTTGTCTCTGGCGAAAAAAGACGTTATTCTTAAGACCAAATTTGGTGGATAGATAGAGTTCCCCATTTTGTATAATATGAGTAAGTTAAGATCGTATGTCGCGCAATTTCACCAAGGTAACTCAACTGAAAATTGAGAAAATAACATACCTATCTAAATTATTGCTGTCCCGAATTGGGTTTATGCTGAATGAAGGGCTCTTCAACATGCATTTTAACATTAAGGTTTTATTCTAATAATCCAATTTCTGCAACTCTTGATAATTACCGGGCTGACATCCGGCGACATTAAAATAATAAATTCAAGACCGACATTCGACCGATAAATTTGCGTCTCATTTTGTATGGGATTTTGAGTTTCCAAAACGTCCCGCTTGGCGCGCTGTTCAAAATCCCAAAAATGAAACTTAGGAAGCGCAAACGCGTACGTCCGTCACGCTATCGGATGAAAAACACTAGAGGTTCAGAATACCTCTTACCGCTTTTGTTATACTGTCCCGCGTCGAAGTCACATCGAACCATATAAACGTACCTATACCTACCATAATGTAAAGGAATGTATTTTATTAAGCGATTTTTCTTTATATGAAACTAGCGACCCGCACGGCTTCGCACGGGTTAACAAATTATACATAATCCTTCCTCTTGAATCACTCTATTTAAAAAAATTGCATTAAAATCCGCTGCGTAGTTTTAAAGATCTAAGCATACATAGGGACATTAGGGACAGACAGCGGGAAGCGACTTTCTGCCGTATTCGAACATCAAGATATTTACAAGAGACGACACGTACGAGATCTATTCTAGATACGTTATAGTTTAGATTTCAACTAGTTCTCTTTTGCAGCGTAATTCGGGCAACCAATGTCACTTTTACGATAGATCGTGTTAGATATCTATTAGATGTGAATTAGATCTCTAAGTAATATCTTGCGGAAATCGTTCAAGAGTATCTCCAGAATCGCGGAAATGTCAAATTTGACAGGTTAGATCTTAAACATATCGTTATCGTATCTTGGCGATGTCTAAAAGATATCTAACAGATGTCTATTACAAAATCCGAATCGGGCTGTTTGTTTTATACTATGTAGTGATTACGTAACTACATTTTATGATACGAAGGGGAAAATAAACACAACATATTCCAGCAAATAAGTATATTGACTAAATACATCTATGAATAATACTGAATTAAAACTAACAACTCTAAATATATCTAAAATAAAACAAGGAATATAAAAACTACTGGAAGAGGCCTCCCCGCGTTACCCCTGGCGCAAAGGTAGGAGGCCTCTTTCAGTAGTTTTTATATTCCTTGTTTTATTTTAGATATATTTAGGGTTGTTAGTTTTAATTTAGTATTATTCATAAATGTATTTAGTTCATAAGTTATTTATTTGTCTTTTTAATAAGTATATTTACAGTAAAATATTATATAGTGGCAAAGGCAATCCAACCATCATGTCAACGTTGAACAAGCAAAACCCTAACATTAGTTTGACGTAGATAATGCTGACCCTCGTCGCTGGCCAATTTCGCTTTCGCGCGTGCATACGCTTCCGCGCGTGACCTGACCTCCGCTCGCGCTTCCGCGTAAGCGCGTGCTGCCGCTTGCGCTTGCGCGTCCGCTCTATCTAAATGCAGGAGTGCGTTGATTGCTTGGCGTTTTAACCTGCAATTATAAAAACTGTTTAATAACAGGTCTACCTAGTTATTTCAGGCGGGTGGAAATGAAATAGCCCGCTCATCTTCTAAGTTAAAGAATTTCCTATCCCCCAATCCCTACCTGTCCTTTCCTATCTCTATCACATATATTGCTGTCCCGCTCGTACAGTGGCATTGACCGGCATTATTGTAATTACGTACAACAGGATCTTCAATCGTATACAATACAGGTAGTTACACCGAAACTTAATAACATACTCCGAAATTAATATAACTTAAGCAGCTCTACATGACTCTTATTTAATTGTGATAATAAACGCTTATTTTACGGGATTTGTGACATAATACATTATTGGTGTCATATTATTATGGGGGTGTTTACTCGGGTATTATTTTTCAAAAAGCACCCTATTTTACATACCATTGTTCTTGACTCTGTAAAGAAAACATATAATCACGTTAGTCGACGATTTATCCAGTCAAATTTTTAGTCACAAACTTTATATCCCTTTAACCGCCATAGACGTGAACTGACGCGCGCGGCTGCAGTCCAATATCAACCTTCGTACATTCCGACAAGGTTCATAGCCGAACTGCACTCGATAAGCGTGGCGTTTAAGAGGTTTAATTTAATGTAGCGAAGCTAAAACACGCACTTCTACAACAGCGGCCGCCAGCAGCACCAAGGCGATCACGAACAGCACTCGAACCATTTTTATCTATACGGAAAGGAAAATTTCAATAAATAAACTTCAGTCATTAACTTTCTAGCTAGAGTTAGATCAAGATAAGTCTGCAACGATTTTGATAGCACACGTCAAACTTCTATGAAATCATTTAATCATTAGATACTTCTATGAAATTATCACTACATAGTATAAAACAAAGTCGCTTCCCTGTCTGCCTGTCTGTGTGTATATGCTTAGATCTTTAAAACTACGCAACGGATTTTGATGCGGTTTTTTTAATAGCTAGAGTGATTCAAGAGGAAGGTTTATGTATAATTTGTTAACCCGTGCAAAGCCGGGGCGGGTCGCTAGTAACGTATAAATAACACTTGCACTGCGTATGCTATCAAAATCGTTGCAGACTTTTCTTGGTCTAACTCTAAGTTATCTCTGCACAACTCTGTTATTTATACCGTAAGGTAAGTTGCATAAAAATAGTGTGAAGGTAAAACAATAAAAATTCAAAGTTAACCTATCTTCGCCACCCGTCCTCAACTTCGCCTGATATATATTATAAAATTAAACTACCTATTCTAAATCCTGAATGTTGGATACGCTCGTAAATCCCATGACACAACACAATTTATAGTGGAATTATGATTAATTGACAGTGTAGGCGACGTTACGAACTAAAGGTGAAGTTAGGGTAAGGTTTGGCAACATGCATGGGGTATTGTGATATGGCGCCTCAGAGGAACCGCCTACTTTTTTTATAGATAAGCACAGTTCTTTAAAGCCAAGCAA
Source organism: Cydia amplana (assembly GCF_948474715.1). NCBI lineage: Eukaryota > Metazoa > Arthropoda > Insecta > Lepidoptera > Tortricidae > Cydia > Cydia amplana. Next base: position 34,902,433 of record NC_086096.1, on the reverse strand, counting down.
TGTTTGAATTGGCAGGCAAGAGGAAGTTTAAGGTATATTAACGTGAGTTGACCTTAATAGAGCAACGAAAATTGTGAAAATTTATAATCTATGACTATTTAAATTTAATATTACCTGAAGTGAAGATGTCGGCTTGTAGGATTAACGATTCGTGTGGCAAAGAAACAGCCACATGCGCTAATTATATACGATTACGAACGTGAGAGCGTGTCGAATTGTATTCATTGTGTTTGTGTCAATTCAAGGAAATTGGCTAAGCACGAGTCTGTTTCTATTTCTGTGGATGAAATAAAAAAATAGCCCACCTTTTCATTCATTTATATAATTTGTTTTCCAGTGTATTTAATAGTCCACCTATTTTTGTACAACTTATGACATAATTAAATTTAGGGCTAACATCCGACGACATCAAAGAATAAGAATAAATTAAAGACAGGTTTCCGAAATATATTATTTAATATAATACTTATGGAACCCAAATAAAAGACAGTACCTACTGGAGATAAATAAAATTGAAACAGTGTTTCAATTTATTTAGCATATTTTATCATTATAATTTAAATCTGAAACGAATCAATTTTTTATTCATATTGATAAACTTTCAATTGTTTTCATAAATCAAACACGTATCAATTTTGTACCTACCTACTAATCACCTATATCTAGTCTGATAAAGAATATTGTGTAAAAAATTAAATGTGCATGAACAGCAGTCTCGGCACGTTTCGCCAGGCGTGGCTCTCTCTGCGATTTCGTCGTGTCGCTACAAATAGGTATAGTTTGTAGCTTTCTAGTAGAGCCCGACGGCTAATCCTATTGTCTATTGTTAAGTAAAACCACTCGTGCCACGTGCCGCAACCACCTGCATAAAAATCGTTCGTTCACTTTACCCAGGTAAATTGTATTACGACTCCTATGGAAATTGCAATAAGATTCAAAATGGACTAATGGATAAATATTTTGTTAGGATGTGTGTGGTCCGTTCAACTAGTAACCGAAATACTGAGTGCCGGCGAGTCGAACGCTACAGAACCAGTCTAAAATGTGTCATAGAGATGCGTAACAAAGGCGCGTTATCGGAGAGCGCACCTACACTGGTTTTTTGAGCGTTGGACTAGCCCGCGCTCAGGTGCCAAATAGAATAATTAAGACCCTTTTTTTGCAGGTAAGTAGCACGTGCGGTTTTACTTAACAATAGACAATAGGATTAGCCGCCGGGCTCTACTAGAAAGCTACAAACTATACCTACAAGTACATGCGGCCCACACCAATTTTGGTGTCTAGCGATAGTAGTTGCCGCGCACCGCGCACCGCTACGAAATGGACGCCTGCTCGCGCTTGCGCCATTAGCGGTCATATTTGTCGTAATAGATCTTAGAAGTACCTAGTAAATAATATTATTTATTCTGTGGTTTCGCACTAATATTTGAGAGGAACGTTCTGAGATTGATATATAAGTATATCATCAAAAGTAACGTATCAGACTATACGACAAAAGAATCTACCATTCTCTGATGATAGCTAAGGGCGTTCGCTAGCTGGCGCGGTCGCCCGGGGAGCGGGTAAGCGGGTTAACGAAAAATAGTATGAGCAACAGGCTTATTACCACTAGTTACCTTATAGTACCTAGTTATTTTTTTCCCACCTTTTACTGGGAAAAATTATTCCGGATTTCTTAACACATTTAGGTACTGCCAACGTTTTCGTAGCGTTACGCTCGTAGCCGATGCCAGAGTTTTCCCGCTTTGTAGAGGAAAGCGACTACGAACAGAGAACCCACCGAGCGGGTTCCTGGCCCTCAATATGTTAAGGCAAAGGTACCTAGCGCTCATTTCCGTGGGTCTTCAATGTGCAGACGACCCAGAGATCTTTCTCTTTTACTCCAAAGAAGGCATAATTAGAGTGACAGAGAAAAATGCCCGAAATTCGGTTTTCTCTGTAGCCCCTCAGGCTTGCAGGCGCCGACTCGCGATGTCTCGACGGTCACTCAGTCAAGGTCAAACTCATACTCGTAGTCAAAGTATTCTTTATTCAAGAAGTAGGCCTAGTATCAAGCACTTTTAAATCGTCTTATATTTAATAAATTGCTCTTATAATTAGAATAAGATGATATTTAATTCTTAATCTAATTATCAGAGGAATTTATTGATGCATATTATTTATTGAACATGTTCAATCTCTATAATCATCATCTTCCTCGGCTTTTGCCACGGCTCATGGGAGCCTGGGGTCCGCTTGACAACTAATGCCGAGAGTTGGAGTAGGCACTAGTTTTTACGAAAGCGACTGCCATTTGACCTTCCAACCCAGAGGGTTGACTAGACCTTATTGAGATTAGTCCAGTTTCCTCACAATATTTTCCTTTTCCTTCACCGAAAAGCGACTAGTAAATATCAAATGATATTTCGTACATACCTAAGTTCCGAATAACTCATTGGTTCGAGCCGGGGTTCGAACCCGGGACCTCTGTAATGTGATGTTGTTGTTGATTTTTGACCCACTAAGTACCTACTTGGTTTGTTCGCTTGCTTGGGGCTCCGGTGATAGTGCTGTCCAAAGGCTGCCTAACTTTAACCTTTAACCTACCTATTTTTAGAAATGATTCATTCAAATTATAGTCTGTCGATTTGGAACTGGCCCCGAACGGCTTATTCTTTGTCTATTGTTAAGTGAAACCGCACGAGCTTCTACCTGCTTAAAAATAGCTAGGCCATTTTTACCGGTTGAATTACCACTCTATGGAGATTGCAATAAGGTTCGAAATGAACAAATGGAAAAATCATTTGCCATTTCTTGTGTGGCAGGGACCACCCAAGAACTACGGTTACTGAGTGCTGGCTTACCCTTTTTTGCACGTGCGGTTTTATTTAACACAATAGATAAAGGATTAGCCGTTCGGGGCCAGCTTCCAATCTACGAACTATACTCTAGTATAGGTATTGACACTGATTTATCACCAAAAATTCAGTAGCTTTACAAGAAGAATGTGGCAGTAGATTTTAATAACAATTTCGGTTTTCAAGTAGAATTATGGTATCTTTACCAATGACTGGAAATGTACAACTATTTTGTCAAAAATCTTTATACTACTTTATCTTAATCTACTTTAATCTACTTTAAATTAGGAAAGGGGAAAATAAATAATCACATATTTAAGGAAATATTTATTATATAATACAATAACTGGAGTCCGTTTAAGTTACTTAATAACTCTGCACTGACGGATAGCGATACAGTGTGGGACGCGCTATCATACGTCACAACAATACAATAATATCATATATATACGAAACGTGATGTCACATTGTCTCATTACCAGGCCGGTTAGAGTTAAAGTTGAAACAAGCTAACTTTTCACGTCATTTGCAATGACAATGTGTGGTACTGTCATAATATTAAATAGTAAAAAAATGCATAGTTAGTTAAGACGGGCTCTTTTTACAACTTCTTCAATCTCGACTTAGCCATGAAGTTCTAGTTCAGTAAGGCGACGCGCGACGTCTGCCTCCCTTTGGAACCTTTGCTACCGCATCCGCTCTGTCTAAATCTAGCAGTGAAGCATCACGCAGGTTATAGATGCCAATATCACGTTTGCCTCTGGCTGTGTTTGGCTTTGGGTGAACCTTGTCTGCCTCCACATCCGCTCTGTCTAAACTTTGCCAGGGATAACGCTGCTGTCTCGTTCCCGGTGGGTAAACCTTTTCCCCTTGCGTATCTAAATGTAGAAGAGCGTCGATGACGTTATGATGCACTGGCCTGCGATTACAAAAAATCGTTTTTTTTTTTAAATCCACATACATATAAGAGCGCTGTCAAGTCAGTTAAAGGATGATTTACGCTAGACCAGTCCTATTCCGGGCTAAGCCATACAAGTTTTCTTTAGAAAGCATCACGTGATTAACGGCCACCCATCATAGAAAACGAAGTGTCGTGGTGTCGGACGCCTTGGTTCGGAGTCCGGGCCCGGACCGTTATAGATTGAGTCATCCTTAAACCTATTTATGAATTATTTTTATCACGTGACCATTACCGAAAACTACTATATAGTCGGCTAAGATAAACATACAAAAGTGTGCATTAATATCTAAAGAGCCTCTATTGCCTCTAACCCTTTTAATTAGGTAGCTTATACCATGCCTGTGCCATCTTTAAGAAAACTATAGAAAAAAGATCTAATTTGACGTTTAGTCTATTATATATGAAAGAAATATACAATTCCATACCCGTCATCATCTTCACACTGCAAAGAAAAAATTGCATAAATTCAAAGAAAATTAGTAAGGAAACTTAGTAATCTATACCACACTACAAGAATAAAACAGTTCCTTGAGGTAAAAATTCTAACATTTGTGCATTCGTCGGAAGTTTTAGCAACGTACTTGTACATTCGTGACAGCGACCAACAGCAGCGCCGCAGCGAACAAGAACAGCATACCTCGAACCATTGTTACCTGGATAAGGAAAAACTTACCCCCTTAGGGCTCATTTCGACGGTGCGAGAACTCGCATACGAGATTCATTACATTGCGTCATTTGATCGGTCGGCTGAATCGATGTAACCTCAATGGTCCGCAATGTAACTAAAATCGTATACGAGTTCGCGCGCTGTCTAAATGAGCCCTATCATAAAACTATAACTAGCCCACAGATAAATCAAAATGACGGAGACAAATGAAATGATTAATAATTTTAGCTAATTGATGGTTTGTTCGCGATTAGTGTCCACCACACGCTAATAGCTTTATTCATAAGAGCCGGTACAGACGACTGCCGATTGCAACTTGTATGGGAACTGCACGCCGACGTTGCAGTTGGCGAGCAGTCGGCATGCAGTCCCATACAAATGGCAGTCGGGCTGCAGTCCGTCTGTATCGGCCCTAAATGCGCAACAAGCCAGAGAACGCCTACTGTACCTCTGTATCTACTTAATGAATAGAGATTTCATTTCATTTGACTAAATAATTGGCGCTTCAACTTCACCCAATTATTAGTGGAAACTCTGTTTATTAGTTTTCCCTTTAATGCTCCCTTAAACAAAATAGCCTAGGTCGTAATTGTCTTAATAATTCTGGTTGAGAAAATCACAAATAAGGTTATACTCGTAAAATTGCATAACGTACCTGTCGTAGAGAAGAGTGTGGTTGAAAATGGAATCTCGTATTTATACCCGTATAAGTGGGCATTGATTACAAATGCAAGTAGGACACGAGAGCGTGCCTACTTGTATCGATTATTGCTACATAAGATAAAGCAAATTGTGTTGTCAGGTTCCGATAAATTGACTAAGCGCGAGTGTCTTGATCACAGAACATATTAAAGAGGTTAGAATGGCTATCGCGCGCAGTTAGTATCGGAACCGGTGGCGCCGCTCGTTCCTCTCCACATTTACTAACACTCGCGCAACGGTAGTAAAAACTTGTGTGCGTGGTGAATGGATACGCCTCCTTTAGACAGATTTTATGTCTGGCTTCTTAATCTGAAGGTTATTGTGGCGCAAAAGGCATGTTTACTTCTTTTTTCGGCCAGCGCGGGCGAGTAACATGCGAGCGTTTGCTCAAAACCGGCGGCGACACGTACCCTGCTCGCATCGCCATTCTAACTTGTTCTGTGGTCTTGATTTTCAGCAAGCCTACATTTGTTTTGATATTAAATAAGTACCAGTAACCAGGCCGGTCACAGCGTCACTCATACATAACTCATATCAAAGAACTACGCCCGACCGCTTTTTGGACGAAAATGACTCGGCTGAAATAAAATAAACTATTTTGCGTTGTAGTCTACTATTAAATATATTGTAATTTTAACTTATACCTTCAAATCCTAAAATCCTGGGCTGAAATCCTGGTAACGGCATTTATTCGTGTGATGAACACGGATATTTGTTCCTGAGTCATGGTTGTTTTCTATGTATGCAAGTATTTATACATACATATTTATAAGTTATATAATATCGTCGTCTAAGTAGGTACTTACCTACTACACCAGCCTTGCAGCCAGCAGTGGGACTTAGTCAATTTGTGTAATAATGATATTTATTTATCATTCGTCATTTTCGTCAAATAATTTGTGGAACCCAAATAAAAGTCGAAGCAATTCGTCCAAGAATCTTTTATCATAATTCACACTTATTATGAATAAGTTTTTTGTAAGCAGGTAATCGAACATAATTCTACTTACCTCATTCCGCAACTAATCAATTTTGCGATGTGACATTTATAATTTTCGCGTTTAACCTTCGTTTTTTTTAACATTAGAAATAAGGTAAACAATCTTGATGTGTCTTTTAATTGAAAAACACATTTTAAAAATAAGTTATGGTAAATATGTAACAATTATGAATCGAATACGATCTTTTATAGTCTTCTGCTTTCAAAAGTAATAGTTATTGGTTTTTAAAAAGTGTTTTTCAATTAAAAGACATCTCAAAATCTCTTACCTTCTTTCAAGTTCTTTCTAATGCTAAAAAAAACGAACATAAACATAATTATATATTTAATAGGTGGTTCAATGAAATTATACACAATAAAATCCAGTGAAAAGTTTTTTTTATTAGGTGCCATGATATAAAATATAACTACGTCTAGTATACACAGGTTCTTATAAAATAATTATACGTAACTATATTCTTTATCATTTAAATTAACACTATAAATATAATGCCTTTCAAAAACCATATGTAGGTAGGTACCTATTAGATTAGATATAAGCTTAATCTAATTTTCAGGTCAAATAACTAAATGTCACTAGATAAAGTTTATAACGTACTATCAGCCGTAAAAGTGCACGGCGACTTTATGAATGAATTCATTCATAATTTCTCCATGCAATTTCGCAGCTCACTGTACCTACTCGTATTTAAATCAAACATAAAATCTTTAAAAGAAATAGTATAGGTATTTTTGGTTTTATATATTTTTTATTCTGTATTTTTTGTTTTTTACTGTTCTATTTTGAGACCAGCTAACAATTCTGATTATAGACAGATCTATCTTAGCCCATAAATCGTTAGATATGATTTAATGCCAACCATAAAATTAAGTCTATTTGAAATATGGCGTAATGAATTCTTAATTCTTTTTTATATGATTAAATATTTTTTCAGCATTATTGTTACTTTAATAACAAAACTTCCGTGAGACAAAGACATATTAAATATATTAAAAACGGGTCACTCACGTATTTTAAGTCGAAAAACGCGTTTTTCGACTTAAAATACGTTGGATTGGAATAAATTCATTTTGGGGCATTACACAAGGTCTACTTTGTAGGAGACGTGACGCGTATGGCAGGTAACTACAGCTAACCTGCAGAAAACTGTATTACGTACAGTTGAAATTTAATCAACTTATCAGCTTCTCAGCTTTATTTGTGTTAGTATTAATAAAAGCATCTCGTGCCTGATTTTTTTTAGGATGCCCTTTTTGTAACAACATTTTTTTAGGGTTTAAAGGAGAGTTTGTATGTATAAGCCTAGCTGGGTATAGTAACATAGAATTTTTCATTAAATTGTAAGCAATATTGAACATTACATTGCTTTTCATTGTTCAATTTACTATCCAGGCCAACTCAGGCCAAATGAAATGAGGGAATTAAATTATAATGATGAAACTTAAAACGGTTTTCCGTCAAAGTAATTCTAGAAATACGAGTAAATGAACACAGTAAAAGTACTTCCATCGTCTAAAGAAAGATAATGGTATGACTTTTTTAAGTATAAAAGATTTTTTTTTTGATAAATTAAAATGTTTTTGTTTTAAATTATTACTTTAATGTGTATTTACGTATGTTAATATGGTTGTTTTAATAAAATTAGGCCCATTATCTCAAATAATTTCTTATAATTTACAATGTGTATAACTGTATATTAAGGGCCAGTTGTACAAAACCGTTTGTCAGTGCTTTTTTCTTAATATGTCAATGTTCAAGTGATATTGAGGCCAACGTATTAACAATTAGGTACATGTTAAAATTGCGTACCTGAACTCCCTTGCGTAGATATTCGGAGCCAAAGAAACATAGAATCTTCGGGAAGACTATTTGTCTACACTGACTATTATATTTTTCAAACTCGATGAGTAGGATCATGTCCATATATGTAATTTATAACCTAAAAACGCAAAATCTCGCAAAATTGTTTTGAAATTCCAGCTTTCATCCTACTTATCGAGTTTGGAAAATATTCGGAGCTGCCAAGATGGTCAAAAATATCTGAACGTGGCCTTTAACATCTTGATAATAGAAGCTTTCTTTAGATATTTGCGAACTTAACACCTTGGCCGCACCGATATATCTGATGGCGACTGAGCTGGAAGCAACAAATTTCTCTACACACATTAGTGTACTTGATCGCAATATCACGGTGGGTTGAATATACTTAAATCCAAAAATAATATGTAAATCCATATGTTTCCAATAAATTTCGAGTTTAGTAGTACCTACTTAATTTAACTATAAGCCTGCGGAGGATTCTCAAAGAATATTTTGTCACATCCTCATGTTATTTTAACAATTTCATAAACATCTAGAATACCTAATCCGCTAAATATTTGGTTCTACTTCAGTATGCTTAATGGCTACTTAGCCTAGATTGAGATCTTCCATGGTTAGTTATAATGGCAAGTGTGGATGGACAGTCCGATATTACGTAATCAAAGATGCAGCCGTTTAATAACTAGTTTGAAATTGACATCATCAAGATTTTGTTAAGTCGGCAGATATACCTGTCTTTAGGCTAGCAAAAGAGAGGAGTCACACTTATCGACCCCAAATCAAAACCCAATCTTCCTGCCTCGAACAGAAAAAAACCGGCCAAGTGTGAGTTGGACTCCATTAAGTCCGACTTTTTTTCACAATTTTAGACCCAGTAGTTTCGGAGATGGTCGGACAGACAGATAGACACACGAGTGATCCTAAAATGGTGGATAGAACTGACCGATACTAGCTTTCCTTTTCTTCTTTCTGTCTATTACCTTAATTTCATTATTTCATTTGTCTGTTTTCTGTGTAGTTAGTGATAGGTCTCTTTCATTGCATTTGCAACATCTACTGACATATGTAAATTTATTAATGTCCACTACCCTAAGGTTGTCTGGAAGAGATCGCTTTTTTGCGATAGGCGCCTGTTTACCTCTGCTTGTGTTTCCGTTTTCTTTTGTATTGTTTTAATGTTATTGAGGTGTGCAATAAAGAGTATTTGTATTATTACAAATAATTATATTATGACATTGCTACATCAAATAAAGAAGATTTAATTTTAAACATTAGTGATTTTTTTATCACCGAAGTCAACCAAAATTATAGGTACACTTATAATAATTTATAAGACTTCTTAGGAATACAGTTAGGTACTGGCAACAGAGACTTATAGAATTCCCAAATATGACGTTGGTCCAAAACGTTTCGAAAAATGTATATCATTCTTAACTAGCAACCCCATAAGTATGTATAAAGTTTTAAAATAGGGTTCAAAATGTTCCTAATGAACTCACTACAAAATTCGTACGGATCTGCATTAAGTATATTGTACTATTTGTTAAGTTAGATCAGCGGTCGGCAACCTTTTAGCAGCCAAGGGCCACATAGTAGTTAACGAAGTTGACGCGGGCCGTACTTTGTTAATATTTATGACTTTATCAGATATTGTCGTTTGTTAATATTACATACAAAATAGCCAGGGAGGATCGCGGGGCGCAAGTGACAGGTTCACGGGCCGCAGGTTGCCGACCGCTGAGTTAGATCATGGGGTTAAGGCGCAAAAATAATGTTTTCATGCCACTTTTTTTTCGCCCCCGACGTCCCTCTATGCTGACGACGTGCCCCACTGTTGGATTTGGAGCTCCTGTGTTAGTTAACAAGTAAGGGAGTAGCTAAGTGATATTTAACCTAATACAACATTTTACTTTGGCTCATCGGCAACTAAATGTCCAAAAAATCATATAAATCGATTTAATTACTGTTGTGATTAAATCATATTTGACCACAACGTTTAGCCTGACGGAAAAACAACTGAAAAAGATAATAAGAGTTCTGTATTAGCAAAGTGTCTTAGTGAAACGAAAACTTTTAATTTTTGTTTTCATAATGTAGATCTTAATGACACTAAAAGTCTAATCTACTATAATTTAGTAAGCGTACTCCATTCAGGCTTAATTCGGCACCACCAAGTCTTCTGACTTCGATCCTTAATCTACAGTTAAACAATTATACAGTGATAACTTTTAAAATTTCCGACTAGATAAACATGAAAACGATTGGCATTTCAATGTCATTGGACTGCGGGTAATTTGAAGCTTGGGTTTCTCCTAATACTTACCTAATACCAAATGTTCATTAAAACAGTTCAACATCACTATGTTAATTGTCGAAGGCAAAGACTTTAACAGTCCAGTTTACGAGTGACGACGGTTCAAGCAGCAAACCGACTGCCTCAGCTTTTCAAAGAAGCTGGGTTTCTCTTCGACGTTCGCGTGGACGTCGATCATGCGCGGTGTAGCTTTCGTTGCCTCATCAGTCTTGCTTGCCCCGTTGGTTGCATCTGGCTCCTCGTCGGATCACGTATCTGGACCGGGGTAGCGAACAATAAGGTTCATGTCATCATCATCGTGCTTGCACTTACGGACCTGAGTTGGCCCTTCGAAGCGAGGTCTCTCACATAATTTGTTCTCGATGATATTAACACACACGTCGGCGGAGACGCAACGACGCCCGTTTAAAATTTTTGAGTCATCCTCTAAGTCAGATTGTTGATTTTCGTCGGCGGTAGCTTCTTCGTCCTCTTTATCTTCGTCATCTTCATCTTCATCGTCACTGTTCTCTCTGCCTTCGAGGATCATGCGGTGCGTAGCTTCTTCCATTACACTGTCAGTAGGAGCTTCATTAATGTTAGCATGTGACAGCGAGAAGGGCAGCTTTACTGACAGTTCTCCGCCTATACCGCTGACGTTCAGTTTTATCTTCACGTAGTAGGACACGTAAATGGCAAACACGTTGCGGTCGTCGGGCGAGTTTGAACTGCAGAGGACCGTGGATGCCAGACAGGCCCCGGCTTTTGAATAGGAATCCTCGAGGGCTATCCAATTCTTTGTAACACCTGTGAACAATGACTGGAGTTATACTACCCACGAATATTTTTACTCGTTATCATTAACAATATTGTATTGTAGTTAAACATTAATGAGCAGGGTTATAGTTATGCGTTATTCTGTGCCATTGGACTTACTTTAAATAAAAAATAAATAAAATAAAATAAAATATCATTTATTTCAGGCTTTTCACCCATACAACACACACTTTGAAAAATATTACTACTCTTGTTTCTTATTTTGTGATATCAAGCAAGCTGAATTACTAAATTAAGAATTTTAATATTGAGTCTACTTTTTTATCCATGCACTGGTTCTAACTCCTCTTTTACCGAGGTTTGCCAATAAAATTATATCTATCTACTATCTATTCTATCTTATTTCTAATCTTACCCCTGCTGGGTATCATGGTATAGGTTTCATCCAGCCGCTGCCCCGGCGGCACGAGAGTGGTGTCATCCACGACCATTGCCACGTCGTTCTTAAACTTGCTGTCCGAGAACATGCAGACCTCTACGTGCTGAACCACCACCGCCTACACAAAGAACACGGCTCTTACCCCGGCTAGGTATCATAGTGTAGGAGCCGTCGAGACTCTGCCCGGGCAGCACGGGGGTGTTGTCCTTCTCGAAGGCCACCACGTTCTTGAACTTGCCGTTCGAGAACATGCAAACGTCCACATGTTGGACGACCATTGCCTGAGGGAAGGACGTTAGAATTTTGAAACGCGGAGCTTATCGCCAATTGGTTTTGGTGTTTTGAAATCGATTTGTTCCTTATGAAGGACTTTTTTCTTATTTCTTTCTTGCAAATTTTTTAATTAGGTATTTTAGGAAAATTGCGCCATTGCCAATAAAGCACCAATTAAGTACCTAGCAGAGTGGTTGTCAGACGTCCTTAACTTACTTCAAGTAATGATTGGACTCTAATTAAAAATCTGTGAATACATATGAGTTTTAATATATTACAGGTTCGTGTGAAGAAAAGCGAATGGAACGAATGATATCACACACAGGTCCGAAAATTGAAAGGACCCTACCAGTTTCATGTCTATATACACGGCTGATACTGTTTGTTCATGTGTGTGATTTCTCGATCATGCAACACTAAGTATACATGTTTAGAATTTTAGAATTAGGTAGTTTTCGTCACTACGTTCTCTTGCACGGTGTATGTTGGACACTTTTAGTGTTTTCAAGCAATTCCCGGTCCTATTCATCCCGCATCAAAATCAACGTTACCTTGATGCGTCGAACAGTCTTGTTGGAGTGGTTGATGATGGAGAAGCTCACGACGATGGGCTCGCCGTGGTGGTAGGCGGACTTGTCCAGCCACGCTTCCAGCCTCAGTCTGTATAAAAATAATATTTACACTTTTATTTTATGTTCTTACACTACACTATATTTATTTACTCTTGCATATTCAAGCGATAGAGAGGCAGATAAAGGAATTTAGTTTTTTGCGGTAGGGCCTCTGACCCAACAGCAATGTACTTCAACTACCAAATTCGAATCTGTTTTTTTATGATTATAGATATGACTATTGATGCTGACTGTAACTTGTGAGCGTGGCGTATCTGAACAGCGTATTGTAATCTGTATCCGCGACCCCTATAAAAGTTTATTCAGCTCGGAAGCACGCACAAAAGCAGTTAGTCGCCTTTAAAATGATGTCTTAAAGTTACGACGATTATGAATTCTCTGATAAGCCATTTAATGGTTTTAGACTATAATATTTTCAAAGTAAGATGATTACAAACTCGGTGGCTTAGAGTCCAATTCGGATTTAACAAATTTTTATGGTTTTGATCTTATTTTGGTACGACCTTGAAGAACGCTCACGGTGAAATGTAACTATGTTTATATTTACCAATAAAGTCTGTATTTCTGTATTTCTGATCGGTGCATGCGAAATGAAATGAACATCGTGCGTGAGATGCGCGCCAATCACCAACACGATCGTCAAGGTCGTATCAAAACCGAATTTGGATCCTGTTTGAACTGCGAGAAATGATAATTAATGACTTACAGATGTAGTGCATAATTGCTTTCCATCGTATTTTTTCGGACTCAACTTTAAAAATGGCCTACTTATACACACCCTTGAAAATATTACCCTCAATATACAAGAAAGCACCACATACTTACCTACAAATAAAATGTTTTAAAATAATGTACTCACCGACCGTCGCAAAGGAGGAACGGTTTTTCAACGACCACGCGAGGCGCGGTTGGCTCTGTGGAGTTGGAGCATTCGCCTGCTTCTGCGGCTAAAAATACTTGTAGATCAGCATCAAAAGTTAATTCTCTAAAGGGCGTTCGTTATCTGGCGCGGGTGCACGAGCGAGCGCACGCACGCGGGTGCCATTGTAGGTAAAATCTGTCGCACGCGACCGCGGCAGTTAGCTACCATTCAACAGCGCCAGCTAGCGGACGCCTCAATAACGAATTATCGGAGATAGATAGCAATTTTAGGACGAAAGTATAATACAACTAAGGTACGAATTATGTTGTCCCTTTCTAATGTATGGCACTATCCCTTTCGGCTAGTTAGGGTTGCCAAAATGAAAGTCAGTCTTATCTGTGGTTGTACACGCAAAGGGACGTCAAGTTGTGTCCACCCTAATAATTGCTCGTAGCAATGCTGAGCCGAGAATGCCCGAAAGGTTCTGTGGCGCCCCACTGACCTAATGCACGTGTTTACTGTGTACGTCAGTTTTAACTTGAGGCTGACGTTAATGAACCGCGGACGTTCGGAAATGAGTTTTGGGCAAACAAAAGACCGTCGATTTCCTGTGCTTCAAACGAAGATGAATGGACCCAAGTTTCGTGCCACCGTGTTTAAAGGTCGTAAGTCATTATTGTTTGTATGAAGTTACGCCTTTTCTTTACAGTATGTGCATAATATGTGGGTCGGTAAGCAGTAAGCACGTCGTATAAATGCTTCGTTATGTCCCAACACGCATAATAAGCTTAATATAACGTTGGAAAACTTATTGAAAAGTGTATTGTGTTCTCGGATAGTGGGACAGTAAGTACAGCGCCATTTTGTATTCTGCCTATACAGGTTGATTTTGTTGTATCTGACAAAAGTCGAGATATATATTCAAGGAAATTTTCCCCCTTTTTTATGATATAGGCGGCAAACGAGCATACGGATTGCGACGACCGTGATGACCATTTTTAAAATTTTATTATTATCAATAGTATTTTAAGCCCATTCGAGTTTTTGTTACCTATTCCATCTCTTTCCGATATTATAGGTACTGATCTGTCAGTGTCAAAAGTGTCGTTTTTGTTTGAAGAAATGTCTGATACTGATAGATCAGTATCATATTGGAAACAGATCGAATAGGTAACCAATACTCGAATAGGCGTGTTTGTTATACCTAAATTACTTCTTATGAAAGTCACTTCAAATGATCTGTGATGTCGTGATAAGTGAAAATCGAACAGATTTCTTAGGATTAATTAAAAATAATTAATTAGAGCTTAAACATGATACCCAATAAGGGCTGATTTTACCTACAATGACTAATTATACTTAGTTGTCGGATAAACTTTTAGGTATAGGTATGTGTTTTAATTAAAGCTATTCTGTTTTTATTATACCTTTTATTTTGCAAATGAATATAGCAAAATTTTATTCACCTATTCTGTGTGTATTTTAGAAGACCATTCTTGTATTCCACGAAAACTCCATAAAAGTCTGTAAAAATTCTGAAAATTTTATTTAGTTAAAAAAATGTGATTTCGCTTTTTGCAATATTCTATTTTCTATACAACCGCGTAGCAAAAATGGATTGAAATAAATCGTCAAAGCACAGGAAAATTCGACGGTTGGCATTCCGAAACCCGTTTTTTCTTATTCTCTATTGTGTCACAACCATGTTTTTTCGACTTTATGTTTTTATAACTTTTATAACCTGTGCTAAGAAAATTTATAAATCAATCCGCGAGCCGTCGCTTGGCAGGCAGAAATTAAAGCCTGGAGCATTTCAACAGCGTGTCTCTTATATCACGCTAGTTCAATACTATTAATAATGCTAGGAAGCCGTATATTTTTGACTCTCTTTAAAAATGTGAGCCAAGCCAGAAAACAAGAATTGGCTCCTTAGCATTTTCATAAGTATTAAAGAAGTTGCGTTACGTAAGCGACTCTCCGGTAAATTGCTCGTACACCTCACGGTTAACGCAGTTTTCCTGTGTCACTCGTGCTGCTTAGCATAAAAACCGTATGTGCATTTGATAATTCATTCAAGTGCGTACCTTGTTCTTAAGCAATAAAGTATGCAGTTGAAGAAGCTTCCAAATACACATACGGTCCTTATGCGGAGCATGTCAGTATGTCACTTTTGTGAATTGACACGGAGCGTGACGTAAATGACACGGGGAAACCTCGGATCGTGTAAGTGCATGGCCATATAACAATATCAATGTCAAAAAAACATGTTTGTACAAACTTTTCTTCTATTGTTGCAACAACTTGTAAAATAATAGCAGCACACAAACACAAATAATACAGTAGGTGGTTTAGTCTGAATCCGAACGGTGCCTTTCCTATAGGTTCCCTTTTTACCGCTACAGAACTTTAACCTTTTTCTTAACAAATTTTAAAAATAATCCTGAAATTAAGCCTCGTGTGTGTCTAATGAGTAATGAGACATAAAAAACTTTGGAAAAATACAAAAAAAAAGAGTTATTTAAATAAGTTAATATGGGTAATTCCGGCTGGCTTTATATTGGGATCTGTTGACACATTGTTTAGTGTTTATTGCGAGTTCATACATTTGCTACTTCGTTTAGTGGCAAATGTACGAACTCACAATAAGCACTAATCAATGTGTAAAATTTGAAAGGCACTCACTCTTAACCGACGGCCACACTTACCCATATTAACCGTATAGTCGCCAAGAAGAGGGTTAAAATTTTAATTGAATCGCTTTTACCAAGGTTGCGTTATACCATACCTACCAAAATCGATGTTTTCCACCAGGTCCTTTATAATAGGTACGCAATTTCCATAACGGGATGATTGAACAAGTTGATTGAGTCTTTTGTTTTTCATCGCTATAGTCGAGTGTGCTCAGAGACCAAAAAAGTCAACGACGGCGTTGCATGAACAAGAGATTTCCTTTGGCAAGGATGGATTTAAGAAGTGGAGCCACCCAGGTTTTTGATGCAGTTGGGGGGTTAAGCGTCTGCGACGTTTGAGGTTAATAATTCTTTAAGTTTAGGTTCTAAGTCAAGTTTAGTATCATTTTCAACTAAATCAAAGATGTAGACATAGATTTCATCCAAATCGGTTCAGCGTTTATTGATTCCCCATACAATCCTACACCTTACCTTTCATTTTTAAGGGATTTAATTTTGGAACAAAAACTATCCTATGTTCTTCTCCGGGACTCCAACTATCTCTATACCAAATTTTATCTAAATCGGTTCAGCGGTTATTGAATCCCCATAAAAATTTCCACCTCCCTTTTCACACCCTTAAGGGATTATTTTTGAGATTAAAAGTATATGTTCTTCCCTGGGACTCAAACGATCTGTATACCAAATTTCAACTAAATTGGTTCAGCAGTTTAAGCGTGAAGAGCAATAAAAAAAAAAGATTTTTTTTCATATTTTATGTGTTTTACTTCGGAATGGTGTCATTATGATATCATAAATGAATTCAGCATCCCCGATTTATACGAAAACGATACCAAACTTGGCCTAGTAACTAAAATGATGTAGATATCAAGATAAAGCTGAGAGCCCCCCTAAAAATTTACATCAAAAATCTCGGTGGCTCCATTTCTTAAATCCATCCTTGGGTCCTAAGGACCAATCCTGCCAAAGGAAATCTCTTGTTCATGCAACGCCGTCGTTTAGGGCTTCCACTCTCGACTACTACTTTTGTTCATAAAAGAGGCAGAACAGTGTGTTTACCAGCAATCAGATTTGGGTGTGAAATCCTCTTAGATGTCGGAGTATGTTTAGGAAATTCGGCTAACACGGTAAAAAGGTTTTTCTTGGGTAACTACGTTGACTTGTATTGAATATAATTGGCGTGGGCGAAATTATCTCAAATAAACCAGATTTTCAGGTAGGTACAAACAGCAACGCTCTTAACTGTCCATCGTTGGACCTAATGCCTTTTGGAATAAGGTTTTTTTTTTAATTTATTCATCACAATGTAGACAACAATTATTAACAATATATATTCCTCGCCAAACTGCGAACTGACAGAGAGTGTAGGCGGTGTAACTGACAGGCGATAGTGGGGTCCTGTTGTTTCCCATAAAGTTTTAAGTCATAATGTATTGTTTGTCATATTATCATTAGTCATAAAACTGAAACCGTTAATATTTCAGGATTTTCGTTAGGTAATCCTATAGATATGTGAGGTTAGGTTAGGTTTGTTTTATGGCAATCCTGAAAAGCGACGCGTTTCTGAATTAAATGAATTATGACTAACGAAAATTCGGGCAAACAATACATTATGGCTTAAAACTATTTGGTAAACAATAGAGACCCAAATCAGGTGCTACATTACGACACCGGTGTTATAATTAGTGACGAACGTAACGTCATAATCGCTACAGTAATTCGGCGGCAAACGTTCCTCGTTTTATCAAGGATAGCTTATTTTTACCCAATCTGCTTTTTAACGATTCCCCATACAAACTTCCACCCCCCTTTTCACCCCCTTGAAGGGAGTTTTTTGGGATAAAAACTATCCTATGTCCTTCCCCGGAACTCAAACTATCTCCATACCAAATTTCAACTAAATCGGTCCAGCGGTTATTGATTGCCCATACAAATTTCCACCCCCCTTTTCACCCCCTTAAGGGTTGAGTTCTGAGATAAAAAGTATCCTATGTCCTTCCCCGGGACTCAAACTATCTTCAAACCAAATTTCAACAAAATCGGTTCAGCGGTTTAAGCGTGAATAGGTAACAGACAGTCAGACAGACATACACACTTTCCCATTTATAATATTAGTATGGATAACACCGCCGCTGTAATGTCACAACAGTAATGCAGCCGTAGTGTACTTGACATCCAAATGTCACCTTGTTATCATATTGACATATTGCTTTTTGTCACGACGGCAATATTAAATGACATCGTTAATTCCGTAATCAAAGCGAGATGCAATCCTCTACTTTGACTTCTCTTTCGGGTATACTTGATACTTAGAACCTACTCCGCTTTATAAGGCCGAGTTAGCGTAACATAAGAACTTACCTGGTTGTTCCTTGGAAGTCTCTTCCTGCTGTTTTTTCCTTCCTCTGATCCTAGAAAAGGACAAATAACATTTTAATATTAAGCATATAATGAACACTCTACAGCAGTTGTGGGAAAACTTTTTTTATGGGGGACCAGAAAGTATAGGAGATTTCAGAGGAGGACCAGAATTGCAGCTAAAATGCATTTTCATTATTTGGCGGGCCATACACCTACTATTATATTGAAGGCCTTTTGCTAGCCGGAGGTGGCCCGCGGGCCGTACTTTGCCCACCACTGCTCTACAGAGTGCCCCAAAAATACGGTAGATAATAAATATTCTTCAAAAAGATAATTTCTGAAAGAAAATACTTCATGTTAAAGGTTAATTTGTATTTTAAAAAACATTAGGTGGACGTATTTTTCCCGAGCGCAAGTATCTACTTATTAATTTGCTCTGTACTTCATGTTATTAAATTCTATGCTCAGAAAAAGGCTTTTAAAAATACTTTTGAAAAAAAAGGAAGTCAACTTTTGCAGAACTGACTTCAAATTACACAAAGTATTTATGTACCTACATTTATGTGAAAACACGTGTTGCTTTTCCAGAACAAGGGATATATACTTGGTCAACCAGATCTTGACAGTAGAAAAAGGCGGCATATTTGAAAAATGTAGGCGCGAAGGGTTATCGTCCCATAGAAAATTTGAATTTCGCGCCTTTTTTTACTGATAAGATTTGGTTGACCAGCTGTAAGTCTGCAACGATTTTGATAGCACACGCAATGCAAGTGTTATTTATACGTCGAAATTTCATAAAAGTGTTGACGTTTAAAATAACACTTGCACTGCGTGTGCTATCAAAATCCTTGCAGACTTATCTTGGTCTCACTCTAGCAGTTTTTTTCTGTGAATCAGGTTACAGGTACCCAAACCTTCGCTATTATACCTACCCGGATGCTGATTCTTGTTATTTCATTTCTAAAGACTTGAAAAAATTAAAATCCCTCCTTACCGGACGGACACCTTTGTGCATGCGTATTTTATTATAAATTAAGATTATTCTTATTCTAAATTCTTCTTATTCTTATATCAAATGATTGTGACTGTATTTTTCCTTTCAAACTAAAACAACAAAGTACAATTGGAAAAAGTTTGACATTAAATTTGACCCTTATACAGACGTAGCCTAGGGCAGAAGAAATACGTATTTCCCAACCTCATTGATATTCAGTTGAATAATAAGTGTCAGCCCAATTCTATCCCGAGAGTTGACATTTCTTTCAAAACCAGTGTTATTTCCGTGCCAAAGAAATACTTCCTTTTTTTCAAGTTTTTTTGAGGACACGCCATTTTTAGCGCGAATAATTATCAAGAGAGATTTATTGTTGAATCAAAATATTTTTTTTTAAATATTTTCCTTTGTGTTTTTCACTGAATTTTGGAGAAGCGGGTATGTATTTTGGGTATTTGTAATACTTAGGTTATCAAAAGTTCACACAGCGACGACTTTTTTGATGACGTAAATCCATTGAGATATTGCTACGGTAGAGAAGCCATACCAAAGAAATAAATTGTCGCAATCGCAACCTGTACCAAGCGAACAAAACGTCGTAAGCGCCGTTAATATTCACGGCGCTTACGCGTTTAGATCGCGAGACTCACGCTCCGCTTCTATGGTTTGTAGTCAAAACAACATTAACTCTGGCGCAAAATACTGATTTAGCGTGCCGGTTCTATAAGTCTGTAATAATAGTTTAATGCATAAATCAGAAAGTTTTTGGCATTTATTTGGCAAGTCTGCTACTTTAACATTTTTGTGTAACCTATATGTTACCCCTCACAACTAAGTTTTAACATAATGCTGTAGAAAAAGTCTAATTTATATTAGATTTGTCATTTTCGGCAGTAATTTAATTTTTTGCCATTTTTATTTATTGTGACCTTTTATGCCACTTTTGTGTTATTTCTACTCAGAATCACGAGCTCTTTCGATCCTAAAAGGGTAAAAAAATGCCCCAGAGTTTTTTTCCTATTGTGTTACCATTTCCCCATATACTTTGTATGGTGGTAACAAAAAGGAAAATTTGAAAAATGTACCTATGGAAATTTTAGGACATTTTTTTTCTCCTATAAGGATGAAAAGGGCTCGCGATCCTGACTAGAAATAACACAAAAGTGGCAAAAAAATTCAAAATATATAAAAATGGCCAAAATTAAAAATAAAAGCGGCCAAGTGCGAGTCGGACTCGCCCATGAAGGGTTCCGTATTTAGGCGATTTATGACGTATTAAAAAAAAACTACTTACTAGATCTCGTTCAAACCAATTTTCGGTGGAAGTTTACATGGTAATGTACATCATATATTTTTTTTAGTTTTATCATTCTCTTATTTTAGAAGTTACAGGGGGGGGGACACACATTTTACCACTTTGGAAGTGTCTCTCGCGCCAACTATTCAGTTTAGAAAAAAATGATATTAGAAACCTCAATATCATTTTTGAAGACCTATCCATAGATACCCCACACGTATGGGTTTGATGAAAAAAAAATTTTTGAGTTTCAGTTCGAAGTATGGGGAACCCCAAAAATTTATTGTTTTTTTTCTATTTTTGTCTGAAAATCTTAATGCGGTTCACAGAATACATCTACTTACCAAGTTTCAACAGTATAGTTCTTATAGTTTCGGAGAAAAGTGGCTGTGACATACGGACGGACAGACAGACGGACAGACGGACAGACAGACAGACAGACATGACGAATCTATAAGGGTTCCGTTTTTTGCCATTTGGCTACGGAACCCTAAAAACACTCAGACATGACCTTTCCGTGTACCCTTTCCTGCAGCAACACAATGGCTATTAGTGACGTCGCGCGCTGCAATACTGTTGCTGTACCATGCTAATGTAGTGTGATCTGAATGGTACCTGAAGCATGCATGTCTTTACGCATACCATAGGCACATTACTCCGAAAAACAACGGCAGTGGCCTAAAAAATATTGTCAACACACGCATTGTGTACTTCAAAAGTAATGAATCGCTGACCTCCATACGAAGTAGGTAGTTAATTTTACATGAGTGGCCACTCAAGTATCCTACTCGTATTTATCGAGGTAGAAAATTGTCGTCCGTAACCTAAAGAGAAAGCCACCCCCTCCACCAAAAGGATGGGTATTAATAAGAGGGAGGTAAATAGCCACATACATATAACTTAACCTCTGTCGCTTATCCGTCCCAGACAATTTGGACTGTAATTTATAATCTCAATGTTATTAATTTAGTAGGCTATATTTATGACAGGGGCATACGAAGGGTTAATAAATCCCAAATATTGTAATTTCTATAAATCCAAGTGGGCGACACAAGGGCGAAGGGACATGTGTTACGTATAATTTTTGGTTTAAAAACAAAAGTCTAGAATAAATGGAGGTTAGTCGAGTCTGCTTAAAAACCTAATAATCAAGACATTCAAGTGAATTTTTACATATTTTTGAGCACCTGGGCCGTTCCGATATATCTGATTGCGACTATAGAGCTAGTGAGTTACTGTGTTATAATAAATAATTAAATCCGGAATCAACCATGTTGTTGTTGAGTCTAAGTTTAATCGCAAATACCTTCTCTGTGTAGACTAAGATACTATTTTAGCCTTGTGTTAGTGTGCTTTACTTCCATAGTCGGAAACCGCCAGAGGTATAAACAACAAACAACTTGATAACTTAGAACTTGATTTGAATTTGAACTTGAAGTATGATTTCATCAACAATATAACAAATCCTCCATAGCGAACTTGAGGTGATTACAGTTGCAATTTAGATATCATAGTAGTAAGCTGTACTCCTCAAACTGACTACCATTTGTTCAGCAACGTTTTAAATGTTATTAATAACTCGGTGGCGAGTCCGACTCGCACTTGTCCGGTTATTTTACCGAAACCCGTGGTGCCTTAAACTGAGCATGGGCGGAAATTTTCTTGGCTGGTTTTTTTTTTAAGAGCGAATTTTTCTGCTTCTTTTGATATCATCGGTGTTTGTATCACTACACTACACCTTATAAAGCAAAGTCCCCCGCCGCGTCTGTCTGTTTGTGTGTATGTATGTTCGCGAAAAACTCGAAAACTACTGAACGGATTTTCATTCGGGTTTCACCTATCCTTAGAGTGATTCTGGAGGAAGGTTTACGTGTATAATTTGTTAAGGTTTTGTGAAACCCCTGCGAAGCCGGGGCGGGTCGCTAGTCCACAATATGTAAACGCCCATACTCATACGACAGATTAAATGTCGCGTCAAGATCGGAGCGTGTAGCGCGCCCTTAATAGATCTATATCCATGTACATCGTGCTCTGCGTGTATAATAGACCCTAGGGTGCAATTTGCGAAGGCGAGGGAATAGGGTACCTACAATCTACGAAGTAAACGTTGGGGGTGGATCGCAATCAATCTACTTTCTTATTTTTATTACCTTGATCTGCCGTATGAATTTTTAAACGGAAATGAAACTTGATTTTGTCTGATAAATGTCTTTGACTGGTATTCTCTAACAGATTAAATATTTAGTTAATTGCATTAATGGCCTTTTTGTGTACCTATTAAAGATATTCGAGCAGATATAGCTAGGCTATTGAGGTGTACAAATCTGAACGCAACCTTGTTTTATACATAAGTAAATATGTTTTTTTAGTGATTACTTAACGTAAAGGTAAGGAATCCCGGCCCGGTGGCGGACGGAAAAAACCTAAAATACAAGGGTCAATAATTAAAAAATAATAATCAAACTGGCAAAAATTATCTACCATAACCTTAAGCGTGGCGTTCTTTCAAAATCAACTGGTCAAAAAATAAATACCTATATCACACTATATTGAGTGAATGCGCTTTATGATGCGCGAATTAGATGCGCAAATCAAAGCCGCACGTAACAAAGTAACATTTATTATAACCCACGTACATACAATTCGATATTTGACACTGCAATTATTAACTCACACACTAAGTGTTCCTTGAATACGCCATTAACAGCAAATTGCTGATCACTACCGATCACTTCATCAATGTTGATATTATAGTTTGTAGCTTTCTAATAGAGCCCGACGGCTAATCCTATTGTCTATTGTTAAGTAAAACCGCTCGTGCCACGTGCCACAACCACCTGCATAAAAAATCGTTCGTTCACTTTACCCCGGTAATATAATTACAACTCCTATGGAAATTGCAATAAGATTCAAAATGAACTAATGGATAAACATTTTGTTAGGATGTGTGTGGTCCGTTCAACTCCGTAACCGAAGTGCCGGCGAGTCGAACGCTACAGAACTAGTCTAAAATGTGTCATCGAGATGCGTAACAAAGGCGCATTATCGGAGACTTGGAGGATACAACTAAACGGAGTAGCCATTAACAGGCTTTCCCCTCTGTCGAAAATAGGCGGCCAACGGTCATACACAATGTATGGACTGACGTTTATCTGACATGGCTATTTTTACGTTACGCATACATTTGACGTTCCCCTCCCCCGCAAAAATCGGCAGACTGTTTTGTACAGAAAATTACAGACATGGCGTCTCCGTTTGATTATATCCTCCAAGATCGGAGAGCGCACCTACACTGGTTTTTTGAGCGTTGGACTAGCCAGTGCTCAGGTGACAAATAGAATAATTAAGACCCTTTTTTGCAGGTAAGTAGCACGTGCGGTTTTACTGAACAATGGACAATAGGATTAGCCTTCGGGCTCTATTAGAAAGCTACAAACTATACTCATATTAACCACAAGTTGACCTACTTCCCCAAATCATACCTACGAGCTATAACTAGGTCTAGGTTCCCCTTTTCAGTTGAACAGATGAACAGTGACATTAGGTTAAACCGTTCAAAATAAAAGTAGAAGTAAAAGATGGTAAACTTACGAGTAGTGACGAACGGACCCCAGCCAAGTGACCAAAAATTTCCACATATTTACCGTTGCTCCCAATCCGTTATCGTCGAAGACTTTGACAAATGTTAACGGAATGGAAATTAAAATCTTGGGACACATTTTTCTCCTATTAGGATCGAAAGAGCTCGTGATTTTGGGTGGAAATAACAATCATAAAAATCCATGTCCGCTATCACGACGTCCATCCAGCGCTTCTAGCCTACCGCGGCCACGTGATCTAGATAGAGCCTTAGACAGTGAGGTTGAGGCATCTATTATCTTGTATATTTATAATGATAAAAATGACCAATTTAATAAAAAATGTGAAGTGGCTTCAATATTATCTATGTAGAAAGCAAGTGATTTGTAATAACCAATATATACGAAGGTGACTTAATTTAAAGGTATTGCTCCTAAAGAGTTAGACACGCGGTAAACTCCTAAAATAAATACGGGTCTATTTTTTGCCCTTGCCCTTTACGGAATTTATTTCCCGCCCTCAATTTTCGTAAATAAATAGTGTAAATGCGTTTGTGAGTACTTAAATAAATACAGTAAATTTATTTGTGCAGAATTCGGATGGAACTGAATTTGTAAAGGGTAAATTTTTTATGAGGCTAGAATCTATCTTCATTTGTTTAGCGCTCATATATTTTTGTTTCTGATGACAGAGGGGGTGACATAATTTATATTATTTAGGTGAGAGGTGGGTGGGTGAGATAATATATATATATTTTACTATGATATATCATGTCAGTAAAACCCCTCTAAGATTGTCACTTGCTCGTTGTTGGCCGTTTAGAAGCCTGTACTACAGCCCTTTTCTAAAGGACATATCCCTACTTAATATCATAAATACGAAAGTAACTCTGCCTGTCGGTAAATTACCTCTTCACGCTTAAAAAACTAAGTTTTTATCGATCGTCCAAGTTCCATCCAATTTATAGCAGTTTCTTGAAAGATAAAGTATGGTTGCCATGTGAAGAATCTCATTAAAAAGTTCCAATATGTCGCTCTAGAGTCTAGACGGCAAAATATAGGTAGGGTAACAGCACCAGTGACCAGCCAGGTACCAGTAGTCAGCCTTTTGAGTCGTTTATTGGTCATAAATATCTGGTATATTCGTTTAAACAAATCGCGAGTACTCAAATAGGAGCTTTTATTCCTTATTGGTTAATACGTCACACGACAGGTGCGGTGAGGGAACGGGGGGAAGAAATATACTCGTTCATAGAGGTGCTGTTTGTCGACGAGTGCAATAGTGTCATGTCCGCCATATTTTTTACTGCACGTGGTGTTCTATTAACAGACAAGAAAAACTATGTTTTAATGTTAAAAGTTATTGTTTTTGTTAATGATTGGTTTATTTATTAGTTTATCTATTAAATTGCATTATATTTGAATGAAAATATCCATATTTCACTTATAAATTGAGGGGGCTGGCCACTGGATAACACTTTTTTCCAAAGAATCCAGTGCCCAGCCCCCCACGGCTGACCTTTGGGTTATTCGTTTATTTTATTATTTTCGAGCCAATGCGACCGTTAGGACCGTTAAATTTACATTTTTAAATTTAGTTAGGCATGCCCTAGTCAATTTAAAGTAAAACCCAGTAGTCAGCCGCATTTGAAATAACGTTTTAATGCGGCTGAGCACTGGGTTTCGCGGATCCAGTACTCAACCATTGACCTTGCTTGGTACGTCGCCGGCAAAAATATGTCCACATTTTAAAACCCTATCTCATTGAAATAAGTTTCAAAAGTGTATACATAGTTTTGACGTTAACTATACATGACTATCATTTTGTTTTTTCCTGGTCGGTATACTCGGTATATGACTTTGTTTATTAATGATAATTAGATCTGCATAGACTCGATCAATAATTTTTTACCGAATACCTACTAGGAACATAATTATATATTACCTGATTTACCTCGTTAATTTTTGACGGATTAATTATTAGAAAATAAATATTGCGATTCTTAGTTTGCAAGAATAGTGTTAGTTAATTAAGTACCTATGGCCAACAAATTTCGTGTCAAAAAAATTGTATGTACCTACCTATAAGAATATTTTTTTATTAAATAAGTAAACAAGTAGATAAGTAATACATATATGGAAAAAAATTATAAACTAAATTTAAAAACTACAACTAACTACAATAACTAAAATTATAAATAAAAAATAGATATTATTTTAACATCGTTGAATTTGATATATGCAAAAAATTATAAACTAAAATTAAAAACTACAACTAACTACAATAACGATAACAAAAATTATAAAGAAAAAATAAATATTATAATATCGTTGATTTTGATATAAATATTAATGATTTTAATCTAATTATTATAAATAGTTTATAGGCTGAGTACTGGGTACACAGAGGCTGCTTACTGGATTTTGGAGGCTGACTACTGGAGAAAAGTGCCACTTTTTGTTTAAACTTAATTAGAGATATTATAAAGATGATTGTTATTTTTTTTTAATATTTTGTTTTAAAACTATGATAAACAATTGATCTAACTATGTCATCTGTTTAATTATCCGACTAATCCTGTAGAAATGCCGAACGTTCAAACTTAAAAAAGTCGTTATAAGGCTGACTACTGCTGGTGCCTTTACCTTACTCAGTAGGCTCATCAGAAGCCCGATTAAGGTTGAATAACTTTAACGGTGCTGATCGTATTTTGATATACACTTGAAATCGCTCACGCTGATTGGTACATGCTAAATGAAGTGAAAGACGTGCGTGAGACGCACGCCAACCATCAAGAAGATCATCCATTTTGAACTGTTTGTAAATCTAAATCCGGCACCCGTACTGTGCAAATGGAGACGAATTTAATCATTTTAATTTGGGAAAGCTTCAGGTATTTTCAGGCGGAGAAATCAGAGATGGAATGAAACTGATTAATCTAATTAGTCTGTGTTTTATTGAATTCAAAAATAGACGGGAGCTATTTTAGGTTTGTTGCGTCAGTAGAGTTGAAAGGTAAGTACCTAGGCAATGGTGGAGACGAAACTGTGATTTAGTAACACGCCCATTTGCTCGTGTTTGGGCGGCTCTAGTTAAATGGTCTTGCTATGCGCGTTTTACGTCAGGCGGACTAGCATGAACTGCGTTCTCTCGGGTGACCATGACATCTAGCGCGACTTCAAGTATGGACACGCGCGCGAGAACGCAAGTCATGCTAGACCGCCTGGTACTATTTCTCGCGACATAACTTTGGGACCAAAATATTTTATTTAATTATTGAAGTAGTGACGCAATACTATGTAAATACCTACAGATTATAAAATGAACTATTTCTGCTTATAATTGCCCACGTTGTGAAAACTACTTATATCAATTTAGTAGCCTAATACTGATGCTATTAATACAATTTACGGATAGGCAGAATACACACTTACACATTACACATGTCGACAAGTTTGCGCTTGAAAGTGAGTGGAAGGTTGCCTTCATTAGCGTCTTCTACATTATGCAAAGCCTTAGCTTAATATTTTGTGTACCTTAGTACATATAATATTTAGTAAAATATCTAAGAACATCCGAATTTTAGTCTAACTAAACAATATTTGATTATTATTTTTTTTACTTGAGGATTTTACTTCAGTTTAAATGTCCGATTCTGTGATCCCATCCAGCCGCCAAACGAGCACCAATCTTGAGGTACCTAACACAGTATCGAATTTCTGAATGACCTCATATTGGCAACCCGATAGCCCAAAGCTGGATGATAGGCAAACAACCCGATTTATGCGTTTACGGCTGCTGGTCACTACAAACATCTATGTGTACACGCGATTTTAGGCCTTAAGCCTTTGAAAGTTACTGGTGTATTTCTTTGTACGACATGAAACTTCAATAGGGGACAATTTCGTCGAACGGATGTTTAGGTATCTACCTAATGTAGGAACTGTGTATGACACAATGTTGTCCGTAACGATGTATTTCTAGACGAATTTTACTAAAATATTTTTTTGTACCGAAGTACTTAAACGTTATCGTCAAATCTGTCACGCTTACAAAGTTTGAATATTGCGCCCTTTTTTTGTAGTGTTTGGCTCGACCAGGGGTTTTCAAACTTTTTTGCAGTGCGGTTGCCTTTTACCAATCTTATCATGTTCAAAATCGCGACGCCCTGGCACGACGCGTATCACAGTTTGAACCACACAGGCTTCACTATAAAGTTGATACGTATTAAACAGTACCTCAGTAACTGGTGGTGCGCCATAGCGGTCAAGGAGCTGTGGGCGGGCGAGGGCGGCGGCAGCGCTGCGGCGGCCGCGGCGCGCGACGCGCCCTGCAGCACCCTGATGCCCATGCGCACCATGTTGCGCCGCGATACCTTCTCGTCGACTTTCTCCGCTGCTGACAGAGTGACAATGAGTGCCTCTATTCGAGACTTGCCAATCAACATGAAATTAATTTAAAGTAGAATTTTCATTTTTTTTTAACTTAACTATATTTTATTCCTCTCCCCCACGTGTGCTCGTCCATGGGTCGTTCTCGCATTTCGTGCAAATCGGTGTTTTCGGAAATTTACCAAAAATGTGGTGGCGTTTTCAAATATCTGTTAATGCAAGGTTGTAACATAGGGCCTAAAGTATATGTCTCTCCAATGAACAATTCTAAAAAGATATGTATTTTCTTTATATGTACAATTAACACCCAATTTTTTCATTCATCTCTACATGTAACGCGTGAATATATAACTTTGACCTACATTTTAACCTTAAGATACTACAAATAGAAAATTCGTTGTTTGTTCAATAAATGACTTATTTAGTTATGTTTTAAATCGTATAATATTAGAAGCTAGAAATAAATAATAAAAACTATACAGCCTCATAAGTGTATGGTTCAAGTAATTTCTTCATTACCGACGCGAGAAATAGATTAGCTATATTTTGCTATATAGCGAGGGTATATAGCGCCTACCGCCGATGCAACACATTGTTCGTCAGTCAGTTGGCCGCGTGATCTCGTAGCGGACGCCCGTGTGCCGCTGTTAGCGAAAATATATACGATCTCTCGGGTCGGGAAGGAGTGTGGTTCTCGTTAGTCTTCATCGCCATCGCGTGATTTATACAGTAAGTAGCAAGTGTACATTATTATAATTATACGTAATGAAGTGTTTTAGTGTCCCCTTTCAGATAGTTTATTCTGCAAAATTAAGGTCTGATGCCAACTGATGTAGGCGACAAAAACTTCCAAAACTTCATTCATATCGGCTTCATTCACTTCTTTTCCTTCTAATTTTACTGGGAAAGGTAATGAATGACTTAAGAAGGTAATGATAATATATTCGAGGCAGTGCATTTAATGGAAAGAGGCTTAGTTATTATAAATATTACGTTGTTATAAACATTTAAAACTGTATATGATAATAGGGGAGCCCAACCGGGGAGCCTTTGTAGTCTAAGATGGTCGACCTTCACCGATATGTCTGACGGATGAAACTTACATATTATGAAAGAAAATATATTCCTGAACATAAATAAATAGGGTTGCTTAAAGAAATATGGTCAAAACTATGTTTAATTATTTTTTGAAAAAAAAAATTTTTTTCTTTAAATTTCACCGATCTGTCTGACAAAGGAAATAAGTTCCAATGGAAAGTATACAACTTGTACAATATAAATCAACTAGGTTGCCTATCTTTTTCCGGTCACTATTATGTGGTTATAGGGTTGCTTGCGAAAATCCGGTCACAAATAAGGTTTGCCAGGCTTTTAAATAAAATAAGAAGGGAAGACTTTTAGCGATAACTCATAAACGGCTTAACTTATCAAGTTCGCTTTAATTTTGTTTGAATGAGTTTATTAAGCACTATTTTTATGATTTTTTTCCATATTTTTTGGATCCATTTTTCAAAAGTTAGAAGGAATAACCGTTTTTTATTCTTTCTAAATTATTATTTCCGAATTGATTGACTTTATCAAAAATGTTGTTTGCAAACTCCTATTTATTTTTAAAGACCTATCCGACGACACCCCACACTATAGGGTTAAAACGATAAAAAAAAATTACATAGGTACAAAACGCGAATGATTTAAATATATTTTGTCTATGCTAATTTTTGAAAATTTGAAAACTATGTTTAATGTGATATGGTGCGCAGATGATCAAACCGACTAAACAAACACTTGGGGTTAACAATCTCGACTTATAATGATGATAAGTAAATGGTGAATGTACCATCTAGCTTGAACATTATAAGTTGAGATTGTCAACTCCAAGTGTATGTCAAGTCGGTTTGATCATCTCCGCAGTGCTTAAGACACATGTTTTTAATATTGTTGATTTTAATTGGTGTTAATTTTCTTGAAATACAGTTTTTTATATAAATAATAAATAAATAAATAAATATTGGGGGACATCTTACACAGATCAACCTAGCCCCAAACTAAGCAAAGCTTGTACTATGGGTGTTAGGCGACGATATACATACGTATATAGATAAATACATACTTATATACATAGAATATGTTCGATTTCATAAGTTTGTTTCATTACCGTCCACTGATAAAATTACCATCTCGGCCGAATTCATTACCAGCGCGTAGTTCATTACCAGTAGCCTTATTAAATGAAAAGTAATAACGTTACAAAGGTGCCTTTAGCAGAAAAATGTTAATAAATGAATCCACAAATTGACGAAACTCAAAAGTTTACCATTTAAAACAAAAATTACAAATCGAGAGAATCTCACCGATTTGCACGAAATGAGAGAATGACCCCCATGTGAAATATCTAAATGTTTATTTTTCTTAAATAACTTATTTACATAATAGATCATATATAGATGGTAGGATCCTATAGATGTGGTTTACGCGTGCGTCCGTGAGGGACAAAACATACGCAATGCGACACTATGATTGGTCGAATTTATTTGTTGCCCACCATAATCCATATAAATTTACGGTGGGGAATTTAAAAAAATGTGAGACTGTGACAAGGACAAACAATAATAGCGCTTTCGCTGCTACTCCTACTGAAAGATACACAAGACTATCCCGTTCGGTCATTTCAGTCAGTTATACTAGATTCATGTAATATATATAGGTACAGAGGTACTACAGATAGGTACAGAAACTGTACAAATACTAAACTAAATTAATATAACAAAATACGATGGCAATCACTAGACTGGAATCGTATCTTAGACTGTAAATGTAAATCGTTAGTCGTTTAAATTGTAATTGCTGTGCCTTAATCAAACAGAAACATACCCGACTCCCCCTGTAGGTCAACGCTTTCATTTTATTTGACTAATATAGCTTCCACACCGAAGCTAGACTGAAATATTTTATTAAATCTCGGCTTTAGTTAAATTGTAATTTGCCAGTTGCTTGCAATTTACCAGATATCCCCTGGAAATTTTAGCTCTACATGGGTATAAAAGTGTATACAGATGTATGAATATACCTAATATTAGAGTAGTTATTGTATTATCTCGTTATCGTCTTGACTAATCCACTTGATCCATAGATAGTCATACTTACAAACTAACTACTAACTAAACATTGCTGCCGCTCCTAGACGCTTCCGGTGCAAAAGTGCCCATAATACTCGCAGCATTGCCGCGCTGGATGGCTATGGATAGCCTCTGCACCAGAAACGACTCGGAGCGGGGGTCCTCCCCCTTCTGCCTAAGTCGACGGCCTATGTCGCGCACCATGTCTTTCGCGTCCGCCCCCCAGCAGCCCGCCGTTTCTACCGCGAAAGGGAGAAAAATGTACCCTGCTCCTAGGGGGGCATATACTTTTGCCGCTTCACTGCAGCCTGAGACTCGGCCGCCGCTCCAGCCGCGCGCACCGATTAAATTATTTTAATAATAATAATAATAAGCCCGCAGGGCAGCTTGTGGCGAGCTGTTGGGGAGTAACGACCCCACGGACCCGAGTGCTCCAGAGAGTCGGTCAGGGTCTCCGTCTCCGGCGTGTCTTCGTCGGTCGGAGTGGACCCCAAGGGGACCCGCAGGACTCTCGGCTCTGGCTTGCCTTAATTGGCCGTCCAGAGAGGAGTCGTTAGAGCTATATGCTCCAGGGGTGGAAGTGTTAAAGGGCATAACGCCGCGAGTAACTTCGGAGAAAGCGCAGCACACCTCTCGACACCCCTGAGCCGCTCATGCCGGTGTTGCGCCTGGCCGTCTTTACGATGGCGCATCAGGTGCCCATCTAGCGAGTGGCGAGTCACCGCCTGCCTCGATAACACTGTATAACACAATGTTATGGCAGGTGTCCGACCTCTTTACAATAGACCAATCTTAAGCTCCAGCCAAACTTCATCCATAGCCCTGAATTCTTTCTTTTTTTTTACAATAGCCCCAATGCCTGCTGAGACCGGTTCACGGGTATTTATTGATGTACCCGTGAATGGGTTCCAGCAGGCGTTCTACGTGACATCAAACTTGTCTTAAAGGGCCTCTGCGCTGTTGGCTTCGGTCCCACGCATGCCTCCCAAAGGTCCGGGACCCCATGGTCCCGAGATATGGTAAAGACATACAAATAATAATAAAGCCTTTATATTCATATTTAATGTCACTTTAACTAATACAGCGTACAAACAACATCCTGGATATATTTTCCGTTTAAATATATCTGTTCTAGTCTACTTGTTCCAGTTATATCGAGAGACTATATCCTCTTTGATAAGCTGTTTAAGAATGACACGTAGTCAGATCCGCTTCTTTTTATGCTGAGTGTACTCACATACTTAATTGACATGCGATTGAGTGCTAAAATCCTTTAAATTTGCCGTGTCGGGTACGAAATCAACTTTCGCCAAGTTATTGACCCAATTTTGTTCAAACTAGTGCAGTTGACGCGCATGGTCGGGCTCGCTCCCTTTTTTATTTTTGCCGTCACTTTTAAGCCTCTGTACCCGAATTCTTTTAAAAACATGCCCTGTCGATTTGTGCAAGTGAGTAGAGTAGAGTAATTTTTTGCAACAACACAAGAACGCTCTACGTCCGATATTACTGTTTCTGGCTGAATTATTTTTGGTATCGGAATTGGAAATATTATAGTTCTGTATTTTTCTTGGGGTTATTTTAATCAATAATTAAATATTATGGTGCAATATTACATAAATCGAAACATTCTCACAGTATTAAGCTCCATAAGGTTTGTGTCACTTCATTTCTCAATCCAAAAGTGATGCCATACGGCACCACAAGGTGTAAACGCAGCTAGTTTGAATGTCTGTATCAATTCACTCTTGCATTAATACGGCAGTAACGTTAAAAACCAAAAATAAAAAAAATATAATTATAAATGAAAATTAGTCATGTAACCTATAGTAGGTAGTTCAAATTTATGACTCGTGCTCGTCTGACAAAAACATTCTAATCACCATCTCGGCAATGTTTTTCTTATATTTCAAAAAACATCTCATTTTCCTGTGACATTAATTAATCTGAAAAAGCAATAACGTAAAATAAATGAGAATGAATGAATAACATTTATTCCAGAATAGAGTGTCGTCTGCAGAAAACGTCTGCAGAATGTTCGTATTTAGAATGGAAAATGTACTTTATCCGACTGAAAAAGGCAGGTAAATGTGTTTGAGAGTGCGGCTAATCAAAAGAAAACCTAGGCCACTACGGAGCTAAAGCGGTTTTGAGAAAAACAAAGAGTAAGATGATATTTGCTGGAGTGTAATCAATAATATTACTGCGTCTTTGTATGAAACAATTATTTAGAACCTTCCACTCAAACGACGCCAAATTGAAGCAAGAACGGGTATTCAGAAAAAAATAAAAACGTCCCAAAAATCATTGAACGGACTCGCAGGACGCAACCAGACTCGCATTTGGTTGATTTTTTATCTGAAATAATATTTTAAAGTTAATAAAAGTACTTACCCAAGTATAACTTCTGACGAAAGTTTATTACGCAGATAAAGGGTAAGGTATAGCTTTATAGCACAGTCCACGGAAATATAGGATTAAGGGGGTTTGTTCAATGTCGACCTTCCGACCCTACCCAAGCGTAGTCAATGGACCTTTGTGTTTAAATTTAAATATAGAATGACCTACATTTTCATAATTTTTAACCGACTTTGCTTTTGGCTATTTCAGCCAAAAGCAAAGATTATTTTAAGTGGCATAAATATAAATTTTAAGAGAGTTCCAGTTTCGAATTGGTACTTAGTAACTTTATTGGGATATAAAAAGACAAGTATTATGTTACTTAGTTTAGGTACCTATTGATGTAAAATATGTTAGGTAGAGCCAGTTACAATTTTTGCTTATTTGTTTACTTTTCTAAACCCTGATTGTACATTTATAATATTTAAGTTTGTTTGTAATTGTTGGATATTTTTCAATGAAATAAATTTTATCTTATCTTATTTATCACAAAACACATAGCGCCGTATATCCATTTATTTATACGTTATTGTATAATAATATGAATGTGTAACTCGTATATATATAAATGCAAGTGTCCTGACTGACTGACTGATTCATCAACGCAGAGCCGAAACTACAAAAGCTATAAAGTTGAAATTTGCACACTAGGTTGCATTTATAAAGTGTACAAGAGATAAGAAGCGATTTTGAAAAATTCAACCCCTAAGGGGGTTAAAAAGGGGATGAAATGTTGTATGGGGTACAAGTTTTATTTTAAGCTAGGAATTTGAAACTTCGTAAAAAGGTATGCTATTAAAAAACAAGAAAACTAATTTCAGCGTTTTTGAAAATTCATCCCCCAAGGTGGTAAAAAAGGGGTTGAAATTTTGTATGGAGACCAAATATTTTTTTGAGTGTGGTAGTTGAATCTTTGTATAACGGCATATTATTAGAATACAAGAAAAGTAATTTCTGCGTTTTCAAAAATTCATCCCCTAAAAGGGATAAAAAGGGGTTGAAAGTTTGAATCCTTTACAAAAGCTTTGAAACTTCTTAGAAAGGCTTAATAGCCGATTACAAAAAAAGTAATTAAGACGTTTTTGGAAAATCAACCCCTATGGGGGTTAAAAAGGGGATGAAAGTTTGTCTTAGGGGTTCAAATTTTATTTTAAGCCAGGAACTTGAAACGTTGTAAAAAGGTATTATATTAAAAGAGAAGAAAACTAATTTCAGCGTTTTTGAAAATTCATCCCCAAAGGTGGTGAAAAAGGGGTTGAAAATTTGTATGTACATCAAATATTTTTTTGAGTGCGGGACTTGAATCTTTGTACAAGGGCATATTATAAGAAGACAAGAAAAATAATTTCAGCGTTTTTAAAAATTCATCCCTTAAAAGGGTTAAAAAGGGGTTGAAAGTTTGTATGGAGATCAAAAAATTTTTTGAGTGCGGGACTTGAATCTTTGTATAAAGGCATATTATTAGGTTAGAAGAAAAGTAATTTCAGGGTTTTTGAAAATTCATCTCTCAAGGTGGTGAAAAAGGGGTTGAAACTTTGTATGGAGAAGAAACATTTTGGTGAGTGCGGGGCTTGAATCTTTGTAAAAAAGCATATTATTAGAATACAAGAAAAATGATTTCAGCGTTTTATAAAAATAATCCTATTAAAGGGTTAAAAAGGGGTTGAAAGTTTGTATGGGGTTCAAATTTTATTTTAAGCTAGGAACTTGAAACTTCGTATAAAGATATTTAATTAAAAGAGAAGAAAACTAATTTCAGCGTTTTTGAAAATTCATCTCTTAAGGTGGTGAAAAAGGGGTTGAAAATTTGTATGGAGATCAAACATTTTTGTGAGTGCGGGTCATGAGTCTTTGTACCAAAGCATATTATTAGAATACAAGTAAAGTAATTCCAGCGTTAAAAGGGTTAAAAAGGGGTTGAAAGTTTGTATGGGGTTCAAATTTAATTTTTAGCCAGGAACTTGAAACTTCGTAAAACAATATTTTATTAAAAGAGAAGAAAACTCATTTCAGCGTTTTTGAAAATTCATCCTTCAAGGTGGTGAAAAAGGGTTGAAAGTATGCATCGCGCGCGATTTTTTTAAAATAGTGGACATGAAAATCTTCTAAGAGCCACGCAAGAGGGATTATATCGAGATTTTTTTTTTCAGTTAGGGGCTTGAAACTTCATGAGTAGTTTGTGACAGACAAATCTCATGCTTTGTATAATTATTAACAAATTATTAACAGTCCCTACTGCTATGTTCTTTAGGTGGTCGCCGAGATCCGTTAGGGCATGGCAATTAAAGAAGAAGAAGAAGACTAATATATTTTGCCGCATTAATGCTCTCTGCTCATGTAGAATATATTACCACCAACATACAAATCCACGCGGACGAAGTCGCTGGCAACAGCTAGTATATTATACATTTATGTCAAATTCAGGCCACAAGTTTCTTATAATCTTTCTAAGAATTGTTATTATTATAGCAATCTTTACAATAAATAAAGTGTACCTAGCTTAATTGAACCACGGGGCATCGGACATAATTTAATAACTACACCGAAATATGAATTATTAATTTTCCCTGCTCGTAAACCTCTTCGCTGGCTCAGCGACCCGAAGTGGATCTTGGCCTCCGAGACTAGATTTCGCCATACATTATCTCTGACCACACTCTGCGGGGTAAATATGTAGGTCGTAGGTACTGCGCGGATCCACGTTCCGGCATTCAAGAGGTTAATTAATTGTTTTATTGTTAGCTATTATGTACAATGCCTTCTGTTTCTATTTTGTCCGAATTTAAGTTTCTGGCCGACCGCGTATCATGGTAGTTAACCTTTGTACCGTTAGATGGAGCTAAAGCTCTCACAACATTCACCTGCGGTGCGGAGCGTTTCCATGTGTGCGTGTTAGCGGGGAGGGAAGAACGAGCGGGCGTGGTTTACGAAGCGGCAGACGCGGCTTTAGTAGGCCCTTAACAAGTTTTACTATGGGGACAACCCCGAAATCGCGAAAATAAAATCTGCCGTGAATGAGAGTAAATGTTTTCTATAGAACAGCTGATAGATATGTATAAAGGTATCTTCCATGAACATTTCAATGAAAGAAAATGACTAGAGTACATATATCACGTTATTCTTATTTGAGTCTTAAGTAGGTACTGAATATACTCGTATAAGTATGTATCCGGGCTGTTAACGGCACCCCGTGTAAAAATAAAATTTTGGTTATCGTGTAAGGAAAGACGATGAAAATGTGTGTGACCCATTTCCACCCTGTATAAACAAAATAAGCCCATTTTATTGAACAATAATTACTTTCCAGCTTCCAAACTGTTAATACGTATGAAAATTAAGCACGTCTGGTTTCACACGCACAATAGGATTGGAGTGCCATTGGAACGAATTAAATTAAACCGAACGGTGAGACCGTTTCTGTTAAACAATTTGATACGATATTTATATCTTATTTTGATACGACATTGACAACTTACACCGGCACCGCTGTACGGTCAAGGAATTGAGTCATCTCGTTATATATCGCTCGCACTTATTGGTGCGCGTAAGATAACACGACTCAAGGTCATATTATAATAAGATCAAAACCATAGAAAATTGTTACAATGGAATCGGCCTCACAAATGCACTAATTTGAATATGGACGGTTGAATAAATTCGCGTTGAAACTTTACGGCTATTCAGGCAAAATTGATGTGAAATATGATTGCCATTGTGAATCTTCAATTAGATATCGGAATACTAACAATGATCGCTAACAATGCTGTCATTGAGTGAATGTCTGTGGTTAAAGGCCCACTAGCGCGTTACCGGCGGCGTCTATAGAAAATGGCGTCGCTGCGCAGTTGCGCCAATGTTGCGTCGAGCAGCAGCCATAGAGTAGACTAAACGCCGACCCCTATGAGACGCTAGTATTGGTTGGCTCGAAAATCTGACACAGTAAGCGTACGCCATAAAAGTCGTAGCCTTTAGAAAACTCGTTCAATTGTTTACCAATTCCAATTACATTACAATAAGTAGGTATGATTTAATCAACTACCAAATAAATGTACTTACTAATTCGGAATAAGAGAAATCGGTCCCCAAATTAAGTTATCGACTATTGTTAAAACCTATAGGTACCTAAATATTAAATTAGTAGGTATAAAAAATAAAATATGTAATAGATGTATAGTGTCAGTCACCAGTAAAACTTACCGATAAAAGCCCGAACGTCATAAGAGGTCCCAATGGGCGCGCCGTGGTACTGCTTAGCGGGTACCAGCTGCACGCTAGGGGGCGCCAGCGGCGTAAGCTCCAGTTGAAACGGGTACGCGTGGGCGCCTAAGCGCTTCATTAAGGCTTCCTGCGAACAACAACACAAATTAATACCTAGGAGATACCTGTTCGTACCTCTCGTGTCTAATTCAGAGGGGCCACTGCGAAAAGCGAGTTACGCAAATTGCGGGCATTTTTCTCTGTCACTCTAGCTACGCCTTCATTGGAGTAAAAGAGAAAGATCCCCGCAATTTGCGAAATTCGGTTTTCGCGGTAGCCCCTCTGGTCCCTATTATAGTTTATTGTATATAGAGAAGCTGTCGTATAGATAATCCGTAATATTGTTTAGGTACAAAGGAATATCTTTGGAAGAAAAGAGCAAAAGCGGCTATGTGACATTACCCATCCATTATGTACAAACGTTAAAGTGCTGATGTAATTTCCCAAATACGTTTGAAGGCAACGCTACGATTATTTATCCCCTTTATCTCGAGATGTATTCATTTCCATATAAATTCAATGTGGGAAACATAGACAAATATTTGAGATAATTTATACGACGTCAGCCGTCAAAAATGCTAAACAGTGCGTAAATTATAGTAAAAAAAAGGTTTCATAGATTTTTTTATCGTACATATTTTCTCAAAAAAAGCGGGCAAAGTTGACTCAGGGAACGACACAATGATTTCACGAGATGGTCGATATGCCAACATAGAGAAATATACCTAAGTAAAAAAAGAGTGGTAACTCCATACATCATTTTTCTTACCAAAACTCGAGTTATTTCGTAGTCGACATCTAACGTCAAGGTAGTGGAACTATCAGTACCGCTATTTGACACTAGATGGCATAAGTTTCGCTACAGACGAAAAATGTACTACTAAAACAATTTACAACTAATATTATAAACGGAAAGAGTTGAAAATATAGTTACGTTAATCCGGTTATAATATTAGCTAAAAATTGTCGAGCATTAGAGTTTTTGTTTGCTGCTACATCTATTGTCAACTAGCAGAACTGATAATGTCCGCTACTTGACGTTAAATGTCGACTACAAAATAGCTCCCGTTCTGGTAAGAAAACTGATGTAAGTATGGAGTTACCACTCTTTATTAATTTTGTATTAAGCAGAAACGTCTGCGAACGATGTTATTAAGCTTCGAAATAAATTAAAAGTGGAAAAATTCACTGTCTTGGGTGGGACTTGAACCCACGACCACTGGATCACCAGTACAGTGCTCTTCCATCTGAGCTACCAAGACCGTACCCAATTCAGTGAATATTTCCACCATATATGAGCCCTAGGGAGGCTCATAGCGACATCTACCGTAAGAGTACTACACTTCTTAAACGGAACAAGACAATGAATTCCAAGACAGTGAATTTTTCCACTTTTAATTTATTTCGAAGCTTACCACTCTTTCTTTACTTATATTTCTCTATGGTTGCCGACAGACACATCGTCAACGAATACAAAAGCAAATCGAAAGAACGAAACATTATTCTAACGTTGATTAATTTTACTAAGGTACTTACTACGTAATTTGTACTAGCATCTATTAGGGCCGTCGTGAGACGCTAGAGGTTAAGCCCGGGAGCATAGACTAGGAATCCTCTAGACTGAGTTTAGAGCAATTATTCCATGAAACCGACGCTGCCAAAAATACGGGG
This sequence comes from Cydia amplana, assembly GCF_948474715.1. Taxonomy (NCBI): domain Eukaryota; kingdom Metazoa; phylum Arthropoda; class Insecta; order Lepidoptera; family Tortricidae; genus Cydia; species Cydia amplana. Next base: position 34,862,415 of record NC_086096.1, on the reverse strand, counting down.
TTGCGGGGGGACGAGGTGAGCGAATCCCGTGCCGTGATTGGTCCGTTCAAAGACACGGACCAATCACGGCACGGGATTGACTCGAAGATGGAGTAAAACTACCGTATAAGTGGCAGAGGGGGTAGCGTTCTATGCTCAGTCTAGAGGATGTCTTGTCTGTGCCCGGGGGTGACGCAAGGTGATATATTGGACTGCGCCACAATAATTACGTAATTTTACGTGGGTTTATCGAGGTTGTTAAAATGTATTAATTCGTCGGCTTTAATAATAATGGTCCATGGGGTCCCAGCGTGCATAAGTTGTTCGCAGAAATCGCGAAGCGTCTGGTTGACGTTGGTGACCGAAGAGCTGGCGGCTACCTTGCACCTCGCACAACGTATCAGCATTGCGATACAGCAAGGAAATGTCGCCAGCATCCTTAGTACAATGTCTCAAGGCCCTATTTTAGATTTAAGCTAGTTTTTAATTTCTTTTAGTAATACCACCCTAATAATAATCGGTATTAAGTTTTTGCTTCAGCTTCTCATGGGACAGAACAGGTACAGAGAAATGTTAAAATGATACCCATCAAAAACATTACATGTAAAAAGGTGCAAGTCTCGCAACGCTTTTACTACAAAAAAGTTTTGAGATGTAATGTGAAACCAAGTCGGTTATTTTAATCAGTGCCAGGGGGTGTTTAAAACCGTATCAATAAGATATCTTTAATTTGTAATACGTATAATGACTTGGCCATCGCACGGCTTCATAATGACAGAAGGAAGGATTAAAAATAATTTTAATTGAACATAACGTTTGAGCATTACACATATTTACGAGTACGGTACGAGTAAAGCATTACATATATGTGCGATTGCCAAGTCATTATATTATGTATTACAAATTAAAGATATCTTATTGATACGGTTTTAAACACCCCCTGGAACTGATTAAAATAACCGACTTGGTTTCACATTACATCTCAAAACTTTTTTGTAGTAAAAGCGTTGCGAGACTTGCACCTTTTTACATGTAATGTTTTTGATGGGATCTCATCTCTTTTTGTAGGCAGTCCTTCTTTTCGGGTACTCATACCCATACTATGTATACACATATCATAACTAAACATATCTTCATTCAAACTCACATCGTACATCGTAGTGTACCTTTACTTTACCTACTATTTGTAGGAACTGCAACAGTAACTTTGTAATATCATATATTTATATGGGATTACAAACTTACTTATGCAGTTCTTAGATCTTTAAAACGTGACTGATATTGCAATATTTTTAGGTTTTCCCTTTATGTGGCCATTAAACGCTAACTCTGTACCAAATTTCAGCTCTCTGAGTTTATGGGAAGTACTAGTTCTATTCTGATGATCATGAGTGAGTGAGTGAGTGTCATAAATGCGAAACTTTGCTTTCGCTTAACTTCGGAACTAAATGACCTACAGACTTGAAATTTTAGATTTTAAGTATGTGATTATAGCTTACTGGATGACAAAAATTTCTGCGTTCTGGTCTTATCCAGAGGTTCTCAAATAGGGGCCTGAAAATGCGGCGAAATGGTTCCAGTAAAGGATGGTACGGCAGTGTTTGCTTCGCGCTCGACTTGGCGGGGGCACTGCCGTGCCCCCAGATTAGCTTAAATTAACATGTACTTATGTGCTATACCCAAGGATGCATAAAGATTAAAGTTCATATTGCTGATAAATATAACCCTACCAATATCATAAAAGCTGAAATGACCATGTCTGTCTTTCTGACATAGGTATCCGATCCGATAACGTGTGCGTAACTTACTTTCTATGTATGTCGCTCGTTTATACTCGCGTAGGTATTAGTGCGAGCGAGATGTACCTATAGAAAGTAAATTACGCAGACATTATAGAATATGTCAGTGTCAAACTGGTGGTGGGTCAACTTTTAGTGTCTTACCCCTCAGGACAATGCTTATCGACCCCTGAACCCCCTGGCAATTAAATTCTATGTTCTATTCACAGAACGAAAATGGAATTGAAAAGCAAGAATCGGAAGAATGTATTGAAATCGCAACAATTGCTCCACTGACTATTGAAAACTGAACAAACGGGGCTATAACCGCGAAAATCGAAGTTCGCAAATTGCGAGCATTTTTCTCCGTCACTCCAATTACGCCTTCATTGGAGTTAAAAGAGAAAGATCCCCGCAATTTGCGACTTTTGGTTTTCGCGGTAGCCCCCCGGGTTTCATGTACTACATCCATCAGACCTGGCATTCTGGAAGTAAGGTAAACGTACTAGTGCTCAATAATGCCCAATAGATGACACCCTGCTGTCACCTCTATTGACAATGGCTTAAATTTCAAGATTACATGTACTGGGACCGCGTCGAGCACCAGTACGTTTACCTTACATATATAAAGTCTCGCGGCCACCAGATATAAGCATAGCCTAGTTTTAGGGGCAAAAACGTACGTGCTACTAGCATTGTGACGCGATGTGACGAGTCCACTTTTTTTCAATTCGAATCATTCGAATTGATTCGGCCGCTAATTCGAATTCAAAATCGAGTTAACTCGACTCGACGATTCGCGTGGTTCGCGACAAGGTCACAGGCACAGGCGCGGAGCGAGTTGAGACGGCGAGTTACGCGGCAGTTGTTGTAAAAAGAACCTTCAGGACACGGAATTAAGGTTTATTTTTGAATGGTCATAGTACCACCTCGAGTTGAGACGGCGAATCGAGCGGCAGTTGTTGTAAAAAAAAGAGCCTTCGGGCTACGGAATTAAGGTTTATTTTTGAATGGCCTTAGTAGCAGTGTGATAGCGTTGACACGGCTCGGAGAGTTGGCGAATTGGCGATTCATTCGCCGAGTTAGCTAGTGGTCGAGTTGATTCGAATTGCCAAAAGTCTTGATTCGAATTAACTCATCTGTAGGCTGATTCGAATTATTCGAATCAGATAACTCGACTCGCCCATCGCTACGTGCTAGTGATTAATTAAATATTTGTGGTGTCCCAAAAATTGATTGACGGCTGGACTCCACTGGCCTTTAAATTTTTAATTGACGTAAGACCAATGTGGTACATACCTCAAGTAGAATGGCGATGCGACCAGGGTATATACGTGTCGCCGTGGGGTTTTGAGCAAACGTGCGAACGTGTGTGTGTGTGCTACTCGCCCGCGCTGACCGAAAATGAAGTAAACATGCCTTTTTGCGCCACAATAACGTTCAGATTAAGAAGCCAGACGTCAAATCTGTCTAAAGGAGGCGTATCCATTCACCACGCACACAAGTTTTTACTACCGTTGCGCGAGTGTTAGTAAATGTGGAGAGGAACGAGCGGCGACACCGGTTCCGATACTAACTGCGCGCGATAGCCATTCTAACCTCTTTAATAATGTTCTGTGTTTTACCTTAATGCTGTACGTGTAATGTACTTCTCTTCCGTGCAACTTCAACGTGCTTATTTTATACGTCGATGGCAAACAAGCATACGGCCCACCTGCCGGTAGCCTATGGACGCCTGCAACTCCAGAAGTGTAACATGCGCGTTGCCGACTCTAACAGTCCGCACCCTCGTCGAGCTCTTGACGTCTTGATAATGTGGTCTTTTGAAGCTATTTTTCCTCGACTCTACTAAAATGTTTATATTTTCCCACTTTTACTGTACCTACAATAAACACTCCCTAAGAGTTTTCTCACGTCAACTCCTAGCACAATGCCATTCTTCCCACGGCCGAATTTAAACCCTGTCGCTTCAATATTAAGGTCCACATCAGATTGACCACCTCCTATAAATGAACCATAACAGAGGTTGGCGGGATATTTAGAGATCCTCAAGAAAATGCAATGATGATGTAGGACTTTAGTGGCATAAGTTCAGTCGGTAAAGCATATTACCAGTGTTACGTACAATAGGGAATTTGACTACTAGTCAAATCAGTTTCGTTTTTCGATTTGTTATTATGGAATTTACATTGTATATTATACAGGGTGGAAAGATAAGTCGAGCCCTGGAGGGAAACTACCTTAAATCCTTAAGCTGGCTCATTTTACTTAAAGGAGACATTCCTTTATTTTTAAAAAGAAACAAAACTGCATTCAAAGTATTTTTCATTTTTCTTCAATTTGGCTTGTCTAAAAAAATCTTGAGTACTAAATATTAGATTTTATGGATATTTTGTACGATAGACGAGTGTAAGACCTAATGTTTCTTGGAGAAATGTTATCATTAACATTAACTGTATCGACTAGTAGAATAAAATTGCGAGTTTTTTTTTTTGAATTTTTAGTCGGTTCGAGTCCCGGGCGAGGCAAGCGAGTTTTAGAAAATCTTTGAATCCAGTTTTGTATCTTTGTAAAAATGAAGGAATGTCTCCTTTAAGTAAAATGAGCCAGCTTAAGGATTTAAGGTAGTTTCCCTCCAGAGCCCGACTTATCTTTCCACCCTGTATATAGTATAATAGTATTATATAACACTAGCATGCGACATCACGATCAAATTACCTATTCTTTATAGTTTTAGACGGGTTTTAAAATATAAATTAATAATGTCTAAAAATAACTGATGTCTACGTTTCTCTATTAATCTTAAGGTGCTTTATTTCTTGCATGTGTAAAATAATTTATTTTAAATACGATCAAATACACTATAGCAATCATAACGATTGTCTATCAAAGCATCGATAATCGAGTGTATAAGTGAATGAGTGTAGGAACCTACCAATTAATAACGCCTCCAAAAATCCGATATCTGATTATAACTCAGATCAAAATTTTAATTACCTATTTTGATTCTTGATAGATACTATTTAATTAAACTGTTAAAATATAGGTACTGATGAAATAAACTAAAACTAACTCTAAACAGTTTCCAGACTATTAGTAGAATATTTTTACCGTCTATAAAATCTACGGAACGGTAATTTAGGCTCAAGTTTACGCTTGATGGATTCACTCAGATGGAAAATTTTACGATTTAGACCTCTCTGCAATTTCGCGTTTGTAAAGAAAATTAAATATGAAACGGCGAAACATTTAAGGCCGAGCTTTTTCAACTTTACTTATTTAATAACGTTTAAAATTGTGTTCTCTTTGTCGAGAATTATTTAACAAGTTGTAGAACAACTAAGCTTAAGTAATTTGGGCAATAGAATTATCTCACTATCTAACTTTTGTTATACAAAGTGTTCCAAGGCTAACTTTGAGTATTTGTTGATTTAAAAATAAACGTTGTCTAATAAATTGACGAGTGTTTGTAAATAAATCTAATTTTGTTAAAACAATGATGACAAAATGCAGGGTAAATTGTTAAAAACTAGCCACTGTTTAGCAACTGGCCACCTTACTAAAAATGAATTCATATTAATAATATTATTATCACCTAATTCATTTTAGTACTTACATATAAGGTGGCTAGTTATTGAAGGGTGGCCAGTTATTGACACCTTATGCTAAAATGAATTCTGTTTATAGGTGAATAGAATTCATTTTTAGTTTAGGGTGGCCAGTTATTAGCCGGTGGCCAGTGATTGACGATTTATATTTAGGTATAATACATTACACAGGTACTATTAAATAATTACCTGTAAAGCCGTGCTTGGTTCCCTCTCGTGGTTGCAGTTCAGGGGCCAAACTTGGGCGAGGCTCATGATGGCCTCATTGCAGAACTTCAGACCCATCACCTCTTCGTCCTCTCGTCCGTATCTGTAACAAATTGAAAGTTTAGGAATATCATTTGTTTTTCATGTTATGCACCCACATTTTTGTAATAATGTAACCTAAGTATTTATGTCTAACTATGCCTAAGTATGTCACCCGGACCATAAAGATACTTCATTCGAGTCATTCGTAGTCTGCGAGTTTTTACGCGACACGGTAGAACATACTACGTAAACATAATAACCAGCTACAGCTCGTACAAAAACAAATATTTAGGCTGCTCAAATCAGAACCTTTTTGGCTTTGTCGTCGTCGGAAAAAGAGATCGAACCTTAACCAGGGGCCCATTTCTCGAACTATATTAGTCTAATATTATTAGTGTGTTGTCATGACAATCCATACGATTTGATAGTTCGTGGACTAATAATATTAGTCTAATATCGTTCGAGAAATGGGCCCCTGACTACAAAAAAGAAAAAAGTGACACTTATTTAATCACGTGGATAAATTCATCCATAATACGCCTGCTGGTCTTTATTAAATATTGATTTTATAATGACTGAACTTACATTAACAACTTCGGTATATAATAAAATTGTTAAACTATCTATACCGTTCTCAGAACAAACTGTTCACAAACAGTTTTATTAATTAATGTTTGCCCAAAGCCCAGATTACTTGTCTTTTATAGATGGAGTAATTTGTGCCCCTTTCTGATAAATTGATTTATTAGAAAAATAAACAAACAAAGTTATAGGTCTGAGGTTCTTTATACTACCGTCTGTGCGAGCTGTGGACCTTGAGAACCTATCCTATATACCTATCCTATCAATAGGCTGTTGTAGTATAAAGTCGCGTAGATTGCAACTGAGTAGCACAGTAGTAAGTTACAAGTTAAAAAGCCTACCTACGTGATGACCTCCGGTTTTACGATGCGTCACGTAAGCGTTCGCAACGAGATCGACCACGTAGGACACTTCTATAGGTAGGTATCAAAGCATTGATTTACCCCGCGCTGCATCGCTTCGCTTCGCGTTCGCGTGTTGTTCGTCTACGTATAGTATAGTACGCTGCGTTAGTAAACTATATAAAAGCGGAGTCGTTGAATAAGTAGTCTATGCCCCAAACTAAAAGCGCGTCTAAAAAGCCGAGAGAACATGATTCCATTTCCGCTCTTGCCCACTAAATTAATACTAATAGGTAGACGTGAATTTAACAAACCATTAGTATTCCATTTATCAAGGATGACCGTAATAAAATTGAGGCGGTGATTTTCAGACCGGGCTACTATTTTTCTGTGATGATGTTATTTTGTAGGTACATACATAGGTAACTTCTTTTAGGAAACAGCAATTAAGGCTGCACTTAGGCAATAACAATAACTGACTAATAGAAAATATCATATGAATAAGTAGGATGAGATTTCCTAATAATAACTTGGATTCCTAACCAAGTAACTTAACCGATTCACATATTTTTATACTCAATAAAAGCACAAAAAGATACCTAATAATGTTACGGATTATCGCCCTATTGCACTCACGGAACACTTTCGCCCTTGAGCGAAAAATGGAAGAAGAAATCTTTATTGTCGGTCCTGTGGCCTAGCCAAGGTAACAATCGATTGCGCTTCGCCGTCGAATCGCTTTGTGTCTCTATCGCTCTTCCATATTAGTGTGACAGAGACAGTTGCGTTTCGTTCGCGTTAGTGATTGGCATGTTGTACGGGGCCCGGCGAGAACAAAGATGCTTTTACAGATAATAATTTTATGGATGGAATCTGAAATTGTAACAAGATACTTACCGTTTATATTTCACATAAATTTTAGTATTCCTCGATTTTCAACTTAAAGTGTACTTAAAACGTTTATTTGTACGCTCAAGATCTATGAAAGTAGGTCATGTTTTATGGATATTTACAGACATATTTACTCGGTTTCACGTGACATGTATTTCAGCAATATATTCAGGGATTTCGATCGAATGAGATAGCCTCGAAAGAGGCTGTTGTGTTTTATTAAAGACTTCTTTTGTCTCAATTATTTTAGGTGTTCTCTTGATAAAAACAAGTGGTTAACCTCAGAAGTTAGTCTTTAAGCGCTATTAGTAGTTTTTTAATGAACTTGAAACTGAGAGGGGACGATTCAACTTTCTCTTGCCAACTTGCTCTAATTAGAGTTTCCAACTTTACCGGCAATGGACTTGGAAAAGTTCTGATACTTTACTTTTAATACTTTATATGTAACTACTTACTAAGTCTAACATGCCCCACTATGTATCCCGATGTTACGTTGATTACTAAAATAGGTAAGTATAGTAAATTACCGTTTTTTTTTACATCAATAAATAAGCTATTAGGTTAAAGCTATTAACTTAACGTTATCAACACTGACATTCAATAATTTTACGGTTTAGACTCACTTGTTTTAAGTCACTCGCGCGACATGTTTCGGAGAGCCTAGCCTAGGTCTCCTTTCTCAAGCACGCGATACACGGCCGTCGTGAACGCTGCTCGCACTCAGTGCTTGAGAAAAGAGACCTAGGCTCTCCGAAACATGTCGCGCGAGTGACTTAAAACAAGTGAGTCTAACTATACCGTAAAATTATTCAATATATGTTAGTATGTCTCACAACTGTTTAAATTCGATGGTTGTTAACACTTTTGTCTTTGCTGTTACACGTGGATTTTTGCCTTCTTTCAAATTATCCATCTCAAGAAGTCTTACTTTATCTCGTTCTTCAAACCAAACGGTCGTAACTGATGTCATACAACTTAGAGAATGTGTTGTTTTGGAAACGGGACTGGACAGGCAAGTCATTAGAGCTGTTTCTTTGTAGCCGAGGATTATTTCCGGCACTATTCAACAGGTACGAGTAAATACTACTAAATACGCCCTGGGAGCGAAATAGCCTGACAGTAAACGTTAATAAACAGTAAGGGCCACTAGCACCATCCCTGAGTGTATTTATGTAGGTAAAAGCAATGTGACCATAAATAGTTACTAAAAGTGTAGGTATTCTAAGGTCCTCAGGTAATCCGATCAGATAATTTATACAAGCACGCTACATTTTTTTGAACAAATATTTGGATGCATTAGATACATAATTTAATCATTCATTTAACTAATTATGTATTTGCGACACTTGCGATAGAAACTTTCGGTTTTCGGTCCTTGGTCGTCAGATACCAAAAAACCGGCCAAGTGCGAGTCGGACTCGCGCACGGAGGGTTCCGCACCATCAACAAAAAATAGAGCAAAACAAGCAAAAAAAAAGGTCACCCATCCAAGTACTGACCCCGCCCGACGTTGCTTAACTTCGGTCAAAAATCACGTTTGTTGTATGGGAGCCCCACTTAAATCTTTATTTTATTCTGTTTTTAGTATTTGTTGTTATAGCGGCAACAGAAATACATCATCTGTGAAAATTTCAACTGTCTAGCTATCACGGTTCGTGAGATACAGCCTGGTGACAGACGGACGGACGGACGGATAGCGGAGTCTTAGTAATAGGGTCCCGTTTTTACCCTTTGGGTACGGAACCCTAAAAACTAGTATAATAAATTTCTACCAAACTAGTCTGGGTGTCTGGCGACCTACGAGCTGGCGCAACAACTCAGCCTCACTGTGCAGAGAGGGAACGCGGCCAGTGTCCTGGGAACAATGCCTCAGGCTAATTTAGGTTTAGACTTAGGGTATCCTACTGAATACATCTGTACATACACTAAAATCTCCCATGGGAGATCCCAAAATCTCTTAATAAAGTTACCGGGGCGATCTAATAAGATATTTTCGTCGGATAATAATCACTTGGATGTTACACTCAGATGAACTCAGTGGATATAATGAGTACCTAATAGATACTTATACCGTCAAGTATGTTCCACGTGGATCTTGACCTTCTAAGGCCGAGCCATATAAGAAAAGAGCCAAATTTTACCAGTGAAATTTGAAACTATAGTGTAGGAAATAGAGTTGATTTTGTTGTGGGTGAAAATAAATACCTAGTTGTAGTTGTAGCGTAAATACGGCGTTTCGTGAAGTAAAGATTCCCTCTGACAAGACTTTTCCTAGGACCCGACCCGAGGATGAATTTAAGAAGTGGAGCCACAATTATTTATGTAAATTTTTTGGACTCTCAACTTTATCTTGACATCTTATATTTAAGGTCAATGTGGCTAATTCCGTCATAGGATTCCGTATATTTCTTTTGTTGGCTGAAACTAAAAGCAATCGCTGCTTTATCAACGAGTTTATCAATTTTGTTCGTTGTTCGAGAAAAACGCAAATGGACGGAATAGCCTATAACGGAATTAGCCACATTGACCTTACAGTTAAGTGTGTATGATCCAAACATATCCAGCGTGCACCAATATCGGTATCAAAACGATCCTAAGCTCCGCGTCTGAACAGTTCCTCGGCGACATTAAAATCGATTTCCATTTCCGAGTTTACGTTCCACGCTATCACGGACATGGTGGCTGTGTTCGCCGCGTTCATTACATGATGGGTATAGGCAGCGTAATATATGTACAGTCGCCATCATATACATATATCGGAGCGGCCAAGGTGCTCACAAATATCTGAACACGGCTCTATTGTCAGGGCGTTAGAGTGCGTGTTCAGATTTTGTGAACACCTTAGCCGCTCCGATATATCTGACGGTGACTGTACCTATGCGTATACTTATACCCGTACCACGAGTCACAGACAGTGTCAACACTGACATAAATAAACGAAGCGGTTCGTTTGACTTCTTTCGATTTTTTTGATTACATATCATATAATGTATACTTGGTCAACCAGATCTTGACAGTAGAAAAAGGCGGCAATTTTGAAAAATGTAGGCGCGAAGGGATATCGTCCCATAGAAAATTTGAATTTCGCGCCTTTTTTTACTGACAAGATTTGGTTGACCAGCTATATGTTGTGTTGTGCGTCCGACACTTCGTTTTCTCTAGACAGCGTCACGTGATCACCGACCTGTCATTTTTAATCGTATTTATAACTGACAGTCCTAATGATCACATTAAATCGATTTCCATTTCCTGGTCGACACGCTTTCACGCCTGTCACGGATGTCGGATACAGTAGCGGCGTTCGCCGCGTTTATTGCACGATAGATAACAGTTAGTAAATACGAGTATATATAGGTTACATGAATCTAGTATTTTAACTCGATCAGGCATGAGGGCTGAAGTTACCGAACGGAATAGTCTTATGTATCTTTCAGTAGGAGTAGCAGCGAAAGCGCTATTATTGTTTGTCCTTGTTACAGCCTCACATTTTTTTAATTACCCACCATAAATTAGTATGGATTATGGTGGGCAACAAATAAATTCGACCTATCATAGTGTCGCATTGCCTACGGGCTACGGTTTATCCCTCACGGACGGTTTATCTCTATGATAGGATACCTATATATATCAAGTCGTATAGCTCTTATCTCATCCAAAGGAGTTAAGAGGTCTGCAGCTTTAGGTTCTGTTGCGTAAAGTTGCAAATCAGTTGGACATAGGTCCTTGGAATGGATTTACGAGGTTTCCGATTTTAGCCGCTAATATATGATGTCGCTTTCAGTACGGATCAAACGAACGTCAATGATAGAGGACTTTGAGCTAGAATTGGACCAAGCTAACTGTGCAGTACTCTGCACATACTTTGCAATGAAAAAGGGTGACTAATAATGTGCAGCTAACAAGAATTTTGCCCCAGACTGGTTTTCCACTAAGCCAAGGAAATATTGGTTTTCTACACGTTAATGTTTTCCAATTTTGATTCATTGCTACTGGAGAATTCGCAATATAAGCTTAGACTCTGGTGCCGTTAAGATAGAACATTCTTACGGTAGATGTCGCTATATATACAAAAAGGAAGAAATGGGATGATTCGCACTCAACTGGCACAGGGCGGACACGCCATACATCAAAAATCATTTACGTTTATATATGTGCACGGCACGTCTGTACACGCGTCATTCATTGTGTATGTGTGGGTAAGGCGCCAGAAGTCCGCCAGATTCATGTCGCGGGGCGAGGTAATACGAGTCGGGGCGGGGCGGTGCGTGGCCGTTCTGTATGATAATACTAAGTAATACTTATTATGTGCTTCTGGTAAGTGAATTGTTTGAGAGCGTTGAGAGCGATCGGACCAGGGTTTCGAAACGTCGCAAGTTCGAATCTTACCCGACTCTGTGAATTATTAAAGGTTTCCTTTAATTTATAAAATTATGAGCTTTTATTGTAACAACTAAGTACATCAACAACAACTCACCTGAATGTAAGAGTGACTTGTCCATACAGCTTCTTATTGTCCACGTGTTCAGGGTCAACGTGCAGAACACCCTGTATGCGGTCGATGCTGTTCGTCTCCACCACTAGGTCCCGCGACGCCAGGTACAGGGTGAGCTTGTTGTTGGGGGACGATTTTTTGAACACTCTGTGGACAAGTTGAAGGAGTAAACTTAGCAGAAAACGACACAGGTAGGTACCATCGCCCACATTGTTAACTGACAGTTCATAAACGTTGTTACAAGAGGCATTAGGTCCACCGATGGACAGTTAAGAGTTGTTGTTTGTACATAGTGGTTTTGTGAGCTATACACCTGGCAGATCCCAATGGCTCCGCCATTTTGAAAATAATCCAAAGTTTTAGATCATTTATAATAGAATTAAGTCCCTGTAGTATCAACCGAAAATCAAAACAAATGGCTAGCTGGGTCAAAAACATTTAAGAAAAAGGTCAATTCTGTGGACAATACAATAAAAGTTAAAAACGACTCTGCTACATATACGTATATCGCGTTTTTCTTATTTTAGTCTCAAGTTCTGAAAAAAATGTATTCCGCTAAGGGTGAAGCGTAAAAATTTGCTTCAGTTTCCGTTAACTTTGCGATGCCTACAGAAAAGATGCGAACAAGTTAAGCATACTATAAAATGTGTATAACCCACCTAGCTAGATTTTTTATATATAATTGTTAATTTAATCGTCAGCAAACGAGCAGATGAGCCTGATGGGAAGAGGTCGATATCGAAGGAGCCACTTATGCGCTTTCAAATTTGAGAACCCTGAATACCCGCATCTTGAAAAGCTCTCATGTCGTACCTCAAAGCAAATACTTTAGGAGGTCACTCATTCTAACATTCTGCACGTTCTAGGAAGAAACGAGCGAGATGCCCGCTTAATATTCTATGTGACATATATAGGATGGTTTTATTATCACTGACCAAGTTGTTCAGTATTACCTACATATAAACCCCTCAGAGTTTGGTCAGTGATAACAATAGCACCCTGTATGTATTTTCTTAAGATAATCAAATGAGAAGCGTTCTTAAGTGACACTTTAAGAATGACCTACCTGGTTAAAATACTTTTGCTCAACTCTCCTTACTCTATGTACCTAGTGAAAATTTCATTCGATAGCGTGACGTGACGTACACGTTTGCTTTAAGGCTAATTTTGTATCGGATTTTGAGTTTCCAAAAGTCCCGCTTGGCGCGCTGTTCAAAATCCCATACAAAATGAGACTTAACGCAAATGCGTACGTCCGTCACGCTATCGAACGAAATTTACACTCGGGGTTCTGCACACTAAAGAGTGTAATAGTTATTTAGGATACAAGTGCCGAAAAGAGGAAATTCGAAACTAGTGGCGATAAATTAAAACACGACCGAAGGGAGTGTTTTAAATCGACACGAGTTGCGAATTACCTATTCGCACGTGTATCGTACAACGTTTTACAGTACATATGGTACTTTAAACTTTCGACATACGCACGGAAAGTGCTATTTCCCGCACGAGTTCGGGAAAGTAGCACCATATGTACTGTAGAGACTGTTTCCGCACTAGAAAGCGCCTCGTTTATCACAAAACAAAGGAAATTGATTGCACTTTGTTAGAAGCTTTTGTTTTGTTTGATAAAGACAACTTGATCCAGATGTTCACATTTGGGAAGCGAGTGAGGGGGAACTAGTGTCCCGGCGAATTATCGGTTTTGGTTTCGGCAGATTTCGGCATAAACATCATGATTCGGCCCAAATTAGAGCAAGTTTCGGTTTGGGAAATAAATTCTGTTTGGGTCGGACACAAGGGAGAATTGACCAATGATGTCATATAACTATAGATAAGGGGCCTTATTCGACATGCCACTTTTGACGTCGCATGTTGAAGTTCATTTGAATCTGAACAATCATGGGTTGTCGAATAGGTAAAGTGTGTCACCTGTCAGTGAATCTCATGTAAACAAATCATTTCATCGCTAGACTTGGTTGTCTATTGGTATGGCCGCCATGTTTGGATTTATGACATTTAAAAGGGGATTCTATGGCATAGAGTAAACTGCATTTCTATTTTCTATAGTTTTTTGATTCCTCTACTCGACGCAAGATGGAGTTAACAGTCAAATTTCGATCTTGGCGTTATAAAAATAAACCGCAAGAACATGACATGCAGTTGCGTTGGTGTAGATCTATCATGAAAACGAATATATGACAATTGTCCAGAATTAAAAAAAACTTGACAATAAACATACAGCAATACATATACCACTAAATGTCAAAAAGAAAACAGATTTAGTATAATAAAGGTAACAAATTATATATAAAGTTTAAATTTTAAACCAATCGTCGTGGGTCCTAACCCCGGCTCTTAGCAATGAACTTCTTGTAACTTGTGTGAAAAATATCATTTGATATTACACCAATTACTTTATGGTGAAGTAAAATATCATGAGTCATGAGGAAGACGGAGTAGCCAGTAGCCACAATAAGCTATATTTTTGTCCTCTGGGTTAGATGGCAGTGAAATAGGGAGAGATAGTGAAGAATGCGGCAAAATAAGCATTTATTGTGTTGTTAGTAGTTAGTAGACTAGTTTTTTTTCTAAAAATGAAAATTGACGCAACAGCAAGCTCATAGCCCCCTATGAGCCAGTCTGTTAGGTGCAGGCTTAAGGGCTAATCCCGGGGGAAGCGGAGCGTCGGCGACTAGCTGGTGCATCTGCTTATTAACCTCTTCTCACTTTTACCTCAGGTCCTTTGATTAATAAATTAAGGTAAAATTCGTAAGAACTAGTGCCTGTGTCATATTCTAAATTGGACGCTATGCCTAATTAGTTGTTATAAATTAAATACAATAATTATTTATTTAATTAAATTTATAACAACGCAACGTGGGGTTATTCATGACGAATTTTAATGGCTTATATAAGACAGCGGTCGTATATTGCCTCAGAAATTTGGATTTTGTCAGTTTGAATGAACAGCAAACTGGAGACATTGAGATTAATTTTAAACTTATTATTTTAGGTGTTCGTAAGAAATAAGGTATTGACAGACATTGACGGAAAATCGCGAAAACCCAGCCAGGTGCGTCGGACCACGCAAAACGGAGGAGGATTCCATACTTACTTCTTCTACCATGTATCCATATGCCAAATAGCAACAAAAAAGCCGAACAAAAATACCGTTTCTTCGCAGCACTAGATTTCAGTCCTTTTTTTAGAAAAGTAATATGTTTAGGTACATAATATATATATATATATATATGTAAGTAATTCTGTTATGTGAAACTTATATGTTGTGTTACGAGACTTACGAGTAGGTAACTTTAAACTTTAACAGCCTAACAGATCCCAATAAGGCCTAGTTTACCCTCTGGGTTGGAAGGTCAGATGGCAGTTGCTTTCGGAAAAACTAGTGCCTACGCCAATCCTTGAGATTAATTGTCAAGCGAACAATAGGTTCTCATGATCCGTGGCAAAATCGAGATAACGCGAGGAAGAATAACTTTGTCACAAGAATATTTGGCCAAATATAAATCCTTACTCTCGTGTATTTGACCTACCTACTCGTATTGAGTCGTATTTTGCCACCTAGTAGCCTCGAATTGGTTGTTATATGTGGCTTTCCATAAATTAAGGGTCCTTATGCTTCAATAAGGACGTTTTCATGGGGTCCCGTTGTTTCCCATAAAGTTTTAAGTCATAATGTATTGTTTGTCATATTATCATTACTCATAAAACTGAAACCGTTAACATTTCAAGATTTTAGTTAGGTTATCCTATAGATAGGTTAGGTTAGGTTAGATTTGTTTTATGGCAATCGTGAAAAGTGACGCGTTTCTGAACCAAATGAATTATGACTAACGAAAATTCGAGCAAACAATACATTATGGCTTAAAACTATCTGGGAAACAATAGAAACCCCGTTTTCATCTGAAGTTGCAATAGAAATTGAAAAAGCCACATTTTTTCAAGCTTTTACTTAGTTTCATCTGTCCCGTTGGTTGTCTGTCTGTTCCAATGTGGTTCCAATCAAATCATGCAAATTAAATCCCAACAAAAACATAAATGTGTAGAAAATCCTGAAATTATAAAGGATTTGTCTTGGCTAGTTTTTAACAACAAACCAAGTTTTTGAAAAACTAACAGAAAAATATATATTACCTATATGCCTATACGTAAAAACTAGCCAAGACAAATCCTTTATAATTTCAGGATTTTCTACACAGCACAGAACTTGGCACCCATATAGATCTCAATTCTTTTGTCGGCGAGTTAACAACGACACATATTCTCAATATTGAACTTGGCTCTCATTTCACATTTATGTTTTTGTTGGGATATCATTACTTTTTGTACAGAAATTACTATAGTATTCATCATGAAAGCAGTTTGCCTAAGCTGAAAAGGAGACCCTCGCTAACGCGCGGTTAATTGTCAAAAAGTTTCAGTTTCACATTTTTTCTTTTGTATACGCCTTATAGTCTACTTTCATTCCAAATATCAAGTTTCTAAGTAATCTAGAAGTGGGTTAGGTTTTTGGTCTATAAGTATTTTTTTTCCATCGATATATCAATAATTTCCAGTTTTCAGATTTTTCCCTCTATATGCACCTAATAGTCTACCTTGATGCCAAATATCAAGTTTCTAAGTCATCTAGAAGTGGGTTAGGTTTTTGGTCTATAAGTATTAATTATTATTTTTCCATCGAAATATCAATAATTTCCAGTTTTCACATTTTTCCTTCTATATGCACCTAATAGTCTACTTTGATGCCAAATATCAAGTTTCTAAGTGATCTAGAAGTGGGTTAGGTTTTTGGTCTATAAGTATTAATTATTATTTTTTTTCCATCAAAATATCAATCATTTCCAATTTTCACATTTTTCCTTCTATATACACCTAATAGTCTACCTTGATGCCAAATTTCAAGTTTCTAGGTCACCTGGAAGTGGGTTAGGTTTTTGATCTATATGTCAGTCAGTCACAAAAATGCCGGTTTTTAAAGGTTAATTTATCAATAACAGTTTGAGCTATGTTTATGAAATAGTGTATTTTGAACAAGCTAAGGGACTTGAATACATGTGCCAAATTTCATGTGTGTAGGTTAAGTAGGTTTCAAGTTGTGAAGGGGTCAAAAGTAGCTCGAAATGGTTCGTGTAATATTACACACGGTTGCTGCGTCGCCAGTTCCTTTTTCTTTGAACTTGGCTGGACACGCTACCGCGTGTCTAGATTTGACCCACTTCTCGGGTGTTCAATGAAGCTGAAAATTTACATAAGTACATAATATGTAATATGGGTGACAATACAATATTTTTATGGTTACCATCGAGCTGATCTGATGGTGATGATACAGACAAGTGGTCTTTTAAGTCTTTTTAACTTTGTGATAAAACAACGCAACTTAATTATATTTGAAAATATTTAAAGAAAAATACAGTCAGAAATTAGAAATTTTGTTATCTAACCTCTATCACTCTTGCATATTCGAGCGATAAAGAGGCAAATAGCTGAGTTTCGATTTTCGCACTTCCCGATAGGCCCCTTTGTAAACAAACCGCCTTGATGTGTCTATGTCAAATTATTAATTGTCTGTGAAAACTTGTTAAAAAAAAGTTTAAAACAAAGGCGTAGGCAAAGAGTAGTATAATATGTATATAGCTGGTCAACCAAATCATGTCAGTAAAAAAAGGCACGAAATTCAAATCTTTCATGGGACGATATCCCTTCGCGCCTACATTTTTCAAAATTGCCGCCTTTTTCTACTGTCAAGATCTGGTTGACCAAGTATACCTATATAGCGCTGGCGGTACACCGAGAAATTCAGTAAAATGCTGCAAATGATGTTAAAGGTATGAAAATCGGTACGATTGATCTGTAGAACATTTGAAACAATTTGACCCGAAGCACCAACAAATAAAAAAAAACGAGAGGAGTTATGACGTCATCTTTTTTTGTAAGGAATAAAAAAATATTGTTTAAAAACCTATCGTGTTTGGTATTAAACGAAAGGGCTTTCTGAGCCGATTCCAAACATATATCACATCATTACATTTCAGTATTTTTTTTTAAATTATAATATAAATAATTTTCAAAACATACCAATTAAGTTTGGGTTTCTCCAGATACAATACGGTAATTTTTTTTTTGTAAAATATACCTCTAATCTTATACCTAATATCCTCATATCTAACCCTAATAAAGCAATTTTGAAATTATATACATTTAGGTTTTTTTTTATTTTTCAATTTTACATAGTGTGATCTATGAATCTCTCAATTAAATATTTAAAAAGAAAGCATAAAATTAATATATAACGGTTTTTTTCAGAAAGTCGCTTATATCTCGGAATCTATAAGTCGTAGTAAAAATTGTCTATGTAATAATTAAGAAAGAATTAACCGAAAAAACTCACCTTTAACGTCCCCCCTTTCCCGAGTTCTCCACCCCCCACTCATCAGAACTTTTTCTTACTTAAAGCTTAGATATTACCAAAGGAACATGTAATAGTATTTTATGCAACTGTTGTTTAAGAGAGGTCAAAAAAGGCGAGTGGCGTGAGCAACAATAACAACAAACAACAACCGAAAATTGTTAATAAAGACGCCACTAGTATTTTTTGACTCAGTTAAACAACGTTGCATACAATACTTTTTCTACGACCAAGCACTTACTTTGAAATGCAATGAAATAATAATAAAAATGGATGATGATGATTGTTTCATGTCCTAATGTGATAGGTTGTTCAGTGCGTGGGATTCTTAAGGGGAACGAAAATTTTATTATTTTTGCGCTACGACGCACGGTTTAGGAGATACAGCCCTATAAATATTTTTCTTCCTTTTTCTTTTTTTTTTCTTTTTTTTGTGTTTTTTAAATCTTACTTAGGGGTTTCTTAAAGGGGAACGAAAATTTGATTATTTTTGCGCTACGACGCACGGTTTAGGAGATACAGCATTATAAAGTTTTTTTTTTGTGTTTTTTAATCTCTTTTTGTGTTTTGTTTTTAAATATTAATTAGGGTTTCTTACAGAGGAATGAACATTTTAATATTTTTGCGCTACGACGCACGGTTTAGAAGATACAACCCTATAAAAAAAAATCTTTATTTTTTTTTGTTTTTCGTGTTTTCTAAATATTACTTAGGAGTTTCAAAGGGGAACGAAAATTTGATTATTTTTGTGCTACGACGCACGGTTTAGGAGATACAGCCCTATAAAGATGAACATAATCGTACCATTAACCAAAACATGTATATGGTTTACTCATCTGTCAGAAATGACAATTAAAATTAGATTGGAAACAATGTATTCCATACAATATTTTTTAAGTGGTGATTACACGAAGTATCGTAAAAGTGCCAAAAAGATACTGCGTGTATGCACAAATATTTTTTTGGGGAATAGACTAAAGACTTGTGTTGATAACTATAAGTTAGGGGTTTAAAGGTGTGTGCACGACCCTTTAAATGACAAATAACAGTACGGGAGTAGAAAAAGCAAGTTTCAATACTCTTATTTTACCCGAATGACATTATTACTCGTATTGAGTAATTCGGCAGGGCTATTATTACACTTTGTAAAATTGAAAAATTAAAAAAAAAACCTAAATGTAAATAATTTCAAAATTGCTTTATTAGGGTTAGATATGAGGATATTAGGGATAATTTGAGGTATATTTTACAAAAAAAAATTATGGTATTGTATCTGGAGAAGCCCAAACTTGGTATGTTTTGAAAACTATTTTTATTATAATTTAAACAAAATGACTGAAATGTAACTATGTGATATATTTTTAGCATTGGCTCAGAAAGCCCTTTCGTTTAATACCATACACGATAGGTTTCTAAACATTTTTTTTTATTTCATACAAAAAAACATGACGTCATAACTCCTCTCGTTTTTTTTATTTGTTGGCGCTTCGGGTCAAATTGTTTCAAATGTCCTAAAGATCAATCGTACCGATTTTCAGACCTTTAACACCATTTGCAGCATTTTACTGATTTTCGCGGTGTACCGCCAGCGCTAGAAGTGGGCAGCAAAGAGTAGTATAATATATAGGACAGTCGGCAGTCAACGTTTGTTCCTAATAAATATAACATTGATGAATCAAGGCGGTTTGGCCGCGATACCAATTTCGTTATCTGCCACCATTAAATTTCGCTCGTATATGCAAGAGTGATAGAGAGGCAGATAACGAAATTTCCCCCCACCCCCCTTTGGATGGTTCTTGTTTGAGTTATAATGTCACTGTATTGAGGACTCAACCTTTCCATTTTAAAGTGTTTTTATATCGACATGACACTGGCTACTGTAGTAAATGCCAAAAAAGAAAAAAAAAACGCTGTCATAGTAATCGTCAATCGAAATAAACAACGTACAAATATCCAAGAAAAAATTGCAAAATAGTATATGATAAATATGTAAAACATCATTAATTATCGAATTAAGATTATATACAACTTTGTGTAAAAAAATTGAGGCAATTATACAGCCCGATTATACGGGTTACATCTTGAAAAAGATGATTATCTTGGAAAGAAGAGTAAATATACATAGGTGAACATAATGGTGAACAAAGGTATAGTAAAATAGGTAGGGACATAATTCAGGGTTTGCTTGTCTGGTCCACGCATGCTGTACCTATCACGACCACGGCACGGCCGCCTGCTAACTTTTCGGTATAATAGTAAAATCATAGGTCTAATACCTATGATTTTAATATTATAGCGAACAATATTTCATGTTCATGATCTCGAATTTAAGACTTTAGCTTAGATTTATGGCGTGCGGCCTAGCGCGCGTTGCCTCTATGAGGAGCTGTCAAAGCGCTTTATATCTGTATGCTTTTGATGATGCGGATCAGCATTCTTATCCAGCGGGGCAAGCGGCCAGCCTGCAGAAGGGCACCCTACCGCACTTGGTAGGTCACTACACTCACTACCAGGATTTAGGGCTAATAATTTATTTATAAGTTTTTAATACCTTTAAACGAGCAATTCTTGTATATTTATTTATTTATTTATATGTATATATATTTCGGGGATCTCGGGAACGGCTCTAAACGGATTTAGATGAAATTTGCTATATGGAGGTTTACGGGGGCGCAAAATCGATCTAGCTAGGTTTTATCTCTGGGAAAACGCGCATTTTTGGGTTATTATATGTTTCCCGAGCAAAACTCGGTCTCCCAGACATTAAGTTTTTAATTTAAGTGTTTTTATCATGTTTCATATTTAAACTTACAGATGTGAATCACCAGCAGAGTTTTTGGAGAGGTGTGGTTTTCTTATTTCCTGTTACCAACCTGAAACACCATACCTACTTAAATATCAGAAAATAATAAAGTGAAGAAAATTAAATAAAGTTGAATGCTTAAAAACTTTAATGTTTTATTAAAATTAAACGAAAAAAAATGTGTAAACTGAAATAGATCTAATTTTTTTATTTGTAGTTGAATAACATATATGTATTTAATCTCCTTTAATTAAAAATCATCTCTGAGTAGATACATATTAAACAATAGGTACTTTTAGGTCTTGGTAGTAATGTTAGGTCTTATGACCTACTGTATTTGACTATATTACTTACCAAGACCGGAGCCTGACCTGTCAGTCACCAACTATTTTGATGCTCTTTGTAGGTAGCAGTAGCGCAATATTTAGTCAAAATATTTTGACTAATTTAGATTATTTTTATGCCAAAAAAGTAATACAAGCTATTCATGTTCCACTTAGTAATAAAATACGGACTTTTCTGAATATGTGGTTTACGAAATGTGTTAAGAGCCAACAGGAGTGGTCATTTCTCCATACAAACGTACTCGACTGTTTCCTTCGTGGGTTTTGAAGCTAGAGCAATGATTTTTTTAACACAGATTAATATTGTCAATATCTGTGTCGGACCGTGTTGCTTTTTTTGATATTTTTGTTTTTTAAGGCGCTAGAGCCCTTCAAAAATGGCCAAAATGGCCTAATTGACTATGCCGCAATGAGAGGCGTGGTATTCAAAACTGATATCAATTAGCCAAAAAAGCAAAACGGTCCGACACAGATAATTTCATAATCATTTAGATTTCCAAATTTGGTTACGATTGGTTAAGTTTTGGAGGAGGAAACAGTCGAGTACGAAACCTCGATATTTGAGATTTTTACGCAGGATTTTTCACCTTGTCCTTATCGCATTCGTTTTAGGTGCCGCTTCCGTTAGCGAGACGGGTATATTTACCTAAAATATTTAAATCTCAGCTCCTGTTGGCTCTTAAGGTACAACTTGTGGTTTATTAACGTGGTTTAGAAATAGGCGGCTTGAGTTGAGAGAGGTGATGAGTAAATAGTTTCATTTTTTTACAATTTTGAGCGTTTGTAGGAGAATGTGTGGAGCAAGCATTATTTGACGTGTAGGTGTGGGTTCAACAAAAATATCGCTTGTCAATAAGGCATTCTTGCTGTTAAAATTCAATTATTAATAGCCTTTATCGACCATCAGCAATGTAGTCCCTTTTTGATTGATGGAAATTGTCACGTAAGTTCCACTACTCGCCGCCGCATCGCCTACAGCGCATTCGTTGGTCTATCGCTCACAAGATGTCATTAATTCATGTAAACTTACGTACTGAAAAAAAAAAGTTTTACTCTTTGCTATAAATTACCCTTTCGCACGTCAAAAACTCCAAGATGGTGCCGAAGGTCATAGAGAACCAAGTCTACCTTTGGAATCATTATTTGTCAAAATTTGACATTAGCAATCCACAGTTAGGTGACAACCAAACCAAACCATTATAAACCTTAAAGTAATAATAAAACAAAGTTGTTTTTTGTTAAATTATTGTTTGTACCAAATGAACTTCAGCACTTGATGAACTTCAAATGAACTTCAGCAGTTGAATTTCAAATGACGCGAAATCTGACAGTTGTACATGTCGAATAAGGGCCAAGTTCTACATGCGTAGTCCTACATGTATGCACATAAGGGGCACAAAACATACTTCCATATTTATTTATTACCTGCGAATGAATCTGTTTTTGTTCAATAATTTCTCTTTGTTACACTCTTTGTTGAAGATAAGCTTGTCTCTTTCTCTCGTGATGTGCAGGAGCGAGAGTCTCTCAAGATGTTGGTCGAGACTCTTCGCTATTGGACCGTTCACTGAAACGACTATCGGAACAATGATCGTTGAATCAACATCCCACATGGCGGTTATCTCGTGAGCCAAGTCTAGGTACTTACTTACTGGACTTGTCCTTCTCGGCTTTCACGAGATTCTCATCATGGGGGATGGTGATGTCAACGAGCACGGCCCGGCGTTGCGCTCGATCTATTATCACAATGTCAGGCTTATTGGCTACAATGGTCCTGTCAGTGATGATAGATCGATCCCAATAAAACGTGGCACGACCATTCTCGAGAACTGGCGCAGGTGAATACTTGTAGTACGGTACTTCGCGGTCCACAAGGCCGTATAGAAGAGCAAGCTGCTGGTGAATAATCCTGGCTACGAGATTATGTCTGTGCGACCGCCGTTAGCAAGATGAGAACAACCGGAAATGATATGCCTGAGTGACTCTCCGGGACGGCGGCATGCCCGACAAATGTTGACCGTACCGACCTTCAGGATATATTTCCGATAGTTGTTCGTCATCATTACTTCGTCCGAAATTGCACAGGCAAAACCCTCGGTTTCTCAGAAGAGATCCCCGAATCGTAACCAGTTCACCGACGCGGGCAGGTCCACATCGGGTCCCGTGAGGGCCTTGTAGAACCGCCCGTGTAGCACCTTACTCTCCCATGCCGCCTTGCGATCCGCAGTACTTAGTACCACAGTTTTGCGCCAGTTCTCGTTTGCCAAGGAGAGCGGCGTGAGGTTCCTGTCTACTGCCACCACATCATGATGCATCCCACACTCGTTGTTAAGGAAATAATTCCTGAGATTGTACACCTCGCGGTTGTGGAGATCCTTGGCGTTTAGGAAGCCTCGGCCTCCACACTTCCGTGGGATGTACAATCTCATAACTGACGAGCGTGGGTGTAGCATGCGGTTAGTTATTTTATTATTTTCGCTGTCGCTCGGCAAGTGAATGGCGTACACTCCCACCCCCAGGTGTCAAGTGGACTAAAGTTACACTCCGAGGGGCTTCAAGTCGATAAAGTTTTAGATTTGTTTTCTTTTCCCGTCCGATTATTTGTGATGGTACCTATATGTAGTAAGTATATGTGTATGTACCTACTTTTATATCTTTACACTACTGCAGGAGAATAGGTAGTTTTCACATTGCTTGTTTGTAAACTATATGTACAGTGCTCGCATGCCATTTGCCATAACGTCATTGTCCAGTACTCACCCCTAGTGTAAATTTCATTCGATAGCGTGACGTGACGTATGCGTTAAGTGTCGTTTTGTAAGGAATTTTGTTTTTGATTAATATCCCATACAAAAATAAATAACACAAACTCGAACGCCCGTCACGCTTTCGAATAATTTTTTTTCTGGGAACCGAGTTTTGAATTTCGAGCGCTCAATTTCGTCACTCGAAAATGTGTGAAAAACGGTGAAATGATATTTTTTGAAATACGAGCGATAGAAATTAGGAATCTAGTGGTATTGACCACTCGTTTTCAATTCTATTGGTAGAATTTAAATGCCTAGTATTACGCGTAGTGGAGATATTATTGAACGAAATACACTAAATCGAGCGATCTAAATTCAAAAATCGGCCCCCACGAGGGAAAACGGCACGTTTGTATATAAATAAATGCCCGTCCACTTAACCCGAGAAAGAATACCCTTATTTCGTATTACGTCACAAAGAAAACTATAAAGTCAAACCTAACCCTTTCGCTGCTTAACATATCGGGTCCAATAACATAATAATACCGGCACACTTCAAAGGAAATTCAGTGAATGGACCTCGATCAATCACTATTTCCCCCTATTCTACATTTAAATTGTTAAAATGCTGCCAAACTGGAAAGGACCTTATGTATATGGACTTACCGTTGAGAGTTGAGGGAGCTGTCTGCTGCCATGTTGTTAGGACAATCTGTGGACAATGATTTCTATATTATTTCATTGTTGGACATTTGGCAATTGTTGTGTTGATTTGTATTGTAGCTGCATAAGGTACGTGCGACCATAGAGAAAAAAATACATAGAGTGCTCACTCCATACATCAGTTTTAGTACCAAAAAGACTATTAGCATCTAGCATTGAGTAGCGGAACTATCAGTACTGCTACTTGACAATAGATGTAGCAGTACTGATAGTTCCGCTACTCGATGCTAAATGTAGACACTGAAATTAATAGTCTGAACTGATGTATGGAGTGAGCACTCTTGTCTTTATTTCTCTATGGTGCGACGGAAGATGTTGCTAAGCGGGCGAGATGCTCAAAAAAATTGAAAAAAAAAAGAATTACCTACACAAATCGGACGACGGGTGTCGGACTAATCAGTGAACATACATAAAAAAAATAGGCACAACTGAATACAGAACCTCCTCCTTCTATGGAAGTGGAGTCGGTTAAAAAAATACATGTTGGCAAAAACTACGCTGTTATTTTTTTACTGCGGCATATTGTTCATAATTTCGACAAACGTTTGCATTTATTGTAAAGCTATAGGAAAATATTTTGAATATGATACGATTTATTTTAGTTTAATTACTGTAGTTTAAATTTTAATGACGATAATGTAATAAATACATAGGTATGTTCCTAAAAATTATTTTCAACATTGTTTTACGGGACAACCTGTATTGAGAAGAGAATAAGAGAGCGTGTAGGTAATTTTGGGAACCTCACCCGCTTAGCTACTTCTGCGGCTGACTTTAGGTAGGTATATAGGTATGTATCAGTCGCGATTCATCATATACCTATATGTTGTCGCTGCTGTATCTGTAAATATCGTTTATAATAGATAATTGAGTGACGTCATTACTGCGGAGATTACAGTATGACGTTCATTCCGTAAGATTTCAAAGAAACTGATAGCCACAGCGGGGCCAACAACGACGTTTCAACAGTTATGCAATTTATGCAGCTGCAGTAGACACCCTGACGTCACCATTCATCTTGTTTTTTTTTTCAAGACAACTACGATACGTCCATTAAGCAATGTTGTTCTATAATTTATCTTAACTACGTACCATCAAAATCAGACCAGGCCAAGTGGATATGAGGTCTGACTATCAATCCGGAGGTCGCGGGTTCATATCCTGGCTCGTACCAATGAGTTTTTCGGAACTTATGTACGAAATATCATTTGATATTTACCCTAGCTTTTCGGTGAAGGAAAACATCGTGAGGAAACCTGCATACATCTGCGAAGAAATTCAAAGGTGTATGTGAAGTCCCCAATCCGCATTGGGCTAGCGTGGGGACTATAGCCCAAGCCCTCTCGCGCATGAGAGGAGGCTTGTACCCAGCAGTGGGACGTATATAGGCTCAAATTATTATAACCATCAAAATCCCTAATATCACATAGTTGAGGCAAGCCAATAAATAAGTTTAGTATAATAGTAGTTTATGCAACAGTGATATAATAAGGGTTCTTAAAATTCAAGGGTCGAAGTTACAAAACGAGACGTAGTCGAGTTTTGTAAAAAAAGACCCGAGAATTTTAAGAACCAATTATGAGCTGTTGCATACATTACTTTTTCTATGACAGCTGCAGCAAAAAAAAAAAAAAAAGAGTTATTATTAAAAAAAAAGAGTTATTATTTAAAAAAAATTGAGTTATTATTAAAAAAAAAAAGAGTTATTATTGTAAATGAAAACATACCTCTTTCAATCAAGATGATCGGAACTTGTATCTTTAAAAAAAATAAAGCAGTTGTATTATACTCATAAGATGACTGCTAGCAGTCATCTTATGAGCCTATAGACAAAGCATTCAAATGACATTGCTTTAGATATCACTGTCAGTCATTTAATTGACACATTTAAGTGCTGGAGTAGAAAAATCGTTTTTTAATATTTACCAAACAGCATTTAGGTACCTATATGTTTACCATACTTTACAAGTTCAAACCAATTTGACCACTGTTAGGGCTGAAAATGTTCTTCCAAGATTAGTTGCAGAGTAATTTACAAGTTGACATGGGCAATCAAATTCCAATTTCACTAAATTTGTACCATCTTAAACGACTTGCAAGCTGTTAATTTAAATTGAAGTAATTTCGTCACGGTAGTGTGAACTTTCATAATCTATGGGGCTCTAGTAAACCGTCTAATATTAGTTTACCTTTTGCCATTGTAATTTGAGCTCTGTTGAAATAGGTGTAGGTTAGGTTTTCGCGTGTGGATGTCGGTGTTTGATCCCGGCTCTCCGCGGGAGCTATACATTTGTAATTATAATTACCTCTCATAGAGTTGAGTTGTTCTATACAGGAAGGTTCTTCGTAAGGCGAGCTGATGTAACCAGGAATTTACCAGGAAGCATTACCAGGCGTGACTCACTCCGCGATTTCGTCGCTTTGCTACAGGTAGCTAAAACTACATCCGTTCGGCCCCAATTTTGGGGAAAGCCATAAGCCGCGCGTGGCGCTGTCGCCACCTAGCGGCCATATCTGTGCTGATCGTAACAGATGCGTTTTGTTAGAGAGTGAGTCTTCTGTACTTATATAGTACTATTATTTATTATGTGGCATTACTCAAATGGAATTGAATTTTCTAATGAGAACAGGATGTAGTTTTTAATGGTTTCAAAATAAACTGTCGTGATTCATAATAACATTAAGCTAATTCAATGCCAAAGTCAATATATAAATAGCGACCGAGGCTCAGAGCTAAGTCCTTAGCATGATTTGCGTTCTCGCGCGACTTCAAGTATGGTTTCGCACGCGAGAACGCAACTCATTCTGGTCAGCTGATTCTAAAGGCCAAGCAAAGATCTGTCATCTCGATTTTTTTGTTCGCTGTTTGTCAATCTAGGTACGATTGTCATCTTGGCTAGGCCCCGAGATCTCGCAGTCTCACTTACACTGGCCACTGGAGTGGCCTCTAAGGTAGAAACATATGAGAATACGTATCCAGGTAAATATTAACATCTAACGCTCCCCCGAGTGGAGTTTTCAGTTCCAACTTTGACATCGTAAACCGGTGGTTTCAGTTGATATGATAATGGCGCTTGCGCTGGGTCCATTGAGTATTGTTTAAAAAACTTATATTAACACTTGTAGGCAACTAACTAAAAATGACTTAAAATCCTGCTTATCGATTTTAACCTAAGTAATAAATACGGATTAGTAGGGCCATTTGAAAACTTTTACTAAAATGGATAGGTAAGACAGTTCAACTAATTTATTTAATGAATTTACACGTTAAAAAAACTAGTCTAACCTAGAGTTAGACCAAGAAAAGTCTGCAACGATTTAGATAGCACACGCAATGCAAGTTTTATTTTAATTAAACGTCAAACTTCTATGAAATTATAACGTACTAGCTGTTGCCCGCGACTTCGTACGCGTGGATTTGTATATTGGTGGTTATCTGGTTATATATTCTACATTAGCTTAGAACATTATGCAGCAAGAGATTGCGGTAGGACGGTTAATCATTTCTTAATTATTAATATTATACAATGCATGAGACTTGTCTTTCACAACCTACTAAGTTTCAAGCCCCTAACTGAATAAAATTGTCCTCGATATAATCCCTCTAAACCCCCTTAGAAGATTTTCA
Source organism: Cydia amplana (assembly GCF_948474715.1). Classification (NCBI taxonomy): domain Eukaryota; kingdom Metazoa; phylum Arthropoda; class Insecta; order Lepidoptera; family Tortricidae; genus Cydia; species Cydia amplana. Next base: position 34,833,826 of record NC_086096.1, on the reverse strand, counting down.
TGTCCTCTATTTAATAAAACCTACTACCTAACTACCTATTTACGAAGTTTCAAGTTCCTAGCTTTAAATACAATTTGCACCCTAAGACGAACTTTCATCCCCTTTTTAACCCCCTTAGGGGTTGAATTTCCAAAAACGTTGCAATTACTTTTTTTGTAATCGGCTATTATGCCTTTCTAAGAAGTTTCAAAGCATTTGTAATGGATTCAAACATTCAACCCCTGTTTAACCCTGTTAGGGGATGAATTATACAAAACGCTGAAATTACTTTTCCTGTATTTTAATAATATCCCGAAATACAAAGATTCAAGTCCCGCGTTCGAAAAAATGTTTGATATCCATACAAACTTTCAACCCCTTTTTCACCACTTTAGGGGATGAATATTCAAAAACGCTGAAATTACTTTTCTTGTATTTTAATAACATATATTTTTACGAAGTTTCAAGTTCCTAGCTTAAAATAAAATTTGAACTCCATACAAACTTTCAACCCCTTTTTAACCCTGTTAGGGGATGAATTTTACAAAACGCTGAAATAACTTTCCCTGTCTTCTAATAATATCCCAAAATACAAAGATTCAAGTCCCACACTCGCAAAAATATTTGATATCCGTACAAATTTTCAACCCCATGTTTTACCACCTTGGGGGATGAATTTTTAAAAACGCTGAAATTGTTTTCTTGTATCTTAATTCAATACCTTTTTGCAAAGTTTCAAGTTCCTAGCTTAAAATAAAATTTGCACCCTAAGGCGAACTTTCATCCCCTTTTTAACCCCCTTAGGGGTTGAATTTCCAAACACGTTGCAATTACTTTTTTTTGTAATCGGCTATTATGCCTTTCTAAGAAGTTTCAAAGCATTTGTAATGGATTCAAACTTTCAACCCCTGTTTAACCCTGTTAGGGGATGAATTTTACAAAACGCTGAAATTACTTTTCCTGTATTTTAATAATATCCCGAAATACAAAGATTCAAGTCCCGCGTTCGAAAAAATGTTTGATATCCATACAAACTTTCAACCCCTTTTTCACCACTTTAGGGGATGAATATTCAAAAACGCTGAAATTACTTTTCTTGTATTTTAATAATATATATTTTTACGAAGTTTCAAGTTCTTAGCTTAAAATAAAATTTGAACTCCATACAAACTTTCAACCCCTTTTAACCCTGTTAGGGGATGAATTTTACAAAACGCTGAAATAACTTTCCCTGTCTTCTAATAATATCCCCAAATACAAAGATTCAAGTCCCGCACTCTCAAAAATATTTGATATCCGTACAAATTTTCAACCCCATGTTTTACCACCTTGGGGAATGAATTTTTAAAAACGCTGAAATTTGTTTTCTTGTATCTTAATTCAATACCTTTTTGCAAAGTTTCAAGTTCCTAGCTTAAAATAAAATTTGCACCCTAAGACTAACTTTCAACCCCTTTTTAACCCCCTTAGGGATTGAATTTCCAAAAACGTTGCAATGACTTTATATTGTAATCGGCTATTATGCCTTTCTAAGAAGTTTCAAAGCATTTGTAATGGATTCAAACTTTCAACCCCTGTTTAACCCTGTTAGGGGATGAATTTTACCAAACGCTGAAATTACTTTTCCTGTATTTTAATAATATCCCCAAATACAAAGATTCAAGTCCCGTACTCTCAAAAATCTCCGTACAAATTTTCAACCCCTTTTTTACCACCTTGGGGGATGAATTTTTAAAAACGCTGAAATTAGTTTTCTTGTTTTTTAATTTAATACCTTTTTACGAAGTTTCAAGGTCCTAGCTTCAAATAAAATTTGCACCCCGGGACAAAGTTTCATCCCCTTTTTTACCCCCTTAGAGGTTGAATGACCTAAAACGTCGCAATTACTTTTTTTTTGTCATCGGCTATTATGCCTTTCTAAGAAGTTTCAAAGCATTTGTAATGGATTCAAACTTTCAACCCCTTTTTAACCCTGTTAGGGGATGAATTTTCAAAAACGCTGTAATTACTTTTCCCGTCTTATAATAATATCCCCATATACAAAGTTTCAAGTCCAACACTCACAAAAATATTTGATCTCCATACAAACTTTCAACCCCTTTTTCACCACCTTGGGGGATGAATTTTCGAAAACGCAGAAATTAATTTTCTTGTTTTTTAATATAGTACATTTTTACGAAGTTTCAAGGTCCTAGCTTAAAATAAAATTTGCACCCCAGGACAAAGTTTCATCCCCTTTTTTACCCCCTTAGAGGTTGAATTACCTAAAACGTCGCAATTACTTTTTTTTGTCATCGGCTATTATGCCTTTCTAAGAAGTTTCAAAGCATTTGTAATGGATTCAAACTTTCAACCCCTTTTTAACCCTGTTAGGGGATGAATTTTCAAAAACGCTGATATTACTTTTCCCGTCTTATAATAATATCCCCATATACAAAGTTTCAAGTCCAACACTCACAAAAATATTTGATCTCCATACAAACTTTCAACCCCTTTTTCACCACCTTGGGGGATGAATTTTCGAAAACGCAGAAATTAATTTTCTTGTTTTTTAATATAGTACATTTTTACAAAGTTTCAAATTCCTCGCTTGAAATAAAACTTGCACCCCATACAACCTTTCATCCCCTTTTTAACCCCCTTAGGGGTTGAATTTCTCAAAATCGCTTCTTATCTCTTGTACACTTTATAAATTCAACCTAGTGTGCAAATTTCAACTTTCTAGCTTTTGTAGTTTCGGCTCTGCGTTGATGAATCAGTCAGTCAGTCAGTCAGTCAGTCAGTCAGTCAGGACACTTGCATTTATATATATAGATAGATAAATAAAACTTGCACTGTGTGTGCTAGGTACTATCAACAAAATCGTTGCAAACTTATCTTGTCTAACTTTAACTTAACTGTAGATACTAACCTTAATAATCTTAATATAATGAAATTCATGAAGATAATCACGGAAGATAATTTTTACCAGTCTACTTCAAGAAATCCATTCTGTAGTTTAAGAGATTCTAGGGAATAACTAAATCTGACTTACCACTTTGGCGGAGATGACAGAAATCAACCAATAGCGGAGATGAGATGTGGAATACAACCAATGTTATTGGTTATCTCATCTCTGCTCGTCTCCGGTTCCATGTCTATTTCAATTAAATTCAACAATGAATTAGAAGATACATAAAGTTGTTTGTACCTAATTCCGAGGGTCAAGAATAACCTAAACACACACGTCAACCGTTCAATCCCTTAGCACACAGTTATGTTAGTTTCGTACCTTCGTACAATAGGATTGTACCTTCGTACACACTCATTATTTATGTGCATGAGAGCGGGACTAAGCTCCAGGGGGCCTACCGCGAACCTCGTTCGACGTGTTGCCTCTCTGTTTTTTGCGGCCTTCGTTGTGTGACATTCTTTTGCATGTGAATGTGACTGTCACGCTTGTGCAACAGAACATACACTTCGTACCTTACTGAAATGTAGCGTGAATCAGACTCCAGAAATAGTATTTTATGCAACCGTTGTTTAAGAGAGGTCAAAAAAGGCGAGTGGCGTGAGTAACAATTTGAGGCGAAGCCGAAAATTGTTAGTAAAAACGCCTCGAGTATTTTTTGACTCAGTTAAACAACGTTGCATACAATACTTTTTCTACGACCAAGTACTTTGAAATAAAATTGTAAATTTAACAAATATTTTTCATTCAAGACGTAGCAAAGAATGAAGGGTACGGGCGGGAAAAAATGAATGAAATAAATAAAACATGTCTATGGTTCACTCATCTGTCAGAGATGACAATTAAAATTAGGTTGGCAACAATGTATTTCATACAATATTTTTTAAGTGGTGATTACACGAAGTATCGTAAAAGTGCCAAAAAGACACTGCGTGTATGCACAAATACTTTTTTGGGGAATAGACTAAAGACTTGTCTTGACAACTATAAGATTGGGTTTAAAGGTGTGTGCACGACCGTTTAAATGACAAATAAAAGTACGGGAGTAGAAAAATAAACAAATCGACAATTTGAACCTAATCGTGAAAAGCTGACATTTACAAATTCGCACCTAATCGTCAGGGCATTAACTACGAAAGGAATTTGCGAAATTTGAATTCGCGAATGGATAATTGTATGAATAAATAATGGCTAAGCCAGGTGGCGCGACAAACTGCCAAATTAAATTTTAAAGGTCCTTTTAGTTGTAAATTGAGTGAACGAGGAGTTTTAGAGGCGGTTAACGTAAGATATATTTGGAGAGGAAAATGGCGGGTCGTTTTTCATTAAAGGTAAATAATGGTCATAATAAAATCATAATAGCAAAATTTAAAAAAGTTTATCTGCAATGTAGGCCTCTAGGGCTCTTTCACAGCTCATCAAACCATTTAGAGTGACGTTGGTAGACATTATATTACCTAGAATTAATTATATAACATTTAAGTACTTACTAAATACAGACTAGCCGATGGCCTCCTAGTCCTTAATTAATTCCCTCAGTAATTGCCTCAGTTGAGAGATACCTACCTCTTTTGGTCATTATGATCGATATTAATTGTGTTTAATTAATTTAATTATTAACACACACTGTATATTATAGGTGAAAGGTATTGTTAATGATCACATCAAAAGGACAGAAATAGTACATATATATAACCTGCCGAACTGCCCAACCGGCGAATAAAACGCATTTCCTTTGTTTACTGTGCACTGTATGTTTAATAATATAGCTGCCCGTTAAATAATAAATATTCGTCTCACCGATGAAGTAGGTTATACACATCCGCCACAAAATGGCAGAAATCTACACATCCGCAGAAAAATACACAAAGTCATAAAAATACACAAAGTCATAAAAAGTACAGTGAGTCGTAAAACTTATTTTCGGCTTCTATCAGGCCGGCTATAGAAACATGCCCGTGTAAACGTAGCACACTCTTAACATTAATTTGTATTGATTAGGCAGACCTAGATATATACTTTACGAGTATAAAGTAAAGTAGACTGTAACAAAGTTTATTTTGCTCGGGGCAAGACAAACAGAATGAGGATTCCATACAAGTGATAGTCTTACCCCACCTTACCTTACATAGGAACATTTCAGGGGGAATTGATAATCAAAGCACAACGAAGGCTTATTTTATTTTGACATTAAAATGTGGTTTTCTCACGTCTTACTTATTGAGCTCAATGAGACATGCGAATATAGAGCCTTTCGCAAATCAAAAAAGAATATAAAAATAAAATAATAATACTACGGGATAATCAGTACTTAACACCTTATAAAACAAAGTCCCTCGACGCGTCTGTTGTGTGTATGTATTTTCGCGATAAACTCAAAAACTACTGAACAGATATTCATACGGTTTTCACCTATTAATGGCACTCCATTCTTAGAATCACTATTCTTGAGAAAGATTTAGGTGTATAATTTGTTAAGGTTTTATGTAACCCGTGCGAAGCCGGGGCGGGTCGCTAGTCTTACACAAAACGATCTAGTCCCACCGTTAAGCTCTATAAGCCTTGTTTTGTGGGTGTACGTAAACAAACCTGACCAAACCACGACATGATATGAATTTGTGACGTGTGGCGCACGAAATGTACCTGTACCTACTGACTTTATATCAAGTCAATGGCGGCGAAAAGGTTAAATCATTTGCCTTGCCTTTTATCAAACCTGCCAAAGTGACACGTCAGACTCCCCGTTTGTACATTATAATAATGTATGTTTGTTAGCTGTTATTGCTGTTAATAAAATTATCGGAAGCACATAATACGTTATTTGCTGTGTGTTTTGTACCGCGCTTTAATAGAAGGAGCAGAGTAGAAATAATATACAGTATTTTATCTTCGAAAAAAAAAATCACTTGCAATAAGGACAAGTTCAACTTTCATTAACCTTGATTACCAGTAAAGCGTTTTACCTACACTTAAGTCACAGATAACTCAGGGGGGCTACCGCGAAAACCGAAATTCGCAAATTGCGGGGACTCCAATGAAGACGTAATTAGAGTGACAGAGACAGATGCCCGTAATTTGCGAACTTCCATTTTCGCGGTTAAAGCCCAGTATACGTCGATCGTTTAACTGAGGCGGTTAATAAATAATTATATCATGGTCAGCTACTGGCTGGTCCAAGGCTTAGATGCATTCAACTGATTTTGGACATAGTAAGTAAAAGTGTGATAAATAAACGAATGTAACTTCCAAAACTAGCTACCTTCTACAAGAATTACCACCGTGCAACTTCATTACCAACCGCCTGAGATAATGAATGAATAAATAAATAAATAATGATTTTATTCGAAACACATATACACAACAACATTAAAATAGGCTTTAATCTAGGTAAATCACAGGTGCCTAAACTTGTAATTAAAGCTTGACAATATTCTATTTGTGCCTGAGATAGTGTCGCTAGAAGCAACTTACATACATATTATACCTATTATGGCAATATTGTACGTATGTCAGAACATATCAGCAAAAACACAAAATCATAAATAACCACTCGTAATCTCAAAACATTGTTTATTGGAAGCTATGCAATCCTTCGTCCTTTTTTAGGGTTCCGTACCCAAAGGGTAAAAACGGGACCCTGTTACTAAGACTCCGCTGTCCGTCTGTCCGTCTGTCACCAGGCTGTATCTCACGAACCGTGATAGCTAGACAGTTGAAATTTTCATTTTCTGTTGCCGCTATAACAACAAATTTAGTAATTTAAACAGAATAAAATAAAGATTTAAGTGGGGCTCCCATACAACAAACGTGATTTTTGACCGAAGTTAAGCAACGTCGGGCGGGGTCAGTACTTGGATGGGTGACCGTTTTTTTGCTTGTTTTGCTCTATTTTTTGTTGATGGTGCGGAACCCTCCGTGCGCGAGTCCGACTCGCACTTGGCCGGTTTTTGATGTTAATGTTTTATTGTATTAGTTTTTATATTGCATCTCCGACAATCTTTTTATCTGAAATGTGAAATCTTAACTTACAACCCCTGTGGTGTAGCGGCTGGTAATCACTTACCATCAGGTGATTCGTCTTCTCCTTTGCCTCCTATATCAATCTTTCCTTCATGACATCGGCGCCATTCGAATACTTTCATCGTCTATTGATAGAGTTTTCTAGCAAGTTAAATAAATTAAATAAAGTACCTGAAAATCCGCAACATCTATTTCTCCAGAGTTTCTTACCGCAGACGGAATGTAAGCGATAGTTTACACTACATTCTATCGGCTATCGATTGCCCGCGATGTTTTGTACCACGCAATGGAGTAATAGCTCTCCTGTTTACACGAAGTAATTTGAGGTAGAATGTTATTCACTTGGGTATCAAGGCCGTCTATTTGTGGAAAACTAAAAGCATGCATATTTATTTGGTTGGTATACTGAAATACGTTACTAAACATTTTTTGTAATTTAATAATGTAATATGTAATGAAATTCCAGTAAAAACGAAATGTATATAAAAAAAACGCGTAATAATCAGGATATATCATCTACTTAAATATCTACATGAAACAGTGCTAGACATAATAATATATGTACTTCCGTATAAAATAACACCAATAATATAGAGTCAAACTTAACTTGAAAGGTGAACGGGACAGCTGAAACTAAATAAAAGCTTGTAAAAACCAACAAAATCGTTTATATCGGTATTTACTATAGGTAGTACCTACTTTTTTGATCTCTGGAATTTGGTTTCACAAGCGCTACACGGCGTTATTAAAACTTTATAAACAAATATTGTCATTTTCTTTCTGAGCACGTATGCTGCTATGAAAATACAATATCCATATTGAATGATCTCCCCGAAATATTCAGTCTACAAAGTGCGTAACCTCGTCTGAATAATCCTTAAGGGAATAAAATAAATCACTTTTTTATTTAGGTACTACGATATATTTCTATTCGTAGTATTTTTTTTTCTTAGTACATATGTAGGTCACTCCCGGTGCACTGTAAACGAGATTATAGTATCTACTATCTATACTCTCAAATTACGGCACCTATGCAATTAAAACTGCATGAGGCCATCCGCTTGGCGGGGAACAGAACCCTGTGGAGGAACCTGTGTCTCGGTCTGCCGTAGTGTGACGCACTATTTTTATTAAAATAATTGTCGACAACTATTTCTCTTTACTAACGTAAATCCCTTTTTTCTCGCTGGATACTGATGTTGTGATGTTTTATTTATTATTTATTTAAGAATCACAGGCATCGCGTTCTTCCATTATTCTAATAATTAGGTCAAAATTACTTTTAACCTAAGGTCATGTTACTTACCTAATATTTTTTGTTTATTTTGGCCACCAAGCACCTTCTATTATTATTAGAGATTTATTGCTGTTTCCGTTTCAGTCAAACCCAACTCAACGGAGATTACCGGCCTATATTTATGAGAGTAATTTTTGTCGAAGTCTAGTCAAAGGTTCCTCTTTGTCGCTTACCATAAGGACGAGATTAGCTTGTATCTTTATACGAATAACCTGTCAAAGCGTCTTTATGGCAAGCGACAAAGTGGGACGTTTTGCGGGCTGCGGCCACATTTTATGGTTGCCGTTAGCCGTTATTAAAATCGATTAGCACCTAAAATGAGCCAATTAATCATTCAGGGCAACTTGAAAAGGTTGTTTCCGTTATAAATAAAATGGGCTGTAAACACCTATTGTTGTAATAAATATGAATAAGGCTTCAGCTCAAACATATAATGACGACGCCTTAATACTGCTCAGTTGCTAACTAATTGATCAACAAGATTTTTATTTATTGGTGCAAATATTTTAATAAATTATATTACATAAGTACTTTTCCGCAACTTACGTGTAGTACTGTCATAGTTCCTATATTGTGGTATTAGCACTTACGCCGTAACCAATCGAACCGACAACAATGGGGATAAGGAGAATTTAGGGCTTTTCGCATTAACGCGTGCACAAATTATGCGTAACGACAAGTGGTGTTACGAAATAACCTCTGAGGGAATACGCGGATTCTTTTTTGACTGATAATAGGTCGTATTAGGCATCTAATCCTACAATGGACAGGATTAGTTATTTATATTTGTAATAGGTACCTACCTAGCGAGCAATATAATTAATATTTTATTCAATAGGTTTCCCTAGGTTTATTTTTAATCAATATTTTTGTTAGAATAGATATATATGATCATATGATATATCAGCTGTCAACAGTGACATTTCTGGATCAGAACATGTCCATGTCGCAGTCGGATCGTATAATCCGCCGTATTACATTACGGCTAGCCGTAAAACGGGCGTTTTGAAATGCGGCGGTTTAACGACTAGCCGGATTGAATGCGGCTGAATGAGATTCCGCCGGAATGTATTCGGCGCCATACGTTCTTTAACACGGCTAGCCGTAATGTAATACAGCGAGTCATTAGCCGCCGCTTTGTCAGTTTTTAGTTCCCATGTTTAACACTCATGGCGCTGCCTGACATAACAACAACAAACTATGAAAAATGCTGGGGTGTCCATCAAATCTGGAGTTCGTCGGACTGTTTCTTTTCAAAAAACATTTCCTTCGCAACTTAACTAGACGGAGCCCCGCTTCGCGGGGCTCCTGAGCGGTTTGCCCTTCGGGCATCTGAAGCTACCTAACGAACCTAACCTACCTACCTATTGATTTAGTGAGACGTCCGTGAAAACATTACACTTTGGGGAAAAAAGCGTAGGTATAGGTACTTACCTACCTACCTACCTAACCTAACCTACTTAGGACGGCGGACCTACTTAGGTTAGGTTAGTTAGGTAGCTTCAGATGCCCGAAGGGCAAACCGCCCAGAAATTAAGTTGTGAAGGAAATGTTTTGGAAAATAAACACATGTAGTGCGGTGGGACCATGGTAAAAATAAATTAAATTGCAAACATTGTCAAACTCCGGTTACGTAGGCGACCGAGAGAACTGGTCACTCTGCAATCTAAATAGAAGATACGATGCGGCTAAACGTAGGCCGCCTTATTGAAGAACGTATCGCAATTACAATCCGGCTAATCGTCGAACCGCCGCATTTCAAAACGCCCCTGTTTTTGATAACGGCTAGCCGTACTGTAATACGGCGCATTATACGATCTGACTACGACATCCATATCAGTTTCAGAAAAAGAAATATAATCAGAATCGGGGTCAATGACGTTCTTTTCGAGAGTACCTATGTAGGCAGGTACCTGTTTCTATTTATGTAAAAAAGGTACTTTCATATAAATCCTACAGCATAAACGTTTGTAATACGTATATTCGTATACATACTAGTATCGATTATCATGTCGTTATTTTGTTTGTAATGATATTCTAGTTCGTAAGTATTCCTGCGTTCATATTGTGCGCTCATGTTCGCTAGTATACAGGGTGTCTCATTTAAATCGGTCAGTATGGGAAAGTCTGAAACTTTGACATACGAAGATCTGTTCTTAGGAACCATGTCATCGATTTTAATAACAAGAAAAACTACATTAAAAAAAACCTGTACTCAGCTCGGGAATCGAACCCGGACGTTTTGAAAAATAAAACGAAAACTATTTCTATTTAGATATCGATTGTGTAAGTCTTAAGCAGTAAATTTTACTATGAAACATGATGTCTAAAATGAATAAAATGCATTATTTTCATATTCTTTAATTTATTTTAGTAAGTGTTCGAAATGACCACCGCCTTATTTTTATTATTTTGAGTACAGGTTTTTTAAAATGTATTTAATGCAGTTTTTCTTGTTATTAAAATCGATGACATGGTTCTTAATAACAGATCTTCGTATGTCTTATAGTTTCAGACTTTCCCATACTGACCGATTTAAATAAGACACCCTGTATAGACAAAACTGCAAGATCTTATTATTATTATTAATTTAAATAAAGCCTTATTAATTATTTCGGAATCGTAATACTAGCAGTCCGTAAAATGATCGGAGTAGGTATTTCTTCCGTCCTTGGTCGCGGGTTTGGTCATCAATCTGTCCCGGATGGCATCTGATCACGCAGACCGTAGCATTTCGTGTTTTTATTAGAGATGCCACGAATATTCGGCAACTATTCGGTATTCGGCCTATTCGGCCACTTTGCCGAGTATTCGGTATTCGGCCGAATGTTGCCTACTATTCGGCCGAATACCGAATATCTGTTGCACCTACTTACTTAAAAAGAAAAATTGCACGAAAAAATAACCATAAACTATGTAGGTATATTTAGAATGTGTTCTTGGAAAGTTGTTAAATACGAAGACCCTTTTTGGAGCATTTGTTGATTAAAAAACATTTTATTTTTATCATGAGTCTGTTTTGTTTGACTCTATTCATTTGGCTGTTCAACAAAAATATATCTTAGCTAACGTCATCTAACGTTGAGCTTTGTTAGCGATCAGTTTTCATAATAATTGTGACTCAAAATATTCGCATGTCATGCCGAATATTCGGTATTCGGCCAAAACCACTATTCGGGGCATCTCTAGTTTTTATCATATACCTACTTACGAAGTTAAAACATCACACATGTCCCGGTAGCAATCAAAGTCCATTTATAAAAGCCCGACTTGGAGCCAAATCGATCCTGTCGCTGCCACGAGAGCAATAAATATATAAACACCAATATCCAGTCTGAGGGCCTACCGCAAACCACGTCCGACGTGTTGCATCTCTCTCGTACTTGTAAATTCGTACGTAAGTGTGACAGGGATGCAACGTGGTTCGCGGTAGGCCCTCTGATGAATATGCAATGAGTCGTCGGCGTGTACAGTCCGGCAAGAAAGAGTAAAAATGTATGGAGCACCACTTATAAATATAATATGTGACGTTCCACGGGTAAAGGTACCTTATGGCGGTCGGCGCTTACGTCATGTAGCACTATTAGTATTGGAGTGTCGTTAATAAATAGCGTAAGTGCCAACCACCTTAAGGTACCTTTACCCGTGGAACGTCTCATATTACTTACAGGACATCCTTACACAAAATGACTAAACCCCACAGTAAGCTCAAGAAGGCTTGTGTTATGGGTACTCAACAACGATATATATAATACTAGCGACCCGCTCTGCCTTCGCTCGCGTAGTATACACCTAAACCTCCCTATTATAGGTGAAAACCGCATGAAAATCCGTTCAGTAGTTTTTCAGTTGCACTCCAATCACCAAGATCTACGCCAAAGTCGTATCAAAACCACCTCAAAACCATTACAAATTGTTACATTAGAATCGACCTCCAGATTTCCGTCCTAATACTGGACCTGCAAAATTGCTTCTTTTGTTGCTGACTGTACCATTTAAACATACTTGATAAATAGCTCAGATATTGTTTATTTGTAAAATATTAATTATATTGCTCGCCAGCGCTAACGTGTCGGCAGGCATTTCGTCGCGTCGCTACAAGTACCTACAATTAAGTACATGCGGCCTACACCAATTTTAATAGTGTGTAGCCATAGTAAAGGTGTCCCAAAAAGGACGCAAGATTTGAAATTGATGAATAACACATTTTTTTTTCGTTATAATATATTTGTATATAAAATCTTGAAATACATAAAATAGGGTTATTTGTGGAACGGGTTACTTTTTGGTGCGGATTTTGGGCTGGAGGCATTATTGGACCATATTTTTTTCAAAATGAGGCCGGTCAAGCAGTTACTGTTAATGGAGCTCGATATCGCGACATGATAACAAGGTTTTTTCTAGCCGAATTAGAGGATATCGATGTGGAAGCAATGTGGTTTCAACAAGACGGGGCCACTTGCCACACAGCCAGAGAAACGATGCAATTACTGCATGAAACATTTCCTAGTCGTGTGATCTCTCGATTCGGTGATCAGAATTGGCCCCCTAGATCTTGCGATTTAACGCCTTTAGACTTATTTTTATGGGGTTATTTAAACTTGCGATTTAACGCCTTTAGACTTCTTTTTATGTGGTTATTTAAAGTCTAAAGTCTATGCCAATAAGCCCACAACCACTCATGCTTTAAAAGAGGAAATTCGACGCTGCATTGGAGAAATTCAGCCGCATTTATGCAAAATGGTCATAGAAAATTTTGACAAAAGAGTGCGTATGTGCCAGCAAAGCCTAGGAGGACATTTGCTTGACGTATTATTCCACAAATAACCCTATTTTATGTATTTCAAGATTTTATATACAAATATATTATAACGAAAAAAAAAAGTGTTTTTCATGAATTTCAAATCTTGCGTCCTTTTTTGGACATCCTTTAGTTGCCGCGCACCGCTAGGGAACTGACGTCTGCTCGCGCTTGCGCCACCTAGCGGTGGTGGCTCTGATGGAGCCCTCCGGAGTCCTCAGGGACGATGGTAAGAGGCCTAGTCGTGGGAGATGGGACGGGCGTTCGTGTGGGACACTACATGCGTGCATACACTGGCCCCGTCCCATCTTAATGGCACTTCTGTCTCACCGGGTGCGGCTGCAGATGCGGCTGAGCGAAGAAAACGGGCTAAGTACAGCCTTATCAGCCAAGAATATAGTTTTACCCCTTTTGGTGTGAAAATACTCGGCCCGTGAGGTCCCGGTGCCCTGAAATTTTAGGAGCCTTAAATAAGAGGCTGGTGGATGTGACTCATCATCATCATCATTTATTCAATAACAATATTACATTGTGTTTGAAATCTTAAATCTAGGTACATGCATACAAAATATATTTACAAAACAACATCATAGCCAACAATTTAAAAATAATTAATAATACATCATCAAATAAAAATAAAAAGTCAAATACATTAAAGTAAATGTCTCCGAAATTAAATAAACATGAATTAATAAATTGAACATTATAAAGAAAAATGTCAACAAGTAAAAACTAAAATTAATAGAATAATATCATTAAAAATCAATTACATATCGGAATAACAAGAAAAAAAAACTGGGGACCGTAGGGCTGGCATCTTCCTCGCACAGCGCATGGGGTAATTATACCAGCATCTACCGCACCTTGCCGAGGTGAGATGTTTTATTTGAAGGAGTTTCGTAGGGGTATTTTATTGTTATTATATATTTAGGATATTTAAATTTAGTTACGTTTAGTTTAGAGAATGTGCGGAAAGAGAAGAGTCGTGGAATGTATGGGGCCCGATACATTCCACGACTCTTCTCTTTCCGAACAGACTCTATACGTTTTGATACAATATTTATACAATTACAATGTTTAAGTATTTGTTCCTAAATAAAATCACATTCCCATTGCGAATAAAAAATTGTGAGACAGGTTCCATAATAAGTTTAACCGTTGCCGAATAAGCTACAAGGAAAATAAAAATACCGTTTTAAAGGTAGGTACCCGTGGAAATGGAGCTGTCATGTGGGAAATTTATTATTATTGCCGTCCTGTAACGAGTTAGGAGCAGTTTTATAAAAGCAGCCTTTACACAATACAGTTGGCTGTGGCTTCGTAAAACACGGTATTGAGGTGAGGTCGACAAAGTTTCATACGAGTTTTGTCTGCTTTTTTGCACGCTGGATATAAATTTGGGTTTATTCGTTCTTACTGAAACGCGTTTAAACATTATTTAGTCAACACCCGGCCATCCATCGTGGCTATCTGTATTATACCAGGTATCACATCACTACATAGTATAAAACAAAGTCGCTTCCCGCTGTATGTCTGTCCCTGTGTATCCATCTTTAAAACTACCTACGCAACAGATTTTGATGCGTGATTCAAGAGGATGTTTTTTGTATAATTTGTTAACCCGTGCAAAGCCGGGGCGGGTCGCTAGTTACTTATAAGAGCAATCACCGTTCAAGGTCATGCTCTACGAGTTAATTTTTGTGATATTGGCGAAATTGTTATATTATATATATTATTCCAACCTTAACGCTGGCAATATTGTCCCACTAGATACCTGTACCATTTTTTTTAAATGAAATGAACTGCTGGGATATTTAATTTCAAATCACAGACAATACATCCTCTAGACTGAGCATAGTAACGCTACCCCCTCTGCCATTATATACGGTAGTTTTACTCCATCTTCGAGTCAAAGTGTCAGAATCCCGTGCCGTGATTGGTCCGTGTCTTTGAACGGACCAATCACGGCACGGGACTCGCTCACCTCGTCCCCCGCACCCCCGTATTTTAGGCAGCACCGGTTTCATGAAATAATTGCTCTAAATTCCGTCTAGAGGATTCCTAATCTATGTTTCAAATCGACCAGATCTTTAGAAGTCAAATACTCTTTTTTCTGGTATTTATTATTTAGGGACTTAAATCAGTTACATGATTAATGCGAGCCCCAGTACCTTATTTATTCTAGTATTCTTACATGGCTTAAGGAATAATATTGTACCGTTTTAAAAAATCTATAACATTAAAATCCTTTTATTTTCTACAGCTAAGATGCTCTGCAAAACACCTCCATGTCAAATACTGATCATTTGATCAAGTAGAAAATACCTAAAGATTCAAATTATTCAACGACTCAATAAAATTATTTTTAAAGCAAAAAAAAAGTTATACAGTTTGGGAGCTATGATGTTTGCCTGGGGATAAACTATAATTAAGTACAGGTACCTAGATTACTATGCGTGGAAAAAACTAATAAATATGCTGTACAAGTGTACAGCTACCTGACGTGAGAAACATTTTAAAATATAGTTATCCCACTTTTTAAAAGTAACTTCACCGTGCCGGATTTCAATTACATTACAAGGGATGATAAATAAACCCTTTCCTGAAATGACGGACGTTTTAAAATTATAATGAATGCAAATAAGTTATCAGACAGTGGAAAATATTTAAATTCGCACATTTGTCAACCTTTTGTTTATTTTTGGTGAGGATAAGCACCCTTACATTCCACGACTCTTCTCTTTCCGCACTGACTCGACATATTAACGACAGTATGCGTATAATGTTTACTTGTTGAACCAGTAATGTAAGATGAATTGTCAATTCCAGCGTGTTGAAATACATACGGGCCAGGGCCCTATTTCACGAACATAACAATTAACGCTTGACACCGACATTTTCGTAAGACTTACCCCCATTTTTGAAAAAATAAAATCTCTCCTTAATTTTATTGTTTACAATGAAACGAAATCTGGGTAAACTTGAATAACCCAGAAATTATCACGTGCCAATTACTTATGTAGGTAAGCATTCTGTACTTTTTTTTTGCACACGGAACATTTCGTCCGAATACCTCTTACTCGAGTATTTCTCTGTTATTTAAGGACGCTAGGATTCTTCTGGCAAAACATTTCATTGTTCAACGAAAGACAAAGATAACAATCCTCATTTCTTGGTTATTATTTCGTTTTGTTTATTCTACCCTTCGTTTTATGGGTTGAAACGAATTAATATTAACATAATTCACAAAAAGAACTAAAAATAAATTAAAATATATCTAATCTATCTATCTAATACCTTTAAACGAGCAATTCTTGCATATTTATTTATTTATTTATTTATATGTATATATATTTCGGGGATCACGGGAACGGCTCTAACGATTTCGATGAAATTTGCTATATGGGGGTTTTTGGGGGCGAAAAATCGATCTAGCTAGGTTTTATCTCTGAGAAAACGCGCATTTTCGAGTTTTTATGTTTTCCGAGCAAAGCTCGGTCTCCCAGATATTTAACACTAAAAGTAAACTAACCTATAAAAAAAAACCTGATCGTAAAAAGAGCACCCCATCCAGCAGGTCGGCCGCTGGCATGGTGCCCATCACGCTGGCGGCGTTTCCTCGATGTACCGCCAGGTGGTCTAGCACAACTTGCGTTCTCGCGCGCGAGTCCATACTTGAAGTCGCGCCAGATGTATGGAGTCGCGCGCGAGAACGCAGCTCATGCTAGACCGCCAGGGCGATACGTTGCGAGAAGTACCTACGCGCCAGCCCTGGGGTCTCCTGTCTATTAGCCGTGCTGACAGAGCCCCTACAAAGGCCTTCATGTCGGCTGCCAAGGGCCCAGTGTCTCGTAGTCTTTAAGTAAGGACGAGTATTTGCGGCGCTTGAGAACCTGGGCGAAATTCATACTTAATTCTGGGATGTGTATGTGCGATTGTGCGGGTATGGTACCTAGCCACCAGAGTTGATGTCACGCACACAACATGACATGTAACGACAGCGCTATTTTGACACCCACCAACGGAGCGGCAGCTGACATTAGGTACAGTCACAGAGGTGCCGAGCTAATTTTCTTGACTGTCTATCTTAAGATTTATTAACCGCTTTACGAATTATCTCCGTAAACTATGGCCGACGAAAAATGTGCCTGGCCCGGGACCTTCGTAAACGCAATGCTACGGGTGGTAGTCCCTAGCAGGGATGTTGCGAACATCCGCATCCGCATCCGCAACCGCGGAACTTCCGCATTATTTTCAACATCCGCATCCGCATCCGCATAAAATCGATGCGGAGCTTATGCGGATGCGGATGTCGAACAAGTCGGTACAGGAACGTCTTAGCGGCGGCGTAAGTGCTAGGTAATGTCGTAATTACCTATAACGAAATCGTCTAGATCCAGAAAAGTCGGCCAAGTTACTGTTTATTAAATATAACGCACCTATATTCTTGTTCAAATACTAAACGTTTCGTTTTTTTAAATAAAAAAATACTAAAAATGTAATATTTGACGTTTTCTAAGTACCTAATCTTGACATCCACATCCGCATCCGCATCCGCGGATGTGAGCCTTTAAAAATCCGCATCCGCATCCGCGTCCGCGGATGTCAAAAAATCGGCATCCGCAACATCCCTGGTCCCTAGCTTGTGTTATAGGTACCTGTGTAAATAAAGACGTCTACAGACATTAAGATCACATAGTTCATTGAGCTTTCACCTTGAGACAGTTACACGTGGATCCATGGTGATTAGGGTTATATGTTAATAGTAGTATATTTAAGGTGCTAAATAGTTAAATACATATAGATAGATGATGATCCGTGATCTCAATATTAAACTTAAAAAAAAAAACAATATTAATGTTAACACAAAACACAATCATTATTAGTAAATAGTAAAGGTAATTCTCTTCTTCTTTATTTGTGACCTTCTACGGGAAAAGGTAGGTTACTCGTATTATTATTTTATTATTTATTAATATGCTCAATTTATTTCTATTGCGTGATCATGCTTAACGTTTGTTTACCTGTTTTTATCTTTATTTTGAAGTAATTTTGTAGTAACATTGGTATTCCTACATCGCGTATTGAACTTGTGGACCATATTTTCAGTATCTGGGGGCACGGCAGTGCCCCCGCCAAGTCGAGCAAAACAAAGAGGCACGGCCAATACCATCCTTTTCTCGAAGCGATTCGGGCCATTTTCGACGTCCTGTAATTTTGTGCTGGATGAAGCTAGAACCCTGAATTTTCAGTAATATATAGGGCTTAACATGCTTAAGATATATTCTCAAAAACATTCAATTTGAACTAGTAGTTTAAGAATTATATTACGTCAAAGTTCCTTATTTTCGACACTGACACACTCACTCACTCACTCACCTACGATCATCACAATTCTAAGGTACTTCTAGTATACCCACAAGCTTCAAATTTTAAACATAAGTAGTTTTCAGCTTATCAAGCCATAGAAAACCTAAAAATATTGCAATATCAGTCACGTTTTAAAGATCTAAGAACTTCATAAGTAAGTTTGTAATCCCATACAAATATATGCTATTACAAAGTTACTGTTGCAGTTCCTACAAATAGTAGGTAAAGGTACACTACGATGTACGATGTGAGTATGAATGAAGATGTGTTTCTTTATGATATGTGTATACATAGTATGGGTATGAGTACCCGAAAAGAAGGACTGCGTACAAAAAGAGATGAGATCCCATCAAAAACATTACATGTAAAAAGGTACAAGTCTCGCAACGCTTCTACTTCAAAAAAGTTTTGAGATGTAATGTGAAACCAAGTCGGTTATTTTAATCAGTGCCAGGGGGTGTTAAAACTGTATCAAATATATATCTTTAATTTGTAATACATATAATGACTTGGCAATCGCACATAATGCTTTACTTGTACCGCACTCGTAAATATGTGTAATGCTCGAACTGCAATTAGCGCTAGCGTTATGTTCAATTAGAAATATTTTTAATAGGTGACGATGATCCTTATGTCATTATACAGCCGTGCGATGGCCAAGTCATTATACGTATTACGAATTAAAGATATATATTTGATACAGTTTTAACACCCCCTGGCACCGATTAAAATAACCGACTTGGTTTCACATTACATCTCAAAACTTTCTTGTAGTAGAAGCGTTGCGAGACTTGCACCTTTTTACATGTAATGTTTTTGATGGGATTGGACTATACCTGAGTGCTCTTATTGTACTTTTTAATCGATATTTTATCAATATAACTGAACTGACCTTCGCCCGTGTCTTCGTTCGGTAGAAGTCGTTAAAATGATTACCCATTGTTACCCCTTAGAGGTTAGGAGGAAAAATCCTTTCACATTGGAGCGCTACTACGTTTGAAGAATATATTTGCCTCGGTCTACCCTATCTATGTATTTATATAACTCCAATGTTTTAAACATTTTATTATGAAGATGATGATTCATATATTAATGTAACTGTGAAAACAATAGTGCTTTATTTTTTTAATTGTAAGTATATCAATATATATATATACAACAAAAAAACACATAATTTACAAATATAAAAAGGGAATGGGACACAAAAACCTGCAGTAAAAAATAGAATGACCCCGAATTTAACTGGAATTCAAGTAAAATATGGGTGATTAATGGCCTACGATTAAAACTGACGCGGGGCATACCTATTTCGACAATGACGCAGTAATAAATTACTCCAAATGAAATTGCAAAAAATTTAATTGACGATGCATTAAGCCAGAAATTTCAGAGGCGAATTTCCATCGTTGTGTTTTGGCTATTACATTAAATGGTCCGCTGCGCCAGTATAGTGAATTTTATGTTTTACTGAATATCTGAACAGTCCTAGTAGCACGGTCGCATTTTTATCATTTGACACCATGCCTGTCACGTTCTAACAAGTATGTAAGTGCGAAAGTGACGGGCATAGTGATAGTCGATAAACATGGAACCGTGCTGAGCCCGCAGATTTAAGAGTCTGAATTAAATGAACGAAATAACAAACATAAACACAGGTAACAGTATACAGTGCGTGAATCCGACACGGGCAACAAACTAAACCAGATATAAAATTTGTCCGTGTAATTAGTTATAATTATTAAGAAGATACAAGCTTTGTAGGTATAGTAACTGTTAACAAGCGTTGACTTTTACAAGTTCGTATCTGGTAGCTTCTGTTGCTTTACATTGCGGGTCGAATTATTTTGTATGGTGAAAATTTACATTGTGTCTCTACGCAAAATTTATCACAATACCTATACTTCTTAGGTCCTATGCTAACCCCGATTTAAATATTCGCCCGTATTGGATGTACACACTGTATATGGAGATAAGAATTCCAAATAAAAAAAAAACATATATAAAACGGTACTAAAAATGACGCTTATTTTGTTTCACGTGATAAAATAATCGTCATTTTTAATAACGTGCGATATTTTTTAATAAAGCTAATATCCTATACGCCTATTTTGTTATTTTTGTTTGCATAAAAGGTACCTACTTGGCCTGTAAATATAAAAAAATATTGACCGTTGCATAGTATATATTTTCCGTTTCAATTTCCACTGCGGCTTTGTCGTAAAATGTGACATAATCTATGAAAAGGGACCTTATTTTCGATGGCGGTTACGCCATTATTAACGATGCTCCGATATAAATACCATGCCGCGTGACACTGTGCGGCGAAGGTCCCTTTTCATAGATAATGACCCAAATAATCAATCTCCATTGTGGTTCTGTCGCATTTTTTTGTATGTCCCTCCCTTGAATAACGAGGGTACGGTGCCCTAACATCAACCACCCCCGTAAAATTGCCACCACGATTAATATGAAAAATAAGTGTACAATATATTACCACCGGTGACCCGGTATACGAAAAAAAGCGGCCAAGTGCGAGTCGGACTCGCGCACGGAAGGTTCCGCACCATCAACAAAAAATAGAGCAAAACAAGCAAAAAAACGGTCACCCATCCAAGTACTGACCCCGCCCGACGTTGCTTAACTTCGGTCAAAAATCACGTTTGTTGTATGGGAGCCTTTATTTTATACTGTTTTTAGTATTTGTTGTTATAGCGGCAACAGAAAGAAGACATCATCTGTGAAAATTTCAACTGTCTAGCTATCACGGTTCGTGAGATACAGCCTGGTGACAGACGGACGGACGGACGGACGGACGGACGGACGGACGGACAGACGGACAGCGGAGTCTTAGTAATAGGGTCCCGTTTTTACCCTTTGGGTACGGAATCCTAAAAAATAAAAGGGTGTTTTCGTTACAAAAGGCAAGTGTCTATAGCGGCACATAGTACAAGTAGGGATTGTAACAATAAAGGTTGGGATCTTCTTTTAAGCAACAGACATGCTTTTGACATAAATTATAACTTGACAAGATAAAAGCAATTTTGTGTTTATAAAAATCTCTCATGATTGTTGTATTTTTCGACGTACATAATTATGTCGAGTATTTTCTTTTATGTTTTATATTAATGAATCCCTTCTAAAGACCCCGTTTATCGCTCATGACTACACATCGGTAACTCGTGGCATTTAGGTAGCACTTAAAAGATTATTTTAATTAATTCCTTTTTTTAGTGGTTTCTTTTTCTCGACTCGTATAGGAAGAACATTGTCACATCACTAGTCTGTTAGAAACTGTCAAGTGCTGCCTAAGTGCCACGAGTTACCGATGTGTGCTCATCACTAATCTTTTAAGTGCTACCTAAATGCCACGAGTTACCGATGTGCACTCATGACTCAGTCGTCTTGGAAAGATTGATTAAAGTAGCATATGACAGCTTCTCAAGAAGACTACTTTTAATTGCTTAACCCCACGAACGCCCTTGTCAAAAAATTGCTACTGAATTAGTAACCTTTCAACTGTTAATTACAGTCCAAATTGTCTGGGACGTATACGGGACAAGGCGTTTGAAGGGTTAATATGTAATGTAATGTATAATTGTTACTTGCAAGATACTTTCTGTATTGATTTCCGTAATAGTTATTTACAGTACATATGGGGCTACTTTTCCGCACTAGTGCGTAAAATAGCACTTTTCGTGCGTATGTCGAAACTTTAAAGTGCCATATGTACTGTAAAACGTTGTTCGATACACGTGCGAATAGGTAATTCGCAACTCGTGTCGATTTAAAACACTCCCTTCGGTCGTGTTTTAATTTATCGCCACTCGTTTCGAATTTCCACTTTTTCGCACTTGTATCGAAAATAACTATTGCGATACAAGTGCGGAAAAGAGGAAATTCCAAACGAGTGGCGATAAATTAAAACACTCCCTTCAGTGTTTTAAATCGACTCGAGTAGCGAATTACCTATTCGCACGTGTATCGTACAACGTTTTACAGTACATATTGTCCCTTTAAACTTTTGACATACACACGAAAAGTGCAATTTTACGCACTAGTGCGGGAAAATAGGGCCATATGTACTGTAAAGTGATGTTCATAACCATGGTATAATAATATACTCCGCCTGGTACTCTCTTCCGAGATTCGCGAATGACCTAACTGTCACTTGCCTACGTCATCATGCTGTTTACAGGTTCTCAAACTATAAAATGTGGGAGAATTTTAACCAAGGGTGAAAATTATTTTAACGGCATTAATTTTAAGTTATTCATGTAGAAACATAGTAAAATAAAACAAATCTATACTGCACTTTTCACTCCTACTCTTACAGTTCCGAATAGAGCAGCCAACCATTTTCGTAACAAAATATTAATTACCAAGCTTACGACGTGAAAAGTTTGGAAAACACTGCGACTGCTGACACTGAGCGAGAAGGAAATAACAATTAACACGCGTTCGACAAGGATGACGGTCAGGGACAAAATGGCGGATTGTCAAATCTGACAGCGCTATCCTGTGTTGCCAGTAGTGTAAACAGAATTACCCGAACGTCTGAAATTTCTTTCGCGAATCGGAAGATATTGCTAACGAATAATTAAAAATGACGTGTTATTGTAAAATTTAAGATAAAATACATATAAATGAAAATTATAAAATTATAAAGAAATATTTTAACTTATTAACCATAGATATAATGTACCCATGTAACATGTTATGTTGAAATAAAGTGGCAATGTTATTGTGACGTAGGCAAGTGACACTCTGGGAAGAGAAGACCATGTTTTATTAGACCATGTTCATAACGAAGTTGAGAGCCGATTATAGAGCGAAGTATATTTTGCAGTACATATGGCCCTATTTTCACGCACTAGTGCGTAAAATAGCACTTTTCGTGCGATGTCAAAAGTTTAAAGGGCCATATGTACTGTAAAACGTTGTTCGATACACGTGCGAATAGGCAATTCGCAGCTCGTGTCGATTTAAAACACTCCCTTCGGTCGTATTTTAATTTATCGCCACTCGTTTCGAATTTCCTCTTTTTCGCACTTGTATCGAAAATAACTATTTAATGCCAATTCTTTATGACTAACTGTTAATATTAAAAGGTTTTTTATAAGACTTATGTATAGTAGCATTATAGTTGATGTGAAATAGAATGTAACCATTTTTCCAATTCGGAAGTTCAAAAAAGCCTTCAAATTTAATATACTGCCCGCAATTTTTAAACCTTTTCTATTTATTAATTTCAATACGAGTATTTTTGAATACCACCTTTTTATGATAAATTGCTAATCTTTTACCCACTTATCTAGATATAGATAGGCTATAAAAAGTATTACCTAATGTAATTAAAATTTTACTCATAAATAATAGATTTAATGCGACTAACGACGGAGCTCATTTTGCGCTACTTTGCAAACGCCATTAGGAAAAAGACACGACTTTAATAAAATTTACCTTGTGACTTTATGTTTTGTCAAAGCAATTTAAGGGCGGTTTTTTGTAAATTCGCCTTCATTTTTCCACCGGCAGAATATTATATTACATCATTATATGTAATATTTATAACAAAAAATAACTTACCCTTATTTTCCATGTTTAAAATCCTGAATTTCCTCGGACGCTCAAAAACGCAACTCATAAAACATCACAAAAGTTCGCACAACTGAGAATGATATTAAAAACCACCACTGTAATTTTGAAAAACGCTCATAATTTAAATTTCTGTACTAAGAAATCACTCGGGCCGAATTCTAGAAAAAAAAACTTTTCAATTCCACAGAGTATCGCAAAAGTAGAGTTGCGTCGAGACGTATTTCTCTCGAAGCGTCCAGAGAACAACTGAACTGGGGGCCAAATAGCGCGTACAGGTTAACCGACTCCTTGACGCGATCAACGAGGACCTTAACCACATTGAAATAAGTCCTATTATCGTATGAAATTTAGAACAGGGAGTTGGGCTAGCTTGGACAGAAACTTCATGCGCATTACATGCAACAAGTTCATGACCAAATGTCGCTGGATATCAGCGAGACGCTTAGCGGGAACGTCATTGAGGCCGCGAGGACTTAAAGTGTGATAAAGCATTTTTAGTGTTCCGTAGCCAAATGGCAAAAAACGGAACCCTTATGGATTCGTCATGTCTGTCTGTCTCTCCGTCTGTCTGTCTGTCCGTATGTCACAGCCACTTTTTTCCGAAACTATAAGAACTATACTGTTGAAACTTGGTAAGTAGATGTATTCTGTGAACCACATTAAGATTTTCACACAAAAATAGAAAAAAACAATAAATTTTGGGGGTTCCCCATACTTAGAACTGAAACTCAAAAATTTTTTTTTCATCAAACCCATACGTGTGGGGTATCTATGGATAGGTCTTTAAAAATGATGTTGGGGTTTCTAATATCATTTTTTTCTAAACTGAATAGTTTGCGCGAGAGACACTTCCAAAGTGGTAAAATGTGTGTCCCCCCCTGTAACTTCTAAAATAAGAGAATGATAAAACTAAAAATAATATATGATGTACAATACCATGCAAACTTCCAACGAAAATTGGTTTAAACGAAATGTAGTAAGTAGTTTTTTTTTAATACGTCATAAATCCCCTAAATACGGAACCCTTCATGGGCGAATCCGACTCGCACTTGGCCGCTTTTGTTTATTTATTTAACGTACACTCATGTTTTTCATTTAAAAGCATTGGTGCGAGAGAAATGTGGGGTCCCGTTGTTTCCCATAAAATGTTTAGTCATAATGTATTGTTTGTCATAATCATTAGTCATAAAACTGAAACCGTTAACATTTCAGGATTTTTGTTAGGTTATCCTATAGATATTATCATGCCGCGATCAGAAAGGGATTAGAAATAACAGATTTCCATACACTTACGTCAAAATCAATATGGATTGACAGCTATCTCAATCCCTTTCTAATCGCGATTCAGTAATAGGTTAGGTTAGGTTAGGTTTGTTTTATGGCAATCCTGAAAAGTGACGCGTTTCTGAACCAAATTAATTATGACTAACGAAAATTCGGGAAAACAATACATTATGGCTTAAAACTATTTGGGAAACAATAGAGACCCGACAAATGTAGAGTTCGAGATCCTACGGCACTACGAGTAGGTAAATGATTGATTATTTTCCCCTACCCTACTGCTCTACGGTTGATTTTCGCTACAAACGTAAGGCGCGTTGGCTACGGCGTAGCGCTCGTAGCACAGAAACTTTAATGTCTATCAAAATATGTACCGTAAAATGGGGTGAGTAGGGTCAAAACTGAAATTCAAACCTCGATAACATTTTATTTTTACATATGATGGTGTATATAATAAGTGTTACGGACGTTTGTATTTTAGTGTTTATTTTATTTTGGGTAGTTCCATTTCATAACTTTGACGATAAAGAGGAAAAGCCACCTCACCCCGTAGTGCCTCGTATTTGGGGTGAGAGGGGTTTTCATACAAAGGTGATTTTGGAAGATTGTTGGATCGATTTTTTTTATTATGCGTATTACTATAGCTCCATTTTAAATTGGAATACATTATTTTTGTAGCAGTAGCCTTAAAATCCCTTCTCACCCCCCTCTCAAACCTTCTCTCCCCATTCATAAGTACCTCTGGGTAGACCTACTCACCCCGTTTTACGGTAGGCACAAATGCTCCATTTTCAAAAATGTATTTAACAGATTTACACTCTTTAGCCCCACTTGCACCATCCCACTAACCCGGGGTTAACCCGTTAAGCCTGGAGGTACCACGGTACACTGGGTTAACGGTAGCCAACAATATGTAAAAAACAAAATATAGGTATGCAAGAACAATTGAGAAATTTTGTATACTGCCGTGAGCTTCGAGATCTAATAGCCATCTGAAGTTTTTATCTCACGTTAATAGAGCTATGAAGTAGACATCAGCAATAAAATTCAACTCGTACAAAACTCATTCATTTACTCTAACGTCTAACCGAGATATAAAAACTCTGATGCCCACTCATAAAAAATATTTTTATCATAAAATCATAAATCATTTGTTTGCTTGAAAAGGGTACAGTTACAACTGTAACTGAACCCTGACAATAACAAACGTGAACAACTGTTCACGTTTGTTATTATCCTCCTTATTCAGCTGTCCAAGTGTCCACACGCAGCATGCAAACAATACAATTCTATGAGCAATAAATAATAGGTATTATAATATATGCCTACTTAATACACTTATCACTAGTATCACTACATGGTATAAAACCAAGTCGCTTCCTGCTGTCTGTCTATCCCTATGTATGCTTAGATCTTTAAAACTACGCAACGGATTTTGATGCGGTTTTCTTAGTAGGTAGATACAGTGATTCAAGAGGAAGGTTTATGTATAATTTAATAAAATCATGCCTATACAAAGTAAAGTAGGTACTTACATTTAAAAGTGTCCACGTTATATTTACGTTATATTTCACTAACTAACGTTGGAACCTAAACAATTGCACCGCCACTGAGTTGACCTTTGCGCGATTCTTATTCTCATCTAACAACGAGTACTTAAGTATAAAAATAAACAGGGCTCTTTCGCAGAACAGCTTTTCCGCTGTCATTAAAAGAATGCATTTCCTGTGACCTTTCTCAGGAAAAAGTAGTTATTTTAAGCTCATCGGGCACACGCATTGCTCGTGAACCTTTAAGTCTCAGGGAAAGTAGTTATTTTAAGCTCATCGGGCACACGCATTGCTCGTGAACCTTTAAGTCTCAGGGAAAGTAGTTATTGCTCATCCGGCACAAGCATTGCTCGTAATATAAGGTACCTAAGCCCTGTGACACAAGCAATATCTAATGTAATACCTTGAAACAAGCAATTTTTGTATATTTATTTATGCTATATGGGGGTTTTGGGGGGCGAAAAATCAATCTAGCTAGGTCTTATCTCCGAAAATCTCGCATTTTTCAATTTTTATGTTTTCCGAGCAAAGCTCGGTCTCCCAAATTAGAATAACTTAAAAAGTGTAAAAATTACTGTCTTGGGTGGGACTCTCAGTCTCACATCCCACCGGAGTCTCACCCAAGACAGTATTTTTCCACTTTAAAATTTATTATGTTAGTAGTAACCACAGAACATTATTAAAGAGGTTAGAATGGCTATCGCGCGCAGTTAGTATCGGAACCGGTGTCGCCGCTCGTTCCTCTCCACATTTACTAACACTCGCGCAACGGTAGTAAAAACTTGTGTGTATGGTGAATGGATACGCCTCCTTTAGCCAGATTTGATGTCTGGCTTCTTAATCTGAAGGTTATTGTGGCGCAAAAAGGCATGTTTACTTCGTTTTCGGTCAGCGCGTGCGAGTAGCATGCGAGCGTTTGCTCAAAACCGGCGGCGACACGTACCCTGCTCGCATCGCCATTCTAACTTGTTCTGTGGTAGTAACACAAGCCACTATTGAACTTACTGTCGGACTAGGTCGAATTATTTACTTTTTATTTTTATTTGTAACTATTATTTCTCCATTAAATAAGCATATGCATCATTTGTCGGCTATTCGGGCTCACGATAAAGAGGTCATATTGCAGTTACAGGTACATCCAACAAGTAGTTTTTGGAAACCATTTTATAACTTACTTCCATTATTAATGTACCTACTTATAAGTGCCGTATTATCCCTCGTGCCTCAGATTTGAGGGAAATATTTTCACTGCGGGTGTCGCGGCACTATGGGGCATTAGACGCAAAACTCGGTCATAGCTATGACCTAGGTCAGTGACGAAAAAATCTTATGTGCTCCTTTAAAAATAAAAACAATTAATATATTACCTATTAGGGTAGGTTTTTCCACTCATAGACAAATTTTGCGAGGTGAGTATATAAGTTATATTGAGCCACTCTTCGGCTTAAGTGGCAATGGGGAGGCCACATATCGCCGCTATACTTACTCAACCTCGTATCTGCAACACTCATTTGATGACAAAAACACCCGTATTCCGAATGAAAGAAAAGCGACATTTCCATCAAATGATTGTTGCAGATATGAGGTTGAGTAAGTCACCCAGATATTAACATAAATATAAAACAAAACAAAAGAGATTCCGACGCAATAATTATGTAATTAATAACGAACTTCAGTTTTCTTCCCCGAATGTGTAATTTAGTATTTACAACCCCGCAATATTCAGCAGATCGTCGGTTTTCGTCGGTTGTCGGTTCAGTTTACACGACTTTACTGCTTAATATTTCATAAAACCAATACATTAATATTTCATGAGAAACATTACAAACAAAACTCGTAGGTAATCTTTTCTTATTTAGATTTTAATAAAGTTATGCATGCATTTCGAATAACATACATACGTTTGTCTAAGTTTTTTTACTTACTATTTCAACTAAGTACCTACCTATGTGCTCTGGGAGACCTAAATTATTCAATACCTAACATTTTAAACTGCTCGTCAGATCTAAATATTATCTCATTTAGATTCATACGGAAAACTAATCAAAGTTAGTGGCAAAACTGGCAGAGCACTTTTTCAAACTCAGTACATAAATATTATGACCGCTCAGGGTGAAACAGCCCAAAGTGCACCGTAGGACACAGGCCGTGACCCAGTTCTCCGAGGCGTTGAAGGACGCTGCGATACGGATGTAACATAATGTATTGTCATGTACGATGTAAATATAATGTGTATAATGTAGTATACATTATAAGTTGAGATACATCTCCTTAGTGCGCTTTTAGACTGAGTGAGAAATTCGCGCAAACTCAGCTACCATGTCATGTGCACTCATGTTACATTGAGATGCACTTTAAAATAATGCGGATAAACGCGCAAATAAACTTTATAAACTGCAATTCAGCCAGCTTCCGTTATTAGTTGAATTTCAGCTACAGTTAGACCAAGAAAAGTTTGCAACAATTTTGATAGCATACGCAGTGCAAGTATTATACGGTAATAATTTTATAGAAGTTAAGAAAAGCTCTATACTTGTAGTATGGAAAAAAAGATAAATTTCTTGTTATACTGGATCAACCAAATCTTGTCAGTAGTAAAAGGCGGCAAATTTGAAAAATTGCGGGTTAGCAACACTGTGTTCGAATAATTCCAAAATCGCGTGTCATCTGTGTGTTATCTGTGGAATGTGGATCGTGAATGACAGCCATCATCTTATAGTTTACATTCTGAATCGTTTCTATTTCAAGATAAATTTCTGCTGTCACCATTAAATACCAAGATTATGCATGGCCTCAAGCAAAGCTAAGGTGCCTACAATGTACAATCATGCTCGTTGACGGTAAACATTACTAAAATTTAAGGTTATGATAATTCACTCGAACTGACGTATGAAGGGCGGAAAATAAACACGTTTTGGTTCGATGTACATTGCTGCTTTTCTTAGCGCAATTCTGCTCTTTGAGTGTTACATGGTGTTACCCTATTTTAATTTGCAGTACATTGCTACTGACAAGATTTGCTTGACGCACTATAATGTAGTTATACACCATAGAAGGTAGCATCCTATAGAAGTGGTCTACGCGTGCCTCCGTGAGGGACAAAACATACGCAATGCGACGCTATGATTGGTCGAATTTATTTGTTATGGTGGGCAACAAACAAATTCGACCAATCATCCATGCTAATTTACGGTGGGGAATTAAAAAAAAAATGAGACTGTGACAAGGACAAACAATAATAGCGCTTTCGCTGCAACTCCTACTTGAAAGATACATAAGTCTATCCCGTTCTGTCAGTTATCCCCACCACTCATGCCCAATTCAGTTTAATACTAGATTCATGTTATACACCGTGGGCTCGAATACCCCGACAGACTTTAAAGGTGTATTCTAAACCGCATTTACAGACTAAAACGTCAAAAGGTCTTGTTTTAGAGATACCTAATGACAATTCTCGTTAAAATTTGTTTCTGTATTAATAACTAAAGGATGACTCACGTTAGACTGGGCTGACCGGGCCGTGTCCGGGCCGGAGCTTCCGGCGCTTACTTTTCAATGACAGATGACAGGTGATCACGGCGTGATGCTTTCCATAGAAAACGAAGCTCCGGAACATCTTAACTCAATGAAAAAGCCGTTAAGGCTGCGATATTTTAATCTTTACTCGACACTTTTCTGGAATGCTTACGTACTAAAGATGTTTCTTTCCCCGAACCTCCGAAAGGGTTATACAAATTCTCATTGAAAATATCAACATCGGACCAGCCGAAATGTATGAAATAGCCTTTTATGTGATTTCGGGGTTGTTCCCATAGTTATATGTGATAGTTAGATGTTGATCGCCATCGATGACTAAATTAGAAAAATTGGTTCCTGATCACCGATTAAATTTCATCGTGTATTTCACAAAAGCCTCTCGTCATACAACCCTCTCCACCTCTCACATTTTTAGTTGGCTTTTGAACTTTCTTCCAGCCATCAATCGATATTTAGGTACTTACGTTACAGATGAGAGTTCTTTGATTTCCCAAGAGGTCTCGTACTTTCTTCATCAGGCGAACTATTTTCTTTTGCTTGTGTAATGGAACAATATCTGAGAGGCAAATAAAAACTCAGAAATGCGCGTTTTCCCGGAGATAAGACCTAGCTTGATCGATTTTTCGCCCCCGAAAATTCCTATATAGCAAACTTTATCGAAATTGTTAGGGCCTTTGACCGAGATTTAAAGGTATAAGATAAGATTTTCCGTTTTGTAACATTTATCAATTTTATATAATATCTAACCCTCCACTGTTTTTCCTCTCGATATTTCTCTTAGATATTTTCACAACGCCGACGTCTTTCTTTTGACGATGTCTGTCTTTTACCCGACTATAGCAAAGCAAGAGGAAGGTTATGATTTTCACCGGTACCTATGTTAAACAAATAAAGTACAGAATTTATATTCAGTAATAAAACATTAGCCTAAATAGTCGGTAGTGAACCTGCCTACGAAGCTAAACTGGAGATCCCGGATTCATCATGTTTAACACGAATGTGTGTATGTGTTGTTCCTGAGTTATGGATTTTTCTAAGTATGTAGGTATATAAGTATTGTATATGTCGCCTAGTGAAAATAGTACAAGCTTTGTTTAGTTTGGGGCTAGTTCGATCTGTTTAAGATTGTCCCCAAATATTTATTAATTAGAGAGAAATCTATTTATGTTTAAATATCTCAAACAGTCTTTAGTAACATTTTAAATCATCTAGGTGGCCTTTTATAATTTAACTTTCTATTTCCTTCGTATCAATGTCAGTTTCAAACGTCGCTATTTCCTAAACATATTTTCTAGCTACCCGCTTAAACGCCAACGTACTAGATATTACTTGAACGAAAGCAATAAGTATTTTCTATTAAATTTACAGCAAGGAAATGTCATTTCGTAGCGATATTTTGCTAGAATGATGACAGAAACGGTATCGACACCTGTACTAGACCGTATCTTGGTCTCAAATTGACATCTTTGTAGAAAGAACAAGTACAGTCAGCGTAAACAGTATGAGTGCACTCATATGGGTGCTTGTCAATTTAAGTTAACAATCTAAGGGAAATCACGGTGAAATAAAAATAGTCATCAATTCTCTTAATAATATTTTTATTTAAATTTAGAACAGTATAAACTAACAAATACCTATGACTAAAGCTACAGTGAAAGGATTCTGGTGAACCTGGTGACAATGAGTATTTATCATAATGGGATGAATTAACAATATTTACCAACTACATGATTTTACTTTATAAACTTGGCAATGATCTGTCATTTTCACTTTTTTCATTAATATAGTTTCACGTTTACTCAATACCGTTATTTTATATTTTTGCGACAACTTTGGAGGTTATTGACGGGTAATTTCAATTAAGAAAGTCAAATATTACTTTATTTGTATACCTTGTATCTTTAACAAAAACCTGTCTATACATATAAGATATCTCATTCCTAATTTAATAAGAGGCAGGCGACTATTATCGGGAATAACATACCTGTACAAGGGAATGAATGAAAGTGAATGAATGAGAAAATGTTCTTAGGAGAACCACCGTTTTTTTTTCAAAAATTTTTGTCATGATGGATAATGTTGAGTGCCTACCAATTTTTACGACGTAATAAAAATGACAGATCAAAACCTTCCAAACACACTTAGCGACTAAAATTTCAGTTTTATGGTGGGAAAATTCACACTGACCGAATACAATGAAAAATAAGAGAGAAGGGAGATCTTAAAAACTAAAAAAAAAAAACAAGAAGACAATAAACTAGTTAGTCTTTAGGTTATAACTTCTTTTCTATGTTGTTATTCTGTCTAGGCCATGAAACTTTTGAATCGATATATGCACATAGCCATAGAGAAAAAAATACATAGAGTGCTCACTCCATACATCAGTTTTAGTACCAAAAAGACTATTAGCATCTAGCATCGAGTAGCGAAACTATCAGTACTGCTACTTGACAATAGATGTAGCACCGACCGGAAAGTCTTATGCTGTTGAGATAAGACTTTCCGGTTGGTGCTACATCTATTGTCAAGTAGCAGTACTGATAGTACCGCTACTCGATGCTAGATGTATAGACACTGAAATTAATAGTCTGAACTGATGTATGGAGTGAGCACTCTATGTACTTTTTTCTCTATGACATAGCCAACAATCATATCCCAAGCCACCAGGGTCGCTTACAAACGCTACACTTTTGATATCGCGTGAACCGAATTTCAGCCTTTAAGAGGCTGGAACCAATAACCTGCCTGGCCTATTCAAAAGTATCAAAAGGGTAGCTTTCCTAACGGACGCACTTGTTTCGATTGAAAATAACGCCATCTAACGGTGACTCTTTGAAAAAGCCTAGCTTATTTGTCTTCTCGTAGGTACTTTGTGACAGTCCCTAGCCTCAGTTCCTGGGCCTGGGGCGTTGCTGCGACTGCTCCTGGAACTCGTTGTTCGGTCGCTGGTTCTGTTGGAAAAAAAATCATTCATTGTAAACATTCATTCACTCATTAGGACAGGAGGTGCATACTGAATGCTCTTTGAGTATGGTCAAAGACGCATTTTAAAGATGCAAATACACGAAAAATTGGGACGTGCCTCCTTGAAGTTATGGCGTTAGCCGCGAAAGCTGAAGGGATCGGATTAATTGGTTCAGTCCGGTATCCTCACGTTTTCCTTCACCGAAAAGCATTTGGTAAGAATCAATAAATTATATTTCATAAGTACCTACCTACATAAATGTTTCATACATAAAACTCATTGGTACAAGACGGTTTAAATCCACGATCGTCGGCTGAAAAAACTCAAGGCTCTTGAAAAAAGCTACCTAATAAATAATGAAACTAGCTGTACGTAAAGTGTAAAATGTGTCCCAGGATTCATCTTTCCATTATACGACATTCTTTAAGGTTGGCTCTTAAAGAATGTCGTATATGGAGAGATGAATCCTGGGAGTGTCATTTCTCCATACAAACGTACTCGACTATTTCCACCGTGGGTTTTGAAGCTAGAGCAATATTTTTTTCAACAGCTCCTGTTTCGTCTTAAAGTTTAACTTTCTCTCTATGTTCCACTATTGTCTATAATCTATATTAAGTTGCTTGGTCATTAACAAAACATTACAGCAAACTTACAAATACCGTTTCTAAAATATAGATCTCTAATGGTCTTATACAAATTACGTAACAAATCACCAATGGCGCGATGCTCCAACAGCATTGTTAACTTTGTCGGATGGACATGCCATGGAAAGGTCATTCTTGTCACGAACAATTCATTAGTGGAATGAAGCGAAGCTGTTGCCGCTATTATTATCTATAATATCTTTAGTTTCTCTTACGTATAAGGTTTGAAGGAAAACGTAGACGTCTGGGACTTTTGTGCCGAAATTACTTTCTATTCATATTAGCACAGAATAAATAATAGTACTAGGTACAGAAGGTTCATTAGGGTTCCGTACCCAAAGGGTAAAAACGGGACCCTATTACTAAGACTCCGCTGTCCGTCCGTCCGTCCGTCCGTCTGTCACCAGGCTGTATCTCACAAACCGTGATAGCTAGACAGTTGAAATTTTCACAGATGATGTATTTCTGTTGCCGCTATAACAACAAATACTAAAAACAGAATCAAATAAAGATTTAAGTGGGGCTCCAATTTTTTGTTGATGGTGCGGAACCCTCCGTGCGCGAGTCCCACTCGCACTTGGCCGGTTTTTAACAAAACGCGTCTATTGCGACAGATATTTATACCTGACCGTCTAGCATGAGTTGCGTTCTCGCGCTAGATGTATATATGGAGTCGCGAGAACGCAATTCATGCTAGCAGGTCTTATACATACATTTATATATATATATATATATATATTGTTAGTCACTAAAATGTGCATACCTGTCTCTCTCTAGGCTCATCTTCCGGCGGTGATGGAGTGGTGGTCGGGATATCACATTCCTCAGTGGGAGGCACCACACAGCGCAGAGAACGGCGGTCGAACACCAACATAGCTGGGCAGCGCTGAAGGCGCGGGTAGCCCCCTTGGCATTGCCAGTAGCGGTTGCAGGATTTGCCTAGAGGCACATTGCCGTTGGGGTCTTCGTTGCAGAGAGCTGGAAGGAAAAACAAACTTTTAAGCACTTTATAGTTCCAAGGTATCTGGGAAGGTATCTAGGACTGACTTCTGACCGCTGCCATCTAGATCAAAGTTGTCTCTAAAACCTTCAAGTAGACAATAATAACCCTTCATTAACCGTCTGAGTTAATTTCTACACGAGTATGAAAGTTATCTGTATTCTGAGGATCTACTGCGAATCACATTCGACATGTTGCCTCTGTGTCGCACTTGTAAATTTGTACGTAAGTGTGACAAGGATGCGACAAGTCGAACGTGGTTCGCGGTAGGCCCTCTGTATAGTTCTCATTAAGTTACACAGTGTCACTTTCAAGCTTAAATGCAAATTCGAGTTGAATCGCGAGGCAAAAACCAATTACGGCGGAGCTTAATTTAGACGGAAACGCTGTCTGGTTTACAGTTACACGCTGTATATGTACTCGTAAGTTTATACAGGGTGGACACTAATGGGTCAGGAAAGAATCATGAAATTAAGAAACAATTAAATCATAATAGATTTTTATTTACAATGTTAGACCAAAATTGGAATATAGGTACTTCTTCAATGGGGTTGGCAACTGTCTGTATTTTTTTTATATTTATTATATATAACGTAGGTATTCTATATATTTGAAATATTGTTACTTCTAATTTTTATCTTATATTATTTATTTTCGCCCTCTTTTATAATTTTATTGACTTTCCTCTAGTCTATTGTACTCAGTGCTATATTTGTCTACCGTTCTTCATCAATTCTCATCTACTCAAAGATTAACTGGAAGAAATCCCTTAAAGGGATAAGTTCGCCTCTGTACTGCCTATCCTGTGCCATAAATTTGTGTTATGTGTTTTGTACAATAAAGAGTTTATACATACATAGGTACTGTCCAAGGTTTGCATGGCACCAGCGTAGGTTCTACCTGCCGCTAGTTTTGCTCTATCAAATTTGGCTTAAATCCATATCACCCAGGCCATAAAATTACACAATTTTAGGGATTGACAGGAGATAAAACGCCATCTGTAAAATACGTAGACCGGCCAAAACTATTTATCTATTCTCACATGTCTTACTTCTCTATGACACGATTTTATTCTTCATCCTGTATACCTATATTTTAAATCGTATCATGCATACACCGTTACAGTCTTCAGACACTTTTAATTTCCATGGAAATCAGACATGGCGTAGGTAGGGCTGGTCCGTGCCGTGCCCGCACTATACTACTTACTAAATAGTACTTAGTAATTAGTATTGTACTATATTTCGTCAAAACTTACTTTTAAATATCATCCGGGCTTCACCACTGGACGGCTTCGTCACTTTTTCTTTAATATATAACATCTATTTCAGTTTATAATTTGTCTATAGTAGTAATAATAATCTATATATACTTAAAAATTACAATAAAATAATTTAATTTGTTCCCAAAGTTGTGTAGTAAAAAAACTCATTTCATGACTGTTTTTTTTTCTATTTGCACCATTAAGCATGCTAGCTTTTGCCCACGACTTCGTCTGTGTGGAATGATGATGATGATGACTGATAAAAAAGAACTATCCTATGTCCTTCCCCGGTGCTCAAATTATCCCTATACCAAATTTCATCTAAATCGTTTTTTTTTTAATAAAGTGTGAATTTAAGTGTGAAGAGGTAAATAAATAAGTAACAGAAAGAGATACTTTCGCATTAATAATATTAGTAGAACATTGTTTAAAACCCTCCCCGTTGTGTCCCGCCTACATTATCTTACGGTAGGTATGAAAAGTCGTACGGTTTCTGCAAATAATTGAAAAAATATTTAAACCAGATATGGCTGTAATTGGTGCATAAGTTAAATAGAGTCGGTCTAAGGTAACTTTTCACCGACTTGAATAAAACAAAGTGAGGGAGTATTATGATAAACATTATCACACATTGTCATTACAAATGCTATTTCTAGCTTATTTTCAAATCACAGACTGTAGTTAAAATAAATGATTGAAATTATAGCAGAATTATAACGTAAATTTTAAGCCTAAGTACGTTACATAGGTAACATATTGGGGCCTGAGTTATTGTATTAAGTGTGATTAATTTATAAGTTTTAATTAATGCAAAATGGCACTTCTGTTAAGCTACTGCATTATTTTTTAAAATTCTGAGAGATACATAAGTTCTATCGATCGAAGGTGGATATCATTATGTTGATATCAATGAAAAATGATGGAAATGTAGCTTTAAGTATGTAAGTGCGAAAGTGACGCATAACATGACAAGTGATAAAAATGCGACCATGATACCACCACAGTACAAAGCCAGCAATGCGTAGATTTACGGCTGATTTCCATTGATGGCAGGCAGAAATCGCATCGCATTAACTTTCTCCCTAATCGGATCGCTTGTAAACTGTATCATACGATTGTTGTCGCGATATAGGCTAGGAGCTAGGCACGACTCGCTCTTGAAAACTACATAAATGTCAAGATCGTAGCAAGTGAAAATCCGTGGTCTCTGCCTACCCCTCCGGGAAATAGGCGTGTTTATATGTATACATGTATAAACAGCGGTATCCGCAATTTTTTTATTTATTTAGAAAACAAACAGCCTTTTACGTATAAGTCTTACAAAAATTTAGTATAAATAGGCTTAAAGTTTCCTACGTAACTAAGAAAACTATTGCATAGAATTGTAGATATCATGATGATGCATATTTGGGAATAAAGTAAAATGAAACGATGCACAGATAACTCCCTAGAGTTCTAAATTTTAATTTTAGTTCGAAGCTATCAAAGCGACGTACCGTCAGAAAAATTGTGAGTTTATAATACCTAATAAACTAGGTAAGCACGATAAATAAATCACACTAGCTATTAGGCACTAGATACCTATCCTGCAAGCGTATTTTGGATAGTTTTATGTACAATTATACCGCCATCATATCCGTACTGTACTGTACCTATAACTTTCATATTTCACTAACGACATAAAGGTTTAAACTCTCATCAGCTCCTGGACTACGACTGATTGGATTACAATCAGCCGCATCGATTAATCGCTCGGTTAGTTTGGCAGGAGAAATCGATTTAATGATCGAATAATTAACCGGCTATTCGCCGAAACAATGATCGTAATCGAACTGACTCATTTGTCAGCTCTTTGGTTAATAATACACTCGTAACTGATTGATTGCGTCTAGTCGTTGGTTCAAGGGTTATACTCTCATAATTGTTTCGCTGTGTTGTGTATGTGTGTGTGTGTTGTACCTATTAGACTGAGGGAGATAACTCCCGAAAGTCCCGAGCGAGTGTTGGCTGGAGGGGCCGGGCCGGGCGCATTCGGCCGCAGTGAGGAATAGAAATGAACAGTCTAAAGGCTTCGTCACACAGGCGCGTTTTCCGGGCGGGGTTTGAGCGGGACGCGCCGCTTTTACATATAAAAGCTCACGCCGCGCCCGGAAAACGCGCCAGTGTGACGAAACCTTAAAAACTTCCCAAAAAGGAGGAAAAAAAACTATTTGACTATTTTACTCTTATAAGGTGCCTTCGGGTCTGAAAAACGGCTGATTGCGCACCATTCTCAAATCCATCCACTTAAAGTATCTATCAATCTAAGTAGTACGGTCGCTACCCCAACTTAAGTACCCACGGCGCCATACTAATTGTACAGAAAAGTGGAAACTTGTGTTAGGGAACCGACTGTACTATTAATAATGACAGGAAGTAGGAACGGAAACCAAACACCCTAAAGTAAAAAAAAACCTATTCTGATTATGTCTCGCAAAGAAACTAATGGCGTTATTCATTAACGGCTGCTAACTTAATCAGTTGATGATCGTCGTTTATTTTGTCCCTATCTGTCGTTATGTCATAGAGAGGGACAAACGACGATCATCAACTGATTAACTTAGCAGACGTTTATGAATAACGCCGTAAGAGTATGTATATCTCGCTTGGTCTTTAACTTTCAAATCAAGGGTGAACAGGCACCTTCTGTCTTCTTCCATCGTAGGCCACGTCTTCGCCTCGGCTAGTATGTGGCCATGAGTAAGCCCATCACTACATAGTAATAAAACAAAGTCGCTTCCCGCTGTCTGTCTGTCCCTATGTATAAGTACTTAGATATTTAAAACTTTAGATAGAAACTAGACATAGATATTTAAAACTATTTAAACAAAAAATAAAAAACATCTTGTCTGATTTTAGTAAGAGTAGGGGCATTAAATTGCTCGTTGTTTATGGAGTTAGAAAAACATATTACTGATCACGACTAATGGCACCCGTATAAACCAAAGAACATTGCAGACTTACGGTGTTTCTGACAGCCGTCTACGTTCTCAGGCCAGTCGCAGGAGTGCGCGTGCTCGTTGTACAGCAACCCGCCGATGCAGAGCTGCTCTGTGGCCGTGCCGTTCCAGCACGTCCAGTAGCGCGTGCACGAGGTCTCGTGCCCGAAGATGCCGTACAGCCAGTCGCAGTGCTCCGTGCCGATCGGGGGATCTAGTGGGGATAACAGATCGCATTAGATATGACACCGTAAGATTGTGAACCCGTTAGTTTACAATCTAACGTAAGGTTAGGTTAGTTTATAATCTCCCTACCGTCAGTTTATAATTTAACTAGCGAGATTATAAACTGTCGAGTGTTTACAATTTTACGGTGACAGATATACATAACTATACTATACTTGGTCTAGCAAATTTCAGTACAAAATGGCGCCAAATTTGAAAAATAGCATTGGTAACACTACGTTTGATCTGTTCGAAAATCGCGTGTCATTTGTATCTTATGTGTGTACAGATGTAACAGTCGCCATCAGATATATCGGATATATATGTTCAAAATATCTGAACAAGCACTCTAACGCCTTGACAATAGAGGCGTGTTCAGATATTTGTGAGCACCTTGGCCGCTCCGATATATCTGATGGCTGACTGTAAAAGCTACTTTTTCGTTTCCTAGGGATACCATACTTTAGTTGGCTTTACATTGCTACTGAGACAATCATGAAATAATTGCTCTAAACTCCGTCTAGAGGATTCCTAGTCTATGCTACAACTCGACGACTAGCGCCTATTCTGCGTGAAGGGGGTGGGGGGTAGGTTAATCCAACCTTAATGATCATTAGACTAAAATGGGACTGGTTTGGAAACGTTTTGGCGTATCCATCAAAGTGTCTATGGAGCTTTCTGGCGAAAGTCGCACTCCCAGTTATATAAATGTACTTACTTATCTGAACCTTAGGGTACTCGCAGTAGTTCGACCTCCACGGGTAATCGCAGCCCTCAGTCACGCCCCTGTGCTTCCCAGCGAATACTAGGCCGTTAGGGCAGTCGTACTGCACCGACTGGCCGTTGTCGCACTCCCAGTACTTGTCGCAGTATTTGTCGTCGCCGACTACGCGTGACTTCGTCTTGCAGGGGTCTTCGATCTGCGCGCAGGTGACTACGGACGCGAGGGAGATGGCCACTGTAAAGAAAAAATATTTCTTGAAGACTTCCAAAACATTATTGTAAGTTCTCCAACCCCCTTAAAACTTAGCTTGTCTTTTTTTAGGCGTAACCTTGAGGTACTTAATATGTAATTTTGAAAATTATTATGTACCTATAAAATTGATACAAAGGAGATAGACGCATATGTATAGGTATCATTATCCACTGCTGGCAGTAATACATCCAAACTTTCATATGTAGCCACCTACACATTCCTAGGTACGTAACTATCTAACAATAGCAGACGCAAAATAAAATACAAGATTGATGTATTTCTTTGACGTCTGTCCGTGAACTGAGACGTAGTATTCTTAAAAACCACCTCACGACAAAAGAAAGACATGACAAGGCCGGAAAAGAGTCATTTAATTATGTCGAAAAAATGGCGGAAAACGTACCATTTCCTTTTCCTCTTTTTTACAGTAAATAGACTCCGAGCTTTCCATTTCCGGCGTAATCGGTAATCTTCCTTATCCGTATTAACAAAGTGTTGTTTTACAAATATTACATATGATAACATCTATGTAAAATCTTTCTACTTTTCAGTCTGTTGTTAGAATTTAATTTAATTTTTATTTTATTTTATGTTTATTTGTATTTACTGCTTAAATTTACAGTCAAGCTACACATGTTAAAAGGAGTACCGTGACATTATTTAAACATTGAAACTAACAATTTACTTAAGTTCAGATAACTATACATTGATTGAGCTCGAGTCAAAAAACCGGACAACTGCGAGTCGGACTCGCCCACCGA
Source organism: Cydia amplana (assembly GCF_948474715.1). Lineage (NCBI taxonomy): Eukaryota > Metazoa > Arthropoda > Insecta > Lepidoptera > Tortricidae > Cydia > Cydia amplana. Next base: position 34,792,630 of record NC_086096.1, on the reverse strand, counting down.
GGGTTCCGTACTTTTTAGTATTTGTTGTCATAGCGGCAACAGAAATACATGCATCATCTGTGAAAATTTCAACTGTTCACACGGTTCATGAGATACAGCCGGTGTCAGACAGACGGACTGAGGAGTCTTAGTAATAGGGTCCCGTTTTTACCCCCTTTGGGTACGGAACCCTAAAATCTAGATTCAGTGCAGATTTGTTTATTCATCCATGTTTGCCCGCATCGAATCTGTGGTTGTAACACCTGTTAGGCACGGACAGGCGACCGATAAAAGCTTTGCGTTCCAAAACGTTACAACCAAGAAACGTCGTATCTTCTGTAGTGTGCACTCAATTTTGAACCTTAGCCCACTAGACACAGTTGCTTTTAAACAGCAGTTTTGTAAAGATACGAGTTGTGAATAATTTTGAAATCGAAGCTGGGTATTAGGTATTGAAGTGATTCATCAATTTTGGGTGCATTTGGGTCATGCAGGTTTACAGGTGCAGTTTGAGGCCGAGCTCCCGTGTGCCCGGGCGAAATTCCGAGAATTTCAAATATTTAACACTACCTACAAAAATTGCGATAGCTTTAATACTTTTGAAAATTGATGGATGACTCACGCTAGACCGGGCCAGGGCCGGGCCGGAGCTACCGGCGCTTCGTTTTCTATGGAAACCACTACCTACGTGATCACGGATCATCCGTCATAGAAAATGACGTGTCGGACGCCTCGGTACGGGCCCGGCCCGGTCTAGCGTGAGTCATCCTTTAGTCTCTTTTTTAGGGTTCCGTACCCAAAGGGTAAAAACGGGACTCTATTACTAAGACTCCGCTGTCCGTCCGTCCGTCCGTCCGTCCGTCCGTCCGTCCGTCTGTCACCAGGCTTTATCTCACGAACGGTGATAGCTACACAGTTGAAATTTTCACAGATGATGTATTTCTGTTGCCGCTATAACAACAAATACTAAAAACAGAATAAAATAAAGATTTAAGTGGGACTCCCATGCAACAAACGTGATTTTTGACCGAAGTTAAGCAACGTCGGGCGGGGTCAGTACTTGGATGGGTGACCGTTTTTTTGCTTGTTTTTAGGGTTCCGTACCCAAAGGGTAAAAACGGGACCCTATTACTAAGACTCCGCTGTCCGTCCGTCCGTCCGTCCGTCCGTCCGTCCGTCCGTCTGTCACCAGGCTGTATCTCACGAACCGTGATAGCTAGACAGTTGAAATTTTCACAGATGATGTATTTCTGTTGCCGCTATAACAACAAATACTAAAAACAGAATAAAATAAAGATTTAAGTGGGGCTCCCATACAACAAACGTGATTTTTGACCGAAGTTAAGCAACGTCGGGCGGGGTCAGTACTTGGATGAGTGACCGTTTTTTTGCTTGTTTTTTTTGCTTGTTTTGCTCTATTTTTTGTTGATGGTGCGGAACCCTCCGTGCGCGAGTCCGACTCGCACTTGGCCGGTTTTTTTTTGCTTGTTTTGCTCTATTTTTTGTTGATGGTGCGGAACCCTCCGTGCGCGAGTCCAACTCGCACTGGGCCGGTTTTATTAGATTAAGTTGCTTGGTGTAACTGAGCGAAAGAAAGCGAAGGTCTCCGTTTCAGCTTAGGCAAAAATACTTCACCTCTATAACTCGCATAATATCTCAATTGATTCTTGTTCAATTTTCTAAGCAGGTTCGATATATATAGTTTTTTGTCATTTCTTGATGTCTGAACTTAGCACGGTCTGATTCTACAGGTTTCTGTTTTAAATTATCTCCATTTTAATACACATTTCAACATTCCCAGGGACTTCCCAGCAAGGCAAGAAATGATTCCCTTACAATCGGAAAAGGAAACATCCAAAAATCACGAAACCAGTGCAGTTTCAAGTTTCGTCTGTGCCTAAAATAGAAACAAGGCCCGTGGGAATGCAATTACAGAACCCGTCTCGGTTAACACGTGTAGGAGTGGGGTTCCTAATTAACGTTTGGTATCACTATACAAAACGTAGGAGAATGACTTTCCGTAATTCCGGATTTCAATGGAATCTGTATGGTTATCCGTGATTCCGGATCTGAAGGGAATAATATGGACAATTAAATTTTAAAAAGCAGAAACGTCTGCGAACGATGCTATTAAGCTTAGAATAAATTTAAAATTGGAAAATTGCTGCTTTGCGTTGGGTTTAAGAAGTGTAAAGCTCTTACGGTAGACGTCGCTAGGGTCCCCTAGACCCATATGGTGGAAAGATTCGCTGGCTACGGATGAGGTCTTGGTGGCTCAGTCGGCAGAACGCTGGAGTATCGATCCAGAGGCCGTGAGTTCAAGTCCCACCCAAGGTAGTAATTTTTCCACTTTTAAATTTATTTTAAGCTTCATATGGACAATGCTGTGAAATACATATTTTGTGACATCGTGACTATGAACCGGTGACACGTTCTATGAATGCTAGTAGTTTAGTAGGCAGTCGGCATCAATAGAAGCTAATTTGTCGAGCGTACGTAATGAGAGAGGCAAATACGTTTGATATAGATGTATCTCTCTAACTATTTGTAGAACTACGTATTAAAACGTGGCAAATACTACCGTAAAATGGCTACTGCTACAAAAATAATGTATTCCAATTTAAAATGGAGCTATAGTAATACTCATAATAAAAAAATCGATCCAACAATCTTCCAAAATCACCTTTGTATGAAAACCCAACTCACCCCAAATACGAGGGACTACGGGGTGAGGTGGGATTTCCTGTTTATCGTCAAAGTTATGAAATGGAACTACCCAAAATAAAATAAAAACTAAAATACAAACGTCCGGAACACTTATTATATACTTACAACATTCAGTTTGCATATGTAAAAATAAAATGTTATCGAGGTTTGCAATGTCCTACTCACCCCATTTTACGGTATGTAACGTGCCTTATCCGCTAACTATTGCAATGCTGACTCTACTGAAGCGCAGATTTTTGTCTTAAAGGTCTCGTAACCAAATCATACAATTTCAAATACCTAAGCAAAATCTAATCTAATGACGACAGATGTCAACGATATCGTCTATATACAGTCGCCATCAGATATATCGGACCGGCCAAGGTGTTCACAATATCTGAACAAGCGCTCTAACGCCCTGACAATAGAGGCGTGCTCAGATATTTGTGAGGACCTAGGCCGCTCCGATATATTTGATGGCGGCTGTACCTGTATAACGAGGTAGCGCAACCATCTTAACCGTATTAAACCCTTAGCTAAGTAACATCGTATTTTCATGGGAAACATATACATATAAGGTAAGGAACCAAGATTCATCATAGATCGAATCTTGGTTACTTATATATATGTAATTACTTCGTTCCTTAGTGAGCTTTTTTTTTAATTTATTTAGGCAACAAACAGTCATTAACTAAAATAATGTAATAATACGCAATGTATTAAAGACCTTGAGTGCCCTACTAATTCCTAATTTAAAGTAGCTAGTATAGGAGCAGTAAGCGGAAAACAAAAAGTTATGATTAAGTAACAAAGTTATTAGTAACTTGAGTGCAATAGTGCATCTAGCTTTATTAGGCAACCGACGTGCGATAAGATGGAAAGTTGTGAAGTTATGTTGTATTCTACTGTTTATGTAAAACTCTTAAGTTATGTTCGAACAGGCGTTCAACTTTACGAGGCGGTCGTGTTGATGCATATCGAATCATTCATTTAATTTCCAATATATGTATTTATATTTTCGCCGCAAATTATGTATGACTGTGTAATTGAAAGTTTATATCAATGTGTTGAGCAATTTCAATCAATAATTCGTATCGAATGGAAAGGTTTTTAAAATTCGCACACCGCTCTTGTCTATTCCGAGTAGGGCTTGCAATTCGAATATTCGAATTTGTCGAATATTCGACCTGTTTTGATATTCGAATATTCGGCCGCACAGGTTTCGAATATTCGAATATTTTTTATTACTATAAAATAATCTATGTCATCCGCTGTAGTTACAGTTTCTGTGTGTTTTACGGGTATTTACAGTGAATGAGGAACGGTAGGTACCCAAATATGAAGGAAATAATATTTTTAGTATATTCCTCTCGATAGACTTCGTGAATACAGTTAAACCTAACTCAATTTAAAAGAAAATGAAATCAAAAAGTATGTTATTTTTATGGTGCGTAAGTTTTAAGTTAAAGGGTCATTCTGTTTATTCAGTACAAGCGTACGTTAAGCGAATTTTTGAAGTCTAAACCTTGCCCCTTATCGCAATTCTTAAATTTAATCATACCAAACCTGCCCAACTTGGTAATCTAACCATGCACCTAGAGATTGCACGACGGATCCGAAATGTATGGGAAGATCCGCGGATCCGGATCCAGATCCGGATAATTTCATACATTCCGGATCCGGATTGCAAACCCTACATGCACCTTTAGCTGACGAATAATCCACCCAGTCCTCAACTAACTTTTTCCCTTAAATAATCCAATATTATATAATTAGCCGACCATTAGGAGTGATAACTTGCCAAAACAAATAAAGTCAATAAAGATTCAAAATACAATGAAATTAAAGGCCTTTTTACAGGCCTCAGAGTGATTACAAGTTAATTTAAATCGGAAAATAATTACCTACTAAAAAAAATATCTTGTGTTTGGATGGTTAAAGTTATATTATTTCACGCAACGACGCATTTATAATAAGTTTTATCTAGAAATATTAAATAGGTACGTCTAATTTTGGCGTTTTACTTGTTTTTATAAATGAGGGCAGATGCCTTTATAAGATTATAAATAGTAGGATGATAAAATCTAGTCAATTAATTGGATTTCTGCCAAATATCCTTAGTTTTAGCAATATGTGAAAAAAGCTTTTGAATTAAACGATAATAAACCGATTTCTCGTCCCTTTTCTTATTTTTTATAATATTCGAATAATTATTCGAATATTCGAATACGTCGTCAGAAAAAGTCGAATATTCGAATATCTGAAAGTTTCGAATATTTGCAAGCCCTAATTCCGAGTAAACCGCCAATTTGTACCTACACCGGTGGCCACTTTCCATCGATTTTCCATGGTGCCGGCCCAATCCGATTAGTCCATCGTTAAGTGGTTTCCCCGTGAAAGGGGATAAAGCGCTGCGTGTATGAGGGACATATTGGACGCAAGATGCAAATTATGCAATCTTTGGCAGGACTTCCCGTCCCGACACACGTGGTGATTTTTTAAGTAAATAAGTAGGTACATATTTTTAGACATTTTGTAGTCAAGTATTGGTTTTTGTTTAATAACAAGTGTGACTTTATTTTATACCACGTCGGTGGCAAACAAGCATACCTACGGCCTGCATGTAAAAGTAACTTTACACTAACTTTTAAACTGAAATTTGGTATTGAGATAATTTGAGGCCCGGGGAAGGACGTAGGGTAGTTTTTATCATTTCTAGAGGAAAAGTCGTGGGCAGAAGCCAGTATTTATATAATATTCTAAAATGAGCTTCGCCGAATGCCAGGAAATGGTTCCAATTTAACTTCTAATACTAGACGTAAACTAACATGCAAGACCAACAAACTGGACGAACCAAACATAAACTTGTAAAATAGGTCAAATCGTATCGATAAGGATTCCAGTAACTCTGATTCCTTGTTATACGAGTATGTAAATCAGAACACGATATTTTCACGCTCGTCACGTTCTTGGAACCATGTACCTATCTACAACAACTCATGATCCCCATTCAGAAAAACATTATCTACCTCTCTATCGCTCGAGTTGGCAAAAGCGAAAGAGGTAATTAACAAATTTCGATTTTTCAATGTTGGCGGTAGGCTCGCATGCGGTACAACGCGGCAACGCCGCTAGTTCTTTTGGCACTTTTGGACCAGGGGGCTAAGCCAAGATGACGATCGTACATTGACGAACTTCAAACGTTTTGGGATGGGGAAAATTGTGAGGGACCTCCCTCACAAACTTGAGTTGTCCAGTGGCAGATCCGAGCCGATCCGATTCCGATTTAAAAATTTGATTAACACAACTAAAACAACCGAAACTATTTATCCGTATTAAAATCAATACGGATTCCATTTCTAGTACCTAAATCACTTTATCTAAATGTAAACCTACCGTAGGTTGTAGGTGTATAACGTTTTCCACATATTCCGAGATTGCATTGCCTTGCCCATAGACTAAGGAATCCTCTAGACTGAGCATAGTAACGCTACCCCCTCTGCCACTTATACGGTAGTTTTACTCCATCTTCGAGTCAATCCCGTGCCGTGATTGGTCTGTGTCTTTGAACGGACCAATCACAGCACGGGATTCGCTTACCTCGTCCCCCCGCACCCCCGTATTTTTGGCAGCATCGGTTTCATGAAATAATTGCTCTAAACTCAGTCTAGAGGATTCCTAGTCTATGGCCTTGCCTTGCCTTGCGGTACTAGGTACATGAAAAGCCTTTGGTATGTTGAATGTTGTCAATAGGACCATAGTATTGTATTATTTGTATTGGATAGTAGTATGAATGGTACATGTTATGCCATCTAGTTACAGCAATTCCAATTCGCTGGCGTTCTACAGTCGCAAACTGCGCTCTCTAATGATTTCCTTTGAGGATCAAATGTCTACCTGCTGGGATTTGTACGTTGCCTATTCCATACTGCACGAAAGAACGCCATTGTAAAGGTATTCACTGACACCAGATACAAATTTAACGATAAACACCAAACGAACTATAAACTAAACATATTAAAACTAAACTAACATTAAAATAAAACTACTTAAAAAATTAAAACTAATATAATATTAAGTAAATAAAACTAAAACATATAAAGAAAAAAATATGTGATGTCTTACCTAATTAAATGTATACAACTAACTTACAATTACAAATCGTAACAATGACATCCGCGATGTGCAATGATGGATGTGCTTGCCCGGGGCCCACCCCTGCAGGGGTTCCGCAAGAATTTAGAACACTATGCTTTAGTCGCCTCGAAAAATTTTACTATGCCGCCACCGTATTGTAGGATTCCATCAAGTATTTCGCTTTCCAAAAGGGTTCCGTCAAAAAAAAGATTGAGAACCGCTGGTCTAGCTCACGCTCGTGCGAGAAGAAGCTGAAATTATTACATCGCCTTAATAACTTTAGGAGTTTGTAAAAGACGGGTAAGTAAGAAAAATATTCCTATATGTTTTTGGGCCACCCTGTTAAAGCAGCAATCAACGTTATTCAGTTACAGGGCTGGAACCACAACCCTTTACTGAAGTCACAGTATTGATTATTGGAAAATTGCTACGACACTTTTGATAATAAATATTCATGTTTTATGATATTACGTCGAGCATGCCAACGCCTACGTCCGGGTTGGGGGTGTAACCCCATTGTACCCCGTTGTGGCTACCACCAGTTTGGCACTGACATAAATAAACGCTATCGAGAACGTAGCTTACTTTCTATACATTTCGCTCGTAGGTACCTATAGTGCGAGCGAGATGTTAGCGTACCGTGGCCGGGCCAGAGCTTCCGGCGCTTCGTTTTCTATGGAAAGCACCACGTGATCACCGTAGGTACCTATACTCGCATATTAAAAAGAGAGCGAGATGTTAGCGTACCGTGGCCGGGCCGGAGCTTCCGGCGCTTCGTTTTCTATGGAAAGCACCACGCCGATCAGCCGTCATAGAAAATGACATCTCGAACGCCTCGGCCCGGGCCCAGTCCGGTCTAGCGTGAGTCATCCATTTACTTTATCATATGTCTATAGAACATTTACGTGCAACCTAACAGGAGGTGTCAGTCTGACCTTAAACCTCGACAGCACACCTCCAGAGGCGTTACACGCTACATTCGCTTCCTAGAATCCTGCCTTAAACAGAATTACGCACAGGTACAAGTGCATAACAGTACCAACTCCATAGTATTATTATACTCTTAATAATGTCACCATAGAACAAGAGTATTATCATTCAGAACGGATACACTACGGCTTTAATTTGGTGTTTGTATTTGGAACCTAGGCTTATTTAATAAAAGATTTTTATTTGTCCTTTATAAAGGCCACTGGACCGCCACTCATTTTAAAATGATATGCTGAAATAGCATTAAACAGCATATTAAAGTAGTAGTAGTATTAAAGTAGTAATATTAATGTAGTAGTAAATATTAATGGGTTCAAATCCTGGCTCGTAGCAATGAGTTTTTCGGAACTTATGTACGAAATATCATTTGATATTTGGGCGTTTTCTAAAATAAATATTGAAAACCCGATTCTCCCAGATCCTGGTGTTTTTGGGTTCTTTAAACTCAGAATCACTAGCATATTCAATCCTGATGATTAAAAAAATTGTCCCAAAATTTTGTATGAAAATTGTACATTCCACTACGTCACGTTACATACAAGTGAAAAATTTTCTCATACTAAAAACGTGACGTAATGGAATGGACATTTTGGGACATCTTTTTTTAATGGTAGGATGGAGAGTGCTGTCGATTCTGAGTAGAATGAGCCCAAGAATGTCCAGATTTGAAAGAATCGGGTTTTCGATATTTATTTTAGAAAAAGCCCATTTACCACTAGCTTTTCGGTGAAGGAAAACATCGTGAGGAAACCTGCATACATCTGCGAAGAAATTCAAAGGTGTATGTGAAGTCCCCAATCCGCACTGGGCTAGCGTGGGGACTATAGCCCAAGCCCTCTCGCGCATGAGAGGCCTGTGCCCAGCAGTGGGACGTATATAGGCTCAAATTATTATTATTAAATATTAAAGTAATAGAAGTAGTATCTATGTGTTTTGAATTGATTTTTGTTAAAAAAAGCGGCCAAGTGCGAGTCGGACTCGCCCATGAAGGGTTCCGTATTTAGGTGATTTATGACGTATTAAAAATAACTACTTACTAGATCTCGTTCAAACCAATTTTCGGTGGAAGATTACATGGTAATGTACATCGTATATTTTTTTTGGTTTTATCATTCTCTTATTTTAGAAGTTACAGGGGGGGGACACACATTTTACCACTTTGGAAGTGTCTCTCGCGCAAACTATTCAGTTTAGAAAAAAATAATATTAGAAACCTCAATATCATTTTTGAAGACCTATCCATAGATACCCCACACGTATGGGTTTGATGAAAAAAAATTTTTTGAGTTTCAGTTCGAAGTATGGGGAACCCCAAAAATTATTGTTTTTTTTTCTATTTTTGTGTGAAAATCTTAATGCGGTTCACAGAATACATCTACTTACCAAGTTTCAACAGTATAGTTCTTATAGTTTCGGAGAAAAGTGGCTGTGACATACGGACGGACAGACAGACAGACGGACAGACGGACAGACAAACAGACAGACATGACGAATCTATAAGGGTTCCGTTTTTTGCCATTTGGCTACGGAACCCTAAAAAGTGAGTAAAGTCTGCGCGGAAAGCGAAGAGTCGTGTCGTGAAAATCCAAAATATACAAGTGGAAGTTTGGACAAGTATTTGAAATGTCATTCAATTGAGAGGTAAATTGCATTTCTAAAAATGCGTGGTCACCGCCTGAGATCTTTTTCTTTAGTGGCTTTACACTTAAGCCGATCATACCAGTTCAGCTACTGCATAAAGCAGCATTGTCTGTGCAGTCTAATATTTCGAGCGCCTCGCAAACTAAATTCAATGTCAGAACTTAGAGTTTCGCGCTTCAGATGAAGTTTATTTGAATAGGAGAATATAACACGACACTTAGTGCATCACATACACTACCGTAAAAGGATAAAACTTTGCCCTTTAACATAAATTTGCCCACCGCGTCAGTGTTCAGTAAAAGCGAAATATGCTGGGGGCCATTTTAGGGGGTTCGTGAAAGTTATAAAGACATTGTGAGAATGACAGTATTTTTTTTTAAGATAAGCAGTGGGACCCAATATAATGTCGAGAGTCTGTGCGGAAAGAGAAGAGTCGTAGAATGTATTGGATCCCATACATTTCAAGACTGTTCTCTTTCCTGTGCTCTAATTTGCTGGGCTATAACCGCGAAAATCGCAAAATCGAAGTTCGCAAATTGCGGGCATTTTTCGCTGTCACTCGAATTACGCCTTCATTGGAGTAAAAGAGAAAGATTCCCGCAATTTGCGATTTTCGGTTTTCGCTGTAGCCCCTGATGCCTGCATCACCACGCACATGTCACGAAAGGTGAAAGTTTTGTAACTCTTTCTGTCATTGTTTTGTTTTCGTCATATGTCATCATTTAGAGAAAGTACGTACGTAACAATACGACTTCTACTCACGATTGCCTCATCTGCGGTAATATTTATAAAATGTACAGTCGGCAAGAAAAGCGTGTATTTAATATTATTTTCACACCTCCTATTCGGAAAAGAGCTTTTTCACCTCAGCAGCTCGAACAAGGGTACTTTGCTATTTGCTCACTGTTTTTAAGTAGCAAGGTACCCTTGTTCGAGCTGCTGAGGTGAAAACTTAATTGTTGGTATATCTTAAGAAAACATGAGTGAATAGGTAAGTGATGAAGAAGGAATACATTTTTCGGGTTCTCTAATATGTTCTCACTGCTGAGGTGAAAAGCTTTGTGAACTACACGAGATCAAAGTTATTTACATCTCGTGCGCTTTTGAGTCCCTTACTACGCTCAAGATTCTAAATTAGATCTAGTATAGAATCTTTCGCTTGCACGGGATTCAAAATAAGCACTCGAAGAAATATCAAACTTTGATCTCTTGTTGTACAAATAACTATTTCTTCCCTGCTAGGAGGGATCAAAATGGCACTTTTCCTCCCTGCTAGGAGGGATCAAAGTAACACTATTTTCTGTTCTAGCACACTATTTTACACATTTTTTTGCACATTATTTTTTTTAGCTTAAATAATCTGTTTAAGCATCAGATCAGAAAAGCAGTATGTGTCACACGGTATCAAAATTATTTCATCTTGGGTGTTAACACTTGAATCGCTCATTACGCTTAGGATTCTACTTTAGAATCCATCGCTTCATTCAGGATTCAATGTACGCCCTTGACGGAAATATTTCATTTTGATCCCTTGTAACACAAACTACTATTATTTGAGAGAGTGAATAATAATAATAAGATAAGGTGACATTCGGATGGCAACTGCAGCATTACTGCTGCGACGTGGATTTGAGTGACAGGGACGCAAATAAAAACTTGCGTAAACAACATACAAAATGTGCTTAGTGCTGAAGCTCGGTGCGCCTTGACCCAGCTTAATTAGGTACTTAATGAATACTTAAATATGTTGGAATTAGCCTCTCACTTACTGCGTCCCTCGCAAAAGGACGGTTTCATGCATAAATACGCCAAGCAAAACAAAAAATTACATTATGTACATGATTTGCCTACTTTAGGTTAAAAAAAACAATTGAAGTATTATTTCATTGTTTTTTCCTAGTGCATTTTTGGCAGGAATCTGCATATTGACTGAGTGAAATATATAATAATTCATTGTCTTTTTTATGTAAAACGTATTGTCGGTACTCGGTAGCCAGGGGCCAGAAGTAAGCCAGAGGGGCGTTATCACCGTGAGGATGTTAATTAAATGGCCATCATTGGTAATAGCTCAAATATCAGTACCTAATTCAGTCTACGTAATTTATTTGTGCAGAATGCTAAATTAAATAGTATCTATGACAACGCACAATAGGTATTACAAAACATCTCGGAAAGGAATTATCGGCATTGTCATGGCACACGCAGCTTCATTGTGTATAATTTTAATTATTTTCTGCCTTCTTCCATCTCGCATGCCGTTGTCCAGATTAATTATCTAAAGGCCTTCATTTGTTCACATTGCATTGTTCTCTTACAATGTGCCGATGATGGGAACGTAGGTGTAACGTTTCTTAAGGCCCGTGTGTCTACCGAGAATATAAAAAAATATGTACGTAGATATACAGGGTGCTTCCTGTAACAGGAGCATTAAATTAAACTAAAGCCTGCAACTACTTCTCAAACTGACCAACATTAGTTCAGCAACTTTTAAAAATTATGAATCCTTTAGACTTCCTCTTTTTGATACAAAAAAAATATTGCCTTCAATGTACGCTGACATCAGTGTGTTTGACGTTGCTTGTCTGTCACGGTCACGCTTTAAACATAACAAAATTTGCAATACATTGCGTCTTAAAATAAACTTTAAAGTGTAATAAAAATCAGAACATGAGTTATTTTCAAAAGTTGCTGAACAAATGTTGGTCAGTTTGAGGAGTACAGCCTACAGTTAAATTTAACGCTCCTGTTAGAGGAAATACCCTGTATATTAAAACCACTGTCTCTGTCACTTAAATATTGCAAGCATAATAATAATTGAGTAAACCTTGTTATGGCAGGTGTCCGTACGTCTTTGCAATAGCCCAGTCTCATAGTCCAGCCAAACTTCAATCCATAGACCGGTATTCTGTTCACTTTTTTTTTCTACTATAGTCCCAATGCCTGCTGAGACCGGTTCATGGGTGTCTATTGTTGCACCTGTAAACGGGTCCCAGCAGGCGTTCTACATGACATTAAAGCTCTCCAAAGGGCCTCTACGTGTTGGATCTATATCCCCACGCAAGCCTATCAAAAGACCGGGATTTATAGGCCTGTAATGTGGTGAATGTCCACTTTTAGTTATTAGCAGTAACGCTTTGGTTTACTGCGACATAAACGCATATTGCTTGTGTCAGCGCAACCTAACGTGTATAAAACAATAGGCATTTAGAGAATAAAGGTTCAGAATGTTCTTATACTATCACACATAAGGTGTTTAACTTCTACTCCCATCACCCGCTCGAAACCATATATATAACGAGCACCATCCTGTTATTTGATGGCGATCCAGACCAGTGAACCAACAAGGAACTAACACTCAAGAAAGAAGGAAAAATCAAGCAAGAAAAGAAAAAAAAGAAGAACCACTTTTTCAACACCAATCCACGCAGTCAGAACCAACCAGCTTATCAAGAATCAAGAAACAACCTGAGAAGAACCAACCAACATCAAAAATCGGAAACCACGAGAAATCAAGAAGAGCGAAGATCGAAGAGCGTTGTCCAGGGTTTCCCGGCTCGCAAATCAAGAGGTGTCCAGGGTTATCCCGGCCCATTTCAAGAGGAGTCCAGGGTTATCCCGGCCCACTAACATCGTCGTAAGCAGAGCCAGCCATACGAAGCGTCAAGCGAGCGCCACATGGAGGTGCCAGCTCGCCAGGCCACGCCAGCAGCAGCAAGAATGCCGGTCGCGAACTCGCACCGGACCGAACGAAGACGAAGCCGAGGACGGCCAGCCACGCAGCAATAGGATGTAAATCCTACATGTAATTTATGATTTTAATTAATTTTCTCTAAAAGCCAGCATTTTTTTCCAATTCAGTAGCAGTCATATTTAAATCGTTCATAATTATTAAAGGTTGTCGCTAAACTCAATTTCGTTTCGAGCATACAAATTTTTCATAAGAAGTCATAATATAATATTAAATATAAAAGTGTCGAATAGTGTCCTCAATCATGTATGTTGCAATTTGCAGCGCGTGCCACGCGTTGTGCGCACGTCGACAGAAAATTTAACTAGGCCGCGAGACTTTGCCGCGAGTTAGAATATTTTAATAAGCGATGAATGAAATTTGATACATCGCATAACGATTAAATAATTAACAACTCAATTCAATAAAATTATTTTATTGTTTCTTAGTAACGATTGATACTTTAGCTACGTGTCGGACTGATCACCTGATATACAGCGAAAGTTTGATTTATTACATCATTTTTTTTAATTTTGGAAGTTAAATAATAATGTTTATTTTATAGAAATCTTACAGTACGGTACAAGTTTGAAAGTTTTAAGGAGTTTAGGCACATTTATTTATAAAATGTGACCTTATAGCTAGAGCACTAGTCCTTCGTACTTGATCATAGTGTGATATACAGTATCCTCCGTGAAAGTTGTAGGAGACTTATTGTCTTAATGTATTTGTGTCTCTAGGTACAGGCAGAGCCGTACAGCCTGGCCTGATATGCCATTTTATAGAGTTGATAAAGGGTGACCATGCCCTAGGTGTTTATTGAAGAATTGCTATGGATAGCATTGATAGGTGAAGGGTGCGCACAGAGGCGCAACCCAGTTATGTCCTTGATCATAGTCGACCTTATAGGTGTCCGTGAAAGGCTTAACATTTAATACGGCATTAGTTTATTTTATTATCAGAATTATGGGAGATACCGTAACTATAAACAGCGAGAGTGAATATTTTAAAGTTGAATACCAAATGTTTTTAAATGTTTTAAAGTTGAATAGTAAATGTTTTAAAGATGAAGAGTAGGTAAATGTTTTTAAAGAAGGAGATTCATATTTTATGAGAAAAGGAAGTAAATTAATATATTTAACGTTTGAGAGATTTTAAGTGAAGATAATATTTTCTTATTAAAAGATAAAGATATTTTTTACAAGGACTACGACATTAATACGACACATAATGACCAAGCTGAATAAAGACTGTTTTATTATACCTACCTATACAATGTATTAACATATTTTTTTTTATTGATTTCAGAAAAAATTGTAAACAAGTAACATGCGTTTAAATTTTTTCTTCTGCCACCCCGGCGGTGAGAGGAACTTTCGGGGGAGGTGTAATGTGGTGAATGTCCACTTTTAGTTATTAGCAGTAACGCTTTGGTTTACTGCGACATAAACGCATATTGCTTGTGTCAGCGCAACCTAACGTGTATAAAACAATAGGCATTTAGAGAATAAAGGTTCAGAATGTTCTTATACTATCACACATAAGGTGTTTAACTTCTACTCCCATCACCCGCTCGAAACCATATATACAACAAATACTTATCCTGTTATCTGAGGCCCGTGATCCCAATAAAAAAAAAAGTAGGTAACCATTAGGATAATTTTCTACATATATGTAGTCACAGGCTGACCAAAAATCACGTTGATATTTTTTTTTATGAATATACCTTTTATTTACAAAATACAATTAAAAATTTAAACCATCATTTTACATCATTTTAATCATTTAACTGAAACAAAACGTACTTTCAACAAAAAAATACATTTAATTTTTTTACATCGTATCTTGGGCCAGCCACCCCGTACTCGTTCGCGGTTCTAACTGCGACTAATGTTGAAATAAATCATGTAAATATTACTCGTAGTTAGAAAAATCATATAGGTACGCCAATAATACGACCATATATAGCAATCCAGTACGGCCATAGCAATCCAGCGCGGGAACGCTGCCTGCATGATGGGCACCCTACCAAGGGCTCAAAATTTTCGTATGCATTTTTAGTTTTTAGTTTTAATTATTTTAATTGTAGGTAGTTAGTTTTAGTTTAATCTGTAACCTTGTACCTCTACCCTTTTCAAGCGAATGAATAGATAATTTAACTATTTAAATCATATAGGCAAGTACGTCTAGCTAAACGAGAAGGACAAAGGAGTAACAAACAATCTACGAACGTCGCACTAGGTACAGTCAGCAGCAATAGTTGCTGAAATGATCTTGACGCGACTTTATTGTTAAGAGAATTAGGGCCCGATTCGGATTTTGTAATAGACATCTATTAGATATCTTTTAGACATCGCCAAGATACGATAACGATATGTTTAAGATCTAACCTGTCAAATTTGAAAAATGACATTGGTTGCCCGAATTGCGCTGCAAAAGAGAACTAGTTGAAATCTAAACTATAACGTATCTAGAATGGATCTAGTACAGTGGTTCCTAACCTGGGGGTATTTACCCCCGTGGGGGTAAAACTGGTATTTTACGGGGGTAATAAGGGTGGAATCACATCTGTCAGCATCGAGCCGCATTTTATGTATGAGAAATTGCTCGTTAGTATGAAGATGCGTACGCATGCTTTCAGCTTTCCGATGCGTACGCATCTTCATACTAACGAGCGATTTCTCATACATAAAATGCGGCTCGATGCTGACAGATGTGATTTCACCCTAAGCTAACCTAATATAACAATATAACAAACGTACACGTTTTATTTTTTATTACCATTGGGAGGAGGGGTAAAATCAGGTTCCCTAGTTAGTCATAGGGGTGACCGGACTGAAAAGGTTAGGAACCACTGATCTAGTACGTGTCGTCTCTTGTGAATATCTTGAAGTTCGATCGAATACGGCAGTAAGAGCGCGACAAGGTAATTTGGAACACCGCAAGTTCGGTGAATTAATGTGCCTTATAAAATGAGTGGGCACAAAACTAAGACTAGATACATACAATACTTATTACCTACATGATAGCATATTATAACTGATAAAATCATAACCCAATATGGATCTACATCTTCCTGGCGTTATCCCGGCTTTTTAACACGGCGCATAGGAGCCCTGGGGTCCGCTTGGCAACTAATCCCGAGATTTGGCGTAGGCACTAGTTTTAAGGAAAGCGATCTGATCTTCCAACCCAGGTAACTAGGTTTTGTTGCATAACAAGATATCAAATTATAATCAAGTTCTATTTATGTGTAATAGAGAGCCGTTATCTAAATGCAATTAGCTAAGGTCGACAACTTTGGAAATAACTTTAATTGTTATTACTTTTTGTTCAGTTTGTTTTGGCTGTTAAATTTACGTCACTAATTAAGATTTTAAGCGAAATCGAGAGAAACACTTTATATTGCGATTTTCATGATGTCACATTTCATTTCACGCCTACTCTTTTTCAAGTTTACGAAGCTGAGGAAGTGTACATACTTAACTCGAACAAATGAAAGTAAAAAGTAAAGTGTGAAAGTATGTAACATATGAATATGCGTTTTGGTTTTCATTTTAAGGCATATTCACATATAAGGGCTCATTTAGACGGTGCGAGAACTCGCATGCGGTAACGCAATGGTCCGCAATGTAAATAAAATCGTATACGAGTTCGCGCGCCGTCTAAACGAGCCCTAATTTTCTGGCTGGAAGTTAAAGTCTAAATTTCTGTGATAAGAGCTATCTCCACAAGAGTCAGAGGTACGAGACGATGTATTAAAGCTTTTGAATGCGAAGACGGAGGAGGAATCCTCTACTGAACATTATACTGAAGAGTGAAGATCCCTCAAGAAATATATACCTATACACCGTATTTTTATTGAATTCCGTTAACTTCGGGGTATGGTTAAGTACGTTTAAGAGAACTAAATGACAGTTAATTTTCAAAAAAAAATTTTTTTTTGCTTTTTTTACAAAAAAAATATGTTTAAAAACTAATTAAATGTAGCATATAGCGTTGTTGTAACACGGGCATTACATTTAACTCAACCAAACAATTGAAATCTGCGACATATCAATGTCATTTCGAACATCGATCGACCGAGATTGTACTTAAGTTTAGTAGCAAATGTATGAACTCATTCTAAACACTAATCAATATGTAAACCGGCCGTAAGGCAAGTGTACACGCTTGTAGAGGCCTTATAGCAAAAAAATAAATTATTGATTATCTCTATCGGTGTCTTTGAGAAAGTTACTTGATTTAAGCTCAGGAATGCACCCTTGAAATTAACGGAAATAAAAAAAACACGGTGTATATATTTTTTTTTATATAACTCCTACTGTCTCCTCCATATACCTATTGATACATACCTATATTGTATACGTCGAAATAAATCAAATAACACGGTACGTATAATGCATTTTGGTTTTTGATAGTTTCCGATACGAGAGGTGACTCACGCTAGACCGAGCCGAGGCCTGGCCGAGGCCGAGCCAGAGCTTCCGGCGCTTCGTTTTCTATGGAAAGCACCACGTGATCACCGATCAGCCGTCATAGAAAATGACATGTCGGACGACTCTGACGCCTCGGCCCGGGCCAAGCCCGGTTTAAGTCATCCTTTAGTTTACTCGTACAAAAACAAAACTTCTTTTAAGTAGGTACTTATATAGGTACCTAAACATAATTAATAATGTAATTGATTTAAGGTTTGCATTCTGGGAATCATTTTCTCTGTCCCGTCGTCAGTTACATGAAAAACAATAAGGGGTCCGAATGACCCTGTGGTCATCTGGTTAACTTTACCTAAAGGATAATCCCTGCTGAGGCTCCCCGCAAGCCGACCCTTTAAATCCGCGTCTGAATGAATATGCTACCGTTCTTGTACGATTAGCAGAGAAAGTTTAGGTAAATATATACCTACCTACCTATCATCATCATATCAGTCGTAAGACGTTCACTGCTAGACATAGGTAGACCTCCTCCCAGGATCTTCATAACGACCGGTCGTGCGTATTCAGGAAAATGATCACTCTTTTAACCGATTCGGTGCGGATGGCACCTATCGTGTCATGAAATAATTGTTCGCCGCCATGACAGCCAAAAGTTTTCGAAAATGGAACACGCAACGAAACGGTTAATGATATCCTTTATGTAAATAGTAAGTGTTATTGTATATATTCTTGGAAAATCGTTCCTAATACTTCTGCTGCTAACTGTACATATGAAAGGACAAAATCCGTCATTTGATGTAACAGAATGGCTTTAAGGGAAAACGAGTTACTGTCATGCTTAGAGGAAACGTTTAAAATCTCGAAAAGTGTTCCACACAGACTACCACTAGTAAACCCCGCATTAAGAAGCATTTTTAAAACACAGAGCTTTATAGGCCAAGACGGATGCTCAAGATACAAAGGCGTGGAATGATATTGTGGAAGCCCTAATATGCACCTCCGGAGTGCCCTAGGACAAACAACAACAACAAAGGACATACAACACAAGAAGTAGGTACTTCCAGAGCTATATCTATCTTACTTGTTGGGACGGTCGCTTGGCTCACAAATGCTTCGAACATCTTTTGTCCCCTTCGAATTTTCTGGCTTACGAAATATAGTAGGTACCTATTCAGTTCGATGTAATTTAAACTATGTTCAATTGGAACAGAGTCGCTTTTGCTTTGTTTCGTTCAATTTTCAAATAACGCAAAATCAACTCTAATTGCTGCAATTTAGGTTCAAATTTCAGTGGCAAATTTAGGATTTTTTTTTTTGTATGGTTGGGCCTTAGGAGGATAGTATCTACGAGTATGGTGCCCTACATTAATGTCGCGCTGCAATACTGCAGCAGAAACGCTGGTGTAGTCTAAATCCGAACAGTACCTTTATGCACCATCTAGAGGTAAAAGATTTTTGGTGTGCCATTTTAAATTCAAAATCTTAGCTAGCATCAATTTTGTTCCTAACAACGGAACTCCTCAAGTATAGACTTCAGAAATGAAAGAATTCATCTTTGCTTTATACAGTTTATGAAGGATACTAAACTGTCTCTAAGCGGCTTTAAAGGCACTTCTGTTAAGGTTGTATGAAATATAAAAGCTAACCATAAAGGTGACATTGGAACTAAAATTAACGCATCTACCTTGAAGGAAATATGTTTATATGACGTTTTATTATACATATAAAAGCCGAGGTAGAGAGTCACTCGGTTTTATGCTATGCTTCAATGCTCAAAATAAAGGTTTGAGCTGGAGCAAGTATCAACGTAAGTAGGTACTTAATATTTCCGCTAAGTACCTATACTTATGTACCTAAGTATGTACGTACAATATTTTGAAAACAAGTGTTCTGGTACTGCCTTGAAAAAATCTTTGCATGCTCCATAGATAATCGTAACCGTCCGTTTCCGTCAGACGAAAATTTATGCCCACCTCCTGGGATTGAGTAAACTCGGATTACACGCATTTAGGACCAAAAGGAGGTATTAACACGATTTCTAGCTTGCTAGAAATCGTAATAAATTTCTCAAAACGCTATTTTTGGATCTAATTTGATTGGTTTCAAAGGTGTCCTTGTCCAAGAAATGTCGTTAGATAAGGTCGTATTGTATTATCCTCGAAAAAAGAAAAATAAAAGGATAGCGAAAAATAAAAATAGTACCTATGCAACATTTTCTATACCTACTTATTTTCTACAATGAATAAAAAGTTAGCATTGTTTAAAAAACTGTGATTAAAAGGTAAGGATAAACAAACTAAATACGAGTGGAAAATCTGATATGCAGCATATATATATCAGATTATGAAAATAATATGCAGAGTTGGATAAAAACCGTATTTGTGATGATGCAAAAGTTTTTAATATGTAAAGTGTCTCTTGTGCCGGCGCCGCACACTTCTCTCGTATGCTTTACGTGTATTTCAGAGCACTAAAGTATACATATGTAGCTAAATATGCAGGGTGATCTTTTTTAAAGGACAGCTACCATATTTCGTGTTGCTACTGCAAACATTTTGCAAGCTACTTTTTACGCCAATCACTTTTATAATGCATAAAGAACATAACCTTGTTTGAACACATAGAGTGTCTAGATAATAACGTTGCTGATTTTGCACAACCTACACAACCATTGTAGCTACTTGCAAATTTAACTGAAAACTAACTTGCTACGATTTAACAAGCAAATAGTAAAATATATATTTTGTGGTTGCATGTTTAGAATACCGATTCGATAATCGGCTCAACAATGATCCCTTACAAGCAGTAAATTCAGAAGGGCATATCCCGTTCTACAATTATTCGATAATAAACTTAATGTAGCATTGCTTTTAGGTCGTTTTTGGAAAACCAGTGAGGTTGTTTCAGCGCTAGTGAGGAGTTTATATTCACACCGGAACGGATTTGCTTAGATATTTATACTTCCTGATCCGGAGCCTGTCTCGTGAATTTCTCCCGGGACTTGCTCAAATCCAATTTTGAACGAAAAATTACTGAACCACTTTCCAGGTAAGTAAGGTATACTTGTAGGCTATAATCATGTAAGTAACTACCTATTATTGAGATATATATATACGTGATGTTATTTAAATTAAGTAAATATTTATTTATTAATCCTCCGCCATATTTTCAATTCTTAGCATACATGAGGAACCTCGATTTGAACACTGATTGCGTATTGGCGAATCGCGAAACGAACAAATAGACGAAATACTGTTTGGACGAACTGCGTAGACGTACAGCTAACAAATCCACTTTATTTATTTTAAAGAACATATAAATTTAACGATAAAAGTGGTCTTTGTAATTAAGTACCTATATATATTGGAATACCTGTTGTTATAATCTAACACCTAATCATGTTAAACTTACCAATGGCGCCAGCCAGTAGCCTTCTTTGTGACATTATGAAGTAACCTGAAAAGATAATGTTAAAATTAATGAATAGCATGTCTAATTATTACGCCCTTAGAAACTAGGTAAAAGGTGACAACAGGAAACAATGAATGAATCCTCTAGACGGAGTTTAGAGCAATTATTTCATGAAACCGATGCTGCCAAAAATACTGGAGTGCGGGGGACGAGGTGAGCGAGTCCCGTGCCGTGATTGGTCCGTTCAAAGACACGGACGTCACACAAAGACCTTTGACTCGAAAATGGAGTAAAACTACCGTATATTTGTGGCAGAGGGGGTAGCGCTACTATGCTCAGTCTGTAGGATGTCTTGTCTGTGGCGCCTATAATGTCTGTCGCCGGTCACCGTCACGAACCTTACGAACCTAGGTGTAAGATGAGTGAGGCATGACACGATAGACCAGTGGTTCCTAACCTTGGGGTAATTACCCCCGTGGGGGTAAAACGGGTATTTTACGGGGGTAATAAGCTAACCTAATATAACAATACAACAAACGTACACATTTTATTTTTTTATTATTTTTTTATTATTGGGAGGAGGGGTAAAATCAGTTTCCCTAGTTAGTCATAGGGGTGACCGGACTGAAAAGGTTAGGAACCACTGCGATAGACGAAGAACGCAGCCATCCTATCTGTACCTACTTTCGGATATGATGGTCGCATTTGTCTACATGACAGCGTGATAATGATAGTGCCTGTCACTTTCAATCGCGTGGTGTTAAAAAGTGACACTTTATCACGTGATAAAGCCATCCATAATACACGTGTGGTCACCATGGAAAGGCTCAGAGTCGGAGTCTTAAGTTTTCATGTAAGCATTCTTACTGCTAAGTTTGTGCACAGTTAGCGTGGTCAGAGTCTATAAAATAACACCACAAAAAAAATCTTAGGTATGTAATGTTTTACATTAAGATTTGGTATGTACTAGTACCTGTTATGTGTCAAGCTACATCTCAAATAGCAAACCGGTGTAACCAGTACGTATCTAGTGCATCCGTGAGCGTTTCTGATACAAGACAATGCTCTGACCTTGCATTATGCCCTCTATTTCTACTTGAACACAGGATCTGGCCGATTCTAGAATGATGTACCTATATGTATGTGCCTTGCCTACTTGATACTCGTTGTAAAATTTGCCGGTCCGGCTAAACAGTCATGCTTTAGGACAGTGGTTCCTAACCTGGGGGTAATTACCCCCGTGGGGGTAAAACGGGTATTTTACGGGGGTAATAAGCTAACCTAATATAACAATACAACAAACGTCCACATTTTATTTTTTTATTACCATTGGGAGGAGGGGTAAAATCAGTTTCCCTAGTTAGTCATAGGGGTGACCGGACTGAAAAGGTTAGGAACCACTGCTTTAGGACAAACGATAAGCTGTTGGCACATTGTAACACAGCCGGCCCGGCCTAGCCAAGCAGACAATCGCTATCGTTTTGTGTCTATTTATCACTCTTCCATATTAGTGCGACAGTGACGGTTGCGTTTCGATCGCTACGGAGCGTAAAGTGGCCCACTGATTAACAGTCCGCCGGACGTTATCGGCCTGTCAGTTATTCGGAACTGTCAAATTTTTGTTCTAACTGACAGGCCGATACCGACCGGATTGGCACGTTGGCTACGCGGCCTGATTAGAAAAAAATATTTCGAAATTGTACGATTTAATGTGAAGAAAAATGTTCTCATTCCATATTTCCCTGCTATTTCATGAATCCGTATGTCAACGTCCGGCACGCATACTTAGAGACGCAAGTTGCATCACGGCGCGTCCTCGGAAAAAAACATTTCGCAAACCGCCGTGAAAGCCGCCGGTGGCGCAAACGCGCTTAAAACGTAATTAGTGGATCTGATGGATACGAGATGGTCTCATATTTCCGTATGCTTTATGGGCCAGACTGTATGATGTAGCAGTGACTGTGGTGAAGTTGTAAATTAATCATTTTTTGTTGAAATAACACTAGGTACCTAACCGATTATAACCGTAACGGAAACCGGTTATGAACTTTGGTGGGTTATTGCATTCCCTATGTATCATAATATTTATTTCAGTTTAGGTATTAAAAATAATTCATTAATAGGTATAAGTGTGTGTAAAACCGCGCACTAAATCAGACAGTAATGCAATAACTTGTAAATGAATAATAACATAATAATCTACTAAATCTAATGATTTATTCCGAGTAATAATAGCCCGACCCATGATTACTTTGAAGAGTAATGAAACAATTTTTCTTCGTTTAAATTTTATATGGAAATCGCTTAAACTAAGCGGTAGGTTTTATTAATTCAAAACTCACAAAAGAATATGTACAAAAAACAACAAAATGCTTGCGATGCGAACACTATAAGACATTATAGTCCGAGAGACAGATCCTTTTGATCTGCCTCTGTGTTAAACAGCAAATTCTAGAAGCTAAATAGCATCGTACGCAGATGTTTCTGCTTATTAAAAATTAAAAAAAAAAACAAACAATCCATATTAAGCGGTCGTATTTTAAGCATTCAATGTGTTTTATGCCTACATATTATACGCTGAAAATTTTCCTGTGCTTTAATATTCAATTAAGCCTCCATTTATTTTATTGCCTCATGATCATCATCATATCAGCCAGAGGACGTCCACTGCTGGACATAGGCCTCCCCCAAAGAGTGCCACAATGACCCGCGGTCTTGCGCCACACGCATCCAGCGGAGTCCCGCGACCTTTACCAGGTCTTTATTTTATT
The DNA here is from genome assembly GCF_948474715.1 of Cydia amplana. Classification (NCBI taxonomy): domain Eukaryota; kingdom Metazoa; phylum Arthropoda; class Insecta; order Lepidoptera; family Tortricidae; genus Cydia; species Cydia amplana. The sequence goes on along the minus strand of NC_086096.1, from coordinate 34,768,832 downwards.
GTCTATATATTCATTTCAATCAGGTTTTTTATGTACGTTCAATTTAGTTCAATATTAAACCACTCGACATAATATATGTTAAAATATCCTGACGCATGTTATTCTAATACTTTTTATTTTTGTTTATAAGTTAGTTTAATTATTTATGTATAAGTAACAAAGTTTTACACAAATTTATTTTATTTTATACCTATGAGAGATTGAGACATTATTTCAACAGAAGTCTTACAACTTGGGATTCTACACGAAACGATAGTTGATTACCATTAGGTAAATCGTACGCTTTCAAGTACCTACAATGAGGTCATCGCAACTTTACTCAGACCCTGCACTATAAGTAGGATCCACGGGCCACAAAGGAGCAGTTTATTAATAAAAACACCTCGCAGTTTTCTTTTTAACGAAGCGAGATCAAAGTCTCGTTTAATCTAGATGGAGTAGGGGGCAACGTCCTTTGTATTTATAGTCAAGTCATGTCTTCTGAGACGTTAAAAATGTGCTATTTAGTTATTTTTATAGAAGATACTTATTTGAATGATTGAGTATTCACAGCCACGCTCAGCCAATCTAAAAAGTTTGCACCGAGCATCCCGACCGAATTGACCGATGTTGTATAATTATAAGTCTACCACTTTATTCGGGCGATTGGTGGAGAAGTTTCACGGAGATTTTGACGAGGGACTAAACGACTCACGCTTCACGCTACACCGGGCCGGAGCTTCTTTTTCTATGGCAAGCACCACGTGATCGCCGTCATACATGTCAGAGGCCTCGGCCCGGACCCGGCCCGGGTACTTATTTAATAGGTAGGTTGTCCTCTACACTTCTTTTTCAAATTTGGGATTTTTTATGTTATTTCTACTCAGAATCACGAGCACGAGCGAGAGGAGAAATGTGTCCCAAAATTTCCATACATTTTTCGATCTTTCCATTCCGCGACCGCCATACAAAGTCTATGAAAAATGGTGACGTAATGGAAATAAAAACCTTAGGACACTTTTTTTCTCCTATTAGGATAGAAAGAGCTCGTGATTCTGAGTAGAAATAACATACAAAATCCCAAATTTAAAAAAAAAGTGTAGGGGAGCAAGAAAAAAAAACGCCCAGATGAGCTTCATGCGGCTAAGCCTTCAACCAGTCCGTTGCTGACCGGTCAGCAAGGAGAAGTAATTATTTACTTCTTACCAACTGCCCCAGGTGGCAGATGCTACGTAAGTGTTCTACGTCAAGGACCTCTACCGGACCTTGGCTAGCTAGGTTATGTATATTTTTTATTAAAATCGTATATACTGTCCCAATGCTGGGCAAAGGCCTCCCTCCTCGATCTTCATCCGTCTCGGTCTTAAGCAATTTCCGGTCAGCCGTTAATATATATATAGTTATCCCGCCATCTTCGCGTGGGTCTGACATAGGGTTGCCAGATGGTCGGGATTTGGCGGGATTCTCCAGATTTTTTGCATGTGTTCCCGATTCCCGACCAAGTGCAAATTGTCCCGAAAAACAGGTTCACGTTATAAAACAATGATTTCAAGTTCCGAACTGTCGTCGAGCGAGCGCGCGGTGCGTGCGTGGCGAGAGATTGTGCGGTGAGGGAGCGATGGTTTTTTTTTTCCCGACTTAAGTCCCTAAATCCCGAAAAATTCATATGTTTTCCCGATAATAGCGCCTTCCGATCTGGCAACCCTAGTCTGACAGCTCCTCGCCCATATTGCGGTACCCACATCGTTATTTGGCCCATTTCTGTGGGTGCATGCGGCCCAGTCCCATTTCCGTTTAGGTTCCGACTAGTTAACTTAATAAAACCTTACTAAAAATAGGATTTTCCATTAAAGTCTCACAGTCACAGATGGCTTTTTATAGACAGAGCGCTTAAATGACATAACGGATTCATCAAGTCATGTAATATCCGCAATCCATGAGTTCCATGACAACCACAAAGAATGCAGAAACTTGAAGAAAGTAAGTCAGTTTTACCCTATTCGTTTGTCGCCCAAATAGCAGAAACAAGTTTAACTCCTCACCTGGCGTATTTAATGAAATTCTACAAAAGAGAAAAAGTGCGTAGTTATTTAATAAATTTAACAAATAAATAAACATTTATAGGACACTCTTACACAAATCGACCTAATCCCACAGTAAGCTCATTAAGGCTTGTGTTGTGGGTACTAGACGAAGATATATGTATTAGATATAGATTAATACTTAAATACAAAGAAAAAAAAACCATAACAACCGGAACAAATATCTCTGATAAAGACAAATAAATGCCCTTACCAGAATTCAAACCCGGGACCTTCTTCTTAGGCAGGATCTACAAACTAGGGTAGGAGGCCGTTAAAATATTTGGGTGCACATAAGTGTACGCACACTCCATGAAGTGGGTATAAAGTGCACTTACTGTTTTAACTGCCCTAAAGAAAATGCGGTCATATGCATAATTATTATGTGTTCAAATCGGCGTCATTAATAAAACATCAACTGCGAGTATTAATTTGCTTGTCAATTGCACAACATGAATATTGATTATTCATTGCTAATATGTGATTGCATGTTTGAGTATCGTAAAATTTGTTCGACCAGTTTTACGTACTCATTTGTTTGTAATTAAAGTAACTTTTAACAAAACCTGATCAGCCAGATGCCAATACCAACATCGGTGGCAAACAAGCGCCTAATGTACCTAGATAGCTAGTAACCAGTGGTTAAAGCTGTCTATGGAAGCTTGCAATTCAATCAAAGGATGTTATGTGTCATACCTACGTATTACCGGCGGTTGAAAAGCCATATTAAAAACATTTAAAACTGGTTGAGTTAGTTTAAATTAGAAGAACTCTACTTTACTGGTAGGTCCTATCTTACGAGCCACGACTAAGTCGATTCAGTCGAGTAATTCGTAATTCGAGTCATTAATAGTGACTCAAAAAAGCTCGAGGCGTGTATGATTTTAAAACAAATCTTTCTAAAATTTGGTGCAAAAATATTTACTGTTCCAATATACCTGATGAGGGTTTGCTCCCGGTACTGAGTTTGTATGGCGAGAACCGGGAATTCCCGGAACAAACTCAGTACCGGGAGCAATCCCTATACCTGATGTATTAGACAAATTGCTACATTCTACAGCAAAACAAGAGGAAGAACGTTTATATTCGACATCGTAACAAAAGTCTAAACACTGTCAAGTTGTAAGATACTCAGGTAAGTATCTGTCTTAGCAAGTTTTGACTCGTGTGGTGCGGCTAATGCGGCCAGAGGTTAGGTAATTAACTGCCGTATTCGAACTTCAAGATATTCACAAGAGACGACACGTACTAGATCCATTCTAGATACGTTATAGTTTAGATTTCAACTAGTTCTCTTTTGCAGCGCAATTCGGACAACCAATGTCACTTTTACGATAGATCGTGTTAGATATCTATTAGATGTGAATTAGATCTCTAAGTATTATCTTGTGGAAATCATTCAAGAGTATCTCTAGAATCGCGAAAATGTCAAATTTGACAGGTTAGATCTTAAACATATCGTTATCGTGTCTTGGCGATGCCTAAAAGATATCTTATAGATGTCTATTACAAAATTCGAATCGGGCCCTAAATACTACATGCTTAATTAAAACGACTGCAAAATTAAGTAAATGTTAACGTGCGGAATCATCAAACACCACTTGCAACACTGTTAGCTGAAACAAGATCCAAAGCGAATTAAAAGATGATTTTCCAATCCATTGTTCTAACGTAATTGCTTGTTTCCTAACATTTTTCCATAACAACTGACAACTTTCTCAACGACGAAACTACCTTAAAGATAACGTTCAACTTCCTACCTTGTTTGTTGACTGCTAAGGTCGTTTTTTCTAAACGTTCAAAAGCGCAAGTTGTGAGCTTTAGATATTAACGAATGCCAGTGTAATCGACCAAAAACAAACGAGATAAAATCAAGTTTGCAAGCAATTGACCTTTATCGTTGATGATTTTTACTATTATGTTGGCCAACTTGGTAATTTGGATGATTTCGTATGTGAGAAACCATCGTAATCTGCAGTTGATTTGTTAACTACGTGGTATACTGCAATAGAGATGTTAATTGGCCTATCTTTAATTGTCTTCTGTTGCTTGGATGATAATATTTCATACAAAATGGCCACGACCCAACCCGCCTTTTGTGAAAAGCGGAGAATGACTGAAGATTGACTGATTAACAGTGGGGATGCGGAAAAACTTACATGCACTGGTTCTGCGTTTTCCTCCTTATAGAGTCTCCAGTCTCCACTGATTCGGCGGCACTTTATTTTGTTGTATGTATACTTAATTATAGGGATCCCTTTGGTTTCATTTTCTTCAACACACAATATATCGAATCGAGTTTTATTTTACATGTATTGATGTGACATGTGACATTTTTTCTCTTTTTATTATCGCCTTGCCGTCTATATTGAAAACCCGACAAGGAGGTCAGAATTCATAGGTTAAGTATTTAATACGTGGCGCAAACATTCCCCCGGCCTTGAAAGGAATAGCTTTCAAAAAGTTATTTAAAATAAATCATTTACTACATAATAGCATCCTTATTGCTCAGAGAAAACTAAATTGACATAAACATATGAAGCCTCCATAACTTGAGAGAGATAACTAAATACTAATAGAAATATGAAATTATATTATTGAGAAGGCAAAGGACATAATTTGACCAAAGGTCTTTTAAGTGTGCCTGATTTTGTTTTAACCAAAGCAACTCTGGCAATACCGTCCTTGCCTGGAAAGAGTTGAGTTATAAGACCTAACGGCCAATGTAGAGGCATAACATTATCTTGAAGGATGACTACAACAGTTCCTTCCTTAATAGGCTGAGAAGGAGTATTCCATTTTTGTCTGGTTTGCAACGTGTGCAAATACTCATCGCGCCACCTCTTCCAAAATGATTGCGTTAAGCGATCTAATAATTGATATCTTTGCAAAAGATGATCAGATGTTACCTCCGCAACAGACGCAGCTGGAAGATATTTCAATGGAGTAACATTAAGAAAATGAGCTGGCGTCAATGCGGAAGGTTCAGCTGGATCAGAGCTTAACACGGATAGCGGTCTAGAATTTAATAAAGCCTCAATTTCACATAGAATTGTCATTAATTCCTGAAATGACAAGATTTAAGACAAGGTAAACCTATCGTACGAAACAAATGTGATTTGACGCATTTAACGTTACTTTCCCAACATCCTCCAAAATGTGGAGCACTGGGGGGAATAAATCGCCAAATTATTTTATTGGCTGATAGTTCAGTTTCCCAAGCGTCTCGATACTCATTCGCAAGGAAATTATGAAGTTCTTGCAAATATGTATTGGCTCCCTGGAAGTTGGTTCCGTTATCGCTGTACATATATTTTACAGGACCACGTCTGGATAAAAACCGCTTAAATGCTGACATAAAGCTTGCTGTACTTAAGTCAGTTGCAAGTTCTAAATGAATTGCTCGCGTTGTGAGACATGTGAATAAGCACAAATAAACCTTTTGACTCTTCACGCCTCTTCGTCGAACAGGTGTACAATACAACGGACCAGCGTAATCACAGCCAGTATGTATAAAGGCTTTCTCAACTTGATTTACCCTGCACGCTGGTAAATCTGCCATCATTGGGGAGTTAGCCTTTGGCTTGGTCCGGAAGCAGTAATTGCATAAATGAATGCGATGACGAATAATACATCGAGCTGCTATGATCCAGAATCGATGTCGTATAATAGATATAAGAGTTTCAGGTCCTGCATGTAAATGGTGTCGATGATAATAATCGACCAGTAGGTTAATGATGTGATCACGACGTGGCAATAACAAAGGATGTTTATAATCGTAATCTTCATCAGAATTACTGAGACGTCCTCCGACGCGAAGGATTCCATCTTGAATAAATGGCTTCAGGCTTGCTAAAGCTTTTGTAAACCCTTTTTTCAGGGTCATATCTAAAATATGTTGACTGAAATAAACTCTTTGTAGAGCTCGTACGATTTCTAATTCGGCTGCTGTTAAGTCATCAGCACTAATAGGGCCTTTAGGTAATCGTTTTATAAATTTTAAGATATAGGCAACTGTGCGTACATATTTAACCCATGACGAGAACCGTTTAGACAAATCATAAATTAAGTTGTCGTTCGAATTGTCACAAGTCACTAAAGAAACCGTTTTTTCTTCAGGAACGTTGACTTCGTCTGGTATAAACGCCTGAATCGGCCATTCGTTTTTCGGGAGTTTCATCCATGGAGGGCCTGATAGCCATAGAGGATGGATCACCAGTTGAGCTGGAGTTAAGCCTCTAGACAGGCAGTCGCTTGGATTTTCTGTTCCCTTAATATGATAAAAATGATCGCTTGATAAGTTATCTTGGATCTTGGTAATTCGATTGGCCACAAAAGTTTGCCATCGATGAGGCGACGAATGAATCCAACAAAGTGTCACTGTTGAATCGGAGAAGGCCAACACAGAGTCGATTGGGTATCTGGTTGAGTAGGTATCAACCACCCTTTTTATAAGTTGTGACAATAGCAATGCTGCGCATAATTCCAGTCTTGCTAGGCTGACAACCTTCACGGGCGCTATCTTAGATTTAGCGCAAATTAAATTAATGACACCTCGGTCATCATTAGGAAAAGTGACGTAGGCATAAACCACTCCACCATAAGCTCTTTCACTAGCATCTGAAAAGCCGACTATAGTTAATGAACAGTTTTCAATGACACCAATATGTCTGGGAATGCTAATGTTAGATAGTAGCGGTAGTTCACCTTGGAACTGTTGCCATTGGCGTACAATATGATCAGGCGGCAATTCGTCCCAATCAATTTTCAAAAGCCATAACTCCTTTATTAGAAGCTTAGCGAACACAATTACAGGGGCAACTAGGCCCAGAACATCGAATAGTCGAGCTACCGATGAAAGAATGTTTCTTTTACTACACGGTCGATCGTCGGGACTAACCTGGAACTTGAATACATCTTCACCAGGATACCAACGCAGACCTAAAATCTTCAACGTTGTATCATCGTCGAAGGTGACACTTTGGGATAAATGTAGTCCTTTCGGTATTTCTTTCAGAACAGCTGCAGAATTTGACGACCACTTTGCCAGTTGGAATCCACCTTTCAAGAACAAATCCAGCAGTTGTTTAGTCGCTTGCACAGCTTGGTCTTCATCAATAACGGAACTGGCTACATCATCCATATAAATATCACGAGATGCAATTTCCTTTGCGAGTGGGTATTTATCACCTTCATCAGCTACTAACTGTTTGACAGTTCGCAGTGCCAGAAAAGGACTGCTACGTAGACCGAAGGCTACCCTATTATACTGAAATACCTTTATAGTTTCTTCAGGATTAAACCTATAAAGTATACGTTGATAAGGACGATCCTCCCCCCGTACGTCAATACACAGATACATTTGACGTACATCAGACGTGATAGCAATACCAAACAATCGTAAGTTTAGGAGAATGCAGAACAAGTCAGCTTGAAGACTTGGTCCTGCGTGAAGTATGTCATTTAACGATAAACCGCTTGTGGTCTGTGCACTAGCGTCCAGCACAATTCTAACCTTTGTGGTTATTCTGTCAATTTTGACAATTGCGTGGTGGGGTATGTGATAAGCATCATTTGACTTATCATTTGGAACCTCAGATAAATATTTTTTATCAATATGTTCACGGATAACTTCATCATAAGCTGGTTTTAATTCAGGTTGCTTGACGAATTTTCTTTCAAGCGCTAAAAATCTGCGTTCAGCAGTCTTGTAAGAATCGCCTAAATTGCTTGGGTCCAATTTAAACGGAAGTGCTACTTCATAACGTCCGTCTTCCAAACGATTGATTGTATTCTTGAAAATATCTTCAGCTTTTTTCTCGTCTGGACTATGAATCACTCCTCCATCCAAATCTTCAATTTCCCAGAATTTTTGCATTAAATTTCCGACATCAACCGAAGTAAAATACCCAGCTGCTGAGTAGGAAGCGTTAACTGCGGGAGCATCGCCTAGTATGATGTACCCCAGTGTAGTTTCTAAAGCGTCAGGCAAACCAGACTCGTTTTCAATTTTATCTGACATTAACAATTTGGTGAATAACTTAACACCAAGAAGTACGTCAATTTCACCTGGAATCGCCCAAGAGTCATCTGCTAGATGTAAATTATCAAACAGATCAGTTGCAGATTGATCAATATGACAGGTCGGTAAATCAGGCGTAATCTCATCTAAAACAAGCGCTTCGATAGTATATTGATGTTTAGGATCATATCTTGACCTAAATGTTAAGTTGACATTTCCTCGGATGGGTTGTGTTATCGTTGTTCCACCTAATCCATTTATTGACGTCACTGGGCTGCTGTGTACAGGAAGACCTAAATTCTTGCAGCACTTCAATGTAACGTAATGTTTCTGTGATCCTGGATCCAGCAGACATCTCAAAACCTTGTCCTTGCCGTTACGCCCACTAGCGAGTACCTGAGCAGTGGCGAGAATTTCCGTCAAGGGTGATGTAGTCTGTCCCGATGCCGAATGAGTACATACAGAGGCACCGTTGTCCTTTACGGATGAACTTGTGCTAGCTTCACTATCATCCTTAGATGAAGACTTGGACTCGTTGTTATTCATTGCAGGTTTTGAGTTTTCGAAGTGTAACGTTGTATGATGTTTGCCTTTACATTTACGACAAGTTTTCTTCGAGGAACATTTCGATGCAGTATGATGCGTGTTCAGACAATTAGTGCACGCGTGAGTTTCCTTAACGAAATTAAATTTTTCGTTAGGCGTGAGTTTCATGAAATTATTGCAATTATAAAGTTGCGAGTGATCATTACTCTTGCACATAGCACATGAACTTCCGTTGTCATGCCCTTGCGTGCTAACATACGCTTGGGGCGTGCGAGGGAGGGGAGCTCGCACGCTGCTAGTGTTGGCAGCGGAGCCGCTTTCAGCCTTAGTTGGCGTTCGTTGCGATGTCCGATATAAAATCTTCACTTGTTCCCTAACGAAACAAATGAATTCGTCATATGTAGGCATTGTAGAAGAGTTCCGAATAGACATCTCGAAATTCTTTGTGGTATCTGAATCTAGTAACTTAAGACCCAGGTGAATGAAAATAAAGTCACTTAAGTTTTCGAGCTTGAGTTGTCTTATTGCTGAAATAGTAGCAGCAAACGAATCAATTATTTTTTCTAAATTAGATGCCGAAGGACCGTTGATGTTGACAGGTTTCATCGAAAACAGCTGGTTTAAATAAGACGTAGCTAATGCGCGTTTATCATCATATTTCGCGATCAATGCTTCCCAAACTGTGTTGTAATTTTCTGCGGCAGGTATAACTCCCGCACAGATCGACTTTGCCTTTCCTGTCAAATGACTAAACAAATAATGAACACGCTCAGAATCCGTAAGTTTTTTATTCTCATGTATGACACGCTTAAATGTTTCATAGAAGAATGGGAAGTTTTGAATATCTCCATCGAAAGAAGGAAGTTCAATCCGAGGGATTTTAATGGAGTCGTCCTTACATGAATGGCTCGAATCCCTGGATGTCGAAGGGCTCGGAGCAGGTGCATCAATTTTTGAAATTTGACATTTGATTACGCAGTAGAGATCTTCAAACGCATTCATTGCGTTGTAGTTGACGATGTACTCCGGGTCCAACTCCAAGTTCAGAAGATTGACTTCATCCATCAACTCTATAAATTCTTTTCTCAGTTGATCGACCAATCGAGCTTGCGCGATGAACTGCGAGAAAGCCTTCTTGTCACTGCTTAACTTTGGAATCATGTCATAAATATTTTGTAAACGCATGAAACATTGAGCACGTTTTGCTTCCGCGAGCTTAAGTCGCGTTGCCATGGTTACCTAGTTATTACTATGACAGCACGAAAAAATATGAACAATTTGTGCTAAGATGCACAAATAATTATAAATTATATTCAACTTGTATAATACCTTAATGCAAGTCGAAGGAAAATGAAGTAAATACGAACGTTACGCTTGTATAATACCTTAATACAAGTGTAACCTTCGCAATAGGTTAATTACAGTTTATGAAAAACTGAGGCTTTTAGGAATAATTTACCCGTAGCTTTCAGTTTAGTAGAGTGTATTTAGTAACTTAAAATACACTGAAATTATATACTTAACGAATATGGTGTGCAAAAATGTTCCGTGAAAATTATGTCACAATATGACAGTTACAAAATACGAAATTTATTTGTAACGCATTTATAAGGTAGCGTGATGAATAATCCCACACGCTACGCGTAAATGAAATATGAAATAAAAATAACAGACAATAAGAATAAATTAATTTACTGACCGTACTTTGAAATAGAATTATGACGGGAACATTTTTTTGAAAATTAAGAAACCGAAAGGAAATCCGAAATTATATTTTGTACCTACGCGATTCAGTGAGCAACAAGGTTATTATGTAATATTTTTAAAGGTAAATTTGGAAACCGGTTCAAAGGCCAAAAAATGGGGATGCGGAAAAACTTACATGTACTGGTTCTGCGTTTTCCTCCTTATAGAGTCTCCAGTCTCCACTGATTCGGCGGCACTTTATTTTTTTGTATGTATACTTAATTATAGGGATCCCTTTGGTTTCATTTTCTTCAACACACAATATATCGAATCGAGTTTTATTTTACATGTATTGATGTGACATGTGACATTTTTTCTCTTTTTATTATCGCCTTGCCGTCTATATTGAAAACCCGACAAGGAGGTCAGAATTCATAGGTTAAGTATTTAATACGTGGCGCAAACAAACAGCGTGATGACGAAAAGTTTAGTAGGTACCTATCATAGAATTAGATGAACAAGAACAACTGTCAATCTTCAAAAGTATGACCAAAAATGAAATGCAAGTGTGTGCGTAAATTGTCTATGTGAGATCAAAAATAGTGATGTCAAGTTACAACATATTAATAATCTGTCGATGTTTGATTGCTTTATCGACTACTTTTTCAAATGTGTTATTTGAAACGTAAAAATTCTACGACATTAAAACGTATAAATAACACTTGCACTGCGTGTGCTATCAAAATCCTTGCAGATTTATCTTAATGTAACTCTTACTGTGTTGGAAAGTGAAGTTTAAATTTATTGCTAAACATGAGCACCTTCAAAAAGGTATAACATTCGTTATTATTTCAAGTCGGTTATAAAAGCTAATATCTTAATGATGTCTTGTGAAGAAATAATTACATAGCTATTGATATACCGACAAGTTATCGATACTGTCATATGAACATTTTGTCAAGCCCTAGCGTAAAGTAACAGATTATGTTTTTACACAAAATATTTTAAATTATAGACTAATATGATAAAATATTAGCACACAAAGGAAGAAAAACTTATAATGAACTGTATAAACCGGCTTCTTACACTTATTACGCTGTTAATTTGACAAAATATCGTTATGAAAATTTCGCTCTGAATATCATAAATCCTCTGAAATGAGTATTTGCTTGGATTATTTGGCCCTGTGACACTGCAACCCGGCACACTTAAGCTGTCTGTCAAGCGCGAGCGGATTCTAGGTGTGTGGTACCTATATATATTTTCATTTTTGATATATATAAGCGTTTATCGATGACTGTACTTTCAATTCTAACAAACCTTAAACGCAATTTAGGTCCCTACGTTGTTTTCATCCTGTATCCATGATCAGATCAGCTTGCTATGGTACACTCGCCATTAAATACATATATAACACGTTACATTTTCAAGGCGTTAGAGTGCGTGTGTTCAGATATATTTGAGAACCTTGGCCGCTCCCATATATATAATGGCGACTGTACCATTCATTATATTGTATTGTCACCCAACTTACATACGTGAAGTTTCAGCTCAATCGAATAATGGGAAGTGGGTTTAATTTAGGTTGCAAGATTTAACCCGAACATATGTATCGTACGTACCTACATACAAACATTTTAAGTTTAATAATAGCTTGTAAAATGCCGTTGTATTTTGCAGTGTATGAATTGTATGATGCTTATCAACAGGGTATAGTTTTATCTTCCTTGTCACCACTCTAGCATCAAATATTGTGAAATCTGTTTGGTTAGTTTCGGCACTTCTGCACGGACCATTGTCTATTCCATTTACGATAGTTACCTACATTACAACATTGGTTGACCAACGTATGATAATTGATGAACTGACATACATAATAGTACCTACATTACGAGTATGATACAAGTGTGCTGCGTTGGTGATTACACACGAGGCGATATAATATTGTGCGCGCGAACTGAAAGCCGATGTGTGTAATGACCAATGCACACGTGTTTTATACGACGTTTTTCAACACTCAAATTTTACACAATAATCAAATTTTATTTTTTTAACAGTAAAAGTACTAATAAAGAAATATTAACATAATATTAGTTCGATAATTATAACATTACCGCACAAGTTCCATAATTATAATGAAAAAAGCACGCGGGTTTAATAATAAACGATTATGAGCCTATAAGGGGTTCAATAAGTTCCACACGTACAAGTGTGTTAAAATGAGTTATTACAAAACCGTAGGACTAAAACGTCTGTTACTGTGTGAGTTTACTACTTTTTTCTACTCCCGTACTTTTATTTGTCATTTAAAGGGTCGTGCACACACCTTTAAGACGATTGGAAGGCCCAATGCCCTTGAGCGTCAGGGCGGAGCTAAGCGCTCTGTACCCGCACCACCCGCTTACCCCGCTCGCTGCGATCGTACGTGAATTTTGTATCGCTGCACCGCCACGAGGTTCAAAGAATAAGATACAGCCCAGAGGCGTGCAGTTGGCGCTATACTCGTATACCTTTTGTTTGCAGATATTTTGTTGTTTGAGTATGAGTAGATAATGCATTTAGTGGAGGTCGTAAATTACATTTCACGGTTAATACGACTCGCGTCCTGTTTAAAACGCCGTATAAAATTATATTATTATTATATCTGGGGGCACGGTAGTGCCCCCGCCAAGACTAGCAAAGCGAAGCGCAAGGGCACTACTACCTTTTCTCGAAGCGCTTCGTCGTTTTTTTGAACCCTCATAACTTGGGTTTGGATTATACCAGATAAACAAAATTCTCGGGATATGATGTCAATAGTGGACTTATTAAACATAAAAAAATTCAATTGCATAGCTCTTATACTTAAGATTTTATTCATAACTAAAAAACCCCGATTTCGTCACTGACTCACTCACTCACTGTTGATCATCAAAACCTCTAGGGTACTTCCTGAAGTCCTAGGAAGCTGAAATTTGGTATGTAAGATAATATTAGTACACAAACAACAAAAAAATTCAAAAACTTGAAATTTTTTGTCCCTAAGGGGGGGAAAAGGGGGGTGGAATTTTGTATGGGAAATCAATAACCGCTGAACCGATTTAGTTGAAATTTGGTATGTAGATAGTTTTTGTAATGGGGAATGGCATAGAATAGTTTTCAACCCCAAAATCACCCCGTAAGGGTGAAAAGGGTGTGGAAAAGGGCGTTAGGGGAAAAAGAGGGTTGAAGGTTGTATGGGGAATCAGTAAAAAGCAGATTGTATAAAAGATGCCCCGAGGTACGTATTTCAGGATTTTTAATAGTAGGTCCTTAAATCACACGCGCAACCCTTTAAATTAGGGGATGGAAGCAACTTACAAAAAGAAGTGAAATCCCACCAAAAACATTTTCATGTAAAATGTTGCCAAGACGAAACCATAAGGCTCGCACTGACAAAAAGTTATCAGATCTCTTGTAGAGCCAAGCTTCTAACTCTACGAGTACAAGCCCTAACTTCACAAACTCTACACCTTAGTCAAAATATGTGGCTTGGCCGTTTCGTTACTCCAAGAACTATTGTATTTTAAAAAATAATGAATAGTGAATACATTTTTCACCTTACGTCCATGTGACAGTAGCGAAACGGTCAAGCCACATATTTTGACTAAGGTGTAGAGTTTGTGAAGTTAGGGCTTGTACTCGTAGAGTTAGAAGCTTGGCTCTACAAGAGATCTGATAACTTTTTGTCAGTGCGAGCCTTATGGTTTCGTCTTGGCAACATTTTACATGAAAATGTTTTTGGTGGGATATTACTTACCCATCCCGTTACGCACCACGAGTAAAGCATTATGTGCGATTGCCAAGTCATTATATGTATTACAAATTAAAGATATATATTTGATACAGTTTTAACACCCCCTGCCACTGATTAAAATAACCGACTTGGTTTCACATTACATCTCAAAACTTTTTTGTAGTAGAAGCGTTGCGAAACTTGCACCTTTTTACATGTAATGTTTTTGATGGGATCTCATCTCTTTTTGTAGGCAGTCCTTCTTTTCGGGTACTCATACTATGTATACACATATCATAAAGAAACACGTCTTCATTCATACTCACATCGTACATCGTAGTGTACCTTTACTTTACTACCTACTATTTGTAGGAACTGCAACAGTAACTTTGTAATAGCAAATATTTATATGGGATTACAAACTTACTTATGCAGTTCTTAGATCTTTAAAACGTGACTGATATTGCAATATTTTTAGGTTTTCTATGGCTTGATAAGCTGAAAACTACTTATGTTTAAAATTTGAAGCTTGTGGATATACTAGAAGTACCTTAGAATTATGATGATCGTAGGTGAGGGAGTGTGTCAGTGTCGAAAATAAGGAACTTTGACGTACAATAATTCTTAAACTACTAGTTCAAATTGAATGTTTTTGAGAATATATCTTAAGCATGTTTAGCCCTATATATTACTGAAAATTCAGGGTTTTAGCTTCAGCCAGCACAAAATTACAGGACGTCGAAAATGGCCTGAATCGCTTCGAGAAAAGGATGGTACGGCCGTGCCTCTTTTTTTGCTCGACTTGGCGGGGGCACTGCCGTGCCCCCAGATTTACTTAATAAACTAACATCATTTTAATGGGTAACAATCCTAAAAATGTAATGGTTTCTGAATCAAACTATATAGTATATACCTACAACCAGGGATCGGATACCGGTATTTTTTGTATGGGAACGGAAACGGTATTTTTTCGTTCTTTGCTAATTACTTCATTTCTAATTGGGCAATCTAATAATACGAAGTCATAACCTAAAAACACAACTGAGTCCTACATTTCGAGTATAAAATAATTCGAAAAATATGGTTATTTCTAAGTTTTTGCAAAAAACCGGTTCCGATCCCTGCCTACAACATAAATTGCCAATGTTGATCAATTTTTTTAGAAATTGAACTTTATTAAAAACGTTAAATTTTAATGGCAATATGTCGGCGCATGTTCGAAAACATTTTTTATATATTTCAAATGAAGCTTTTTCAAACATAAGTGGAAATATTGTCATTACGTT
Source organism: Cydia amplana (assembly GCF_948474715.1). Lineage (NCBI taxonomy): Eukaryota > Metazoa > Arthropoda > Insecta > Lepidoptera > Tortricidae > Cydia > Cydia amplana. The sequence goes on along the minus strand of NC_086096.1, from coordinate 34,753,478 downwards.
CGTAATAATAGGCTGCGAAACACCGTGTTGCGCGCGCTAAAGCGCGTCACAACCAAATCAACATTCTGCAGTTATTTAATCTTTGGCCACAATAACTCCAATTTTATAGCACCTCGGCTCAGAACAAGCATGCAGAATACAAGGAAGGCACGGAGCGACGAGCGACACAGCCTCCTCGTCTCAAAGCTAGCACACGACTGCCAGCCACGCCTTTTTCGAGCTACATACGCACAAAATGTTGAAAAATATTCGATTTCTTAAAAAAAAAAATTATTAACATTATTCTACGTTGCATTTGTAGTATCTGTTAAAACAATTATTCTAGTCTAAAAATAACTTTAATCGAATAAACCGTTTACTAGAAATAGGCAAAGTTAGTCGTAAAACGGCCTGTCGTAATGTTCCTTTTTTGGAAAAACTATAAGTCATAGGGAACAAGTCAAACGTTAGAAATGTTGTACATAAAACGTAAAATCATATATATTTTTTTCATATTTTTTTGTTGAACCGTTAAGAAGATATAGACTCTAGAATGTTAGAGTTTTCGGCCAAAAACAGCGTCTAGCGCCTTAAAACCCTACTTTATAGTTGTCAAGACAAGTCTTTAGTCTATTCCCCAAAAAAGAATTTGTGCATACACGCAGTATCTTTTTGGCGATTTTTCGATATATTAAATATATTAAAAACGGGTCACTCACGTATTTTAAGTCGAAAAACGCTCGACATGTTTCAGTTCGTACCGAGAAGTGTCATCAGGAGCTTGCGTTTACGGTGGCGGACCGGCGCAGACTGCGGCGTGAGTGACCCGTTTTTAATATATTTAATATGTCTTTGTCTCACGGAAGTTTTGTTATTAAGATTTTACGATACTTAAAAAATATTGAATGAAATACAGTGTTGCCAACGTTATTTTAAATGTCATCTCTGACAAATAAGTGAACCATAGACATGTTTATTTTTAATTTCATTCATTCATTCATTCATTCTTTTCCCGCCAGTACCCTCCACTTTTGCTACTTCTTGAATTAAAAATATTTGTTAAATTTACAATTTTACGAGTATTATCAAAGTAAGTGCTTGGTCGTAGAAAAAGTATTGTATGCAACGTTGTTTAACTGAGTCAAAAAATACTCGTGGCGTCTTTATTAACAATTTTCGGCTTCACCTCAAATTGTTACTCACGCCACTCGCCTTTTTTGACCTCTCTTAAACAACGGTTGCATAAAATACTGTAAGGTGGTTATCACATGATACGGTTTCAGTACTTAAATCGGTGTAATAACCACCTAAGCCCAGTATTAGGATTACTGACGCACTTTGGGAGTCAACGTCAGTCTGTTTTGTCGCTTAGTTTGGTGACCTGTACAGGCATTACCTTTGAGTGTCTGTAAAGGACAACGGACCAAATCGTATTTTGGGGATTTGATAGTGTCATTCGCCGTTGGCGTACACTAGGTAGAACCATATCCCAGATCCCGCATTAACTGCTTGAATTTATGCCCGCTAGCTGATTCATACATTCCGGCTGATGTGATGCCGCTGATTCGATCGGACAGCCAAATTTTATTTTCGCGATTTCGGCATTGGTCCCATAGTAAAATTTCAGCCTGTATATCTCAACTGTAAGGGCGCAGCGTAAAAATTAGCTTTATGTTCCCTTTTCTTTCCGATGTCTTTGTAAACAAAGTTAAACTACAAAATGTGTTGTATGTGTGTGTTAACTATAAAATGTGTATAAGTGCCTACCCTGCCAACACGCCATTCCTAGCCCTAACAGTTCACCGACTTATTGAAAGTTACGAAAGTCCTTAAAGAATACCGGTTGAATTTGTTAGCATGCCCGGATCGACCTTACTCGCACATTGCGTCACATATGACATAACGCCTGACCAACTTATGATGTGTAAGTGTGCGCCTGGAGCTGCATTCCAACTGTACAAATTGATCTCAATTTGACATCACGTATTATTTCTTGGTTATGCGCTGTTATTGTTGAAAAGATTGTATGGTGAACTTTCGAAGGATCGTCTTACAATTTGACATGTAAGTAAGTCAACAAGTCAAGTCAAATAAGCCCGTAGGCGTCGTGGTCGCGTATATGTGGGTTCGTCCACTGGGTCGATTATATTTTTACGCGGTTTTTTTTATCAACAGAAATCGATATTGGTGAATACATAGAGTTTCCTATTCTGTACAATATACGCGTAATTTCACAGTAAGATCTGGTCAATGGATCTTTTGAGATTTATCGACATAATCTTCTGGTTAAACGTATGGTAATTTCATTTCACATTGAGATTTCGTATTTACCTATTCCGCCCAAAATTCGGAGCACACACAAAAAAATCAGCCCAACTTTGTTACCGGAAAGCTGGCGGCTTCCTCGCACCACGTATCAGCATTGCGTTACAACGAGGAAATGTCGCCAGCATTCTTGGTATTGGTACAATAAATGAATGAATGAAGGAATTCACTGTATATATCTTTATGTAATCAAATAGAGATTAACTTGTAACATTAAAATGCCTCTCTTTTTTTGATAGACAGATCGGTCCCGCCCATCTGAGTATCTATGAATGGAACGCCAACGCAATGCAAACACAATAGACACAATATACATAACCTAACCTAACCTAACCTAATCTAATAATCTCGTCATGTGCCAACTATTTATAGAACGTATTAGGGTTCCGTACTCAAACAAATTTCCAACAAATACCAATGAGTTTTTCATAACTTATGTACCTATCATTAATTTGATATTTACCAGTCGCTCAGGTCATCTCAGGTGAAAGAAAACATCGTGAGATTCGTGAAGAAGCCGGACTAATCTCAAAAAGGCCCAGTTTCACCTCAGGGTTGGAAGGTCAGATGGCGGTCGCTTTCATGGAAACTGGTACCTACGCCAATTCTTGGAGTTAGTTGCCATTGCCAGAACACATCACTCGGGCACAAACGCGGGGAAAATGAAGACTCCGCAAAATTTTCAGACCTAAGTAAATATGAATCTACATTGCTACCATTACGTTATTTATTTATTTAAACTTTATTGCACAAAATATATACAACAATGTACAAATGGCGGACTTAATGCCAAATGGCATTCTCTACCAGTCAACCATAGGGCCAAACAGAGATACCTTCAATTGGTGCAGAGAGAGAAAATATATTGAGTGAGTTCAAAAAAAGCAAACTATACTTATAAATTACATAAATACATAAAATATATATAAACTACCACATATTTATAAAATACATACTATAAATATAATAATAATGGATATTATTCGAACTCTTGCTTTAGCAAATGCTTACGTAACATTCCGCTTGAAAGAAAACTTTAAGGTTACTTATATCTTCGTCTAGTACCTGCCCATAACACAAGCCTTGAGGACTGTGGGACTTTGTTTATTTATTCTATAGCTCCGCCGTTTCCTGTACACTACAGTTTATAAAGAATAATACGGCATTTTCCGCATCTCCGTCGTCTAGACTTTTCTGAGGTATCAAAGGATTGCCGAGAATACTTTTGTTCCTTTGTTGTCTGCAAATACTATTCCAACTGGTGTTGGTTTTTAAATCAGCTTAATACGGGAAGCTTTAGAGGTATTTTCTACATATGTAGTATAAAACAAAGTCGCTTCCCGCTGTCTGTCTGTTCCTATGTATCTTAGATCTTTAAAACTACGCAGCGGAAATTGATGGGTTTTTTTAATAGATAGAGTGATTCAAAAAGAAGTTTTATGTATAATTTGTTAACCCGTGCGAAGCCGGGGCGGGTCGCTAGTAGGTAATAAAAATATTTTTTCGATTTATAAAAGTGAATTTATTGTGTTACGCACAGAACAAGTAGAATGGCGATGCGAGCAGGGTACGTGTCGCCGCCGGTTATGAGCAAACGCTCGCATGCCAATACTCGCCCGCGCTGACCGAAAAACGTAAACATGCCTTTTGCGCCACAATAACCTTCAGATTAAGAAGCCAGACATCAAATCTGTCTAAAGGAGGCGTATCCATTCACCACGCACACAAGTTTTTACTACCGTTGCGCGAGTGTTAGTAAATGTGGAGAGGAACGAGCGGCGACACCGGTTCCGATACTAACTGCGCGCGATAGCCATTCTAACATCTTTAATATGTTCTGTGGTGTTACGGTTTTTAAACCAGTGGCAACTGTGGCAAGCTAGGTAGACGTAATCAGGTTACTAGTTTGCACGAAAAGCATTACCGATATAAAATCGGTACGTACATACTTACCTATTTAATTACGACCACAAAATTTTATGGAAAGATCTATTTTTTATGTAACCGCAGTTCCATTTGAGAATACCTTGGGATATGAATTAATTTTCTATTATACTTGGTCTCTTTTTTTCAGAGTATCTGTTTGAGATACAAATTTAATGAACAAAAAATGTGTTATATCTGTCTTATGACCTGGGGCCTGTTACTCAAAAGCTTGTAACTTGTAATACAAGTGGAAGTCCCTTTCTAACAAAAGGTGTCAAAAAGTGACATCCGCTTGTATTACAATTTTGAGAAACGGGCCCCTGGAATCAACATGAATAAGATCAGTCAAATGCCAGAAAAAGGAATCGGTATCATTTACACACATAAATTATCGTGTTAGAAATGTAACGCATTGTTAGGACCCACCAATAAAAACGTGAGATATGATAGTAACAAAATAGGAACATAACTCATAAGTAAAGACAATCGTAAGGAAATTGCATAGAAAACGATGTAGAGTATGTCATGTGACAATCTTAATGTGCACGATATCGTGTTTCAATGTTCTTAACAAGAAACATGTACAACAAGTAGCAGATCAAACAACGCGTCTAAGTATCTACTTCTATTCTGTAACAGCTTACCGAAATATGATGTCTTTATTAAGTAGAACAATTAAGACTATAAAAAAATTAAGTAATAAGTACGGCCTTTAAAAGTTTGCATGGTACATCGGTACGACGACGATGTCAATTTAGTACTGTACTGTACGGGTTTTTAATTCTAAATAAGAACTACTTGTTGTAAATATCTCAAAGATACCGATATCATAAATTCCAGAAAGTTTTCTCAATTATGAGAACGGCGGGAACGAGACGGCCATACTTACAATACCTAATAAGCCTCCAAAATGCCTTAAGACGAGCTTTGGCTTAAAGATGTCTTAAACTGTTTGGACGCTAAGTTAAATCTTTTGTTCGCAGAATATTATATTCAGTGAGGACAGAGTCCATAAGCTGAAGGGGTAAAGCGAGGCCGCGATTCAAATACATATTTGTTTTAAAGTTACAGGACAATTGGGTACTTTCCTCTATTTAAAATAAATTATTTCACACTGTGCACGAAATAAAACACCAGATAATTATTAGAAAAACATAGATAGCAGTTATTTTTAAACACAATTTCTATTTAATAAATCGGATTGAAATATAAAAAGTAGGTGAGTTGACCGTGACGTCATTACACATATTTTCATATAAACTCCATATTAGCAAACCGTTTTGACAGTTCTAAAAAGAAGCTGATTTGACTAGTAGGAAAGTAGCCAAATGCTAATTCCGTCATATGGATCTATTATGTACGTGTCCATTAGCGTTTTTCTTGAACAACGAACAAAATTGATAAATTCATCGACAAAGCAGCGATTGCTTTTAGGGTAACATTCCATTTCTGACCGCAGCTGCACTATTGGCACTGAACGCGTCGCTGTTACTGTCAATTTCCATAGTAAAATGAACAGTAGTGCAACTGCGGTTGGAAATGGACTGTAACCTTTAGTTTCAGCAATCAAGAGCAAATGGTATTTTTGCCTACGATTGAAAATGTAAGAAATATACGCTCGTGGACGGAATAGACCCATATGACGGAATTAGCCACATTGTCCTTAAGTAAATTGTTGGTGAAGGTCTTGAAATTTGTTGCTAAGATTTTGAGTTATCTCTGCACAGGACTCGTGATTCTGCAGAGACTGAATACTAACAGTTATTAAAGAAGTTAAGTTTTGAAACAATGATTTAAACTGTAAAACTGTGTTAACCGAGTAAATTCTTAAATATTTGGTTTTGGAGTTTCCTTAATATAATGGGATTAATGGGTGACATATTAAACGTTATGATCGCGGCAATAAGGGTAACATTCCATTTCTGACCGCAGCTGCACTACTGGTACTGAACGCGTCGCTGTTACTGTCAATTTCCATAGTAAAATGAACAGTAGTGCAGCTGCGGTTGGAAATGGACTGTCACCTTAAGACGGCGGCGAACATCACTCATATCACATCACGCCGCCGCAGTAATTTCGCATAAATAATTCAGCTGCACTTTCCGGTCCGAAAGTCACCTTAAGGGCTTATTTAGACGGCGCGCGAACTCGTATACGATTCTAGTTACATTGCGGACCATTGAGGTTACATCAATTCAGCTGACCAATCAAATGACGCAATGTAATGAAACTCGCATGCGAGTTCTCGCACCGTCTAAATGAATCTTAAGTCGACGGAAAACAAAAAAGCTTCTCTTACGGCTCGATTATCAGTGCTCTTATGCATTTGCAGCAATGTTTGCTTAAAGTATTGTTTATGCTTTTGAGTTTATGACGCACTTTTCTCTTATTATATCATAGTAACGCTCAATATTCCACCTTTATAGCAACTTGTTTGCTTAAGTTAAAACTGAAAACTGGTCATCATGTTACAAAATCTTATAAAACTTCTATATTGCAGTTCGAAAAGCAACGTTTTACACTAAATTATCATTATATGGCCACTTTCAACAAACAATTGTCAAGCTGACTAATAAAACGCTAAGTATATTCTCCTCCTATTTCCAAATTTTCACCTATCACAGATCTGGGTCAAGTCACGTTTAAAAGCAGCAATACCTCTGACGGGCACCTTTTCCCCGAACCTTTTGTTTGGCAGCTGGGGCTACCGGATTCAAAACGTCTAACATTATAGTAACTTACTCGGTACATAAGTCCTTCTTATTTCGAAAGGTACACAGCTTTAGCCATAAACGCCTGATTCTTACGGGGCATTAATTCCTATTGCGTGTAAAGTGCAGGTGAGTCGAAGGCCTGGCTAGAGGTCCAGGGCGTTTGCCCCGTAAGCTGAAGACGCCGGTTCGAATCCGGCCTCCGCCATTGCAGGGTTTAGTCACTTTTTTTATCTATGTATGTACCTATGTATATGTCCAAGTCTGGGCTGAGGCGTCCGACAGATCCGTTTTCTATAGAAAGCATCACCCGTCGTGAACGACCGTTGTAGTGTGAGTCATCCTTTAACCAAAATCTTCAGGCTGCGTTCGACTGAGGTACCTAATCTGGGTAAGCAATGGGAATGCCACACTTATCCTAACCTATATTTTTCAATAGACCGTGACGGGACGAAAAATGGGATAGGCGTTAATGGTTTTGTGATTATTTATTATCCGAAAATTTTACGGGAATTTTCACAGAGATCTACCTAGATCTAGGTCAAATTATTATACACATACAATCCCGAACTAATTTTATTTATAAATCATGGACATGCCGATTTGGATAGAAGTTATTTTCCCGAGTAGTCTTTTTGTAAAGCCATAAAGGCGTGTTACATATGGGCCAATATATTTAAAGATGTACCTACATAATACACTTTTTAGGGTGAGTATATGTATTTTACTCAGAATCACAAGCTCTTTCGATCCTATTCCTAGGAGAAATAAAGTGTCCCAAAATGTCCCTTCGAATTCAGATGTCCAACGAAATGGAATTGGAACAAGCTTGAACAATGATGTAAACGATGCTATTTCAAAAGTAGTAAATTGGTTCAACGTTAATAATTTATTGTTAAATGAGAAAAAGACTAAATGTATTAAGTTTGTCACTAGTAGTAATGTAAGGCATGTGCAAACAAGTGTCATTGTGAAGGATGAGGAATTGGAATTAGTTGATAGTACAGTTTTTCTTGGTATAACTTTAGATTCTAAACTCCAGTGGGGTCCCCATATTGCTACTCTTTCGAATAGACTGAGTTCTGCAGCTTTTGCAGTGAGCAAAATCCGTCAGTTAACTGATATGAAAACAGCTCGATTAGTATATTTTAGTTACCTCCATAGATAGCATTATGACATATGGTATTTTACTGTGGGGTGGTGCTTCAGAGATAAATACCATTTTTGTTCTGCAGAAGAGGGCTATTCGAGCAATATACAAAATGAACCATAGAGACTCACTTAGAGATAAATTTAAGGAAATTGACATAATGACAGTGCACTGTCGATACATTTATGAAAATATTCTGTATGTACATAAAAATACAGTAAATTTTAGAAAAAAAAGTGAAATTCATAATATTAATACTGCCCTGCTAAGCCGAAAAGCGCTATCTCAAAAGAAAATTCATTGCTAACTTATGCTTTAGTTTCTATACCTGAGAATTCTATTTTCAAAATCATTTGTTTTTGAGATAGCGCTTTTCGGCTTAGCAGGGCAGAATACTAGAAATAAACATAAGCTCGCAGTGCCCTTCACTCGGCTCCATAAAATAAAAAAATCATTCATGGGTAATTGTGTAAGATTTTATAATAAACTTCCAAACCATATTACTGAATTATCTATTAATAAATTTAAGAATTATGTAAAGCGTAAACTTATTTCTAAAGCTTATTATACCACACAAGACTACATGAATGATAAAACAACGTGGGATTAATTGTTATTCGAAATGATTATTTATTTATTAGGTGTATTTGATTAATGATGAGGAAATTGATATTCCGATGTATGTACTTCATTTGCTTCTTTTTTTATTTATTTGACATTTAGATTTTATTCTAGAAACATTCTAGACTAGTATTTTTTTATACAATTTTTTTTCATGTTTGACGATCCTTTTGTGAAATTCTTAAATTTGTGTTAAATTGGATTTGTATAATAATCCAATATTATTATGGAATAATAACATCAATAAATTGCTCTGATAATTAACTTAAGATAATATTTATGTTAACGATTCATAAGTGCTTGTTGCTAGGCCTACATGAAAAAAGTACCTATATTTTGAGTTTGAGTTTGAGTTTGAATGATTCGATCATTCCATTCCGTTATCGTCATACTAAGTCTATGAAAAATGGTAACGGAATGGAAATAAAAATCTAGGGACACTTTTATTCTCCTATTAATTTAGGATCAAAAATGCTCGTGATTCTGAACAGTAAAAAGATAAAAGTACCTATCCAAATTAATTTAGAAGAATAATAATTCATTTCAACGTAAACAATTATACATGGAGGAGACAGTAAAAGTTACATACATTAATAAGATAAAACAAGTGCAGTCAGGGCCGGATCTAGGGTAGAGCGAGTAGAGCGGCCGCTCTAGGCGCCGGATGGCAAGGGGGGCGCCAAAATGGCAAATGAGAAAAAAAAAGTTTTTAAAGACGCGAGTGTGGCGAGGGGTGGAAAACTTCAACGAAGGACGCCAAAACACGATTTCGCTCTACCCTGATCAAGGGCTCGGGCCGGCACTGAGTGTAGTGTACAACTTTTAAACAATGCCCATATTTTCGTTGTTGTTTGTATGTGTCACTATGTTTTGACTAGTGTCCGACCGAAGATTCGGTTTCGGTTTCGGCCAGTTTCGGCCATAAAATCATGTTTCGGTTGTAGTTTCGGTTTCGGCGGTAAATAGTACTTCGTACTATGAAACTAAACATGTGACAAAGACCAACAGTTGGGGAGCAAGTAGGACAACAATATTTATGTATACAGAAATTAATTGATTTATTGGAAAACACAATTCCCCCAATGATGGCGCCACTGGACGGTCGACGCAATCTTATTAGTATGTGTATAAAAGCGGTTTATTGAAATTTATTCAACGATTTTAATAAATCTGCAGAAGTATCGGTTTCGGTTTCGGTTTCGGCCGAAACTAGAGCCAATGCCGAACCTTCGGTTTCGGTTTCCGTTTCGGCAAAAAAACATGTTTCGGTCGGACACTAGTTTTGACCCGAGGTGAGTTTGTATTTTGATTGCCGCCCTTTGATGTCTATTTGGATCCGTTTCCGATGTCCGTGTCTAATCACGGAACTCAATCAGAACATTAATCGGGGGGGACACGTGACACGGTTGTATAACCGTCACGCGTCTTTGATGCAGAGGGAATAAGGGCGATGTGGAACAAACACACAAACGTAAGATATATCAGGATATGCTCAATACATGCTACAGTCGACAAGGAGTTGTACAAAAACCTACTGCCGCTCCCATACAATCCAAGTAACAGTTTCAGAAGAACTCGCGCTAATCTATGCTATACTTACTAGGTTGTTTTCTGTTAGACATTACCTTCTCGTAATGACAAGCTAGTTCCACAAATATTTAAAAGTATCATTATGGGAAGTTGTGTAAATACTTAATTATGTAGGTATTTAAAATTAATTTATGAACAACAAATAAAAATCATTTATGAGAAACTTCAGGGGGTAGGTACTTAATTTGTTTTGAATATTGCAAATCTTTTCTAATCTAGTTAAGCTATAAAACTGTCGTTGCAATGTAAATCGACCGTCCGCGGTAAACCTGGGTCACCCAGGGAATTCAACACGTAGCTTTGATACCCAACAACGGCCACGATACTCTCTAAAACAATCTAACCTCACTTGAACGAGTCCCTTAGAAAGGGATGCTGTAATAAAGGTATACATTCCTCCCGCTCCCGCTAACGCTATTCAGAAACAAACTCAATACAAAATAATGTATGTACTAAGTATAAATAATACAGTCCAGCACATGTGACTGTGCTTTAGAAAAAGCGAGCGCACGCTTTAAATTCGTGTCCATTATCTATCTATCTAATCGAATACCTTTAAACGAGCAATTCTTGTATATTTATTTATTTATATATAGAAAACTAGTGTGTTAGCGCTAATTGTACATTTTTCTCTCCTGTGGGCAATAGTTAACAGCTTGTGGGCATGTAAACTGTAATGATTTTATCATAGTTCTCTAAATAAAAGGAGGACCTTTTCACGTGGATAAGGGTTAAATAAGAAAATTAACCTTTATAGCCCTTAACTCTTGTGTATGTCTACAGGAAAGACGATAACACAGTAATCTGTTTGACCCTTAATGTGGATGTACTTTAATAAATAAATATAAGTTTGAAAAGTCCTGGGAAATTTCAGGATAATTTCACAACCAAATAAGAAAAAAAACCATAAAAAAAATAACAAATGATCATAAGACTAAACCAAAGTTATCCTGAGGCATTTTTACCAGGACACTGGCTGCGTTCCCCCTCTTATTTATGTTTCAGAAATGATTCCCATACAAAAATATGAAAAATTTCCGATGTGAAATTATCTCAATTTTGGAAATTTTTCGACGGCACATCAGTACTATAGGGTACAACCTCCCATAGTTGATAGTTCCAAAAAGCTCCACTCTTAATTGTTCGTCAACCTTTCGTGCGCAGAACACTCATGATTAACACCGTGACGTCACCGTTCACACGCGGTTATGTCACGGTTCACATAATGCCGAGTGAAAGTGGTGTGGTAGGTCCGCTTATCGGGTAAAATCGGCTGAGTAGCCGGTTTGCCACATCTCTATTGTCTGATGAACAAACATAAACTTCATCATCTTTAACTAGTAATGTTAGTGGTGGTAATTGCTATAACTGTTCCAAATTTTAGCTATCTACGTCAAACGGTCTCTGAGAAAAAAACATTTAACTGATTTGCAAGACCGAAGTGATCCCATAAGTGTACCGCGAACAAAGTTTTGTGCAGTACACTAAAAATGACTTCACATAATCTTAAATGAAAACGATTAGACTACTTAAAAGTTTAAAATTCCGTCCTTTTAAGGCCTTCTTCAGCACACAACGGGTAGAATAGAATTCCAATCATGTTCTATCTTTAATTGAAACTTTCCGTGTAAATGCATGAGTTAATATTTCAAAAAATATCGTAATCGCTCCATGTCTGCCCCTAATATTATTTGAAGAGTTCTCTCGATGTCTCCATCCAGGATCGCATCGTCAGACCCTGTATATATTTATATCACAATTTCCCAAACTAGTTAGATAATACAAATTGCGTGACATACTCATCTCCACTTGTTACATAGACATATATTTAAAGTAATTGTCTAACTATTTTATTCAGTCGGTACAAAGAGTACTGACATATTGACTAACACTATGTAGCATGACAAAATGACAAATGAGCGTTTTCCAAAAAAAGTGTACATTTCATTCAATTGTCTTCAAAATATTGACTTCTTGGGCTCATTTTACTCAGAATCATTTGTACATTCACACCTCATACATAAAAAAATGTGTCCAAAAATTTCCTTTCCTGATCGTCACATTGTTGTATGAAATTTTTTTTTATTTGTATGAACGTGACGACAAGGAAAAAAAAATTTCATACAAAATTTTGGGACACATTTTTTCATGTATGAGGCGTGAATGTACAAATGATTCTGAGTAAAATGAGCCCAAGAAGTCAATATTTTGAAGACATGAATGAAATGTACACTTTTTTTGGAAAACGCTCAAATACGAACGTTTCCGAGAAAATACGATGGAAAACAATTATGCACTACATCTAAGTTTCGATTGACGTTTTCTATTACTGTCATCTTGGCTAGGCCCCCTAGCCGAGCAGTTGGCTACGTTCTTCACATTTCTAGTAGTGGTGACATTTATTCCAATAGTAACCAGCTGGCATTCCAATCTGATTGGAATACTTTAAAATTATCAAACCGGAAACACGTAACGAGACCGTTTTTTGCATATATTGCACATGCACTTGCATCGGCATTGCTGCAATTACTTGAATGGGCACGAGCCATGCCTGCAACCACACTGACACAAGTCTATTTAATCTCACACGCGGCATTTACCAATAGATATACTCGATGTAAGTTAAGAAGAAAATTTTGACAGTTTACTCCGGGAAGTAGTGTCACCCAATGTATGGGAGGTGCAAATTTTGGTATCGGATGAATTCACTTGGCACAGATGTAATATACGTAAAACTAAGCCTTACATTACAAATTACTTTGACTGCACCCCCTGGCAGGTAGACAGGGGGGGCAGTCAAAGTAATTTGTAATGCTACCGGGCTCACTTAGCTTAGCTTAACGGATTCGGATATTATTACATCTGTGCTAAGTGAATTCATCCGATACCAAAATTTGCACCTTATGACACTACTTCCCGGGCTAGTTATGAATTGACCCTTAAGTTGTATGTTACGGGTAATGTTAGAAAGTTAATTAAACTCAAGTTATACTCTGGTATACCTAGAATTATGACATTACCCTCTCAGTGTTGGGTAGACCAAAAGGGTGACGGGTAAAGGCCGAATACAAATTAAAGTTGATTTAATTTTCGGGTTTTACCCAAAAAGCTTGGGTAATCTAGGTATACCCGGGTAAACTTAAGTTTACTTATATAATGGACACTTTTCATATGGCCACACTGGGATTATCGCGATAATTAAATCAACGGTGTTTCCCATTTAATCGGATTTTTAACTGTTGTGAGACATACTGACACACCCTACACCGCCGCCACCACCGCTACTGATAAACCGCCGTCGTGAACGCTGCTCGCACTGTTAGTGCTTGAGAAAGGAGACCTAGCTAGGCTCTCCGAAACATGTCGCGCGAGTGACTTAAAACAAGTGAGTCTAAACCGTAAAATTATTCAACGGTGTTTCCCGTTAGTGTGGCCCAGGCATAAGACAATTAACGTGGTGAGGTCCCACACTAATGGATACTTGAACAGGGTGAGTATTGAAACATGACCAAATGTCAGTAAATAGGGGTAATAAAATATTATGCCACAGTTTTAGCTCTGTTCACAGAACTCGAGCAGCTGAGCTCTGACTTAATAATTGCAAATTTATTCCAGCCGGCTTGACAAGATCACCTTAATTAGAAGAAGATTAAGTAATAAAAAAACACGTTATTCGTAACTATAGGTAATGATCGCGAGCCCTATACTACTTGTAACTAAGTTTATTTTTACATTCATAAATTTTAATTGGCGTTATTTGTGAAAATGTACCTTCGCGGCTTTTTTGTTGTCACCAAGATTTAAGTCGATTATTGAAGGAAAAGACTAGGTAAGTGAAGTTTCACTAAGTACTTTTATGTAGGTACAAATAAACAATTTGTCAACTAGCGAACCGCCCCGGCTTCGCAGGGGTTAACAAATTATACATAAACCTTCCTCTTGAATCTATTAAAAAAACCGCAACAAAATCAGACAGACAGACAGCGGGAAGCGACTTTATTTTATACTATGTAGTGATTATATCTTTGTTCACCTAATTTTTTAAAACTATTTCTTTACAATTTAACAATTGCTGTGAATTAAATTTCATGATTCGGTTTTAATTTTGGGACAAAAATTTGCTATGCACTTAGAAAAATGTATTCCTGTGTGTATAGCAATTTATTTTAACATGTCGTTTGGTTATGGTCAAAATTCGCTTTGCGACTAAAATATAATAAGAGAATACGAAATATCAAACGACTTTCAATTACCAACGAAGAAAGATAACACGTAAAGAATATACAATTTTAATACTTATAATTTATAATCTTAGCTGCCATCGTCCTATAACAAGAAAGTGTTTGAGTAATATAAATCAAAACGTCTGTAATTACTAAGCATCTAATATCTGCCTCACAAAAGGTAAAGTTAAATAAGGAATCTGAAGTTAAAATAAGTTATCCCCTGTACCAGGCCGTCACTCAAGAGTGGAGAGGACTTCAAAGTAAAAGTTTACGTTGCTATTATAATTACGAATACAACAAATTAAAAGCTTTCATTACAAATCTAACATGCTTAAAATAACAGGCAAATAACAATAAAACACTCGCAGGAAGCCGTTAAAAAAAGTAAACTTACGTTGTTGGTCGTTCACAAAAATACCGTTCGAGTTTAAACGCGGCTGAAAGGAATCGTCAGGGTCTGTTCACTGAGTGATACTGACGCCAGCGCAGGTGAAGTGAACGCCAGTCACCACTCTTGTTTCGCTAGTGCTACCCGACCAAACCGCGCACCTGGCCGCCCCCAAGATAAAACACTAATTAGACACCTCCTCAATTCAGCAGGTGTGTATCTTTGTCGTGTGCATTGAACTTTGCGTTCATTTGAATGAATTGTCATGCTCATCGGCGGTACGCGTCTCACATTTATAATTCAACGGCTTTTTCCCGTTTCGTTCTCAAAGTGCAATAAGCGGGAAAGCGGGTGCTCTATTTTCAACTTTCATACGTTACCTTAACGGTTTATTTTTAATATTTGGTTATGTAAATATACTTTTTTGTCGCTTAAAGTGTTTTCTATTCAGTTAGCTGGAACAATGAAATCTATTCTATACATTTAAGTAACTTAGAAGATGGAGACAGTTCGTAAAACTTTATTTACATACTTCTGCTTGTCCATTCAAAATACATTTAATATACTCGAGCCTCGAGCATTTGGTGAATATCTTATTTTACCTTCCCTTACTGCGTAACCAAGTAACCAATATAAAGTTACACCGTAATATACGAGACTTACCTAACCTATAAATATTACTGATTTTAATAGCTACGTACTAGTAAAACAACGCAACCTACATACCTACCTAGATGTAACGTTTAAAACTAAGACTACCCGATTCGATATTAGTCGAGAAGCAAAAAATAAGACTTTAATTTTTTTTACATTTAATTATTGTTAGGTTGCAAAAATAAACGGACTTGTTGCCATCCGACATCGGATATCGGATCGGGCAATGTGAAAACGCAATAAGGTGCAA
The DNA here is from genome assembly GCF_948474715.1 of Cydia amplana. NCBI lineage: Eukaryota > Metazoa > Arthropoda > Insecta > Lepidoptera > Tortricidae > Cydia > Cydia amplana. Next base: position 34,737,658 of record NC_086096.1, on the reverse strand, counting down.
TAGGTGCGTTGATTTTTAAAAGCACTGCAAAATAGACGTAGATACTGTGATAAATTAGCTTTCTTCGACTAAGATGAGAATGATTGACAAAATTACTATTTTACATGGTAAAGTCTACGTACCTACGAGGTAAGCGCAAAAGTTTTCTAGGCCATATTTAAATTACACTTGCTAACGGTATCAGAAAACAAAATCGGTGGCTAGACTGGCTAACGGAGTGACATTTTCATAAGTGGCCAGTTACTGGCGAGTTACCCGTGCAAACAAAACTCCTCCAATCGCTTTTCCCGGTTAACCTTTTGTCTGTACGAGTATTACCGTGTTAACGTAACGGATTTCTGACCGAGAACTTTCCATTTATTCCGCTTCTATTTGCAGTTGCCCGGTTTCGTTTGTATTTCATTTGCCGACGGAGCCCTAAAAAAAGTGCGCATGTACCTACTTGTACGCCACTTATCCAGTTTAAGCCCATCTCGTCGCATCTGCCGCCAAGGCCAGAGACTGGTTTATTTTCCACAAGTTCATCGTTCTCGAACAAAAGTAAAAGTTATCCTCATCTCAACCGAATTCAGACTTTATCCCAATGTCAGTAGGGTAAGGATTGCTTGGGTGCTGATGGAAATTTATGAAGTTTTTGGGACAAGTTAAGGGACTCGTGAATATATAATGGTGGAATTTACCTGCTTAGCGCTGGTTGCTAAGTGCACGGGAATTTTAATTAGCGCGTGGGATGTACCTTAGTATCGTTCTTAGCTTTAATCAATACCTACCAGATTATTGGAGCGTATTTGGCTGCTTCATTTTCATAGACACGTATTCACTTACACAAATATTCGTGCCTAAATAAATGACGAAGCTTTTCAATGTACATAATAAATGCTATATACCTACACTAAAAAGCGGCCGATGTTTCTAAGAATACATATCTGCATAGATACAATCGTATTGGAAACCGTTGAAATCAAATTTACATGGAACTATTAAATATCCGTTTTTCTGGCTCGCGTCACGTACCTACAAATAGATTGGAACCATTAGTTTTTCTAAGTAGGTACTTAATATAGGCCTAATTGTATCTAGTAATTTTGATTATTTTTTGAATAAAATTAAAGTACCTACAGAAATCATGTTTTTGAAATCTGCATGAATCCAGTTGTATGAGAAATCAAACAGATTTCTCCTGATATTATCTAATAATTAACCTAACTAGCTAGGAAACGATAATTGCTCCAATAATCGTGTCTGATTAACTATAAAGTTATTTCCTAACAGAAACTATTTTCAACGCCCACATCCACAGCGGGTAACTAAATTGAGCTATTTATGTATTTAATTAACAACATGTTTTAATTATTCAAATCCGGCAATCTAATTGATGCAAAAAATTTATCTCACTCTTTTTACTAACAATATTTTACTCCGTTCTAGCGTAAAAGTAAGAGGTAAGTACAAAACTTATGTTTTTCTTACTTGGCTAATGACGTAACTATTTATGACTAGACTTTTTTTTTTACTTTTTTAGACTAGATTTCTTTTGAAGAAACATTAGTTCTTTGAAACATGTAGGAGCATCAGTTGCATAAACATTTATAAATTTAGAGGTAAGTGGAAAAATCGCATAACCTAAAAATGATTTGCAAGACCGAAGTGATGCCATAAGCGTTCCGTGAACAAAGTTTTGTACGGTAGGTACACTAAATATTAACTCGTTTCTAGAAAATACATACTGCAAATTTCTGAAATGATTTCGTGAAGCGTGATGGTATTCACAAATAATTTGTGGTTTAATATAAACTAACAAAAAGTATTTAGCGCGATAAGACCGCCTGTTAGGGGTGCCCTATTGATTTTCCGAGAATAAAGATTTTCGTTTCGCCGACAACAATTTGCAGATGGGTTCTTTGGCAGAGTACCGATTGGCAGAATCTCATTACTCATAATAGTCTTTTGCATGAATAAGTAGTCAGTCAGCAGAGCATTGATAGGCATATACGCCGGTCGAAACGCGGGTCCACAATCAAAATGCTTTCAATCCGCCGACTGTGAAATCAGGGGCCTCATTCGACAAACGACTTTAATGACGTCTCGTGTTGAACTCCCGTTGAATCGGAACAATCCTGTGTCAAAATTTGACATTCCACAGTTAGGTGACAATGAAATCAAACCATTATATTATAAACCTTAAAGTAATAAGAAAACAAAGTTGATTTTTGTTAAATTATGAATTGTACCAAATGATAGTAACCGCACTTGATGAACATGCGATTCATTCAACTGTTGAATTGAAGTAGACGCGAAATCTGAATCCTCGAATAGGGTCCCAGAATCACAGCCTTATTGCTACCGCTCCGGAACGGTTCCGTTGCAATGTGACGGAGCCTTTACTATTATTCTTAAAAGGGGGAAATAAGTACAGCACTCTATGATAATAAAGTACTTTGTCTAAGAAAATATTCATTTCTTCTCATAAAAATGATCTGTAGCATTTCATTTATTTCTGGGGAGGATTTATTTGGTCCTAAGCAAAAATCTTTTTACTATTTTTTATTTGTGTTGGTATGTAAGAAGTATGTACCTAAATTGTTGTATGGGTGGGTTCAGTCTTAGCTTAATTAAGATTTAGGACCACTCCCAGGCCGGCTAGCATCAGTTGCGTTATCGCGCGACTTGAAGTATGGACTCGCAACTCATGCTAGCCGATCTGGCATTCAAGTGGGCTCCAATACATATGTATATACCTACTTATGAGTGACGGGCATTTCATTATTATTTGTTAGAATAAGACAAAATTAAAGTTTGCCAAGTTTTATGAATTAGGGGGTTAGTGTGTACGTAAAATGAAACTTAGAAAAAAACGTACTTGTGTATTATTTTCAAAATCAAATAAGTGGACAAGGGCTCGTCGTGACTTTATAAATGTTCAAAATGTTGGAGTTAGGGAATGCAAATCGGTTATTTTCGGTTATTTTTTGTATGGAAATAATCGGTTATGAACCGAAACCGCTGTTATTTCCATACAAAAAATAACCGATTTACATTCCCTAGTTGGAGTAAAGCCTAAAGCGTACTATTTTAATTTCACATTACCATATGAAATAAATACTTAGTAGTGACGATATAGCCTGTTAAATACACGCACGCAAACTTGTATGAAGAAATTGATAAATGAGCAAGCCACCGGTACTTACTGACCTCAGTGTCGCAACCGTGGAACCCGCTTTTGCGAAAAATGCCATTTCTCGTACCTACTGATGCTACGGAATAGATAACGCAGAGTGTCCACTTTCACTCGCGGCGGCGGGCTTGGCAGTAAAATAATATGTTTTCTGAATATAGGGTAGCGTAATTATCTGAGTTAGGGTCTGTGCGGAAAGAGAAGAGTCGTAAAATGTATGGGCTCCCCTACATTTCATGACTTCTCTTTCCGCATAGACTCTAACAGATACAACGTCGTTTTTGGTTCCGTAGGTACCCAAAGGGTAAAAACGGGACCCTATTACTAAGACTCCACTGTCCGTCTGTCTGTCTGTCACCACTGTCACCAGGCTGTATCTCATGAACCGTGATAATAGTGACAGACAGTTGAAATTTTCACAAAAATACTTCAAGAACCTAGAAGACCTGCAAAAGTACATGCGTACTTTATGATTTATGAATGTGTCATAATTTTTTTTTTTTCAATAAGTAATTAATTTCTTTCAGTTCATTACCTCGTAGGTATAGTAAAAACTAATGTTGGTAAACTTTAATTAATACTTAAGTAATTATGCAACGAAACATCGCTTATAAAAAGTGAACAGTTTGCACGAAACTGATGACGATACGCATCGTTGGGAATGATTTTGTAGTAGAAATTGAAATTATTTTTTAAAGTAAAGGATGACTCACGCTAGACCGGTCCGGGGCGCTTCGTTTTCTATGGAAAGTACGTCGGACGCCTCGGCCTGGGCACGTTATACTTGAGATAAGATAAGATAAGATAAAAGATAGTTTATTCAAGTAGGCATAATTACAATGCGCTTATGAACGTCAAATAAAACTAGGTAGACCGGCTCCAATCCTACACCTCTGCCCCGAGAAGATTTAAATCCCCCCTCAATTGGAGTTACGAATAATAAGACATCATCATCATCTTCCTCGCGTTGTCCCGGCATTTTCCACGGCTCATGGGAGCCTGGGGTCTGCTTGGCAACTAATCCCAGTAATTGGCGTGGGCACTAGTTTTTACGAAAGCGACGGCCATCTGACCTTCCAACCTAGAGGGTAAACTAGGCCCGTATTGGGATTAGTCCGGTTTCCTCAAGATGTTTTCCTTCACCGAAAAGCGACTGGTAAATATCAAATGATATTTCGTACATAAGTTCCGAAAAACATATTGGTACGAGCCGGGGTTCGAACCCGCGACCTCCGGATTGCAAGTCGCACGCTCTTACCTCTAGGCCACCAGCGCTTTTTTTACGAATAATAAGACATAACAATAAGTTTTCTCTCTTGTTCAATAATCAAGGAATTATTTATTACTTTCATGATGCTACAGCACGCGCAGGACCAAAGAATAAAGTAAGTATGTAGGTATATACGAGGGGCGTTCAATAAAAAGTGAGAATGAGTATGTTATATACAACTTTTATTAAATGTTATTTTATTTTTCGACATAGTCACCTTTTAGCATAATACACTTAGTATATCTTTTTTCTAAACTTAATATTCCATTTCTAAAAAAGGTTTCATCTTGAGTACTTAAAAATTCTTGTACTGCAGCGACTACCGCGTCGTCGTCTTCAAATTTCTTGCCTCTTAGGTATTCCTTCAATCTTGGAAATAGGTAGAAATCACTAGGGGCGAGGTCTGGTGAATACGGAGGATGCTTAAGGATATTGAACCCAGCATCACGTATTGCAGCCATTGCAACGGCGGACTTGTGTGCCGGTGCATTGTCCTGATGGAACAACACAATTTTCGAGAGTTTACCTCGCCGTTTTTCACGGATATCATTGCGCAATGTTGCTATTTGTTTGGCATATAAAGAGCCCGTAATAGTGGCTCCATGCTCGAGATACTCAATCATTACGACCCCTTTACCATCCCAAAAAACAGAGCCCATGACCTTACCGGCATATGGGCCCACCTTGAATTTCTTCGGAGTTGGAGATGATGGCTTTTTCCATGTCATAGACTGCAGTTTCGTTTCAGGGTCGTAATGATGGAGCCTTGTTTCGTCCATTGTTATAAATCGCGCCAAAAAAAGTTCCCGGTCTTGCTGTATCAGGTCCAAAGCTTCTTGACCAGTGAACGCATATATGCTTTCACTGTTCTTGACAAATCTCGACTCTAGTTTGTTTTTGCGTGTCAGTAAGCATTCTGGGTACCCAACGCGCTGATACCTTTTTCATACCCAAGCGTTCATGTAAAATATTATGCACGCTCCCCGTTGAAATCTTTACATTTTCAGCAATAAAACGAACCATGACACGACGATCCGCCAAAACTAAGTGTTCGACTTTTTTCACAATTTCTTCAGTTACTGCTGTAGTAGGGCGTCCGGAGCGGGGGTCATCCATGGTCGATGTTCTTCCACGTCTAAATTCGGCGCACCAATGTGCGACTGTCGAATACGGAGGAGCATTAGACCTTAAAGTGTCCCGTAAATCTAAATTGACTTGGTCCGTAGAAAAATTTTTCAAACACAAGTATTTAATAACGGCGCGCAGTTCAATTTTCTCCATTTTCGCTAACGTACTCAACAGCATCGCAAAGAAATCGCCGCATTTTTTTTTAAACAAAAAACAGTTAGTTTTTTTTCATGGCAATCAGCTAGGTAGATTAGCTTTACCGGCCAGTATTTACTTTCCTAATATTTAAAGAGTTTGCATCTCATTCTCATTATATATTGAACGCCCCTCGTACAAGGTCATTTTTGTACCGTTAGCCATATTATGCGAGGTGATTAGGTAGGCCATTACATACTGGACAACTTTTTCTATGGGACCAACTCCGAAATAACAAAAAATTTTTTGGCCGTTTCATACAATTTTGGTCGAGTTGATGTCGACGTTTTCTATGGGAAGGCGGCCTTCCGAAGGCCAAATTTTTTTTTTTGGGATTTCGGGGTTGGTCCCATAGAAAAAGTTGTTCAGTATGACCTACCTAATCACCTCGCACAATATGGCTAAAAATCCAAAAATGACCCCGTATAGTATGTCATCATCATGAATCACTAGTAGGTACCTACTAGCACCAACAAAAAAAGGATGAGTTTACTTTTTTTTGTTCTTATTTACTGACAAATAGGTACGCAGGACCCTAGAGAGAGATACATAACCTTCCCCCTTCAGACCCCCTCCCCCTCCTTCATTGCGTAGACCGAACCTAGTATCAGAGTTGAGCGAAAAGTTTGATTAGGAGTTAGCCTGATATGTATTAGTAATTTGCCCTGGCGGACTAAGCAAAAAGTTTTAACCCAACTTGACTTTTTTCTGTTAAGCCCTATCGTTGACTGGTAGAGAATGCCATGTCATGAGGCATTAAGTCCGCCATTAGTACATTTTGTAATGTGCAATAAAGTTTAAAATAAATCATAATAAGATGAAAAATGTTGGTAGCGTGACTCAGTATTTTTAGTTTACGTACCAACACTTTAACCTCGACCTCGGTCTGCAGACCTCCTAATTAAGAGCAAATCCGTAATAATCCGGATCTGGCGTTTAGGCATTTAAGAGGATATTGGATCGCTGATTTTTAACGGACTTAAAAAAGAGGATGTTATTAATTTAACCGTTCTATTTTTAGGGTAGACAACTAGGAACCCTTATACATATATAGTTTCGCCATGTCCGTCTCGGGATAGAACTGTCCGCGGCTGTGATCCGTGATCGAGTGTTAGAAAGCTGCAATTAAGCATGGAGACATTAATCATGCATGGTGACAGAACGGTAAAATAAAAACTACCTACAAAAAACAAAGCAGAACCTCCCTCTAACTTTTGATTTGAACCAAAGCACTGCGTATGCTATCAACACCGTTGCAGACTTTTCTTGGTCTATATTCTCTCTAGGTTAACTATAGCTAGCTCCAGTTGGTTTTTAACATTTATTAGAATAAAGAGCTAGCTAGAGTTAACCTAGAGAGAATCTAGACCAAGAAAAGTCTGCAACGGTGTTGATAGCATACGCAGTGCTTTGGTTCAAATCAAAAGTTGCACGGTAAACAATACGTAATACGTTTAGTTTCGTTTTATCGTAATACGTTTTCCAATATCTGATATGCGTGATAATATTTAATGAACAATATTTTTTTGATTACTTACCTACATAGGTACATAAATAGTAATTAATTTTCCTTTGTTACGAGTATTCCTATAATTACCTATAGTTGCGTTTTCAGTTTGGACCAACAATTTAGAAATCGAGAACAAAGAAATGGTCCACTATTCTCTTAAGAGAGCCCCTTACAGGACCGTGAGATTACGATGCGTGGAATTGAACAACTTTCAAATTGCCCTCAACACGCCAGCGAGGTCTTCCTTTCTAAACTGATGGTACAGCGTATGGATGTACACTTAGTAAAGTGTATTTACAACTTATCGTACTACTGCCCGCAATTTCTATAGCGCTTCCCATACAAACGCAAAACCTACGTATAAGTATTTGATAAACGGTTGCCAAAATTTAATTTAAGTATACAGGTAGGTACAAACTTTAAACCGGGCCGGAGCTTCCGGAGCTTCGTTTTCTATGGAAAGCACCACGTGATCAACGATCAGCTGTCATAGAAAATGACATGTGGGACGCCTCGGCCCGGGCACGGCCCGGTCTAGCGTGAGTCACCCTTTAGGCCTCGCAACGCGTCCTCGCATATATGGTTGAAGAATTATGCTGGAAAAATGTCGCATATGCCGTAAAACGTGCCTACTTTGCTCCAAAATTGGCTCCACTTTAATGAAATCTTGAATATTTTTTAAACTGTTCCTCATTTAAATATTCAGACAAATTGAATATGAAGAAGAACATCTCATGTGACATATTTCATCGGTAAATCAACTTTTGCAAAATTTGTTTTATATAAAACGAAGCTTTGAATACGGGGCACAACATACTCATTGTGGGGGGTATTTTTGCTCCTACCTAAGTACCTATAGTTCACTTAGAGGTGCAAAGTCACTCCATTGTGCGCCAAATTAATAGACCCCGCCATGAAAAGAGATTAATTTTATGACTAAAGTAGCAATTCAAAAATTATATACAATTTCGTTTATCTGAGTAAGTATATATACTTGGTCAACCAGATCTTGACAGTAGAAAAAGGCGGCAAATTTGAAAAATGTAGGCGCGAAGGAATATCGTCCCATAGAAAATTTGAATTTCGCGCCTTTTTTTACTGACAAGATTTGGTTGACCAGCTATAAATAATAATATAGAAATATCATGGTTGGATACAATAAACGATAAGTCATTTTTTTTACTTGGAGCATAGTTACTCACCAAGAAGCAAAGTAGGCACGTTTTACGGTACATATATTATATATATAATATATATTATATTATACATTATAAGTAGTGAATAAAACTAAAAAAACTCTAATAGGAAAATTGTTTTGCCAAAATTGTTTACTGATACAAAAATGTTTTTTTTTTTTATTTCAAAGAATATTGTAGGTTTTTCAATTTTAGTAACGATAATAGGGATGTTGACATGAATCGCGAATATATAACATGTTATGTTTTTACCATAGCAGGGAATATTATAACGCGGAAAATCATATTTTGCAAGTGTAAATATGCGTAATAAATTAATTAAAAATAATTAAAAGTAGGGTAAAGGCACCAGTAGTCAGCCTTATAACGACTTTTTTAAGTTTGAACGTTCGGCATTTCTACAGGATTAGTCGGGTAACTAAACAAATGACATGGTTAGATCAATTGTTTATCAGAGTTTTAAAACAAAATATTAAAAAAAATAACAATTCTCTTTATAATATCTCTAATTAAGTTTAAACAAAAAGTGGCACTTTTCTCCAGTAGTCAGCCTCCAAAATCCAGTAAGCAGCCTCTGTGTACCCAGTACTCAGCCTATATAAACTATTCATAATAATTAGATCAAAATCACTAATACTTATATCAAAATCAACGATATTATAATATTTATTATTTCTTTATAATTTTTGTTATCGTTATGTAGTTAGTTGTATGTAGATTTTAATTTTAGTTTATATTTTTTTGCCTGTATATCAAAATCAACGATGTTATACAAATATCTATTTTTTATTAATAATTTTAGTTATTGTTATTGTAGTTTTTAATTTTAGTTTATAATTTGTTTGCATATATGTATTACTTACCTACTTGTTTACTTATTTAAAAAAAAACTTATAGGTAGGTACATACAATTCTTATGACACGAAATTTGTTGGCCATAGGTACTTAATTAACTAACACTATTCTTGCAAACTAAGAATCGCAATATTTATTTTCTAATAATTAATCCGTCAAAAATTAACGAGGTAAATCAGGTAATATATAAATTTAATATAATTATGTTCCTAGTAGGTATTCGGTAAAAAATAATTATTCGAGTCTATGCAGATCTAATTATCATTAATAAACAAAGTCATATACCGACCAGAAAAAAGCAAAATGATAGTTATGTATAGTTAACGTCAAAAATATGTATAAGCTTTTGAACCTTATTTCAATGAGATAGGGTTTAAAAATGTGGGCATATTTTTGGCGGCGACGTATCAAGCAAGGTCAATGGCTGAGTACTGGATCCGCGAAATCCAGTGCTCAGCCGCATTAAAACGTTATTTCAAATGCGGCTGACTACTGGGTTTTACTTTAAATTGACTAGGGCATGCCTAACTAAATTTGAAAATGTAAATTTAACGGTCCTAACGGTCGTATTGGCTCGAAAATAATAAAATAAACGAATAACCCAAAGGTCAGCCGTGGGGGGCTGGGCACTGGATTCTTTGGAAAAAAGTGTTATCCAGTGGCCAGTCCCCTCAATTTATAAGTGAAATATTGACATTTTCATTCAAATATAATGCAATTTAATAGATAAACTAATAAAGAAATAAATCATTAACAATAACAATAACTTTTAACATTAAAACATAGTTTTTCTTGCCTGTTAAGAGAACCCCACGTGCAGAAAAAAATATAGCGGACATATCACTATTGCACTCGTCGACAAACAGCACCTGTATGAACGAGTATATTTCTTCCCCCCGTTCCCTCACCGCACCTGTCGTATGACGTATTAACCAATAAGGAATCAAATCTCCTATTTGAGTACTCGCGATTTGTTTAAACGAATATACCAGATATTTATGACCAATAAACGACTCAAAAGGCTGATCACTGGTACCTGGCTGGCCACTGGTGCCGTTACCCTATTTAAAATAATGCCCAGTATCACGTGACTGCAAACGCCAATCGGAGCGCGTGATGTAATCACAGTGGAATCACCAAAGACAAGTTATAAAACCTGCCTAAGTGTCTTACAGATTATCGTACCGAAACGCGATCTTGGTGCGGTGCGGCGCACGAATCGATAGTGTGTAAGGTGGTGCGTTAAGGACGCAGCTATAAGTTAGAGCGAGAAAGAAGGTCGCTGTCCGATGCGGTAGTGTGTTAAGGCTTTAAAAAAAAATTGTCAGTTGCCATATAAAGAATTTAAAAAAATGACTGACTACAGTTTGTTTAAAACGCCGTTACGTCATCAAGGTCACGTGACAGGAAACTTATACTTGGTCAACCAGATCTTGACAGTAGAAAAAAGCGGCAAATTTGAAAAATGTAGGCGCGAAGGGATATCGTCCCATAGAAAATTTGAATTTCGCGCCTTTTTTTACTGACAAGATTTGGTTGACCAGCTATATTATACATGTTTTTTTTATTCAAAATTAATGAATATATTTTTTTAATACTTTTTTCTGTAATTATTACGTGTCTATCTACAAAATGAAACTAGTTCCAAAAAATTGTCAACATCCCTATTGTAAAACATATCACTTTATTTTGCATAAGGCTCTTAAATGGAGATTAAACTCGGTATATACTTTATTTTCCTTCGTATTTTAGTTAGTTTCGCAATGGTTTATCTACTCTGTAGTTTATAGAGTATTGTATGTAGAGGTCTGTACAGTCAGCAGCAATAGTTGCTAAGCGGGCCAGGTGTTCAAAATAATCTTGACGCGACTTTATTGTTAAGAGAATAAGAGCGTGTCAAGGTAATTATGAACACCTCGCCCGCTTAGCAACTTCTGCTGAGCACTGTACGAGCATGTTTTCGGCTGCTCTGTACTCTGTAGCGGCGGTAGCTCAGCAAGGTCGCAATAGAGTGGACACTCTCCTATATGGTCTACGGGTCAGACTGAAGCGACCTAACATCGCTAAAGGGACCCACTGATTAACAGTCCGCCGGACGGTATCGGCCTGTCAGTTGTTCGGAACTGTCAACTTTTTGCTCTAACTGACAGGCCGATACCGTCCGGCGGACTGTTAATCAGTGGGCCGCTTAAAACACTAATTACGGGCGTACCGGACCTTGGTATAGCGCTAGCGGTTCGCCAAAAAACGCTGCAAATGGTGTTAAAGGTATGAAAATCGCTACGATTGATCTTTCGGCCATTTGAATCAATTTGACCCGAAGCACCAAATAAAACAAAAAAGGAGAGGAGTCATCGTTAGGTGAAAATCCGTTCAATAGTTTTTGAGTTTATCGCCAACATACATACAGACAGACGCGGCGGGGGACTTTGCTTTATAAGGTGTAGTGATAGTGAAGTAGGGGTTTTAGGTAAAACTCGGTAACCTCGTCCCTTGCGCCTAGGCCCTAGGCCCACGCGAAACCACCCAAACGTGTGGGAGTTTCCCACCATTATGCTATACGCTATTGTACAGTCGCCATCAGATATATCGGAGCGGCCAAGGTGTTCACAATATTTGAACACGCACTCTAACGCCCTGACAACAGAAGAGTGTTCAGATATTTGTGAGCGCCTTAGCCGCTCGGATATATCTGATGGGGACTGTACATGGAGGACCTCCTTGGCCGAGCTCGTTCAATGGACGCCAAGATGCAATGACTAGACTAGGTACTTGAAGGTTACGATAAGCTCACAAATAAATATAAAATTATACGATAAATAAAATTATATTTTTAGGGTTCTGTACCGTACCCAAAACCCTTTATTACCCAATAACGAGAACCTATTACTAAGATTCCTCTGTCCGTCTGCCCGTCTGCCTGTCCGTCCATCTGTCTGTCTGTCCACCAGGCTGTATCTCATGAACCGTGATCTAGCTATCACAATTGAAAATTTCACAGATTTATTTCTGTTGCCGCTATAACAACAAATATTAAAAGTACGGAACCCTCGGTGGGCGAGTCCGACTCGTAGTTGACCGGTATATATGTGTTTGTTTTTTATTTCCTGAGTTGCATCCTTATACAATTACCGATTTGGAGCGCAGAGTGTATGTTATTGTATATTTCGAAAAAAAATCACTACCTACGATAAAACTTTATACTTAATACAGGATGGTCCAAAAATACGTTGAGAGATTTTTTTACTGCGGTGTATTGTTGATAATTTTAACAAACGTTTGTTGTGTATTGAAGCTAAAGGAAATTAACTTTGATAATACGTTTTATTTTAGTTAAATGTTTGTAGCTTAATTTTTTAGTGACATTTTGTAAAATATATGTAAGAAAAAGCGGCCAAGTGCGAGTCGGACTCGCCCATGAAGGGTTCCGTATTTAGGCGATTTATGACGTATAAAAAAAACTACTTACTAGATCTCGTTCAAACCAATTTTCGGTGGAAGTTTACATGGTAATGTACATCATATATTTTTTTTAGTTTTATCATTCTCTTATTTTAGAAGTTACAGGGGGGGGACACACATTTTACCACTTTGGAAGTGTCACTCGCGCAAACTATTCAGTTTAGAAAAAAATGATATTAGAAACCTCAATATTATTTTTGAAGACCTATCCATAGATACCCCACACGTATGGGTTTGATGAAAAAAAATTTTTTGAGTTTCAGTTCGAAGTATGGGGAACCCCAAAAATTTATTGTTTTTTTTCTATTTTTGTGTGAAAATCTTAATGCGGTTCACAGAATACATCTACTTACCAAGTTTCAACAGTATAGTTCTTATAGTTTCGGAGAAAAGTGGCTGTGACATACGGACGGACAGACAGACGGACAGACGGACAGACGGACAGACAGACAGACAGACAGACAGACAGACATGACGAATCTATAAGGGTTCCGTTTTTTGCCATTTGGCTACGGAACCCTAACAACGGCCTAGTACAACTCACGTTCCATGGGTTCCGTGCATCACACAAGTTTTAACAATATTTCCTTTTGACGTGAAACCTAAGTAAAACGTCTTTAAAACCCCTTAGGTCTGTTTAAAATACCAATTATTAACATCACCTTATTCCAATGGGATTGGCCAGTCGAAGTATTTAGCAGATGGCGCCATCATAGCTTGCCATGTCAATCCCTAGAATAGTGTTAATTTTTTGTTTTTTTAATGCTCTTGATGCCAGCCCTTTAATCTAAATCTCATAGAAAAAGGGGCAAGCTATGATGGCGCCATCTATGCAACCCTTTGAAAGTTATATTGCCAACCCCATTACTCTCGTTATTTCTGACCCGGTCTCATATCCCAACCCGTATAAAGCCGAGCATCGTTAACCCCCCCTCCGCTACAAGGCACCCCGCGCCGCGACATGGTTCCGCACTCACTAATATTGCTGGATATCTCGAACAACTGTTAGCACTCTTTCGCATTCTGTCGGAAAGTGTTAGCCTGTTAGTGCTATGTCGATGAAGCACTTTAAATGCAGTCGAATTGCATTGAAACGTGATGAAAACGGGTTAACGGAGGAAAACGATTATACATGACCCATCACCCGTTTCCGTTGTTGTCTAGTGTAATTACATACTAATATACCAAGAATTTGGGTTTCATTTCTGTCATAAGTCTAACGATTAGAGTGCGATCTACTTATTTCACTAGAATCACTGGATCATGTACCCCGCCGCATCTGTCTGTTTGTATGTTCGCGATAAACTCAAAAAGTACTGAGCGGATTTTCATGCGGTTTTCACCTATCAATAGAGTGCTTCTTGAAGAAGGTTTATAAGTATAATTTGTTAACCCGTGCGAAGCCGGGGCGGGTCGCTAGTGTACTTATAAATGTTTAAAGAAAATAAATGAATCACCCAAGGGTGCTATATTTATTTGTGAAAACTACGTAGGTACAAAGAAGATCAGATAAATCAGTCTAATCTCCAAGATTAAAATAAATAAAACTCATTAGTAGAATAAGTAGAGTCTGTTGGGAAAGAGAAGAGTCGTGGAATGTATGGGGCTCAATACATTCCACGACTCTTCTCTTTCCGCACAGACTCTAAGTATTTTTTACTACGTTTTATCACAGATCATATAAGTTTTATGGAAAGGCGGTTTCGGGGCGCTTGTCCACTTTTTAATGAAATACATATTTTTCCCCAGCGTTTGTACTCCATCACCAAATCTGTGGGTTTTTCTTAATCGGAGGCTTCTCTCGAGGCAATTTTCTTACCTGCCTGATCTTCGTGTGCAACCTTTTAAGCACTTCGTAGTAGTAGATAAAGTCAACGTGCATTTTAGCCACCTTATGGTGCAATGTAATCGCGGGCGCACTAGTTTCAAAAATAACCCACTGCTCGTTTTTCTGCCTTATATTCATAATCTCCAAAATCCTAGTCGATTTCTTGTACATCATCATCAGTTTTTTAGCGATCACCCCGATGCGGTAGGCGTTTGAATTCTTATCCACGTACTGGGTTCTTTCGAATAGTTTCAAATAATGTCTAGCCATGTAAACGAGTTGTAACATGGAGTCTGCGATTTTAGTTCGGAACTGCAGTTTGGTAGCTTTGATATATTCTTCATTAGATTTTTTGTATATCTCCACGCGTCTGTTCTTAAACGGTTCTCCTTCTAGAAGTACTGGATCCTCTAAGTTACCTCTGATTTCACGCCGGAACAACTCTTCGTTGCTTCTGAATTGTTCCATGTTTAAATAGTATTTCATATTTTTGATTAAGCGGTTGATGAAATTTAAATTGCCTTTTTCGGAAAAAGAAACCACGTCTTGGATTCGTGGATACTTTTTTTTCGATTCCGCCACACCTGATAAATGTAATGAATGAATGAATAAACCTGAAAAATGTACACCGTCATTATAAAAAAAAAACCCCGGCAGGCTCTTTTAACACTTTGATAATAAATAATGACCAGCCACACAGCGAACGAATGCTGCTCTTGCCCGAACCTAGGCCACACGCAGAGGTAGCACCCGCCACCATGTAAGGACTACTAATTAGATTAGAGTTTATGGAATCTAAAATGAACGAGGCTTTTGGGTGAAAGCAATGGACTAAATATAAAACTGTACTGGGCTATGTAATAAAAAAACCAGCCAAGTGCGAGTCGGATTCGCGTTCCGAGGGTTCCGTACAAAGTCCTACTCACGCTTGACTGCACATTACTATTTTTTTTTTGTAAAATATACCTCAAATTATACCTAATATCTTCATATCTAACCCTAATAAAGCAATTTTGAAAATATTTATTTTTATTTTACTTTTTTTGCTGCTTCGGGTCAAATTGATTCAAATGGCCTAAAGATGAAGCGTACCGATATTCATACCTTTAACACGATTTGCAGCGTTTTTTGGCGAACCGCTAGCGCTATATTAAGTATCATGTACGTTACAAGCATAAGGGAGCACCTTTGCAGCTACATGGCGAAACTGTAAGGGTTCCTAAAAAACTGACACTGCCTAATAATACGGTACCTACCTATGCAATTTTATCATATTCAATAATAATGTACTTACATATTAAAATTAAAATTATCTTGAGTTTCATAGTTGCGATCATCGCACGTGGAGTTTTAAAACAACATAGCTCGTAAATAGGTTTGTAATATTTTGCAATTTAACTACTTAGCTGATTATCTTAAACAATAATTTTAAGGTAAAGTACCTTCTTATTTCTTTATTGAATGTACCTACTTTCTTGGTGTAGGTATGTCTACCATAAAAAGGGTTCCATGGATGTCCAAGATGGGTCAATATCAGGGTGCGTAGCCAAGGTGACCATCGCTTGGGCTACGACCACGAAACACGAAACGTTTTGTGTCTCTCTGTCACTCTTTCCATATTACTGGCTGCACTAACACACGCAGACAGTGTGGCAGGGTGTAATGTGGGTGACAGTTGTGGTTCATTTACTACGGAGCGTAAACGATTGACATGTTGGCTACACACCCAATGAGTCGATAAACACCTATCGATATCTTGTTCATGTTTTATGACCTTATTGTTTAGAGTTTAGTCATTAAAACGTTTTGTTTTAAGTACCGTAAAATGGGGTGAGTAGGGTTCGCGGGGAGAGTTGGGTTATGAATGGGGAGAGAAGGGATGAACGGGGGTGAGATGGAATTTTAAGGCTACTGCTACAAAAATAATGTATTCCAATTTAAAATGGAGCTATACGCACACATAATAAAAAAAAACGATCCAATAATCTTCCAAAATCACCTTTGTATGAAATTCCATCTCACCCCAATTACGAGGGACTACGGGGTGAGGTGGGATTTCCTGTTTATCAGATTCAGATTCAGATTCAGATGTTTTATTGATAAAAGGCAATAATTTTACAAAGTTTTTATCGTCAAAGTTATGAAATGGAACTACCCAAAATAAAATAAAAACTAAAATACAAACGTCTGGAACACTTATTATACAGACTGGATTTTCTTTTTGGGTCAGTGAGGGCAGCTACCAGATCCCGTGCTGCTACGAGAAAACGGTCTTAGAAGACCTTCCCTCGATTTCAAATTAATGAAGATTGGCTTTTACAGATTTTGGAAAAAACATACAGGATGCGAGAAAATGGTCATTTTCGACAAACTATTTTTTGATGCCAATCGATCCCATTCCTATTGAGGATCATAAGCTTGTATCGAAGCGAAAAAAAAATTCCGGCTAGAAAAGCCACAAATTGAGGAAATCTTTTCCCATACAATTTGTATAAAAATGAAAACTTTTATTTTTCACATGCTATTTTTGCACCTTACCTTACGTATTAAAATTGCCCGGGTTATTCGGGTCCATCCTGTATGTACTATAGTACTTATACTAAAAAACTATTCACAGATTTTTGTGCATTCTTTAAGATTTCCTTAAATGTAAAATAGACAGATATACGTCGTATTATTATTACATATAATATATATTCAATGCCAATATATGTATGTATTAATAATATGACGTAAACATTGCCAATTAACTTACAGTGCCCCCAATAAAAGATTTGTTGACAATATATGTAATACTTTCTAATTCCCGTGCCACTTAATCAGCTGTTTTAGGTAAATTTGCTATGGGAATTAGGGCACGGAAATTAGAATTCGTAATAAAAAAATTCGCCAAAAATTTAAATCGTGTTTGACCAAACTGATATGTTATCGCTTACATAAAGATACATAAAGGGCTCCTAAATATGACAATTGTCATTGAAAAGCTATGTGAAAAATAAAATTTATAAGGGGCATCGAAATTAGAAAAAAATTGTTGCCCACCCGGATTCCGAAATACTTACGCGATTTCCTCGAACACGCCGCGGCTTGACTTACATCCGCTTGCTTTGAGAGACAGCCGAATACTGCCAGTACAGGTGAGGCGGGACACGAGGCGGTTCAAATACAAACGTCGGCTGTCAGAGCCCTTTGAGTTTTGCCGACGAAATTTTACTCGCGCGCTCGGACAAAATTTAAACATCGATCACAAGTTATTTACCACAATTAAGTTAATAGTATATGTGCTCAGTGATAGTAAATATCATCTAGTTTAAGTATTTGACACTAAATTAGTGATACTAATGTAGAATTTTTCGAAGGATTTTTCATTATGCTTAAAAGTAGATTCCGGACAGGGCACGGGAGTAGTAATCTGAGCCTTTAGGTATTTTTATGTGTAGTCTAAAAACCAACTAATCAGTGAATTCATATGGAACTCGGTGTGAAAGTGTGACTTCTTTATGTAAAAAAAAAATGGTAAGTATTATCTGATGCTAACCCGCGATTTTCATCACGGACAGAAAAAAAATCGTGTTCAGAAATTGACCCAGATACGCGATTAAGTCCCGGTGTACAATTTAATAATGTGTAAAAATCGTGAAAGTTTAAATCAGTGTAATCATAAGTTCCGTCACATAGGTTTTATTACTGATAAAATGTAAAACAAAGCTTTTAATTTTAAAAAACTAACCAAGATTCGCTTGTTTGCTTGCTTGGAGCTTGTTTTATGCTAATCAAAACTTTAGGATCTGAAAGGCGGTTTTAGGATCTGAAAGGAAGGGAATGGCATTTTAATTCGTAGCAACGAGGATTTCGCCTTATCGAGGTTCCATTGTATAATATTTCCCTTCATTTTTCCAGGATCCCCTCGTCAGATCCCGATTTGATGACCCTAGAGCCAACTGTGAAGTATAGATGGTCAAGCAAATCTTGTCAGTAGAAAAAGGCGCGAATATCAATTTTTCTATGGGACGATACGATATCCCTTCGCGCCTACATTTTTCAAATTTGTCGCCTTTTTCTACTGACAAGATCTGCTTGACCAACTATACTTTAGATATATATACAAATAAAAAATACTTATCCCGTTTAATCGAAGATTCTATTTGAAGTTTAGAAGACAATTATTTATTTTTTTAATTGTAAAATCATTTATTTACAATTATTTATTTCTTTTAGTAATACACTGTATATATCTTGAAGACAATTGAAATTCAATTTGCATTATCGAACAGTGGTAATTTCAACTTTCGGACCCGAAGTGTGAATAGGATTTCCACTCATCGTCTCAAGCCTCTCGTGTAAATGCATTTGTACGAAGAACAGGTGCATGAAGTCTTCGTGCGCCATAACAATCTTGTGGTGCAAATTTAGAATTGAAGTGCTCTCCTCATTCCATTTCCCGTCTTTTTGCTTCTCGCCCATGACCGTATAATATCTCATAGCCTTATATAACATAGTATCCAATTTCTCTATGATCAAACCTACACGGTAACCTGCGGATTCCTTGTTGAGGTATCCGTGGACCTCGAAGCTTTTTACCTTCGATCTAGCCATGTAAATGAGTTGCAACATGACATCCGCCATTTTCGTTCTGAATTGTATTTGGTACGCTATGGGAAATGTATTTTTGTTAATAAATTTTTGCACGCGTCTAGTATCCTTTGTTATAATTTTTTCGTCTTGTAGAAGTAAATCACCTCCAAGACCGTTCATAAGTTGATTGCGAAACGCCGTATCGTCTTGTTTTAGTCTGTGGACGTCCAATTTTTCGATGTCTATGGTTAGTTCGCTATCTGCAGCTCCCTGTGTTGTCTGCTGGGGCGTTTTGAAAGAGACTACATCTTGAATGGTTGGGTAGGACTCTCTGTCTCGAAACGACGTTCCCGGTGAACAAACGAGGCCTGAAATTTCAATATTAAGATAAGATTGGGACCGATTCCGCCGTGGCGGGGTGGCCTAGGGGTTCAAGGCGTTAGCCCGGATTGGTAAAGACGCCGGTTCGAATCCGGCCTTTACCATACCGGCTTCGTCACTTTCTCTTGAATACGAGTATATGATATCTATTTCAGTTTATACTTAATTCCTTTAGATATTCAAATTTTGCCATTAAATGAATTTAAATCGGTCATCAAAAAAAGGTTGTGTAAAAAGGAATACTTTTATTATAAAACATCCGACTAAGTATTTAGAAGAGTTAATAAGTAGGTACATACTTATGTGTAGGTATATGTAGTATAACATAGATAATGTTATTTAATTTTTAATTAAATGTTAGAGTTTGACGTCATAAAGCGATTGAAAATCCTATCATGATAATAAATGATATGAATATAATATGAATATGAGGTGATTAATTTGGCAAAATAAATATAAACGGTATTCTAAAATCAGGCTTACTTATCAAGAATATTTTGTTGAATACTGACAGCGTCGTCATACTGTAAACACAATCGCTATGCGAATTGCTAAACTTATCAGACCTGCTTATATCTTTGGCTATTAAATTACCTATAATAATTGCTTTGAGTAACTAATTGCATGTTTTTGAAGAGAATGGTAAATATTTTATACCTCATAACATAACACAAGCGTAAAGCACGTCGTACCTACACATAATAGTAAGCAGTCAGTCAGAGGGATCAGGGTGCTTTGCGTTGGCAAATCGCCAATCGTTTACACTGCGTAGCGTAGTCACTCTTCCATTAGGCTAAGGTCTCCTATAAACGCCATCGGCTGCTTACAGCGTCTGCGTCATAAATGTCATAATACTTACTATAGAGATGTATTAATGTACAGACAGGGCATTCTGCCTATACTTCGCCTACTACCTTTGGAGTCCAATTGTAGCCATTCTAAGCTAAAATAAGACCTTAAGTTACCTTAGATAGACCTTTAAGTATATTGTCGAATTATTTTGTAGGTATGTTTAATATTTTCATTGTATTTCTAAGCAAAATAAATTTTATCTCAGTATATAGGTACCTAATACTTCTTAGGTCCTATGTATTGGATTTACGCACATTAGGCACTAATCATAAACAAGCAACAACGGTTGCACTCCGGGAGTGCCGATAGAAGTGAAAACTCACCTCAATATGTTACCGACGCCCGGTAACACGATACATACGTTTAGCGGAGGTATTATATTTATTTATTATATATTACCTATTAACATTCTCAAATAAGATCACACTTTTTCATTGACATGTTTATTTACATACTGCCATGACAACGTCAAATTATTTGAACATAGGTAAAGAGTCTTGAAAAGGAGTCCGCAACATAAATGTCAAATAACATTAAGTTTTTCTTTATTGATTTAAATGCCATCTAAATTATGAGTGGCCATCTAAACCTTACGCCCCTTACGGTCACGTGATCGCCTTACGCCCCTTACGGTCATGTGATCGCCTTACGCTGTCTCGAGTTTATAATTTTTTCCCCACCTCAAAAAGTGCCCAGCGCTGCTAAAGAAGTTTTCACTTCAAAAAAATCAAAAATCCGTGTTTTCCCAGAGATAAGACCTAGCTAGAATAGCTAGATCGACGTTTCGCCCCCGAAAACCCTCATATAGCAAATTTCATCGAAATCGTTAGAGCCGTTTCCGAGATCATCAAATATTCTATATATATAAACGTAAAAGACCTGACTGACTGACTGACTGACAGCCCAGCCCAGCAGCACAGCCCAGCCCAAACCGCTGGGACTAGAAAGTCCAAAGGGTATAGCCGGGTAAGCATGGCCAAACTGCCCTTATCGAAAAAAAACAATTTCCTTTTACTGGATTATTAACCTATATATATGTAGTGCTTTCACCAAATATTAAGCCTCAAATGCTTCAGATTTAAAAAAAATGCAAAAAAAGAAAAATCATTTTTATTTTATTACAGCCAAATTACTAATACGATTTCTTTGTAATTTGGGTATGTTGTAAATACAATTAAGGTCGCTTTCTGAAAAAATTAATATTGAATTATCTCTTAAAATAATAGTAAAAAATTTACATGAAAATTTTCAGAAAAATAAAAAAAATACATGCGAGATAGCGACAGTTATCAAATTTACATAATTCATGTAGAATGTAATATTATTTAACATATATTTTTTTTTTAAATTAAAATCGGGATTAACAGTGTTAAAAACTCGAATTTGTAACATCCCATAATACCTTCTCTTCATACAAAATAACTTGTACGTTATACTAGAAAGGTATATTCCCAACGCAATTTGAATTTAGAACGCGACTTATTTTGCTGAGCGCGGACCTTAAACTCCGTGGCTGTATGCGGCTAGGGCGAGCGCGGTAACAGGAAAATAGGCACGAATTTTATACAGAGCGTTAACGATTGAAAAATGTCTGTTCCTTTGATGAATAAAATACGTCACATTCTAAATTCAAATTCGTAAAGACTGCGTTCACAATATACTTCATTCGTTTATGACTACTTAGCTTTGCTTGTATGAAGAGAGAGTATTATGGGATGTTACAAATTCGAGTTTTTCACACTGTTAATCCCGATTTTAATTTTTGAAAAAAATATATGTTAAACATTATTAAATTCTACATAAAATATGTAAATTTGATAACTGTCGCTATCTCACACGTATTTTTTTTATTTTTCTGAAAATTTTCATCTGAATTTTTTACTATTATTTTAAGAGATAATTCTTTATAATTTTTTTCAGAAAGCAACCTTAATTATATATACAACATACACAAATTACAAAGAAATTGGATTAATACTTTGGCTGTAATAAAATAAAAATGATTTTTCTTTTTTTGCATTTTTCTTTTAAATCTGAAGCATTTGAGGCTTAATATTTGGTGAAAGCACTACTTATATATAGGTTAATAATCCAGTAAAAGGAAATTGTTTTTTTCGCTAAAGGCAGTTTGGCCATGCTTACCCGGCTATACCCTTTGGCAAGTAGGTTCCTTATAAGGTCTAGGGGTCCACTAAGACAGGATTTTTCAAAATTCATCCCCTAAAGGGGTGAAATGGGGGTCCAAAGTTTGTATGATTTTTAATAATTAGGGGTTAAATTTTTAATAATTGAACATTATTAAAAATTTAACCCCTAAGGGGCTTAAAAAGGGGATGAAAGTTTGTCTTGGGGTCCAAATTTTATTGTAAGCTAGGAACTTGAAACTTCGTAAAAAGGTATTATAATAAAAGAGAAGAAAATTCATTTCAGCGTTTTTGAAACTTCATCCCCCAAGGTGGTGAAAAAGGGGTTGAATGTTTGTATGCACATCAAATATTTTTTTGAGTGCGGGACTTGAAACTTTGTATATGGGCATATTATTAAAATACAAGAAAAGTAATTTCAGCGTTTTTAAAAATTCATCCCCTAACAGGGTTAAAACGGGGTTGAAAGATGGAATTTATTACGAATTCTTTGAAACTTCTTATAAACGCGTAACATAAAATAAAAAATAACATTAATTGAACATTATTAAAAATTCAACCCCTAAGGGGCTTAAAAAGGGGATGAAAGTTTGTCTTGGGGTCCAAATTTTATTGTAAGCTAGGAACTTGAAACTTCGTAAAAAGGTATTATAATAAAAGAGAAGAAAATTGATTTCAGCGTTTTTGAAACTTCATCCCCCAAGGTGGTGAAAAAGGGGTTGAATGTTTGTATGCACATCAAATATTTTTTTGAGTGCGGGACTTGAATCTTTGTATAAGGGCATATTATAAGAATAAAAGAAAAGTGATTTCAGCGTTTTTAAAAATTCATCCCTTAGAAGGGTTAAATAGGGGTAGAAAGTTTATATGGAGAAAGTAATGGAGAATGTAAGAATAAAAGAAAAGTGATTTCAGCGTTTTTAAAAATTCATCCCTTAGAAGGGTTAAATAGGGGTAGAAAGTTTGTATGGAGATCAAACCTTTTTTTGAGTGCGGGACTTGAATCTTTGTATAAAGGCATATTATAACCCTTAATGACATAAGTGACAATGATATTCGCAAAGCAATTAATCTCTTACGGCCCAAACAAACACAGGGACCAGATGGGATCCCTCAGTATGTCGTTAGAGACTGCTGTGAAGCATTTGTGCAACCCCTCAAGTGTATATTTAACTTGGCTTTAAAAAACAGAACCTACCCAACAGCCTGGAAGACGACCAAAGTATTGCCAATTCATAAATCAGGATCGAAATCGGAGGTCCATAACTACAGACCAATTACTGTACTCTGCATCTTCGACGACCAATTTTGTATAAGAGTATATTATAAGAAAACAAGAAAAGTAATTTCAGCGTTTTTAAAAATTCATCCCTTAAAAGGGTTAAATAGGGGTTGAAAGTTTGTATGGAGATCAAACATTTTTTTGAGTGCGGGACTTGAATCTTTGTATAAAGGCATATTATTAGAATATAAGAAAAGTTATTTCAGCGTTCTTGAAAATTCATCCCTCAAAGTAGTGAAAAAGGGGTTGAAAATTTGTATAGAGGTCAAACATTTATTTGAGTGCGGCACGATTCAAATCGTTGTATAAAGGCATATTATTAGAATACATGAAAAGTAATTTCAGCTTTTTTAAAAATTCATGCCCTAAAAGTTTTAAGAAGGGGTTGAAAGTTGGTAGAGAGATCAAATTTTATTTAAAGCTAGGAACTTCAAACTTCGTAAATAGGTAGTAGGTTTTACTAAATAGTGGACTTGAAAATATGCTGGAGGTTGAGAGGGATTATATCGAGAACAATTTTATTCAGTTAGGGGCTTGAAACTTCGTAGCCAGGTTGTGTATAATAATTAACAAATGATTAACCAGTCCCTACTGCTATCTTTTGCTGCATAATGTTCTAAGCTAATGTAGAATATGTAACCACCAATATACAAATCCACGCGTACGAAGTCGCGGGCAACAGCTAGTAATTATATACATATAAATAAATAAATATACAAGAATTACTCGTTTAAAGGTATAAGATATAATTAGGTCAATCGTCAAATACAAAGCATAGATTATTTTTACGGACGGAGCTCTTAATGCAAAGAGAAGTATTATAGGTCTTAAGTAATTTGGTCTTAATCAAAGTCTTAATCTAATACCTTTAAACGAGCAATTCTTGTTTATTTATTTATTTATATATATATATATATAGGTATATATTTCGGGGATCTCGGAAACGGCTCTAACGATTTCGATGAAATTTACTATATGGGGGTTTTCGGGGGCGAGAAATCGATCTAGCTAGGTCTTATCTCTGGGAAAACGCGCATTTTCGAGTTTTTATATGTTTTCCGAGCGAAGCTCGGTCACCCAGATATTCATCTTAATGCATCAACTCATGTCATGACTCGAGCTTGGCCTTTTTTTTGTAAATGGCGCGAATGCATCCGCTATAGTTCGTTTTTTTAGCATTAGAAAGAACTTGAAAGAAGGTAAACGATTTTGACATGTCTTTTAATTGAAAAACACTTTTTAAAAATGAATAACTATTACTTATGAAAGCAGAAGACTATAAAAGATCGTATTAGATTCATAATTGTTACATATTTACCGTAACTTATTTTTAAAATTTGGTTTTCAATTAAAAGACACATCAAGATTGTTTACCTTATTTCTAATGCTAAAAAAAAAACGAAGTATAGTTTGAGCAGCATTTGAATGTGCCTTAAGAACTGTCAAATATATACTGGGGTCTGTTCAGGTATCACAATATATAAACGCAACATAATCAATTCTGCATCTACTCTAGCTGCAATAATACCAATTAATTAATTATTTATTGCTTTGTCATTGCTAAATAATTATAATTACTCTTACAAATGTTGTTACACCAATAATAACTTTTAATCTGATCAAATGCTCTCATACTCTGTCATACTCTATACTCTAACGTGTAATAAACACGTAACGGAACGGTCGCGTAATGACGTTTATTGATAATTACTTGGTTCTTATCTAGTAGGCAGGCAGGCAAATAGAATATAGATTATGGTTGTAATGGTAAAACAAATAGCTATTACAGTGTACTAAATAATGTTACGCGGTTGTCACATCCTCACAGAAGGCGTAAAGGTGCATTCTGGTCTCAGCCAAGCCAGCAATATTGCCAGGACTAGTGCCGCTACGTTTGTTACGACCGCTGATATGAACAACAAGTTCAAATTACCAGCACGTTATGGCGCCGGCGAAAAAAGCGTATGGTAAGTGCAAAATAATTAAAAAGTTACATAATGTCCGCTATGCTTTTAGAAACTTTAATTCCTTTTGAATTGCTGTTTAAATAAAAATATTTGTAGGTAGTCCTTTATATGTAGATTTTATCTAAATGTTTAACCCTTTATAGGGCAAGGGTCTCAAAAAAGACCACCCTATAACATCGTCTTTTTGTATTTTTTTCTTGTACAAAATGTTTTGTGCTTTAGATTGGCGATGAGGCTTGAATTGAGGATTTTTTTGAGCCTTGCCCGCTAAAGGGTTAAATTATCATTATGTTATCATAATGGTTTATGAAAATTATGTTGTCATTATTTAAAGAATATTGATGAATACTTAACTCATGATTACTTTATATTATTGTGTATTGGAATTGATTTATTTACACAATACATTGTAAGTAGGTGTGTCCCTACACAGTAAAATTGTTAGCATATTATATTAGTAAGCATAGCAATTACAAATGCACACATAACTCATTCAATGTAAATTAATCAGTCTTGCAACATATTAACCCTTTGAACGCTTTATGTCATATATCACTCAAAAGCTGATATCCCGGGCGCAAGCAAGCTAATGAAGTACTGCTACTTGACAATAGATCTAGCGCCAACCAGAAAGTCTAATGCTGAACAACATAAGACTTTCCGGTTGGTGCTACATCTATTGTCAAGTAGCAGTACTGATAATTCCGCTACTCGATGCTAGATGTCGACTATGAAAATAATAGTCCTTTTGGTACTAAAACTGATGTATGGAGTGAGCACTCTTGTCAGTATATTTCTCTGTGATGCTGTGAAATACTTAACCAATAACCAATTTATATGAAATTTTGTATGGAGGCAGTTTGGATCCCAGGAAAGGACATAGGATGGTTTTTATTACATAAATGATCACAAAAAGGGAGGTTGAGTTTACTGTGGAACTGGGATATTAAAAGTATGAATTCTATGCAGTCAAAGTTGCGGGCAGATGCTAAACAAATATGTGTCATGACATGAGCATATTAAGTCTTATCTTATCAGCTATTAATGTTACAACACATGAAAGCTCTTAGACTGTAATGCTGTTTAAACAAACCAATTAAAATTATAATGAATTCATTGAGAATAGTTGCCTAGTAGCAACAAAATACATAAGGTATTAATTAATTTGATTAATATGTCGGATTTGGCATTATCCAGTATCTATTTTTGTGTTTATCACAAACATTTCATATATAAGGGTTATGAGTGTTATTTCTAAGTATCTAAGTATATTTGGGGCTAGTTAGATGGGTGTAATGTCCCCATAAAATCAAAACAAATATTGTTTTTCATTGCAGGGTTGAGTACATTGAGCTAGTAGCCAAGTACAAGCCCGCTGTGAACCTCGGACAGGGCTTTCCGGACTATCACGCCCCCAAACATGTCACGAAGGCGTTGGCTGAGATCACGACGGGTGACAACCCACTCCTCAACCAATATACTAGGGGATTTGTGAGTGGCTTATTACACTATTCTTAACACCAACTTAAATTTAAAGTTTATTGACTCAACTATCCCATTCATTGTATATCATGTGCTTGAATTGTTATTATCATTGATTCAAAAAATAAAAATGCTTCTACGAAAGTTAAATAAATGAGATCAAAGCCACAAAGACCTATGTATGTGATTTTTTCACTATCTATATACATGACGTCACCTATCTTAAATGAACCGGGTAAGGTCACGAAGGGTTAGGAAGATTTATTTTCCTTTAACGATAAATGTTGCGGCATGGGGTCATCGATTAATTATGACACATGAATTTCTAGGTTTTATGACCCCTGGGCAAAGGCCTCCCTCCTCCCTTTCCACGTATCCCGGTCTTGACCAATCTCACACCAGTTCCTGTCAAAGGCGCCGAGGTCATCCCGCCAACGCCGTCGAGGTTTGCCGCGACCTCGAGTTCGATTTTTCGAACTCCCTAATTATTAAAAGATTATATTTAGAAACATACTATTTTATTTTGTTTAATTTTCAGGGCCATCCCCGTCTGGTGCAAGCGATTTCCAAACTGTACTCGCCTCTAATAGGCAGGGAGATCGACCCCCAAAACGAGGTGCTGGTCAGCAGCGGAGCGTACGAGGCACTCTATTCTGCTATTTTAGGTGAGCCTACACAATACCGACCGAGCAACCGGTCTGGCCTAGTGGGTAGTGACCCTGACTGCTAAGCCGATGGTCCTGGGTTCGAATCCCAGTAAGGGCATTTATTTGTGTGATGAACACTAATATTTGTTCCGGAGTCATGGATGTTTTCTATGTATATAAGTATGTATTTATCTATATAAGTATGTATATCGTCGCCTAGCACCCATAGTACAAGCTTTGCTTAGTTTGGCGCTAGGTTGATCTGTGTAAGATGTCCCCCAATATTTATTTATTTATTTATTTAATAGTTAATAAGCTAATTTCGCTGAATCGGAAACTCTCAAAAATTGCGAAATTCCGTAAAATTTCGGAGATTTTAACTCCCCATTCCATACATTTTTCTCTGTACCTAGTTTATTTCTCTTTTAGCATGTGCACAGTTATAGCTCGCCTATGCGCGATTAGACAACTGTACCATTTGTACATTGAAGCGCTTTAGTTTTGAAATGTCTATAACTTATCTGGAGTTTTAATATAATTGGATCATACTTACCTATATTATTTTTAGGGCATGTGGACGAAGGCGACGAGGTGATAGTCATCGAACCCTTCTTCGACTGTTACGATTTCATGATCAAAATGGCCGGCGGCATCCCTAAATTCATACCCTTGAAACCTGTAAGTAAATAATAACAAAATAATAATAATTCAGCCTGTATACGTCCCACTGCAGCAGCTCGGCACAGGCATCCTGTATGCGCGAGTGGGCTCCGACTATAGTCCCCACCTGAAAGTACCAGCGAACCAGTGCCGTTGTAAACCTTATCGGAATGTACGAAGGTTGATATTACACTGAACCGAGCGCGTTATTTAACCGATTCGGTGTGGATGGCACGACAGGCGTGTCATCAATGTTTTTAACGTGTGGCGTATGACACGATAGGCGTGCCATCATATTCTATGGCGTAAGGCTCGCCTGTCGTGTCATGAAATAATTGCTCGCCGCCACAGCCAAAAGTTTTCTAAAATGGAACACGCAACGCATAGATTAGGAATCCTCTAGACGGAGTTTAGAGCAATTATTTCATGAAGCCGATGCTGCCAAAAATACGGGGGTGCGGGGGACGAGGAGAGCGAATCACGGCACGGGATTCTGACACTTTGGCAGGCCTATGGAACTCTCCGCGCGAGCTCGGTTTTATACCTACGAATCCGTTCCCGTTCACGGTAGAAAAGCAAGCCAGTTGGTTGCGACGCGCGCTCACGCACGCACGTCGCGTCGCCGCGCGCTCGAATATGCTAAAATGTATGCGAAAGAAATGTCATGAACAAATAACACTACTTGTAGTGTGGATGAATACCGTTTTTGCTCTTCCGATAGATAGGAAAAGTAGGTAAACATTCTCAATACAAGTACTTTTGGTTTTATTTTTACGATAGTTTCAATTGTGGTTGCAAGCTACAAGGTACTTAGGCGGTATTGAATTATTGATTCATTGCGCGGTTTATAAAACGGCGTAAACACTGCGTTTACTGCAGGGAGATATGACCTTTTAAAATGTCTCGCAGCCACTCGTCGGAATGAAACGCATAAACGGAATATTGTAATTACTTATTGCAACTTATCTTGCTCATGGTTATTTTACGCTATGCTTTTATATGACCAGTTCTAATGTTAGTTTGACAATTAAAACTTATATTTGTACCTACCTAAGTAGGTAGGTATCTTATATTATTTGTAAAATCATTTCTAAGCGTCGGCAACCCTAGCGTTGCGGCGGCGCGTTGAAGGTCATTCCAATGTATTTTAGTGTAGGTATTAAAACGGTAGGTATTTGCGTTTTCTTTGAGAGATAAGTATCTGTTCGTAAGAACTATTATATAATCTGTGACTTTGGTTCGAAGATGGAGTAAAACTACCGTATATAGTGGCAGAGGGGGTAGCGTTACTATGCTCAGTCTAGAGGATGTCTTGTCTGTGACGCAACGAAACGAACTCGGTGAAAGGGTTAAAAACGTGTTAAATGATTCCAGAAAAAATCCGGCGCCGCGACATCCGCTGACTGGGTGCTCGACGAGGCCGAGCTGGCCGGCCTCTTCGGCCCCAAGACCAAGATGCTGATCCTCAACACGCCGCACAACCCGCTCGGCAAGGTGTTCTCGCGCGCCGAGCTGCAGCTCATCGCCGACCTCTGCAAGAAGCACGACGTGCTGTGTCTGTCCGACGAGGTGTACGAGTGGATCGTGTATAAACCACATGAGCATATTAGGATCGGTGAGTGACACTCCCATCGTGAACCTTGTACACTGACAATCCAACCTCTAGACTGAGCTTAGGCCAATTCTTTCATGAAACCGATGCTGCCAAAAATACGGCGGTGCGGGGGGACGAGGTGAGCGAATCCCGTGCCGTGATTGGTCCGTTCCAAGACACGGACCAATCACGGCACGGGATTGACTCGAAGATGGAGTAACGCTACCGTATGTGTGGCAGAGGGGGTAGCGCGACTATGCTATGTCTAGAGGTTGGATTGTCTGTGACCTTGTAGGAATGCACGAAGGTTGATATTGGGAGCGTTTGGATTACTTACTTGCTGCTGTGGCGCAACGACCCGAAGTGGATCTTGGCCTCCGACACCAAAGACCGCCATGCTACTCTGTCCAAACCCGTTTCTGTCCAGTCGACGGCGCCGAGTAAGGTCTACCGTTTGGATTAGCTACCCAAAAATGTTGTTTCACCATATATTTTGTTCCATTCGCGGTTTTCCCCATTCTACTTTTTAACCAGTCGTTTTTTTTTACTTTTTACAGTAGTTAATTTGATTACAGGTGTGTATGCCCAGTCACTTTTTCCCCAAGGTGTAATGTTTTCACGATAGTCACACTAAGTCGATAGGTAGGTAGATTTGGGTTCGTTAGGTAGCTTCAGATGCCCGAAGGGCAAACCGCCTAGCCTAGAAGTAGGAGCCCCGCAACGCGGGGCTCCGTCGGCTCAGGGTAAGAAGGAAATGGTGTTGGCAATATTACTCTTTGGGGAAAAAAGCGACTGGGACATACGCGTGTAATAAAAATAACTACTTTAAAAATAAATGAATGGTTAAAAAACAGAATGGGAAAATCGCGAATGGAACAAAATATATTGGGATACAAAAATTTTGGGTAGCGAATCTACAGATAATAGCTTGATAATAGACATTAAACCAGTTATTCCCAAATTATTGAGTGCCTTTTTATATATTTAAAAGAAAAATGGTCAGAGGCTACGTTATATAAATGTTTGACTACGGGCCCTCCATTCCGAGGTTGATAACCTTTTTGGGCTTAATATTACTGGGCAATATGCTAGCGGTCTGCGGCCGAGCAATGCATAGGTTTTACAAAATGACTTCTTTGACAAATACTTTATTATATATGTTGGTTTATCAACAGCAACCCTGCCCGATATGTGGGAGCGCACGATCACCGTGGGCTCGGCCGGCAAGACGTTCTCGGTGACGGGCTGGAAGATCGGCTGGGCGTACGGCCCGGCGCCGCTCATGCGCAACCTGCAGGTCGTGCACCAGAACTGCGTGTACACGTGCTGCACGCCCGTGCAGGTACACTCACGGTTTACCTCTCAAATCCCAGCCATTATACCAAAAGACGGGCTTTACGGGCACAAAAAATGGGGCTAGTTCAGCGCTACTGTTATCTTTCGACGCGCTTGTTTCGCGCGCGAATCTGGTTTTAAATGGATTTGTTATGCGATTTCCGTTCTGATTTTTAACTCGCCATTCCACAAATATTATTATACCTAAATTGTTAATTGAAAGTACCCTCGAGAAACAGTATAAAAATTTATACTCAGTCAGGTTTTTTAAAATCACATACCTATGCATTTTACTTTCCTCGTATTCGAAATGAAAAGTAGTGTTTAACTCGGGTGAAAGGCATAATTTCAGCCTCGGACTATTAGCGCCGATGCAGCGCTATTTTTATTCTAGAGCAAATCCTCATAGTTTTAATTCTGTAGAGGATTTTCGAATGAAAAAGATTGTTTTTTAATTTTGAATTTCTCGTTTTTTTTTGTATGGATGAGTAAAAATTTAGTCACAGAAATGAGTTCTTCATCCTCAAATTATACGAAAAAGACACCAAACTTGATATAGTTGCTAGGTGTATGCAGATATGAAATTTATTCATTTCCCCTGCCCACCTGCTAGGGGGAAGCTCGTGGCAACCGGGCGAAATCAGCTCAGATCACCCCCAGGAACACCTGTTATAAGCGGTTTGCTTTGTCTCCAAAATACAAGGTGGTGGACCTAAGATCTCCTGCTATTTAGACAGTGCGAGAATTCGCATGTTAGTTTCATTACATTGCGTTATTTGATCGATCGACTGAATTGTTGTAACCTCAATGGTCCGCAATAACTTAAATGGCATGCGAGTTCGCGCGCCGTCTAAATGAGCCCTAATTGATAAGTTCCATTATTATAGTATTTTATGCAACCGTTGTTTAAGAGAGGTCAAAAAAGGCGAGTGGCGTGAGTAACAATTTGAGGCGAAGCCGAAAATTGTTAATAAAGACGCCACGAGTATTTTTTGACTCAGTTAAACAACGTTGCATACAATACTTTTTCTACGACCAAGCACTTACTTTGAAATAAAATTGTAAATTTAACAAATATTTTTAATTCAAGAAGTAGCAAAAATGGAGGGTACGGGCGGGTAAAGAATGAATGAATGAATGAAATTTAAAAAAAAACATGTCTATGGTTCACTTATTTGTCAGAGATGACATTTAAAATAAGGTTGGGAACACTGTATTTCATTCAATATTTTTTAAGTGGTCATTACACGAAGTATCGTAAAGTCGCCAAAAAGATACTGCGTGTATGCACAAATTATTTTTTGGGGAATAGACTAAAGACTTGTCTTGACAACTATAAGATAGGGTTTTAAAGGTGTGTGCACCACCCTTTAAATGACAAATAAAAGTACGGGAGTAGAAAATAGTTATTTGTACAACAAGAGATCAAAGTTTGATATTTCTTCGAGTGCTTATTTTGAGTCCCGTGCAAGCGAAAGATTCTATAATAGATTCACGAGCGTAGCGAGTGAATCTAATTTAGAATCTTGAGCGTAGTAAGGGACTCAAAAGCGCACGAGATGTAAATAACTTTGATCTCGTGTAGTTCACAAAACTTTTCACCTCAGCAGTGAGAACATGTTAGAGAACCCGAAAAATGTATTCCTTCTTCATCACTTACCTCTATTCACTCATGTTTTCTTAAGATATGCCAACAATTAAATTTTCACCTCAGCATCTCGAACAAGGGTACTTTGCTACTTAAAAACAGTGAGCAAAATCGAATTTTGCTCACTGAGTGAGCAAAATCGCATTTTGCTCATTTTGTCTCACTCAGTGAGCAAAATGCGATTTTGCTCACTGTTTTTAAGTAGCAAAGTACCCTTGTTCGAGCTGCTGAGGTGAAAAGTATATTTCCCCACAGGAAGCCGTCGCCCGCTCCCTCGAGTTCGAGCTGGAGCGCTACAGCTCCCCCGACTGCTATTTCGTCTCGCTGGCGCGGGAGCTGCTGGCCAAGAGGGAGGTGCTGGTGCGCGCGCTGCGGAGCAACGGGTTCGACCCGACCGTGCCCGACGGCGGGTACTTCGTCGTCGCAGACTGGACGGGCTTAGGTACACTTACATATGTTAACTAAGTTTACTGCTATTTCGTCTCGCTGGCGAGGGAGCTGCTGGCCAAGAGGGAGGTGCTGGTGCGCGCGCTGCGGAGCAACGGGTTCGACCCGACCGTGCCCGACGGCGGGTACTTCGTCGTCGCAGACTGGACGGGCTTAGGTACACTTACATATGTTAACTAAGTTTACTGCTATTTCGTCTCGCTGGCGAGGGAGCTGCTGGCCAAGAGGGAGGTGCTGGTGCGCGCGCTGCGGAGCAACGGGTTCGACCCGACCGTGCCCGACGGCGGGTACTTCGTCGTCGCAGACTGGACGGGCTTAGGTACACTTACATATGTTAACTAAGTTTACTGCTATTTCGTCTCGCTGGCGAGGGAGCTGCTGGCCAAGAGGGAGGTGCTGGTGCGCGCGCTGCGGAGCAACGGGTTCGACCCGACCGTGCCCGACGGCGGGTACTTCGTCGTCGCAGACTGGACGGGCTTAGGTACACTTACATATGTTAACTAAGTTTACTGCTATTTCGTCTCGCTGGCGAGGGAGCTGCTGGCCAAGAGGGAGGTGCTGGTGCGCGCGCTGCGGAGCAACGGGTTCGACCCGACCGTGCCCGACGGCGGGTACTTCGTCGTCGCAGACTGGACGGGCTTAGGTACACTTACATATGTTAACTAAGTTTACTGCTATTTCGTCTCGCTGGCGAGGGAGCTGCTGGCCAAGAGGGAGGTGCTGGTGCGCGCGCTGCGGAGCAACGGGTTCGACCCGACCGTGCCCGACGGCGGGTACTTCGTCGTCGCAGACTGGACGGGCTTAGGTACACTTACATATGTTAACTAAGTTTACTGCTATTTCGTCTCGCTGGCGAGGGAGCTGCTGGCCAAGAGGGAGGTGCTGGTGCGCGCGCTGCGGAGCAACGGGTTCGACCCGACCGTGCCCGACGGCGGGTACTTCGTCGTCGCAGACTGGACGGGCTTAGGTACACTTACATATGTTAACTAAGTTTACTGCTATTTCGTCTCGCTGGCGAGGGAGCTGCTGGCCAAGAGGGAGGTGCTGGTGCGCGCGCTGCGGAGCAACGGGTTCGACCCGACCGTGCCCGACGGCGGGTACTTCGTCGTCGCAGACTGGACGGGCTTAGGTACACTTACATATGTTAACTAAGTTTACTGCTATTTCGTCTCGCTGGCGAGGGAGCTGCTGGCCAAGAGGGAGGTGCTGGTGCGCGCGCTGCGGAGCAACGGGTTCGACCCGACCGTGCCCGACGGCGGGTACTTCGTCGTCGCAGACTGGACGGGCTTAGGTACACTTACATATGTTAACTAAGTTTACTGCTATTTCGTCTCGCTGGCGAGGGAGCTGCTGGCCAAGAGGGAGGTGCTGGTGCGCGCGCTGCGGAGCAACGGGTTCGACCCGACCGTGCCCGACGGCGGGTACTTCGTCGTCGCAGACTGGACGGGCTTAGGTACACTTACATATGTTAACTAAGTTTACTGCTATTTCGTCTCGCTGGCGAGGGAGCTGCTGGCCAAGAGGGAGGTGCTGGTGCGCGCGCTGCGGAGCAACGGGTTCGACCCGACCGTGCCCGACGGCGGGTACTTCGTCGTCGCAGACTGGACGGGCTTAGGTACACTTACATATGTTAACTAAGTTTACTGCTATTTCGTCTCGCTGGCGAGGGAGCTGCTGGCCAAGAGGGAGGTGCTGGTGCGCGCGCTGCGGAGCAACGGGTTCGACCCGACCGTGCCCGACGGCGGGTACTTCGTCGTCGCAGACTGGACGGGCTTAGGTACACTTACATATGTTAACTAAGTTTACTGCTATTTCGTCTCGCTGGCGAGGGAGCTGCTGGCCAAGAGGGAGGTGCTGGTGCGCGCGCTGCGGAGCAACGGGTTCGACCCGACCGTGCCCGACGGCGGGTACTTCGTCGTCGCAGACTGGACGGGCTTAGGTACACTTACATATGTTAACTAAGTTTACTGCTATTTCGTCTCGCTGGCGAGGGAGCTGCTGGCCAAGAGGGAGGTGCTGGTGCGCGCGCTGCGGAGCAACGGGTTCGACCCGACCGTGCCCGACGGCGGGTACTTCGTCGTCGCAGACTGGACGGGCTTAGGTACACTTACATATGTTAACTAAGTTTACTGCTATTTCGTCTCGCTGGCGAGGGAGCTGCTGGCCAAGAGGGAGGTGCTGGTGCGCGCGCTGCGGAGCAACGGGTTCGACCCGACCGTGCCCGACGGCGGGTACTTCGTCGTCGCAGACTGGACGGGCTTAGGTACACTTACATATTTTGACTACATTTGCGGACACAAACAAGGAAGTGGAGGAGATCATAGATTTTGTTATCTGTTGCCATAAACAGGTGCCATACAGATACTTAAGTTTTACCTATTTTTCATTGATTTTTGTTAGTTTTAAATTTATATGACTGGAGCAAAAAGACATAGGTTTTTATTTGTTAATAATATTGAAACCAATTGCAGTATCTACAGGATGACATTTGAGTCCTGATCAGTAATATGTTTTTCTAACTCCATAAACAACGAGCAATTTAATGCCCCTACTCTTACTAAAATCAAACAAGATTTTTTTATTTTTTTTGTTATTTTTTGTCATTTATTTTACTTTTACAAGTGGCAATGTGGTATTTAAACAGCTTTGTAAGATATTTCAAATGAAAAATTAAGTAAATTTTATTTCTAACTGGGACAAATGACAAAATTGATGTCAATGACAGTTCCGATTCAAAGAGGCGATTCAATTTACTAATTTAAATATCTTAATAAGCCGTTGTAATATCCTAAATCCACTTATAAAAGTAAAATAAATAAAAGTAAAATAAATGACAAAAAAAAAAATCTTGTCTGATTTTAGTAAGAGTAGCCATTAAATTGCTCGTTGTTTATGGAGTTAGAAAAACATATTACTGATCACGACTCAAATGTCACCCTGTATAATTAAATACATGAAAAACATAAAGGACGAATAGGACATTCAACTTTTAACGCATAAAGAGGTAGAAATTTTGCAGGTGTCGGTGAAAAATTATAAATACTCCAAATTTTCTCGTAACACATTCAGTGGCGAAAACCCGACTATCGGGTATTTTATGATTTCGTTCCCAGGCCGGACGACCCGATAGTGATCGTGGTACTACAGCTTTATGTGACGACATTTTTGTGGCCTGACGCGGATGTCTTGTTTGGCTGGGTGGCAATGAATGTGTTAAATGTTCCATAATTGGTGCCGTTACTATAGCTAAAAACCTTTTCACAGAGAACAAAATCGACCTGTCATCCGAAACGGATAAGTACAAGGACTACCGTTTCACGAAGAAGTTCACTAAGGAGGCGGGCGTGCTGACCATCCCCCCCAGCGCCTTCTACTCCGAGCCCAACAAGCATTTAGGGGAAAACTACGCGAGGTTCTGCTTTATCAAGGTAAGTTCACCAAGGAGGCAGGCGTGCTGACCATCCCCCTCAGCGCCTTCTACTCCGAGCCCAACAAGCATTTAGGGGAAAACTACGCGAGGTTCTGCTTTATCAAGGTAAGTTCACCAAGGAGGCAGGCGTGCTGACCATCCCCCTCAGCGCCTTCTACTCCGAGCCCAACAAGCATTTAGGGGAAAACTACGCGAGGTTCTGCTTTATCAAGGTAAGTTCACCAAGGAGGCAGGCGTGCTGACCATCCCCCCCAGCGCCTTCTACTCCGAGCCCAACAAGCATTTAGGGGAAAACTACGCGAGGTTCTGCTTTATCAAGGCAAGTTCACCAAGGAGGCAGGCGTGCTGACCATCCCCCCCAGCGCCTTCTACTCCGAGCCCAACAAGCATTTAGGGGAAAACTACGCGAGGTTCTGCTTTATCAAGGTAAGTTCACCAAGGAGGCAGGCGTGCTGACCATCCCCCCCAGCGCCTTCTACTCCGAGCCCAACAAGCATTTAGGGGAAAACTACGCGAGGTTCTGCTTTATCAAGGTAAGTTCACCAAGGAGGCAGTCGTGCTGACCATCCCCCCCAGCGCCTTCTACTCCGAGCCCAACAAGCATTTAGGGGAAAACTACGCGAGGTTCTGCTTTATCAAGGTAAGTTCACCAAGGAGGCAGGCGTGCTGACCATCCCCCTCAGCGCCTTCTACTCCGAGCCCAACAAGCATTTAGGGGAAAACTACGCGAGGTTCTGCTTTATCAAGGTAAGTTCACCAAGGAGGCAGGCGTGCTGACCATCCCCCCCAGCGCCTTCTACTCCGAGCCCAACAAGCATTTAGGGGAAAACTACGCGAGGTTCTGCTTTATCAAGGTAAGTTCACCAAGGAGGCAGGCGTGCTGACCATCCCCCCCAGCGCCTTCTACTCCGAGCCCAACAAGCATTTAGGGGAAAACTACGCGAGGTTCTGCTTTATCAAGGTAAGTTCACCAAGGAGGCAGGCGTGCTGACCATCCCCCCCAGCGCCTTCTACTCCGAGCCCAACAAGCATTTAGGGGAAAACTACGCGAGGTTCTGCTTTATCAAGGTAAGTTCACCAAGGAGGCAGGCGTGCTGACCATCCCCCCCAGCGCCTTCTACTCCGAGCCCAACAAGCATTTAGGGGAAAACTACGCGAGGTTCTGCTTTATCAAGGTAAGTTCACCAAGGAGGCAGGCGTGCTGACCATCCCCCCCAGCGCCTTCTACTCCGAGCCCAACAAGCATTTAGGGGAAAACTACGCGAGGTTCTGCTTTATCAAGGTAAGTTCACCAAGGAGGCAGGCGTGCTGACCATCCCCCCCAGCGCCTTCTACTCCGAGCCCAACAAGCATTTAGGGGAAAACTACGCGAGGTTCTGCTTTATCAAGGTAAGTTCACCAAGGAGGCAGGCGTGCTGACCATCCCCCTCAGCGCCTTCTACTCCGAGCCCAACAAGCATTTAGGGGAAAACTACGCGAGGTTCTGCTTTATCAAGGTAAGTTCACCAAGGAGGCAGGCGTGCTGACCATCCCCCCCAGCGCCTTCTACTCCGAGCCCAACAAGCATTTAGGGGAAAACTACGCGAGGTTCTGCTTTATCAAGGTAAGTTCACCAAGGAGGCAGGCGTGCTGACCATCCCCCCCAGCGCCTTCTACTCCGAGCCCAACAAGCATTTAGGGGAAAACTACGCGAGGTTCTGCTTTATCAAGGTAAGTTCACCAAGGAGGCAGGCGTGCTGACCATCCCCCCCAGCGCCTTCTACTCCGAGCCCAACAAGCATTTAGGGGAAAACTACGCGAGGTTCTGCTTTATCAAGGTAAGTCCACCAAGGAGGCAGGCGTGCTGACCATCCCCCCCAGCGCCTTCTACTCCGAGCCCAACAAGCATTTAGGGGAAAACTACGCGAGGTTCTGCTTTATCAAGGTAAGTTCACCAAGGAGGCAGGCGTGCTGACCATCCCCCTCAGCGCCTTCTACTCCGAGCCCAACAAGCATTTAGGGGAAAACTACGCGAGGTTCTGCTTTATCAAGGTAAGTTCACCAAGGAGGCGGGCGTGCTGACCATCCCCCCCAGCGCCTTCTACTCCGAGCCCAACAAGCATTTAGGGGAAAACTACGCGAGGTTCTGCTTTATCAAGGTAAGTTCACCAAGGAGACGGGCGTGCTGACCATCCCCCCCAGCGCCTTCTACTCCGAGCCCAACAAGCATTTAGGGGAAAACTACGCGAGGTTCTGCTTTATCAAGGTAAAAGGTACTCGGTTAAATTACGATACAAGTGCGAAAAATAGGAACGTGTATTGGATTTTCGCACTTGTATTGTACAACGTTTTACAGTAGTGTAGTTTTACAAATTTTCGACATAGGCACGTATTGTAGTAATTACCGCACTAAGTGCCACTTGCACCATTCCACTAACCCTGGGTTAGCAGAGTTTACCCTGGAGTTACCATGGTTACCAGTACAATTTGACACTGAGTTAACGGTTTAACCGCTTAACCTCGGGTTAGTGGGATGGTGCAAGTGGCTCTAAGGCGGTAAAGTAGGCACCATATGTACTGTAAAATATTTCGCGTAAATTTTCAAGAAAAAGTTGTTATATAAAAATTATCTAACCATAAGGTCAAGCGAGGTAAATGCAACTATGGGATTATTGCGTCTCTCCGTTTTTTCTCGAATACGATTGGTCGAAACGCCCTCTACTATGCAACGTTTCATTTTCAAGTAGCACAGGCTTTATTACTAGACAACGGGAGCTTTTGTAATTCACGTTGTTATAAAAAATAAGTTAAATAGACACAATTACCCCACAGTTGCATTTACCTCGCTTGACCTTGAATCTATTCTTTGGATAAAATTCAATTGTTTAAAAAAATTTGTTCACAGAAAGACGAGAATCTCGCCTTGACAGAAAAACTTCTGAAGGAGTGGAATGCGAAGACAAAGTGAAAAAAAAATAGGGTTGTGATAATTTGACATGATAATGTTTATGTATATACTTTGATATATTTTTATACACTTGTAGCCAAGAATTATTTGTTGTTAATATATGCATGTAAAACGTAACGGTTGTTTTAATACATCACCTCTCAACAAAGATTCGTTGATGCGAAGATATAATGTCTAACTAAATAAGATCGCCGCCATATTCAATTTTTTTCAAGAGTTGAGCACATTTCAGCTACTTGCAGCAATGTACATAAAATAACAAATGAAACACTCTCATTAAAAACTTTTTTATTATTATTTTAATTTCGTTCCAAAAACCAGCACATTCAATTTTCGTCTTTAATCCTTTCGCTTAAGCTTCACAATCAAGATTGGAAGTCGCCGCGGAGCCACCGTTTCGCGTCGCGAGTATCATTCCCGTACGTCTTGCCAAATCTAGAAATCAATATCAATGTTGTTTTAGGAGTAGAACTTACCAGCCGTTCGTCCTAGGTAAGTAAATAACCTACTAAGGCCCAACGAAAAATTGAGTATGTAGTCAGTACGGCCCGTAGTCCTACCAGTAGTACTATTGTTTTATACTCATTCAGACCCAAGTACTTAAAATACTTTTTTAGGGTTCCGTACCCAAAGGGTAAAAACGGGACCCTATTACTAAGACTCCGCTGTCCGTCCGTCCGTCCGTCCGTCCGTCCGTCTGTCACCAGGCTGTATCTCACGAACCGTGATAGCTAGATAGTTGAAATTTTCACAGATGATGTATTTCTGTTGCCGCTATAACAACAAATACTAAAAACAGAATAAAATAAAGATTTAAGTGGGGCTCCCATACAACAAAAGTGATTTTTGACCGAAGTTAAGCAACGTCGGGCGGGGTCAGTACTTGGATGGGTGACCGTTTTTTTGCTTGTTTTGGTCAATTTTTTATTGATGATGCGGAACCCTCCGTGCGCGAGTCCGACTCGCACTTGGCCGGTTTTTAATGTTACTGTACTTATACAGCACCTTGTACAGCACTTTGTTTTTTTTTACGAACTTGTTAAAGGGCTCACAGACAAAACAAAACAGCCCTTTAGAAGTTCGTACACGCCAATTTCGATAAGCGCAAAATTTGAAATGGGTTTTCTATTAAGTCCTACTGGTAGGACCGTGGTACGCTATGACTACACAATTGTTGTAGGAGCTGGGTCTGAATAAGAAAGTTAATAAGTACTATGGGTAGGACCTTGGGCCTTAGGAGCATAAATGCAATGCACAGAGACATAATATAGACATTAGGATAGGCGTGCAATATTTGAAAAGCGACAACCGGCTGCGTATGCGTAGACTCTCACATATAGAACACTCAATATTAGAATGAGATAAGTAGAGTCTCACGAATCGCTATCATATCAGTTCAACGATCAAAAACTTCAAGTCAAATAAATCAGGAACTTCGTAAAGAATTGATACCTACCTACTTATGTCCCTAAAGGCCAGAAAAGTTGGTATCGTCTTGGGTCGTCCCATTCGTATTTCGTCAAGTTCTTAAATTAGTCCTATTCTGCTTTCGTCACTCATACTACATTAAAAGCCACTGACGATTATGACGAATGGGTGACGAAAGCAGAATAGGACTAGTTTAAGAACTTGACGAAAAACGAATGGGACTACCCAAGACGATACCGAAAAGTTTAAGAACCACTGTTGTAAACTTTCAACAAAAAAATATCGTACCGTGATAATCGGTACGTCTGATACTCGTTTAGTGTGATATTTATTATACCTATAACCAAACAAATCTTAGTTAAAACTGAAGTTTTTTACTAAAAAAATACACTAAGCCATCCTCGTGGAAACACTACATTTTTAATTTGATGTATAACAATAGGGAGGATAGGTTCTTTAGAATTGAAAATACACCTTGTAGGTGTGTTAGCTTAGGCCCAATATACACTTGTAAGTTTTACTTACTTAAGTAGGGACACAGCTATACTACAGAAAGAGAGATGAATACCATTATCTCATTGTAACAAATAGCTTTCTCTACTTACGAAACTAAAACTTACAAGTGTATCTTAGGCCTTAGATAGACTAATGTTATTTACCTGAACAGGCACCCAGGCACGTGCCCGGCGTAGTTGGGTATCATGCCGACGTGCTTGTGGTAGATCTCAGTGGGGTTGATGGAGAGAGGCGGGTCAGGTCTGGAAGGATAGGGTACAATAGGAATGTTAGGATAGGATCACAGAACAGAGAAAAACGTTTTCTATCTGTGGTTAGGGCAGAATAGGCAACGAGGCTACGATTCCGGCCGGCAGTAGATTCCGACCTACTACCTATAGGTACATTAGATTACCTATACACACTGACAATCCAACCTCTAGACTGAGCTTAGGCCGATTCTTTCATGAAACCGATGCTGCCAAAAATACGGGGGTGCGGGGCGGGAGGACGAGGTGAGCGAATGCCGTGCCGTGATTGGTCCGTTCAAAGACACGCACCAATCACGGCACGGGATTGACTCGAAGATGGAGTAACGCTACCGTATGTGTGGCAGAGGGGGTAGCGCGACTGTGCTATGTCTAGAAGTTGGATTGTCTGTGCCTATACATGAGACCAAGGATCTTAATTAGCCGGGTCAGTGTAGAGGTGCCTCGGCCGAGGCGGCGCGCGCGAGGCACGTCTATATTGGCCGTTTTGTGCGCGAGGAAATTGCCTCGCGCGTACGCTCGCTCTGTGTGGACCCGGCTATTCAAATTGGACGGTATAGAAACACGTTATTTAAAGTAATATTTTCGAGCCTTAATTCTTTGACAGTCAAACACATAGGTACGTATGTAAAAAGACGCCAATGAACACAAGGCATCAAAGCTTCCAAGCTTTAGATCCTCCCCTGTTGATATTAGTATGCCAAATAGTCCAAGATTTGTTTTTTTATCAAAGCGTGCGCTGCATGGCCATAAAAATCGCTTAAACAATTCGCTGTGCAAAGATAGGCAACAATTTATAAATAAATCA
The DNA here is from genome assembly GCF_948474715.1 of Cydia amplana. Lineage (NCBI taxonomy): Eukaryota > Metazoa > Arthropoda > Insecta > Lepidoptera > Tortricidae > Cydia > Cydia amplana. The sequence goes on along the minus strand of NC_086096.1, from coordinate 34,694,648 downwards.
TACTCTACTCTTAACATTATGTTACTTAGATATGTATATTCAAAGTAGGTACTGTCACTGTCAAATGAAATGTATTTTCATTTCACACATATATTTAACATTTACTCTAAAACTAAAAATAAATTAAACGTGGTACATTGGTACACTTTATTCAAAGCACCTTGGCGTAAGTATAAGTTTCGCGTGGCCAGATAAGTCCGCCATCTTACCTTGCTACTAACCAATTCAAAATGGCGTTCAACAAATGATTTCTGTCACCTGAAAAATGGCTTATTTCTACGTTAAATCATGTCTTCAACAGACCATTTTACATCAGAACCTAAAACCAGGAAAAATGAAAGACGATTTGCCAGTATATTTTATTCAAAGCATCTTGACCATGTAAGGTCCCTCGAGCCTGTACCCGATCTTGGCGTAATAGTTGCGCGTGCCCACGCCCGATATGACGGCCATTTTGTCCGAGCCGTGCTCTTCGCGCGCGATACGCTCCGCTTCCTCCATTAGGAGCATTCCAAAACCTTGGTGCTGGAATTTGGTTGGGTCGCGGGCGTTTACCTGAAAAATTATAATGGTGTTTAAACTTTTGTCTGTACAAATCGGAGACCAAGGAATAATAAGGCACGTAAGAATGGAATATTCTACAGTCAAGTGAGACAGCTGAAATACTCTCTCAGCTCCGAACCGCCATTGGCTATTATTTTAATTATAATTTGTGTATGAACATAAAAATATATAAAAACTCACCGGCACAACGCTGCCATAGACGTGCAGCTCCCTAACCACACTGCACTGGTTGAAGTGAGCCCCGGGCCCGGGCTTCAGCTCGGGACGGTAAGTGTCGCTGGCGCATTTCCTGAGCCTCAACAGCCCTACTAGGATGTCTTGGTCCGGGTCCTCGTATGCGAGGAACGTCTCCCAACCGCCGTTGGCCACGTAGTCGCGGCGGATCAGCTCCACCTTAAAAATTGATCATGATTAAGTTTCTCAAACCAAAGGAAGGACGCGTAAAGTACCTAATTGTACATATGTCACCGCAATTTTGACATATTAATTAAGATGTGACCGGTGCGACCAAAGGTGCGACGAAGAGCATTGTGAGAGCCCAAAAGGACCTTTAACCTTTTCAACGCCAAGAGCCACTAAAGTGGTCGAGTGCTGTCGTGCCCATGACGCCAACAGCCACTAAAAAGGCTATGACGGACGCTGTCAAAGCAATTTTCCTGCTGACAGATAAGGTTTATTTTCGCTCTTCATATTGCAACCATTTGGCGTATAAGCCACATTTTAGCATGGGACGAAAAGCGTTGAAAAGGTGGGCGCTCGTGAACTATGCTCACCCGCTGGGCGGGTTGTTTTATACGCAGCTATAGACGACCGGTTTCTGGAGTAGTGGGCCGTTTTTTGTCTGGCAGTGAATGTGTTAAAAGAAGGTAGATATCCCATCTAACTCATTATGCTAAGTTTTGCGTCTTTCTGTGAAGAATTGAATCTACCTGCGGAAAGAGACGGCGGTGTGATACAAACCTCGTAGGGCCGCACGCGGTTGTGTATCTCCTGTATGCCGACCTCCCTGGTGCGGACATCGCGGCAGTCCGTGCCCAGGTCTGCCATGCGAGCAAGTGCTAGCTCTCTCAAATTGCCGTGTTCTACGCCACTAGAGACTAAAGGCATTGGGATGTCGCGTTGCACCCTGTAAATACATTAAAATCATTTATGTATGGGAATTAGATATAATAAGACAGTATGCTAGTTGGCAGGCATCAGGGCTAGCCACAATGATGGTTAAACGCGCAAAAATCTACGCAGATGGCGTTACTTTGGATCTATTTTAAGTCAATGATGAGATTTCGTAAGAATGAAAAAGTTTGAATTCAAAAAATACAAATAATTTAGGTAGCTACTCAAAAGTAAAAAAAAATGCATATATTTTTATCGCTGTTACAAACTTGTCATTTGATACAATTTCCCTAAATTGTTACGATAATTAGACATTACACCCCATTTATTAAGTAAAGAAACACACTCACCTGTAAACCCGAGTCCAGGGAGGCACCAACGCCAGAATCTTGGCAATCAGATCCACCAAAGTCGAAGGCGGGTAACTCCTGTACCGCCCCGTTTTCCACAGCTCATATAAGCCGGTTCCTCTGATGACCAGAGTTGGATAAATCTTTAGGCCATCGGCCCTGAACGCTGGGTTCTCGAAGAACTCGATGAATTGTTCCACGTCTCGTTCGAAATCGACGTTGGGGAGGTCTGGCATCATGTGGACGACTATCTGTAAATATAATGATGTTTTAATTCCTGAGATCTGATTTTGTGCGGTGAATAATGAATAAGAAGCGTGTTTACGTTTATAGGTATATTGCTTTTGTCCTAAGCAGATAAAATGATGTCCAGACGCTTTTATTCGCAAAAACGTTATGTGCCTGCTACTTGGTAACCCTTTGATCACCACCTATTATATACCTCCTTATCAGAACGCACGCAGGTTCATATTATACTGTAACTGTGCGAGTCGTCTTTGGCAGTCCAAGGGTTAAGTAGCTACCATAAGCGTCATATTACTCATATTACAGATGAAAGTTATACATTTTGTGGTATGCCCCTTAGGAAATTCTCTAAGCGCATATCAGATCAATATCGAGATATCAAAGTTATGTCAATTCACCAAACCTATATTAAAGATCACATGTAGGATGCATGCGATTAAATAAACTTACCTTGTAACCAGCATCTTTGGCCAAGTTGAAGTTCTCACAGACAGCCTTCACAGTGTGTCCCCTGTTTGTGTCTCTGGCTATATCCTCATACACAGACTGCACACCTATTTCCAACCTATTATAACATTTTAACAAGTCTTATGGTTGGTTTCAGAACTGTCTCTTAATTGTAAACTACTGGTTTTAGGAATGGGAGCATTAAAGTCACTAGTAAATTGACATTCAGAGATAATTTCAGTATGGTGGTTTGTTTACGTAGTTAGCAAGTTCCATTGAATGACATTTTACTACTAATTGTGTATGGTCAAAACTAGGAGCTAGTACTGTTTCTTAAAAAAATCAGTAGCCTGTAAAGACAAAACAATACACATTCTACAGATTTACTTGCAGGCTCTGCACCAAACTAGGTTAACGGAATCCTTACAGGATCGCTTTGGTTGTCCATCCATCTGTTATTGAAGAAAACTTCAGGATAATGTGATATTCAGAAAAACTAAAGAGTTTCCTTTATGCAAAATGGCTACCATACAATTCTGTGGTACAATAAAACCTTAAAAATAATAATAATTGGTACCTGGTACACCCATAGTTGAGCATGTCACTCATGTGCCTCTGCAAACAATAATCGGGTCTAGTCTCAATAGTGATTCCGATGCACTTGGTCTTGGCCCTCTCCGAATATTTTACGGCCTCAGCGACACAACTTGATGTGTGACCAGAGAGTGCATCATGGAGATTCCTGAAATGGTACATGGTAGTCAGCGCCGGCCTGAGTACTCGATCAGGGTAGAGCGAGATTAAGTTTTGGCACTCCATTCTCAGTATTATGGCTCCTCTACACGATGGGCCAGCGCTGGCTACTCCAAGGGACTCATTTATGCATTAGGGAGCAAGTGATATTGCTATCTCATTCTACCGCATGGCTGCGTCCCTTGGAGTGGCCGGCGCTGGCCCATTGTGTAGAGGAGCCATTAGGTTCCGTAGTTTCCCCGTCCGTTTTTTCAAGATGTTTGTTTTCACAGTATTTGCCATTTTGGCGCCCCCCTACCATTTGGCGCCTAGAGCGGCCGCTCCACTCGCTCTACCCTAGATCCGGCCCTGATGGTAGTGAAGTGCTAACAATGTAGGTATATCAAATAATGTGTAATAAAATTGGAACATTCTGTGTGAGGTGACACTGGCAAGATAGGGGAAATTTTCTGGCTCTAGAAAACCAGAGTTTTAATCAGTGGAAAGTTAGAGGCTCAACTGCAGAAGAGCTTAACAGGCACTGACATTAAACTGCATTCATGCGGATTCAATGCTAAAAAAACAGTTTTGTAAGGTACTACAGCGACCCGCCCTGGCTTTGCACGGGTTACACACATTGATAACAAGTGATACACCTAAACCTTCCTCAAGAATCACTCTATTGATAAGTAAAAAGCGCATGGAAATCTATTCAGTCGTTTTTAAGTTTATCGCAAATGTGCAGACAGAGAGATGCGGATGGTTTGTATTGCACTATGTTGGTTTCACAATTCAAACTGTATGTTTAGCCTGTCCAACTATGAATTAAATAACCAAAAAGTAACTTACCTAATAAAGTAGTCCCTGTAGTCCTCCGGCAAGCTCATGAAGGTGCCGCCCATAACGATAAACTCCACCTTATCGACACTGTGCCCCAGTTGCTTCAGCTGCTCCACGCGATGGCGGGTCTGCAGGTACGGGTTGTAGCGCGCCCGGATCGCGCGCATCGACGTCGGCTCGTACCCCGTGTAGCTCTGTGTCGAGTACTCGAAGTCCGAGTCCGGCCCGCCCGGGCAGTACACGCAAATGTTCCCCGTGAAGTTTATGTGCGGACATCTGTGAGGCTTACACATCACCGCGACCACCGCGATTCCTGACGCCGTACGTATAGGCTTAGCCTTCAATTTAGGCACCAATATGCTCTTAGAATCTGCCGGCACCGCCGCTATGATATCCACCAAACGAGGAGACGTCCCTAGACCATATTTCGAAGAAATACGCGTCTTCATCTTGTTTAGGTTAACATCTTTCCCTTGACGATGAGCGACCAACAACTCTTGTATGATCTCCGATATTACTATCACCATTTTCTCCTCTTTAGAGAGATTTGGTAAAAGTTTCTTTTTAGCCATTTTTAATACTATTTAATATTGCACGGATTGAACGTAATAAATTGCGCGTGTGATAAATTAAATTAGTCACTTTGACTTTTGACAATGACGGTCCATAAATCTATACTCTATGGTCTACACGTAATCGACTTGCTACTGTAAAAAATAACTTAATGTTGCTAGGGTTTACTACTTACATTCTTAATCGATTATTCTAATATTATAATCGATACCTGTAAATAAATGACTACAATAAAACGCAACATCGAACACTTATTGAAACTTACTTGACAACATTTACAGGCGCCCACTCGGTACTCTGCCTTCGCCTGTAGTTAGACGAAAAGTCACAGAGTGCAGAGTTAGTAAGTTTCTTTGAGCTCTCTCCAAATCGCTGAAATCCGTACGGTACATGACCCGTGAAACCTAAAAATTGAATGTCATTAATTTTATTTCGTAAACCATAATTTATAAACAAATTACTTTTTAAGCAACTTAACGCCGTGTCCATGTTGTAACTTACGGACTGACTGTGCAGGATTAAAGCCCCATATTTGGGATCTTACAAAAGAAGAGTGAATTTTTGCGTAACTCATCGAGTAATACCAAAATATGCATTTAACGGTTGCTAAAACCAAAGAGAATATAATCACTAGCTAAAACTAAAATAACCACTACTAACAATGTAAATGCCAAAATGACAAGACGAAAAAAAATAGATGGCCAGAAACTTTATTTCATATTACGTATAAAAAGTTTACAATATACCGAACTATGCATACATTTCTACCCTCACTCATCTTCATCCGTTAGGGTATGCGCGCACGGGCAACTTTTGTCGCCGCGACTATTTTGTCTCTCAGGTCAAGTCTATGGGTTAGTATGGAAGTGCGCACACGTAGCGACGCGACTCGCGGGCGACTTTTTTGTCCGCGGGTTCGGAGACAAGCCCGCGACGCAACTGTCTCCTTCCCTATTGGTTTAAATGCTAGTGCGCGCACGGGCGACAAATAAGTCGCCGGCCGGCCAGATGCCACTCGTCCGCCGTGGCGAGAGCTTGTATGTGTACGTGTACGGATACGCGCCCGCATTCAATACGAAGTAAAATGCCGGTCGTAGAAGATGATAATCGATAATAGTAGGCTAATTGAAGAAGTGGAATGGAGACCTCTATATAATTTGTAATAATTATTTATCAAGTAGAATCCTTTATTTAACTTAAACAACATAGTCATAATGGATGCACCCAATATTGATTTTTTCGACGTTTTCATCGGTTTTTAGGGTTCCGTAGCCAAATGGCAAAAACGGAACCCTTATAGATTCGTCATGTCTGTCTGTCTGTCTGTCCGTCTGTCCGTCTGTCTGTCCGTCCGTATGTCACAGCCACTTTTCTCCGAAACTATAAGAACTATACTGTTGAAACTTGGTAAGTAGATGTATTCTGTGAACCGCATTAAGATTTTCACACAAAAATAGAAAAAAAACAATAAATTTTTGGGGTTCCCCATACTTCGAACTGAAACTCAAAAATTTTTTTTTCATCAAACCCATACGTGTGGGGTATCTATGGATAGGTCTTCAAAAATGATATTGAGGTTTCTAATATCATTTTTTTCTAAACTGAATAGTTTGCGCGAGAGACACTTCCAAAGTGGTAAAATGTGTGTCCCCCCCCCCCCCTGTAACTTCTAAAATAAGAGAATGATAAAACTAAAAAAAATATATGATGTACATTACCATGTAAACTTCCACCGAAAATTGGTTTGAACGAGATCTAGTAAATAGTTTTTTTTTTATACGTCATAAATCGCCTAAATACGGAACCCTTCATGGGCGAGTCCGACTCGCACTTGGCCGCTTTTTTTAATACGAGTGCAACGACCACAGCCGTCTCTTCGCAATCCATGTTGATGACTGCGTAGAAAAAAGTCGTGTCGCTGTCGCTCTCGTGCGCGCATCACGGCGAGGAGGCGATTAATTTGTCGTAAAAGACAAATAAGTCGCCTGGCGACTAAGTTGCCCGTGCGCGCATATCCTTATGTGTACCTACTACAATGGTTATCGACATATCGTCTTCGTTGGATGAGGATAAAAATTACTTATTAGATTTGATTACAAATCACTATTTTACCTTTCTTAATAAATTTGTCCGGTCCATCCTCCATGAAATAGGGACTGGTTGAGTGTGTTGCCGGTGATAACTTTGCTTCATCCATAGGTATATTCCGTAGTATACCAGCACATTCTGGCCTGACTGCCACCAAAGGCAGTTTGAACTCGGCCGTCGCCGACTGAGAGTAGATAATAATTGTAGTCTATGGCCATAAGCTCCCGTAAATAACTTCATTTGTAAACTCTCTCGCACAAAAAGTTAGTCATTCATTTGGCTTCCTTCCATCCATTTTAACATCGTGCATGCTTCATCTTCTATTCACTCTCCCGTCTTCACACATTTATCACCTGCATTCTGCATTATGTTCTTGACTTACGAATCTGTCGACTAGGTTCCAGGGTGTGCCCTTGCCTGCCTGTAGGTCTAGGACTCTTTCAAGTTGGTTGGCCGCCGCGCGAGAGTTGAGCTGCTGCCTTTGGAATTCGGATAGTGCCTCCGTTGCGAGCACGGTGTAACGTTGGCCGAAATGCGCATTTAACCGAGGTAGAAAGCCTGGTGGATTATATCATTTGTACTCCCAATCCGTACTCATAAAAAATAACGTAAAGTCGAATTGTGTTGCCAAACTATTATTATTTTTTAATTCAAATGTTTTTTTTAAGTAACACCTTCGTATTTTATTAATAATCAGTAATCACAGAGATGAATTATACGCACTTTGCGTTGTTCGTATGATTCTTACAAAGTCCGTTTCCAAACAACAACTATAAAAGGTGTGCTGCGTTTTCAAAATCAAACAGTATCGTAACCTTCCCCTGCTAACAGCACAGCACGCATGTCTTAGTTACACATCTACATATAGGTACACACACAATTCCAGTGCTTAATCACAGCACATTAAATCCTACAAAGCGTAAACTTTAAGGAAAAGTTATAGTGTATATTGGCCGTCCTATAGGTAAACGACCGTTCCAACCGGTCCAGTCCAGATCCAGATGGTTGTGCTGAGTCAGAACCAGCGATGAATCACTGCCCACTATTTATTTGCATGGTACAGTTTTACACAATGCCACAGAAAGGCTCTACACATAGATCACTTGCAAACTAGAAGGAGCGTTCAACTCATATAGCGCTCCCATACCAATTCAGTATGATAGATGATAGCGCATCCACTCAGGTATGTATGTGATCTGATTTCTTGCTCCCCTTAATTTGATACGCGTCGTGATTAAAACGAATAACTACGGAACCCTAAAAACTACAAGTTGGCTTTATTTTGAAGACGTTCCGCGCGGTTTGACACATTTTCGCGCTACGTCCCTATCAGGGATGTTGCGAACATCCGCATCCGCAACCGCGGAACTTCCGCATTATTTTCAACATCCGCATCTACATCCGCATCCGCATAAAATCGATGCGGAGCTTATGCGGATGCGGATGTCGAACAAGTCGGTACAGGAACGTCTTAGCGGCGGCGTAAGTGCTAGGTAATTTCGTCATTACCTATAACGGAATCGTCTAGATGCAGAAAAGTCGGCCAATTTACTGTTTATGAAATATAACGCACCTATATTCTTGCGCAAATACTAAACGTTTCGTTTTTTTTAATAAAAAATACTAAATATATAATATTTGACGTTTTCTAAGTACCTAATCTTGACATCCGCATCCGCAACATTTCTGGTCCCTATTTACCCTATTGGATAGGAATATCAGGTTTAGAGACAAGAAGCGTTTTGTGGGTTCAACCTGAGATTTAGGAATGGAGAAAATTGTTATGTGTAAAAAAAATGTCAGATGTCACTCACCTTCGTACCCTGGTATCATGGGATGCTTGTACACTGGATCGCCATTTCGAAACCTCGCGTTGACGATATCCACGTCAGTCTGTGCTGGTCGGAATACCTGGTGACACAGTAAGCTATATTAGCAGTCTTTTGGCCTAGGATAAAGATATTAGATATGAAATTACACAGCATATTGCACAGTCATGTTTATATACTTCGGACTAACGGCAATATAGCTTTGAGCAGAGAGTAGGTATGGTATGATAGTCGAAAATGCTTCTAATGAACTCTGAGTCGGACCAGTAAGGATACCTATCCACTGAGGAAGAGATGAGAGACGTTCGGGAATCAACTAATAGCATTGGTTGTAGGAATTGTAATCCACATATCTTTTCCGCTCCGCTGGAGTGTGCGCTGGACATATGGAAAGGCAGCCTGAGTGAAAAGTTCCGAACAGCCTTATTTTCTATCCGAAACATCTACTACAAACAAATAGAATTTCCTCAATTTGCTTATATAGGAACGCAATCAGATCAGCAACCAAAATTTTTGAAATGGCTGCTAATTTTCCAGTTATTTTTCCTTCTCTCTCTTTCCGACAAGTGACTAAATGTGATAAAAAGGGAAAGGCGTAAGTTCTCACTTGAAAGTCATCAGCGGTCCTGTCGGACAGGACGAGCCTCTCCGAGTGCTGCACGCTCGGGTCCAGAAGGATCTTATGCGTGGTGGTGCCATAGGAGTTGCCTATGCGGTACTTGTATTCTGGACAGTGCCCTGTGTATCTGTGGAGCAGACGAGACGATTGCGTCAGTATAAAACTGAGGTACAATTAATATAGAGGTGATATTGGGGAGGGCCGGGAGGGACCAGATGACCGAAACCGAACGAGATGCACTTAATGGAATATGTCCTTGTCACAGTCACACATATATGGTTGTCATTGCTTGATTGCACGTCGTGCATGGAAAGGCAGCCCATGGCAACGGTGACAGACGACGCCTTTTAGTAAACATAAGAAAGCACGTGGGATTCGAACATTAGGTAGCCCTCTTTTGCCTCAGCACAGTGCTAGACTGCTAGAAAAACATTAATAAAAAACTGGCTCGCTTACGACAGACTTCAATTTTCAACGAGTCATATGTATTATCATTTTACTACACTACAAAAATAAAATACGAGTTGGTTTATGTTTTTATGCAAAAGAGATCTACGTAATAACCGGAGCAGAACTGGAGCATCCAAAACGATTTTTATGCAACGTGATATTGTAAAGAATAGACAGATTTGTATTTGAGCGGCGTGAACGGCGCGACCAATCGTTAGGAATAACATTGTTGTTGTTGTTGGCTGGCTAATAATAGGGTTGGCAAAGAATCAGTTGATGGTCGGCGTTTGTCCCTCTCTATGGCATAAGACAAACGACGATCATCAACTGATTAAGTTAGCAGACGTTTATGAATAACGCCATAATAGTTTAAGGGCCTCTCCAAGCGTCACCGATATAGTCCCATATATATCCCATGCAATTTTTAGCTTAAAATAGATATTTTTGGGATATAACGTAGGGTTTTTTAAATTGTATTTTTTAGTCTTTTAGACTCTTGTCTTACTTAAGGTGCACCGGAATCTCTATAGCTATTAACCAATACATTCAGATTGTTCCTGTAATATTCACAACGTTCCACTTCCTCGCACCGCTCAGCTACCTCGCACATCTCTGGTGGGTACGCAGCGTAAGGCTTCTACAAACGTTGCAGGAAATGGCATGCTATTTTAGAAAATTATCGGCTAAATAGCTCATTGAAATGTGTAGTATTTCTTAAAATTGCGAACTGTTGAATTGCCATTTACAGTAATAAATACACATTAAATTGGCAGCCCTATTCTTAAACCTAAAAGCGATTACGGCTGCAAATAAATAAAGTTACTCAATTCCGGACCTCTGTGCACATAATACCATGCCACACCAAATTGTTCTCCACAGTCCTTTAACAACATATATAACTCTTTACAACGACAAAGTACTAATGCTTAGCGAACTTTGCAAGCTCTTGTTATACTTAATCACTGTTACGTTAATGAAAAAAATACTTTATTACGGTTTTGTAAAGTCGATTTTGAAATGCCGGCGTTGTAACTGTTGTAAGTGGTTGCGAAAGTTACGTTTGGTTTATAAATGGTACATCACCATAAACGAGTAGATGTGAAGTATGGTAAGTAATCCGTTACGTCACTGGCGCCTCGCTTCTGTTTTGTTTATGAAAGGTTGCAAACAAGCGTCTGTCATTTCAAGCATGTGTCTGCAAGATCGTCAAATCGGGAGAATAATTTTACAAGATATACTGCAACTACCAACTACTAATTAAGAAGGTCGATTTGGATAGTGCCAAAAATCAAAATTAATAGATAACCAGAGCTGTAAGGTAAAGGATGCACCATGCACCTACTTGCATTTGGCGGTTATCACAATGATATGGCGCAAGTACACCACCAAAATCTCAAGAAGACAGGACCACGACTTGCAAAATAGCCTGAGTTACCTGAGGGGCATTTTTCTCTGTCACTCTAATTACGCCTTCATTGGAGTAAAAGAGAAAGATCCCCGCAATTTTCGAAATTCGGTTTTCGCGGTAGTCCCTCTGAGGCCGCGAAAATCGAAACTTCGTTATTTGCCTCTCAAATAACGAAATTTCGATTTTTGTGGCAGCCTATCTGGTCGGTAAGTATATACCTATATCGTTGGGGCGTTACACCCAGAAGGTGTGGAGACTGTGGAAACACCTGTAGCTCTGAATATGGCTGACTTTCTATTGATGAGAGGATTCACCCAATGCCCCCAATGGAATGAATCTAGGATCCTACCATCTATGCCCAATGGGGTTGGTAACTGTCAAAGGTTTGCATAGATGGCGCCATCATAGCTTGCCCCTTTTACTATGAGATTTGGCATTATAAAAACAAAAATTTGACAAGCGCTCTCCTCTACTACTACTACTCTCTACTACTACTACTCTCGTATATGTGCGTGAATAGCGGCGCGAAGGCGCAAACGCGAGTGTGGAGTCGATTCGCTGTCTTTGTGAAAATCGACTCCACACTCGCGTTCGCGGCTTCGCGCCGCGATTCGCGCACGAGTGTGGAGGGGGGGCCTACACAATTCTAGGGATTATGGCTCCTCTACACGATCGGCCAGCGCCGGCCACTCCAAGGGACGCAGCCATGCGGTAGAATGAGATAGCAATATCATTTGCTCCCTCTAACGCATAAATGCGTCCCTTGGAGTGGCCGGCGCTGGCCCATCGTGTAGAGGAGCCATGAGAGCAAGCTATGATGGCCCCATCTGCTCGACTGGCCAACCCCATTGCATTGGTTGTAATCCAGCGGAGCGGAGAAGAGTTGTGGATTAACAACCAATGCTATGGGTTTATTCCTCTCCTCTCCGCTGTCTCGGCTGTGGTAAGGCAGCCTAAGGCCTTGTGAATAATTTGAATTGAATACTCACCCTGGGATGTAATGGGGTTGCGCGATGCTCACTAAATCCAATGCCGCCATTTCTACTTAAAATTTAACAGCAACCCCGTAAACTAGCACTTAAACTTAAACCATGGGTATTTGTGACATAAATATATTATTAAAACTAGAATTTTGATAAAATTGAGATGTTTAATTTAGAAGCCGTGATTTTTGACGCATATTGCTCATTTTTGGCAGTTCTGACGCAACAACGTCTGTACCTGAGAAGGTTTTAATAGGTAGGTATTTTTTATGTAAAAAAATCTCAGTTGAAAGCTGTCATTGTTCCTCGCCATAATCATGTCAAAGAGTACCAGTAGAGTACTATAGTATACTTACTATATTCATAATATTGCTCAAATTAAATATTTAAATCATGTTTTTCCTATTTTATCTTATAATATTTCATTATGAAGAAAGAAGAAGAAGAAGAAGAAATACATTTATTTTAACGCCACAACATGAATACAAAGAAAAAAATAAAAGCATGCAGACATAAAGGACATTTGGACGCTAAAATAGGATCCCCACTCAGCATAATGCCGCGGCAAACCGTGGCGCTGGTTTTCTGTGGGGACCTGACTTAATCTAAAAAAGTTGACGGCGACACGTACGCCAACGACACAAATAAATTTACATTGATATTAAAAACACAAACATTATTATTTATATAACAAGGAAAAAAGAAAATTAATATACAAGTAAAAACCAGAATAAAAAAAAAAAAAAAATTATTATCAATTATTATCAGTTGATCAACTCCAATCAAAACTTAGTTCAGAGGAATGAACGAAACCGCTCATTCGTTCGATTAAAACGTTCCGTTCCATTCGGTCGCGCTTGCGCAGCGCAACGCAACGGCCCGAACGGCCGCCATATTATATTTAGTCGTCGGGCGGGTTATGCGTCTCGGCGGAGTTATGTCAAGTGACAGCCAGACCGATAAATGCACTTGAAACTGTATTAACTTTCGCGTACAGTGCAAATTTATTTAAAAAATAAACAATCCAAGTGTTTTTAAGCATAATTCCCGAACTAGTCTTAGTTATCTTTGATCGTGCTTTGTAAAGTTGTATTGCATGCATTCCACGGAGACTGTTGAACTTAATTTTTTTCGTTCAGTGTTTTTTTTTTCAAACTTCAATGTTTTTATTTATTGAGTGCTACCAGTAGTTTATGAACGTTTTCGTTAAATTTTTTGTGCTTTGGACTTTTGTTTCAACTTTGAAGAGTTTCGCCGAAACTTTTACGGTAAGATTTTTATTTCATAATTTTGCATTGCGCATCTTGTCATTATGTTTATTGTTTTATTTTTTATTTAATATTGGAACATAACTTTGTTCTGATTTTAAATCTCTCTGCTTTGCCTTAAGGTTGACTGGTAGAGAATGCTTTTGGCATTAAGTCCGCCTTTTGTACGATAAGTTTTTCTTTTATGCAATAAAGTTTAAATAAATAATAAATAAATACTGATGCTGCGTTTGAGTAACTCGCTAGTGTACTAATTACTAACCTCGTGGAAGAAAATAATTATGGTGTTTTTGTACCAATAACAAATGGCTACTGCGAATTCGTATATTATATTTTATTTTAATTACCTGTCAACCAATCCTCGTTTTGTTGATTATAAAACCATGTTAATACCTAACTATCGAGTAAGTAGCTATCGTGTGATAGACTAGTACGTAACAGATTTATAAGTAACCCTGTTATTTTTTGGTAAGCTCATACTGAATGTTGTTAGAAAAGGCGTAGTGTAGACGAGAGAATGATTTTGCTTGTAGACAAACCATGTTCCATTTTTTCTGTGACAGTCAAGCTGGCGAAGATTAGCGCGAGATGTTTATCAGTTATCACTTAACAGTCACCTTTAAGTAGTTTTATGAACACTTGCTCAGCTCTATGAAAAACTCCACGCTTTTTTCCTCTAACATCTAAATAGCACCGTGATAACTTGATAAGTCTGACCTTTCTAAAGGCTTCCTCATAAAAAGGGATACATAACAAAACAAATTTATCCGTGCTAGAAGTAAACTCGTTTCGTATGCCCATTAACTTTACGTCGGCCGTTTAAAAACAACGGCTTTAGTAGTGGCAAAGGTATATTCTATATGTAGGTAGTGCTATACCAATGATTTAAGATACCCATTCAATTCAAACATACCTTGTTTCGAAGGAATCCTGTTCGGTCGCCGTTGAGAGAAACAAAACCGAATCACGGCTACAGACTAAGCCAAATCAAGGAGCACCTTTACGGCACGACTATTAGGGTTCGCAATGGGCTTGACTATAAAGAAGTTTCTAAAAACTTTAAGTTATTTCGCTCTTAAGGGTTTTGGTTTACTAATAAGGAAAGGCATTAGGTACCTACAAACTAAACCAGTTAGTCCAGTAAGTCAGGCGGTCTAGCATGAGTTGCGTTCTCGCGCGCGACTCCATACTTGAAGTCCCGCAAGATGTATGGAGTCGCGCGCGAGAACTCGTGCTAGACATTTTATTTTACATATTTATTTATCAACAATTTAGGTATACAGGTATGTACTTACTGAATATTGGAAGTATCCAAATACGTAGTCTATTTTTTTATTCGGTAGACTAAAATGACATTTCATAGTATGAACATCATGTGTCATTTCATACTATAAAATGTCATTTTAGTCTACCCTATAAAAAATAGACTTTATTTATTCTGGTTACTCTGAATTTTATAAGGTTTACTGAACTCTGTTACGTACCTTAGGTACTTATAGGAATTATTGGTCAAACCTTCTTCACGTGAATAAGTAATTACTAACACAAAGATAATTAATAAGACCAGGATATGTGGCGACATTATAAGTAGGTAATGTACCTACAAACGAACTATACTT
This sequence comes from Cydia amplana, assembly GCF_948474715.1. NCBI lineage: Eukaryota > Metazoa > Arthropoda > Insecta > Lepidoptera > Tortricidae > Cydia > Cydia amplana. The sequence continues at coordinate 34,679,519 of NC_086096.1, read as the reverse complement.
TACGTAATATTGTTTTTAAGTAAGTAATCAACGTTTATTTCCTTATCAATGTCTTCTTGACATTTATTGTAAAGCTTTTAATTACTGTACCTTTCTAAAATAAAGCACTCGTTTTATTAAGCGAGTTTTTCCAGGCGTTACTCACAGAAGCAAACCGCAATGCCTTATTTGTAGCAGTTTCACAGAAACATAATTTGTCATTATACATAACTGAATGTACTCTTTATCCTACTAAACTTAATCAAGTTACCTATAGGCTATTTACCAGTCAGGTGTGAGAACTGTACCTATGAACGAAACTACTCAATGGCAACTCAATGGATTTAATATCGGAACCACCGATTAGGATAGATCATACGATACCTATTCTTATACCCGATAATCACCTTTTTTCATATCTTACATACGAAAAAGCGGCCAAGTGCGAGTCGGACTCGCCCATGAAGGGTTCCGTATTTAGGCGATTTATGACGTATAAAAAAAAACTACTTACTAGATCTCGTTCAAACCAATTTTCTGTGGAAGTTTACATGGTAATGTACATCATATATTTTTTTTAGTTTTATCATTCTCTTATTTTAGAAGTTACAGGGGGGGGACACACATTTTACCACTTTGGAAGTGTCTCTCGCGCAAACTATTCAGTTTAGAAAAAAATGATATTAGAAACCTCAATATCATTTTTGAAGACCTATCCATAGATACCCCACGCGTATGGGTTTGATGAAAAAAAAATTTTTGAGTTTCAGTTCGAAGTATGGGGAACCCCAAAAATTTATTGTTTTTTAGGGTTCCGTAGCCAAATGGCAAAAAACGGAACCCTTATAGATTCGTCATGTCTGTCTGTCTGTCCGTCTGTCTGTCCGTCCGTATGTCACAGCCACTTTTCTCCGAAACTATAAGAACTATACTGTTGAAACTTGGTAAGTAGATGTATTCTGTGAACCGCATTAAGATTTTCACACAAAAATAGAAAAAAAACAATAAATTTTTGGGGTTCCCCATACTTCGAACTGAAAATCAAAAATTTTTTTTTCATCAAACTCATACGTGTGGGGTATCTATGGATAGGTCTTCAAAAATGATATTGAGGTTTCTAATATCATTTTTTTCTAAACTGAATAGTTTGCGCGAGAGACACTTCCAAAGTGGTAAAATGTGTGTCCCCCCCCCTGTAACTTCTAAAATAAGAGAATGATAAAACTAAAAAAAATATATGATGTACATTACCATGTAAACTTCCACCGAAAATTGGTTTGAATGAGATCTAGTAAGTAGTTTTTTTTTATACGTCTTAAATCGCCTAAATACGGAACCCTCCATGGGCGAGTCCGACTCGCACTTGGCCGCTTTTTTCTATTTTTGTGTGAAAATCTTAATGCGGTTCACAGAATACATCTACTTACCAAGTTTCAACAGTATAGTTCTTATAGTTTCGGAGAAAAGTGGCTGTGATATACGGACGGACAGACAGACGGACAGACAGACATGACGAATCTATAAGGGTTCCGTTTTTTGCCATTTGGCTACGGAACCCTAAAAACGATAGTTTGACTGCCCATTCTACCTACTACCCAAAAGTGTTGTACTAAAATGACAGTTCCATCAGGGATGTTGCGAATATCCGCATCCGTAACCGCGGAACTTCCGCATTATTTTCAACATCCGCATCCGCATAAAATCGATGCGGATTTAATGCGGATGCGGATGTGGAACAGGTCGGTACAGGAACGTCTTAGCATCGGCGTAAGTGCTAGACTGCTATTAGGTAATTTAGTCATTAACCAAAAAAACCTATTAGAAATGAGCAGTCAAGCGTGAGTGGGACTTAATTTACGGAACCCTTGGAACGCGACTCCGACTCGCACTTGGCCGGTTTTTCGAAATAAAAATTACTAAAATGTAATATTTGACGTTTTTTATGGTTTTATGGTGGTTTGGTATGGTACGCGTCCGCGGATGTCGAAAAATCGGCATCCGCAACATCCCTGTTCCATATCAACAAAAGTTTAGTAAGTTTATCACAGACAATACTTTCTTATTTAAGTAACTTATTATAGTACATAACGTTACGACACAAGTGCGAAAAGTAGGGAATTCGCAACGAGTGGCGATAAATTAAAACAAGACCGAAGGAAATGTTTTAAATTGACACGAGTTGCAAATTACCTACGGAACCCTCGGTGAGCAAGCCCGAGCCGTACCTACTCCGCCAAATTTTCGTTACCTTTGTGATGGCTGAACACGTCACCCGACGTTGGCCTTGCCGTAGGTGTAAATAAATATTATTAGCGGTAGTTATCCGTTAATAATATCTAGTGTCCGACCGAAGGTTCGGTTTCGGTTTCGGTTTCGGCCAGTTTCGGCCAAAAAATCATGTTTCGGCCGTAGTTTCGGTTTCGGCCAAAAAACGGCCGAACCTTTCGGCCGGGCCGAAACATACGCAATGGTACTTCGTTCTATGAAACTAAACTATGTGACAAAGACCAAAAGTTGTGGAACAAGTAGGACAACAATATTAATACATATACTGATTTATGGATACAGAAATTAATCGGTTTATTATTAAACACAATTCCACTAATGATGGGGCCACTGAACGGTCGACGCATTCTTAAGAGGCTGTCAATACCTAAAAAGCGCACACTGTTTAATTGTATCGTAGTAAATGAGATAGCATTGTCGCATGTTACTGTGCCTGGGCATTTGGGCAAGGGAATAATAAGAAAACTCATCATCTTCCTCGCGTTATCCCAGCATTTTGGCCACGGCTCATGGGAGCATGGGGTCCACTTGACAACTAATCCCAAGAATTGGCATCGGCACTAGTTTTTACGAAAGCGACTGCCATCAGACTGACCTTCCAATCCAGAGGGTAAACTAGGCTTTATCGGGCTAGTCCCTCAATGGTAAATATCAAATGATATTTCGTACATAAGTTCCGAAAAACTCATTGGTATGAGCCGGGGTTTGTAGTGTTTGTATTGTACCTGCGACCTTTGGATTGAAAGTCGCACGCTCTTACTCACCGCTAGGCCACTAGAGCGCTCAAGGGAATAATAAGAAAACTATTGAAATAAAAGTAAATGTGGATATTTGTGTAATATTACTCGTTAGCGGTTTAGGTATTAAGTAAATGTTTTGACAAATTGATTTTAATTACAGACACATAAGTCAAGAAATAAAGAACCGTTTAATGGTGATTTTAAGATCAATCTTTGCAATTATTTTCTATCGAGCCGATGTTGTTCAATCATGTATCGAGTGCGGCCACGGTCTTAAAATATAATGAATATTAACATAGGTATAAATATATTTTTTGCTTTACTAAATCAAATAGTTTTTCTTAAAAGGGGCTACCTGCGGTTTTCATCGATTTTTGACAAGTTTTGAATCGTATCTCCTACTTTTGCACTACAGATAGATTTTTATAAGACAAACGGCTATCGGTTCTTCAATCTTTATCTCCATTATTGTCTACCGGATTTTGAAAGATATTGATACTATTTTATGATTTTTTAAACATTGTCTAAAAGAACACGTTTTTCGTATCTAGATTGGTGTGAAGGATATTACTTACCTATACGAAATCTACATATTTGGGTTCGTCTTTGACGTCTCGTAAAACGTGTTAGGTGTCTAGAGTTTTAATTTTAAACGAATTAACACAAAAGTTATGGCCAGAAAACCAGTTTTTTGGCCTTAAATTGTTCAACTTTGATGCCAAATATCTCGAAGACAATGAACTTTTAAGTAAATATGGAATACTATATTGCTTAAAGCCGTTGCTGTTAATATGATAAGCTACAAAAAACATAAGAAAACTAAGGGATTCAGATCGAAGGTCATTGGCGTGGCGGAGCCCCTTAAGTAACATCAATTTCAAGGACATTGGGTGTTGACAGTAACCTTAATATGAGTTTAAAAGCGGTTTTATGACATTTTTTCAACGATTTTAACAAGTCTTCAAAAGTTTCGGTTTCGGTTTCGGTTTCGGCCGAAACTAGAGCCAAAGCCGAACATTCGGTTTCGGTTTCGGCAAAAAAACATGTTTCGGTCGGACACTAATAATATCTTATTTAAATAAACTTTTTACGTACTATTTCAAATGACAAAGGAAATTGGTTGAGGTACCAAATTAGCGGACCTAATATAATTTTTCCTTGACTCGAAATTTATAATTTAACCCACAGCTACATCCTTCTTTAATCAAACAACCTAAAATTACTGAATTTTAGGAAAACCTTTTGAATCAAACAACTTAAAATTTCCGAATTGAAAAAAAAAACTCTTCTTAATATTGTGTTTATTTACATTTTGCGCTATAGCTAATACACTTTAGCTTATACCTACGTATGTATTCGTAGTTCTTTTGATCACGAGTTATATTTGGTATTCTTAGAGAACGTTATCTTTGAAGGAAATGCGGACTGATGGGAACTTCGAAATTAAGTCTGTCAGGTAGACATATTTATCAGCCGAAATACCGGTTGCGTCGGTGTGAAAAAACTAAGGCATTGAACGTCATTATCGGGTTATGTTAACGAACGATTGTGGTTTAAACTTTTAAAGATTCCATTTCTTGTAGTTTCTTTTTGTTGCTAATATGTGATTTGTAACGAATATGAAGAGTTAGAACAAAAATAATAGTACCTTTATTAGGGTAACAAACAAATTACAATTATAACTAGAAGTACTTAATACAGTTCTAGAAAGAATGAAAATACATTTATTTACGTGAAACCAAACCAGTTAATTAGGTACATAAAATACATAGAAGAGATAGACGTTAAAAAGGTCCCCCACTCAGTTTTCAGACTTCGAGAGGAACAGTGCCCTATCCCACAAAACTTTACAAGTGTACAATTCGACAAAATTGTTAAATTGTAAACAAAAAAATGTACCACAATAATTACAAATATGTATTCGTTACAAGTTTGCAGTATACAAATATGTCACTTTTGTGAAAGCGTATCACAAAGAATAAAGGTATGTCACGACAGCTACATAATTGTAGGATTGTGGATTTGTAAATATACAAGCGAAAAATTGTAATGTTACAACTACAAATATGTAACAATTTATTTTGCTTCTTTAATGTTGAAGGTAGTTTCACTTTATACGCAATACGCAAGAATTACATTTATTATATTTATTATATCTATCTACGAGCATTTACATACCAACTGACATTACAATGGATTTGCAAGCTAAACTGACCATTTTGAACCTCATAAATGAAAACTAAAACATTATCTTTGGTAAATTTAGTGATAAATTGACGCACACTATGAAAATAAACAAATGGAAGGAGATAACGCAAAATTTAAATGATTTAGGAATGGACACTATGTGGCAAAATTCGAAAAGGCATACTATGGTAAGCTCAATTTGAGTATATGCATTTTTTTCTTATCCAGTACCTATGAGTATTTCGTAAATTAAATTAAAGCTAAGTAAAATTGGGGTCATATTATATATATATATATATATATATATATATATATATATATGAATTTCATGACACCTAGGATCTCCAATTTTTAACGCTTTCTTCTTCACTATCACTGCCACTTGAACTAAACATTTCGTGGTAGCCACAAAGGATTGGAATCGCTAAATATGATAAAATATACTGCAATTACTAGTATTCGTATAGTAGCAACTGTAGCAAGAGGGTGCGACACACGTTTAGCGAATTGTTAACTTGTTGGTACAATTCTACATATATGTATAATTATTACTACAATTTAATGTAGCACGAAACAATTGTCAGCTACAAATTTGTACATTTTCCGGAAAAGATATTCAGCGTATGTAAAGTTTTGTCATACAATAAATTGTAGACTTGTCGATACAATTTACATATTTGTAACAATTTTCCACTACAAATTTGTTACTGGTATATTTTGTGGTACGCACATTTGTATTATTACAAACTTGTAACTTGACACTTGTAAAATTGTAATTGTAAGTTTCGTGGGATAGGCCACAGGTTGTCCGTTGCGCGCTAGTGAAGCAACATCAGCTAGGAGCTAATTATGTATTAAAATTTGAAGTGCAGTAAATTAAAAGTCGTATCGCTTCTTTAAATCACAATACGATTGCTAAACCTTCGCGCGATAGAAAAAAACTCGCGAACTCACCTATATACCACTTTCAAAAACAGATGTGAACTCAACCAAGCGAGTTACTAAACTCAAGTGTAAAGTGTAAAGGCAGCACCGCTGTAACAAAAAACCTAAAATAGGGGTAGCGCTAGCGCATGAATGCCAACAAGCGGAAGTCGCCATAAAGCCGGCGGGACCCTAAAACCGCGTTCAAGTCGTCCCAATTGTGGACCAGTCGTTTAAGTGGTACACTTTCACCGATACGTGACGCGCCCAGACGCCATTTTCACTCGCGAATGTGTACAGGTGTACGATACCCGAACTCGTTTGTACGTAGGTGCGATTGCTATTTTTTTCGGCGTAAAGTGTCCAGACGAGACAATTTTTCGTCAATCTGATTAGATTGTGCGATTAAATCAAGACGTGCGGATGCAAACGCCAATTTGGCTCGCCGAATTTAACCGCCGATTATGACCGATATTACCGATAAAATGGGGTGCGGACGCAAGAATACCAATTTATGACAATAGTATTTTCGTTTTGGAGCATTTTTTTAACTTAGAGGGCTCAAATATCACCATAAATCTTAAATTGGTGATTAAATAGGAGATTGGCGCCAATTATATGCCTGGTCAAATCGGTCGATTTGCCCAGCTGGTCTAGACACGGCGTAATGTACGACTTGTGCGTTAAGTTGGTACTTTAAGTAAACGACAAGCGTTTTCTCTCGCGAGTGTTTTTGTTTCTATTTTAAAACTTCTGCACTTGACTTTGACTTGATCATGTGTGGAAGGTGCCACAATAGACGTATATTTTCATACAAATGTTGCCTTTCACATTGCAAAATCTGTGCAGAATTAGATAGGTCCGACTATAACCGATATTCAAGTGTTTCGTTTTATCGGATTCGTGTCAGTAGCAGAATACATTCATTTGGGTTGATACTGTCTAGGGCTTCCAAATACCGGACTTCTCACAATACCGGTATTAATACCGAAACTGCCTTCATCAATACCGGGATCCCGGTATTGGATATGAAACGCTTAAAAATATATAGTTTTATTAAAAAGGGGAATTAGAAAGGCTCACTCGAATACCAGATATGTCCTAAAAGCTATTACAACAATAAACAATCAATGCCGCCATCTGCAATAATTTTATTTCACACTCCAGGTTGGCAATAATTTTATCCAATTTGTTGACTTCACCTCTCCAGTCACATTTGTAGTCCAACTTAACCAACCAGACAACATTTTTTCAAATTTCTGTCAAAATTGGTTTGCCATTATTACAGTTATCTTTGCTCTTTCGTTTTATTTTTGGATAAAATTATAAGAACTAATTATGTTAATGTAAATGTCACTATCATCATATTCATCACTCACATAACTTCAGGATTCATTCACCACCAACCACCAAATATTTATCTGACGCATTAGGCAACGATCTTGTTTCAATAATAAAATGCGGGCTAGAGACCAGTTAGAGTTAGACCAAGTAAAGTCTGCAACGATTTTGATAGCATACGCAGTATGCAGTGCAAGTATTATTTGTACGTCATAATTTCATAGAAGTTTGACGTTTAATATAACACTTGCACTGCGCGTGCTATCAAAATCGTTGCAGACTTTTCTTGGTCTAACTCTAGATGCGTCTGACCTTTAGTAAGCTTTTTGATATAGCCGAATATAATGTCTTAAAGGGGTTATACTGCGCATTTCCCTCATTTTTTAAAATACCGGGATCCCGGTATTGCCTTTAAAAATACCGGTATTGAAAAATGCGTTCAAAAAGACGGGATCCCGGGATCCCAAAATACCGGGATCCCGGTATTGGAAGCCCTAATACTGTCATAACTGTCATAAGATCTCACCCAAAGTATAAACTTGAAAAACCGGCCAAGTTCTAGGGGTTAAGGGCCTACTGCAGCCGCGTCTGGCGCTTTGTAAACCACGCCCGCTAGTTCTTCCCTCCCCGCTAACACGCACACATGGAAACGCTTCGCGCCGCACGTGAAGTTTGTGTGACCTTTTAGCACCATCTAACGTTACAGAAGTTAACTACCATTATACGCGGTCGCTGCGGTCGGCCAGAAACTTATATTCGGAAAAAATAGAAACAGATGGCGTTGTTACTTGTTCATAATAGCAAACAATAAAATAATTAATTAATAAACCTAAATATTTATTGTTGTTTTTGGAAGATGTTAACAGCATAGAAGCAGCAGCGTAGATAGCATATAAGTTAAGAGTATTGATAATAAGAAAATAGCACAAGAACAGAAAAGAGATTATTTTTGATAAAATATGATGAAAACAGATTTACTTGATTACGCTCACCTGACTTTGGGGTCACTAAATGCAAATTTCAACCTTATTGTTATGAGGTTACAATACCCCTGGGGTTGCAGGCGTCCATAGTCGTTATTATTATAAATGCTTTGGTTGAAATGCTTTTTAACCCTCGAATTTTTCATAGGTACAGTCACCTGCAATAATAAGTTACTCTTCGACGGCCGCAAAAATATGTGACACGCTCTTATGGCTCTACAAATAAGATCTAACACGATCTACCGCAAAACGGCCTTCGGTGTGTAACATATTATTGCATCTGACTGTACTCGTATTCATTGTATAGGTAGGTATTAATATCTTTTATCCGATCGATTTGCATTTATTTGAAATAAATCAGTGTTTAGTAATTATGTTTTATTGAATAAGAGATTATTTTATGTAAGGAATACAGGGTGTCTTTTTGAAACACCCATTTTCTGGATAATTTTGAATTTCAATTGTCAGGGGTGCCTACATAATTTTTTAATACATTTTACAACGACAACAAACAAAAGTTCAAATTCGCAGTATTTTTATTACCCGGGTCGTGTCGCAACAAAATAGAAAATCATATTTTTCAAATCTAAGCGTTATTGTAATTTATCTCAAATAACCAAAAAACCAATCTGACTAGAACTTAAAAACGAACAGAATTATTTTAATATGTCGATTTTTCTTGGTGACCCAGGAGAATTTTTTTTGTATCCCATACAAAAAGAATGTATCCCAATCGCGTATCGGTTTTGGTTTTTACTTATAAGTGTGAAAAATATATTCTACCATATACGAAGGATGTGTGTTTTTTCATGTTTTATGTGTCTTTTTGTACAATAAAGTGTTTTACTGCTACTAATATATCATATTAACGATTAACTAAAAAGGTATTTGCATCTAATTTAACTGGTAAATTATTGAAGTCCGCTAAAATTTATATACAGTGTGGAAAGTTAACTCGGGCCCTGGAGGGAAACTACCTTAAATCCTTGAGCTAGCTCATTTTACTTAAAGGAGACATTCCTTTATTTTGAAAAAGAAACAAAACTGCATTCAAAGATTTTCTAAAACTCGCTTGCCTAGCCCGGGACTCGAACCAACTAAAATTAAAAAAACACACACTCTCTATTTTATTATACTAATCGATAGTATTAATACTCAGGATAAAATTTCTCTAACAAACATTTGGTTACTGTTCACTTTTAACAAGTAAAAGACACGTAACAATTCTGTTATCTCTCTCATAACAATCATTACTGGTGTCGTCAAAATCCATTCCGTGTCCGTGAAACGAACAATCAGGTCAGATTTTCGTTTAATGTTTGGTGTGGAATCAAAAGTAATATGGTTGTTTTGATGCACATTTACGAAGGACATCTGAATGCAGCAAAATACATTGAAATATTGGAGCTTCTACAAAATCAATTAAACCTTCTACCAGAAGAGGAACGAAATAATATCATTTTTCAACAAGATGGTGCACCTGCCCACAACAGCAGAATTGCCAGGGCTTACCTCAATGAACATTTCAATACCTGGATAGGTACAAACGGGACGATTAGATGGCCTGCAAGAAGTCCAGACCTGACGCCCATGGACTTCTTTTTATGGGGTCATGTAAAAAATGTTATTTATGAAACTTGCTATGAAACCGTTCAAGAGCTAAGGGTTGCGGTAGAAAATGTTATTAGGAGCATACACCACAACACTTTGATGAAGGCTACAAGAAATGAATTTCAACGGCGACTAATTTTGTGTAGACGGAACCACGGGGCTCATTTCGAACAATTTATCAGTTAAATAATTTAAGTGTAACAAATTGATAGTAAAATAAAGTTAATGTTAGATTTAACGATTGTTTTTATTTTTAAGACCAAATGTTTGTTAGAGAAATTTTATCCTGAATATTAATACTATCGATTAGTATAATAAAATAGGGTGTGTGTGTTTTTTAGGATTCCGTAGCCAAATGACAAAAACGGAACCCTTATACATTCGTCATGTCTGTCTGTCTGTCCGTCTGTCTGTCCGTCCGTATGTCACAGCCACTTTTCTCCGAAACTATAAGAACTATACTGTTGAAACTTGGTAAGTAGATGTATTCTGTGAACCGCATTAAGATTTTCACACAAAAATAGAAAAAAAACAATAATTTTTTGGGGTTCCCCATACTTCGAACTGAAACTCAAAAATTTTTTTTTCATCAAACCCATACGTGTGGGGTATCTATGGATAGGTCTTCAAAAATGATATTGAGGTTTCTAATATCATTTTTTTCTAAACTGAATAGTTTGCGCGAGAGACACTTCCAAAGTGGTAAAATGTGTGTCCCCCCCCCCCCCCTGTAACTTCTAAAATAAGAGAATGATAAAACTAAAAAAATATATGATGTACATTCCCATGTAAACTTCCACCGAAAATTGGTTTGAACGAGATCTAGTAAGTAGTTTTTTTTTATACGTCATAAATCGCCTAAATACGGAACCCTTCATGGGCGAGTCCGACTCGCACTTGGCCGCTTTTTTAATTTTAGTTGGTTCGAGTCCCGGGCGAGGCAAGCGAGTTTTAGAAAATCTTTGAATGCAGTTTTGTTTCTTTTTAAAAGTAAAGGAATGTCTCCTTTAAGTAAAATGAGCTAGCTCAAGGATTTAAGGTAGTTTCCCTCCAGGGCCCGAGTTAACTTTCCACACTGTATATTCAAAAAAATATTTGTTAGTATGTCCCAAAATCATGGCTCATTTTTAAGTCTCCTGACTTACCAAACATATCGCAACGAAGGCAAGGGTACAACGCGGCATCGTGAACCTAATAACGTAACGTTTCAGTTACTTTTTAGTCGCCGACCATTTTATCCGGGGTACGAAAAGAGGTATTAGATCTATCCTGGGTCTAATATGTTATAAAAACATAGTTTATTGAAAAATGTTCGTAGGTAGTACACAAAATTTAAATTTTCTTTTAAATGTGTTTTGGGTCATCGTTATCCCTGGTGACTTTTCTGGTGACCCAAGAGACATCAATTTTATTATGACTCAGGAGACTTTTTTCTATGCACTTTGATTTTTTTGATGCGCTAATTTTGTAATCTAAAATAACTAATTGACCCATCCTCCTTTCTATTGAAAAACTTTAGTTCCGAAATTGCTGGTCAGTGAGCTTGTTTAAAATTCTAAATTCAAATTTGTAGCGTAATTTTTTTTAAATTCGAATATAAATTGTAAAGTTACCTTGCAGACCTCGCATCTAATATTTGGTCATGATATTTTGAGTTTTATTCACGAGTACTAGAGTTCACTTTTATTAGCGATTTCATCAAGATGTAGCTTTATTGAATTATATTATTTATATTTGAGTGATATAAAGTTATAATGTAACTGTGAGATCCTCGTATTTCAGCCCGTACAAGATTATAACCTTTTTCATGTAATGTCATTGAGTTTTTCTTTATTGATTTAAATGCCATCTAAATGAGTGGCCATCTAAACCTTACGGTCACGTGATCGCCTTACGCTGTCTCGAGTTTATCATTTTTTCCCCACCTCAAAAAGTGCCCAGCGCCGCTAAAGAAGTTTTCACTTCAAAAATCTTTGAATGCAGTTGTTTCTTTAAAAAACAATAATGTTTCATTTAAGTAAAATGAGCAAACTTAAGGTTTTAAGGCACTTTCCCTCCAGGGCCCATAATTTTTTTCCACCCGGTATAGTAGACAACAATTTTTTTCGACTAAATGAAGTTTTATTAGATAAATCGTTGATCACATCGTTCGTTTCACACATCACATCAAATCGTTTGTCATCACAATAAAAAATTGTCAAAATAATGAAATTTATGCCAAAAAACATAAATAAAACATATAAATTCAACACATTTTTTTAATAAAAATCTTTCTCGATGAAAAGAACATCGACAAATTATGTTCAAAGAATTAATATCAAAACAGATGTCATAATTAGGATTGGCTACTTTAAGAAAGGGACAGAGAGATTTAATCCTCTCGCTCTGCACGTTTTTCTCATTCCTCCTTGTCAAGCCAAAATAAACTATAAAATGATAGTAACACAGTACATTGTAATATTCACTTTTTCCACGGTATCATGTCATTGTAAATTACTTATGTGAAATTGTAGTGGCGTGCGACTTTCAAAAAGGTCACGGGTTCGAACCCCGGCCCGTGCAAGTGAGTTTTTGTAAGTAGGGACCTTTTTTAGTGATACTTAAATATAATAACTTTTCGTATTATTGAAATAAAATATTTTATTCAAACAAACTTAATAATATAATAATTAAAACGAATAATATCAATTAGTTTTTAATATTTATTCAATTATTTTAAATTATTTGAGCATGAAACATACTAGATTTATTTTTATCATTACAATAGAAAAAAAGCAAAAAATATATTCTTATAGATATTTTATTTTCAAACAAAAATAAAGCAAAAAGTTACGGTTAGATTCTGATGGCTAAATACCAAACAGCTACCGATACATTTCAATATCTGTCGAAATTTCCTAACCCGTTGTAACTGACAAAGAGTATAGATTTCGACGTAGCATGACGTAGCTAAGCAAACACGCACACATGCGTAACGTATAGGCCTGTAAGAAGGCACCATCATAGGTTTACCTCCGTTTCCGTTACTACTCAATGGAGTTACGACTCAACGTTTATTGGATATTAAAATTTTACGTAATTCGGAGCGCTGCGCGAAGTGACATAGGTCTTACCTCTTTGAGGCACGACGGCCATCTAACATTACTGGCATAAAGGATGCATTTATGACTTTGACGCATGACAGAAAGAGAAACCGAACTGCGTAAAATGGGCGTTTGCTGTTGAATTCATAAAATCAAAAATCGATAATAAATCCATCGGTAAAGGATAATAAGTTAATATTTAGTTCTTTGAAAGTTAAGACGAGATTAAAACCTTTGCTGTAAGGTGGATTGTGCTGGATATGGATGTGTTTTCTAGTTGCACGAAGCTAAAACCGAAAAATGAACACGTAAGTTTGGATTTATTTTCTATCGAGAAAATTTTAAGCATTCGTGTTTCGACTACTACGAAATCACTTATCATATAGTCAAGAAACATATATCCGAAAATCACTACTGTTTGTTTCCGGGGCTAGCCACTGCCACGTTTCTAAGATCCTGTTATTTTTCGATGCACGGCCTTAACAAAATTGTAGCGTCTTAAAGGTTGTCAAGTAGCATTTTACTGTTGAAAGCCATACACATTTGTTGGTTTATAGCTTTATACCTAGTTTATACGATATTATGTGTTTAGAAACTAATAAAATGTTTTGGAAGCCAAGCCAAAATTAATTTAGGCATAGCGTTGTTGACAATATGAACGTGATATTGAAAAACATACGCTATCAGGATGCATAAGCCGTGATATTACGTCGCTGATTAGATAGTGTTTAATTGAGGCGTGGAAAGTGGAAACTGTACTTGACCGAAAAATTACCTACCTCCAGTGTCAGTTTGACGTACTATCCATGCTACAAGCCAAGGACAGTTTGACAGCATATCTAGGTCTGTATTTGCATAGTTTTGTTGGGAATTATAGGTAGATACAGTCAGCAGCGGGATATTCCCACTAGTTACCACCAAGTTGTTACCAGTGGTAACTACTGGGAATTTTTTTTCCACCTTTTACCACTTGGTGGTAAACTGGGAATAATTTTTCCCAGTAGTTACCACCCACTCGGTTTAGTTGTAGTTGTAGTAACCACCAAAAATTTGTTAAGAGTTAAATACTAAATAAAAACAGTATAAATAGTATAGTATAAATCATCATCTTCCTCGCGTTGTCCCGGCATTTTGCCACGGCTCATGGGAGCCTGGGGTCCGCTTGGCAACTAATCCCAGTAATTGGCGTGGGCACTAGTTTTTACGAAAGCGACTGCCATCTGACCTTTCAACCCTAGAGGGTAAACTAGGCCCATATTGGGATTAGTCCGGTTTCCTCACGATGTTTTCCTTCACCGAAAAGCGACTGGTAAATATCAAATGATATTTCGTACATAAGTTCCGAAAAACTCATTGGTACGAGCCAGGGTTCGAACCCGCGACCTCCGGATTGCAAGTCGCACGCTCTTACCGCTAGGCCACCAGCGCTTATAGTATAGTATAAATATAGAGTGATTTTGAATTACCTAATAAAACCACTTGAAAAATGATCTAAATGGATTATTAAATTTATCCTTACATATATTATAGTTTTTGTCCTAGTACCGGTTAAACTATTTCAATATTTTTGGTCACTTTTAAGGTAGTTTACTAAAACACTAATCGACTTATAATTATTTATTAAATCACTCTATATTTATACTATACTCTTTATACTGTGTTTTTATTAGTATTTAACTCTAACAAAATTTTGGTGGTAACTACTGGGAGTAAAATAGTTACCACTAAACCAATTTGGTGGTAACTACTGGGAATAATTTTTCCCAGTAGTTACCAGTGGTAAAAGGTGGGAAAAAAATTCCCAGTAGTTACCACTGGTAACAACTTGGTGGTAACTAGTGGGAATAACCCTCAGCAGCAGAAGTAGGCAAGCGGACGATATCAGCCTGTCAGTTAAACGCAAAAGGTGACAGTTCCGAACAACTGACAGGCTGATATCGTCCGGCGAATGTAGTCTGTGGACCCCTTTAAGCATAAGTTCAAAGTTGTATCCAGATAGTTTTGAACCTAATCGCCCTTATTACTTCTGCTGACACCTGTAATAGTGTGCTAGTTTTGTCTAGAAAGCGTAATAACATAACTTGTAGTATTCTTAGAATATCTGTAAGTAGGTACATTGGTCGGATGCATTCACAAGCGTCTCTGGTCGCGTAGATTTCTCGAACGCATCATTTTGGAGGTCACTGTGTTGAATGTGTGGCTTTCTTGCCCCGAGCATTCTTGAGACGCTGTCTAGGGTTGACTCAGATGGCACATTTTGCAGAAAATCTTTGAACGACTACAATGCCTTATGACATTAAGTTCGCAATTTGTACTTTCTTGTATTGTGCAATAAATGTTAAATAAATAAATAATACAATATATAGATACATTGTACAAGTACCAGTGGCAGGACGTCAATTAAAATATTCGGGCAATCTAACGGAGTTTCATTCAGTCCTGTGGGAAATATATTGGTGTTGCATTATTCGAGTGAGTCATTTTTCTAATTTCGATATTCGCGACTTTCGCGATAATTGCAGTCATGGTAAATTTCAGCTTCATCGGATAGGTACATGTACCAAGTGATTGAATGTTTGAAACTGATGACAACTCACCTGCAAACGAAGATAGCAAGCAAATAAAAAAGCTCGTGTACTGGTTCTCTTAAATTTTTTACGTATTTGTTAAGTGTGCTTAATGTTCGCCGATTATTTAAAAAATAAAGAAATGATAGGAATCATAGGAACAATTTTATTAAGTACATACGCTTTTGTCACTAGGGTTAGGAAGGAGGTTTTAGACTTGACTTTTGCATCCTCAAATCTAGCCAGGCATATACAGAACTGGAGGGTAAGTGATGTGGAATCGCTGTCAGATCATAAGCACATCTGTTTTAATATATGTTTTTCTCTCAGTGTTCAAACGGTCACCTTCAGGGATCCCCGGAGGACGGACTGGGAGGGCTACAGGAGCAGCCTAGAACGTAATCTGGAATCCGCAGCGAAGGTGATAAAAACGAGGGAGAGTTTAGAACTTGCGGTAGAGGTGGTCTCAAATGGCATTGTAAGTGCCTTTGAAGAAAACTGTGCTCCCAAGGTCAAATCAACTAAACGTGTGGTCCCATGGTGGAACTCCAACCTCAGGAGGCTCAGGGCCAAAGCACGCAAGTTATTCAATAGGGCTAAGAGGACAGATGAGTGGGAGGTCTATCGGAAAGCCCTAAATGAATACAGTAAAGAGATTAGGAAAGCTAAGAGAGCGTCATGGAGGAGGTTCTGCGAGGACATTGAAAATACGCCTCAAGGAGCGAGACTTCACAGGATACTCTCCAAAGCTAGAAGTAATCAAGTGGGCCTTCTCAGGAGGCATGATGGCTCCTTCACTGCTAGTGAGACGGAGACTCTGGAGCTCTTAGCTGAAACTCACTTTCCAGGGGCAGGACAGTCACACGAGCCCCAGGTGGTCAGAGGCCTGCATAGGCCCTGCCCGGAGGACTGGAGGCAGGCTGCCCTCGTCATAAGACCCGGGATAGTGAGGTGGGCCATAAGCTCGTTTAAACCCTACAAGACGTGCGGCCTGGACGGAGTAAGCCCTGTGCTAATGCAGCGAGGAGCTGAAGTCCTAATCCCGCATTTGGTTAGAATCTTCAGAGCTAGCTATGCCTGGGGACATCTACCAGAACAGTGGAACAAGGTCAAGGTATTATTTATACCGAAGGCTGGGAGGAAGGATTACGCGTTAGCCAAGTCCTTCAGACCCATCAGCCTCTCCTCGTTCCTCCTTAAGACCTTGGAAAAGGTAATTGATAGGTACATCAGGGAGAGCTGTCTTCTGAGTAAACCCATACACGACAGCCAACATGCTTACCGTAGGGGCAGATCTACAGAGACTGCCTTGCTGGAGCTGGTTGACAGAGTGGAAAGGGCTTTGGAAGACAAGGAAATAGCCCTATCGGCCTTCTTAGATATTGAGGGCGCTTTTGATAATACACCCATTCGGACACTGGTGGAAGGGCTTAGGGCCAAAGAGGTGGACTCCACCACTATCCGCTGGGTGCAAAGCATGCTCTCAAGCAGAATGGTTAGGCTGGACTTGCTTAACACCACACTCGAAGTGGCCACTGTGAGAGGCTGCCCGCAGGGGGGTGTCTTATCTCCCCTGCTCTGGACTCTTGCGGTGGATGGACTTCTGCACAAGATGGCGGAGCTCCGAATCGACACACAGGGGTACGCTGACGACCTTGTTGTGACGGTGAGGGGCAACTGCCAAAGTACTTTATCAGACCTTATGCAGAGGACTCTCAACACCATAAATACATGGTGTGGAGAGAATGAATTGTCTATCAACGCAGATAAGACAATTATAGTTCCATTCACGAACAAGCGGAAAATAGACAAACTCAAACCGCTTGTCATGAATGGTAAAAGTATTCCGTTCTCAACAGAGGTCAAATATCTGGGGGTAACACTGGACCAGAAACTGACCTGGAACAAGCATGTGGACGGAATTATACAAAAGGCTAGATCAGCCTTGGCAATATGCTGTCGTTTAGCAGGCAACCGATGGGGTCTAAAACCCAAAATTGCCTTATGGCTGTACACATCTATAGTGAGGCCGATAGTGTCTTACGCCTCTGTAGCATGGTACAGGAAAACGACGCAGAAGGTAACAGTGACGAAGCTTGGCAGCCTGCAAAGAACTGCCTGTGTCATCGTCACTGGAGCCATGTCATCCTCCCCGACGGCAGCCCTAGAGGCCATACTAAATCTACCGCCCCTTCACCTGCATCTGGAGTTGGAGGCGAAATCTAGTATGCTTAGAATAGCGGGCGCGAGGAGAGGTAATTGGTTATCGAAAACTCTGAGACTGTTTAAGGAATCAGTGTATGATATCCCTGTTCTTGGGATGCCATCCGACACTATGGCACCCAAATTTTGTCCACTCAAACATTACTCAGTGGAACTCCCCAAAAGGGAGGACTGGTCAAACAGTCAAATTAAGTGGAAAGAAGGAAGCCTAAGGTGGTACACTGATGGCTCCAAATCCGGATCTGAAGTAGGCTGCGGAGTATACGGTGAAGCGCCTAGGAAAATCATCAGCTTAAACCTAGGACGTTTTTGCTCTATATTCCAGGCGGAGGTATACGCCATCCTAGAATGTGCGTCAATCAATCTGCAAAGCAACTACGGTAATCACACAATCTATATCCATTCGGATAGCCAGGCGGCACTCTTAGCCCTAACCTCTGATGTCACCACACCGAGGCTGGTTGAGAACTGCAGGCAACTATTGAACAACCTTGGAGCCAGGAACAAAGTTGTTCTACGTTGGGTCCCAGGGCATGCGGGTATCGTAGAAAATGAAAAGGCCGACGAGCTCGCGCGAGCAGGGGCTAAAGGGATAAACTACAGTCCTGAGCCGTTTTGTGGTATCCCCAAAAGCCTAACGCGGCTCACCCTAAAGACCTACTGTCAATACACAACAATTCAACTCTGGAGGGAAACAACAGGTTTGAACCATTCCAAAGCGCTTATCAAGGCCTTCAGCAAAAAGGCGTCCTCGAACGCCTTAGCGCTGTCTAGGAACCAACTGCGCAACTTGGTAAGGGTGCTTACTGGGCACTGTTGCCTAAATAAGCACATGCACACCATGGGGAAACGTGACATGGGGCGGTGCAGACTCTGTATGGAGGCAGAGGAGACGCCCTTGCACATCCTCACAGAGTGCCCTTGCCTAATGCGTACTCGTGACTTAATCCTGGGCGGGCACATATTGCGCCCGGAGGAGGTAAAGTCTCTCGAGTTCAAAAAGATCCTGCAGCTATTTGAAGTTGCATGTTTGGATCGAGAGTTGTAGTAGGTGGCGATCACAATAGATCAGCGATGGTCGCAGTGATACATAGGCTTTGGAGCCTTATATAGCCCCTAACAAGAAGAAGAAGAAGAAGAAGTACATACGCACCTCTAAATTTCTTTTACAATTTGAACTTAATGCTTGAGAAAATAAGGAACTCAAAATTACGAATCAAATTAATACTTGGATCTGCGGTGCCAATGAAACTTACTCATCGAGAATGCGGTTTTTAAAATGCTAATTGGTTATACCCTACAAATTAAAATAGCAATCAAAACATTGTTATGACTTATGAGTCACAATTTACCGGTTTATTAATACAAGTAAGTGGCACTATAACGTGCACTTACAGCTGTAAAAAGTAGCTTTATAATTTACTACTTAAATGAATAATATAAATTAATAATTATCAATTATCATGCTACACGTTTTATTGTATAAATACATACACTAATTTTGCAGTGTTATGTCCACAGTCCACACGCGGCTTTTTCCTTCGAACTCGGCCGGACACACTACCATGCGTAGATTATTTTTGTTTGTCAGTGATTTCTCCGTCCTTTTTAGGGTTCCGTAGCCAAATGGCAAAAAACGGAACCCTTATAGATTCGTCATGTCTGTCTGTCTGTCTGTCCGTCTGTCCGTCTGTCTGTCCGTCCGTATGTCACAGCCACTTTTCTCCGAAACTATAAGAACTATACTGTTGAAACTTGGTAAGTAGATGTATTCTGTGAACCGCATTAAGATTTTCACACAAAAATAGAAAAAAAAAACAATAAATTTTTGGGGTTCCCCATACTTCGAACTGAAACTCAAAAATTTTTTTTTCATCAAACCCATATGTGTGGGGTATCTATGGATAGGTCTTCAAAAATGATATTGAGGTTTCTAATATCATTTTTTTCTAAACTGAATAGTTTGCGCGAGAGACACTTCCAAAGTGGTAAAATGTGTGTCCCCCCCCCCCTGTAACTTCTAAAATAAGAGAATGATAAAACTAAAAAAAATATATGATGTAGATTACCATGTAAACTTCCACCGAAAATTGCTTTGAGCGAGATCTAGTAAGTAGTTTTTTTTTATACGTCATAAATCGCCTAAATACGGAACCCTTCATGGGCGAGTCCGACTCGCACTTGGCCGCTTTTTTATTAATATTTTTTATTAGGTAGTCCTTGGAACTGTAAATGTTACAAGTTACAAGTAACTTAGACAACAACTGATCTCACAAAAGTATTTTAATGTACTCTCATGCCTTCAGTCTGTACACAGCTGCAAATTCATATCACTTGCCATAGCTGAAAGTCTGAATTCTTGAAAAACAATACCACCTATCAATCATCCATCTTTACTCTTTAAAACATTTCAGACGTGACTCAGAAACCTTTTTAACTCTCGTAGCTATTTAGCGTAGTTTGACTTTAAGATTATTATGTTGATTTTCTTTGAACGTGCTCTTTAGCTTCGGACTTTTGTCTTATTAGGAAAGTTCATTAACTCTGGTCGCTTTAGGAACATAAATACCTGAACATCGGTGGACGTTATGTCTTTAAAATAAGGGTTACAAACAGTCGCCATAAGATATATCGGAGCGGTCGAGGTGCTCAAAAATATATGAGACGTGCATTCTAATCTAACGCCTTGACAATAGATAGCGTGTTCTGATATTTCGATACTTCTCAAGAACAGTGACACAAACAAAATGAAACGCCATTCCATTCCAAATCTTACCAGTTATTCAAATACTTAATATTAAATGCAATAGAATATTTGAATTACGATAACTAATAAAAGATCTAAATAATAGATATATAATAGTAATAATAAATATTTGAATTGTGCCACTATTCTCGATAAGCAGATATTTGTGAGCATCACGTGAGCGCCTTGGCCGGTCCAATATATTTGATGGCGACTGTACACTGTACAGTCGAGCTGATGAATATTTATGAACTCGACTGAAGTTGTAGATTCTAGAAATGCGTCCAACCAATTTTAAATAGGTACTTGAAACACTGGCCGCCTCGCGATTTTTTTCTACGATAAGTTTCACTTAAGTGACTTAAGTGAAGAATAAGTCTAGGAGTATCCGTGGTTATAAAGTACAGGGTGTATCTGAACAAGACTGAAATACGACAGTTAAATAAATTGATTCAATTACTTTAACTCAACTGAAACTTTTGGTTTAGGTACAACTAAAACCAAATATGGACACACCACTTATCCTGCTTTTAAATCCTTGTGGCCATATATTGGCTCCCCTAAAAATGTCATTTTGCATGTGGTGTTGTCCATTCATCACCAATCCGGTCCAACCAAACCTGTATTACGCGGGCTTTCGTATTTGACGTTTAATAAAATGATGAAAAAAAACTAACGGTAGTCTATCGCCCTTGTCAGAAATAGCAGACGTTTATGAATATTATGTTCTGTTTTTATGTATTTATGAATAACGCCATATGATGCGTTCTACTATAAAAAGACCTGATACTTACTTAACCATATTCAGTTGAAATAACGGACAATAATAAATTCAAAAAAGTTTTTTACTGTCTCCTATTTCATCCTGTATAGTGCATGAGCCCTGCTTGGTAAAACATGCAGTCAAAATCTGCCGCGTCTCGCTTCCTGTTCTTTATAAACTCGTATGACACTCAAAGGTTAGGTACTTACATGAATAACTTAGATGTCCCGTTGGATCCCTTTTTACAATTAGAACAACATCCTGCGTCGTTTTGTCTCTTACGTATTTCCCGTTCTTACACTCAGAGATGAGATGAGATACACTAATAGTGTCCGACCGAAACATGTTTTTTTGCCGAAACCGAAACCGAAAGTTCGGTTGTAGCTCTAGTTTCGGCCGAAACCGAAACCGAAGCTATTGTAAACTTCTTAAAATCTTTAAAAAAATGTCATTAAACCGCTTTTATAACATATTAAGACTGCGTCGACCGTCCAGTGGCGAGCTCATTAGGGGAATTGTGTTCTCTAATTTCTAATAAACCAATTAATTTCTGTAGGTATAATTTTTTTTTTTTCAGTTTATTTAATCCAAAACAAAATTACAGTGTAATTATTGCACTTATCTGCCAAACTGCATAACAGTTTGTTGGGAGAAAAACTAAGTCTACCCTCCACCATATTCGTAATCGTATACTAGTGTTATAAAACTTATACATAATTATTAATACAGCAGTCTTTTTTTTATGTATCTTAACTTACATACGAGTGGGCTCTGTTATTGAACACAGGTCATTGAACACACCTAAATATTGTTGTCCTACTTGCTCCCCAACTTTTGGCCTTTGTCACATAGTTTAGTTTCATAGTACGAACGAAGTACCATTTCGTAAGTTTCGGCCCGGCCGAAAGGTTCAGCCGTATTTTGGACGAAAACGAAACTACGGCCGAAACATGATTTTATGGCCGAAACCGAATCTTCGGTCGGACACTAGTTAATACTTAATAGTCATAGAAACTGGTTAGAATGATGATGAATAGGTACATATGAAACATTGAGTCACGCATAAATACATCAGCAAGATATGGCTGGTCAAGCAAATCTTGTGAGTAAAAAAGGCGCGAAATTCAAAATTTCTATGGGACGATATCCCTTCGAGCATCAAGCCTACATTTTTCAAATTTGCTGCCTCTTTCTACTGACAAGATCTGCTTGGCCAAGTTTAGAGTCTGTGCAGAAAAAGAAGAGTCGTGAAATGTATTGGGCCCCATATATTCCACGACTCTTCTCTTTCCGCACAGGCTCTATGTGCCTTTACAAAGAAATTCATTAGCCTACTGTGGTAGCGTTAGGCACCCCAGCCCCACCCGACGTACAGTTGCCATCTAAGATAAAACCCAATGATTCCCCGAGTCAATTAACTATCTAAAAAGTATTAACATCGAGTAGAAACAAGCATATCGTAATTACACCTTACTGTTTGTGCACCTTTTAAATAAAAGCATTCTTCCTCCACTCACATCCACATATACTTATGTCTATGGAATAAGATTCAAAATTCATATCTTCTTGACCTTACAAAATAAATAAAATAAATAAAAATAAAATCACTTTATTTCAGACAATAAGTCCATATAAAATTACTATAATATAAAAATATTAAAAATACAAAAGGGAAGTGAGACCATGAAACCCGAACGATTGGTAGCTTTTTCATATGAATACCATAGAAGGTAGGATCCTATAGAAGTGGTATACGCGTGCCTCCGTGAGGGACAAAACATAGGCAATGCGACACTATGATTGGTCGAATTTATTTTTTTGCCCACCATAACCCATACTAATTTATGGTGGGGAATAAAAAAAATGTGAGACTGTGACAAGGACAAACAATAATAGTGCTTTCGCTGCTACTCCTACTGAAAGATACATAAGACTATCCCGTTCGCTCATTTCCCACACCCATCATGCCTTATCCAGTTAAAATACTAGATTCATGATGAATACCGATGTAAATGGCTGGTTGTTTTTGCTGGTACAAAAAGCGATCAACTTTTGTAATTTACGTGTGCAACACGTGTCGGGCGTTTGTTTCCTTGAAGTTATACTTTGAATACAAGTACATAATACGGAATAATATTTCCTAAAAGAGGGCGTAAAGACAAGAAATTAGAATGGAACGAAAGATATGGCGCGCAGTGTGACATGCAGATGTTTTATCTCAATAACTCTGAAAATATACTTTCGTTTAAAATGTTGCTCGACACGTCCCTCGTATATACGGTATGCATGATAACGATATATATACAATTGAAATTTAATAGAGTCACATGTTTTCGTGATTTCTTTCTACAACTCAACTGTAATCTAGTTACCTATACCTTATGAATGAGGTTTTGGTTGGACTCGTAGTCTATTTAGGTAGTATACACAGAACATATTAAAGAGGTTAGAATGGCTATCGCGCACAGTTAGTATCGGAACCGGTGTCGCTGCTCATTCCTCTCCACATTTACTAACACTCGCGCAACGGCAGTAAAACTTGTGTGCGTAGTGAATGGATACGCCTCCTTTAAACAGATTTGACGTCTGGCTTCTTAATCTGAACGTTATTGTGGCGCAAAAAGGCATGTTTACTTCATTTTCGGTCAGCGCGGGCGAGTAGCATGCGAGCGTTTGCTCAAAACCCCGCGGCGACATGTACCCTGCTCGCATCGCCATTCTACTTGTTCTGTGGTAGTATACCTGTGAATCCAGGGCATTTATGTACCTTTGTAAAAACGTGTAACAATCCAATGTAAAAATTAAACAATTTCGTCAGCCCCCTCTTAATAGCATTCCTTTCCTTATCCATCTCATCTTTATCTTCGTGTGATTTACCAACGTGTGATATTTCTCCGCTCACTATCAGCTGTCGATAAACACTGAACGAACAATGCTTCCGATAACATTATATTTGATGGTCGATAGCGCGTTTGGTTTTGTCTTTTGTGTAGCGAGTGCGTAAAGTGACGCTTAAGTTATCGACTTTTTAAACCCCAATTAAGGTAAACGTACTATAGTTCGTTTTTTTTAGCATTAGAAAGAACTTGAAAGAAGGTAAGCGATCTTGACATGTCTTTTAATTGAAAAACGCTTTTTAAGGCCGTGCATCGAAAAATAACAGGATCTTAGAAAGGTGGCAGTGGCTAGCCCCGGAAACAAACAGTAGTGATTTTCGGATATATGTTTCTTGACTATATGATAAGAGATTTCGTAGTAGTCGAAACACGAATGCTTAAAATTTTCTCGATAGAAAATAAATCCAAACTTACGTGTTCATTTTTCGGTTTTAGCTTCGTGCAACTAGAAAACACATCCATATCCAGCACAACCCAAAGCAAAGGTTTTCATCTCGTCTTAACTTTCATAGAACTAAATATTAACTTATTATCTTTTACCGATGGATTTATTGTCGATTTTTGATTTTATGAATTCAACAGCAAACGCCCATTTTACGCAGTTCGGTTTCTCTTTCTGTTATGCGTCAAAGTCATAAATGCATCCTTAATGCCAGTAATGTTAGATGGCCGTCGTGCCTCAAAGAGGTAAGACCTATGTCAATTCGCGCAGCGCTCCGAATTACGTAAAATTTTAATATCCAATAAACGTTGAGTCGTAACTCCATTGAGTAGTAACGGAATCGGAGATCTTCACTACTAGGCCTGTAAATTCAACTAATAGAATTGAAAACGAGTGGTCAATACCAATAGATTCCCAATTTTTATCACTCGTATTTCAAAAATCAGCATTTCGCCGTTTTCCACCGATTTTCGAGTGACGAAATCGAGCGATCGAAATTCAAAAATCGGCCCCCTGATACGGATCTTTTGTGGTGAGGCAAAGTTTGCGTATCGTGAGAAAAATGACATCCTCGAACAAATTCAAAATCATAATGAAGGTGTGAAGTACATATTTCTGGATAAGCATTTTAGACACCAATTGGTTGGTTGGCAATTGCCTCATTGCTTACATCATTAACAATTTAAACATCATCATCATAAATTATGTAAACGGTTACAAAACAAAAGAAGTGAAGCAACGACCAACAATCGTGTTGATTCGCGTTTATGTGGCTTCAGAGTGCGTTTCCAAAGGACCTTGGCCCAAGTAACTGGGCTGGGGTAAGCCAATTAGTATGGAAGCATGTCAAATGCTGCGCCGTCTGTAACTGTATTAGGATTAGGACTAAGAACAATTGTACTGACGTGTCTATGCCGGTGAGGAATTATAATGAATCAGCCTGTGCAATGTATTGCAAGCTAGAATATTTTGCTCGTGTGCCCGATCCGAGGCGTGCGACATATCTTTTTCTTTGACGGCTGATGTGTGATCACGTGGTGCTTTCCATAGAAAACGAAGCGCCGGAACCTCCGGCCCGGTACGGTCTAGCGTGGGTCGTCCTTAAGGCTTGTGAAAACATCCATAACTCGGGAACAATATCTCACACATCATCACATACACAAATCAATGCCCTTACCAGCATTCGAACTCGGAACCTCTGCTTTGTAGGCAGGGGCGTATTTTGAAATTTTGCGTCCCGGGCCAATACGTTTCGCCGCCCCAGAAGTCAAGGAAGAAAAACAAAATGCAATCCGCTATGCAATGCCGCCCCTGAGGGTTGGCGCCCCGGGCCATGGCCCGGATGGCCCTAGGGTAAATACGCCCCTGTTTGTAGGCAGGCCGTTAAATTCTCTAGCTAGTCTATCAATTCCTTACTAATCTCATTGATCAAGCCTCCAGCCTCGAAGTACCTACGTAAGCCTCCTTGGTAAATGATAGGACCCGCTGCAGGCGAGTAACGGCACGTCTTGTTCCCGTTCCGGATGTTAGCCATATTGGGCGAGTGGGTCATGCGTTGCGCGCACGCCCGGCTTCTATACACAAATGAAGGTTGTGTACCTGGCTTTGGATATACTGAATAAGACTAATTTGTTTTAACTTACTATTAAAACATGATAAAAAATTACGTAGGGACTAAACGGTAACGTTTGATGATTTCTGCTGGCCATGTTTGGCGAGTGGGATAATATGCGTTGCGCGGGCGAACGCATATTATCCCACTTGTATATGTCACCGTAAAATTGTAAACACCCCTCAGTTTATAATCTCGCTAGTTAAATTATAAACTGACGGTAGGGAGATTATAATCTAACCTAACCTAACCTACGTTAGATTGTAAACTAACGGGTTCACAATTTTGCGGTGTCATATAGTTCATATACACAAATGACGGATCCACGACAGGCGGTTGTGGGCTTGCTTTGGATATATTGATTAAAATTATAAGGTACATACTATTAAAACACGTTATGTAACTCATGAAACTTTTGTTTGGTACATATAAATGTACCAAACAAAAGTTTCATGAGCTCTGCTGGTCATTATTAGGCGAGTGGGATATGCGTCCCGCGCGCGCACGGCTAGTTTATGCAAATGAAGGTTTCACACGACGGGCTACGGGTGGCTTTGAATAGTTTGAATCAATTCATTAAGCCTGAACGAGCGGTAATTACTTATAAGTAAAGCATGAAAAAAAGCAACAACGGATGCACTCCGGGAGTGCCGATAGAAGTGAAAACTCGCCTCACTATGTTACCGACGCCCGGTAACACGATACATACTTTTAGCGGAGGTATTCTATTTATTTATTATATATTATTATCATCCTCAAATAACACTTTTTCATTGACATGTTTATTTACATACTGCCTTGACAACGTCAAATTATTTGAACATAGGTAAAGAGTCTTGAAAAGGAGTCCGCAACATAAATGTCAAATAACATTGAGTTTTTCTTTATTGATTTAAATGCCATTTAAATTATGAGTGGCCACCTTACGCCCCTTACGGGGCTTACGGTCACGTGATCGCCTTACGCCCCTTACGGTCACGTGATCGCCTTACGCTGTCTCGAGTTTATCATTTTTTCCCCACCTCAAAAAGTGCCCAGCGCCGCTAAAGAAGTTTTCACTTCAAAAATGCTGCTAAACTGCATCGGCTAACGAAAATCACAATGTTTAGAAATGATTTAGGTAACGACACTGCATCTAGCTAGATTCGAACTCACGAGTTTCACGACTCGCCAGTCTCGCAAAGCAAGGGTCGGTTGTCTTTTCACCACCTTCCTTACTGAACTCTGAAACGAAGAAGAGAAGGTTTAAAACAATTCGAATCTTTACGACCTGAGTTTACGACGCCGTCATCTAACGGTTGTGATTGTCAACCCAGAACCGAAAGTTAGATCCAATTTCGGCCACCGTCACAATTAAGCTGGCGCTGCTCTGTTTACTTGCAAATTGAGTTTGCGCAGCTGTTGTGACGTCACGGCTCAATATGGCCGTTCCGTTTTGTGTTCCCCCATGAGATTCCTAGAACTCCAATACCCCAAATGCATTCCATTTTAGAACTTGCTCTAGAGCTTGTAAAGCTTAATTTGAAAGTAGTAATTTTGTTTATCTTACTGCCTTTTGGTATTGATATGGTATAAGGTTTCCATTGTGAAAGAGCGCGCGAGTTTGGGATCGCCTTCACGGGCAGTTATATCAATACATATTTTATTTGTTTTTATGAAGGTGAGATGTGATGATAATGATAAGATAAGACATAATCGTTAACGTCAAACATTTTAAATTCGAACGTAAGGATAAACATTATTTTTCTAAACTGAAATATGTAAATTGGGTGGACGAGGTGGTTCAACTGTTGTCATTATCTTAGTAGATAAGTACATATGTATTCAAAATCCAATGTTTAATCTACAATTAGGCTTAACTACGAGTCTTTCGACTAATTCGACTTAAATCTGTATATGTGTGGTATAAGAATTATTTAAATATTCCATCAATTCTAATCCCCCCAACTCCATTTGACGCAATTACCTAATGAAATAATCAGCGAAAACACTGTATAAACCATAGACAGTCGAGACTGGAACCTTGATTGTAGTTTGTCAAAGGACTGTCTAATTTAAAACATAGACAGAGAGAATCATAAAGGATGACTACATAGTTTTTTTTGTTTTTATTTACCGACAAATTTGGTTTGTCCAACTATAATTTCCAAACTTCGATAAAATGTATGTAAAATACATTTTAACCTGATAGGTAGGTATATAATGGAACCGAATAGCTGAGTGCCTACTGCGAATGACGAACGAAGTTTTGCTCCCTTGTCGCACTTACGTATAAAATAACAAGTGTGACGGAGAGGCAAAACTTCGTGTTTCGCGGTAGGCCCTCTAACCTTCTATGAACTTGTTTTATTATAGTATCAGGCTATATTGATTCTTAAACACGTTAAATTAAGCATCATAATCTCTTGACAAGTAAGCCGAGCGCCTTAACGGATTTAAGTTCAAGTCGTGATTTGTTTCAACTGATAACAGCACGTGCTTACAAGGATTTAAGTTCCAGTCCTGTGCCCTGTTTACCAAAAGCTTGTAACTTGTAATACAAGTGAAAGTCTCTTTTTGACAGCTTTTGTTAGAAAGGGACTTCCACTCGTATTACACGTTACAAGCTTTTGATAAATAGGGCACTGGCCGTGATAGTTTATTGGGCGAAGGAATATTTGGCGTTTTAAGTCTTTTTTTTAAGAATCTAAGGATTAAGGCTTTTGTACCTGAGAAGCATCTTTACTTTTCAGACGAAACCCGCGACGATTGTACCTTTATATTATTACTGAGTATTCGTAATCTTTATTTCAAATATAATAAGGTCCATCTACAGTTAATAGTGTTGTTGCCATTGACGTATGTCTCAGGGCGGGCCTTACTTACGGGGGCACTAAAAATGGTACTATAGTGGAGTCAAAACCATCGTGCCGGCGGGGCCATAAATCTCCGGGCCGGCCACGTGCCCTTTTCTACCTGCTTGTAGGGATGCGTGCCGCAACCTTCGCACATTATCGATGGATTTATTTATAATAATAAGGTTGTATTTAAGTGTAATATGAATATAGAAGAAAATTTCGTAACAAAGGTTTATTTTTATATTTAGGTAGACAAAATTAATTATAAAATATATAAAAACATATTGAATAATTTTAATTTAAATATTATAATAAGTTATACTCAATAAAAAGCTCTAAGTTTCGCTGTCAGAACTGTCGGTGTCGGTATCACTGTCGTCTTGTAGATTTATTACCACACGATTCTGGTCTCTGACAATATATTTTTGTAGATCAGCTAATTGAAGATCTTCTGCGTGTCGAACACACTTGGCCCAGTCTTCTTGAGAAACATTGTCGACGGCTTGGTGAAATAAAACTTTACATCTGCTAAACGGAATGTATTATTCTTTGCTGCGACCTCTCCTTTTATTTGAGCCCAGATTAATTCAATAGGGTTGTATTGACAGTGGTAAGGAGGTACGCGTATCACTTCATGGCCTAATTCGTTTGCCAATTGGTCCAACGCATACACTTTCGATGGATTGCTGGCGTTTACTTTTCGAAGCAACTCCTCTATAACGTCCGTTCTGCCAAATGGGATATTTTTTTTCGGAGCCATTCTTGAATTGATAGAACGTTATAGATAACGCACCGAGTTTGCGAGTTAATATCGCCCTTCAACTTCAACAACTGCACGTTAGAAAATATGGTCTCCATTGCTCAACTGGTTGGCACTTATGATATCCGTGAGACATTTTACAATATTTATATATGTGGACACTAATTATATTGATTTTAAGAACCAATGAGAAAATAGCACGATAACATATTACTAATTAACGTTTAGGACTTAATAATGACCGCTATAATAATCTATAACTACTGTCACATTGTTAGGTCATTATAATACTCGTAATTACCCTAATAGGTACACTAATTATATTGCAACAGTAACAAAATGCCATGATATTAATGACTGCTATTTAGATATCACTAAAACCTAACGAGGTAAATATATTTATTTATAGATAATGGAATCGATTTTACTTATAACTACCATGCACATGCATAGTACTTTTCATAGAACAAGCGTGATTCATCGATAAGAAATATCGACTTTAGCCGCATCCTTGCTGACAGCTCGTTTTATTGCCCGGCCGGCACGTTGGTTTTGACTCCACTATAGTTCAGCGGTGTCACTCACGAATTCGAGCCTAATCGTGCAGTCTAACGCAACTTCAACTAGTTGCGACCAATCGAGCGCGTGATGCGAGCATCAACCAATCGCGTTGTAGCGGTGTCACACCGCTGTACTGGCACCATTCATGCTTCATTCTTATTGCCCGTAAGGCCAGTCCTGAGATATACGTCAATGGCAGCTGCATATATACCTGCTGAAGGAAAAATGTCAACGGCATTTTACCTGTACCATTCTCTACGTAACTATTGAAAGCCGTTTTTGCGCGTAAAATCGTTCGCGTTCTTTAGTACTTTTATTACCCATATTATGACCGTCTCATGTCCTTTAATGATTTCTGATTGTCTGCTCTGGAGCACTGTTCAACTTGTATTCATGAGGGATTGTGACATGGCGCTACCGGCTAAAAAGACGATGGTTTTCTGATTCATTGAACAGAGAAATGGAGTACTACTCTATGAACCATCTATATAGTCAGGCTGATGAGCAATGAGTCCGCCTCAATCGTGTATTTTGGTAATGTTGCGTACAAGAGTTGCGAATGTCAAAAATCTAAATCTGTGTTTTTCACGTTTGTCACTTCCAAGAGCAATAGAGATAAAGATAGACCACAATTGAATGTCTAGAATAAAAATTTTTTAGCCTATGTGTGTTCCCACTCCCACTGCTGGGCAAAGGCCTCCCCTCTCCTTTTCCAATCCTCCCTGTGCTGAGCAATATCTAGATCTAGAATATTATATACATATATTTAAATGTTTGCTATGCGAATCTCTCGATCCTAAATATCGCCATGCTAATTAAGAACATGTTCAAATTAAATATAAGCAAAAGGAAGAACGACGGGATGCCACTCACAAAGGTACTGAGTTGATGCCTATCTAGCTGGGATATGACAGGACATAATTCATTGCATTGCCAACTAATAAAATGCACAGGAAAATGCAGCGTGGGAATCCTTGAGTGCTGATTTAGAAACTAACAGTGTATGAAATTTTTTTAAACCTACAAGACGTATATAAAAATCTCAGCATTTCACGTAGCCTAGGGTTGTATTTTCTCGTTATCGACTCGGGAACACATGGTTTCGTCGGCTGAGCCCTGCTGAAGTTGTCCGTTCTGACACGAATCCGGCAACAAGAAACTAGAAGCGCAAACAACATACACGGCCTTTCGTCCCTGAGGCAACACGCACATCAACGGACTATACCTCGTTACCTCCTAAACAGGTACATCCATCAAAATCGATGAATAGTCTAATTACACAACTCGCAGGTATAATATACACGAGGGACCTTGACTGGTGAAAGAAATCGACTCACATTCGAATCATTCGATCCGAGATCACGAACACACATTGTTACATTTAACAAATGCCTAGGTCGCGGCACGCACGATGGCTTAAGGTGAACTTTGAGATAAGGAACCATTTGAAGGTGCTTACTATTTAATGACAATTGATAAGCCTTACTCCAAAGATATAAGGTGTACCAATGGTTAAAGTGTTGCTGGTATCATGGTCCTGTCGATAAGGATGTAGGTGCTTTACCGTGTGCACACGATTGTGTTTTTTTGAGCGGTAAGACCTTGGTCTGCAGTTGACGCTGGACATACCGAACAATGTCACGTTTTATAGAATGTTGAAGTCTTCCCGTGAAATGCGTACCTACGGCGCTTAGCAAAACCACAGCAAAACCAACACTTTTCGCTAAAAAGGCGGTGTTTAAATTTACACAAGCGACACAAATTCCTGACTAAGAAGCCATAAGTGAAAACTTGCAGTGCTATGAAGTTGTAAGTAGATAGAACTGGTATACCTAGTACAAGCCATTGTCTTTTCAGCACACTCACGACTCGATCACCATATGGGGCCGGCCATGTCGTGACTGGACGTGTACAGGTTCGTAAACATAACGTGACTGCTGAGGTTCCCATATCATAGTTAGTCGTACTTTTCGAGGTGACTATGTCAATAATGTCAGACATTTCTGAATTCCGGCCGCAAATGATGAACAATCCTCCGGCTACTGCCCATTATGTCTGGTTTTCTATTAGTGTCTGTGAGCTGTAGACCTCGCGAGTCAAAATCCGCCGAGAATCTAATAAATCTGGCTATCTATTGGATCTGCTCACTTAATTTCACGAGATTCGGTTGTGAAATGCGATCTTTAGAAGAAAACAGCCGGACTGCCGGATAGATATACGGAAACATGGATATACGGAGACTTCGCGCTCGTTCTGTAAATGAAAGTTGGATTTAGCAGATTAGGTAGGTGTATAGATATACCTACAAACTGCCATAGTAAAAGCATGTCAGCAAGCCATTGTCTTGGCATGCCTCGGAGTGACTAAACTCACGACTTCATATGGGACTGTCGGCCATGTCGCCGTGACTAGACGTGTGCAGGTTCGTAAACGTAACGTGACTGCTCAGTCAGAGGTTACCGAATCAGTTTTACTTGGGTGATGGTGACAAGTGTACTTACTAGGGTTTTCCAAAAGCATGTTATAAGTACGTACCCGAAATATTCTTAAACGATATCTTCACCGGTCGATACCTGTCTCTGATATGCCTCAAACCCTATTAAGTATAAACAAAATTCACATGTAACCAGCGAAGGAATGCGTTCAAGGAATGCACCAGTCATGTTCAAAGTCACAAATTCAAAATGTCTTATCGAACTTCCTTGCGTCTAAGCTCTTAGGACTTCTTGTGATCCTGCTATTAGATCTAGTTAGGCAAAAGAGTCGTTTGTTCATAGGACAGGTGTGTCGGTTCAGACGTTTAGGAGCGCGGTCTATGAGTACAGGTAGTCGCCCGCCCTAAGACTTGCTCGTTTTGGAACACACCGATAATTCCAAGCGGTCCAATAGGTGTGTTGACGTTTTTTTTAATTGCAACTGTTGGTAGTACCAAGTACCAACGGCCCTCGCTTCGGATACGGGCGACCGTTGGACATTGGAATTAGAACTGAACGTTTTGCTATACTCTGATTATCTGATCTTATAAGTGAGCTACGAAATAAAAATATAGAAAATCTACCATAGACTGCAAATTTGAACCAAATGCGACCGACGCAGACTGTTTAGGATTTTATACGACCGCCCGCCCCCGAGGATTCCCTATTCATTACAGGACACAAAAAAAAACTTTTGCAGTTATTTTACAACAAAAAGCGAATGAATGCTGATGTCGTATAAAAATATGTAATTTGCAAAGGCTCTTAAGATCACATCTATCAAATTTCGCAAAAAATGTTGACACAATTCTCTATAGTAGAGTCTGTTCGGAAAGAGAAGAGTCGTGGAATGTATTGGGCTCCATACATTCCACGACTCTTCTCTTTCCGAACAGACTCTATAAGCCCCCCATTGTTCATGGCAAAAAAATGTCACAACTATATCACTTTTAACTTATTTCAATTTTAATGTCAAACAGGATGGGGACCACACACAATTTTATAGTTATAAAAAACCAGGGAGAAAAACTCACCTTAAAATGAACACCCTCTACTAATCGAGACATTACAATGTGCGCGTAGACTCGGAAGTCAGACCACACTAAAATTGCACTGACTTGAATCAAATCGGTGCATATTTAGGGTGGGCTCCAGGTACTGGTTTTCCATACAAAACCACGGGAATTCCCGATACTTGCCATAAAATCTGAGTCCCGGGAGCATTCCAGAGGAGTGACATACTTGACGTAGTTTATGGCAGGAAAAGTTATTTTCTAGGATTTCCTTGGTATATGTATAGGTCACACCTACCGTGCATCGTTAATTAAAACCTGACTATCAACGTCCGTTAAAATAACGATTTAACTAAAGACAATAAATTTAACCTATCAACCTTATCGTTCCAAGATTAAACTAAAAACCAAGCGGCACGTTCGCGGGAATTAACATGGAAACACTTAAACAGTAAAACCTTATCGTAGCGATAAGATGGCGCGATAATGTCCTATTGAACACGTAAACGTCATATAAACGTGCGAAACTATAGTGTTATAAGTCCTTTTTACTTTCGAAACGCTCAGGCCTTGCGTAGCAATAGTTACTAGCTTCTGTTCTGCACTCGAGAACATTGAATACTACATTTTGTGTATTTTACAAGTAAATGGAGTTTTTGTCAACTGGGGCAAGGACGAGCGTTTTAGTGGTGTTTTCACTAGCTTTTGTTTATTCTTTATGCTGGTTAGATTTCGGTTTTGGCAAGATTAATGCCCTATCTTTGATTCAGCTCAACATTTTGACCAAAGTTTGCTAGTATAAGTAACTCGGCAAAACAACAAACGTCAAACAATATTGACTGTAGTGTTGTGAATAACGCTCATTTCGAGGCCTAAAGACTCGAACCCTTAAGACTCTCGAGGCTTAACAAAGCAAAGACGATTTCTTACATCCATACGCGTAAAATAAATAAATACCATTCTCAAATATAGTCGAGTCTTCAAGACTTACGAGTCTTGAGGGCTCGAGTCTTTATGCCTAAAAATAAGCGTTATTCACAACACTGATATTGAGTAGTCTGTCTGGCTGTAAACTGATAGTATTTGGATTGCATGGTATTTTGTCGTAAGGTTATCATGTCTAAATTTGAATTTAAATGTCCGTAGTTCCAAATATGTAAGTATGTCCATCAGTCAGTCAGTTGTAGACCAACTCGGTCGTCACGGAGGTTAGAAGCCACGACATTCACGACCGTACACTGTAGGTACGATGTTGTAGAGCCGTAAATATGATCTTTTAAACTCTATACCAAGATTACCAAGGCTTATTCATCCAAAAAGGTTCAATGACCAGAAGCAAAAAAAGTTGAAAAAAAGAACCACTTCCGCAACATCTAATTTAGAATCATTAAACTAATTACTCGCTGGAATGCTTTCAAGAAACTGCTCAAATAATGTTTATTTCTCTCGATAAATTGTTTGTCGATATCGAATGCTCCATAAAGATCGAGTCCATTAAACATTTGCCTGGAACCTTGTCGCATTAACGGGTCATTAAAACGTACTTAATTAGTACATAACGACAGGATACTTAAACGATCAGATATTTTTCATACGTATGGGATTGCAAATAAGGACATAATTATATACTAATAGTGCTTTCATTTTGTATAAAACAACGGCATAACCACCAATTTCATACCACAAGGTAATGTGACTTGAGCATTTGAGATTCCCAAAATCTACGTGTTTTAGGGAGAAGAATAGGTACTAAAAGACTTTGAAGTCAAGACAAGCATAATTTTAAGTACAGTTATTGCGCGGCCACTGTTAGGGTCCCGTAGCAAAAAATCCGCTTTGGTTTTTTTTTAGGTAATGGTGTATAATAGGCTACATGACTATTTTTTTTTATGGTATCAATCGATCGGGTTTGTTTTTAGGATCAAATGTCTATATGGGACCCATTGCATTAAAGTAACACAAAAGTCAGAAATTGTAGTCAAAGTCTGACAGTCGCACTTCACTCGCGAAACGCCCTATACAAACCGGCCAGAGGCCGTGACGTCATCGCCCATCTTGTAGTACGGACAAAACAAGAAAATTGCGTTTTTGTCGGTGAAATATTGCGTTTATGTATATAGTTGCTATACAATATTTTTTTGGATGAAATGTAAGGAATCGAATGGTACCCTTACTTTTACGTTTTTGCAAGTTAAAAAAAACTTAAATTTTGAAACTTTCAGGTCCTGTAATTTTGTAATTTTTCAATATTTTATTTTAATATCCACATTATTGTGATAAATTGCTCGTTTGCTATCTATTTTACTAGATTTTGTTATAAAATTCAACATGTGTCATCATCCCTATTGTACATACATACATAATACATACCTGTATGTATATTTTATGTAAGACATCTCCATTCATAATAAAATAGTTGATAACCTAATTGGAATGAACAGCTACTATATTACACGCAGGAGCATCAAACCTTGGAAAAACGGGAACAATACTTATTTATTGCATGTTTTACAATTTCTACCTAAGACAATGATAATCTAATCAGCCTTCAGATCGTAAACATTTCTTGTGCCTTTAAAAAATCGAATTACTGTCTATGATTACAAGCCATCTTTATAATGTATATCTTCCAAACGTTAGCAAAGAAGTGTTACGTTTAACAGTATGTCATCATCTAGTCGATTTTCTTTTGTTTATAACAAGATAATTTGATCATTATTTCTTATTATTAACGCGTTATCTATGTATAATTATACGTACGGGAACCCTCTAAGAGAGATTCTTGATGCACTTGTCGATTTTAAAATTTCTTAGCGTGTCCAAAGACATTACAGAATTGCGTGCGTTACGCTCCATCGAAACTCGAATCTACGGTTGGCCGATCGCGGAAACACGTGGTAGGCACATCTGCATATCTTAGGCTTCACACACCTACCGTGTCACGAAAAATACGCGTTTCTTTAAATACAGCTCTTGTCCATTGTAATAAGATTCAATGTTCACTAAACTCGAATTTAAGAAACGATCTTGCTACATTAACTTTGTCGTCTTTCTGGCCGATGCATAGATGGCTTTAAAAACAAAACAGCATATCTTATAACAGCGAATTAATGATTGTCCTCTGTATGACTTAGGTAATAAGGTTCATAATACATTGCAGTTGCTGATTGAGTTAATGGATTTAAGTTGCAAGCGTGCGATGTGTGTCCATAGGTGACACATATTGGCGTAAATGGGGTCAAATCCGTGTCCATGCAAATGAATACTTGTTAATCAGTCGGGCGTTGTTTTCTGAACAAAATGATGATGATTCTTGGTCTTCTTGGTCTAGGGCTGGGACACTCCTGCAGTTTTAGAGAGAGAAAACAGATTTGCATGTTTAGCTGAAACGTCATTGATTTTTTGTATGTACATAGATATTACTCACTATTACGTGTGGTGTGCCTTAAGATCCTTTCGCTATTTATCACATGTAGTCATAGCCAAATGGCAAACGGAACCCTTATAGATTCGTCATGTCTGTCTGTCTGTCTGTCTGTCCGTCCGTATGTCACAGCCACTTTTCTCCGAAACTATAAAAACTATACTGTTGAAACTTGGTAAGTAGATGTATTCTGTGAACCGCATTAAGATTTTCACGCAAAAATAGAAAAAAAAAACAATAAATTTTGGGGGTCCCCATACTTAGAACTGAAACTCAAAAAAATTTTTTTCATCAAACCCATACGTGTCTATGGATAGGTCTTCAAAAATGATATTGAGGTTTCTAATATCATTTTTTTCTAAACTGAATAGTTTGCGCGAGAGACACTTCCAAAGTGGTCAAATGTGTGTCCCCCCCCCCCCTGTAACTTCTAAAATAAGAGAATGATAAAACTAAAAAAAATATATGATGTACATTACCATGTAAACTTCCTCCGAAAATTGGTTTGAACGAGATCTAGTACGTAGTTTTTTTTAATACGTCATAAATCGCCTAAATACGGAACCCTTCATGGCGAGTCCGACTCGCACTTGGCCGCTTTTTGTAGGGAGGCCGAATGGCTAATATGGCTATTCTACAAAAAGAGCCCGGCGACTGTGTAGATGTAATACTCGTGCTGCAAAGAACAACAAAGCTGTATTTGCGTTTTAACACAGCGCTAATGTCTTTCCGGAATATGCAACTGCATATGTTTGTCTTCAGTTCTCTAATTTACCACCAGCCTTATAAAATTTGTACTACAACCATTATGAATGTTAAGTAAATATAGGAGAACGGCCGACACACCTTAAGGCAACCAAGTAAGGACTACAATAGAGTGCATAGGAGACCTTCTACTGGACTAGTATAACGCACGGCTGCATAATGACATAAGGATCATCGTCACTTATTAAAAATATTTCTAATTGAACATAACGCTAGCGCTAATTGCAGTTCGAGCATTACACATATTTACGAGTAAGAACTAGATCTCGTTCAAACCAATTTTCGGTGGAAGTTTGCATGGTAATGTACATCATATATTTTTTTTTAATTTTATCATTCTCTTATTTTAGAAGTTACAGGGGGGGGGGGACACACATTTTACCACTTTGGAAGTGTCTCTCGCGCAAACTATTCAGTTTAGAAAAAAATGATATTAGAAACCTCAATATCATTTTTGAAGACATCTATAGATATCCCACACGTATGGGTTTGATGAACAAAATTTTTTGAGTTTCAGTTCTAAGTATGGGGAACTCCCAAAATTTATTGTTTTTTTTCTATTTTTGTGTGAAATTACAGAATACATCTACTTACCAAGTTTCAACAGTATAGTTCTTATAGTTTCGGAGAAAAGTGGCTGTGACATACGGACGGACAGACAGACAGACAGACATGAAGAATCCATAAGGGTTCCGTTTTTTGCCATTTGGCTACGGAACCCTAAAAAGTGCCCGGCGACCGTGTAAATGTAAATAAGCGCTTATGTTGGTGGTGAAAAGCGGAAACAAATTAAATGACTTAATGAAGTATATTTTTTCTTCTTCGAAAGATAGTAGTGTGGTTTGTAAACGCATGTATAATTCGGCCATATAAACATCGCGTGTCGGGTTGTTTTCCTGAATGAAAAGTGGGACGTTAACATAGGTGTATATAATTTCGTTTGAATATAGAACGACCAGTTTTGTTCAAGTTCGGGCGCGAAACGGAACATAATAGGTAGCATAGCATATCTTTTTATTAAATATCGGTTTGGACTTTGGAAACATTGTGATTGTGACGTGATAAAAGCTAAATATCATTATGATGGCGGCACTGATTTTAAGGGCTGCAATATTTGTAGTGTTTTTCTTTTTCTGTTACGCTAGAAGTGTTTTTTGACTATGGCGGCTCTCGGCATGATAAAGAAATAAGTGGATTGGTATGTGGTATTTTTTATTTTATTATCCGAATTCGTTAAATATTACAATATTATCACCAATGCTCTGCGAAACTATTAAATAGAATGAAAATACATACAAAGAAAAAAAATACTTAAACAATAGATATTAGGTACATAAAACTGATAAAGCATATGAAAGTTTAATTTTGTGACATGCCCTATTTAAATATGCGAATTCATACCAATGTACCTAGTTACAACTTACAATGAAAGGAGGCATATGCACAACAGTGGGACTGAAAAATGGTTAAATAATTACTGTGGTGAATAAATCTTAAGTAGTAAAACAACGTGGACGTGCTAAAATGACTCGTACTTTACGTATAACAGTGAACCCTAGCGTCAAAATGTCGCAACGTGTGGTTTTTCCCACCAGCGGACGAGAATACGCCTTTGTGTCGCCTCGAATAGCGTCTTTGTTAAAACACACTTTCCTTTGTTACCCGAAGGCCGGCCGAGTAAAAAATCCAGCACTATTCTCAATATTAATATTTGAATTACCTACGCATTTATTCATAGAGTAAGACCAAAGAAAGTCTGCAGCGCTAGATTAAAAGTAGTTTTTAAAAATCAGTATGCGACAACACCACATAAAATGGATTAAATAGTCTTGATACTTGTGAAATTTCTACCATATTTACCGTCTATGAAAAAATTAAGCTGTATGCACAGCTTAATTTTTATGGTAAAATAAATTTCATTCCAACAATAGATGTCACTATTAATATGTAGACCAGGGATGTTGCGAACATCCGCATCCGCATCCGCATAAAATCGATGCGGAGCTTATGCGGATGCGGATGTCGAACAAGTCGGTACAGGAATGTCTTAGCGGCGGCGTAAGTGCTAGGAAATTACGTCATTACCTATAACGAAATCGTCTAGATCCAGAAAAGTCGGCCAAGTTACTGTTTAGTAAATATAACGCACCTATATTCTTGCTCAAATACTAAACGTTTGGTTTTTTTAATGAAATAATACTAAAAATGTGATATTTGACGTTTTCTAAGTACCTAATCTTGACATCCGCATCCGCATCCGCATCCGCGGATGTGAGACTTTAAATATCCGCATCCGCATCCGCATCCGCCGATGTCAAAAAATCGGCATCCGCAACATCCCTGATGTAGACATATACTAATATTGATAAATAATATTGGGAGAATGTGACATTTGGCTTCATCAAAATTAATTCGCTTTTGTAATATCCGTGACGGCGGTAAATAGGTACAGAGGGCCTACCGCGAACACCGAAGTTCTCAATATGCGGGCATCTTTCTCTTTTACTCCCATTAAGGCGTAATTAGATTGACAGAGAAATTGCCCGCAATTTGCGAACTAAAGTTTTCGGTTAAACGAAATAAACCATTAAAACAATAAACATATATTAAAAATAAATTTTAGTTTTAACTAGTAGGTACCCATGCCGTGAGCATAAGCATGGAGGTTGTGGGTTCGAACTCAAAACCCGGCTAGTACCAATGAGTTTCTCGAAATGTTAGAGGAAGTTCATAAGTATGCCTATACCTATTAGGTGTGTTCAATTTGCTGTGAAACTTTAGTCTAAACCAATATTATATATTATCTAAGTAGGTACATATGGTGAAGTATTAAGATGCTTCATTCCACTTCTAGTATAGTATACAATTCTGGGGAGCAACTTACGGTTATAATCTAAAAAAGGCATTTTTACTTCAAAAAAGAGCCCTAAGAATAATGGTGCGGGTACCTCAGTGGGTTTCGTGTAAAGAATATTTAAAAAAATTGGAAATTCTGACTGTGCCAAGTCTATACATTTTAACACTTTGTACGGATTTGGTCAAATCTCTGGCAATAAGTGAAACGGAAGATGCTAGGATACGTAGGCTGGCAACAAGGACAAAGAACCTAAACCGCCCTTTTACTCCCAAGATTAAAGTAGCAGAATACTGTGCTCGCTACCAAGCTGTTAAAGTTTTTAATAAATTACCAGTTGAGCTCAAATCTATTTGTGACCCCGATACATTTAAAGTTAAGTTACGTGTATTTTTACTTCAAAAATGTTTGTATACTCTTGAAGAATTTTTTCATTGTGATATAGGGAATTAATAATAATATTTTAATCATAATCATAATCATAATCATTTAATCGCAATCCATGGTATTACAGGTGTTAACTTAGATTAATGCTGATATACCTTATTTATATTTTTTTTATTGACTTTTTTACTCATTGACATTTTTTTTCTTACTTAATTTTTTTTTTCTTGTTATTCCGATATGAAATTAATTTTGAATGATATTATTCTATTAATTTTACTTTTTACTTGTTGACATTTTTCTTTATTATGTTCAATTTATTAATTCATGTTTATTTAATTTCGGAGATATTTACTTTAATTTATTTGACTTTTTATTTTTATTTGATGATGTATTATTAATTATTTTTAAATTGGTAGCTATGATGTTATTTTGTAAATATATTTTGTATGCATGTGCCTAGATTTAAGATTTCAAACACAATGTAATATTGTTATTGAATAAATGATGATGATGATGATGATGATGACTTACCCGTCATCAACTACAAATTTTGTAAACATTGTCGTTTTTCAGCTTGAATCGCCTCGTGCTGACTTTTTACAAGTGTAAAATTATTCGTCATGCTGAAAAGTAACTCCCGCACGCCGGTTTTGTAAGGTTTTACCATGTTTATTCCGTTCATCACAAAACACAACGAATATTTAAACGATTTTGACAAACACATACCATAGTGCATGACGTTTACTGACTGCTAAAAAACATTGCCATATGTAGTTTTTTAATTCGCTGTCAAATTATTGCGCTGCAGACTTTCTTTGGTTTGACTCTACGATGAACCTTCTACGCAGACACTACTTAATCAGTGTTGCCAGATGGTTAATAAAGTCACATGTTTCGTGACTTTTGGCCCACGTCTGTGACATGTGGGATAATATGCGTGACTTATGATTTGGGCGAATATGGCCGGTTTTTTTGTTATATTATAAAATAAAAAGCAAGCAAGCAAGGACAAAACTTAGAGACCTGGCAACACTGTACTTATCGTATGGATTTCCATGAGATTACTAATTAACATAAGTACCTTCCAAAATGTCATATCATATTATATGAAAGTATTGCATATAAACCGTGCGATGGCATAGCTTTAGCTTCCCCACCCATCACGCACTTCGTCAATATAAATGTTATCACGGATTCACAATAATGGAACTTGCGTACACCTGTATGTATACAGTTTGTACTATCGATCGTATACGATAGGGTAAACTGTCGCTAGGTATACTGCCCTCAGGCAACTCCTAATATCGGGACTTGTGACACTCGTAGGATTTTCATTTGACCGTCGCACACGCAGTTCTTGTTCTATTCGAAAATAAAAATGCTCAATCAATTTAATCTCAGGCGCGCGAGCATAAAATAAAAGGTGATCGAACTTAAGCAATTTTGTTTTTCTCGTAAATTATTTTATTTTACTGTATTCGACCAGTGCGATCCGCGGCGATGGGGTCATCGGCTGTTAACCATTACAAATCTCAGGAAAAAACACTGCCAATTGTATAACAGTTATCGCATGGCCACGTATAATTTTTATCAGATTACACCACAATAGAACTTAGCACTCCAGTAATACAGTTTGTAATGGCGTACTTGTTGGTATCAGTAAGAATTTTCTCTCTCAAGGTAAACTTGGCTCTGAGTCATTGCAAGGCTGCACGAGTTTTTTAATTTGTTATTACGTCAGATACTTGTCTATTTATGGTACTTCTTGAAGTTGAATACCTCTTTTAATTGTAGCCTTAATTTGTTTCAATATAAAACGATAAGGTCAAGAATGAGGTACACAAACATCTATATATGGCAAATGACATATGACCCCTGATATCGTCACGTCAATGCCAAAATTAGGAATAACCATTGAAGTCCCATTTAGACTGTTTAAGAATTTGCATGCGGATTTTGTTAAGTACATTTAAAGTGTCATTCTATGGAACTTGCTAACTATGTAAACAAAAGGCACTAGTAAATTGACATTCAGAGACAATTTTAATATGGTGGTTTGTTTACATAGTTAGCAAGTTCCATAGAATGACACTTTCACACTTTACATTGCGGTATTTGGTCGATCGACTGAATTCATTGCATGCAAGTTCCTGATTTTCTTGAACCGTCTAAATGAGGCTTTAGACTTGAAAATTTGACTTGTGCTGAGTTACATGCAGTCTTACGTTTTTCCTAATATGTAATGCCAAAAACATAATTAGTTGAACGATGTAGTAAGTAATTCAGCCATTGATTTTATGAATAGATTAGAATTTTCCTAGGCCCAGTTTCTCAACCAATTTTGCAACAACATTGATCCACTTTTTGTTTCGAGACCAAGGACTAATACAATTATGATAGTGATATAGATTCTATGATAATGAGATCCATTAAGATATTGGTGATTGAATTTCCGTTGAAGAAAATTACGAGATGCTGTTTGTTAACAATTGATCACTAAAGCGATACAGAAGAAACTATGTACTTGAGTCCATCTAAGCTACTCGTAACTATGCATCGACGTGAAGTGACAATATGTGGGAGTGCTCCTATGAAAGTCACATTTTCCAGAAATTTTACGTTTTCGGTGGTATTTCCACACTGTCACTGTCTGAT
The DNA here is from genome assembly GCF_948474715.1 of Cydia amplana. Classification (NCBI taxonomy): domain Eukaryota; kingdom Metazoa; phylum Arthropoda; class Insecta; order Lepidoptera; family Tortricidae; genus Cydia; species Cydia amplana. Next base: position 34,635,405 of record NC_086096.1, on the reverse strand, counting down.
TTTTTAGTATGGCGGGCCAAATCTGTCGTTACAGTAAACAACGTAATGTACAGTATGTTCAGACGGCGTTAAGTTTTCCCGTATACCGTGTACGGGATTTTATCGAATACCGTAGTGGCAGCAAAATTTGTATAAAAACTTTCAAAATCGTTCACACGTTATCCATGCGGGAAAGCCGTCTAGCCGTGTGCCTGGGCAGTAGGTACGCACGGCTACAAATACCGCGGCTACCAGCGGTCTCCCTTATTTATTACCTGGGTCCAAGGGAAAGCCTAAATAAAAAGGGTTTTCCGTCTACTAAAATCATTACATATCTAACCGATGCACTGATAAATGACCTTTTACTTTCCATTGTTCCAGGCTGACCTATTGACTTTCAACGCTGCGCTGACTACACCGCGAGACCGCCAAAACACTGAGCGTCGACAGTTAGGCATTCTGTGCACCCAGGACCTGTGGGATGTGCCGGCCACATCGCAGCAGGGTGCAGGAGGTCACCTAACTAAAGATGAAGTTCTCAACGGGTTCCAGCTCGAGTAGCTTGGCCAGTGACTCGCTGTCCAGGAAGTCGACGCTATGCATATATACGGAGATAGATGCGCCGGCGCCGCTGCCGCCGTGCGAGAGGGTGAGTTATCATGCTTCCCTAACGCCATTATGTATTTACAGTCAGTACTAGAAGTTGCTAAACGACCTAGTCGTTCAAAATGATCTGTACACACTCTTCCCTTTCGTCAATAAGGCTGCCTTTCCGCCGAGGCGGAGATGAGAGACGTGCGGGAATCAACTAATAGCATTAATTGTAATCCAATGCAGCGGAGAAATGAACCATTGATTTCTATTGGTTGATTACGTTTTCCTCTCATCTTCGCTCATCTCCACCATGCTCGTCGTTGGCACGTATGTCATCCCCGGCAACCACTAGACACCATTTCTTGAGCTTCCCTCTTCTACCGGGACCTATTTTTATATGAAATTATGAATAGTCCAGGAGACTAATGACTTTTCCCTGGGCTCATCATTTCTTGTGATTATGATACTGATAAAGCTCAGACCTTAAAAAAGTGTGCGAACCTGAGGGCGGTTCCACAAGCACATTTCGTGCATGCAACATAACAGGCGTGAAAGTGCATGCGCCAAGTTCGTGCCGGCGCCGTTGCAGCCTTGACGCATGACGACAGGCTTGCGAAGCATCACGAAATGTGGATCGTTTGCAATACGTTTTTATACGTTTAGTGCTTTATCTGATTTTATCTTGTAAATGACTTCCAAACCTTTGTTATCTCATGGATTGAAGTAGTGTTTTTGCAAAACCAGAAGAGCAACATCCTGCAACGCTGCTAGAATCAGGGTGCTAGAATCAAATAACAGATGAAGGTTAGGCATTTCTTATGTCGGATCTCCTCGTATCATTGTTCAAACCGCTGGCCTGGCAAGGTTTAAAAAAAAATGGTTACTTTATATTTTTATGCGCTTTGTTAGCTTGGCTAAAAAAATTAAATTAAAATGCGTTTATTTCGGACAGCGTATCCAAATTACATACACAACACTAACAATTCTAAAAATTCAAGACCATAATTAAATTCTATCGCTTCAAAAACCTGTCTTCCTTTATCTATGTCACATTTCTAATCAGACCACACTGAAACGATGTCGATTGAAACAGACGCTTCAAACGCCAAAATTCGAGTTCAAAGGTCGATATTAACATTTTAAATGACAGTTTACTCATCGGCTTTTAAATATTCAAGATACAAGTATCGGGCCGGCCACTTTCACCGACCCGGACTTTGCATTGTTTCGGTGCGGTCTTCAATAGCCTGCTGTTTAAGGCGTATGCAGTTGTGTGTGACCGTTTTGACTGTCCAAGGCTCTCTAGCTGACCAAGAATAAAAAAACAAACTATATTTTGAAAATGTCTATTAAAATATACTGGTAATTAGTATTAGTCAGAAGCTACGGACGGAAAAACATATTTTAGGACAGCTGTTTACGGATAATACATTTTTGGTTTCTGTAATTTATTTCATCGATTCCTTTTTTATTTTACTTTAAAGGTCGTGACAATGTCCATTTTTTCGTTGAACAAGGACCGGCTTAGGTATTGCATTAAGCCGTTGAGGTATGGTATGGATTCGCCTTAATACTTATTTTTAGCAGTAAAACGCAGTGCTAATATTGCTTGCTTATAATGTTACGTAAAATATAGTTTAAATGTTCATTTATTACATAAGCTATGTAGTACTTAAATAAATAAGATAGCATGAAAATGGTAAAATATTTTATATACATTTTGAAAGTTAGTGCATGTGATGTTAATGTCTAATACTAATAAATCCCCCGTCCCAGATCATTCAGTTGTGTGGTGTGTCTTACACGATCCACTGGGTGACTTTAGAGTAGAAAAATGTATCAATTACCTTCACTCGAGATTGAGTTTTCTTTATTACTAACTACAAATTTCGTATGGTTTCGTATCCGTCAAAAGCACATTTCAACTCCCAAGTCATTATTTCGAACGGCGCCATGGGGTTAAACCGTTAAGAGCCAACAGGAGTGGTCATTTCTCCATACAAACGTACTCGACTGTTTCCTCCGTGGGTTTTGAAGCTAGAGCAATGATTTTTTCAACACAGATTAATATTGTCAATATCTGTGTCGGACCGTTTTGCTTTTTTTGATATTTTTGTTTTTTAAGGCGCTAGAGCCCTTCAAAAATGGCCAAAATGGCCTAATTGACTATGCCGCAATGAGAGGCGTGCTATTCAAAACTGACATCAATTAGACAAAAAAGCAAAACGGTCCGACACAGATAATGTCATAATCATTTAGATTTCCAAATTTGGTTACGATTGGTTAAGTTTTGGAGGAGGAAACAGTCGAGTACGAAACCTTGATTTTTGATATTTTTACGCAGGATTTTTCGCCTTGTCCTTATCGCACTAGTTTTAGGAGCCGCTTCCGTTAGCGAGACGGGTATATTTACCTAAAATATTTAAATCTTAGCTCCTGTTGGCTCTTAATAACCTCTTTACTCCGGAAAACCAACCGCATGTATTTTAGTTCCTAAATGTGAATCCTTAAGGTCAGATAGTTGCGTCAGTTTTTGTAAACAAATTACATGTCACGGCCAAAGTTTTGAATTTATTGATGATCGGGCCGAATGGCCTGTGCCTTGGGCAACGCTCATAGTAAAGCACACCGTGCTTTGTCTGTGGGCGTAATCTGCCAGTGACTGTACTATAATAACAGCAGCTTTTAACTGGCCACAGGTGGACCTTATGTCTTCGTAATACGGATTGCGAATTGGCAAGTATCATTGTCCAAATTGTTAGTTATCAGGCCTAAGATATTCGTAAGTAATTTCGTTTAGGAGGTGCAAGCATGTAACTGCTCGCCCCTTAGGGTCACAGGCGCCTAGTCTTTTAAAGATTGCATATACATTGTACTCATACTCGAAAATTTGGGATAGATACCGCCGTGGCCGGGTGGCCTAGAGGTCCAAGGCGTTAGCAGAGGGCTTGGTCACTTTTTAGGGTTCCGTACCCAAAGGGTAAAAACGGGACCCTATTACTAAGACTCCGCTGTCCGTCCGTCCGTCCGTCTGTCACCAGGCTGTATCTCACGAACCGTGATAGCTAGACAGTTGAAATTTTCACAGATGATGTATTTCTGTTGCCGCTATAACAACAAATACTAAAAACAGAATAAAATAAAGATTTAAGTGGGGCTCCCATACAACAAACGTGATTTTTGACCAAAGTTAAGCAACGTCGGGCGGGGTCAGTACTTGGATGGGTGACCGTTTTTTTGCTTGTTTTGTTCTATTTTTTGTTGATGGTGCGGAACCCTCCGTGCGCGAGTCCGACTCGCACTTGGCCGGTTTTTTCTCTAGTATATGTTTCAGTTCATAAGCCTGTTCTTCCATTGGAGTACGTATGTACATATAAAGCCATGTTTTGATTGTTCGTCACGTCTGACAATTTCAATACCAACTGACTGACTTATCCACATAACAAATCGTCGTCATGTTTACTTTCATCACAAGTGCTTTCCTAGCTATTTATAATATCTATTATAGATTATCTAATGTAACTAAATCACTTTCGCCGATCGACTCTCGGCCTATTGTTGAAGGCTAATGAACTTACCAAAATCGTAACTAGTCGAATACCTTTGTGTCTTGCTCCTTCAATTTTACACCTAATCATTATGCGGTAAGGTTGAATTTTGGTTGAGTTAGATTTAATTTGTTGTTACCCTTTGGTTTTGAAGGTGCGATATGAAAGTGCCTTAATGATTTCATCTCGTTGTAATGTATACTGTCATTGCGTGTTTTGTTAATCAATGATGCTGAGAAAGCATCGTGGAGAGTGGCGCTTCTGTCACTCCGGTGTATGTGCAATAACTGACCAAATTGTTGACTTTGTTTTTGCCAAAAAGGTTTAAGAGTAAAAAATAGCCTCATGAAATATGATTAAGTAGTTATCATTTAACTCGTCTGATAACTATTCCAAGGAATTAAGTTATGTATGAGAATTATACATAAGAAAGATCGTGTTTAATGTGGAATAAATCCTATCCATCAGTTTAACTGGGGACAAAAATTGGCTCTTAGAAAATAAGTAGCTTACTGCTACTGGACTTACAGAAGTATAAATCTATTCTAAATTTCAATACATTGCAACTTAAAATAACATTAAACCCCTTTGTACTTCGGATAGCACAACGATATGCACTTTATTAATTGATTATTTTATCTCCATGTCATTATAAACAATGTACGATTATCAGAGGTGTCGGCGTTTAATCGATATGTCACGGCCCGCCTCGATACTGCAATCGATTTATCGATATCGCTATCTTATCGCACCTTTCATTAGATATTTCAATCAACATTGTCATTGCTATTCGAGAAGATTCTTTTTTACACGACTGCCCAAAAAAAGGAATGTATTGTTTTCATTAAATATACCAAACGGTATAAACAAAAGTTTCATGTAGGTCTGAACGTTTGCGAATCCAAAGGTGTCACATGCGTGTTAGACCAATAATTAAAGATCATAATTATCTTAAAGGTATTCTAATTTATTATAAACAGAAATATATGTCATATACTAAAGTAAAAGTGACCAAGTTCTCCAGTAGCGGAGACTAGATTCGAACCGACGTTTTCAGCTTACGCGGCCCTGTAGGGCTAGGATGGTCGGTTTTTTATCATCGGTCATCATGCCTGTCACGTTCCAACTGGTAGTAATGTAAAGTGTCATTCTGTGGACCTTGCATACTCCGTAAACAAACCGCCATATTAGAACTGTCTCTGAATGTCAATTTACTAGTGACTTTTGTTTACATAGTTACCAAGTTCCTCAAAGTGTCATTCTATACACTTTAAGTGCCGAAACTGACGCATGACATGACAAGTGATAAAATGATACCGCCGCTGGACTTCTAGGTTCTCACATGATAGCCTAGAAGTCCAGCGGCGAAGTCACCTATTTAAAGCCATTCGACAAATGCATATGATATGGGTGATTTTAGTCGGTATGAAAATAATACCTAATAGTCAGTTAAGATTTAAGCTGCATGGGCATTTCATCTGAGACGGAGATGAGAGGTTGAGAGAAGATGTACGGGTATCCACGCATCCACTCATTGGTTGTAATCCACATTGTTGAAAAGCAGCCTTACTTCCCAGTAACAACGCTACAGGATCTAGTCAGCAGCTGTTGCTATCTAATAATTACGACAGTTCAAGTAGCGTTTACACTAGATAGCGGATTTATCCTTTTTATGCTATCTTTATAACGATAGACTAAGTTAATTGAATTTTGCTCTTAATGCTTAATCTTTAGATACTCGACACGGTTTAAAGAGTAGGTACCTATAGATAATTCGCTTAAACGATATTGCTTGCCTTTTTCATTTCTACAGAGCAGATGTCAGTAATCAACGTCATTTAATTTTGAACTGTATTATAATAGCTTTATGGTTTTTATTGGATGTTGTCGACACGATTGGTAAACTATACCGGGTTATTATTTTAATAAGTACAGAGCTGTTGCGTGAGTCCTTGGCTGCTCACGACACGGATTGTAAGTTTACCGCAATCAGGTTTGCCTCTTGTGGTTGCTTATTGTAGTTTCATATTGAACCCTATTAGCATTGGTTAAAGTAGTATATCGCGTATATAACTCTGAGCTCGTTTAGACACTTTAGACAGGTCATATTTTCTTGGAAGAATCCGCCATTGTTAAAAGTTTTTCCAGGCGCGATATCAGTTTTCCATCGGATTTCTTTTCTCAGGACAAGGCTTGTTTAACAATAGTCCATGGAATGGCCAGATCGGCCAAAGATTGTGTTTGTTAATTTGCTGTCTTGTCTAAAGAGGCGTTAAAGCGTTTATGTTTGAGCTTAGTTCATAAATGCAAGCTGTAATTTACTTACCTTCTGTATTTTGCGCAATCAGCACTGGACGTGGCAATTTTTTTTTCACCCCAGCAGCTCGAACAAGGGTACTTTGCTACTTAAAAACAGTGAGCAAAATCGCATTTTGCTCACTGAGTGAGACAAAATGAGCAAAATGTGATTTTGCTCACTGTTTTTAAGTAGCAAAGTACCCTTGTTCGAGCTGCTGAGGTGAAAACTTAATTGTTGGTATATCTTAAGAAAACATGAGTGAATAGGTAAGTGATGAAGACGGAATACATTTTTCGGGTTCTCTAATATGTTCTCACTGCTGAGGTGAAAAGTTTTGTGAACTACACGAGATCAAAGTTATTTACATCTCGTGCGCTTTTGAGTCCTTTACTACGCTCAAGATTCTAAATTAGATTAGTATATAATTCTTTCGCTTGCGCGGGACTCAAAATACGCACTCGAAGAAATTAGTCAAGTCAAAATATACTTTATTCATGTAGGCTAGGCCTAAGCACTTATGAATCGTAACATACTTATAAATTATCTTAAGCTAATTATCAGAGCAATTTATTGATGTTATTATTCCATAATAATATTATGATATTATTAATATTATTATACAAATCAAATTTAACACAAATTTAAGAATTTCACAAAAGGATCGTCAAACATGAAAAAAAAATTGTATATAAAATACTAGTCTAGAATGTTTCTAGAATAAAATCTAAATGTCAAATAAATAAATAAAAAACACAAAATATCAAACTTTGATCTCTTGTTGTACAAATAACTATTATCGCATTTTCTTGAAGCATAGAAATAAATGAAAAGTGGAAAAATTAACTATCTCGGGCGAGACTGGAACGTAAAAAAAGGAATTTCGAAGAAAAGAGAAGAGTTTAGGCTGGCCACAATCCAGGATTGCTATAAGCCCCGATAGCAAACTGATATTTTTTTAGGTATCAAATGTTCCCATCTCACTAAATATTTAACATCAGTCAACGGTGAAATAACGATGTTTGGTTTGGCAAATATAGAGCTTATCTTAATATGGGCCATTTGCAGTAAAAATACTAATAAAAATATCACTCATAATCGGTATATCGGCGTCTTCAAATCCACAACAAGTAATAAATGCTCACGTCCATACATCAATCTGTCTGTTTACCAACTACAAAGTAATGATCCCGTAAATTACTAGATCCGCATCACTGAACAAAAAAACACACGTGATACGTGCAGCATATTTGTCTTTAAGACTATATAAATAAGAAATATATTCGTTAAACCCAGGTTTTAGTGCTGGCGGAATCAGATGAAAGTACAGATTTACAGATAGCAGCGTTCGCTAGCATTTTTCTTACGTTTCGGCAAATTTTTGCATGCGAAACTTTGCCCCTTCGTTGTAGGAGAAAACGTTCTACAGAATTGGAGACCAAAATATACATTTTCATGATTCGTGGTATTTGTTTTTTTTTAATAGCTTGTAGATTATTTGGTTTTTAGAGTACTGATGTTATTTGACGCATTTATTGTTGTTACGCGAAGTGACGCATGACATGACAGGTGATAACAACGCGACCATGATAGCGGTACAGTAGTCACTTTGATAGCCAGAAATTAACGCGGTCAAATGCCACATATCACCAACATTATTAGCGATAAGTCGTGACATCCTGACGTGTCAATAAAATTATCACTGGAATAATTTATATACAGCGTTTTTTCTACCCTTATATGAGTTGCTAGCTTTTCGGTGAAGGAAAACATCAGGAGGAAACCTACATACATCCGCCCCACACTGGGCCAGCGTGGGTAGGCCTGTGCCCAGCAGTGGGACGTATATTGGCTGAACGATTATTATTATTGATAAAACACCCCGTAATTATTGTTTTTGTAGGCAAAGTGCCCAAAATTTCCTTCCACCTAGGTACCAGCGGTTCGTACCAAATGCCCATATCACCGTGATCGTTTCACCATGGTCTTGTTCCATGGGTTAATTATTCCGCGGCACAGATACGAGTAGACCCCCGCTTGCGCCACGTTCACGGTGCGCGCACGCACTTGAGATTCATGACGTTGCGAAACTGTGTAACATGTGTCGACGTGCGGAATTGCCCAAGATCGCCAAATCACACTAATCTGGCCCTGTCCAATTAAGTAGAGTCCAGACGAGCTGGGCAAATCGACTGATTTGATCAGGAAAATAATTGGCGCCAATCTGATCTAGCGTACACGTACACAATTTATTACCAATAAGGATTCCATAGATACGAACTTCGAAATTGGCATTTTTATGTCCGCACCTGCTGATTTGATCGGGGAATCGAATTGTCGTTTGTGTCCGCACGGCCTGATTCGACCGGACAATTTTATCAGAATGGCGAAAAATTGTCTTCTGGACTCCACTTTAAAATCTTGAAGTTGAAGATTGATTCATACGCTGGCGTTGAATAAGGGATGACTGTACTGGAGGTTTGGTCACAGAATAAATAATAGTACTAGGTACAGAAGACTCACTCTCTAACAACACGCGTCTGTTACGATCAGCACAGATATGGCCGCTAGGTGGCGACAGCGCCACGCGCGGCTTATGGGTTTCCCCAAAATTGGTGTGGAACGGATGTACTTTTAGCTACCTGTAGCAAAGCGACGAAATCGCGGAGTGAGCCACGCCTGGTTTGGTGCTAGAGTCCGTAGGGCAACAGCAGCGCTATTATGTACGTCATGTTTTCAAAGGAATATGTGGCGCTGGGCAAGTCGGAGTAGATATGAGCGCCGATTGGCATTTAGTCGGCGGCGGCGCGCCGGTCAAAATTGGTCGGCGGCGGCGGCGAATCGGCGGCGTGGCCTTGAAACACCTTCGATTAAATGAAAAAAGATTTCAAATCAAACTTTTACCAAAAAAACATGTTTTTGCTGTAAGAAAGTTATGAAATAAATGCATTTTTTATTTTCAAGGATAATTTATTGAATAATGGTACGAAAAAAATGATATCGTATAAACTGTGGATAAGCGGTATCGCGCGGCATCAGAGGCGGTCTTAATCTTGGCAAGGCTCTGGCTGGAAGATCTTAACGATGCCCTTATCTTTTGTGCTAAGTTAAAAATTGCGGATTGACTGTATCAGGGAAACGTCTTGTCGACAGTCCAAAGAAAAGCGAGCTTCGTCATTAACCAATATCGATTCAACAAAACCGATTTGTGTCAAAAAGTGAGGCCCAACGCCGAGCTCCATGTAACACCGAAGACTTGATTTCGACGCCTCCCAATGCGAGGCCAGAGGAAGAGTTGCAGGTAAGCATACAGCTAAGAATCGAACGCCAAGTGTAAGCTTGGCTGACGGCTGAACGCCTGGAGCGCCGATTGCGGCGCGCTTCTGTGCAAGGCCGAGCTGCAAAAGAGCAGAGCGAGGGCGCAGGCTGATAAAGACTGAAGCCATAGTGTTAAAGATCTGGAGCTTTCCTGCGGGCGCATTCGTGCGACGCCAAAGGCCGAGCTACAATGGAGCTAAGATCGGATAAGGAGCAATGCTCAAGCGTTTTAAAACAGGTCGAAAGTTGAGCTCCAAACAGGGCCAAAAACTTGCAGGTTCAGATAGCGGCTTAATTCCATGCGAGCGATGCAAGGCCAAAGATTGAGCTGCGAGAGAGCAAAGCTTGAAATTTGAACAGTGGCCAAGTTTAATTGAGCCCCGATTCCGACACCCTTCCGTGCGAAGCCAACGGCCGGACATTTGGACGTGGAAACGCTTAATATCTCAAAATTAACCCCATTTTATACCCTTTAAAGACGTTTAACCATGCTTGCAATGGTTAAATTCGCGGTAAATGGCGGACGGTTAGCTGGCAAAATTAGTTATGCATTGGATCGGTAATCCAAAGATGTGGGTTCGAGTCTCACGTTAGCCAGAGTTGATCACAGTTAATTTTTTCATTGTGATTGACATATGTCTAGTGTATACATATATACAAATTGTAATGTGGAACGTTCCACAATAAAAATGGAAGGAAATCAGTATGTTTATTACAAGCATATTAATTTCGTTTCCCCAAGACTAGTAGCGCGGTTACTAGACAGATAAGTTTGCATTTGCCTTCGATATTTTTGAATTATATTTTGAATTATATGGGCCTAAAATACCTTTTGAATGTCTATAAACTATTCGAAGTGGCGCCGTTAATGATCTAAACTCGATTAAAAATATATTATCTGATTCCGAAAGTAGTAGTAACTACCAAGGTCACGCCGATGCCACGCCGATAGCGCAGCATCGGCGGCGGCGGCGCGAAAATTTTGTCGGCGGCGGCGGCGCGCCGGCGCGGCGCTCATATCTAAGTCGGAGCAGAGTTAGCTTCGACGAACTTTAACCTTTCGTATGCTCCTGTAATAATATTGCCATTTGTATATCAATCATAATCAGGCCTCGGAGTTTTTTTAGCACGGTAAGACTAAGGAGAGCTATGGAGTCTTTGTTAACATTAAAATTAAATTCATACTCATACTCATCCTCATTAATTAAGTTCGTCCGAATCGTTTTATAAATACTTAGACTACTTATATGTAATTAATTCTGTTTACATATATTTAATTAAATGTTATATTATAAAAAAGTAATAATATGTATATGTGTATGTTAATATTATTATATTACCCATATTGCAGTGTCATCGCTCCAATATTTTATTTAAGTACTTAACGTACCTACATACTATAATTACTGTTAAGATAAGGATATTGGTGTCTTGAAAATGATGCCCAATAATATAATATGTATATGTGTATGTTAATATTATTATATTACCCATATTGCAGTGTCATCGCTCCAATATTTTATTTAAGTACTTAACGTACCTACATACTATAATTACTGTTAAGATATTGATATTGGTGTCTTGAAAATGATGCCCATGAATGCGACTTACGACGTTTATACTGCCCATTATGTGTGAACGAACTGTTTTGTAGACGTAAGGAAGAGTAACGCATAACTATTCTAAAATATTGTAGCTCTATATCAACCTTAATGAATAATAAACAGTTTTAATATCTATGGAATATCGTTTTAATATGTCGAATACGTATTACCAATGTTTATAATCATAGGTTGCATGTCTTAAGTACTTTTTTAAGTGATAGGCCACTTATGATTAAACCTCTTTACCTAAATATGTGTATGAGTAAATCAGATGTCACATTATGTCATGAATATATAGTTACGTATTTCGTTATTGTGATGATCGCTGATATTTATTAGGTCTAGAGCTGTACATAATTTACTTGTACTTAATTAATGAGGATGAGTATGAGTATGAACTTAATTTTAATGTTAACAAAGACTCCATAGCTCTCCTTAGTCTTACCGTGCTAAAAAAACTCCGAGGCCAGCCAGCCTATTATGGATAGCTTTATCCATCTTTATCCACGTGATAAAATAACTGTCACTGTTTAACACCGTGGGAAAGAAAGTGACGGACACCGTTTTATCACGCTGTCACGTAGACAAGAACGACCATCATATCCGTACTGATCATAATAAATACATGTTTAAGTTGAATAGATATGGAGCAGATCTGCTCCTACGCATATCAAAGGTTAATTTCTCTTAGATGGAAATGAAAACCCACAGCCCATTCCATCAGCGGAATTTAAGCTATGACAGAAGTTTAAAGGGCAACTCGTTGCATGGTTTAACCCTACTTTGTAAACAAAAACTAGGACAAATGACTTTGTACAATTTTGAGTCTAGTCTTTAATCTAAGTGTAGAGTAACAGATAGGTAATATAATCATTATGTAGCACACTACCTCTATCTTTAGTCATAGACAATAATCGATTTCCCACATTAAAGCACCCTCATACTCGAGGCAAAAACATGAGCACGCGCTTACTACCACATTAACGATTAACTTGCTTGAGTATTACTGATGTAGCAATTTGAACCTTGTACCTAGGTCTTTGGATTGCTTTCAGGTTTTAACCTGCTGCCATGTACAGTATGTTACGAGTATAAAATTACTATCATTCTTGGACCGATTCAATCGATTTGGGAGTTTGGACTAGACAATATAATCCTTTCCGGCTTGCCGTCACTGTGGTCCTGTGGTCTCAGTACAAGGCTGAGTTAAAGAGATGTCCCAATAACAATAAAAACACCATCAGGAACCTATTGGCAATGTGCGAAGTCGGTGGAGGGGGAAGTGGCGCTGATCGTCACAAACACAGGTAATCTTATGGAATGTCCGATATTAGTACTAGCGGCAGCCGCTTGAACTAATTTTACTCCATAAGATTTAACGTAGAAAGTCCGACAAAATGAGGGCGGCATCACCAGTCGTGCAAGTAGCGAATAGATACGGATATATACCTCAGGAATACGGATCATCTTTCCTTAAATTTATGTATAGAGTCGTTCGTCTAACTAAGGCTTAGACTCTACGTCTACGCTAACTTTTCACCGACTTGAACAGAAGAAGGAGATAGAGTGTCATTCATGTCATTATAAACATCATATTTTCATAGAAATTTCTCATTAATGATGATATCGCCAGAATTTGTCATTGCAAATGCCATGCAAAGTTAGCTTGGTCTGACGCTATCTAATTCTTTAGCACGGCCTATAACGTTTGCCAGATTGCAATGTATATTATTCTCAGTTGTGGGAGTGACATAGCTATAGCTAAAGTGTATTTTTTTATTCGGTAGACTAAAATGACATTTCATAGTATGGAATGACACATGATGTTCATACAATGAAATGTCATTTTAGTCTACCGAATAAAAAAATAGACTTATGGGCCCCTATATTCAAGTTGCTTGGGTCGCCTAACGCAGTGTGCTCTGTGTGCTGTTTTAATTTCTTCGTCTTGTTTCCATCACCCTGTACAGCCAACATTTAAAGGTTAACTCAGCCCTCATTGCAAATGCTAATACAGGGCACGTGGCAACACTAAATAACGAACTGCCTGCAGCGTTAGTTCCACGCTCCGTCGCGTGCCCGGTGACCTTTTGTTTTTAGTTAGTATAGGGATTTAATTGGCATTCCAACATTTCTAACCAACGGCGTAAAGTGGAACGTTATAGAACGTTGCTTTGCGAACTATAGTAATTCGATATTGATTGGTTTGAAAAGGTCTATAATGTCAAGGGACTAAGTATACTTTGGGAGGACGCTGGATTGTCGCTAGGGGGAGGCCAGTTGACGTCTTCTAGTTGAAATGATCATGCAATCACCAAAGGACTTTTTAAACGGCAAAGTAATCTTTAATTGCACTGAGTAAAAACAGGCGTTCTTGACTCTTTTACGATTGACTTTGACGATTGTCCAGAAAAGGAAAAAAAATGTTTTGGGGGTTCACGCGTGTATGTAAGTTAGAGTCTTAGTCTGTTCGGAAAGAGAAGAGTCGTGGAAGGTGCATATTGGGTCCACGGTTCTACTCTTTCCGCACAGACTCTAAATAATTTATTACAACCATAACTAGACATTGCCTGTGTGGTGACGTTCTAATTTTTTTACACGTCCACCCGATTTGTTAATTTGACATTTATTAATTTTGTGATCATTACGTTAATAAAAGGCATTGCACAATCGTGTTTTTTTTTAAATCTAATTTTTAGGAAGTTATAAGCAAATTACATTACTTCACTCTTCTTATTATTAAAATCTTCTATGCATCAAGTAGGTACGTATCACACAAGATTATGTGGCAGAGCAAATATCAAAAGATTTCTCTCTCTGTATCTTAAATAACCAGCTTATAATTTTACACAACAACTCAATGTAATTATGTAACTAAGTACCATCATTTGGAGTCATAATACTCATAGTCCACGACAAAAACACTGAGACGGAATTCCGTTTGAACAAAGGTTGGAAGTCAGACAAACAAATACTCGGATTAAACTTATGTAAAGCATGGCTAATGTTTCTTACACAATAATGGGATTGGGCGCAGGCGCCATCAGATATATCTGAGCGGCCAAGATGCTCACAAATATCTGAACACGCCTCTATTGTCAAGGCGGTAGAGTGCGTGTTCAGATATTTTTGAGCACCTTGGCCTCTCCGATATATCTGATGGCGACTATACGAGTAGGTCCAGTTAAACGTCCGTTGCAAAAGGTAGTTCTCGAACTATGTAGTACCGTCGATCAAATTATTTGAATAATGGCTCTTTGTTCCATATTCGTTCACTATTTGAGGTATGGATTGAATCGGTAGAATTATTACGTATATTTATGCGGGCATAATCCACCAATTTTTTATAGGATTTATTAACAATCGACAACAATCTCCCGTTATAATAAGTCATGCCTTCTAACATATACGGTTGGTACTTGGTAGTATGGTTATGCGGTAGTGTTCTAGTTGAAGTGCCTAATTTTATTTTGACTATGTGAGAATGATTATCAATTGATCACAAATCATTCTCACATAATATTTCTAGCCTTGTTCTGGCATTGTGTTATTGTATGTTAGTTGTAAGTACCTACATAACTGAAATAGCGCTAAGCTAACTACGTAAACACTAGCTAAAGATCCTGCCAAACGCTTCTTCCCATCGAAGTTCGCCCTCAGGGATAAAGGTGGTCACATTTAAGTTACATATTTTAGTTTGTTTTCTTTAACCAAGCTACAATTACCTTTCGCCATACAAAACACCAGCAAGCGCGACCCAAATACCGGTTTCCACTTAAATTTTCCCTGTGAAAGCTCGTGGGAGAAGTAACATGATTGTATTTTATTGTGATGCAACTCGACTGTTGGATGTCGCTTTGGCACGAAATGTGGACATCAAAACAGTTTGTGATAATAAGTCTGTTGAAAGTTAAATGGCGGTGCGCACAGAAAATCAACTTGCTCAACGGATCCTAGTTCCTACCATGCCAATGTCTGATTCTCACTCCTAATACCGGGAGAAATGCTATTATTGGGAAATAGAATAAAGACTAATATTAGAAATTAATGTTCTTTCAAGCCAAGCAATGTTCAGCATGGTAGACAATGTTGAAGAAGTTTATGGGTGTGTATAAAGATGTGTAGAAGCCGAATTCAATTTGCTTTGTGGTGTTCCTGTCACGATGTTTCCCTTTGGCACAAACTGCTAAAACAAACATCAATTTGTTAAAGTATCATGCGATTATTCAATAGTTTGGACATCTGCGTATTTTCCTATTCGCGATTCTGTACAATGTGAATTCTTCTTGTCTCTTATTGACCACATTCATTAGTCTCCATAGCCTTATTTAATGTATGAAAACAGACTTATTGGACGCTCTTGATCCAATCCCTGAGTATCTGTTTAGATAAACTTAACGAATTCTAGATAACTTATCTAAGCACGAGTGCCGTGATAGCAGCGTTACAAAACCAATCAGAAAAATGTGTGAAATGTGTCAACAGTAAAAGATAGGTAGCTATGAAGCTGGCGAGGTTAACGCGCTACGTATATCATAGCTTAGCTATCTATTTATCTAGTACCATTATCTTATAGCTTGACAAATGGATTTAAGTCCCTGTATGTAGAACAATGAAGACTGTGACTGACAGATACTTTAGAACAAGAACTGTAGAGACATACATATCTCTATTTGGAAAATACATAGTTCCAGAGTGGCAGACAGTTCACCCGCTACTATTGATGCTGACTGTACAAGCGCAACATGTGGGGTCGCGCCAGTTGCCACAAAACATGCTAGACATGCAAGGACTTATTAGGCTGGAGATTTTTCTGAGTAGGCAGCCGCATGCCCAATAGGCTCTCAATTAGCGCAAAAAACGTAAAAGCTCATTGAAGAAAGCTCAACCTTGAGCGCTTTCGCGGCGACCGGTTCCGCGCGTGCGTCTGCGCATTCCGCGCTGCCAGGGTTGCCACAATAAGATTCCCATTTTATTTCTTCTTTTAAATAGGTAAACGACGGTGTGGCCAAGGCCAATCCAGTAGGCACAAATTTGCCGATGACAATGACAAGTAGGTAAATATTTGATGTCTGCTCCTGAAAACAAATTTAATAAAGACAACACAAACATTAGGCATTATTCATAAATTACGTCATACGAATTTCTTGTTTATTGAATACTGGAAATTTTGTATTGGGTTTGGGTAATATTTAAAGCTGCGGGCGAGGTATATTTATGGAGAAGGGATAACTTTCAGTGCTATGTAATGTATCCTTTTGGTTTTATTGGATAGGTGTCAGTCATAGGTACATATGGACCGTGTGAAGCCAAAAATGTACCGAGAGTTTCATCTATATACAGGGTGTCTCATTTAAATCGGTCAGTATGGGAAAGTCTGAAACTATAAGACATACGAAGATCTGTTCTTAGGAACCATGTCATCGATTTTAATACGAAGAAAAACTGCATTCATACATTTAAAAAAAACATGTACTCAAAATAATAAAAAGGCGGTGGTCATTTCGAACACTTGCTAAAATAAATGAAGGAATATGAAAACAATGCATTTTATTCATTTTAGACATCATGTTTCATAGTAAAATGTACTGGTTAAGACCTACACAATCGATATCCAAATAAAAATAGTTTTAGTTTTATTTTTAAAAATGTCCGGGTTCGATTCCCGAGCTGAGTACAGGTTTTTTTAAAGTACCTATGAATGCAGTTTTTCATGTTATTAAAATCGATGACATGGTCCATTCCGTCACTGGTTGAGAGTTACTATATTATATTATATTTGTCACCAGTGGCAACCCTGCGCTACATTACTTGCGTTCGCGCATGATAGTAGAGCCAGCTAGAGTATGTCCAAGTGAGAAACAGTTTTTTAGTACTTATTCGCACTCAATGAAAATGCCACACGTACTGTGGCATACACAAGTACGATTTACATAATTAAAAATGCTGTTTGAAACTCATAAAATTTAAAACGCAACTGCCCAGGGACACATTTACATAAATATATACTTAGCGATATTTTAGAATTCCTATAAAGCCAACAACAGGTAGGAAGATTTGTGATATTACCCCACTGCCATCAAACCATACCTAGTTTTGGAAACAAGCCTATTATGAACTAATTAAAATACGAAATAACTATGTATTTCATTGCATTAATGTGCAGTGTTGCTTCTTTTACTTTTATGCTCTATTGCTTCTAATCTTGTGAACGAAATGTTTTTGTTTTGGACAACACATCTAGCCTTAATTCAAACCAGCGTCTCGAAGTTTGTTAGTGGGCCGATTTTGGATTTGATATAATTTTGACGCGTAGTCCGATCCGCTACTTTTGATGCTGACTGTACAATCTTATTTCCAAACACAATGTTAATATGTAGTATGTATCTGGCACTATATGTACTTAGCAACTATGTCGAACTGTACACGAGTATTCGGCCTATTCGGCCACTTTGCCGAATATTCGGTATTCGGCCGAATGTTGTCTACTATTCGGCCGAATACCGAATATCTGTTGCACCTACTTAAAAAGAAAATTTGCACAATAGAAATAACCAAAAACGATGTAGGTAATATACCTATATAATGTGTTCTTGGAAAGTTGTTAAATACGAAGACCCTTTTGTGAGCATTTGTTGATTAAAAAACATTATATTTTTATCATGAGTCTGTTTTGTTTGACTCTATTCATGAATGGTGTTCAACAAAAATATATCTTAGCTAACGTCATCTAACGTTGAGCTTTGTTAGCGATCAGTTTTCATAATAATTGTAACTCAAAATGTTCGCATGTGATGCCGAATATTCGGTCGCCGAATATTCGGTATTCGACCGAGAGAGGGGCCGAATATTCGGTATTCGGCCAAAACCACTATTCGGGGCATCTCTAGTGCAAAGTATCGCACGCTCCGCCAGAGCAGGCGTTGAATATTCAGCGAGATAAGAAAGTATTGTTTATGGTATGGTGTACTCTATGGTTGGCTAGAGATAAAAAATGAGTAATATTTAAATAGGTACATACAAAATAATCAATTCGAACAATACTGAGTTCTTACCACGGAATGGTCTCTGATATATCAGATATATTTCATAACAATTATTGCTTTTGAGTTATTATTAACTATTTTGTGGAAACCTAATTTCGTACGTAGTTTACCTTATAAGTAAGTAAGTACTCATGGCCAAACAATGGCACAGTTTCTTACAATAACATTAATGATTATAAGTTACAGACTTTTCCATCCTAATGCAGACCCACTTGGATTATTCTCCGAACCAACCGTAACTAAACAATATTCCATTCCAATATGTTAGCATAGAGGTGTTCAATTTAATAATTGTCTTTAAATCCAACGATTGGTCACCTTTTAAATTATACACTTTTGCACAGAAATAAGCCTTTTGGCATTACAATACAGTTTCAAATCGTACGCTGTCTACTTTGACCACTGTCATTCTCACGGCATAGTGACCGGAATCAGAACTCGCAGAGTCATAATAGTTTGCAGTCAAGGTACTTACTTTCTGTGGTTAAAGAGAGGATTCGTCATCACAGTATATCGTACGGTTGTTACTAATACTGCTCCTAGGAGACCCAGCACCTGATATCGCCAAAGGTTATACATATTTGTGTTAAAGTAGGTACTTGTTTCACGTTTCTGGTGCTGATTGACCAGCCAATAAATGATGTCAGTGTTAAGTTATGTACGCAACCATTCGAACTTAGTGACCTGGTTGATCCCCTTTAGCCTACATTACAACCAATCCTCCTAATATTGGAATCTAAAAAAATAAGTGTTCCGTGAACAAAGTTTTGTACGGAACACTAAAAATTGAACAAGTACGTAAGCTTCTGAATCAGTGACGAATACCCAGTCAAGTCTCACGTGGCTGGTGAAATGGCTATTGTGCCTATTGATTATTCTACTCCATTAATTGTGAGATTGTATTAAAATTCCACTATTATTCCTTTTACTAATTGTAAGCCATAATATGCCATAATGTAAGTCATAATTATGTTAGTAAACACATTATGAAAACAATAAAACAATCATTTCTATTCATGAATGTTGATGTTTGGTAAGACGAGTGACAAATCAACCAGTATGCCACGAACAATGACTCTAGATATGGCGAGTGATAAAAATACCTTGCGATTAGAAAATCACTTTCGATTTTACAATAAGCGTGGGTTTGTTTGTGTAACTAAGTTTTTGTATACGCTTAAACGGTTGTGTTATAAGTGTAGGTGTTGACTTAAAAAAGACGTAAACACACCAAGTATTATACGAGTTAAGACGTTTGTAACAGAACGGTAGTGTTTTGACCTTTGTGTTCACTTTCTTTTACTCCAAAAGTATGGCTTCTGGTACCTAATGATGCTTAAAATAGATTTGAGTTATAGTCCTAACAGAATAATGTACCCAGTGAAAGTTTGTTTCTTTTTCAGTTATGGTTATATTAACTTATATACTTAGTCTATGTTAGCGTATTACACCCTAACTACATTACATTACAACATTTACAATCAAAGGCATTTTTGTCTATCCTAAAAATAAATGTAGACACTTATGGCCTCTAGGGATTTCAAAGAGGTTTAATAAATACACATTATACATACATATATACCTATATGATGGACCACATAAGCAAAATCTTTCATAAGTACGGATGTAATGGTCTATTTCTTTAGGATGCCACCAATGGAAGCATACTCGTAACTCGTAACTGGCCAAGTTTCAAGGCCTAACTTGGGCATCCGATTATTGAAT
This sequence comes from Cydia amplana, assembly GCF_948474715.1. Lineage (NCBI taxonomy): Eukaryota > Metazoa > Arthropoda > Insecta > Lepidoptera > Tortricidae > Cydia > Cydia amplana. The sequence continues at coordinate 34,615,295 of NC_086096.1, read as the reverse complement.
GTAAATTAACGCATTGTAATTGAACTTTTTACATGCGACTTCTTCTAAATCCAACCTTGCTCATTTGGCTTAAGGTCGATTGTGGAAAGTTAAATACAAAAGGAACAACATCCTGATATACATAGGTATTTGTTTATGTCTTTGCATACCACTATCACTTTGTACGCGTATCTCGGGTCGTCGAACTTACTTCCGCAGTGACATTCACACTTACATTATGTTGCGGTGCTATGGTAACTTTTGATAAGAACCTAATGTATATAGAGCTCTAAATATACATTACTCTACCGTCACACGACCAAGTATTTGAATCAGTTTACCAATAGTTAAACTTCCTAGCAGCTAGCACTTATGATCAGTTGATCACTCAAGAGTTAAGGACAGACGGCGAAACTATACCGAATCATTTTTACTCACTAGGCTGGCTCGGCCGCTATGTATCAACCAGGATACTCTACAGGCGATCCCTCGTTACCCAGTTCTTACATACCTTTGTAATTTGTGCACACATAGTATACCTACCTAAGTATCTACATACCCTACTTTATGTTAGCCTGAAGTTCCGATTACGGAATACCCTAGCCGCAAACGTTATGCACCTCAAGGTCGATGCGTATCAAATCGCACCGTAGTGCTGTTGCGGTGAAATCTAATTTATTAATATACTACCTATGCAGTTCGACTACGCTAAGATTGCATCAACTTGGCAGTAACAATGTATGAACGCGCTATAGGTACGGTGGAGTTCACACAAATTTCTACAATCAAACGTTCCAAAACATAAATATATACGAACCTATTGTCAGCGTCTTAGAGTTTATAAATTTTTGGAACTTCGCTTAAATATAAAGAAAGATTTGACGTGCACACTTACACAGGGCACAACACTTGGTGTGCAGACTTGGCGTAGATGGACTCTAGCTAGTCGATCGCTCCGAACAAACACTGCGGTGCAGAAGTTAAGATGGAGGAATATTTTGTATGCCAACCCCTCTTTTGTATGCCAATGCCTCTCACCCTAAAAACTTACACCAGTTACACCGTCCGTCCATTGATAAATTTTTAATAACCTATTTTGAGTCCCTGTCATTCCCCTTTCTTCTCCCACTCATCACGGTTTGTGCATACTCCAGAGTCCCGCCAGTTGCTGCAAAAAGCGTCGAATTCGTCCCGCCATCTCTTGATACATATATGTATATTATTGCTATTATTGGTAAACTATCCGAAAAACCTAGAAGAGCTAGAATTAAAGTTGCATCTCGACCAACTCGACTCTCTGACGTTAACAAGGTTGGTAATATTCTAATGATGATGCAGACTGTCTCAATGCACGATGCTATTTCCATCAACTTAAGGTCTAATTTCCAATAACCAAAGTGCAATAATTTCATCATACCATTTTCATTTTCTTATGCAAGTCTGGACAAGTCCGAATTGTCTTGACTCATACACCACAACAATGCCTTAGGCATCGCATAATGATTGTCGTCCAATCGATCACTTTTAGTGGTAGGTATTATGTGGGTTACATTTGTTAAATATTTACATACAAACGTGACGCGCCTACTAACCAGTTTTATCAGTGAGCCCTGAAAGTTTTCTATTTGCCATCAGAATCCGAAAATACTGCTACAGCTGTTTTATCTCTCTAATTATATTCCTGACACAACAACTTTTTGGTTTTGTTAAGGTCATGCATCATTCCCGTGCCCGTGATAAAATAAATTGCCTTAAAAGTCGAACCCTTGTAGGCTTGTTCAAACCTTCCACTTCTTTAAAGCTGTATGATCAAAGCCTCAGTAAAATGTATCCAAATAGCTAACTTTTATATTGTCCACGGAAAAGACTTAGGTTTTCCCGAACGTTTAGGACCCAATAAAATGACAATTAGAGTTAGACCAAGATAAGTCTGCAACGATTTTGAAAGCACACGCAGTGCAAGTGTTATTTATACGTCATAATTTCATAGAAGTTTGACGTTTAAAATAACACTTGCACTGCGAGTGCTAGTAAAATCGTTGCAGACTTGTCTTGGTCTGACTCTAGTAGTAGAACTGTCCATTTAGTATTTGTGATTTAAAAACAAGAGTTTTGTTACTCTTGTTTGTTTCTCATAAAGTAATTCATAAATTACCTACGGTTAATACGTTAACCTTTTATATTTATGGAGCATAGCAATAAACATCAACTATGCGAAATTGATCAGTCACGCATTACGCAATCGTATTATAATAACGACCATGCATATCCTGGAACTAAATGGGACACGTTCTTAAAGTCTAAAAACCCCGGGAATGGGACCTTTAATGCCTTGTATATTTTTGCCACTCAGCAGACAGAGTACTGAGACTGAGTGACGTCTGAGTGCCGGCAGGACCGTGACTTAAGTTAAAGCACTACAAATACTAAGCGTTTACTAAGCGTTGGCATACCCTACTCACACTTGTCCTCCACATTTCAAGGTCGCTCGTTTGACACGATCTTGCTAAAGTGAACTTGTATTATCAGCACAATTTCCGCTGACGATTTTTACGATACTCTTTGACCGCCGGCTTATATTGGCTGGACATTGGACTTTCATTATCTTGTAAAACGCTCAGTACATAAACAGTCGCATACGACTCGATTTTAATATAAAAACAAGCCTTTTTGTGTGTACAGAGATCTTATTAGTGACGAGCGGGCCAAGACATGTGCTTACATTTGGAAGGCTTGACGTTTAGTGTTAGACAGGATAGTAAACAGTCAAGTGGTTATTGAGGAAATATATTAATATGTTGATGGAAGGATTTTGTCGACGTACCAGGAAAGGATCTCTTTCAATGGTGAGCATTCAGAGATTCGTGTTAGACATCTGTGTAATTTTCATGGAAATGAGACACTGGTGTCACAGCATACTTCAATAGAAATGCAAAGCTCTAAGAGCAGTGCACTGAGGTACCTTTTTAGAGCTACACATATTACGAAGGTTTTAATTGCTCCAAAGAAGCGGTAGCCCACAGCTAACATGTATTAGTGCCAATCAAAAACTGATTTACGCTATTGCAGTAAGAATTATTATCAGATTTAAGCATAGGATTTACAATTATTTCCTCGTACAAAAGAAACGTACGTACTTGACATTTTGTTCACGCGGCCTGTTGAAATGTCTAGCTAAATGTCGATCTTGATCCGATGCTGTTTCATTTGTGGTAATTTGCTTACGTCATTGTCATTACGTGCATTTGACGTAGTGCAATTGATCGTGACGTCGTTGACGTAAATCCGTTTAAGATCATAATAGAAATGAGAGAAAAATGTTAAATGTAATAAATCTTGCATGCTAAGTAATTAAAGCTAGTTATAATTGTAATTTTGAAGTTCTGCAATTGAGGTCAGTCTTATATCACGATATTGCATATTCGTGACATAAGAGTACCTACCTATTCGCGTTTTTATCAACACCGTCGTAAAGTAGGTAGGGTAGGGGATTTCAATTTCACTCTAGTCTAGGCTATTTCGCTGCGTCTCCACTAAAGGATGTTCGTGGTACTCAACTCACTCTCTAATCTGGATTATCTGGAACAATCGATCTTGTAAAGTTAAAAGTAAAAACATTTAGGGGCCGATTCTTTATGATTTTACAATACTGGTCAAAACATGTTCACACTGTGTTTATGTTGTAAAATATCGCCACGCCTAAGTTCTTAACTTATGAGGTCGGATCGTAAAGCGATCCAATTTCAGTTACACTAAGTACATCAAAATAACATAAGTTTTCTCCTTGTTTCCAGATGGACAGCAGTTCCGAAGCGATGGAGCTGCGACGCGAGCTGGACGCGGTCCGCAGCGCCCTGCAGCAGCAGTCTGAGTCCGTCCTCAAGCAGCGGCACCAGCTCGTCGAAGCCGGCCAAGCCCTCGCCGCCCGCGACAAGCGCGCCAACCAGGAGCGCCGCCTCCGCCAGGACCAGCTCGCCCTCGTGCTCCGCTCCCTAGTCCTCCTGGAGTCCCGCCTCACCAGAGAACAGAAACAAGTGCACATAGCTCTTCACCAGAAAGAGAAAATTATTAAGTACCAGCAAGAGGAAATCGTCAAACTCAAAGCACGAAAGGGATTTTGCAGCAACTGCCAACAGCTTCTAGGCTTCACGAGCGAGCAAACAAACATCGAGACCGACCCAGAATTCCAAAGCCTGGAGAGCACTGACTCTAGATTCCAAAACAACTTTGTCAGAAGTTCGAGTTACCGCGAACGAAATTCGCCACCTGTATTCCAGAAGAACACTAGGTTGAGTAAAAGCTTCCAGTTACCTAAAAACGATATCACGTATGGCAATAGCAGTTCGAGCGAAGAAGGCAACAACGCCAGCACCGGCAGCAAAGGAACGTTTATTAAAAACAAGCAAGCGTTTGTCAGGCGAGACGTTTTCAGACGGTCAAGGAAATACTCTGGGAGAAAGAGTAACAAGTATTACGATAACTCGCAAAAGGGTTATAACCAAACCAATAGCAGTAGCGCCGAAGAATGTGTCGGCATGAGCTATCAAGTCAATAACGAAAACGACTTAACAGCCAATCAAATTGCAAAAGACATAAGGAGGGCGTCTATGAAAATAGACCAACTTATCGGTGAAGCTAAGAAAGATATAGATAATGCCAGTGAATCAGAGAAAACTTATTCTACAAAAATGGAAAGACTGCACGGAATAAAAAGACAGGCGTCTGATGAAATTAAGGCTAACAGACAAGTATTCTTAAACAACGTTCTCAATGAAGAGGCAAATGAGAAACCTTGGTACTGCAATGTCAGCGACCCCGAGCAAGACACTGACTGTATGGAGCAGCGGGGGGCACTCAATAACAACAAGTCCAAATCTGCCGACGACTTGCTCGTGGCCGGCTTCAACAGTGGTATTCTCAACGCTGAAGTCATATCAGCTAAAAATGAAGTGTTGTGCAAGAACATGATACAGGACAACGACCGATTCAATAACAGATTCGATGATAAGAACAATAACCTACAATCTACTTTGACTAAAACTAACCCTAACGATATCAACGACAACTGGTACGCCAGCACGAGTGACGCAGACGACAGCCCGACCAACGAAATATACAAGAACAACCCCGTGCTCGAGTGCGTCAATCAGATTTTACTCCAAAACTCTCTGGATGATAGCAGCAACGACAACTCCAAGTCTAGCGAAGCTCCGAGTCCTAAATCTTCGACCAAACGGGTCCAATTTTCCACGCTCAATAGCATTTCGTATGAAGACAAAGTGCGAGCAAACAATCACACTCTGCCACGATCAGAGAAGAGAGCGAACAAAATCGTAAAGTTCAGCCTGGAGACGGCGTCTGAACACAGCTACGAGGTCCCCAACACCGCGCAGGGATTTCAGTACGAGATACAAAGTATCTATAGCAATGAATACGAACCGATAGTCACTAAGGCTGCCGAACGGGTTGTGCCGCTGCCGCGTACAACAGCCGCGAAAGTCCCCGTGCCAAACATTAGAGGCTCTATAGTTAAGAATCTAGCTGCTAACATAGAACGTAACACTGAGAAGAAGGATGCCGAATTGGGCTCGATGAAGATTTTCAACAAGAGAAAAGTGCCGCGAACTCCCCCCGCCCTGCCGCCGAAACCAAAGAACCTGTCGGCCAAATTCAAAGCCGAGAAAACAGAACCGTCAGACTCTGAAGCCGTTGCGGCTAACCAACGGGTTGCAGAAGTTAAGAGGAGAGTGGGCCAAGTAGCAACAGTTAACGTAGAACCCGACTACTGCTCCATTTCAGAGATAAATGTTCCAGTAGTCAGCAATGGCAAAAGGGAGTTGCTACTCTCACAGCCAACGGTCGAGATTCACAACGAGCAGTACCCCGTACACGTGAGTCAGCGGAACAACAGCGTGGCTAAGGTGGTGTCGCTACCTCGCATCCAGAACAAAATAAGCGATAAAGACATACCCAAACTACCCCAAGTCACCGAGATCATCATTCCCGACGAAGATGAAAAACAAGAAGAATCTAATTTCCCGCAAGACAGTTACTTACCCAACTTTAACATGCATCCTATGCAACCGAAAGTGGACCCCCGCGCTTCTATCCAAATGGGTAACACGGTGTCCTCTATCCTGTCTGAGATAAATAAGGGAGGGAAAAGCGGCGGCAAACACATCAACCTCACCGAGTTGGATCACCAATTCAATCGCGGCCCCGAAAAAGCGGAACTACACAAGGCAGAGTACTTCGATGACATCGACAAGTTTGATTTGTCCCAAAATTTTGAAGAATTTAAAATAGATGACGAGTTAGGCAGCATCGTGGCAGAGGAATACCGCATCAGCTCTGGCAGCAGTGACGGTTCCATGTCCGACGTCGTCACTGAACATATCTTACCAGTGCCTGAAGATGGTGGCAAGGACAAATTCGATACATTTCTCGAAGGTGAAAATGTAAACAAGCAAAAAAACGCCAAATTATCGAATAAGCCCGATCTCTTGTCGAACATAGAGAATTTAGAGACTGAATCGGTCAGGAATTCTGATATCGAATCGAGCAATTCGTCTGGCAGCAACAGTGGATCATACAACACTGTGAAGTGTGAGCCGAGAATGATAGTGGCAAAAGCGGAGGTGGCTAAGACGAAAGGTACCTTCGACATCTTCCTGGAGACGTCGGGTCTGAGCAGCAAGAGTATTGCGACCAACAAGCAGTTCATCGGCGTGAGGCCCCCGAGTGCCAATCATAAAAACGTGCTCAAGCCAAAAGACATCAAAATGAAAGTAAAAAATCCCGCGACAACGAATAAAATCAACGAAAAACCTATGACTACTGCTATTAAATATTTTGAACCATACGTGTAAATGTATCTAACGTGTCTATATTTTAGATTGAATATTATTTATTTTATAATTGAACTTGCCTTGCATAATATTACTATACTGTATTTATCGTGATGTACATACTATTAACTATAGTTAGCTATCTTTAATTATATGAATATTTTAACATTTTCTATGCTGTTTTATTGACATAACAACTATATGCCTACAATACATTGTGCAATAAGGGAGGTATGAACAAAATTGTTAAGTAGAGTGAACAGAAACACGACGCGCTTAGCGAAATGGTTAACTGCGAAAAGTAGGAAATTCGCAACTAGTGGCGATAAATTATAATAATTTTTAAGAAAAAAAAACAGACTTCCATGAGGGACACCCCGGTGAAAGAATAGTTATTTGTTTTACAAGGGGCAAATTGGTTGTTTAACCCTCGTGCTTTGAAACCCTCGTAACGCTCAAGATTCCATTTTTCGAACCACTCGCTACGCTGGTGGTTCAATTTTGGAATCTTTCGCTTGCTCGGGTATCAATATTAGGTTCAGGTCCAGATAAAAGCCCGGATCCAGGTCCAGGTCCGGCTCCGGGTTTGAGTCTAGGTCCGGGTCCGAACCGGGCCGGGACCGAGTCCGGGCTCCAGTCCGGATCCGGGTACGGGTCCCAGTCCAAGTCGAAATCGAAATCGCCAAACGTGTACTATGCGTCGTTGAAGAGTTCTGTCTGATCATCTTCAGCAGTTCCAATGCATCAAATGCTACAGTTTTTAATGAAAATGCTTGATTTTTTGATGAAAATACAATAATCTCTATACGCATGCCTTTAAGATTTGAGGAGTTCCCTCGATTCCTCATAGATCCCATCATCAGAATTCGAGCTTGACAAAAATGTGGCTTAAAAACTTAACTTACTTAACAAACATAACGAAGAGGACAAATCGCCAAACGTTAACTATGCGTCGTAGAAGAGTTCCGTTCTGATCATCATCAGCAGTTCCATTCCACTTCATCAAATGTCACTTGTTTGAATGTATGTGCTTGATTTGTTGATAAAAACACAAAAATCACTATATGTATGCCTTTAAGATTTGAGGAGTTCCCTCGATTCCTCATGGATTCCATCATCAGAACTGAGTTTTGACAAAAACGGGACCAATCTGTATGCATATACGTACAATCAAAAAAAGAATTTTCAAAATCGGTCCAGTAATGACGGAGATATGGAGTAACAAACATAAAAAATAAAAAAAATAAAAAAAAACATACAACCGAATTGATAACCTCCTCCTTTTTGATTTGGAAGTCGGTTAAAAACACAACCGAAGGGAGTCCCGGTATCCGATGAAGCTGAAAATGTTCTTACATATATGTGAATTAGATGACAATGCAATATTAATTAAGGGGCTTTTTTCTGGAATAACCCCATTTTCGCGAGCATGCCTTATTTTGTTATTCGACAATTTCGTAATAAGTTTTAGGGGTCGCTATCGTTTATGGGAAAATGGGGACGTCCTAGGGTGTGTTTCAAATAAAGGCAAATTAAAATGGCATCATTTATTAAAGTCAACACCAACACTAATCAAACATTGAAAGCCCTTATCGAAGAACCCGACGCACTCGCTACGTAGCATGTCCCCAGGTGTTTTTAGCGTAGTATAAATTTACTTCAGGAGTCTTGATACTGGTAAAACGCTTTGGTTGGAGAGTTATGATAGGCAAAGAAGTAGTCTACACTTTATTATAGTCCAAAATAACTTTTTTACATGTCTATCTCTATTAGCACCGCTGCGATGAGTTCTTCGCCTTCTTGTTTTAAAAAGTGACAAGTTGATTGTCATTTTCCTTCCACATGGCTCATAGGGCTCCATACTTAAGACGACACGAAAGCGCCAAGACCGCCGCCAAGTATTATAGTCGTCGTTTGTCTCACTGTGCACCCGTTTGTATTACGATCCCGTGGAGTAGTCCGATGTACAACCAAAAGAGATAGAAAAGACCCTCCAGGCCTTCTGAATAATTAAAACTTCTAGAGCTGTGTACGCCGCTTCAAGTTATCAAACACAAAGGCATTGCTAAATCAATATCGTCTAGACTGTAGCGCAGGTCTAGTGCATCTAACCAATAGCGACACCGTTCCAAAGTCTGAGCCCTGAGTGGCTAATAACACTACTAAAATTCCACAGTTCATCAACTCGCATAAGTGCGATATTGCGGCAAAACGCACTGGAGTTACGACCCTCTGAACTCGTTAAATGCTCTTGGTGGGTCATGTTCTCCTGGTGACGAAAATCTGTGAAACCAGTGTTTGGAAATGGTTTGGAAGCCAAAAGCCATTCGAGATCTGTTTACGTACGTTTGTAAAAATATTCTACAAAGTACATCACATCGTTATTAATGTTAACTTGAATGCAATTCAGGACGTGCATTGCGCAAGTCAAATCAAATGCATTTACCAATTGGCTTTGGCGATGTGGTCCAACTGAAAACCTCGGTATCGCTTAAACGTCTCTCTGTCTAGTTTTTACCTCTTAGCGCAGTATGGCGCAGTATACCATCCTGGTACATCAAACTACAATATCAGCGCCAGACTTTGAGCGTTTTAAACGCAGTGATTTGCTTGCACACATCATAACTTAGTCTCATATAAGATCAGATGGGGAGCCGTTTCGCTATTGGTACGAGAAGTTAGATGCACTTGCCTGCGCTGTAACCTTTTGTCTGGATTCTGTATATGATACATAAAGCACAGCCGAGGTTTGAGCTCACGATTTTAGATCATTACACACATATGAAAGGTTAATTCCTAGACCATAAATAGTGGACTAACTTTATGTAATAGTCTACGTCCCCCGTTTCAGTCTCTTACTTGGGCTGAAGGCTCTTCTTAGCTGTAGATTAGACCCATACCACAGAATAAATAACAGTACTAGGTACAGAAGATTCACTCCCTGACAAAACGCGTCTATTACGGCAGATATGACCGCTAGGTGGCGCAGGCGTCCGTTCCGTAGCGGTGCGCGGCAACTACTATTACGCGGATTAGACTCTCGCGCGAGCCACGAGACGAGCCGCGAGCCGCGCCACGAGACGCGATTCCACCGCTTACACTCGCGTTCGGCTTGTCATTCGGTTATAAACCTTATGCCGTGCCGTTAGTGTTTAAATTATATTAGCTCGACGAGCTTGCGAGCCACGAGACGAGCCGCGAGCCCACCGCTTACACTCGCGTCTCGTGGCGCGGCTCGTCTCGTGGCTCGCGCGAGAGTCTAATCCGCCTATATGGCTAGACACCGAAATTGGTGTGGACCGCATGGCCCGCATGTACTTGTAGCGACGCGACGAAATCGCGGAGTGACCCACGCCAAATCGCGGAGTGACCCACGCCTGCCCATACACACGCAAGCACTTGAAAGTAATGGTTTTGATGCTATCACTGAGAATTATTTGATCCTACTAATCCTACTATTTATAACGTGTGATGTCTTTTCGCAATCATGACGAATCAGAAATGACAACTTGATTCCTACATTCAGCTGCAAAAGTGAATAAAACCTTTATGAATTAATTCCATTCCTAAAGTGGGTATTCATTCATTCAAGCATTCACTTTTGCAGCTCTTTTTAAAATGAGTGAGACTAGTGACAATTAAGAATGTTGAAGATGGGATCGAGCAATTTTACACAGATCAACCTAATTGCAATGCAAAAATAACTCTGTCTGTGTGTTTATTACCTGTCTGTCTGTCTGAACCAATATATATGAAATTTCGTATGGAAACAGTATGAGGATTAGGAAAGGACATAGGATAGTTTTTACAAATTTTCCTTTCACACAGACAAAGTCAACAGAAGCTAATATGTATAAATGTATGCTGTATGCCTGGAGTTGCAAAGGAAGGTAAGATCAGGAATATTAAAAATCATTAAATAATACTTCTTAAACATTTAATTTGCTTTTGCAGCAAAACAGGAAATGACACTTACTTTGATCTTTCAGGAAATAGTTCATTTCATACACACCTACTAAAAAGTAAAGTATCACTTCTTTCTCTTCTTTTTAATACTTGGTCCATCTTTTTTTTTCAAATCCTTTTTTTGTACCTGTAAGAATAAATTTAACTGTATATAAATTGACCAAAAAAGTGTTGGCTACTAGCAGTTAGAGCATTCAACTTTCAAAACCCAGGCTTTACCAATGAGTTTTTGGAACTTATGTATAATTGATCGTGAAAAATTGTGCTAGTTTCCATCCAGCTCTAGTTTTCGTCCACTTGACGAAATTTGAATATAAACGTACCTTGGTACATAAATTTGACATTTACCAGTCGCTTTTTGGTGAGAAACCAACCTAACTGCAATAGGCTCTTTTTGACTACCACACTGATCACACACAAGTAAGGTTAGTCATGTAAATAAAAAAGCGGCCAAGTGCGAGTCGGACTCGCCCATGAAGGGTTCCGTATTTAGGCGATTTATGACGTATAAAAAAAAAACAACTTACTAGATCTTATTCAAACCAATTTTTGGTGGAAGTTTACATGGTAATGTACATCATATATTTTTTTTAGTTTTATCATTCTCTTATTTTAGAAGTTACAGGGGGGGGGACACACATTTTACCACTTTGGAAGTGTCTCTCGCGCAAACTATTCAGTTTAGAAAAAAATGATATTAGAAACCTCAATATCATTTTTGAAGACCTATCCATAGATACCCCACACGTATGGGTTTGATGAAAAAAAAAAATTTGAGTTTCAGTTCGAAGTATGGGGAACCCCAAAAATGTATAATTTTTTTTCTATTTTTGTGTGAAAATCTTAATGCGGTTCACAGAATACATCTACTTACCAAGTTTCAACAGTATAGTTCTTATAGTTTCGGAGAAAAGTGGCTGTGACATACGGACGGACAGACAGACAGACAGACATGACGAATCTATAAGGGTTCCGTTTTTTGCTATTTGGCTACGGAACCCTAAAAAGTAAACCTACCTTCCCGTATGTATCTAACAAGTGTCCAACATCATTTCCGGTCTTTTTCTTCTTCTTTCCACCGCTCTGCAGCACGCTCTTTGATCTCATCATCTGCTTCTCTTCTTGTTCCTTCTGTTTCTCCTGTTTCCTCTTCTGCATTAGTTCCTTGTAGTTAAGATATTCCTTCTTAGGCGGTCTTGCTCCTATGGACATAAACATGATTATTACCAAGGGAATTGCAGTATAATGGAAGGATGAAAGTAGGAGGTCCTGGGTTCAAATTCGTATCTATTATATATATATCGTCCTCTAGTACCCACAGCATAAGCCTTATTGAGCTAGGGCTTGGTGGAATTGTGTAAAATTGACCCATAATAATTCATTAATTAAAATTAAATTGCTTATGTTGTGTTGATGGTAAAAACTATTAGAAATAATGCTATGAATGATGGGCTTGAGTGTCCGTTTCGTTTTGGGCCTATTGACTATATCCTTGTTATTATTTTTCCTGCTTACCTAAACTAACTGCAAGTGCAATCCTGGCTTCTTCTTTCTTCGACGGGTCGAACCCTGACATACCAAATTTAACTACTTCATGCCTGATTTTCTTAAGATCTATGTCTTTCTTTTGATTCAATTCTTTTTGACTAGGTTTCACATCATTGTCTGCTTCTGCTTGCTTCTTTTTTGGTTTATGTGCTTCAAATTTGACGAATTGAAAATTGTTCTCTGCGTTTTTGAGCGCTAAAGCAGCTTTCGTAAGCACAAGGGACATAATTATAGAAGTTCTACGATATTTATAAAACTTAACCAAAACCGGACAACAACGTGAACAAATTCAACGTGACAATATGATGACACTTGACAGTTCAACCAAAACATCCATAGACAAAACGTGTGTTTTTTATTATTTTGTTTTATAGCTGGTCAACCAAATCTTGTCAGTAAAAAAAGGCTCGAAATTCAAATTTTCTATGGGACGATATCCCTTTGCGCCTACATTTTTCAAATTTGCCGCCTTTTTCTACTGACAAGATCTGCTTGACCAAGTATACTTGTATACTGGGTCAACCAAATAATAAATCTTGTCAGTAAATAGGAATAAATAAAACTATACTCATCCTTTTCTTTTGGGTGCTAGTACTAGTGTTAAAGATAGTATGATTCTCTCTGTCTATGTTTGAAATCAATCAGACCTTTGACTCTGACTCACTTTAGGTTTGAACATTGTTGATAAAAGAAACGAATATTAAGGTGCAATCGACAATACATTTGCCTTAAATAGCTTATGCTTTTTTTTTTTAAATATATTTAAGCTAAGTCCATATTTTAGTAAAACACAAAAAAATCGATTGAAATTTAACTTACTTCTTATATCTTCTTAAAGCTTATAAAATTAAAAACCATTACCAAAATTAATCTAATTAATATCTTCTATTCTTTGTTTTTGTTATAAAACCTGTTTTAACCAAAATAAAAGTAAAATAATTTGTAATTGCTCCGCGAAGTATCGATTACTCGTTTTATAATCGATAGTAAAGTTACCTACAGAATGGCGAATGGCGACAGATAATGACCATTGCTTGACATATGTCACTGTCAGACTGTCACTTCACCATGCCTGTGATACCCGAACTGTTGCTTATAAATAAATATCGCTGAATGTACGTGCGAGATAATTGTGTCTATGTAATCTATTAATAGGACGGTTTTTGTTTGTTTTTCGCTTTGATGTTTCTCGCGCCGGCAGCGGTCGTATCCACACTAAAAATAATGTAACCGATGTACGACTGAACTATATTTGAGAAGCAGGTAGTCGCGAGCTAATATTTTCGGCTTTAGTACGGTGCGCTGAAATATAACGTAACATTCCTTCAACATTCACTTTCGTCGTCTTACGCTGTCGTCTAGCAAATTTAAATATTAAGCAAATCTAATAAGTTTACAATATGAAGAATAAATTTAGGAATACAGACTCTAACATTAAGGCGGGTGATCTTCTTTTAACTGAACAGCCGTTCGCCTTCGTGTTGATGTCTAAAGAAAAGGGTATTCGCTGTGATAACTGCTTGGAAAAGTAAGTACATTTATTAATATGTATTTAATAATTAGGTTTACTTGTTTAACAGTGGAACTCGAATTACATATAAGTATATTTGGTTTTGCAGTTGATCTAGCAAAAATTAACTATTGTTTGAGTTTATATCACTGGTACAGTACAGTTAAGTGTAGCATAAGTTGTATTGAACTTCAGTGTACAAAAAAAAAACTTGTTTTTTGTTAACATCACAAATTTATTTGCTACTTTGTAGGTATAGATATTGAAATAATAAGAAAACATTGTCATGCTATTCAAGTATGAATTTTAATACAATTTGAGGGTACTTTAATTCTGAATTATGTACCACTACCTAGTTTTTTTCTCTTTCTCTAATTATTATGTTTTATTCCATTTGACTTTATTCATAAAATTGTTCGTTTAGAGATGATTTAACACAGAATCTCCGAACTATACCTCTTTTTCAGTACATACTTATAACCAATAAAATTAATATGGAATTACAATTGCTTTGGTCACTGGATGGTAGTTAGAAATTTTCATGTGAAGGCCACCAAAGTAGGGTAATACTTTCTGTTATGTTACATGTGATGATTCCTGAAGTTGATGACAGCATAAATATTATTGGTGCGTAAAAAGTTTTAAAATTGCATTGAAATTGTGTTTTGCAATTTTCTATAACTTATTTTTTACTTGTAACAATTAAATTAATAATACTTTTTCTTTTAAAAATATGGTTACCATCAATTTTCTTACTGATTGTAATATACCTAACCACTTGTACTATGACATCTATTTATTATTTACTTGTTGATTTATGAAAGGAAGTTAAAATATCTTCACCATAAACTACCTCTTTAATAAATAGAATGAAGCTGTATTATCAATAAACATAAATTTAAAAACAGGTATACAGCCTGAACTATTCACTAACCCTAGGTATACACAAATTAAAATTTGATTTGTTGGCCATTATTTGATTACTTTACATTTTTCATCCTCTATAGGATAGTTTTCTTTGGTATTCAAAGAGTAAATGTCTAACTTTCCTAATAATTTAAAAGCAATGCAATGAAAGAGCAATTGTTGAGATGACATTCATTCTACAGTCTTGTAACATTTCTTCTGTATTAAGTTTTCACTGAATTAAGAAAATGTTTTCTCTTCCAATCCTATGAGTTTGTCTTAACATTATTTTACAGGTTCAGTTTTTTACCAGTGTTTCTCTCCATAGCATTAAAAAAAAATGGTTGTGATACATTCTCATTCACAAATGCCCATTATTAGCCAGCAACCAGTACAATCAGGACAGTTCCCTCCTAGATTCGCAACTAGTCATGGAACAAAAAAATCGACAATAAAAATAAAATCTGCTTTTACAAAAATGCTAAGGAATAATTTTTTTGTTATGACTTATGATATTTCATGATTACCTATGTCAGACCAAAAATCGACTTCCTAACATTTTTATATCTGTTGAAAGACTAGCATACTTAAATTACGCAACAGTATAATGGGCCGGTCTTTAATCAATTGTCATTTCGTGTTTTTCGCCCCTGGCATTGACAGAACACGGTTGTGACACACTACCCTTGTGACAGAACGTCTCGTTTCAGGGGCAAGGTGCTCAAATGCTCGGGATGCCAGTTCGTGCACTACTGTGGGCGAGCGTGCCAGAGGGATGCGTGGAATGACCACAAGGTATGGCGGGAATCCGGCCGCGATCGTGACATAGGCCTTTCTGTACTAACAGCTACCTAAGTAACCATTAGTGAACCTTATCGCGTTACAATAAGGGCCGATTATCTCTGGCCACTTTACACACATTGATTAATCATGTCTTCCTTAGATCTTGACGAAATATATTTTTCATACCTACCATGACGGAGGCAAATGAGCGTAATGTACCTACAGAATGACGGTAAACGGTCACGCCAGTCAATAGTCGTGTGACCTAGCGTCCGGCCGAAACCGGATATTATGCCGTAACCAAAACCCAAGGTTCGGTTTGGCTCTAGTTTCGGCCAAACCGGAACCTTCGGTCAAAACATGATTTTCACACTGAAACCTACAACCTAAACACAAGCGCGATACCGACCCTTTAAAAATATGGTCGTAATTCTGAGTAGTAATAACAGAAATTTACTCAATTATGAAAAAAAGTATAGTGTACTAAACATCAAATAAAAATACCCAAGTTTTCGGTTTTTACAATTTTAATACATATCCATATCTCTCTAAAGAACTTTGCTGCCCAGGTATCAGTCGGAACTTGTATCGAGTTCAACCAATATAAAACCAGATCAGTGCAACATAAAAATAGCCGGGGGCAAGGAAATGGCACTGAGCCATGACTACCTGGTTGAGTAATAATCTGTCCATTCACTCTACATTTTGTCTGTACCGTAGTGTAACTTGATACTATATCTCGAACAGAGTATACGTGACCAGGGTTCAAACTTATAATGGATTGGATACTTGTAGTGGTGAATAAGGAGTCTTGAACGGATAACGTACCGCGCGCGATACGACGTGGTAATATTAAATGAATATTGTTTTTGAATGTTATGACTGTTATGAGTTATGACTATGAGTTTACGTCATTGGACTATTATTATGCTGCCAAATTAAATATAGTAGGGCCAATGATAGAGAACTGAGCTACGGATTAGATCCCAATGTTAAGCGAAAATTAAGTTAAGTTTCGGAGAAATTGAATTTCCACTGATAAGTATGGAGTCAAATTCCGATCATTAGAACAAATTTCAGTAAAATCTGGTTCATAATTATGTACCTATATGTAAAAAAAATGTATATGTAGCAGATTCTGGTCTCCTGACCATTATTTTGTAAGGAGAAAACTCTTCAAATATTGGGTTTTGAATGCTAATTTATGAAACTTCACCTAAAAATACATTCTTTAAAAGCGACATTTGGTGAAATTTATCTGCTGATGAAGACCATGAACTCACGGCTGAATTGGCATGCCGATCATTTTTTTTTTAAGTTATTGGCAATCTGTTAAAAATGTAGCTTTCGTCACCTAGGTCCCAAAAAAACAACGGGTTGCACTCAGGGAGTGCCGGCAGAAGTGAAAACTCAATCACTATTGCAAAATGTCTGCAGCACTATGTATAATTGAGGTTAACGCCATCTAGCGTTATTTCGTCGCATTACTTGAAACCCCTAAGCATATCATTGTTAGTACTCGAGTTATCTGGGGGCACGGCAGTGCCCCCGCCAAGTCGAGCGCGAAGCAAACACTGCCGTACCATCCTTTACTGGAACCATTTCGCCGCATTTTCAGGCCCCTATTTGAGAACCTCTGGATAAGACCAGAACGCAGAAATTTTCGACATCCAGTAAGCTATAATCACATACTTAAAATCCAAAATTTCAAGGCTGTAGGTCATTTAGTTCCGAAGTTAAGCGAAAGCAAAGTTTCGCATTTATGACACTCACTCACTCACTCATGATCATCAGAATGGAACTAGTACTTCCCATAAAGTCAGAGAGCTGAAATTTGGTACAGAGTTAGGGTTTAATGGCCACATAAAGAGAAAACCTAAAAATATTGCAATATCAGTCACGTTTTAAAGATCTAAGAACTGCATAAGTAAGTTTGTAATCCCATATAAATATATGATATTACAAAGTTACTGTTGCAGTTCCTACAAATAGTAGGTAAAGTAAAGGTACACTACGATGTACGATGTGAGTATGAATGAAGACATGTTTAGTTATGATATGTGTATACATAGTATGGGTATGAGTACCCGAAAAGAAGGACTGCCTACAAAAAGAGATGAGATCCCATCAAAAACATTACATGTAAAAAGGTGCAAGTCTCGCAACGCTTTTACTACAAAAAAGTTTTGAGATGTAATGTGAAACCAAGTCGGTTATTTTAATCAGTGCCAGGGGTGTTAAAACCGTATCAATAAGATATCTTTAATTTGTAATACATATAATGACTTGGCAATCGCACATAATGCTTTACTCGTACCGTACTCGTAAATATGTGTAATGCTCAAACTGCAATTAGCGCTAGCGTTATGTTCAATTAGAATTTTTTTTAATAGATGACGATGATCCTTTTGTCATTATGCAGCCGTGCGATGGCCAAGTCATTATACGTATTACAAATTAAAGATATCTCATTGATACGGTTTTAACACCCCCTGGCACTGATTAAAATAACCGACTTGGTTTCACATTACATCTCAAAACTTTTTTGTAATAAAAGCGTTGCGAGACTTGCACCTTTTTACATGTAATGTTTTTGATGGGATATTAATACCAGTTAGAGCGAAACTCACTATATGGCATTTAAATCAATAAAGAAAAACTCAATGACATTGAAGTAACAGTTCTTCGATCAGGTCACGTGTTCGTCTTACGTCTTACGGTCACATGACACCTGTTACGAGTTTAACATTTTTTCCCCATCACAAAAAGTGCACAGGGCCGCTAAAGAAGTTTTCACTTCAAAAAGAAATCTATTCACACCCCATTTATCAAAATTGGCTCAACAGATTCGTGCATTTTCTGATTTCGATCTGTATATTTCCAGTGGGAATGCGCGAATCTGAAGAGAGTGGCGCCTAAAGTGGTCCCCGATGCGGCTCGGATGCTGGCGAAGATCATTAACCGGCTCGCCAGGGGCGACGGCCATTCTTATAGGTCTTTCTATTCCGCCACTGGCTTCAGGATGTGGAAGGACCTGATGTCGCGTAAGTCTCATGTAAAGCGGTTCCGTTTGATACTGCCCTACACTACAACGCATAGCCTTCAACCAATTCGTAGCTGACCATTACGGTAGACCTATATAAACTAGATTGTGTCACAACACTAGGGAGCAAAAGTACGTATTTACGGCGAGGGCGTAGATTGAATCCTGAACGAAGCGAAGGACTCTAAAATATGTAGAATCCTAACCACGTTATCGTCCAAGGTAGAAATAATTTTACTACTATGTGACACATACTGCTTTTCACATGACCTACGAGGAAATAATTTTCATCTTCATCGTCATTTTTATTTTCGCAAAAAAAAATATTTCGTGTCCTAGAACAGAAAAGTGACACTTTGATCCCTCTCAGCAGGCTAAAAAGGCAAAAAAGCCCTTTCTCGAAAAGGTGATGTGAAAAGATATGTTCTGTTCCAGATTATTCCGACCTGAAAGCCGATAAGAAACGGATGGAGCACTTTTCGTCACTATGCGTTGTGCTGTTCGAGTTCCTGAAGGACATATCCCTTCCTAACACCGTCGAACTTATGGGCATATACGGAAGAGTGAGTTACGCTGTCTATTACATAACTTTCGAAATTAGAAGTTTTTCTACCTCCTATTTTGTCACTGCCTGTCAATTCAATTTCTAAATCTAAATGTACTTATCTATACCTCGAAGTTAACGGAGTTTAACCGTTTCGTTGCGTGTTCCATTTTCGAAAAACTTGGCTGTGGCGGCGAAAAATTATTGCGGGCGCGCCTTACGCCATAGAATATGATGGCACGCCTATCGTGTCATACGCCACAAGTTAAAACATAGATGACACGCCTGGCGTGTCATCCGCACCGAAACGGTTAACCGTGTATAAATAATAATAGAATAGAATAGAAAAACGTTTATTGCAAAAACCATCTACATACAGCACCACACATATAAATTTAAGAAAGAAGATCTTATACACTAAACAGTTAAAACTATTAGTAGCTTAAACTAACATGCAATAATAATCGTAGTATTGATGCTGCTATAGAGGCTACAAATGGACACCACTCAGCATATGCTCTAACATAATATATATGCTATAGCGCTGGTTTTCCGTGGAGCCCAGGGCAAGAAGATAGCTCAGAACAGTAAAGGCAGTGTCAAAATGTGATTCAGTAAATATTGTCCACAGATGATCATAAACAGCTTCACGATCCTGGACACGGACATGAACTCGATAGGCACGGGCGTGTATCTGGCGTCGTCTATAGTCGACCACAGTTGCAACCCCAACGCGGTGGCCACTTTCGACGGCAAGACGATTAACCTGCGGGCGCTCACCGACCTACCATGTCTGGACTGGGACCAGGTAATACTTATAATACTAGTGGCTCTGTGAGCTGTAGACCTCGCGAGCAGAGCTTAAAACTGAATAAATGTATGGCAAAAATATTTATTAAAATATAGGTATAGTACATGTAATATAAACAAAAAATTAATAACTACATAAAGCTACAAACAAAAATTAAACGAATACGCTTAACCCGCGCTTGATAAATAAAAAATACGAAATTTTTCATTTTTTCAAAATAAAACAAAAAAATATAAAACTGGCCAAGTGCGAGTTGGACTCGCGCACGGAGGGTTCCGCACCATCAACAAAAAATAGAGCAAAACAAGCAAAAAAACGGTCACCCATCCAAGTACTGACCCCGCCCGACGTTGCTTAACTTCGGTCAAAAATCACGTTTGTTGTATGGGAGCCCCGCTTAAATCTTTATTTTATTCTGTTTTTAGTATTTGTTGTTATAGCGGCAACAGAAATACATCATCTGTGAAAATTTCAACTGTCTAGCTATCACGGTTCGTGAGATACAGCCTGGTGACAGACGGACGGACGGACGGACAGCGGAGTCTTAGTAATAGGGTCCCGTTTTTACCCTTTGGGTACGGAACCCTAAAAAAGCTGTCAAAAAGGGACTTCCACTTGTATTACAAGTTATAAGCTTTAGATAAACAGTGCACTGATACCATTTTTAACCCCCGACCACAGAATAAATAATAGTACTACTAAAAATATGTAACAATTATGAATCTAATACGATCATTTATATTCTTCTGTTTTCATAAACAAGTATAAGTTACTGATTTTTAAAAAGCGTTTTTAATTAAAAGACATCGCTTACCTTCTGTCTAATGCTAAAAAAACGAACTATAGGGAGGGATAGGCGCATTTCAAAGGTGTTTTTCCAAGAAAAAAGACACGTCAAGTTTGTTTACCCTTTTTCTAATGCTAAAAGAACTATAAAAGAACGAGGTATAGACCACACCTGGTATTTTGTTAATTTACCTATGATAATTATCAACCTAACCTTTTGTTTTCAGATCCGCATTTCCTACATCGACCTAATGTACACACCGTACGAGCGACAAACGGATCTACTGGAGAACTATTACTTCCTATGCCAGTGTGAGAAGTGCTTGGGTAAATAGCTTTCTATGTGCTATATGTTACGCTCACTGATCTATATACGTACAGTCAGCAGCAGAAGTTGCTAAGCGGGCGAGGTGTTCAAAATTACCTTGACACGCTCTTATTCTCTTAACAATAAGATAAGATTCTTATCTTAAAAGATAGTTTATTCAAGTAGGCATAATTACAATGCGCTTATGAACGTCAAATAAAGCTAGGTAGACCGGCTCCAACCCTACACCTCTGCCCCGAGAAGATTTAAATCCCCCCTCAATTGGAGGAGGGTATCCCAATATGGGACCGGCAACAAACTCGGCGGGACACATCTTTTCAAAAATAATTACATCTTATAATTAACATGCATTACGAGAAAATAAGGAAAAAAAATACAATTTAAATTACCATATAGAATTCATGCAATTATACACATAATGTGTAATAGAAATTTGATTTAGAAAATATACATATGTACATGGAATCATACAAATTCGTAGCTCTTTCAGGAAACATATCAAATTCTTACAAAAGGAAAAGAAAATAAAGTTATTAAAAGAAAATAAAGTTATTAAAGTCGCGTCAATATCCTTTTGAACACCCCGCCCGCTTAGCAACTTCTGCTGCTCACTGTACTGTACGGTACAGTCGCTATCAGATATATCGGAGCGGCTAAGGCGCTCACAAATATCTGAGCACGCCTCTACTACTGTCAAGGCGTTAGAGTGCGTGTTCAGATATTGTGAACACCTTGGCCGGTCCGATATATCTGATGGCGACTATACAAGTGTACAGTGACAATCAATATGAAAGACGCTAGAGACCTAACTGCCTTTACTACTGCCTACTGTAGGAAATTAAATTCTTTGACTGTGAAAGGGTTACGATCGTTCAGAAGTTCGCCATTTTCCTCTGAGAAGTACTTAGAGAGCAGCATGTTGTTGTTTGCTTATTTTATATTTCCTTTCAAATATTTTCAAATGAAGTACTTTTAATTCTATTGAAATTGAATATAGTACATTTTTATTTTATACTAGCGACCCGCCCCGGCTACGCATGGGTTAACAAATTTCCAAAATCTGTAAAAGCCAATCTTCATTAATTCAAATCGAGGGAAAACCGGTCTTCTAAAACCGTTTTCTCGTAGCAGCATGGGATCTGGTAGCTGCCCTCACTGACCCAAAAAGAAAATCCACCCTGTATTATCTAGATCAATATTCAGTTTAGGGCGTCGAAGTTAGCATGTAAAACGCCTTGTTTGTGCCACTGCTGTACTTGTAGCATAGCTTTCAACGTGACCTTGCCTTCAAGCTGCCTTTCCACAGGCGGAGCGGAGCGGATATGTCTCTTAAGACATCTCTTTTCCGCTCCGCTGGATTCACAGACCAACCCCTGTGGCTGATGGTTTACAACCAATGCTATTGCTTGATTCCCGCACGTCCCTTCTCATCTCCGTCTCTGTGGAAAGGCAGCTTAAATAATGTGTAGAGATAAACCATTTTTAAACTGCGCGTCTTCATGCGATCAAACATCTTTATTGCCAATATATTACATTTACATGGAATATAGACCCTGTATGGGGACAGCACGGTCGCCTCGCGGCAAAAGTATGCACTTACCTATTTACTTTTGTTTTGTTTGAGATGCCTCATAAGACTGGTTATGTTCAGTTGTGGAAAGTTTCCAGATAGGTAATTACAAAAGTTCCCGGAAATTTATCGAAAATTTTATTACAAATAAAGTCTAGACATTTCGTGCCCCACAGCGCCAAGACTTGATATGTTTACGGGTTGTTTACGTGCAATTTACGACATGGCGTTGGTGACACTTTATTACTTCAATATCGGGAGACCGAGCAAAGCTCGGAAAACATGTAATAACTCGAAAATGCGCGTTTTCCTAGAGATAAGACCAAGCTAGATCGATTTTTCGCCCCCGAAAACCCCCACCTAGCAAATTTCATCGAAATCGTTAGAGCCGTTTCCGAGATCCCCGAAATATATCTATATATATAAATGCAAGTGTCCTGACTGACTGACTGACTGACTGACTGACTGACTGATTCATCAACGCAGAGCCGAAACTACAAAAGCTAGAAAGTTGAAATTTGCACACTAGGTTGCATTTATAAAGTGTACAAGAGATAAGAAGCGATTTTGAAAAATTCAACCCCTAAGGGGGTTAAAAAGGGGATGAAAGGTTGTATGGGGTACAAGTTTTATTTTAAGCTAGGAATTTATAACTTTGTAAAAATGTATTATATTAAAAAACAAGAAAACTAATTTCAGCGTTTTTGAAAATTCATCCCCCAAGGTGGTGAAAAAGGGGTTGAAAGTTTGTATGGAGATCAAATATTTTTGTGAGTGTGGGACTTGAAACTTTGTATATGGGGATATTATTATAAGACAAGAAAAGTAATTTCAGCGTTTTTGAAAATTCATCCCCTAACAGGGTTAAAAAGGGGTTGAAAGATTGAATCCATTACAAATGCTTTGAAACTTCTTAGAAAGGCATAATAGCCGATTACAAAATAAAGTAATTGCGACGTTTTTGGAAATCCAACCCCTAAGGGGGTTAAAAAGGGGATGAAAGTTCGTCTTGGGGTGCAAATTTCATTTTAAGCTAGGAACTTGAAACTTTGCAAATAGATATTAAATTTAAATACAAGAAAACTAATTTCAGCGTTTTTGAAAATTCATTTTGAATTAATTTTTTTTGTTTTTGAAGGTGGTGAAAAAAGGGTTGAAAGTTTGTATGGATATCAAACATTTTTTCGAGCGCGGGACTTGAATCTTTGTATTTGGGGATATTATTAAAAGACAAGAAAAGTAATTTCAGCCTTTTGTAAAATTCATCCCCTAACAGGGTTAAAAAGAGGTTGAAAGTTTGTATGTGGTTCAAATTTTATTTTAAGCTAGGTACTTAAAAGTTCGTAAAAAGATATATTATTAAAATACAAGAAAACTAATTTCAGCGTTTTTGAAAATTCATCCCTTAAGGTGGTGAAAAAAGGGTTGAAAGTTTGTATGGATATCAAACATTTTTTCGAGCGCGGGACTGGAATCTTTGTATTTGGGGATATTATTAAAAGACAGGAAAAGTAATTTCAGCGTTTTGTAAAATTCATCCCCTAACAGGGTTAAAAAGAGGTTGAAAGTTTGTATGTGGTTCAAATTTTATTTTAAGCTAGGTACTTGAAAGTTCGTAAAAAGATATATTATTAAAATGCAAGAAAACTAATTTCAGCGTTTTTGAAAGTTCATCCCCTAAGGTGGTGAAAAAAGGGTTGAAAGTTTGTATGGATATCAAACATTTTTTCGAGCGCGGGGACTTGAATCTTTGTATTTGGGGATATTATTAAAAGACAAGAAAAGTAATTTCAGCGTTTTGTAAAATTCATCCCCTAACAGGGTTAAAAAGAGTTTGAAAGTTTGTATGTGGTTCAAATTTTATTTTAAGCTAGGTACTTGAAAGTTCGTAAAAAGATATATTATTAAAATATAAGAAAACTAATTTCTGCGTTTTTGAAAATTCATCCCGTAAAGTGGTAAAAAAGGGGGTGAAAGTTTGTATGGATATCAAACATTTTTTCGAACGCGGGACTTGAATCTTTGTATTTGGGGATATTATTAAAAGACAGGAAAAGTAATTTCAGCGTTTTGTAAAATTCATCCCCTAACAGGGTTAAAAAGGGGTTAAAAGTTTGAATCCATAACAAATGCTTTGAAACTTCTTAGAAAGGCATAATAGCCGATTACAAAATAAAGTAATTGCAACGTTTTTGGAAGTTCAAACCCCTAAGGGATTTAAAAAGGGGATGAAAGTTCGTCTTGGGGTGCAAATTTTATTTTAAGGTAGGAACTTGAAAATTTGCAAAAAGATATTAAATTTAAACACAAGAAAACTAATTTCAGTGTTTTTGAAAATTCATCCCCTAAGGTGACGAAAAAGGGGTTGAAAGTTTGTATGGATATCAAAAATTTTTTAGAGCGCGGAACTTGAATCTTTGTATTTGGGGATATTATTAGAAGATAATACAAGTAATTTCAGCGTTTTGTAAAATTCATCCCCTAACAGGTTTAAAAAGGGGTTGAAAATTTGTACAGGGTACAAATTTTATTTTAAGCTAGGAACTTGAAACTTCATAAAAAGGTATTATTTTAAAACGAAAAAAAAAATTCAGCGTTTTTGAAAATTTATATCTCAAGGTGGTGAAAAAGGGGTTGAAAGTTTGTATGGAGTTCAAACATTTTTGTGAGAACGGGCTTGAATCTTTGTACAGAGGCATATTATTAGAATACAAGAAAAGTAATTTCAGCGTTTTTAAAAATTCATCCCCTAAAATGGTTAAAAAGGGGTTGAAAGTTTATTATAGGGTTCAAATTTTATTTACTATCAACTTCGTAAATAGGTAGTTAGGTAGTAGGTCTTATTAAATAGAGGACATGAAAATCTTCTAAGGGGGTTGAGAGGGATTATGTAGAGAACAATTTTATTTAGTTAGGGGCTAGAAACTTCGTAGGTTGTGAAAGACAAATCTCATGCGTTGTATAATATTAATAATTAACAAATGATTAACCGTCCTACTGCAATATTTTGCTGCATAATGTTCTAAGCTAATGTAGAATATATAACCACCAATATACAAATCCACGCGTACGAACTCGCGGGCAACAGCTATCTATCTATCTATTCTATATATATAAATGCACCTGTCCTGACTGATTGACTGACTGACTGACTCATCAACGCAGAGCCGAAACTACAAATGCTAGAAAGTTGAAATTTGGACACGAGGTTGCATTTATAAAATGTATAAGAGCTAAGAAGCGATTTTGAGAAATTCTACCCCTAAGGGGGTTAAAAAGGGCATGAAAGTTTGTATGGGGTTCAAGTTTATTTTGAACTAGGAATTAGAAACTTTATCAAAAGGTATAATATTAAAAAACAAGAAAACTAATTTCAGCGTCTTTGAAAATTCATCCCCTAAGGTGGTGAAAAAGGGGTTGAAAGTTTGTATGGAGAAGAAAAATTTTTTTGATTGCGGGACTTGAAACTTTGTATATGGAGATATTATTAGAATACAAGAAAAGTCATTTCAGCGTTTTTGAAAATTCATCCCCTAAAAGGGATAAAAAGGGGTTGAAAGTTTGAATCCATTACAAATGCTTTGAAACTTCTTAGAAAGGCATAATAGCCGATTACAAAAAAAAGCTATGGGACGTTTTTTGGAAATTCAACCCCTAAGGGGGTTAAAAAGGGGATGAAAGTTTGTCTTGGGGTTCAAATTTTATTGTAAGCTAGGAACTTGACACTTCGTAAAAAGGTATTATAATAAAAGAGAAGAAAACTAATTTCAGCGTTTTCGAAAATTCATCCCTCAAGGTGGTGAAAAAGGGGTTGAAAGTTTGTATGCACATCGAATATTTTTTGAGTGTTGAAAGTTTGTATGGAGATCAAACATTTTTTTTCAGTGCGGGACTTGAATCTTTGTATAAAGGCATATTATTAGAATACAAGAAAAGTAATTTCAGCGTTTTTGAAAATTCATCCCCCAAGGTGGTGAAAAAGGGGTTGAAAGTTTGTATGGATATCAAACATTTTTTCGAGCGCGGGACTTAAATCTTTGTATTTGGGGATATTATTAAAAGACAAGAAAAGTAATTTCAGCCTATTATAAGAATACAAGAAAACTGATTTTAGCGTTTTTAAAAATTCATCCCTTAAAAGGGTTAAATAGGGGTTGAAAGTTTGTATGGAGATCAAACATTTTTGTGTGCGGGACTTGAATCTTTGTATAAAGACATATTATTAGAATACAAGAAAAGTAATTTCGGCATTTTTGAAAATTCTTCCCTCAAGTTGGTAAAAAAGGGGTTGAAAATTTGTATGGAGGTCAAACATTTTTTTGAGTGCGGGGCTTGAATCGTTGTATAAAGGCATATTATTATAATCAGGGGTCGGACAAAAAGTGCCGATGACGTAAAAATGACGTAGTCTTGCACACAGGATGATGTTTGAGTTTGTATTTAAACTTCCGTGTGACATGTAGTAACAAAGTAGTATTAATGAAGTAACAAAATAATCGTAAATAAATCCATGGAATTAATAATACAGGTGGTAGGGTGATGTAGTGAATGCCGGCCACAATATTCGAGTACAGATGACATTTTAGAGCGTTTTCTTATACATTAGTAAATATAAATTTTAGCTAAATATAATCGTGAAGATACAATAGCTAAACAATAACGATGTCAATTTATTGTTCATCTGATTGACAATGTGTCAGTCAAAAACGTACTTACTCATTTCAAGTGGCGATATCGTTTAATAAAGAGTTGATAAATGATAAGTGATAATTGTTTATGAAAATCAAAAATACTATTTGAAATCATCCTATAAGTGGTTTGACGTCATCCGCACTTTTTGTCCGACCCCTGATTATAATACATAATAAGTAATTTCAGCTTTTTTAAAAATTCATCCCCTAAAAGGTTTAAGAAGGGGTTGAAAGTTGGTAGAGAGTTCAAATTTTATTTAAAGCTAGGAACTTCAAACTTCGTAAATAGGTAGTTAGGTAGTAGGTTTTACTAAATAGTGGACTTGAAAATATGCTGGGGGTTGAGAGGGATTATATCGAGAACAATTTTATTCAGTTAGGGGCTTGAAACTTCGTAGCCAGGTTGTGTATAATAATTAACAAATGATTAACTGCAGTCCCTACTGCTGTCGTTTTCTGCATAATGTTCTAAGCTAATATAGAATATATAACCACCAATATACAAATCCACGCGTACGAAGTCGCGGGCAACAGCTAGTATACATATAAATACATAAATATACAAGAATTGCTAGTTTAAAGGTTAAAGTGTATTTTTTTTTTCAAATATTACGATATCTAAATTTTGAGACTGCCGGGATATTAAAAATGGTTTATCATTATCACTACCTACTAAAATTATAAACTAGCTGTAAATTTTTCTTCTAGACGAAACCCAAGTTCGTACGGTGCACGCGGCAAAATGCCTCAACGTAGACTGCAAGAACACAGTCAACATTCCGTGGAAGAACTGCCCTTTAGTGAGAAAGGCTGACAGTAAACACGTAAACGGGGTCAGTGTGAACGGGGACAGTAACGGGGATACTGTGAACGGGGACAGTACCGGGGATACTGTGAACGGCGAAAATAGGGTGGAAGAGTTGCCTGATGTTATAAGGTAAGTTGACATTGTATTTAGAATATTTAGATATTTGTTTCAGTTGCATACCTACATAAACTTACGGTGAAAGTTGCCGAAGCGCTTTAGCGGGATTTAAAAATGAAAAATAGAACGTATTCCCAAAAAAATATAAAATGAGGACAACCAATAACTTATCTACATAATGAAATAAATAAAATACAAAGCCTTTTTTATGTCTGGGTAACAAAAACGTAATCTTTAACTTAATTTATCTATATCGTAAATTACTCCAGAACCCTCCTAAGAGGTATAGGCCTCTTCCAGATTCTTCCATTTTTTTTCGGTCTTGGGCCTCCCAGATCCAGTTGGCCCCAGCTATTTTTATTATGTCATCAGACCAGCGTGCCAATGGCCTTCTTAATATGTATGTACATTTGATCTGCTTAGCTAAGTTGGTTTACACTGTGAAATAATCGTAAATGTACCTACTATTGACTAAAAAATACAAGAAACCCATACATACGGGTATAGCGTAGATACCTACGCTATAAAAATGAGTTCTTCTAGTGAAGAAAATATAAATGTTCCTGGCAAAAATACATCGCTTTCTTTCAACATTTGTCCTCACGCCAATATAAATATTAATTTCTATTAAAGTCCTACTTATAGTTATGCAAATGTTTTCTTATTTCCTGGAAGTAGTCGTGAAAAGCACTATGTAATGCGTCGGCCGGAAACGCCAAAAATGGACTTGTATTATTTGAGGGCTTCCACTAACGTGTCGGCTCTCAAACTCACTCGTCCATCTTTGAGCGGTTTTCCGGCCTCTCCTACCACAGATCATTATTAAAGCGGTTAGAATGGCTATCGCGCGCAGTTAGTATCGGAACCGGTGTCGCCGCTCGTTCCTCTCCATATTTACTAACACTCGACGGAACGGTAGTAAAAACTTGTGTGCGTGGTGAATGGATACGCCTCCTTTAGACAGATTTGATGTCTGGCTTCTTAATCTGAAGGTTATTGTGGCGCAAAAAGGCATGTTTACTTCGTTTTCGGACAGCGCGGGCGAGTAGGATGCGAGCGTTTGCTCAAAACCGGCGGCGACACGTACCCTGCTCGCATCGCCATTCTAACTTGTTCTGTGTCTCCTACAATGTACTATACTTATAGTATAATTATTTATCCTTTTTTCAAGGTGTGACGAATGCGGGACCAAATATACGGATAAGCACGTGGAGGACTTCCAACGGGCTATGGACATAACTGAAGAGCATCTAAAGGTCATGAAGGACGCTTCTGTGGCTTGTATCCTTTGCGAAATCTTATTTTATACTAGCGACCCGCCCCGGCTTCGCACGGGTTAACACATTATACATAAACCTTCCTCTTGAATCACTCTATTAAAAAAACCGCATCACAATCAGATCTAAACAGACAGACAGGCAGGGAAGCGACTTTGTTTTATACTATGTAGTGATACTAGCTTTTACCTGCGGCATCGTCTGCGTTAGACGATGATGGTGACTGATAAAAACCGGCCAAGTGCGAGTCGGACTCGCGCACGTAGAGATTCGTACCAGGGATGTTGCGGATGCCGATTTTTTGACATCCGCGGACGCGGATGCGGTTTTTTAAAGGTTCACATCCGTGGATGCGGATGCGGATGTCAAGATAGGTACATAAAAAACGTCAAATATTAGGTACATTTTAGTAATTTTTGTTTAGTTTAGTAAGTTTTGCTCAATTTTTTGTTTATTTCTAAAAACCGGCCAAGTGCGAGTCGGACTCGCGTTCCAAGGGTTCCGTACATTAAGTCCCACTCACGCTTGACTGCTCATTCCTAATAGGTTTTTTTGGTTAATGACTAAATTACCACAACCAAAAAAAAACACATTTGTTGTATGGGAGCCCCACTTAAATATTTATTTTGTTTTGTTTTTCTATTCGTTTTTATAGCGGCAACAGAAATACATCATATTTATGTGAAAATTTCAACTGTCTAGCTACCACGGTTCATGAGTTACAGCCTGGTGACAGAGCGTGAAGAGGTGACAGACAGACGGACAGACTGGGCTACTTTCGCATTACAATATTAGTAGGGACTAGCCACCCGCCCTGGCTTCGCACGGGTTACAGAATCACTCTATTAATAGGTGAAAACCGCATGAAAATCCGTTCAGAAGTTTTCGAGTTTATCAGAAACATACATACATACATTACATACAAACAGACAGAGGCGGCGGGGGACTTTGTTTTATAAGGTGTAGTGATTGTACGACAAACATCTTTACTTTTTAGGGTTCCATACCCAAAGGGTAAAAACGGGACCCTATTACTAAGACTCCGCTGTCCGTCCGTCCGTCCGTCCGTTCGTCCGTCTGTCACCAGGCTGTATCTCACGAACCGTGATAGCTAGACAGTTGAAATTTTCACAGATGATGTACTTCCGTTGCCGCTATAACAACAAATACTAAAAACAGAATAAAATAAAGATTTAAGTGGGGCTCCCATACAACAAACGTGATTTTTGACCGAAGTTAAGCAACGTCGGGCGCGGTCAGTGTTTGGATGGGTGACCGTTTTTTTGCTTGTTTTGCTCAATTTTTTGTTGATGGTGCGGAACCCTCCGTGCGCGAGTCCGACTCGCACTTGGCCATTGTTTCCCATGACTCGTGCCCAGACGTGGACATATGCCAGTACTGCCTGTCGCGGCAGGGCGCGCTGCACCCGCTGAACGTGCTGCGCGCGCAGACGCTCGACCACGCGTTCGACGCGCTAGTGCTCGTGCGCCTGTGGGAGCGCGCGCAGGACATCGCCGAACTGCTGCTCCCCTGCTTCCGGTATGCGTATAGCCTCCTAAGGGCCTAGGGTTGCCAGATCGAAAGGCGCTATTATCGGGAAAAAATATCAATTTTTCGGGATTTTGGGACTAAGTCGGGAAAAGAAAAAACATTCCAATTCCAAATCAACGATATTTTACATTATTGGCACTACGTCAGCTGCTCTGCCCAATCTCGCCACGCGCGCACCGTTTGCGCGCTGACGGGCTCGACGCGGGTCGCTCGCTCGGCAGTTCGGAACTTGAAATTATTGTTTTATAACGTGAAGCTGTTTTTCGGGACAATTATCACTTTGTCGGGAATCGGGAACACATGCTAAAAATCGGGAGAATCCCGCCAAATCCCGACCATCTGGCAACCCTATATGGGCCACCCCCTTCGATCAACACGGAAGGGATGCGGCATTCGCACTATTTCCCCTCTGCCTAGGTACAAGATCAACTGATCTAGCGCGGGTAATAAAACTAGTTGCGCTCGGATTTTTAACTAGACCGAGTCCAGACGCGCGAGTGAACACAGCAGCAGAAAAAATGCCTAATTGCTCGGTTATTTGTTATAAAAAGAGGTCGAGGACATCAAATTTACAAAAAGAAGGTGTTACATTTCACATTTAATATTTTTTTTACATGTCATACGTTTAATTACATTTAAACACAATTATTATATTTTAGTCTCATGTAATTGCTGGATTTATCGATTTTGCTCGCCCAGTACAAATTGCGGATCGGTCGAGCGACAAATCCGACTTCTCATCTCTCAGAATACAATAAAATTCTTCGACGTAAATGTGTTAGTGTGCGTGTTGTCACACTTGTGACTCGTCCGTACACAAAAAGAGATCGGGGTTTGCAAGATTTGTCTTTGACGTGTGTCATTTTCTATGTATTTGTGTCGTCATTACAGATTGGATTTTGTATGTGTGTGAGAAGTGCGACTGTGTGCACGTTCCCCCCCGCGAAAAATGGCAGAATGATTTGAATGTCAAGATATCGCTTGGGCCTATCCCTTCCGACGTGTCGGAAGCCCGTGTTGATCGAAGGCCACCCCACATCTAGCTTCTTTCGAGCGTCGGCGTCTCGTCGGCGTCTACAACTCTATGGCCGCTGCTCGACGCAACGTCGACGCAACGTCATTTTCCATAGCGCTGACCGACGCCGACGCCCGAAAAACGCCAGATGTGGGGTTGCCCAAGGCCCAGCCATACATTACAAACATAACATCCAGTTTTAATCGTGTGTCAATAGATGGCAGTAACTGTGACCACAAAATTTACTATGACAATAACCCTCTATCTATACTTCTCTTTGGTCCTACTTGTGGTTAAGCCAGACGAGCGTAATTTTTTGAGTTGTGAGTCTTGTAATTATTAATCGAATTTACATCTAAATGATAGTATGAATACTTTAGGATTTCTGCAGCTCACAACACAACTCACAACATTAACGCTTATCGAGCTTAAACCTAAAAGTTGTTACGCAAAATATTCGTCACAACTTTATATACTACATCAAATCGGTCATATCTTCACATTTCCTTACAGATTTTACTACGGCGAGCGACACCCCCTCCTAGGCATCCTCCACCTCAAGTACGGTAAGATCCTTCTATACAAGATGTGGATACCAAAAGCGTTGGAACACTTCAAGAGCGCCGAGAAGATACTTAAGATAACCCACGGCGATAAGCATCCGCTGTATAGAGAACAACTGATGCCTATCATGAGGCAGGCCATGGTGGAATCGAGCTACGGAAATTAAATTAATGTATTTGAGCGTTTTCCAAAAAAAAAGTACATTTCATTCATGTCTTCAAAATATTGACTTTTTGGGCTCATTTTACTCAGAATCATTTGTACATTCACGCCTCATACATGAAAAAATGTGTCCCAAGATTTCCTTTCCAGATCGTCACATTTTAGTATGAGTATTTTTTTTTATTGTATGAACGTGACGCACTGGAAAAATATTTTACTCTCTCAACTCGTGTCGATTTAAAACACTACCTTCGGTCGTGTTTTAATTTATCGCCACTCGTTTCGAATTTCCTCTTTTTCGCACTTGTATCGAAAATAACTATTTTCATTTCATATTTTGGGACACATTCTTTCATGTATGAGGCGTGAATGTACAAATGATTAAAGATTAAATATTTTTATTGAACATAAGAAAATAAATTTACATAACTATTTGATCGTAGACAGCTGCAGTAGTGTGAACTGTGTCGCAGCTAATTACGCCCACCTCGGGACACAGGGGTTATTATGTTCTATATCTAGCAGATACATAAGTACCTATACAAGTTTAGTAAACTTAAATTTACTTATAATTATATTAGTTTTAATTTAGTTTAAACACAATATTAAACATGCGATAAGGTAAGGTTATGATAATTGTTACAGGGCGCATTTACATTATGAGATGATTCCAATCTATAAATATTTATTATTATTAGATACTTATTGTTGGACATAATCAGGTGTGATCATTCAAATAGTAATTCGGCATCATAATTGAGATTTTGTAAAAAGTTTGTAATGTTTTTCTTGCATTCCCAGCATGACAGTTGGTGAATGTTTAACAGATTATTCAATTTGTCATAAAGTTTAGCCGAAAGATAGTCATGATTCTGAGTAAAATGAGCCCAAGAAGTCAATATTTTGAAGACATGAATGAAATGTAATTTTTTTTTTGGAAAACGCTCATTTAGTGTTTCAATTACAAAAAGTTGTGAAATAAAATTAGTCAATCTTATATTCTAAACCTTCACGGGACCTTCATAGAATAGAATGTTTGTTGTTCTACACGTATCAATACATATAAGCAATTATGAAACTTGATCAATTATAGTATATTTAAGTCTATCGTTTATAAGGTCATGAGGCTGTGTGCAAGGATAATTAAATTAATGAAATAATGGCATTGTTTTTTTTAACCCCTATAGGCAGCGTCGCGCATTTAGATAATGTTTGACTGAAAATAAAACATCGACGATCGAAAAAGGATCCCCCCTCAGGATTCAAGAACAATGTAGGTATGTACCCAATTATAATTGGGTACTTTCCTCTACATACAATAAATTATTTCATACTGTGCACGAAATAAAGCCGCAGATAATTATTATAAAAACATAGATAGCAGTTATTTTAAATACTATTTCTATTTAACAAATTGGATTTAAATATAAAAAGTAGGTGAGTTGACCGCGACGTCACTACACACGTTTTCATATATAAATTCCATATTAGAAAATCGTTTTGACAGTTCTAAAAAAGAAGCTGACTTGACTATTTTTTTTTATCAGGGTGCTATTTGAGTCGTGATCAGTAATATGTTTTTCTAACTCCATAAACAACGAGCAATTTAATGCCCCTACTCTTACTAAAATCAGACAAGATTTTTTTTTATTTTTTTGTTTATTTTTTGTCATTTATTTTACTTTTACAAGTGGCAATGTGGTATTTAAACAGCTTTGTCAGATATTTCAAATGAAAAATAAGTAAATTTTATTTCTAACTGGGACAAATGACAAAATTGATGTCAATAACAGTTCCGATTCAAAGAGGCGATTCAATTTACTAATTTAAATATCTTAATAAGCCGTTGTAATATCCTAAATCCACTTATAAAAGTAAAATAAATGACAAAAAATAAAAAAAGATCTTGTCCGATTTTAGTAAGAGTAGGGGCATTAAATTGCTCGTTGTTTATGGAGTTAGAAAAACATATTACTGATCACGACTCAAATGGCACCCTGTATATAGGAGGCAAACGAGCAGACGGATCACCTGATGGTAAGCGATTACCGCCGCCCATGGACACCCGCAACACCAGAGGCGTTGTAAGTGCGCTGCCGACCTTTAAGATGGGAGTACGCTCTTTTCTTGAAGGTTTGAAGGTCGCATCGGTCCGGAAATACTGCAGGCGACAGTTCATTAGGAGAGTATCGACTAGTAGGAAAGTAGCCAATTGGCCGAGCTTTAGAAAATCTCTTCTTCATTGGGGCCAAATGTCTATAATCAAGTTTAAGTTTCTGATTTACCTCACAAGATGTCAGAGTGTCACATGCTAAACGCGCACGGTGCCTACCACGAAATAAAGAAAGAGCACGTCGCGCTCTGTCCCTACATTGTATATTGCACTATTTTACAATTTAATAAATGTGGTTGATACCGGTAGTTATGATTAGAAATAAAAATATTTAGTTTCCAACCGAATATTCAGTTATAACCGAAACTGATATAAATACGAATAGGCACCCATTACGTTTCGACCAAAAATAGTGCTTCGTACGCAGTTCGTACGGGACACTTTCAATGGGACGATATCCCAAGCGATGGGCGAGTCGAGTTATCTGATTCGAATAATTCGAATCAGCCTACAGATGAGTTAATTCGAATCAAGACTATGGGCAATTCGAATCAACTCGACCACTAGCTAACTCGGCGAACAACTCGCCTAGCCGAGTCAACGCTATCACACTGCTACTAAGGCCATTCAAAAATAAACCTTAATACTGTAGCCCGAAGGCTCTTTTTACAACAACTGCCGCTCGATTCGCCGTCTCAACTCGAGTTGGTACTATGACCATTCAAAAATAAACCTTAATTCCGTGACCCGAAGGTTCATTTTACAACAACTGCCGCTTGATTCGCCATTCCAAGTATCCCAACTCGAGTTCACTGCTAGTATGGCCATTCAAAAATAAACCTTAATTCCGTGCCCTGAAGGTTCTTTTTACAACAACTGCCGCGTAACTCGCCGTCTCAACTCGCTCCGCGCCTGTGCCTGTGACCTTTAGTACCAGATCTAAGATCCCGTTTTCTAAGGGGACCTTGCATTTTGGAGACAAAGCAAACCGCTTGGAACAGGTGTTCCTGGGGGTGATCTGAGCTGATTTCGCCCGGTTGCCGAGAGGTCCCCCCTAGCAGGTGGGCAGGGGTGGGGGGGGGGAAAAGTGCCTCCGGCGCACCTCACTCTAAATTTTATATCTGCATACTTCTAGCAACTATATCAAGTTTGGTGTCTTTTTCGTGTAATTCGAGGATAAGAAATTCATTTCTGTGACTAAATTTTCACTCACCCATACAAAAAATACGAGAAATTAAAAATTCTAAAAAAGTCTTTACACTTTTTTTTTCGTAAATCCTCTACAGAATTAAAAGTATGAGGATTTGCTCTAGAAAAAAAATACCTGTGAATAGCCCAGTTATCCTTCTATATCGAATAATAAACTTGTCAGACATTTTTCTTTTATAGCTCTCGTTAAAATAAATGTTTTGTGTCGCGCGGCGTACCTGCATTGTAAGAGCGGTATGCAGCTTTAAGATTTTTAAGCATGTTTAGATGATTTCTGATAAGTTGTTATTGTTCTGGTTGTAGATTAAATTAATAAATTACTTTTGGACGTGATAAATTAAATATATAAATAAAGATGTTGGGAAAACTTTCGCCCGTAGAGTTATTATAAATGTGATAAAATTTTAACATATTTTTAGTTACCTAGGAGATTTTTTTAAACTTTATTGCACAAATTTACACAAAAAAGTACAAATGGCGGACTTAACGTCTTGAGGCATTCTCTACCAGTCAACCATTGGGCTAAACAGAGACAATATTGGCAACGCCTGCTCAATATTTCCTTGTTTGCCGTATTTAAATCCCTCCGTTACAGCAGGATATGCGCTCCAAGCTTGAAATACTATTTTTTTCCCTTTCCACACAAAAAAGAAACAGTGTCGCAACCTGAAAAGGCGTGGAAGAATGGCAAAACTTCTGTCCTTTCTGGTCCTGTAAAATTAATTATAATATCTAGGAGACCGAGCTTTGCTCGGAAAACACAAAAAACTCAAAAATGCGCGTATTCACAGAGATAAGACCTAGCTAGATCGATTTATCGCCCCCGAAAACCCCCATATAGCCAATTTCATCGAAATCGTTAGAGCCGTTTCCGAGATTTCCGAAATATATATATAATTAAATATACATATACATATATAAATAAACACAAATTGCTCGTTTAAGGGTATTATATTATTATAATATATTATAGATACCTATATATGAGTTACAAATAAAATCATATTATATTTAAAGAAAGTTTCCCAGATGACCTGTCTCGTACTGCGGTAACATATTTATTTTATTTACAATTATTGGAGGAA
The DNA here is from genome assembly GCF_948474715.1 of Cydia amplana. NCBI lineage: Eukaryota > Metazoa > Arthropoda > Insecta > Lepidoptera > Tortricidae > Cydia > Cydia amplana. Next base: position 34,578,081 of record NC_086096.1, on the reverse strand, counting down.
CTACAAAAGTTACCTACCTAAAGAAGCTGCAATAGCATGGTACAAGAGGAACTGGCGATTCTTTCCTGTGCCAATATGTACCCATAACTCCTGGAGCTCCGGCAATTGTGATAAACATGTAATCAACAGTAGCAGAGATAAACAAAAACGAGATCCATGTAGCCATAAGGAAGCAGACATGCGCATGATGGTCCATGTCGCTGATGCTGTAGCCCAAGGTCACACAAAAAATTTGTTACGCACAGTGGATACTGATGTCGTTGTTCTCGCAGTTGCATTGCATGTATATCACAATTGCCGGAGCTCCAGGAGTTATGGGTACATATTGGTACAGGAAAGAATCACCAGTTCCTCCCGTGCCATGCTATTGCAGCTTCTTTGGGTAACTTATGTAGTTCCTCCATAGATATATATGTAATTTATTTTAAAGGACCAAAAAGGACAGAAGTCATGCCATTCTTCCTCGCCTTTTCAGGTTATGACACTGTTTTTTTTTTGCGTGGAAAGGGGAAAAAAGCGTATTTCAAGCTTGGAACGCATATCCTGCTGTAACTGAGGTATTTACAGCAAACAAACAAGGCAATATTGAGCAGGCGTTGCCAATAATGGAAACAATTGTTATTGTCTTGTATGACAAGTAAGAGTCTTACAATATTAGTCTGAACAGATTTGAATTACGAGGTGTGAATTGGTCTCTAGACATTATTTTAACACTATGCATTTTGTTACTGATTTGAGATCAGGTATAAGTGTAAATGAGTGCCGTTAAGTACTTTTTACAAAAAGAAATCTCCAGTAAGAAAATCTGTCTCCAACGGAAGATGCGCTACGTAAACATATTCTCCGTGCAGTTTACCAAAGATGCTATTTTTGGGGACAGATGATAGCCCCTCAGTAACAGCTACCATGCCCTGCTGACTGGGGCTCGTCCAAACAAAATGGTTAAATATTGAGAGTATTTGAGAGCCCATATGGACAAGCCTACCTGCGGCGGCTGCTGCTTGTTTAGAGCTTATTCGTTCCCGCTGCAAAACAAAATGCACAGGGAGGTGCAACTGCATTAAAACACCGGCCAAGTGCGAGTCGGACTCGCGTTCCAAGGGTTCCGTCCATTAAGTTCGACTCCCGCTTGACTGCACATTTGCACGGACCTATGTCAGACATATCCTAACTAAATATGTTAATTTTATCACAATTATAATAACTCTACTGGCGAAAGTGTTCCCAACATCTTTATTTATATGAATTTAAAAGTGGAAAAATTACTGTCTTTGGTGAGACTTGAACTCACGGCGTATTTTTTAGTATTTTTTCCAATTTTTAATTTATTCTGAGCATAATAGCATCGTTCGTAAACATTTCTGCTTCTTAAAAAAAATTTAAATTGTATGTGTATATATATCAAGTCCAGAAGTAATTTATTAATGTTATCTACAACCAGAAGCATAACAAACTTATCACAAATCATCTAAACATACTTAAAAATTCTAAAAGCTGCTTACCGCTCTTACAATGCAGGTACGCCGCGCGACACAAAACATTTTTTTCAACAGGGTTATAAACGAAAAATGTTTGACAAGTTTACTATTATATATAGTAGAATAACTAGGCTATTCACAGGTATTTTTTTTCTAGAGCAAATCCTCATACTTTTAATTCTGTAGAGGATTTTCGAAAAAAAAAGTGTAAAGATTTTTTTTGAATTTTGAATTTCTCGTATTTTTTGTATGGATGAGTGAAAATTTAGTCACAGAAATGAATTCCTTATCCTCGAATTACACGAAAAAGACACCAAACTTGATATAGTTGCTAGATGTATGCAGATATAAAATTAAGAGTGAGGCGCGCCGGAGGCACTTTTCGCCCCCCTCCCCTGCCGACCTGCTGGGGGGGACCTCTCGGCAACCGGGCGAAACCAGCTCAGATCACCCCCAGGAACACCTGTTCCAAGCGGTTTGCTTTGTCTCCAAAATGCAAGGTGGTGGACCTAAGATCTCTTGCTACCTTGTCGCGAACCACGCGAATCGTCGAGTCGAGTCAACTCGATTTTCAATTCGAATCAGCGGCCGAATCAATTCGAATGATTCGAATTGAAAAAAAGTGTCACACATGTGTAACAGCGTCACATCGCTATTATCCCTTCGCGCCTACATTTTTCAAAGGGTATAGCCGGGTAAGCATGGCCAAACTGCCCTTAGCGAAAAAAACAATTTCCTTTTACTGGATTATTAACCTATATATAAGTAGTGCTTTCACCAAATATTAAGCCTCAAATGCTTCAGATTTAAAAAAAAAATGCAAAAAAAGAAAAATCATTTTTATTTTATTACAGCCAAAGTACTAATGCGATTTCTTTATAATTTGGGTATGTTGTATATACAATTAAGGTCGCTTTCTGAAAAAAATAATATTGAATTATCTCTTAAAATAATAGTAAAAAATTAAGATGAAAATTTTCAGAAAAATAAAAAAAATACATGCGAGATAGCGACAGTTATGAAATTTACATATTTCATGTAGAATTTAATAATGTTTAACATATATTTTTTTCAAAAATGAAAATCGGGATTAACAGTGTTAAAAACTCGAATTTGTAACGTCCCATAATACCTTCTCTTCATACAAAATAACTTGTACGTTATACTAGAAAGTTATATTCCCAACGCAATTTGAATTTAGAACGCGACTTATTTTGCTGAGCGCGGACCTTAAACTCCGTGGCTGTATGCGGCTAGGGCGAACGGCATTCAGAGATTTAAAAAACAAGTGCGAGTCGGACTCGCGCACGGAGGGTTCCGCACCTTGAACAAAAAATAGAGCAAAACAAGCAAAAAAAAAAACAAGCAAAAAAACGGTCACCCATCCAAGTACTGACCCCGCCAGACGTTGCTTAACTTCGGTCAAAAATCACGTTTGTTGTATGGGAGCCCCACTTAAATCTTTATTTTATCCTGTTTTTAGTATTTGTTGTTATAGCGGCAAAAGAAATACATCATCTGTGAAAATTTCAACTGTCTAGCTATCACGGTTCGTGAGATACAGCCTGGTGACAGACGGACGGACGGACGGACGGACGGACGGACAGAGGAGTCTTAGTAATAGGGTCCCGTTTTTACCCTTTGGGTACGGAACCCTAAAAAGCGCGGGAACAGGAAAATAGGCACGAATTTTATACACAGCGTTAACGATTGAAAAATGTGTGTTCCTTTGATGAATAAAATACGTCATATTCTAAATTCAAATTCGTAAAAACTGCGTTCACAATATACTTCATTCGTTTATGACTACTTAGCTTTGCTTGTATGAAGAGAGAGTTTTATGGGATGTTACAAATTCGAGTTTTTCACACTGTTAATCCCGATTTTAATTTTTGAAAAAAATATATGTTAAACATTATTAAATTCTACATAAAATATGTAAATTTGATAACTGTCGCTATCTCGCACGTATTTTTTTTTATTTTTTTGAGAATTTTCATTTCAATTTTTTACTATTATTTTAAGAGATAATTCAATATAATTTTTTTCAGAAAGCGACCTTAATTGTATATATAATATACCCAAATTACAAAGAAATCGGATTAGTACTTTGGCTGTAATAAAATAAAAATGATTTTTCTTTTTTTGCATTTTTTTTTAAATCTGAAGCATTTGAGGCTTAATATTTGGTGAAAGCACTATTTATATATAAAATAGGTTAATAATCCAGTAAAAGGAAATTGTTTTTTCTGCTAAGGGCAGTTTGGCCTTGCTTACCCGGCTATACCCTTTGCCGCCTTTTTCTACTGACAAGATCTGCTTGACCATCTATGGTCTGTCAAAAATCATCAGTAGAAAACAGAAGGTAGCATCCTATAGAAGTGGTCTACGCGTGCCTCCGTGAGGAACAAAACTTACCTACGTAATGCGACGCTATGATTGGTCGAATTTATTTGTTGCCCACCATAATCCATACTAATTTATGGTGGGGAATAAAAAAAATGTGAGACTGTGACAAGGACAAACAATAATAGCGCTTTTGCTGCTACTCCTACTGAAAGATACATAAGACTATCCCGTTCTGTCAGTTATCCCCACCACTCATGCCCAATCCAGTTTAATCTTTGAGTATATACTCAAAGAGTTTAATACGCAGATTAGACTCTCGCGCGAGCCACGAGACGAGCCGCGAGCCGCGCCACGAGACGCGAGTCCACCACTTACACTCGCGTTCGGCTTGTCATTCGGTTATAAACCTTATGCCGTGCCGTTAGTGTTTAAATTATATTAGCTCGACGAGCTTGCGAGCCACGAGACGAGCCGCGAGCCCACCGCTTACACTCGCGTCTCGTGGCGCGGCTCGCGGCTCGTCTCGTAGTTCGCACCAAAGAGAATATAATCACTACGTTGCTCGCACGAGAGTCTAATCCGCCTATAGATTCATGGTAGAAAAAAAGCGGCATATTAAAAAAAAATGTAGGTGCGAAGGTTTACCGTCCCATACAATATTTGAATTTCTAGTGAGTTTATATTATACTTGGTCAACCAGATCTTGACAGTAGAAAAAGGCGGCAAATATAAAAAAATTAGGCGCGAAGGGATTTCGTCCCATAGAAAATTTGAATTTCGCGCCTTTTTTTACTGACAAGATTTGGTTGACCACTGGTCTAGCGAAAGTAGGAACAAAATTAAAAAGGTATGGAGTTTAGCATATTTTAATGGCGGATATTGCCTTCTCATTCCCTCGATCTATCCATCTTACTTCATCTGACAGTTGTGGCTCTGCGGCCATATTGTTTTTGCGGAAACTACAAGTCTCTAATAAGATTTCGAGTTTTTCTTGTAATATTTATAAAAAAATCCTTTTATTGAAACGGATTGTTATTTTTTACAAAATGCCACCTAAAAAGCAATATAGGACTTGTGTTATTTGTGGGATTCGTGCCTATCATCGGTGTGAAAATAAAGAAAGGAAACTTATGGCGAGATTTACATTGGATCCTGACTGGTAAGCAAGAAATTAGATAATATTTAGTCCCATGTCCCATGTAACGTGAAAGCACGATTGTACGTATGCTTTATTCGTTAAAACCATGTTAAAACCTTTTAAACATTGTTTTATTGTAACACTAGTGCTGCTCTTGATAACTATAACTATCGATAACTTTCATATTTTTTCAGTTGCAGACAGTGGGTGACTGGGCATTTTGCCGACTGCGATGAGAAGTTAGCATTAACGTTTTCCATTTTACTACTACTTACGAAATGAATGTCGTAGAACAAAATACGTATTTTCTTTGGGAGAAGAGAAAACTGCTGATTTATTAAAAAAAGGCAGAGCAAGGAGGCACAGTAAAATAGGTTGTAGTTTGTAATTATTGTGAATAATTAGGGTAATGATTGTGTTTTTTGTTAATAAAATAGGGTAATGTTTGTTAATAAAAACGAGTAATGTACATAAAATACTTAGACTGTAAGGTTATTTGTTTTATTTTTATCGATAAAAATTGTAACTTATTTTGTATCACCCGAGAGGTACCAATGCATTTATCGATAATTTATCGATAAATGCTACGAAGGCGCGCGAACAGCACTATTCGTTTCGTTATGTTGGCACTCACGTTGCTTGACATTTGACGTGTGTCCGGTGTGTCCTATTGTGCGGTTGTCACTAGATGTATGCTAAACTGATTCCATTGGCGAGTAAGGAAGTCCTGTCTCTTACAACGTAGTGGTTATATTCTCTTTGGGATTCTTTCTGTCTTGTCTGTGCTACGTCGTCGCGCAAATGTCGCGCAATAAAATAATATTTTATTTATTTACAAATTCGCTCATATAGTAAATAAAATATGTACTTCGTACATCCAGTAGTCTATTTATTAAATGTAGTTGTGTTTTAGTTAGTAAATCCGGTACCAACCTTTGGGTTGCCGCTTCTCCAATAAACGATTTTTGTTGGCCAAACCATGGACCTATTCTAGGTCCATGGGCCAAACCATCGCTCGAACGAAAATAACACGGCACACTGGTCCATGCGGCACACTTACAATTTGAAACAGCAGCAAAGAGAAAATAGCCCGAGAACACCAGAGAACTCGCTAGCAGAGGTATTATATAAATTTTCTAAAAAATATATGGCTAGTTACTGTGTTTTTACTTTTAGTATTAGTACATGTACATAAACTTCACTATTTTTTTTGTATCATTTAGCAACATAATCCTTCATTATTCATGTGGTGTTTATTTATCTACCCTCTTAAAATATTCATGGACGCAGATTAGGACATCATGGATTGCAGGACATAGCAAGTAGCTGTACATATTTTTTCTCTTGTACAATTGTTGCTTCATACCAAGGGTTGTTGAACTAAATCTATAAAACATCTTTCCTCGGTATAGAAAATGAAATGAAAGGAGATACAGAACTGTATCTGCTAAATCTCTGCCATTGTACATAATAATTCTTATACTCTATTATTAAAACTACTGGCTCTTTGGCAAACCCTACCATGTGAAAGAAATTGTTTTCGCTTTCGATTCAGGGATTCAGGTCACAATATGGGAGACCCTCCAACACACACGGTCTCTATATCAAAAGAAACATGACATACAAATTAACCCTTAAATGCATTATGATGTAGATCTACATCGTATATTTTGATGGCACATGGCTCAATATGCATATATTAGTTTTTAATTACTATTGATTTTTTCTTCTTTATTTTTTCCACAGTCTATACAACATTACCCATCTATTTCAATTTATTAGGAAATTATACAAAAAATCATGCATTTAAGGGTTAAGCATATAGATTAACCAATGGTAGATTATATATATATGTTTATTCTAGTTTTTCTATCTACGCTTGCAGGAGCCACCGCAAGAGGCATCAGCCATTCAACCACAAGAGTGCCCCCTGATCCAGGCTTAACATCAGAGGTGCCGCCAGCACCGGCTGCCCCGACTGAAATATTGCAAGTGCCAACAACTGAAGTGCTGGAGATGGAGAAGGAGTCTCTTTCCAAATTTGTATGCCTGGTAAGATTTACCCCCATAATCATACAACCAAGATCCGAGATATTTATAGGTTTTATATTGTTAATGTTTATGAAATTATAAGTTACGGCTTACAAAGTGCACCACGTGATCTGAGCTATTACCGCGAAAAACGAAGTTCGCAAATTGCGGGCATTTTTCCACTTTAATTACGCCTTAATTGGAGTAAAAGAGAAAGATCCCCGCAATTTGCAAATTTCGGTTTTCGCGGTAGCCCCTCTGATAGCTAATACGCTAGTTGTACGTGCGTTAGTCTTGGCGACACTTTACATGAATTTACACTTTACATGTTTGGTGGGTGTATAAATGAAATTCTTATAACCACCGTTATACAGGTGGCCCAACACTAAGGTTTCTAAACCTGACGGGTTTGAATCCCAGCTTCTGCTATATTACTACACCTTATAAAGCAAAGTCCCTTGCCGCGTCTGTTTGTGTGTAATTGTGTATGTATGTTCGCGATAAACATAAAATAACTAAACGGATTTTCATGAGGTTTTCACCTATCAATAGAGTGATTCTTGAGGAAGGTTTAGTTGTATAATTTGTTATTTAAGATTTGGTGTAACCGGGCGAAGCCGGGGCTTGGTCACTAGTAGCTTTATAATTTAGGATGGAAGATAAGATGGCAGTCACTTGTGGAAATTAGTGTCTGCGCCAATTGTTGAATTGAAATAGGATCACCAACGTCAGTTAGATTTTTTTAACTTATTTTTTTTTCAGAATACAGCAACTATTGAGTGCCAGGAAAATGCTCCTACTATAAATGTAGAAGAGAATGTCGCAGTTGTTGAAAAGATATCTGTAACTGCTACCAAACCACAAGAATATTCCTTGGACAATAATGACGACAGCTTAGAATTGGTAAGTGTTAAATAAGTCGAGTTTATTGAATTTCTACTAGTGATGTATCAACTATGGTTTTGGCCGACTAGCCAACTAATCGGCGCTCGGATGGCCGATTAGTCGGCCAAGTTCATTATCGTTACTTCCCGATAAAGATTACATTCGTATGGCAACTGACAGTAGCTATGTTCAAGCTCGGATGCATTAGAAAAACATTTTTTTACTCCTTGCGTCGTCGCGTTTTCAATATCAACTGAAAGATATTCCGTGCTACTGCGACGATACACCTACAAAATTACCTATACCATGGACTAACCTATTAATAGGTTATATATAATAGGTTAGTCCATGCCTATACATGAATTTAATATGAACACAAGCACATTTTGTACCCTAATACGTATTTGAGTAGAATGGGCATGTGACATTTGATTAATTTTGGCTTTTTATTTTATTTACGCCCTGCTTTCTGTAATTAATAATAGGCCGACTAATCGGCCTTTTTTGCCGACTAGTCGCCGACTACAAATGTGGCCGGATAGTCGGCTTTCCCGACTAGTCGGTACATCCCTAATTTCTACTTAACTAACTACGAGTAGAACAACTGTAGAAGCCTGATTAGAGCTCAGAAATGACCAGGTGCAGCGAGCGATCTAAATGTACAGGGCATGGTCTGACAAATATTGTAATGCTCTCAAGAGGTTTGATGCATACAATTTTATTATAGAGGGTGTATCCCTTTCTAACTGATATGAAATTACGACGAAAACCGAATTATTGCGAATATTTAGTTTAACCTGTCGAATCCCACGATATGACGTCACCCATAAGCGTTCTGGCTCAAATATGAGCCACTGGGAGCTGACAGATAGACCCATCCGAACATTCCATAGGCTGTGCTGCATTATTTTTTTTTATTTATCTTCGTTTATCTTAAAATGATCATATCTTATCAAATATCCCCCTCCCCTTGGCCATCGGCCATATTAACTGTTCCCCACCTCCCCTATTCCATTCAGCTGCCGCGCCCTTAAAACGAACCATTAACTAAGGCCCAAGATACACTTGTAAGTTTTACTTAAGTAGGGACACAGCTATACTAGAGAATGAGAGATGAATATCGTTATCTCATTCTAACAAATAGCTTTGTCCCTACTTACGTAAGTAAAACTTACAAGTGTAGAAACGGGCTAAGGCCCAAGATACACTTGTAAGTTTTACTTACGTAAGTAGGGACACGGCTATACTACAGAATGAGAGATGAATGTCATTATCTTATTCTGAGACGAATGTAATTAGCTTTGTCCTTACTTACGTAAGTAAAACTTACAACCGATCTCGGGCCTAACGCCATCTATTTTGACACTATCGTTGTAAAACTATATGAAGCAGATAGTTTTGTATGAAATTTATTTCAGTTATTATGTTCTGATTATTTTTAACTGCTGTTGATTTCCCGTTTAATCTTTTATTTACGTATTATTCGTATTTTTTTCATGTTTATCGTTCAGAAGTCGCCAATACTTGGATGCAGGCAAAGATCATCTTCCAACAGTCGCGCGAAACTTAAGAACAGTAAAATAGTTAGTAATAATTCATGACACATTAAAACTTAACACTAGTGTGTAAAATTATTATTAAAGTTTTCCCCCTTTCTAACACATAAAAAGTCAAAAATGCATTAATATTAAATTCAAAAATATTACGACTGACTTTTGTTTACATAGTTAGCAAGTTCCATATAATGACACTAGTAGATTAATAAGACCCTTGATACTCACTGGAAACCGAATCTTATTGACATTGCCCATAAATAACACTGATTTAAACTTTCACGATTTTTACACATTATTAAATTATACAACGGGACTTCTCCGAGACCACGGGGACAACGCCGTCCTCCAAACGTCGGAGGTAAATCTTAAAACTTAGATACGCGATTAAGTCCCGTTGTATAATTTAATATTGCCCATAAATGTTCAGGACTGGTCAATATCGGGCTACCAAGGCATAGCCGGCGGAGCGAAACCCGGCAGCAACTCTGCTGACCACTCGCACACTATATCGCGGGACTCACCGTTAAACCTGGCATGGGTAAGATATTATACAATTTTAACCTTTCATATGTGTGTGTGGTGGTCTAAATCGTGGGTTTAAACCTCGGTTAGGGCTCATTTAGACGGGTCGAGAACTCGCATGCGAGTTTGATTACATTGCGTCGTTTGATCGGTCGGCTGAATTGATGTAACCTCAATGGTCCGCAATTTAACTAAAATTGTATACGAGTTCACGCGCCGTCTAAATGAGCCCTTATGCTGACTGACAAAGTAGATGAAATAACTAGGAGCTTCAACAGGAGCCCGTGTTGGTGGTTGGTGGACCGACACAGCCATTTCGAGCAATTTTCAACTTTAAAAAATTTGAATAACCAGTTTTAATATATTTAGTAAGATAGATAATAGATATAGTACATACATTGAATTTTATACTGCTGCTGCAACTTTATACGTACCTATCTTAAAGTTACATGCAATACTAAAGTTTATTTTTTTATTCGGTAGACTAAAATGACATTTAATAGTATGAAATGACATTTCATGTTCATACTATGAAATGTCATTTTAGTCTACCGAATAAAAAAATAGACTTTAAACTAACATAGTATCGATTAATTCATGTATACAGTCAGCGGTGCTCAAAATGTTCACAGGTTGTCATTGTCTTATTATTCAACTCGCCACATTAAGTACTTTTGCTGCTGACAGTTAAATATGACGTCAAACATGTTAGCGAAGAAGAGATCGAATATCGGTTCTCCAGTTAAAGCTGAATTTAAAAAAAAAACGTAACTTTTCAGGATTCGTCCATGAAAGAAAACTGTCAACAGCAAGCGAACGCTCCCAACTTCCGGCCGAGTACGCCCGACAACCTGCCCATTCCTGTGGACGAGATATTATCCCCCGCCACACAGAAGCAAATCAGGACCACCATAAGGGCCCTGTTCCCCAACGGGCCGCCGCCTCCGCCGCCCGTCCGGCCCATGAGGAGGCCCAAGAAAGGTGACCTGCCCTACATCGTCAACTGCAAGAAGAGGAAGCGAGTCCCTTCGCCTAAGGGTCTCAATGTCTTCACAGGAGACAAATATGGCATCACCAGCAGCACCAACTATGACGAAGATGAACAGTGCACCCCGGAGAAAAAAGCTCGCCGAGGCCCCAACGGCAGATCCAGCATCTCCAAATCCACATTTAACCGGCAAACCAATGAGATCGTTGATTCACTCAAATTATACGAAAAAATCGATAAACTAGTTGGCAGAACTCCCGAACCCGAACCCGTCGCATACATGAAGCGCTCGTTCAGCCCCCTGCCCAGCACCTCCACTGACAATGAGACGATTATGAAAAATGATAAACACTTTAGTGAAAGCTTGAACTGTGATACTGATAAATATGATATTGACGAAGACGAGGAATTACCTGAGGTTATATGGGACACAGATAATGTTAAAAAGGAGAAAGATCGAAAAGATTTATCCTCGCCTTTATATAATAATGATATAGACAATGATAATTATACTGATAGTTTCCTGATAGAAATGAATGAAGATATTAATAACAATAATAATGATGTGATTGCCATAGATGACGACTTCTGTGAAATCGAATTCGATAAATTGATGCCAAAGGAAAAAATACTCGACTACTCTGACGTCGAACCCGATTCGACCCGAGTCGACCCGAAAGAACCAGAAAATAATGTGCCAGCTTTTTTTCCAATATTCCAGCGTTCAAAAGCCTCGAACGACCATCGGGCGACGACTTCCACTGACGTTATTTGTGTGGATGATACCCGCACCACTAATATATTGAATCCCATCTCCACGCAAGCATCTGCTAATTCAGTCACGTCCCCTGTGCTACGAGCGAGTAATACAAATGCAACCGCTACTGAGACGAAACGTTCTGATCAAGTAATAGAGGTACCAGACGTTTTAGAACCCGTAAACATGTCACGCGAGGTCTCCGCTAGACTCCCGGCGTGGTACGAGGATGTCCAGTTTGTTAGCGAAGAGAGGGTAGAGAGGCCAAATAACCCGACTATAGAAAACATCCCCGACGTTCAGATCAGAACTTCCACCAGCGGCCAAACCGGCTCGAATGCTATAACAACAGCAATGAACGAGAACTTCCTCACATGCCTCACCGAGACTTACAGCAGGCAGAAAACGAAAAAGAAAAACAAGAGGACAAAGGCGAAAGAAAAATTGGGCGTGCCTTGTAATACCGAAAATGCTTTAGCAATCAATGATGAGAACGCGGCACCTATTAACACTGAAAACCCAAATGTTAACAATGGAAACGCAGCACCTTCAGTCAACCAAGTCCAGCAGTCTGACACTGGTAGTTTGAATGGCTCAGCCGACTCGACACCGGGGAAGCAGCTCGGTGAATGCCCAATTTGCCTGGACAACTTACAGAGAGGCTCCATAGCTTCAACTAACTGTGGGCACGTCTTCTGCCAGGAGTGCATTAAACAGTCGTTGAAGACCAGCGGCAAGAAGTGTCCTACATGCCGGAAACAACTCAAAGGCGTCGGTTACCACCAAGTGTTTCTCTAATTTTAAAATTTAGCTTTGTCGTAAGCATTCCATGTGATTTCATATTACCAGTTTACATGTACCTAATTAAGAACATATCTGTACTGTACCTAAGACTGACTCAAGCTACTTCTTTTAAATTTATGCTGCTACGTAATTGCTAGAAGTTTAGGTTTTCCCTGACTTTAAATTCTCTATTCAGTAAGACCTTGTCCAGCCTCAAGGCTAGGATCATTTAAATTTCATACTTATTTATAGTCAGATATAAGTAAATTACGTAGCCTTGGGTCACAGTCTAAAGTGTGAATAATTAGATATGTTTTCCATTGATGTACGTAAGTTCATAATAGTTAAATATTGGTGTACTTATATAAACACGGGATAAACTCTACATTTAACTTAAAGTTGATGTTAGATTGGCTCTTCTGAACGCCTATGGTCGTTGAGTACTGATTAGTTAGTAATAATTAATAATGATTGGTCTGAAGTAAGATTGTTTCTACAATGTAGAGGAGTGGTGAATGGGATGATTCAAATGGTTTAGATAATTAATGTATGACAATAGAAACTTGCTCAACATTGCTTACCGTGCCTAACATTGCCATTAAGGGGTAGTTATTATTATAGTAGAATTTTATAGTTCTTACTACATTTTAACCGGATTAGTTAATTATGTAGATGTATAATATATCTTCAGTAGAGAATCAGTTTTTTCTAGCCCGCCAACGTTTGGCACGGTAGGCAACATTGAGAAAATTTACGGAACTCAGGTTTCTTATTAATGTCATTAAATATTGTTGTAATCGATATGTGATTTAATCTATGAACGGTATAATTTTTCAAGTTTACTAATACAAATAGCAGCAGAAGTTGCAGGCGGGCGAGGTGTTCAAAAATGATCTTGACGCGACTTTATTGTTAAGAGAATAAGAGCGCGTCAAGATAATTTTGACGCCTCGCCCGCTTAGCAACTTTTGCTGCTGACTGTATGTACATGTTTCGCGTGTTTGTCAGGCTGTATATGGCTTTCCTATATAAATAGGAAATAATTGTACTTGTAGTGTAAAACATTACAGTATTATTTCCGAATATTCAATTTCATATGTAACTAGAAACATCTTTTTTTGTGCTCAGTCTCTTGTCCTCTTGTCGTTACTGTTTTAGAACATTATAGAGTGCGTCTAAGCTAAATCTGCACAGACAGAGTTTCAAGTTTGTGTAGAGCACAGGCCACCTCAACCACTAGACGGCGCACTAAGACAATCGAGGTCGTCATTACACATCGATCCCGTACTAATTTAGTATGGAAACCCACAATTACGTCTAGGGGCTCGTTTCTCAAAAGCTTGTAACTTGTAATACAAGCGGGGGCATGTTGCATAACAAACTACAACTAATATTACAAGCGGAACTCCTTTTTGAATTAGTGAAATTAGAAATAAGGAGTTCCGCTTGTAATATTAGTTGTAGTTTGTTATGCAACATGGCCCCGCTTGTATTACAAGTTACAAGCTTTTGAGAAACGGGCCCCAGTAGTATAACTATAGGTTTTTTCTTCAGATGGGAATTATATGGCCCCAATAGTAGTGGTAACTTTTTTATCCAGTCTTACTAGGTTTGCCGTAAGTGTAGCCGTGTTGACCTTAATAACATATTTTAACTTAGGTGTGTGCCCCAGTAAAGTGGGTCATGTAACTGATCTCTACCCCCTCGACCCTCTTGTTTCTAGTTATATAAGAAATTATTTTATACATTTGAAAAGAACTTCCTTTATTCCATACAATAATCTGCATTAAAAATATGCAGAAGGCACATGCATATTCATTTATAATTATTTTACTTTTTATTTTCATTTCGCATATAAGTAATTACGAATTTAGAAATTTTCATTAACATAAGACAACTGTCCGATCGAAGGGAATAAAGCGACTCTCACGTTAGACTTGTCCACCCGCTTGTCGTCGCCGGTCAGACAGCTGCCTTATGTATTATTTTATTAGGTTATATAATTGACTGTGGATAATTTTCATTAACATAAGACAACTGTCCGATCGAAGGGAATAAAGCGACTCTCACGTTAGACTTGTCCACCCGCTTGTCGTCGCCGGTCAGACAGCTGCCTTATGTATTATTTTATTAAGGCTCTGAGGCGAACGTTACCATATTCCAAATCAATTATTTACCAATAATATTATAACTAGAGATAGGTTATACTCATACGTAAAGAACACAATAAATACTTCCATATTTATTTCATAAACCATAACATACGAAAGAATCTGTTTTTGTAGATAAATTTTAGCATACCATGCATTCATCTTTGTTACACTCGTTGAATAATATATGCTGGTCTATTTCTGTGTGCAGCTTTTTAACACGTGCACAGCTGTAGTTTGCCCTGGCGCAAGCGCAACTGTAAAATTAGTACAATTTAGTTTTAGGCGCTTCAATTTTGGAACGCCCATAACCTATCTGTAGTTATATTTTCACTATTATAAGAGATAAATGATTTGAATCCGCTATTTCCTTTATGCTTGATCTTTGTATCAATCTTTATTTTCGTTTGTTATTTTTTAATTTTTTTAAATAATGAAAATGAGACCAAATATTTAATTATTGAGTAATATCTATATTTAGTACACGTTGTTAAGGCTTGGCCAGACCCAGAGCGCGACGCAGCACCGCGTCCGCGCCGCGCGACCGCGGCACATGCTAACAGGTTACCGACGTCAAACAGACTGCGTCCCGCCGGTATCACGCCCCGCTTCTGTCGCGCCCCGCGCCGCGCGGCCCCTTGCGTCCGCGCAGCGCTGCGCCGTGCGGACGCGGCGGGCCGCCGCGTCGCGCTGGGTCACATCAGTCGATCGGACGTTAGGCAGCGCGCGGTGGCGCGCGGCCGCGCCGCGTTCCCGCGCGGCCGCGCCGCGTTCGCGCGCGCGATGAGGGCGTGTTGAGAGCGCGGTACGCGCGCGCCCTGTTTGAACAGTCATCGCGTCGGCATCACGCGGCGCGGACGCGGCGCTGCGTCGCGCTCTGTGTCTGGCCAAGCCTTTATTGTTTAATTTGAATTAACAAATTCACTGCCGAGAACTGTGTGTTCATTTTGTACTGGAAATTAAAGGGGTACCCGGCACCGAAAGTTTTAAGTAAGACTAGCACAGCAAACGCAATAAAGTATTGCTTAAAACTGCTAAACTAAATGTGACGTTATCGATTAAAAGGGACCTTAATGTCGATGGCGCTTACGCCATTACTAACGATGCTCCGATATAAATAAAATGCCGCTTGACGCTGTGCGGCGTAAGCGCCAGCGACAATAAGGTCCCTTGTCATAGATAATGCCCCAAATGTTATCAGGTATTCCGCAAATTGCACATCTGTATTCGTCCAATCTATTTATGTCTGTCGCTGAAAGCCTATAAGGTCAATACGGATAAGTGTGGCATAGGGGTAAGTGTGGATGGCCTTCACATTGGGGCCTTTTTAGGGTTCCGTAGCCAAATGGCAAAAAACGGAACCCTTATAGATTCGTCATGTCTGTCTGTCTGTCTGTCCGTCCGTATGTCACAGCCACTTTTCTCCGAAACTATAAGAACTGTACTGTTGAAACTTGGTAAGTAGATGTATTCTGTGAACCGCATTAAGATTTTCACACACAAATAGAAAAAAAACAATTTTATTTTTGGGGTTCCCCATACTTCGAACTGAAACTCAAAATTTTTTTTTTCATCAAACCCATACGTGTGGGGTATCTATGGATAGGTCTTCAAAAATGATATTGAGGTTTCTAATATCATTTTTTTCTAAACTGAATAGTTTGCGCGAGAGACACTTCCAAAGTGGTAAAATGTGTGTCCCCCCCCCCTAACTTCTAAAATAAGAGAATGATAAAACTAAAAAAAATATATGATGTACATTACCATTACCATGTAACCTTCCACCGAAAATTGGTTTGAACGAGATCTAGCAAGTAGTTTTTTTTTAATACGTCATAAATCGCCTAAATACGGAACCCTTCATGGGCGAGTCCGACTCGCACTTGGCCGCTTTTTACTCGTTGATTTGTATTCTTTGCGAGTTCATAGATTTGCTACTTTACTACTCACGTTTAGTAGTAAATTTATGGACTCGCAATAAACACTAATCAATGTGTTTAACAGGCCCAATGTGAACGCCAGCCACACTTAGCCGTATTGACCTTAATAACATATTTTAACTTAGGTGTGTGCCCAGAGGGCCCTCCCTGTCACACTTAAGTACGAATTCATAAGTGGGACAGAGAGGCAACACATCGAACGTGCTTCGCGGTAGGCTCTCAATAAAGTGGGTCATGTAACTGATAAAAATCTACTGTTTGTGTTCAGTACGATACAAATATAATGTATTCTTAAGCGGAAGCAAGATACTTCATTTCCACTTGTACAGTCGGCGTTATATATTTTTATAAGAGTTTTAACTGTTCCAAATTTATAGAAATAATCACATAGAAAAAAAAATGGTATGTCTGTAGCTCTTTTACAATCTCCACGCAAGCAGAGACATATATGACGCTGACTGTACTTAAGACGCATTAATACTCGATTTGGACAAATTCTAGATTTAATTATCATTCTGATTAGTTGATTAAAATTCAGAGTAAAGCATATTCAATAACATTTCAAAATACCGTAATTACATTTTTGGAACGTTTTAGAGCCCACCAATATTATATGATTAGTTAGCTTTTATTTAAAATAATGTGCAAGAACAAGATTTTAGAAAACCCATCAGTACCTAAGAAATGTTTTATTTATGTTATAATTACAGAACAAAAAGATTACGATGATTACTAAATACATATTAAATGGGATTAAAATATCTTATACTTTTCAATTATCACCTATAATAACTAATAAGCCTATTTAAACCACATAAGTTATGTCAAGTCTCACAGATCGTTTTAGTATATAGGATGGCCGAATTAAATAACTTACAAGTTTTATTAGATAGTTTAATCTATAGATATCACCCCATTTAACAAATTAACACCAGTAATAAGAAATGTTGCTGTTGAATCTGACTGAATATATGGACTTTGCAACCCCATTCAGGTATCTATCTATCTAATACCTTTAAACGAGCAATTCTTGTTTATTTATTTATCTATCTAATCTAATACCTTTTAACGAGCAATTCTTGTTTATTTATTTATTTATATATATATATATATATATATATATATATATTTCGGGGATCTCGGAAACGGCTCTAACGATTTCGATAAAATTTGCTATATGGGGGTTTTCGGGGGCGAAAAATCGTTCTAGCTAGGTCTTATCTCTGGGAAAACGCGCACTTTCGAGTTTTTATATGTTTTCCGAGCGAAGCTCGGTTACCCAGATATTATAACTATTATAGATTATACAAGAGATGAATGAGAAACCCCTTTCTAAATGTGAGAAGATTGGAATGAAAGAGATTTTACCTACTTAATATCATATTGTCGATTCAAGATAAAAATTCTAATTTAGCTTATAGCTTAGATCATCCTACTTTGCTGCTAACTTAATTCTAAAAGCTAGTTCATTAAATCATTAGTCTTGGTGATTACTGATTACAATACAAAATCATAATATTCATAAATTACATTATAAAGAGCCGATACAAATTAACTCGTTAAAAGATACTGAAATTAACACGCTTTGTAGGTGGCCCTTAATAGAAAGGACTTAACTGTCACAAAAGCGTATTTGATGAATTTAAAGAGTGACCCAGGATATTAACCCATGGCAATTAATGAGCGACATGAAAAAGTTGATTCACCCAAACAAACACAATTTAGGCCGAGGAGACATTTCCAATAAGAGATCCATCCAGACTAATAACGGAGTTAGACAACTGATGGACACAATTGTAGCCTCTGCTGTTGTATATTTATATGTAAGTACATTGCAAAACATGACATTTCCATACAAAGAGGCAGCTAATTTATTCTTGTAAAGCCATAAATTATTGCCTACGCAAAACTATAGTGTAGTATGAAATATCTAACAAAGCCCAGCAATAAATAATTTGTGACAATTTCTCTTACACTTACAATATTGACCTTATAAGTCAATACTGTAAGTAGAGTGGTCTATTAGACCACCTTCACTTGAAGTCTGTTTTAAATTCTAGTAATATTTAGATATTATTAAATAAACCACATAAACATGCTATACATATCAAATATATGTCAGTTACATGCTGCATAAAACATCGTAATTATAATTTATTGATTACATTTACCTACACTATAGTTAGGTAAACCTACTTGTTCCTTGACCCTTGTTGAGGGTGATGTTAAATTGACCACATAAAATTTAAAAATAGTTACTAATTACTGCATTACTTTTTGCCCCATCCCTTTAACCTTTTCCACGCCGTGTCAAACACAAAGCTGTCACTCAGACGCCACATCATTGAAGTGTCAAAACTGAAGTTGAACTTTATGTATATGCACATAGGTCAATGTTGCTCTGTGGTCTGTGACTGAATAATCGGTCTTTGGCGTTGAACCTATGGTGCGGAGGCTGGATGGTCAGTGGGTGCGGATATATCGGTCATTGGCATCCAAAAGGTTAATCATGATCAGAGATGTATTTTTCAGCAAAAAAGTACATGTGAATCTACTTTGTTTGCAATGTAGGAGTAGAATGTATCTATTTATTGCTGCTAGTTGCACTAAAATTACCATCTGAATGCAAGTGCTCAATGGATGCTGACAGCTGTTCTAAACTTTGGACTAATTGAGTCATCTTAAATCTGGAGGTAGATTTGTCAAAATTGTCCTCTGTTGGTTTCTCCACGTCGGCGCAGAGGCGGAAGTGTAGGCGCGCCAAGTGCTCCTGCTGGTCTCTGATGTTGATCATCTGCTCCATGCTGCAGCCAGCACTGAACGCGCTCAGTTTCCCCGAGTGAAAATCATCTAGCAAACCAAGAAGTGCTTTTTCCATATGTTTTACATCTGGCGCTTCTTTGGGTATGTGTTTGGGCCTGTTGCTGTAATTGGAGCGCATCAGGTCCCGATGGAGTCGCCTCTCGTTCACAATGGATACCTTTGTTGAATCATTGATACTGTTCCCCGTGCTGGGGAACGCCTGCCCCGGGGTCCGCGAGGTGAGGCTGGCGGCGCCACTGGACATCTTGTTGCTGGTCACAGGTGACGTCGCGGACTGCGTGATCTTCGCCTCGTCTTCCTCGCCCTCATTCTGCATCAGTTGTTGTGTTTCGTTAGCTTCCTCGACATCAACACTCATGTAGACTACAGGATACAGTAGGTTTCGGCACTTGAATAACTGTAAACCACTATAGTTTAACTAGCTATCTTAAAGTGATATATAAAACTATAATTTACTAAAACATTTTCTTTTATTGCTCATTATTGTAGAACAAAATCAAGTCAAGTTGGTTCGCCTTTCATCCAATGACGTCAAAGTGGCAGTATGTTCCGAAACCAACATGAAACCAAAGTGTGAAAGCATATCTGTGCAATCTATGTACATAGAAAAAAGCTTATGAACGGCCTGCACAGGATTGTTCCAAACAAGATGATGGAGTAATCAATTTTAAACTTAATTTATTTCAATTATAGTTTTAGTACGTTAGTAAACAAGAAGTACAATTAAATTTAAATTTTATTGTATATCATTACAAAAAATCTATGTCCAAAAAATCTACTTTAGAATTTGTCTTCATGAAAAACTTCATTCATGTTATTTTCAATTTGGAACGAGCCTTTCTTTACTACCGGAATGGGGATTGATTGACATTACTTGACGTTGACAATATTTGTGACAATATTGATTGACATATCATATCGTTCGTTTCAACATGGTTTCAAAACAACATCGCAAACATTTTTTTTTTCTTTGTGTATGTTTAAAACAATGTTAAGTCTGCATTCAAACTAGAATTTAAACATAACTATATCAATGTGGTAGAGATTTGTTATCTTGTTCAATATTATTGGCATTTGCTAGGTCACAATCGAAGAACACTTGTGACGTGATGAATTTACATCGTTTTGGTACATTGTAAATGTATAAAAACGAGCAAATAAGCAGTCACAGCTTAATTTGAATGCAAGTATCTTTAAAATATGGAACATCCTATATTTCAAACCAAGAGGACCGCTCAACACGGTAAGGAAACAATCACATGGTTATTTTTGCAACTAAATGCGTTTCGGTTGACTCCCGATACCTAAGTGGAGAAAGTCGGACGTGGACCCTTGTAGTACTTAAACCAGGACTCGCCGTATTGATAAGTTAAGGGAAACATAGACCCCAGCCAATACTGCATCCTTGGGAGCTCTGAAAATCTTATCTCACTATTATCATCTTGTGACTCCACTATAGTTGCAAGCAAGGCTGCGGTGGCCGCTTGCTATCAGGTGGCCTGCATGGTTGTTTGCCACAGATCTGGCGTAAGTGGGATCTGGGTTAAGTGGTGATACCTGTATAACACATATAAAATAATATAATTTCGAATTGATAGATTTATTAATGACTAGTCCTATTTGCCATGGTCCTATACTGTTATAATCCTGCGAACTGATAGTTGATTTTTGTCAAATAGGGTCACATGCTTGCATTTGTAATTTGCCAACAAAATGAAAGAACTGTTATTTTTGTTTACAGTGCCAAAAGTCATAAAGGTTGTTAATTTGAAGCGATTCATGCCAGAAGCACCACTAGAGGTAACACCTAAATTAAAAAGAACTTGGCATAAGCCAGTTTCACATACATCATCAAATATTCATGCAAGTAAGGACAAGGTTCATGTCCAAAACAGTGTGGTTGAAATAGACAAAGTTCCAGAAAATCAGGGTGCAATAGACAATACAAGTGACAACCAAAATTACTTAGACTTTAACGAAAAACAAGTGCTAAGCAACGGAAGCAAAATCAAGTTTAGAAATTGCTCGCATACCCATGAAGAATTATCCCGACTTCATGAACATACTGATGACACATTAGTGAAAGTTGGCGATGTGTTTGATTCTAGGGAATCCTTTAAGCAGTATTTAAATGATAATGCCAAGAGATGGCACTACT
This sequence comes from Cydia amplana, assembly GCF_948474715.1. Taxonomy (NCBI): domain Eukaryota; kingdom Metazoa; phylum Arthropoda; class Insecta; order Lepidoptera; family Tortricidae; genus Cydia; species Cydia amplana. The sequence continues at coordinate 34,556,523 of NC_086096.1, read as the reverse complement.
ACTATGTGTGCCGGAATAGCAAGAAAAAGTATATTGAGTATAACTGCATTTGTATGGCATATAACATTAAGGAGAGAGAAGTGGTGATAAGAAAACAGAAGAAGTAAGTATTCTATGTTTTAGAGCAGCGGTCGGCAACCTTTTAGCAGCCAAGGGCCACATAGTAGTTAATGAAGTTGACGCGGGCCGCACTTTGTTAATATTTATGACTTCATCAGACATTGTTGTTTGTCAATATTACATACAAAATAGCCAGGGAGGCTCGCGGGCCGCAAATGACAGGTTCACGGGCCGCGGGTTGCCGACCGCTGTTTTAGAGCAATGAAATTGGGTCACTATGGAAATTTCCAATAAAAAATGTGGTTTCATTTATATTTATTGGTGTAGATGTAGATTATGCATATGTTAATAAATACCTGTGTTGTATACCATGATAATTAAGTGTGCATCTTTCAAAATGGGGTTCTGATCTGACTTTAAAAATGCATTCCACTGGCTATATGCCATATTTTGCAAGATGCTAATAAGCTGTATTTAGGTTAGACATTGATAAATTCTGCCCTCCTAAGCTAAAAAGCGGTATTTGCATATAGTTTTCTTTGGAAATACGGCCTTTTAGCTTAGGAGGGCAGAATTGTACATCAGGCCATGGTAAGCCAAAAAGGAAAAAGTAATTAAATGGTTAGGGCAATTAGATTCATAAATGAACTGTGTAATCTTTGAAGGCCGCATCTATTATATACAATGCATTGTAGCTTTTCATATGTACCTACATTAATTAGTGTCTGACCGAAACCAGACTTTCTTGCTTTTCAGCAAAGGTTTGGTTTTGCTCTAGTTTCCGACGAAACCTTACCTTAGGTTGGACACTAACGAAAATACAGTTTCAGCATAGCTGAACAGTTCAGCAGTTTTTTGGTTGAGGCCTTGGGCCGAAACATGACTTTTATGCCAAAACCTATTTATACCAACTTAGGATGGACACCATTAATACAAAGTTGAATTTCAAATGGCATTCATCATTACAGACGAACAACCGCCTGCCCTTGCAAAGTACGGCTGGCGATAAACCAAGCAAACAAAGTGATTGTGTACTACGTGTGTAACCACCACGACCACCCCACGACCGCCAGCGAGTTCCACCACTACCCCCATGCTAAATACCTGCCTCAACATGTTAAGGAGGAGGTGCGTATTGAACGTTATTGCTTAATTAGTAAGAGTTATTTCGCAATGTCACAATAAGATCATATGTCGAGTTTTTTTCATAGAGCTAACATAAAGTCTATTTTTTTATTCGGTAGACTGAAATGACAGCTAATTGTATGAACATGAAATGTCATTTCATACTATTAACTGTCATTTCAGTCTACCGAATAAAAAATAGACTTTAGGTACATACATAAGTTAGAGGGTTACAGTTAGGGCTTATTTAGACGACGCGAGAACTCGCATGCGGGTTTCATTACTCATTACATTGCGGGTTTTGATCGGTCGGTTAAATTGTACGTAACCAACAGTCCACAATGTAACTAAAATCGCATGTGAGTTCGCGCGCCGTCTAAATCAGCCCTAGACTAACTATTCTTATAAGGTAAGGTTATAAAAAAACCGGCCAAGTACGAGTCGGACTCGCGCACGGAGGGTTCCGCACCATCAACAAAAAAAAGAGCAAAACAAGCAAAAAAACGGTCACCCATCCAAGTACTGACCCCGCCCGACGTTGCTTAACTTCGGTAAAAAATCACGTTTGTTGTATGGGAGCCCCATTTAAATCTTTATTTTATTCTGTTTTTAGTATTTGTTGTTATAGCGGCAACAGAAATACATCATCTGTGAAAATTTCAACTGTCTAGCTATCACGGTTCGTGAGATACAGCCTGGTGACAGACGGACGGACAGCGGAGTCTTAGTAATAGGGTCCCGTTTTTACCCTTTGGGTACGGAACCCTAAAAAACAGGGTTGAAGACAAAAAGTGTACAAAAAATGTTTATTGTCTAATTAGGTAGAGTCTGCGCGGAAAGAGAAGAGTGGTGGGATGTATGGGCTCCCTTACATTCCACGACTCTTCTCTTTCCGCACAGACTCACAGAATATATTGTCTGACAATAAAAAAAAAATGTAACATTAAATTCTAAATTTCTATGGGAAATCGACTTTGCGCCTATTAAAATTTGCCGCTTTTTTTCTACTGACAAATTGACTAGACTAGAACTATTAAGCGATTTTTTTAGTTTCTGGATTTGACGTACCTCGGTTTGGACGTAGACCTGATACAGAAGTACATCCACTCCGTTGTCGGCCTTACCATCAAGAAGAAGGACATCTGGTCGTACGCTTATAGGTTTAAAAGGAAAATATTCAATAGAAATATAAGCGAAGAACGGCAGAAATATATGGAAGGTTTAATTGCAAGTAAGTACGTTAAAATTGTTAAAAACTTTGAACCTGATTTTCACCCCCTAGGAGGTAATTTCGAAAGTCCTTTCTAAGTTGAGCTCTAAAAACATTGCAAGAATTATGTTTTAAATTTTAAACACAGTTTCTTGAACAGTTTGAACTGTACGTCTATGTATATCTAAGGGTGGTACCTATTCCACGTGTCCAATTTCTTTGTCCAATGTCAGTGCGTCTCACTCTCTCATTCAAGCAAAATGTGAAATGCAAATACACATTGGACAAAGAAATCGGACAGGTGGAATACCACCCTAAGTAACGGAATTCTGTAGATATGTTCACAAATGTTAGATTTTTTAAGTTTTCTGCCATCACCTCAGACTCCTCAGAGTACTTTACAAGATACTCGAAAATACACGGAGCTCGATCTATATTCACTTAATTATTATAACAATTTTAAGAAAAGGAACAAATATATGAGTTACGTGTTATTTTTTATTTCAGAAATTCGTCAAACGTACGATCCGCCATTAGAAACTAAGCAACGCGAATTGCCAAGTAAGCAACTAACCATGTCATTATCAAAGTATAATACCTAATATTCATCATCATCAGTTGTTAATAAGTTTATGAGCATACAACGCCTTATGATATTAAGTCCGCTCATTGTGCTTAAACTTTAAGATATTCATTACTTTGATTGTTATTTTAGACGAACATGCCGAAGTCGTTCTTTCCATCAAAGAAGTTGATTTGAGACAGGAGAAGACACTTAAAATTGGGAAAACAGGTAAGCTTTTCAAACTCTTATACCTACAGGCTGCCTGATATTAACCACGCCTTTTTGAAGGCTAAAAGAAATAAATAAATATGATATGCCTTTGTCGTAAATTTTAATCGTATACCTAATCATACAATTACGACACTTAGCTCTGATTTTGCCATTCTGTCTACAAACATAGGTAATATTTATTCCTATTATTACAGTGACATATCGCCGCTATACTTACTCAACCTCGTATCTGCAACACTCATTTGATGACAAAAACACCCGTATTCCGAATGAAAGAAAAGCGACATTTCCATCAAATGATTGTTGCAGATATGAGGTTGAGTAAGTATAGCGACGATATCACATAATATAACCAGCAGCCATCTTATGCTATGCCTGCTATTCTTGACAACATTTTGTTTCAGCTAATCCCATGCTAGAGACGTTGACCGACGATCTAACCCTAAACTATAGCACAGACCTTCTCGGAGATACCACAGACAACACAGAATTTATAGTACAGTACATAAACGAAGAAGGCATATTATGCGACGGAAACGGTACACCAGTCACCAACAGTTCTGCTATTATGCAATTTATTAACAACTACGCGTACGTACCTGTTCAAGACTTGCAGCAAACTGTGTTCAGTGATATCAGTCATGAACAGGAACCTTTTGATTATGTACGAGATGACAATACGGTGATTTGCGAAAGTGAACCGTGTGTGGAAGAGACGGGAGGTGCAGTTTTCAATGACGTCACTAAAATATTGGACAGCAATATTAGTTTCGAGAGCTCAGAGCAAGATGAGACTGTGATATGCGATAGTTATGAAAAGAGGTAATAATAACTAATGGGCTTACACATTCACCCCTATAGAACAAAGATAGGTACAAGAAATTGGAACTGAATCGACACTAATCTATAGAATTATCGAACTAGCTCACGGATTTTCTCGATAGACGCATATATAAATTTGAGTTAATATCTGCTCACAGAATTTCACGAGTATCGGTTGAGTGGTTGCAGACGAGAATAACCGGACATACGAAACCATTTGCCTAAAGCCCCGTCTCCATATCGCGCGGCAAACTATCGAACATTAGTTTGCCGCGCGATATGGAGACGGGGCTTAAGATGAAACGGAGCCATTCTCTTTCGCTCGACCAAAGATAGTCCGCACGTATCTTACACTTAACCACTACATATAACACGGGGGCTTGGCTAAGTATCTTATACCTTTAAACAAGCAATAGGGATGTTGACATGAATCGCGAATATATAACATGTTATGTTTTTACCATAGCAGGGAATAATTAATTAGAAATTAGAATGCGGAAAATCATATTTTGCAAGTGTAAATATGCGTAATAAATTAATTAAAAATAATCAAAAGTCTTTAAAATAATGCCCAGTATCACGTGACTGCAAACGTCAATCGGAGCGCGTGACGTAATCACAGTGGAATCACCAAAGACAAGTTATAAAACCTGCCTAAGTGTCTACAGATTATCGTACCGAAACGCGATCTTGGTGCGGTGCGGCGCACGAATCGATAGTGTGTAAGGTGGTGCGTTGAGGACGCAGCTATAAGTTAGAGCGAGAAAGAAGGTCGCTGTCCGATGCGGTAGTGTGTTAAGGCTTTAAAAAAATTTGTTAGTTACCATATAAAGAAATTATAAAATAGGCTGACAGCAGTCAGTACAGCAGTTTGTTTAAAACGCCGTTACGTCATCAAGGTCACGTGACAATTTGAGCGTTTAGGCGCGAAATTTAAACACGAAACTTATTATACATGTTTTTTTATTCAAAATTAATGAATATATTTTTTTAATATTTATTTCTGTAATTATTTCGTGTCTATCTACAAAATAAAACCAGTTCCAAAAAATTTTCAACATCCCTATTCTTGTATATTTATTTATATACATATTATATACTTTGTGGATCTCGGAAACGGCTCTAACGATTTCGATGGAATTGGCTATATGGGGGTTTTCTGGGGCGAAAAGTCGATCTTGCTAGGAATACGCGCATTTTCGAGTGTTTATAGGTTTTCCGAGCAAACCTCGGTCTCCCAGATATTTTATACTTATTTTGGTTTATATTAGTATGTACTTGTTTTCAGGTTGTCACCTACCCCCGAGACTCCGGCTGTGTACGCAGAAATGGATAATTTTAAGAAGTATTATTACGTTGATCATCGGTATATTCCATATGAAGACAAAAAAAGAAAGGAAAAGAATGTTCTTCAGCACAAAGCAGATTCTCATGGGTATGTAATAAACTTATCAATTTGTCATTACAACTTGTATAGTATATTGATATGAAATAACACTGTTTAAACAGATTAATTATATCACGTAGAATGAATTTAATATACAACCCAACGTTTCGAACCCTTTACAGCGTTCGTAGTCAACAGGTGACTGAAAAAAAAAACAAATATAAAAATATATATTAATAAACGGATTTCGTTTAAATTGTTTTATTTCATGAATAACTCTTGCGGTAACTGAAGACAATATTTTGTATTGTACAGTTGACGTCAAAGAGATGTATTTATCTGTTTATATATTGGCACTGTACTCCTTTGTAATACTCGTAAGGCGAAAAATGTAAACATGTATTAGACGTCAACTGTACTTGTCATTAAATTTAATATGTTTGATATCAATAACGCAGCCAGCGACGGAATATACAAGTATAGTATATATAGTTCTACAAATGAGAAACGCTACAATAAGTAATGTATTTATTATTTGTTTAACAGTGGCACCAATCCGCCCGGCCTGTCCCGCGAGGAATTCATTAAAGGTAATCCATTTTTGAAGTGAATACTTCTTTAGCGGCGCTGTGCACTTTTTGTGATGGGGAAAAAATGTTAAAAACTCGTAACAGGTGTCACGTGACCGTAAGACGTAAGACGGACACGTGACCTAATCCAAAAACTGTTACTTCAATGTCATTGAGTTTTTCTTCATTGATTTAAATGCCATCTAGTGAGTTTCCCTCTAACTGGTATTAATATAACTCGAGTAATAACAGTAATGTGCTTAGGGGCTTCAAGTAATGCGACGAAATAACGCTAGATGGCGTTAACCTCAATTATACATAGGTAAAATGTCATTCAATAGAACTTGCTAACAATGTAAACAAACCGCCATACTAAAATTGACACTAAATGTCAATTTACTAGTAACTTTTGTTTACATAGTTAGCAAGTTCTATTGAATGACACTTTAGTGCTGCATACATTTTGCAATGTCATTGAGTTTTCACTTCTGCCGGCACTCCCTGAGTGCAACCCGTTGTTTTTTATTATTTCACAAGTGTAAAGGAGTTGCGGGACCCATAATTTATCGAGTCAGCATAGACAGTAGCGTATAGAACGCCTAAAGTATCTGAAAAATGGGCTAGCACATGATTGGCGCGACAGTATCTCGCGGCGAGATGACTACCCATCCCTCTTTTATTCATATAGAAAAAAACGGGTAGTCTATCTCGCCGCGAGACACTGTCGCGCCAATCATGTACTAGGGGTGCAAGACCTTACCATAGAAAATTTGAATTTCGCGCCTCTTTTTACTGACAAGATTTGCTTGACCAGCTACTTATATTAGAAATTAGAACATATAATTTATACATAGATGGTCAAACAGATCTTGTCAGTAGAAAAAGGCGGAAAATTTGAAAAAAGTAGGCGCGAAGGCATATCGTCTCATAGAAAATTTGAATTTCGCGCCTTTTTCTACTGACAAGATCTGCTTGACCATTTATATGCCCTGAACTAAAAACTTCGCGGGACTCCGTGACAAGCCAAAAAACGCTGGCTGATTTCGCCTATTTTAAAATTGACAAGCATTTATAAAAAGAACAACCCACCCTTCATATCATTCTGTCTTTCATAATCCCGCGGACGAAATGGAGCTTAATTTTATTTTGTAAATTGTATACAAAATTATGAGTGACCATCCTGACCTGCCAAGCATGATGGGTTTCCAAACGACGGAGGGCGAGCCGTCCGCCTCCGCAGACGCGAACATAGCCAGCGACATAGAATCCCTGTTCATACCTACTGGGAAGGCGCTGACCACATTTCTACGGAGGAAGCGGAATGGGGCTAAACTTGTGGATATAATGTCGCATCTAAGGAGGAAGATCTGCGATACGCATATGGAACAATTGAACCAAAATGTTGCTTCGTGTTTGGATGCAGGGACCGCTTATGGGTTTTTGGAGAGGAAGGGTTCGTCGTTTTGTTTGGCTCGTTCTGTGGTCCCGGCACCTAGATCGGAGCAACGTGACGCCAGGGATCTGCAATCGGACCCCTCGGACAGGTGCAGGCGCCGCCGCCGCCGCCGCCGCCGCCGCCGCCGCCGCCGCCGCCGCCGTTCTTGTTGCTGTCGCAGGCGTCGACGCCGCCGATACCGACGCCGCTGAAACAGTGTAAACGTTTTTGTTTTTGTATTGTGATGTTTTTGTATTGTTATGTTTTTGTATTGTTGTTTTTGTATTGTTATGTTTTGTATTGTAATGTTTTGTATTGTAATATTTTTGTTGTAATAAGTAAAGTAATCAAAATGCTAAATTTGTTTTACTTATAGCCTAGGGAAGCTGGGTACCTTCCACAGAACAAGTAGAATGGCGATGCGAGCAGGGTACGTGTCGCCGCCGGTTTTGAGCAAACGCTCGCATGCTACTCGCCCGCGCTGACCGAAAATGAAGTAAACATGCCTTTTTGCGCCACAATAACGTTCAGATTAAGAAGCCAGACGTCAAATCTGTTTAAAGGAGGCGTATCCATTCACCACGCACACAAGTTTTTACTACCGTTGCGCAAGTGTTAGTAAATGTCGAGAGGAACGAGCGGCGACACCGGTTCCGATACTAACTGTGCGCGATAGCCATTCTAACCTCTTTAATATGTTCTGTGGTACCTTCTATGCTTGCTATAGGATTCGTTCCCAATTCGCCGGATTCTTGTGACATCTGCTAGGCTGGCGGGTGGACCTTTTAAATCTTGCATTATTTATCGCAAAATGCATGTTGTTATACTGTAACTCCAGTGTATCTTTAGTCGTTTTGGGGATAAATACACTGATTTATCTTATCTTTCAGACCTGTAGGATAGAGAGATCGCGGCGAGATAGACTACCCGTCTTTTTATCTATATCTAATACCTTTAGGGCCATTTGCACCACCCGTCTAACCCGGGGTTAACCGGTTAAACCTGGAATTACCATGGTTACCAGTACAATTTGACACTGGCTTAACTATTTAACCGCTTAAACCCGGGTTAGTGGGATGGTGCAAGTGGGCCTTAAACGAGCAATTCTTGTTTATTTATTTATTATATATATATATATATATATATATTTCGGGGATCTCGGAAACGGCTCTAACGATTTCGATGAAATTTGGTATATAGGGGTTTTCGGGGGCGAAAAATCGATCTAACTAGGTTTTATCTCTGGGAAAACGCGCATTTCCGAGTTATTATATGTTTTCCGAGCGAAGCTCGGTCACCCAGATATTAACTATGTTAATAAAAGAGGGACGGGTAGTCCGCGAGATACTGTCGCGCCAATCACGTGCTAGCCCGGCTGCTAGCATGAGTTGCGTCCTCGCGCGCGACTCCATACACCTTGCGCTATATCAAGTATGAACTCGCGCGTGATAACGCTACGCAGCTAGACGGTCAGAGGTATACTAGGTACAGTCGCCATCAAATATATCGGAACGGCCAAGGTGCTCAAAAATATCTGAACACACCTCTATCGTCAAGGTGTTAGAGTGCGTGTTCAGATATTTGTGAACACCTTGGCCGCTCCGATATAATGTATGTGATTTCGCATTTCATTCCCCGTAGTTATACCACACTAAAATTACCTATGCAGTTATAGTGTACAGTCGCCTGTACATACACTATAACTGCATAGGTAATTTATTTTAGTGTGGTATAGCTACGGGGAATGAAATTATCTGAGGAATGACCCAAGCATCTACAAAAACTGCCGAATTCAAAAGGATGACTTACAACTGGAGTTGCGGGTAGAGCCACAACTACAACTAGGGAAAAAAAAAACTCGTGGACCCACTATGGTACAAAGCTGTGGGACCATGGGTAATACATGGATTTCATAGGTCCACATACTTACTTTACTCTTTGGGTCCACCCGCCGTCCTGATGACAGGATGGCAGTTGAACTTTTTTGAAATATCTCGTTTTAAGGAGAGGTACACTGGGTTCTATTAAAGGTACACAGAAGGTACAACGTTTATAAATATTTCGTTGAAATTCGTTGATGTCCACCCGCTATCCTGTTTACATTGCATCCATAGTGAGTCTATTGCCTACATAGGGCGTGTAAACAAAGAAATAAGTAATAGGAATAAATAAGGAATAGGTACATTTTTAATGACGGATTAAAAGGCACCCATTTCTTGGTTCGAGTCAGAAATGGATACTTTCATCCAAGTTACGAGTATACTTTTAGTGTGTTTGTAACTCGAAAAAAAGCTCCGATACAACTCTGCTTTTTGAATACGAGATACGAGGAAATTAAAACGCGTCTTGTAATTTACAAAGATGATTAAAAATAAACTTGTACTATATTTTTATTTTGTGGTAATTTTACAATTAAAGTTAAATATTACAATTAACTTATACAACAAATTCATTTTGAACCGAATTTTCATTGCTTATTGTAAAAATATACACTTGGAAAGTAAATCTCCCTGGGATCGTAACGTATCACTTTCAACCACCACTTTCGGAGCATGGAAAAAAAAACACTATACTATTTTCAGCCCCCGACTTTGTCTACCACCCGACGCCAATCCGCCACTGCTCCGGGCACGAGCACCTGACCCTCCTCACCGACGCTGACGCCATCTTGCCCGGAGCCCGATTCCTCGCGCACGACGTTTTCCTCGCGTACATAAACGAACGGGCGAATCGCTGGTTCTTCTATTACTCGCTGATGGAGAGTGGCAAGGCGCCGGAGCATTATGTGTATAAATGCGTGTACGGGAAGACTAGAGTGTCCAAGAACACTTACCGCGCCAAGGGGTTGCGAAAAAGGTAATTGTAGTTATGTAAAACCGGCCAAGTGCGAGTCGGACTCGCGCACGGAGGGTTCCGCACCATCAACAAAAAACAAGCAAAAAAACGGTCACCCATCCAAGTACTGACCCTGCCCGACGTTGCTTAACTTCGGTCAAAAATCACGTTTGTTGTATGGGAGCCCTACTTAAATCTTTATTTTATTGTTTTTAGTATTTGTTGTTATAGCGGCAACAGAAATACATCATCTGTGAAAATTTCAACTGTCTAGCTATCACGGTTCGTGAGATACAGCCTGGTGACAGACGGACGGACGGACGGACAGCGGAGTCTTAGTAATAGGGTCCCGTTTTTACCCTTTGGGTATGGAACCCTAATAAACGAGCGTCCTTCTATTTCTTGCCGATCGGCAGTGATATATTAGTCGCAAAGATCAGAGCTTTATGTGTAAGTATAAAAGCGCAACAAAAACTCTTGTCATTGTAACCAACTTCACTCCAACAAGCACATCAATAATTACACAAATAAATCGACTAAACATTTTATTTATTAAACATAACACAAATAAATTTGTATACCTAATGCTGGTAAAACATAGTGATTCATGATTCATTCAGGGAGACATATGATTAACAAATAAAAATATTGATTGATTAGAGTAAGATCAATCTAATTCTGCATAGGTAGACTTATGTGTGGATTATCACAAGAAACATTGAATTTCCGTCGCGGGTAAGAAGCAGGGCTTGCCCTACTAGTCGAAGATATACGCTCGTAATGTCGAAATTGATATCTTACAAAGCGGAATATTTCAGAAACAAGCTGACCACGCAATGCCCCTGCCAGATCCGTCTTAGGCGGTTAGAAGCGGACCCGACGTACCTCACCGTGTTATACTCGTGCAACCATCACGACCACGAGTTGGACTCGACACAGTTCACCGCGCAGCCGCATAGCCGTAGGCTCCCTTCTGTCATCAAAGAGGAGGTAACGTAGCCTGATCTAACTGATATAAGGGGTTGGTGCATTGTGTTGTATAGCAACCATCACGACCACGAGTTGGACTCGACACAGTTCACCGCGCAGCCGCATAGCCGTAGGCTCCCTTCTGTCATTAAAGAGGAGGTAACGTAGCCTGATCTAACTGATATAAGGGGTTGGTGCATTGTGTTGTATAGCAACCATCACGACCACGAGTTGGACTCGACACAGTTCACCGCGCAGCCGCATAGCCGTAGGCTCCCTTCTGTCATTAAAGAGGAGGTAACGTAGCCTGATCTAACTGATATAAGGGGTTGGTGCATTGTGTTGTATAGCAACCATCAAGACCACGAGTTGGACTCGACACAGTTCATCGCGCAGCCGCACAGCCGTAGGCTCCCTTCTGTCATCAAAGAGGAGGTAACGTAGCCTGATCTAACTGATATAAGGGGTTGGTGCATTGTGTTGTATAGCAACCATCACGACCACGAGTTGGACTCGACACAGTTCACCGCGCAACCGCACAGCCGTAGGCTCCCGTCTGTCATCAAAGAGGAGGTAACGTAGCCTGATCTAACTGATATAAGGGGTTGGTGCATTGTGTTGTATAGCAACCATCACGACCACGAGTTGGACTCGACACAGTTCACCGTACAGCCGCTTATCATCACAAAAATATAGCGTATCTTTTGTTTTAGTACCTCACTGGAGAAGCTATCAGGATTCGTGGTCGATAAACTCATAGACTAGGAATCCTCTAGACTGAGTTTAGAGCAATTATTTCATGAAACCGATGCTGCCAAAAATACGGGGGTGCGGGGGGATGAGGTGAGCGAATCTCGTGCCGTGATTGGTCCGTTCAAAGACACGGACCAATCACGGCACGGGATTGACTCGAAGATGGAGTAAAACTACCGTATAAAAGGCAGAGGGGGTAGCGTTACTATGCTCAGTCTAGAGGATTCCTAGTCTATGAAAACTTAACGAAACTAACAAAATTCATGTTCATTCTGTCCAAGCTCCTGTTCTTGGTCTAACGCCTAAAATGCTAGTTGCAGCCTCCGCTCTGACAGACTGATCAACGCCACCCAGCGCGCCGCGGCGGTTTACTATGAAACTTCCCATACAATAAAATTTAGCGAACTCTTTAACGATGACAAACAGTTTGGTGCAACCGACCCTAAGTATGTTCGTCTTAGTAGCCTTAGGGCTGATTTAGACGGCGCGCGAACTCGCATGCGATTTTAGTTACACATTGCGGACTGTTGGTTACGTCGAATCCAACCGACCGGTCAAAACCCGCAATCTAATGAAACTCGCATGCGAGTGCTCGTATCGTCTAAATGAGCCCTTATTCAGTTTCATGCTTGCGTTTATGATTTATAACAATGTCCATGTTAAACCCAAATCCGTTATCTCTTTACCGAAAAATTATTCTATTTGTGTACCAGGTGAAAGACCTGATAACTCTCGGCGTGGGCGCGGACGTGCTCCGCAAATACGTGTTCGCCGAAACCGGAGTACGGGTGTACGGGAAGTACTTTCACAATGTGCGTAACGGGATGAGGGCGCGCGGCGAGCAGAGACATTATAGCGAGGAGCGAATCGAAGCGCTCACTAAGAAGATCAGAGGTCAGTCTGCTTTCTCTTTTCATCTTACCCTCGGCTCGGCCACGACTGGCGACGGCGGTAGCGACAACCGTCGGTGCGAACGAAAGGTCCGATCGCTGTTTCTCGCTCCAACCTTTTGTTATCGCTGCTGCTATCGCAAGTTGCTTAAAGTCGTACTCCGTAGCCCTCAGCTTCGAGCCAAGAGTATCTACGCTTTTAGACATTTTCTTTACCGCAACGCACGACCGGCGTTCTATTTCGTGAACACATGCATCCCTTGCAACTTCCAGTTAGCTGCTCGATAGATTTATATCGACTGTCACTATGCCTGGCACTTTCGCACTTACATACTTGTTAGAACGTGACAGACATTTTGAGCGCCACCATGCCTGTCACTATCAACTAACTAAATTAACTTTGGTATATAATGGTGCTTGTATTTACAGATTTGGAAGCGCTATATGGAAATGCAGCCAAAGAAAACCCGCAAGCACAACAGAGGAAACTGCCTAACATACTAAGTTAGTATAACAAAAATAAAATAGACAAATAAGGGCGATATGGTAAAATTGTTAATTCCCGACACCAAAATGTAGTTTTTACAGGTATTATATTTTTATTACCAGGTCAAAAGAGAGAATGCATCACTCAGGCGGGCCAGGATGAAACTGTAACGAAAACTCAAGGTAACCAATATAATACGAAATGATCGTTTTCCAAAAAAATATACATTTCATTCTTGTCTTCAAAATATTGACTTCTTGGGCTCATTTGTACATTCACGCCTCAATCGCCTCATACATGAAAAAATGTGTTCCAAAATTTTGTATGAAAAAATATTTCTGAGTAAAATGAGCTCAAGAAGTCAATATTTTGAAAACATGAATGAAATGTACATTTTTTTTGGAAAACGCTCAAATAAAATGACGAATTTTCTTTATTTTAACGAAGCATGCTGTGCTTACTATTTTGGGTGTAGCAACTGTGAGGAAACCTGCGCTGTGGATTAAACATTTGTAACTAGCAAATTATTATACCTAAGTTCTTTTACAATAAATTTTAATATCTATAATTATTTAAACTTTTGAAGATTATCATGTCAGCGTACGTAATAACACCTATAAGCGCTGGGCTGCGGGCGCGAGATCTCACGATAACTTGAAGTGTGCTTATAACGTTCAAAGTACCTACAGCAATTTCCGATATCGCGTACCTGTAGCTGTACGTTGCCTTGTAGGTATATTAAATTATAAATTTATTTTCAGAATATTGTGAGCTTTCGGACAGAGATGATTTTGCTGAGGAAGTCTACATCATGCAAGCTGGTAGGTCTACATTTTTTTTGCAAACAGTTTTTCCTTTCAATTCTAACCCGGTACGGTCATTCTAACCCGGTCAAATACTTGCCATAACATCAAAGGAAAATTGAGAAAGGTAAAAAGGCATCTGGCAACCAAGAATTGCTTTTTATCAACCCCTAACTAAGCTTTTGTTTTTGGTAAAATAGTAAATCGAATATCGCGAGCGTCATACGCATAACTTAAGTCTGCTCAATCCACAACTTTTAATGAGTTGTCAGTGCACTCTATTGGAGTTATTCATAAACGGCTGCTAACTTAATCAGTTGATGATCGTCGTTTGTCCCTGTCTGTCGTTATGCCATAGAGACGGACAAACGACGATCATCAACTGATTAAATTAGCAGACGTTTATGAATAACGCCGTATATCTTTATCTGCCAGATACTCTACCTCGGCTACCTTTGGAAGACACAGCGAAGCAGAGCAGACTTGAGACGCGACTGCAGAGCCTGTCGTACCAGGACATAGTCAACACCGTGATGGAACTGCAGGACTCGGTGCGTTGTGATGGTATGCGGAGCGACGGGCATGCTATGGATACGAGTGATTTGGATAATATTGGATAGGGCCAAGCCAATCTACAATTTAATCGGACAATTTTTATTTTCAGGTCGATATTTTTTCGTCAATTTCGATAAAATTTGTTGGATCGATATAGTTCCCTATTCTGTACATAACAAGTGCAATTTCACCGTATCCTCCTAAGGTCCTACCTATAGTACCTATTCAGTTCGATGTAATTTAAACCATCTTGTCCTAAAAAATCTTCCGTTGGTTACGAAAATACCATACGTTGTCGTAAATCAGTGAAGAATTGAATTGGACGATGTGTACCTTACGAGGTCAGGATTTTTATAAATTATATTGAAATAAGTAAATTATGAAATAAATTGTAATATTTTATTACAGCGCTGTTTTTTTTTTCCTTTTAACGCGTCCAATTTGGATGAGTTGTGTAAATTTCATCTCAGTTTATTACACCTTTACCTACTACTTGTAAAATATACAATCTCTGCCTACACACCAATTTACACATCATATTTAATTTATACTTATGTTTCTAAAACAGTGAAAAATATAGAACACACATTTTTTACTTAATTTGAAAAATATGTAGGTAGGTAATAATAGTTATTTGTTATACAAGGCGGCAAAGTTGTTGTTTAACCGCTCGTGCTAATATTGATACCCGAGCAAACGAAAGATTCCAAAATTGAACCACGAGCGTAGCGAGTGGTTCCAAAATCGGAATCTTGAGCATTGCGAGGGTTTCAAAGCACGAGGGTTAAACAAAATTTGCCCCCGAGTGAAACACAAAATTTTTCACCACACCAACCCGAAGCAAATATTAAATGTAAAATATCAAACAAAATCAAACCAAATCAAATCCAAATGAATGATATTAAATATTTATCATCCAAAATCATCATTTCAAAGTAAATTCTACCAGCAAACATAGGAAAACAACTCAAAATTTGCATTTGATTACTTTGCCTCACATGTGAATAAAATGCAACTTTGCTATCAGTTTTTGAAGAGCAAAGTAAGCCTTTCCGAGCTGGTGTGGCGAAAATAAGTTTATGTCAAGCCGGAGCTGATTTGGTTCTTAAATAATCTGCACTATAAATGCACAATAGCCACTGCTAAACTGAAACGGAGAGTCCTCAGGTAGGTATAGATAAGTTTCAGTACCATATAATTCAGGTTGTTGGTAAAGTAGATGCGCGGTTTCCTAATAGAAGGCAGCTTAGTTTACGGACTAAATATACATAGTTTAACCATTTAATCGCCAAAGTCGTCAACTGACGCGCACGTCCACAGTCCATAATCAACCTTCTTGCATTCCGACAAGGTCACGTTCGGACATATTTAGGCGTGGCGTTCAAAGGGTTAAAGTACTTAATAAGAGCTTGTAGATTCTATGCTTTCTGATAAGAGCTTGTAGATTCAACAATGATATCATTTCAAAAATTGATATATTTAATGACTCCTTGACTAAATTTAAACATCAAGTACTTTTGGTTATAAATGAACAAACGAATTAAAGACACTGTAACTTTACACTTTAATTGCATATTTAATGTATAAAAATAGTTATATCTCATTAATTATGCCCTTGTCCTAATTTGACTGTTGTTGTTAATTTTTTTAATCTAGTTACCGTAAAATGGGGTAAGTAGGCGCAAAACTGACATTAAAACCTCGATAACATTTTATTTTTACATATGCAAACTGAATGGTGTATATGTCGGAGGCAGATCGTAAAATCGGCCGTATCGAGATATTCCTAGGCATACCATGAAACGCCGCCGTTTCATGATCTGACTAGCGACTACCAGCCATATCGTTCAAACATCAACGTTTGACGATTTGCCTAGCGACGTTTAGGCATATCAAATATGTAGTAGGGTGTGATATTCCTAGGCATATCATGAAACGCCGGCATTTCATGATCTGCCTAGCGCGACCATCAGCCATATCGTGCAAACTCAAGGGGTGATATTCCTAGGCAGATCATGAAACGCCGGCATTTCATGATCTGCCTAGCGACGACCAGCCATATGGTGCAAACCTCAAGGGGTGATATTCCTAGGCAGATCATGAAACGCCGGCATTTCATGATCTGCCTAGCGCGACCACCAGCCATATCGTGCAAACCTCAATGGGCGATATTCCTAGGCAGATCATGAAACGCCGGCATTTCATGATCTGCCTAGCGACGACCAGCCATATCGTGCAAACCTCAAGGGGTGATATTCCTAGGCAGATCATGAAACGCCGGCATTTCATGATCTGCCTAGCGCGACCATCGGCCATATCGTGCAAACCTCAATGGGTGATATTCCTAGGCAGATCATGAAACGCCGGCATTTCATGATCTGCCTAGCGACGACCAGCCATATCGTGCAAACCTCAAGGGGTGATATTCCTAGGCAGATCATGAAACGCCGGCATTTCATGATCTGCCTAGCGACGACCAGCCATATCGTGAAAACCTCAAGGGGTGATATTCCTAGGCAGATCATGAAACGCCGGCATTTCATGATCTGCCTAGCGACGACCAGCCATATCGTGCAAACCTCAAGGGGTGATATTCCTAGGCAGATCATGAAACGCCGGTGTGGATACAAGGGAACGTAACCGAGAATCGAACTCGGTAGCTTGCGTTAGCTTATAGGGAGCGAATGCGATCTTTATGAAAAAATGCGCGGCACAATTTATATAACTATTTAATTTAATATCACAGAAGGAATTTACAGTTTACACTTTAATATTTAATAATGAAGAAAGAAAGAACACTAAATTTAGAAAAGAAACAATTAACACTGAATAGGAAATTAAGAAATAACTAAACACAACGAAGTACAACACAAAGCGAAAAAGTAAAGCGGATAGCAAAGCGAATTGCAAAGAATGACTCGATACAAAGCAAGCGCGCGTGTGAGTTAGGCAAAGGCTAGGATCGCATTGAACGGCGATCGACTGAGCAGGCTTTAGGTATTGGCGGGGTGAGGCGCGCGGGTGCGCGGGCGCAGACCGGCCGCTCGGATAATAGGTGACGTACGAGGTGGTGTGATCTGCGGTTGCCCAAGCTCATAAGCGGTAGCGATTTTGCTCGCGTGTCGGTCCGCTACAAGTTCTCCCCCGCTGAGACCGTAACTACGGTCGATAGTAGTCGGGAAATCTGACGACTCGTCCGCTCTTCGTCTTCTTCTCTGGAGAAGGCGGGATGACGGTGGCCTGGGTTGGTGCTGGAACTGCTGGAATTTCTTCCCTCATGACGTATGCTGGTTTCAGTCTGTCGAGTGTCACCGTGACCTCTTTTCCTGACACGTCTATGTCGTACGTCTTGTCGCGACGTTTTATGACCCTGTGAGGACCAGTGTAGGCAGGATGAAAAGTACGACGTGCTGGTCCTTGACGCAGGAACACGTGACTGCTCGCCCGAAGATCCTTGGGCAGGTAGAACAGGCGATTGGAGTGCCAAGTTGTCGGTTGAGGAGCTAGCTTGTTCATGTAGCTTCGTAATCGGCCCGCGAAGTCAGTGACGTCTACCGGCTCATTGGATGGCGTGAAGAACTGCCCAGGCAAACGGAGTGGTTCGCCGTAGACAAGTTCAGCTGCTGATGCTTGCAAGTCCTCCTTCCAGGCGCTGCGGATGCCTAGAAGAACCAACGGAAGTGCCTCGCTCCAGTGCGTGCTGGTGTGGCACGCTATTGCAGCCTTGAGTTGCCGGTGCAGCCTCTCTACTAATCCATTGGCAGCAGGGTGATAAGCCGTGGTTGTGTGATGATCTGAGCCAGTTAGTTTTGCTATGGCCTTGAAGAGCTGCGACTCAAACTGCCGGCCACGGTCTGTGGTTATGTGTTCGGGGCAACCAAAACGGGCTACCCAGCCCGACACGAAGGCGGCAGCGCAGGTGTCAGCGGTGATGTCCGGAAGAGGGTACGCCTCAGGCCATCGGGTGAACCGGTCGATGGCAGTGAGGCAGTACCTGTAATTATGAGATACAGGTAAGGGACCGACGAGATCAAGATGCACGTGCCTGAATCGTGCTGATGGTAACCTGAACTCCGCCAAAGGTGCGGACGTGTGCCTATGCACCTTGTTACGCTGGCATTGAAGACACGCCTTGGCCCATCGTCGACAGTCGCTTCGCACCCCGGGCCACACGAACCTCTGCGTAACCAGACGTATTGTAGGCTTGACACCGGGATGACTGAGGTTATGCAGAGCATTAAAAACGGTAAGACGGAAACTGGGAGTGATGAATGGCCTCGGCTCACCAGTAGAGATGTCGCAATAGATGGGTGAGTTGGCACATTGTACCTTTTCGAGCTTCAGTGACGTGGTTGACCCATCTCGTAGCATGTTCTGCAACTCTGTGTCTGCCTCCTGCTCTTGAGCTAAGAGCTGATAATCAAGAACTGGTGGGCTGTGTACCTCTTCAATGCGGGATAACGCGTCAGCGACCGTGTTGTCTTTTCCCGCAATGTACCTGAGATCTGTGCTGAACTGGCTGATGTAGTCTAGGTACCTGAACTGACGAGGTGAGCAGTTGTCACGACGCGTTGTGAAGGCGAAGGTAAGAGGCTTGTGGTCCGTATATATTGTGAACGTGCGAGCCTCTACCATGTGCCTAAAATAACGTATTGCCTCGTATATCGCCAACAGCTCGCGGTCGTAGGGGCTATACTTCTTTTGGGATGGGCTTAGCTTGCGTGAAAAGAAAGCCAAAGGTTCCCACGTGCCTTCCTTCCTCTGCTGCAGCACAGCTCCAATTGCTGCGTCGGAAGCATCCGTTTCGATGGCTAGCTCGGCTTTTACATCCGGGTGAGCCAAAAGAGTGGCTTGAGCGAGACTGACCTTACACTTTTCGAAGTACTCCCGAAACTCTGCAGTTGGCTCAATCGGATGTGAAGCTTTGGTCTTCGGGCCAGCGAGGAGTGAGTTGAGTGGTGCTTGTAATGATGCTGCCCCAGGAATGAACCTTCGGTAGAAGTTCATCATTCCCAAGAAGCGTCTCAACTCCTTGATTGTTTTTGGCAGCGGATACTCATTGACGGCTGTCACCTTGGAGTCCATCGGTCGAACTCCTGCTGCAGACACTGCGTAGCCCAAAAATGAGACCTCCTGACGCCCAAAAACACACTTAGCTGTGTTGATGAGGACGCCGTACTCCTGGAGGCGTTCGAAGAGTTGCCGAAGATGCTGTTCATGTTGCGCTTCCGACTCCGAATGAACCAGTATATCGTCGATATACCCATAACAGAAGTCCAGGTCTCTCAACACTTCGTCGATGAAGCGCTGAAAGGTTTGAGCAGCGTTCCTCAAACCGAAGGTCATGTATGGGAATTCAAAGAGTCCGAAAGGAGTCGTTATCGCAGTCTTCGGTATATCCTCGGGATGCACTGGAATCTGATTATAGGCCTTCACCAGATCGATCGTACTGAAGACTTTCTTACCCGCCAGCTGGTAAGCAAAGTCCTGTATATGCCTGACTGGGTACCTGTCTGGAATGGTTCTAGCATTTAGTGCTCTGTAGTCTCCACACGGTCTCCAGCCGTCGTTCTTCTTACGTGCCAGATGCAGGGGAGAAGACCAGGCACTTTCTGACCTGCGTGCCGTACCATTCTGCAACATGTCGTCAAACTCTTTCCTGGCAATCTGTAACCTCTGTGGATCTAGGCGACGCGGACGGCTGGAAACCGGTGGGCCAGGAGTAGTCCTTATGTGGTGCACTGTGGAATGCTTAGGAGTAGTGGGCTTACCAGCTGGACGAGTTACCTCTGGATACTCCCTGAGCAATTTGTGATAAAACGTTTCGCCAGTAGTCGTGCGTACTGACGAGATGCTGTTGGCTCCTTCCTGATGTGGAACGTAGACTGCAAGTAATGTGAGGCCATCAACTAGCCGATGATTGTGGCAATCGACGAGTAAGTTATAGTGACTTAAAAAATCGACGCCGATGATCGGTTTGGAAACGTCAGCTACAGTGAACTGCCATACAAAGTCTCGTCGTAATCCCAGGTCAAGATGTAGATTGAGGTGGCCGTACGTGCTGATAGGTGTACCATTTGCAGCGAAGAGTAGGTACTTGGTCCTGCTGTTAGGAGGCACCCGGACGGCTGACCGCGGAAACACACACAAGTCTGAACCTGTGTCGACTAGGTATTGCACCTTTGATTTGCGGTCTGTCACGAACAGGCGGCCTTTTGACACGGGGCAGGCATTTGCGGCCACTAAATGCTGCCGTTCTTGTTTAACGACTGGTTGAAACTGCATGGAGGCTTGCAGTTGTTCG
Organism: Cydia amplana; assembly: GCF_948474715.1. Taxonomy (NCBI): domain Eukaryota; kingdom Metazoa; phylum Arthropoda; class Insecta; order Lepidoptera; family Tortricidae; genus Cydia; species Cydia amplana. Next base: position 34,535,523 of record NC_086096.1, on the reverse strand, counting down.
CGCTGCCCCCAAATTGATAGTGGTACCAACAATGCGGATGTCCTTCCGGTCGTTCACGGGATCTCTGACGCGACCTTGACTTCGACCTGGAACCTCGACGGTTAAATTGACCTCTGCTGCGGGAACGAGAGCGGGAGTAAGTACCTTGATTGCGGAGTAAGGTTTCTACTTGACGTGTGAGCTCTTCTACTCTGGCTTCTAAAGTAGAACCTGGCGTGGCGCTGATTGCTGGGGCGGGGTTGGCGGTAGCGGCTGCGACTTGGGCGGAAGACTGCGTGACGTCATTGACCCGATCCGCCAATTCTGCAACGTCACTTAGATTCTGGCTTGGCTGCGAAGCAACAATGGTATGCACATTAGGAGGAAGACGGCTGGCCCAAATGGTACGAATAAATTCATCAGGAATGGTGGGTCCCGCTAAATCACGTAAATGACGCAAGAATTGGGACGGTTTGCGGTCGCCTAATTCTTCGTGCTGAATGAGCTGAAGCGTTTTCTTCTCTCGCGTCGCAGATATGCGCTTGATTAGCTCACTTTTAAATTTATCATACCTGCCTGTCTTGGGTGGATTAACTAAAATATCCTTCATCGTCCGTGCATACTCCTGGTCCAGCTGAGATGCCACGAAATTAAATTTAGTACCGTCGCTTGTGACGTTTGAAAGTTCAAATTGGAGTTCTACTTGTGCAAACCATACCTCAGGTTCCTCTGGCCAGAATGGTGGAATACGTACTCCAACACGAAACAGCTCACTAGAAATTCCGCTACCGCCTGCACTTAGACCACCGCCCGACATGTTTACGCCGCCAGCGCCGGTTGGCGCGTCAGCATGCGCCGTATTCTGTCCACTGCCGTTGCCCTGTGCTCCCGGTCCCGGCTTCCCAGATCCAGCTGCATCATCGCCAGCCATGATGTCCAAAGTCGGGTGGTCACCAGTGTGGATACAAGGGAACGTAACCGAGAATCGAACTCGGTAGCTTGCGTTAGCTTATAGGGAGCGAATGCGATCTTTATGAAAAAATGCGCGGCACAATTTATATAACTATTTAATTTAATATCACAGAAGGAATTTACAGTTTACACTTTAATATTTAATAATGAAGAAAGAAAGAACACTAAATTTAGAAAAGAAACAATTAACACTGAATAGGAAATTAAGAAATAACTAAACACAACGAAGTACAACACAAAGCGAAAAAGTAAAGCGGATAGCAAAGCGAATTGCAAAGAATGACTCGATACAAAGCAAGCGCGCGTGTGAGTTAGGCAAAGGCTAGGATCGCATTGAACGGCGATCGACTGAGCAGGCTTTAGGTATTGGCGGGGTGAGGCGCGCGGGTGCGCGGGCGCAGACCGGCCGCTCGGATAATAGGTGACGTACGAGGTGGTGTGATCTGCGGTTGCCCAAGCTCATAAGCGGTAGCGATTTTGCTCGCGTGTCGGTCCGCTACACCGGCATTTCAAGATCTGCCTAGCGACGACCAGCCATATCGTGCAAACCTCAAGGGGTGATATTCGTAGGCAGATCATGAAACGCCGGCATTTCATGATCTGCCTAGCGACAACCAGCCATATCGTGCAAACCTCAAGGGGTGATATTCCTAGGCAGATCATGAAACGCCGGCATTTCATGATCTGCCTAGCGCGACCATCAGCCATATCGTGCAAACCTCAATGGGTGATATTCCTAGGCAGATCATGAAACGCCGGCATTTCATGATCTGCCTAGCGACCACCAGCCATATCGAGCAAACCTCAAGGCTCAAAAGGAACGTAAACTTGTATTAAAAGGTACGATCTGGCAACACTGGGCCTCGGACGTAGCGCCATATAGAATGCAGCGCCACCAGTGACAAAAAATGCAATTATTTTACGATGCGATCGGTATGAATGAAGCTAGGAATTCGACGAATACATTGCTCCCATCGATCTGCCGAATCTTTTATATTATAAGACAGATCGTGATATGCCTGAGTTAATTTTAGTCAGATCATGAAATGGCGGCGTTTCATGATATGCCTAGGAATATCTCATCAATTATTTTACGATGCGCCCAGTATGAAGCTAGGAATATCAACGAATACATTGGTCTGACCGATCTGCCGCCTCTTTTATAAGGCAGATCGTGATACGACTGGGTTAATCTTAGTCAGATCATGAAATGGCGGCGTTTCATGATATGCCTAGGAATATCTCGATATGCCCGATTTTACGATCTGCCGCCGACATATATAATAAGTGTTCCGGACGTTTGTATTTTAGTTTTTATCTTATTTTGGGTAGTTCCATTTCATAACTTTGACGATAAAGAGGAAAACCAACCTCACCCCGTAGTGCCTCGTATTTGGAGTGAGAGGGCTTTTCATACAAAGGTGATTTTGGAAGAATGTTGGATCGATTTTTTATTATTATGCGTATTACTATAGCTCCATTTTAAATTGGAATACATTATTTTTGTAGCAGTAGCCTTAAAATCCCTTCTCACCCCCCTCTCAAACCTTCTCTCCCCATTCATAACCCACCTCTCCCCGCGAAACCTACTCACCCCATTTTACGGTATCCCGTATTTTGTTTTTCTTGAATGAGCTAATATAAGTGGTGGCAACTGTATTGGTTTCTGAATTGTGTACAGACATTAGTTATAAGAAACATGTACCGTTTGTGCCCAAATAAACATTAAAACATATTCACTTTTTTAACATAATAGGTACCTACAAATCCGGTATAGTAACAGCACCAGTCATGGGACATTTAAGAGGAAATTTGGAGTATTTGTGATATTTCCCTGATACCGGCAAAAGTTCTACCGCTTAGCGTGTTTAAAGATGAAAATCCTATCCATCTTTTATGTTTCAGGCGTGTTATATCAAAGATACTGCAATTAGTTTCCACATAATTTACAAATTAAAACTATGCCTTTTTTCTCCAGTCATGGACACCAAAGCTCCAGTAATGGTACCCCGGTAATGGACGTGGATCCAGTAATGGGCCCCCTATAATGGACATACCCTATCAGTATAAGATATTGGAACAGGGAATAAATTTTTGGCAAAAAACTAGTTATTAGTCATATTTGGTATAAGCTTTTATGTAAGAATGTATTTTTCTTTTCACAGCCAACTAATACTCATCAAGACAATTCTAACAAACCCAAACACAATAAGGTTGCGTTTATTACAGAGTTCCCATGGCCACCTCCTGTCTCCATCATGAGATCAGGTCCATGTTATCATAATATTGCATTGTCATCCGATTTGCTTACGTATCCAAAATTTCAACTCAATCGGAAATCCGAAAGTGGCTCAAATTCAACTTCCAAGATTTGAACCACACTAACTAACAGGCATGTTAAATAAAATTTTGTAAAAACGATATTAATTTTTTCTACTCCCGTACTTTTATTTGTCATTTAAAGGGTCGTGCACACACCTTTAAACCCCTCTCTTATAGTTGTCAAGACAAGTCTTTAGTCTATTCCCCAAAAAAGTATTTGTGCATACACGCAGTATCTTTTTGGCACTTTTACGATACTTCGTGTAATCACCACTTAAAAAATATTGTATGGAATACATTGTTGCCAACCTAATTTTAATTGTCATTTCTGCCAGATGAGTGAACCATAGACATGTTTTGGTCACATCATCATCATCATTATCAGTTTTCATCTTTATAGGGCTGTATCTCCTAAACCGTGCGTCGTAGCGCAAAAATAATCAAATTTTCGTTCCCCTTTGAATCCCGTAAGTAATATTTAAAAAACACCAAAAACAAAAAAAAAATTATAAAAAAGAAAGAAAAATGTTTATGGGTTGTATCTCCTAAACCGTGCGTAGTAGCGCAAAAATATTAAAATGTTCATTCCTCTGTAAGAAGCCCCTAATTAATATAAAAAAAACACAAAAGAGAAATAATAAAAAAAAACAAAAAAAATAATTATAATGCTGTATCTCCTAAACCGTGCGTCGTAGCGCAAAAATAATAAAATGTTCATTCCTCTGTAAGAAACTCCTAATTAATATTAAAAAAAAAACACAAAAGAGAAATAAATAAAAAACAAAAAAAAAAACTTTATAATGCTGTATCTCCTAAACCGTGCGTCGTAGCGCAAAAATAATAAAATGTTCATTCCTCTGTAAGAAACCCCTAATTAATATTATAAAAAAAATAAAAAAAAACAAAACAAAACTTTATAATACTGTATCTCCTAAACCGTGCGTCGTAGCGCAAAAATAATCAAATTTTCGTTTCCCTTTGAAACCCCAAAGTAATATTTAAAAAAACACGAAAAACAAAATAAAAAAAAAAGAAAGAAAAATGTTTATGGGTTACATCTCCTAAACCGTGCGTCGTAGCGCAATAGTAGTTTATGCAACAGTGATATAATAAGGGTTCTTAAAATTCAAGGGTCGAAGTTACAAAATCGAGTTTTGTAAAAAAAGACCCGAGAATTTTAAGAACCAATTATGAGCTGTTGCATACATTACTTTTTCTATGACAGCTGCAGCAAAAAAAAAAAAAAAAAAGTTATTATTAAAAAAAAAGAGTTATTATTAAAAAAAAGAGTTATTATTTAAAAAAAATTGAGTTATTATTAAAAAAAAAAAGAGTTATTATTGTAAATGAAAACATACCTCTTTCAATCAAGATGATCGGAACTTGTATCTTTAAAAAAAATAAAGCAGTTGTATTATACTCATAAGATGACTGCTAGCAGTCATCTTATGAGCCTATAGACAAATCATTCAAATGACATTGCTTTAGATATCACTGTCAGTCATTTAATTGACACATTTAAGTGCTGGAGTAGAAAATAGTATTTTATGCAACCGTTGTTTAAGAGGGGTCAAAAAAGGCGAGTGGCGTGAAGCCGAAAATTGTTAATAAAGACGCCACGAGTATTTTTTGACTCAGTTAAACAACGTTGCATACAATACTTTTTCTACGACCAAGCACTTACTTTGAAATGCAATGAAATAATAATAAGAATAGATGATGATGATTGTTTAATGTCCTAATGTGATAGGTTGTTCAGTGCGTGGGATTCTTAAGGGGAACGAAAATTTTATTATTTTTGCGCCACGACGCACGGTTTAGGAGATACAGCCTTATAAATATACCTATATATATATTTTTTGTTTTTTTAATATTAATTAGGGGTTTCTTACAGAGGAATGAACATTTTATTATTAATTATTTTAAAAGTATTGTATGCAACGTTGTTTAACTGAGTCAAAAAATACTCGTGGCGTCTTTATTAACAATTTTCGGCTTCACGCCACTCGCCTTTTTTGACCCCTCTTAAACAACGGTTGCATAAAATACTATATCCGAAGTCCGAGAAGACTTCCTGACATAGTTCGTAACTACATTATACCTACTTCTGTATTATTTAAACATGAAATTACGCCATGGCAAGCATCATTATGTAAATTGTAAGTTATCCCATCATAGGAGGTATGCAGTTTTAGAGCTCCTATAATGGGATTGGGCAAAATACCATTATTTTTTATACATCTCTAGAGACACAAAATAGTGTGTTGTATACCTTATTTCATGGTAAATGCAATTAACAAAACACATTCTAGTTTACACCAAGTTATAATTAATTACAATTTAATATATGAACTCACCTCTCTTAGCGAAGTTGTTAAGAATTCTTACTAGTTATATTTTTCGGTGACACGACAACTTTTGGGTTGACGCCAATTTCTTAAAAAGTAACCGAAATTAATAAAAATTCAAACTTAAACAGCTCTATGACTCTTATTTATGGTAAAATATTGCCAGTGTTCATAAACTACTTTTAGATACTTATTTTAGAGGATTTGTGGTTTTATGTCCCATTACCGGTTCCACGTCCATTATAGGGTCCATTACATTAGCAAAGTAGCCAAGCCTTCAACCAGTCCGTAGATAACCATTAGCAATCCCAGTTAGCCCAGCCTCAGTTAAGTTGTACTTACCAATGTTATCTACAAAAATATCTCATCTGCAAATTGCTATTCCATACATCACACGGAACAAGAAACGCACGCAAAAACCGTAGTGATACGTCAATCTCAAAGTGAAAGTGACTTATCAGGCGGCATTGTCTGCGGTCCTTTCAAATATGAAGCCAGTTTCGCTTATGTTAATGTAGCTGTGATGAAATTATTGAACCGTGTAATGAAAACACTGGGGAATACTTTCAGCTCGCTTTAGTAGGTATAATTATATATCCTTTAGTCTAAAGGCTTGGTGGATTATGCTCGACTCGAGTTTTAAAGCCGGCGACTGATTTGTAACGTTTGCTTGTAACCAGAGTAGTTGTAACGTATTCCTTTACATTAGCTACTGCTACCTATGCGCCAAACGCTTGTGGCAAGGTGGCTCAAGTCAAGAGCCACTTTTACTACAAGAGCCGCATACACTCCTGAGCACTGATTTAAAAGTTATAAACTAGGTAATAGTAATAGTTCTTATAAAGGTAGTTAGTTCATGCCAAAGAATGTTTAGTAGAAAATCCATGGCTCCGTTATTTGGCAACCTAATCTCAAGCATTACCTGCCGCAGCACTGGTGTTTCCTAAATGCAGCCAATCTCCCAGAAGAGAAACAAGGCCTTATTGGGGTTAGTCTGGTTTTCCTAGATCGAAGAGCAACTGGTAAGAAATTCATTAGTCACTATGGCGGATATGAACCCGTAGGTATGGCGTCCTATCTATCGTCCGTCCGTCCTCACGCTTGACCACGAGGCCAATAGCATCACCCCTATGTATACTATCAATCCTCTCAGTCTTAACATTACCTATATCACAATATAACCCACAAGGACATGTAAAGGAAGCGAAATGAACTTTCATTTGGTCGTTATCTGGATTCGCGCCGACAACGCAAGTCATGCTATGTTGTCAATTTTCGAGCCGCAGCGCTCACCCTCCCGCTTCCATCACAGACCCCGAATCCACGATTTCCGTGTCCACGCTGGGGGCCTAGCATGGTTTGGGGCTAAGTTGATCTGTGTAAGACGTCCCCTAATATTTATTTATTTATAATTGATTTAAGTTTCGAGTGGCGTTTGTTATTGTCATTTTGGCTAAGCCCCCTGTACTTCAAGCACGGCTGAACCACCATTGCAGTAACGAGCTATACACGATATAAACGAAAATTAACGATTGTTAGACAGCTTGGTTATGTAATAGTTTTATTTGATGTTAGGTAAATATACGCACCTTTTCATTTCACAGTTCCGGTTGCCTGTATTGCAAAGGTCAACGGTTTTGCAATTTTAGTGCTAAGGATAATACCTATATCATATTAAAATGTGTTGGTTCTTGCGACTCTAACCGCCAGAAACTTCTTAGATCAACATCGCTTCCTACCAACTAGATATCGCCTTTCTGTACCTACGTCCTTTGCGATTTTTAAAATGCAATACCACGAGTACCTGTCTTAACCTCGCCTCACTACGCCATCTACGTGCAGATCTTTATCGAAATGGTTCTGTTCTATTGTTTCAATCCAAAGCGTTGAAACTTTCCTCAATTGAGTTTATACGTGAAAAGTTTATCTTCCTTATTTTTACTCTTTACGTAACTTACGAGTATAAAAGGTAATATGTACGCAAAGTACGAGTAGCTTAGTATTTACCTTTGTACCTCGCTACAAAGCGATTATAATAGTCAGCTACCATTGGTTAAAGTTGGTTACTGTAAAATGGGGTGAGTAGGGGCAAAACTGACATTCAAACCTCGATAACATTTTATTTTTACATATGCAAACTGAATGGTTATAAAATTTAATTAAGTATAGAATAGTGTGACTCCACAGTCAAACAAATGTAGTTTTGTGGAGCTTTGTTCTTAACAAAAAAGTTGTAACTTTTGTGTAATTAATAACTTAAAAAATAAAGTGTTCCGGACGTTTGTATTTTAGTTTTTATTTTATTTTGGGTTGGTTCCATTTCATAACGTTGACGAAAAACAGGAAATCCCACCTCACCCCGTAGTCCCTTGTAATTGGGGTGAGATGGGATTTCATACAAAGGTGATTTTGGAAGATTGTTGAATCGATTTTTTTTTATTATGAGTATTACTATAGTTCTATTTTAAATTGGAATACATTATTTTTGTAACAGTAGCCTTAAAATCCCATCTCACCTCCTTTCATCCCTTCTCTCCCCATTCATAACCCAACTCTCCCCGCGAACCCTACTCACCCCATTTTACGGTACCGCGATAGTTATTCATTAAATAAAATAAAACAATTCGTATTTTAAAGAACATATTTAAAGCTAGGAACTTCAAACTTCGTAAATAGGTAGTTAGGTAGTAAGTTTTAATAGCGAACATGAAAATCTTCTAAGGGGGTTGAGAGGGATTATATCGAGAACAATTTTATTCAGTTAGGAGCTTGAAACTTCGTAGGTTGTGAAAGACAAGTCTCATGCGTTGTATAATATTAATAATTAACAAATGATTAACCGTCCTACTGCGATCTTTTGCTTCATAATGTTCTAAGCTAATGTAGAATATATAACCACCAATATACAAATCCACGCGTACGAAGTCGCGGGCAACAGCTAGTATAACCATTAGTCAATGAATGATATCTTGTCAAACGTGTTACTTATTTAGGTATACAGTGTGTGGCCTATAACGCGGGAGAATAATTAAAACGTAGATTCTACTACTCAAACAATAAAACTTTTGTTCGACAACTTTTTGAAATTATGTAGTCTTAAAATTGTCCCTTTTTCAAACAAACTAAATAATATTTTCAATGTACTTTAAATTCCGTCTAATTGACATCGCCCGTCAGTCTTGTCACCGTACAGGCATAATCAATTTCGTGATACATTGCGTGTTCGATTAAATTTTAAAGTGTTTTAAAATACAAACCACAAGTTATTTTTAAAAGTTGCTGAACAAACATTGTCTAGTTTGAGGAGTAGAATCTACGTTTTAATTATTCTCCCGCGTTATAGGCCACACACTGTATAGGAAAACTTATTTAGTTAAGACTCTAAAGTTTAGTGGTATTTAATGTTGGATTTTTGATTATGTGTTTATGACATACAAAACCAACACAGAATTTTATCATATTTGAAGACGTCCCAATTCATTTTGACAGTTATTAGCGTGAAAAGTAAGCTTAAAATGCATCGATATGTAAACTCTTCGTTTACATTTTGTGCCGCCCTTTTCGAACACAATTGTTATTCTTAGACCGCTACATTTACAACATTAACAGGTCACACGTTTTAGGCATACCGTATGTTATTCCGTTATGTTATATTATAAGGCTAGAGGTGCATTCATTGTTCGAGCTCCATTTCTGGGAAATAACTTATGCTCGGTTATTAAATGTCCTATATTAAAATACCAGTTGATTACTCCATCCTACTACCCAATTTATACAAACGAATTTGGATATGAAGCCAGACAGAACGTGCGTCAATGTATTTCAATTCATTGGTTACCATTACTTCCTGAAAAGTCTGCATGTTTCTAATAGTACCTATTACGGAAAATTGTCCATAGCTACTGTGAAAATGCCCGAGCTAATAAATATCTAAGTAATATTAGAAAATTCGAAGCTTGAATCCATATTGTTACAGAGTCGGACCACTCTTTGACAATGACAAATTGTGGCTATGTCATCATTAACTTTTATCAATATAACTGCCGTATTCGAACTTCAAGATATTCACAAGAGACGACACGTGCTAGATCCATTCTAGATACGTTATAGTTTAGATTTCAACTAGTTCTCTTTTGCAGCGCAATTTGGGCAACCAATGTCACTTTGGACTCGCCGGAAGATCAGCACCGACTCTCGGGTCAGCATTATGCTGAGGCGAGCCCATTTCGTGGTAAACAATATGTAATTATGAATTTCTAACCTTTATCATGTTATATACTTTTGTATGTTTAACAAGTTTATCACGAAAAATAAATGAAATAAATGATTTATGATTTACGATAGATCGTGTTAGATATCTATTAGATGTGAATTAGATCTCTAAGTAATATCTTGTGGAAATCGTTCAAAAGTATCTCCAGAATCGCGGAAATGTCAAATTTGACAGGTTAGATCTTAAACATATCGTTATCGTATCTTGGCGATGTTTAATAGATATCTATTACAAAATCCGAATCGGGCCCTAAATCGGTGCAAAGTTTACTTAGACGGACTCTAGTGTTCATTTGTTCAACGTACTAGTAGTATCTTTTGTAGACAATTTTTGACATTTCTGCGTTCGTATTTATTTGTCATGTTACTTCAGTATCAGTAATGTTAACCTTCGGTAATGGTAATGTTACAAAAAGTACTGCGTGTAGAGTACATAACTGTAATGTTTTTTTTTGCTTGAGGGAGAATGGTAATCTTACATTACTTATTTTCATGTAATTGGGTACTTTCCTCCACTTAAAATAAATTATTTCACACCGTGCACGAAATAAAACACCAGATAATTATATATAGCAATTCTTGTTTATTTATTTATTTATTTATATATATATATATTTCGGGGATCTCGGAAACGGCTCTAACGATTTCGATGAAATTTGGTATATAAGGGTTTTCGGGGGCGAAATCTAGCTAGGTCTCATCTCTGGGAAAACGCGCATTTCCGAGTTATTATATGTTTTCCGAGCGAAGCTCGGTCACCCAGATATTGAAGCTGATTTGACAAGTAGGAAAGTAGCCAATTTTTAGACTTGTACACTATACTTGTAAGTCGAACACTCATGGCGCTGTTTAAATTTTAAACATGCTACTGCTAACATTTATACACTCGTATGTTACCTTCTTGGATTTACTCCAAATTGAAGCTTCTACTCAATGAAATAAAGTCAATTTTACTAAGAATGTAGTTACGAGCATGACTGAGTCCTTGCATGGGCTTTAGGGCAATGAACTTTGGCGTATGTAAACCACCATAATACAAATTTGTCACGAATGTCATTGTTATGACGGGGTTGGAATCATAGGTAGAATAATATAGGTACGTATGGGTACTTAGCCGTAAAAGGTTTTGACGGCCTACATCCGTAGGACGCTAAATTGAAATTCTAACGCTCGCAAGGTTTCACAAAATACTACTTACGGGCTCTGTAATATAGTATGTATATTAAGCATGAGGTTCAAACCCCGATAAGATACTTGTATCGTCGTTAAGTACCTACAAAACCAGCCTTATCGAGCTTTTAGTGTGACTCCGAATACTCCGAACATACCGAGCGTCCCAAAAAAACGACAATATCAGTATTTAATACATAATGGCTGATGTAGCGGTTCATAAAATATAAGAATCATCCTTATATATTTTATTCCAAGTAGTACATACAATACGAGTATAGGAGATGCGACTCTTTTAGGCCTTTTAGTACGAGTATACTGGCATTTTAGTTAGCTACTCTACAAAAAAGTTTGTTCACGGAGCACTTAGGTATTTATGGCAATTTAGATACCCATGGGATCACTTCGATCTTGCAAATCGGTCTAATTCGTGTTTCTCAGAGACCGTTTGACGTACTAACTAAAATTTGGAACAATTATATCAGCTACAACTACTGATACTGCAAATAAGTCTAACCTGGTTTCAAAATATAGGGGCTTGAGCCACGGAAGCTGAATTTATTTTTCGTTTGGAAGAATCGTGTGGAGTACCAATGGTAGGTTAGAAAGCTTGTAAAAATTGAGGCGATGGACTGATTCTATGTTGATTTTTGGTGCAGAAGTTTCGATATAAAATGCATTTAAGGATGCAAGTTTGGACACCCTCTAACATTTGACCCTGTGTGGAGCCCTGTCTTTGACTCTACGCAGCTGGGCCTTCAATCTTCACACGCCTTGTTGCTCACTCTGAATTAATGTAGAAGATTGGGTATGTGTCTATGATACGAGTAGGTGCTAGAAGTTAGTGTCAGTGTTAATTTTGGAAAACAAAGAAACAAAAAAAAAAACAAAGAAGGAATTTTAATATTACCACACAATAAATACGCAAAATTCCTAAACTGCATCTTATTATAGCAACAATCCTCCATTAGCCACAAATCTTTAACATTATATATTACAATGTCCGATGACAAAAGGGCGGATTAGTATCAAAAGTGGCATCACATACACCTTTTCTGTTACGTCTGCCGCGTGATGCAAATACTTAGTTAACGACCTCATCAACTGATTAAGACCGCAAATATTTTATACTGTTTCAGCTTGTACTCTGATCGAGCACGACCTAATAATATGCTTTATGGAGTAGGGAATACGGTGTAGGGGCCTGCATTTGTGGGATGCAAGAAGTATACCGGTTTGCCGCGAAGGAAGAAAAGGCGCGCGCTGCTGCGTCGTTCGTCAGTTGCGCCAGCGCCGGCACACCCGTCGGTTTGGAATCTAGTCAATTTTTTTAAAATATATTTTTAATTACAAAGGCCACCATGAAAGTGTTCATCGTTATGACGGCGGTCGCCGCTCTAGCCAGTAAGTTTATTTTTCATTATTGCATCGCGGGATTGTAAAGCTATTATTGTGTTAAAGTCGCAATATTTAGCTTTATTGGTCCATAATGAGCTTTTTACTATGACTTTGGCGAATTTTTTTATGTTTCATGCACTTTGAAATAATTTTAAACATGCAGTTTTAATAGCAGTTAAAAGACATCAACGCGCTTTGAAATTTGATTGTGATACTTTTAACATTTTTATTTATTTGATATATACTTATTAGCTATTAATATTAGCAGGAAAAATAATATTAGCAGGAATGCACTTGACGTTTAAGAATTTAAATAATCAGTTACTCAATACAAACACATTTCTCTTCTTTCATGTTTAATACTTAAATTACAACTTAACATAATTTGACAGGTTAAATTAAGTGTGTTCCCCATAGTAAAATAAACTAGTTTTGTGACCTTTAAATCGGACGACAAAGTATTGCGAAAATATTATATAACCTGACCCCAATGGGTGGCAACTATATGATTACATAAATACGTGGAATTGGCCCGAACCGGCACCATAACCAATAAAATCTGCATAATAATAATAAAATTGAATAATCCACAAGTAGGTAATTTTGTGATACCAAAACGTTTATACCTGGATTTAAATAGGTATATTATATTATTGTCGTGAAAAGCTACATTGTTAAAAAATTTTCTTAGACCTAGATACCTACGTAACTTACTTTTTCAAGAATTGTTAGTGATGCCTCTGTTTTTAAATGTTGAAAAAAACCTATGAAATTTTGTATTATAATTATTTTGATTGTTCGGATTAATGCAAAGGAAAACTATATTAGAGAATAAAGCAAGTTAGTATTTTTATAAATTAAGTTGCTATTTATAACAGATGCCACAAAACCATCCATCCACTAATTGAAACCGTGAAACGTTTGATCAAAAATATAATAGACCTTTGCTATTGTACTCAATTCTATTTTACATCCGTTTGTATTCTGTTTAACATCAAGATTTTGAAACGTAGAAGGAACTATGAGACGGTGCCGACTATACGTTGCTAAGACCTTTTTCGATTACACGTACGTACTGCAATGTAACAAATTGTAAAAGTTCATTCAACTCCGAAAACTACTTGATGGTCGTACGTCGAATGGTCGTGAATAATGTGCATTGGGGTTTCTTCGGAAACCTGTTAACAGTTATTTACTTAGGCTAGTTGAATTAGTTTGTATGTTTGTAGCTTTCTAGTAGAGCCCGACGGCTAATCCTATTGTCTATTGTTAAGTAAAACCGCACGTGCTACATACCTGCAAAAAATGGGTTTTAATTATTCTATTTGGCACCTAAGCGCGGGCTAGGCCAACCATCAAAAACCAATGTAGGTGTCCAATAACGCGCCTTTGTTACGCATCTCGATGACACATTTTAGACTGGTTCTGTACCGTTCGACTCGCCGGCACTCAGTATTTCGGTTAATAGTTGAACGGACCACACACATCTTAACAAAATATTTATCCATTAGTCCATTTTGAATCTTATTGCAATTTCCATAGGAGTTGTAATTCTATTACCGGGGTAAAGTGAACGAACTTTTTATGCAGGTGGTTGTGGCATGTGGCACGAATGGTTTTACTTAACAATAGACAATAGGATTAGCCGTCGGGCTCTACTAGAAAGCTACAAACTATAGCTACTCTCACGCCCCTACAACGCCTTAAACTTAGGTATTGACCATAGAGACAGGCCACACACAACGACATGATTTTGAGGTCACTCAACACGGGTCGTGTCGTGGCACACGAAACTGTCAGGTCCATTTTATTTATATGTATATAGAATGCGTACCTCTAACTACCAGGGGCCCGTTTCTCAAAAGCTTGTAACCTGTAATACAAGTGGAAGTTTTTTTTATTTATTAAAACCATAAACATAATTAATAAAAAGTAACCTAAAATTAAAACTACATACAAAACTAAAACTAATACCTAAAAAATAAATAAAAATAACGACCTAGCCCAATATGTATATATTAGGCTAGATCACCCACAAGGTCCGATCCCTGAGGAAGGGTCCCCATAAGGCTGGCTGCGTTCCCCCTTTGGATGGCTATCCGATGCCGATCCGTTGGGCGAGGAACGAGCAGCCCTACAGTCCCCTAACAAAAGCTGTCAAAAAGTGACATCCGCTTGTATTACAAGTTACAAGCGTGTGAGAAACGGGCCCCAGGAGATCTAGACAGGACAATCGTTTATAAAAAAAGCCAATGGAATCTTTCACGTGACTTTTCGAAGCATCTGTGACCCCGATACATTATTTCTAAACATTTGGCATTTGCCGATGTGTCCTTGTCATCTAAGCTAGGTCCCTACCTACGTATACCTGTATTTATACGTGTAAGATTCTATTCATTCATTGATCGATACATTCGACTCTTTCTAAATTTCAAGACCTACCTATAGTTTAGCAAGCTTAACTCCTTACAACAGCCTATACTGACGTCCAACTGCTATTAGGCACTGGCCTCATCTTATTGTTTATGAAGGAGAGATGGCCCCCATGATAGATATCTAACTTGCTAAAGAATAAAACACTTATAATTCAGAAGATTCGAATTATTCCAAAGTTCCCCCAGTGAATGGGCCAATTGCACCGTATAAATAAGGTAATTTCTAATGTGTGATGTGGCATTTATGGAAAGCTATGAGTATATTATTATTCTAGAAGTGTAAGGTAAACGTACTGGTGCTCGACGCGGTACCAGTCCATGTCATCTTGAAACTTAAGTCATTGACAATAGAGGTGACAAGAGGGTGTCATCTATTGGGCATTAGCATGTCGAGCACTAGTACGTTTACCTTAGTTGATTCTAGAATAGTAAGTGAGTAGTTACGTTTTCAATTAGTAAGTCGGTGCTAAGCCACATTAGGATTACCAATAAAACCAAACTATTAAATTACCTATAGATTGTAAAAGGTTATTTGCACTAGAGCCATACTGGGTTTAGAAATGCAAATTGCAGTTCAATCATATACTTTTTGTAAGAATTTAGGAACTGAGTAGAAAGTAAATTTATCAAAGAAAACCAACAAAAAAAAAAAAACCAACAAAATGGCTGAATGAACTGCTCTTAAAAATACAGTAAAACCTCCGCGTTCCCCGTCGGTGCATTTGTAGCTCATGGAACATTTAATTTTGAACCTAAAGACAAAGTCTTAAAGCGCATTATCATTGTGGTAACTAAAGGAAATTGTCTAATACGACATTGACATTCACTTGTTTCTTACAATAAATTTCTATAGGTTACCACGAACCAGTTGGTAGCCAATGTCAATAGTTTTTGTGGTTCATTTTCGAGCTTTATTTGAAACATAGTTCGTCGACTTCGTTCTTGCATGCTTTAGCGTACAATGGAGTTGCGGTAAAAGTTGGTGTCGACACCCGTATTTAAATTTACGCAAAATATTGTAAGTTTTGCAATTCAAATTGTTATTTTCCGAGCTCTAATGGGCCTTTGCAATAAACTTGTGACATTAGTAATCACCACATTTAATGTCTATTAAAATTTTAATCTTGTATTAATTAATTATCAAATTGAAGTACCTACCTATAGATTTTGTACTCATCCGTAATAATGCAAAAGTTCTGAATAAATAATATATATTCAATAAAATGTATTGCAAACCAGTAACGGTTACTAACGTTATAGTAATTATATACCTACCTATATCTTTCCAACAATATCCTGTTTTCTATTTATGTGTTAATCGATTATTTATTTAGTATTAATGTTACTTGATTTGCGTTTATCACTAACCGGCAAAAACGTGACGTTAATAAATTATTCAAATGATATTATGTATATGAATTAAAACATAGTCTGACCTGACAGTCTCAAAAACATCACGATTTTTTTTTTAATAAGCGTGGATATTGGCATAATTAATTAATACGTTAAAACATAAAGGATTCAATCTTTTAAGACTGGGCTACTTTTATCGAACTGATTGATACCTATAAGTACATACGTTGATTAGCAGTCGTATGCTTCTTCTAGAATGCCAATTGTCTTACGTACTCTTAATTACAAATAATTAGTGATTGTCATTACAATTTAAACTCAAATTAGTGACTCGGTTTCATCATAAACTAATTAAAACATCTCTAATGGTACCTAGAAATAAATTCATCGTCTCTGACTGATTGTCATATGTCTAAGGTCAATCCCGAATTAAAGAAAAAAAGTTATAATAAGGAGCGATCTGCCAAGGGTCACTCCGGAGGGGCTTGGCTGCAACGCTGCATGTTGTAACTGTTCACTTTCACTTTGTTGCGTCACGCGTTGCGATAGAGTCGATATAATCGTGTGTTTACAATGCATCTGCGTGCTATTAGGAAACTCGGGGGATCGTTCCGGAGATCGCCTGAACTATTCGTGAGGCAGCGACGTACCTACGTGAAACGGATATAGGAATGTGTGGAATTTGTAAAATTGACTAGGGTACAGACACATAGTATACATGTCGATTATTTGTGTTTTATATATGAATATGCAGGCCCTTTCTTCCAAAGTATCTACATATGTCTGCGGTTTCAGATAATTACCACCTCCTTTAACGTCAATGTGGCTAATTCCGTTATAAAGTCTATTCCGTCTACTAGTGTTTTTCTCGAACAACGACCAAAATTGATAATTTCATCGACAAAGCAGCGATTGCTTTTAGTTTCAGCAATCAAAAGCAAATGGTTTTTTCTACGATTGAAAATCAAAGAAATATACGCCTGTGGACGGAATAGTCCCTATGACGGAATTAGCCACATGACCTTACACAATTTTATGTAGGGTCGTGCAATTTGACCGCTAGAGACATATATTCTAAGAAACACAACCAGGAAATTTGTTTTAAAAAACATATCCTGCTTCGTTGGTAGGGATAAGTGGCCATTAGCAACAAATTGGTAAGTGGTTAGGTGTTCGTTCAAATATTACATGTAGGTTCTTAACAGTACGATGCGTCGATGATATAATAGCTAATAGCGTTGTGCAATAGACTCTTAACGTGGTAAATAATAGCTACCGGTCACGAATTTCTAATTTTTTCAATCTGCTCATAACTTACTTAGTAATACACAATTACCTACAAATAAGCGCGTCCAAAACCCTACAGCTTATGACAAATATGGAGTTTACTTATTTAGTTTGAAAGTTGAGGTGAGAAGAATAGTTTTGATAACAAATAGTTCGCTCCAATCAAGTTTTGACAAATATGTATTTAATTAAAGTTTGATGGACCGCTATGCTAAAAATAGACGAAAGTTATAATTTTAGTCTATCTTAAAATTCTAAAAATATACAGATCTACCCAAGGATATCTATAAGTACAAAACGGTTAGAAGATAGTTTATTTAACGCAAATAATACAAACTTAATACTTAAGTACCTTATAAAATAAAATAACTAAAACTAAACATAATAAAAAAAAATCCCTAAAACCTACCTTTTAAACCTAGGCCCCTCGGCAAGGTGCCGGCATCACGCAGGCAGCATTCCCGCGCTGTATAGCGATGGCAATTCTTTGCGCGAGAAAGCTGCCGGTTAGAGATACAGATTACATGAATTCTGAAAAACATTATTGACCAAATTGGGCCAACTTTCACCTATGGCCCGACTTGTTTTTTTTCAACGTGTTCTGGGTTATTGCGAAACGCCCACTTGAGATGATTATATACGCGTCTACATAAGGAGCAAGCTGAATACATATCGACCGGTTCTCGTTGCAATGTTTCGAACACGGAGTCTACGGAACCTTTATGCTACGGAAAGTTTAAGCATATGTAAATTAAGTACCTAATGCATGTCATTCCGAAGATGGCAAATGTACTACATACTTTGTAATCTACATATGCTGAGAGGGTAATCTAGAGGGTTAAGGATTAGTGACGGTTGCATTTTGTTTAATTCTTCGCAGCAAAACTCACTGTAATTTTAAATAAATGCAGCATATTCTCTGTTACATACTCTGAAATAAATAAACAAACCTAATATTCATTTACAATGCTCATAGTATTGTATAACCGAACAATTTGCGGTATGATTGTAAACAATTTACACGTAGATGTATTGTATCCATATAATTCAATTGAGAGTAGAAATTGCTATTTGTGTCCTAAAGTAGTTCTACATTGCAAAATCTCACACTGATAAGAAAGTAGCTAACGAATCACTCCCTGTACTGTGTCTGGCATAATTTATCTTAGTCATCTAGGAAATTTGACACCCACACGGATTAAATTCTCTGGTTTCTATTGTTACGAAATCGTCTGGAGCCTACACAATTTCTAAAGACACGCAGGCGTCGATGTCGGTGGCTTACACTTACAGCAATACTTATATTATACTAAAGTGTAGACAGATTACGGAGGGATTAATGGAATACCGTAAAATGGGGTGAGTAGGTTTCGCGCGGAGAGGTGGGTTATGAATGGGGAGAGTAGGATTGAGAGGGGGGTGAGAAGGGATTTTAAGGCTACTGCTACAAAAATAATGTATTCCAATTTAAAATGGAGCTATAGTAATACGCATAATAAAAAAAAATCGATCCAACAATCTTCCAAAATCACCTTTGTATGAAAACCCCTCTCACCCCAAATATGAGGCACTACGTGGTGAGGTGGGTTTTCCTCTTTATCGTCAAAGTTATGAAATGGAACTACCCAAAATAAAATAAAAACTAAAATACAAACGTCCGGAACACTTATTATATACACCATTCAGTTATCATATGTAAAAATAAAATGTTATCGAGGTTTGAATTTCAGTTTTGACCCTATTCACCCCATTTTACGGTATGTAGTTATTCATAAAAGGATTTCTACAAAATCGGTAGCTGTCTTGTAATTCGCGGGAAAATTTAGATCTGCCCAAAACGGCTACATTTGATTGATAAACTAATCCTTTTTTTTTCTTTTTCTAGACGCCCAATTCAAATGTCCGGCGAAAGATGGCCAGTACGAAGACGATCGGCAATGCGACAAATTCTACGAGTGCGTCGACGGCGTAGCGACCACCAAGCTGTGTCCTGATGGCCTCGTGTTCGACCAACTCATTAGGAAGATCAACAAGTGCGACCAACCCTTCAACGTAGACTGCGGCGACAGGACCGAGCTCCGTAAGAACCTTAGCCCTAGTTGCAGTAGAATACCTACTTTACCTTTAAAGTAGTAGGTACAATCAGCATCAATAGTAGTAGTGGATGAAACAAAACAACAGACCAAAATTATATAAAACTACAAAAATGAAATACCCTGAAATACTTTTCCAAATCGAGATTAAATCTCTACATTTCACGTTCAAAAATATGTCATTATCTGTATAATTATTCAAAAAGCAGAGACATATTATATCTTTTTGTCAAGCTTATAGAGAACGGTAGATACTTTTGACGCACAGTCTGATCCGCAGGACAACCTGTCAATTTTTAGCTTTTTCAAGCTTGTTTAAAATCATAATATCTGGGAGACCGAGCTTTGCTCGGAAAACATATAAAAACTCAAAAAGGCGCGTTATTACAAAGATAAAAACTAGCTAGATCGATTTCTCTTCCCCAAAAACCCCCACATAGCAAAAATCATCTAAATCGTTAGAGCCGTTTTCGAGATCCCCGAAATATATATATAAATAAATAAATAAATATACAAGAATTGCTCGTTTAAAGGTATTTAAAATCATATTGTAATGCTGGAGAAAAAAAGATGAAGCGAACAAGTAAAATGTTCAACTCATGCGCAGGATTTCCTAGTAGATGGCATGATTGTTTCAGAGGACAGAGACAGGAGAAAAACTCACGTTGACGAACGGAACGTTTAACGTTCAATCGACCGCATTTCCGCCTTTTTAATACTAAGGTCATTCAGTATCTATATTAGTCTTCTATAAAAATATTAAAACATGTTTCTGAAGGTTGAGTTTATAAATGCAACACTTTGAGTGACGCTTCTCTACTTTCGAACCGAGTCATTCACAGTCTAATCAAACACAAAGGTAATTAGGAACAGGGTCACTGCTATGTTAGTTGAATAATTAGCATACGTATAAACTTTATGGACACTTGAGACTATGTATGCTGCTAGTCGGCCTAGAAAGGCAGCGGCGCGCGGCGACCTCTTGTCAAAGGTAGACGGGACGCCTTCTCTTTACAAGCATTATATAGCCTTATATTGCTCATTGCTCCCTGCTTGTGTATATTACAAGCGTATGTATAAATAATTACATAAAGTTAAGGCTAGCGAGCACATGCCCTCTTTGAAACAGAAGAACGTTTTGTACCCAAAGGGTAAAAAACGGGATCCTATTACTAAGACTTCGCTGTCCGTCCGTCCGTCCGTCCGTGCGTCTGTCACCGCGGTAGCTAGACAGTTGAAATTTTCACAAATGATGATCTCTGTTGCCGCTATAACAACAAATACTAAAAATAAAATAAAATAAATATTTAAGGGGGGCTCCCATACAACAAACACGATCTTTTTGCTCTATTTTTTGTTGATGGCGCGGAACCCTCCGTGTGCGAGTCCGACTCGCACGTGGCCGGTTTTTTTAGATTTTAGGTACCTACTCAAGATTACAGTATAAAGGCTAAGCATCACTCAAATGCTGATTGATTTACTTTATTTAGTCAAATGCAACGTTCAACTTGCATAATTATTAGAGATGCCCCGAATAGTGGTTTAGGCCGAATACTGAATACCGAATATTCGGCCCCTCTCTCGGCCGAATACCGAATATTCGGCATGACATGCATTCGCATATAAAATATTCATTTTGAGTCACAATTATTATGAAAACTGATCGTTAACAAAGCTCAACGTTAGATGACGTTAACTAAGATAGTATATTTTTGTTGAACAGAATTAATGAATAGAGTCAAACAAATCAGACTCATGATAAAAACACAATGTTTTTTAACCAACAAATGCTCAAAAAATGGTCTGCGTATTTAACAACATTCCAAGAACACATTCTAACTGAATATACCGACATAGTTTTTGGTTATTTTTATTGTGCAATTTTTCTTTTTAAGGTGGAACAGATATTCGGTATTCGGCCGAATAGTAGGTAACATTCGGCCGAATACCGAATATTCGGCAAAGTGGCCGAATAGGCCGAATACCGAATAGTTGCATCTCTAATAATTATGACCAAAATACTTAAAAGATTTTGTCACCTCGAACATTCAAAGATCATAAATGTCAACGCATAATTTATTTGCAATGTCGCATCAGGGTATGCAATCTGCCCGTGCAACTCCGTGAATTGAATATTTATGTAAGTATTGCCTCAGCATAAGAGTGCTCACTCCATACATCAGTTAGACTATTAATTTCAGTGTCTACATCTAGCATCGAGTAGCGGAACTATCAGTACTGCTACTTGACAATAGATGTAGCACCGACCGGAAAGTCTTATGCTGTTAAGATAAGACTTTCCGGTCGGTGCTACATCTATTGTCAAGTAGCAGTACTGATAGTTCCGCTACTCGATGCTAGATGCTAATAGTCTTTTTAGTACTAAAACTGATGTATGGAGTGAGCAATCTATGTATTTTTTTCTCTATGAAAATGCTATGTTTACGTTTAGGAATGTTTTCTTAGTTTCCTTTTATTTAGTTACTTACTTGTTTATACATTTCGACATTTGGCTTAAGTAAAATTATCGAGAGAAGTTATACTTTTGTTAACAATACTAATTGTGAAAGTTCTACACCAAGTAGGATGATAATTTTTTCCAAAATTAGATAAAAATATACCCGAACAACCAAATTCGTTGTCAATTTGTATCTACTCCAAAAATACTCAAGGTACTTATACAAAGTTATCCAAAACCAGGCCTTGGAAAACAATTGACTGTATATTTCTATTTATTTTTATTTTCAACGATTGACGAAATTTCCTGCCCAGCGTTTTTGCGTAAAACTATTTTAATTCGGCCTTGCAGACTTGCTATTCTATTTACTATTTGTTTGCTTAAAATACTTGGCAAAAGTGCCAAGAAAGCGTTCGAGTTCGGAGCTGACGTAATAAGTATGCTGATTTCGATACGTAATCCAGTTTTTAAAAGTCACCCATTTACCTTGGTCGTGTTAATGTTTTAAAATTAATATATACATGTTTGTTAATGATTTCGGCGAAAAAATGTTTCGAGGCTGTTTCATGTTGAAAACAGGATATTTCTTCTTTTTTTAATACTCGCTTGCCAACCCTTCCATTAATTATGGCGACTGCCAACACGAAAGTGTGAATTCATTATGACTTTAGTAAGGTCACTGTCTGGTTTAAATGGTACGATCGAACCGGAAAATTTTATTCACAGTCTTTTAGATTTTAAATTAAAACTGCTGTTGATTCTAAACTAAGACTATATTTCTGATGGCTTGCATATAAAACATTTGGCCGATACATTTTTTTATGGCGCCCATCTCATACTGGGGTCTATTCTGCACTCTGTGGCCTATAACGTTCCATTTATTTTATAGTACCATTGAATTCCCTTTGAGATGTTGCGATTTGTAACCAATGGGCTAACACACAGGTGTCTCCACAGAGCCCCCTAAACCGAACAGCCAGTGCCCGCGCCGCAACGGCTTCTTCGCCCACCCCGACCCGGGCGTGTGCAACGTGTTCTACAACTGCATCGAGGGCGAGGCCACCGAGGTCAAGTGCACCGCGGGCCTGCATTTCGACGAGTACTCCGGCACGTGCGTGTGGCCTGATGCGGCCGGCAGACAGGGCTGCAACGTTCAAGATAGTAAGTCAATTGTTTATTAAGGTTCAACTCTAATATTCATGTGTTTTAGTCGGAACGAATGGTCGCCATCCCGGATTATAAAAGTCACGCTTTATATGCGTTGAATATTAGTAGCTACCAGTGGCGGCGCGTCAAACATATCCATAGGCAAGCCGGGGCTAATTTGGCTTACATATTTCCTTTAGTAATCTGCTCAAACGTCCAAAAACAGGCAAGCCGGTGGGAATCGGCTTTTACGGACGCTCCGCCACTGATAGCTACCTTCATATCATATTTGTCTTAACTAGGCCTTGTTAAGTCAAGTATATATCCCTTTCCTTTGCGACCAATACATAATAAATCAGTCAAGTTATGCGTGTTTACATGGTTTCGATATATCGATATTATCGGTTTAGAAAATAACAAAAAATATTTATAATATTAAATGGAATAAAACGTCACCTATTTACCTATGTAGAATTTTGTACACCAACGCCCTTAAAGCAAACCAACAAGCTTCTTTCAGCGTGTCAATAACATCCTAATAAACAGGCAGTTACAATAAATCTATTCCAAACTTCCAGAGAAGCTTAAGGACGGTTTTGAGTGCCCCAAGGAGACGCCTGTGGACCCCCAGGGCCAGCCCGTGGCGCACCCCAAGTTCGCGCACCCCAGCGACTGCCAGCGCTTCTATGTGTGCCTGAACGGTGTCGAGCCGAGAGACCTGGGCTGCCAGGTTGGAGAGGTCTACAACGAGGAGACGCAGAAGTGTGACGCTCCTGAGAACGTGCGCGGATGGTCAGTATCTAATAAGGCCTAAAAAATATTCCTATCTCTCTTCGTTCCAATTCTAACTGTACTTAGGCTAGACAGTTATAATGTTGTACGAGTATATTATCAACAGTTTACAGTTTACCTTGAGGACAATTGAGATATTACGCCCTTCTGGTGTATTATTATCTTATTATCTGCTATCTTGCTTGTTAACGGTAAAAACTTTAAAAGAGTTCAGCTATTTGAAGGATATAATAAATTGGTCCTTCGAGCCATCTTATTACATTAAAATTCCTTAATTAATAAATTTCCTTTGATGGATGCCTTCGTAAAAATAAGAATTGTTATTAATTGTTTTTTTTTGTTTACAGTGAGGACTGGTACAAGGACTCCGAGGAGGCGGCGCCGGGACCCAAGGGGAGGAACTAAACACTCATAGTGATACACATAATATAGTTTCAATTTAAGACTTAATAAATGTTAAGTAAAACAAAAAAAAAATATGTGTCTTTCATTTTCTAGATAAATCTCTTCAACTTTTTCTAAGATGTAGGTCATAACATAACTGCCTAAAAATTCAGAGTCCGTCCGAATAATCACATTTAGAATAACACTCACAGTATGTGCTATCAAATTCGCTGCAGGGTTAGCTTGGACCGACTCTATGAGCCCCAAATCACAAAAAAGGATAATAGGCTCTACCATAGATAGAAGGCGAAAACAGACATGTTATGGCAATTTTGAGATTAATCGTTATAGTTGTTCAGACTTCTATTGCAGTCACCTCGCAGTTTGGGCAGGTCTTTGAAATAATATATCTTTATGAGCCTATTAATATTGTAATGTTTAGAAATAAAGAAAACCTACCTAAGGACATTTATGCGTTGTTCGTTAAAACAAATGCCCGCGTGTTAGATCCGTAAAAAACCTTAAGTGGAGACCATAAGTATGACAACATGAACCATATTGGTCACGCTTTTATCATATCTTATCGTGGTCCTTTATAAATAGTAAGTGCGAGAGTAACGCATGACACGATAGATGATAAAAGCGCAACCAACATAACCGTACAGGCCTTACCATGATGTCCTTATTGCGATTCTGTTTAGAATCTAAAGGAATAAAGGACGGAGCTGTATAAGTCGCATATCTGGGTGGATCAACTATTTCTTGTTGTTATTCTGTCCGGTCAGCCAAGAGACAATTGTAGCATAGTTTGTTAGAAGACATTGTACACCACCTTCTTTTGACACGCTTGGTCGACGACCCTCAATGGAAAGGGTTTATAAGTATCGCAAAAAAGCGTGTTTAGTGAATTAAATGCCTAAAAATCAAGTTTTAAAGAGTGACCCAGGAGAACGTAACCATGGCAATGAGTGACAAGAAGAAGTTGATTCACCCATCTCCATCCTTTAGCGATTCAGTTTAGGTCCTAAACATACTCGTAATAGCAATGACATCATGGTAAGGCCCCAGGTAGCAGAAGATGCAACGTATGAAGGATCAACGCAGATGGACGATCTCGCAACCGTCCGCCCTGCATCGGGGAAGGCCAACTGTGACATTTTCTACCTAAAGGTACCATTATGTCGGTTGTCAATAAGGTTGATTTCAAATTAAAGCCATATGGAAATAGCGCCTTATGGACAACCGACGACAAGTTACCCTTTTGGTTGAGAATGGCACAACTATGGACGTCTTGCGGTTGCTGTAATGATGATACACGTCTTCATACAATTCGGAAATGTCACGGACACGCCATTTATATAAGTAACCTACAAACATGCAGAAAACCTTACGTGAAAGCACAAAAATCACTTTTAAGGCGCACCATACACGAGTTGTATACCAACCTATTGCGTGAGCATAAAACTTTTTCCATACAGAAAATAGGCACCATACTTAGACAATACATATCTGAATTTATTCTGTGACCATAGAGATTCAGGTGCTGATGTTCTAAAAATCTGCTTGTGTTGTAGGTATAGCTGGTCAAGCAGATCTTGTCAGTAGAAAAAGGCGGCAAATTTGAAAAAGGCGCGAAGGGATTCGGGATATCGTTCCATAGAAAATTTGAATTTCGCTCCTTTTTTACGGACAAGATTTGCTTGACCAGCAGTCTAAGGATTTTTTTGTCAGTGCCTCCTAGCTGAAAAACGTATGATTTCAAATCAAAAAGTTTCCTGAAAAAAAGGAGCGCAGTCCGTTTACCACCGCTATATCTCGTAAATACGCCAACATTCTAATTTGCAATTATTAGGTATTTGATACAGGGGTCTAGCCAATAAGACAATCGTACATCGACAAAAGCCCAACGAAGAATGTATCGGGATGTTGGATGCTACGAAAAGTCACGTGACTATTTCCATACATTATTTAAGTTTCCATTGGTTTTTTTTTCAACGATTGTCATTATGGCTAGACAGGGGATCTATGGATTAATGTGACGGGTACATAGACTGTTAGGGCTCGTCCAGAAAAGTCTATCGTCTATCGTCGCCATCTGCGCACTTACATCAGAAAGTGAGGCTCTGCAAGTTTACATGGTTTACGAGGTTGCCTGAGAACACGATTGCCTGCGCTCGCGATTACCAATGGAATATCTCGCCTGCAGACTGGAAGACCTTACGGCTGGCTAGTTTTTCTGTCACGCCAAATGTGATTTTCGAATGTGTATCTTAATGTTATGAGAACAAGGTATACATTAGAATGGTTTTTGAAATACACATACGGTGGATATATACGAGATATGCATATTTACTGTAAAGAGAAAGGATTGAACAATGCTTGTATGGCGGCAATAAATGCAACGGCATAAGGTCAGAGGTTAAATTAATTAATTTTTTATTCATGTCGTTGTTCAATCCACGCACGCACAAGACCCCGCCACCTGTGAATAAAACTTTTTGCACAAAAATGAGAAATTTCGAAATTGTTGTATTATAAGTCTAAGAATTCCTTGTATGATTAGGACCAGAGGGGGCTACCGCGAAAAACGAAATTCGCAAATTGCGGGGATCTTTCTCTTTTACTCCAATGAAGACCTATAATTAGAGTGAAAGAGAAAAATGCCCGCAATTTGCGAACTTCGATTTTCGCGGTTATAGCCCGGACCGATTGCGACAAATCATGTCAAAATCAAATGCGCGTATGATGGACATGGTTATCGTGTGATAAAGTGTTTGTCCCATAGCGAGTGGTGTCAATAATAGCTACGATCGCAGATAGTATTCACTTACTTTCTAAAATAATACTTATTAAACATAAGTCTGTGATAAAAATCATAATCTTACCGCACTGAAATGCATTATCCAGTCTAAGAGAGAGTTAAGATGGATATCGCGTTTAAAAGGCTATTTATTTCTGTAACAATGTTCTCGTTTAATTAGTATGTTGTTTTATTGTTCAGTTTTAATTCGCTACAGCACGATATAGTGACCGTACTTACAGAGAAAGGAAAAAGCGATAGAGATTTTATAGTCTCTAGAAGAAAGCTACCTATTTTGTATTACGAACGTGGCAAACAAGCTCATGGTTATCCTGAAAGTACGCTAAACCCAAATGTTCAGAATAACTCCAGCAGTATAATATTCCACCGCCAAATTATTACAGGAACTTTCAGGAACACAACTCTACGTAGAGTAACTGCTAATGCTAGCACAGTTGCACGTAGCGGTGGTCGATTACCCAATACTGGATACCTAGCATGAACTAATCACGAGTGTAACAGGCGGGTCGTGCATGAGGCCACGCGAGGACTAGGCGGTTTAGCATGTACGTATGCTAGGGATTCTTTCTAAGAACACGTACTTACAATACAATATAGTTCTTTATATATTTAACGCAGTTACATAATGTACATACATATACAGAAACATAAACAATGACAGTTAGATAATCCAACCTTGACTTTTTTGAAAGAAAGAAAGAAGAAAGAAAGAAAATACCTACATGTATTTAATATCTAAAAAACATTGGACAATAGTTTAAAATACACACACACACACAACCTAGATGCTAAACAGGATCCCCAGTCAGCATAATGCCACGTCAAGCCATGACGCTTATGTTTAGTGGGTACCTGACTTAAAACTAAGCTACAACGAAACTAAACACAATAACAACACATTTTGCATTATTTTTAGTCCGTAAAAATCTCATTCGATAACAAAACTTGGTGATCCATATTTTATAAACATATTTAACAACACATTTTGCATTATTTTTAGTCCGTAAAAATCTCATTTGATAACAAAACTTGGTGATCCATATTTTATTTCAAACTTTAGAAGGAAAAATTATTGAGACAATTTTGATCGCATGTAAACGGACATGGACACTTATATTATAGATATACAATACATACATCATGCTAGCGCGCCAAAGCCTGACTCACAACCAGTTCTACATTGTCTGTCACACTCTTTGATTGTGATAAAGAGAAAATATGTCGACCTCTAGGTGACAGCTACATTGGAGTTGACACCCGGGTCCCGGATATAGATCACTTACTGATATAAGATAGAAATATAATTGTAACTCGTGAGATACCATCATACCCCGGCCTGATAGGAGTTATTTTGGTTAAATTTACGTTAAATAGTGCAAGGGTAAATAAAAATTGTACCTATTATCTATTATATAATAACATTAATAAATAATAACCATGAATAATTAAATAGTAGAGGAGGAATTATTGATCTAAGGTGATGATAATGCTTATTTCAATATTTGTGAGTGCTGGTGGAATAGCGGAGAGGCATGGTGCTTCCAACTCGGCTTTGGCAGTCCCAGCTCGTAACGTAGCATTACGAAATGTTAAATATTTTAATAATTTGTGGTACCTAGTAATTCAGTTACCGCAATAACTAGTTTCCTCTCTGGGTTTGAAGGTCAGGTAAAAACCAGTGACTGCGCCAATTTTTGGGATTAGGTCTCCTGTAGGATGCAACCAGCAAAACTCTGAGATAAGGATAATTTACGGTTTCTATTCGCCATACATTGCTGGTCCAACAAGTCAATATTGTCGCAAGGTACCGTCGTTGTTTGGTGACCCTGAAATGGATAGAAAATTATCAAATAGTCAGATGTCAATTTACCAGCGTGGTTTTTGATAAAGATTCAAATATATTAAAATATTATGTGTGTAGGTATTTTTATAAACATGCAACGTTTTTTTAACTCTGCGATATGAGTAGCCGAGTAAGAAATAGCCGAGATTGAGGTTGAAATTAGTTAAAACCCGTTTACAATTCGCCATTGTTCCACGCTCATAGATCCTGCAATACTATCACAATGCAGATATGACACGCCTGATAGAAGCCAATTAACCAACCTAAGCGGCGGTAAGTGGTTCATTGGTACAGTCAGCTGTAGAATTAAAGCGCCAATGCTAGAAGATTTTATGTATGGCACAGAATAAATAATAGTACTAAGTACAGAAGACTCACTCTCTAACAAAACGCGTCTGTTACGATCAGCACAGATATCGCCGCTAGGTGGCGACAGCGCCACGCGCGGCTTATGGCTTTCCCCAAAATTGGGGCCGAACGGATGTACTTTTAGCTACCTACCTGTAGCAAAGCGACGAAATCGCGGAGTGAGACACGCCTGTGTATGGTTAGATCAGGCAACAAAGCCCATATCATATAAACATTATGTCTCACATACATGTAATAATTATGCAACATAGAAGTCGATTTTTATGACTAACACTATTTAGGAAACATTTGTGTCGTCGTTGTATTTATAATCGTCCCTGGTTCAGACGTGGT
Source organism: Cydia amplana (assembly GCF_948474715.1). Lineage (NCBI taxonomy): Eukaryota > Metazoa > Arthropoda > Insecta > Lepidoptera > Tortricidae > Cydia > Cydia amplana. The sequence goes on along the minus strand of NC_086096.1, from coordinate 34,505,748 downwards.
TCCGACAATAGAGTTTTTGTCGAGTGTACTAACGTAAGGTTAACCTATTAATTAACTAATTAAAGTACCTAGTCATACAATGTTCACGAAACTCGGCGACGGACGATACAGGATGATGACAAAACTCGTTTATTGACATCACACACGGCTGCATGCACGACTTTCAGCGCCGTGCCATGCGCTTGTGTACAAGGCCACAGGGTGCGTAGCCAACATGCCAATCGTTTACGCTCCGGTAGCGAACGAAACGTAACTATCACTGTCGCACTAATATGGAAGAGTGATAAGAGAGACACAGCGTTTCGTTGTCGTAGCGCAGATTGTCACCTTGGCTAGGCATGGTCAATACGAATTGTCAAATTACATAGCTATATTAGCTATTGCGATCCTGAAAACTGCGACCATACTTAAAAATCGTAGCAGCTATTAGAAAACCAGTGGGAAACATTGAATTGTGTGAGTTTACTAAAGGATAGTTAGGTACCTATTGGTTGCCTATTATGCGTTGTGGATTGTGAGGTAGTAGAAAATACAACCCTTAGTTGTCATAGTTTGTCAGCCTCCTAGCCTAGTTGGTAGTCACCCTGCCTTAGAAGCTGGTCCTGGGTTTGAATCCTGGTGTTTGTGTGTCTCACAAATATTTGTCGGAGATGTCCATTTCGGGGCATCTTGACGCACGAAGGGATATAATACTTATTTACTCAAAGAAACACTTTACTCTCTAGAGTAAGGTAAACGTACTAGTGCTCGACATGCTAATGCCCAAGAGATGACACCCTGCTGTCACCTCTATTGACAATGACTTAAGTTTCAAGGTGACATGTACTGGGACCGCGTCGAGCACCAGTACGTTTACCTTACCTAGTACTTGTAATTTGAAACAAACTATTGTAAGTATATTATGCAATGTTTATATGTATTGTATAAGGATATTAATGACTCTTTCAGCTACACTGAAATAAAGCAAGGATTCAGGATATACCTATACAAGTACCATATATTATTTTTATATTAATTATGAACAATAGCTAATAGCCAGTTTTAAAATAAGTTTTATAAACTGAAAATATAACACGTCATATGTAGAGGCACAATGCTTGATTCGTTCTAGTACATACCTATTTACAAACATTCGATAGCAATGTGCAGGTGTAATGCCACGACTCTTTCTTACCAAGATACGATCAAGCTTTCCAAAAATTGAATACCTACAGCTACAGCGCTTGCTCAGGGCGGGCTTAAATATGTAAGTTTCACTTAGCCCGTTTCTACACTTGTAAGTTTTACTTACGTAAGTAGGGACAAAGCTATTTGTTAGAATGAGATAACGATATTCATCTCTCATTCTCTAGTATAGCTGTGTCCCTACTTACGTAAGTAAAACTTACAAGTGTAGAAACGGGCTTACGTAAGTTACTTACTCGAGTAACTTATGGAGAATTTGCAAATGTAAATACCCTCATAAGTCACTTAAAGGGTGACTCACGCTAGACAGGGCCGTGCTCGGGCCGAGGGGTCCGACATGTCATTTTGTATGACGGCTGATGGGTGATCACGTGGTGCTTTCCATAGAAAACGAAGTGCCGGAAGCTCCGGCCCGTCGCCGGCCCGGTCTAGCGTGAGTCATCCAAGTATTATAATTTATAACTATTTGAGGTAGCTGTAAAAAATATATGTCTAGACTGACTTGAGGTTGCTTACGGAAACACAGAAACATCGATAAGTTCTTCTTCTTCTTATCTTTGTCGTGAAAATGTTAGGCCTAAGACCGTTTCTACACTTGTAAGTTTTACTTATGTAAGTAGGGACACAGCTATACTAGAGAATGAGAGATGAATATCGTTATCTCATTCTAACAAATAGCTTTGTCCCTACTTACGTAAGTAAAACTTACAAGTGTAGAAACGGGCTAAGATAAACTTGTAAGTTTTACAAAGTAAGTAGGGACAAAGCTATTTGCTAGAATGAGATAATGATATTCATATCTCAATTCTCTCATTCTATAGTATAGGTGTGTCCCTACTTACGTAAGTAAAACTTACAAGTGTATCTCAACCTTAAAACAAACATAATTCTTGTTGCCATCCAGAGTGGAAAAGCTACTTAAGTACTTCTTTTTTTAATCACATTCCATACTTTGGGAGACCTCAAAAATCAAGTCTACTCACAGATATAAAAACCGTGTCAAATCAATTTTAGTGCAAAATTAATAGGCACTGACGGTACTGAAAACTTAGTCAAAATTATTTCTTCTGTGTGTCAGTCTGGTCACGGCCTGTTTGTTCTAGCAATAAATCGGAATCCGGTCGCATTTTAGCAATAATTTTTTTTATATGCATTTTAACCTCTGAACTATGTAGATACTGTGACATAAGGTCAGACGGATATTTATAATGAAACAATAAGTGTTTCGTTTTTAACATTTTGGCTACGGGACCCAAAAAAAGAAAGTAGGTTTAGTATGTTTTATTCTGGGTACATGAAGTTATGTATATATGTAAGTCTATTTAATTCGAGTAGGTATAAGTCTTTATGAGTTACTGTGTATGTGAAGTATTATGAACTGGTTGACTGGTAGAAGTCCGCCATTTGCAGTTTATTCTTATAATGTGCAATAAAGTTAAATAAACAATTAATGTATTTATTAGTTAAAAGACGTAAACGTTTCCGGCGTAATTACTAGACAGGATCAATAAATAATTACAAAGAATTACATCCAGTTTTAAGGCTAATTTCTATTAGAAACTATTAACATTTCATAATATCCATTAAGACTCCAGTTCCTTAATACTATCGTTAACATAAAGGCTATTACACATTTACGGTAAAAGTGAAACAAGTGAATTTACGTTTAACATGTATTGTAGCCTTATTTTTGGAATGCGGCGTAGGCGAAGGCAGCTGTCGAAGCCGGCGCAGGCACTGGCAATGCACCGCGACCTCTGACAAGAGCCACACGTGCACTACAATAAAAAAAAAAACATTTTTAACTTTCCTGTCACAATGAAGAGTTTATTTTTCATAGTGGCCAGTTTGGCGTGCGTATATGGTAAGTTTATTTGTCATTAAAATTGTGATATTTACTTTAATACTTCCGAATTGATTTCGTGAAAAGCAAAGCAATGCGAATTTAATAATTAGCAATTTATTTATTTTGTGATTTAGTTAGCCGTAAAGGTAATTAATCAGTGTGTTTTGTTCTCATGTAAATCTGCAACATTTTTGACATTTATGTAGACATTTTGATAAACTTTGTCGTACTGTTGCTTTTGAATTTGGAGGAGTGAGGATCTGAGCTTGGATACCGGTATTCAAGCTCAGTTTCATCCAGTGTCACTAAGACGTATCGTTCGTTGGGTTATGTACTTAATGTGTTATGTCAGTTGACAATTATGTCAATGTATGTCAGCGTTTTGTCTCGGTGGCCAGTTAGTTCTGAGTTTACAGTGTCTGTGCGGGTAGAAAAGATTCGAACCGTAGAATGTACTGGATCCCATACATTTTACGACTTACGAATTCTTTTTCCGCACAGAATCTACAATGCCGAAAGGGAATTTAGCGCGGTAGCGCCACCACATTTTTTACACAATAAGAGGTAAAAAAGCTAACTTGATTGAGAAGGTATGCTGGTAATTTGGTGTTGACAAAGGTAAACAGTTTTTAGGGTTCCGTACCCAAAGGGTAAAAACTGGACCCTATTACTATGACTCCGCTGTCCGTCCGTCCGTCCGTCCGTCTGTCACCAGGCAGTATCTCACGAACCGTGATAGATGATGTATTTCTGTTGCCGCTATAACAACAAATACTAAAAACAGAATAAAATAAAGATTTAAGTGGGGCTCCCATACAACAAACGTGATTTTTGACCGAAGTTAAGCAACGTCGGGCGGGGTCAGTACTTGGATGGGTGACCGTTTTTTTGCTTGTTTTGCTCTATTTTTTGTTGATGGTGCGGAACCCTCCGTGCGCGAGTCCGACTCGCACTTGGCCGGTTTTTACTTTACTGTCTGTCGCGATTTTCTGTGGTGTGGGAAACTAAACTTTCTTTAAATAGGTACAATATTAAAATAGGTGACTTAACCTGATGATAATTCATACAGTAATTATCGTTATTAATGTAACATGATTGCACTTATTCGCCTTTCCAATTTTAATGAGATTTTAGGTCTTTTGTAAACATCATATAGGTATCGCCTCAAAGAAAGAATTTTGTAGTAAAAGTCATTTGAAAATACATGAAGTTTAAAGTCAGATACATACAGTATAATTTTACGTCTGTTCTGAAAACTCGAGATATCACTTAGGCACTAAGTGATATTTCGTATCACTTGGCCATTAAGATATCTCGTATCATATCTAAGTTTTAGAGGACAAATCAAATTGTTTTATTAAATATTTTGATTTGGGTTTTTAAGTAGTCACACTACTTATGGATATAAAATATAAACTTCAATATCTAAAAGGATTTAAAAATATATTTAATTAAATAGAGAGAGCCCTAAACCGTTTATTAGCGTTTAGTAGTGACAAAACTCGCCGTAGAACTTAATTGCACAAGCTAATATTTCGTGTTCACTTAATTACAACAAATTGCTTGAGTTATGAGACATATTTAACAAAAACGATTACAACAATTGTTAATTAAATGTGCAATGAAATTCTAAGTAGGCAGCCAATATATATTTATGATACGACAGGAAATGTTAGATATAACTTATATTTATTTACAACCTGCGACAGGAAATTAGGTTTATTAGTAGAGTACTAGTAACAGCAGTATGTAAGGAGGTATAAAGCTGTTTATCCATGACCGTTCGATACACACATGAGTATGTATGTCAGTGCTATTGTAGTAATATATATTGCACGTGTATGTACATACATGGTAATCCCAGTGCAAAATACCGTCCTATTTGACTTCTTCAATCAAGTGTACGAGTATATTAAGTTTAAGTAATTCCAAATAGAGGTAGCAAGTTTGAAATTGTTAGAAAAGGATAAATAAATTATTAAGAAATAAAAATGGGATGTTTACTCCACTCATAAGGTAGTTACTTAACAATTCTTTAACATTTGTTATTAATTTACATAAAATACGTTATTCTAGTGCTTCACCACGGCGTATAATTTACCAATAAATAATTAAGTGCCTGTGGTGTCTCCTTATAGTCCTTATCTGACCACTAACCTGAGACCTTTAAACCTTTTTTGTGATGAGCCTATACATCATTGCTGTTTATGTATACTCATTGGATTTTTTCCGATCACGACTCGTGTTTCACCCTGAATAAACAGGCCCGGGCCTTAAGGTAGGTACCTTCGCGGGGGCTAGTTTGGGAGTATTTAATCACCTTGAATATAAATGAAGCGGCATTCTCCGTCTGGTTTTAGCAATGGCAACTGACTATAATTGTCCGAGGTGAGCTTTAATGTGCGTAATAAAATGTCATTATAGGAGTTATTACGGAAAAAAATACTTACCACAGCACGCTTTACAAAACTAGAGCGACGAAGAGTGAGACTTCAATGTTTGGTTACCATGTTAGAACGGTTTTAATTTACTTTCTGACCTTTAATTATTATTTAAAAAAAAAAGAAAAAAGTCTAGGATTGTTCAGTGTATATGTATAGCCAATGTTACAAAGAAATACTGTTTTCAATTGTTCAGAGTTTAATTACTCATGGCAGCCCCATGTCCCATGAACTATTAGGATCTAATAACGTTGTATATTATGAAATTACAAAATTAAAAGTAAATAAAACGTTTAAGACTTGACTATAGAGTTATTGTAGTCTGTAGGAATGCGGATTTAGTGATTTTGTACGGATGATGATTTGCCTGCCTTTGCACGCGACTTCGTTCACATAAACTCTTCAAACTGTCACTCTCCCGAGTTATTCTCGTTAATATTTTAATTATGAGACAAATAAAATTAGGTAATATTGGCGATACATTAGTTATAAATCGTTTGTCTTAATCACAATCGTTTGTCTCAATGACGAGTGATTAATTCTGACTTATGTATTTGTAAGTAATATAAATTAACTAATTGAGGCTCGTAAAGTTTTATTAATAAGGGGCTATATATGTCAATAAACATTTTGATATGAGTTATTTGAAAGTAAAACCACTACCATATGAAACGTAGGTACTTAAACTAAAGATATCCGAGGCGAAAGGCACTGGAACAATTGATCATTTTATTGCGTATAAATGACATCTATTTCAGTCTAAGTATATGTTCATATTATTTGCATAACAGGGCCCCTATTCGACATATGCAACTGTCAGATTTCGCGTCAACTTCAATTCAACTGTTGAAGTTCATATGAAGTTCATCAAGTGCGGATAGTTCATTTGGTACAACCAATAATTTAACAAAAAACAACTTTGTTTTACTACTTTAAGGTTTATAATTTGTTGACATGAGATTCACTGATAGGTGATGATCTTTACCTATTCGACAACCCACGATTGTTCAGATTCAAATGAAGTTCAACATGCGACGTCAAAAGTGGCATATCGAATAAGGCCCCAGGACTCCTTTCGTGACTACAGACTACAATGTATACTAGCCCTATACGGGTACCACTTCCTTACTATATTGGTAAATGGAGTTACTTAACCTCCTCGATCGGAAACGCTTTCTAATCAGGTAATATACAATCGCGTGTATCCATCATAATATGCGGTAATCTTAGAGGTCATTTATAAATACACTAAACCAGTGGTTCCTAACCTTTTCTGTCCGGTCACCCCTATGACTAACTAGGGAACCTGATTTTACCCCTCCTCCCAATGGTAATAAAAAATAAAACGTGTACGTTTCTTGTATTGTTAAATTAGGTTAGCTTATTACCCCCGTATAATACCAGTTTTACCCCCACGGGGGTAATTACCCCAAGGTTAGGAACCACTGCACTAAACTGTACTTTTTAGATAAATCTAGTAAAAACTATAGGAGTCGAGGATACTTGCTTGACCCGTTCGGAGAGAAGCCATTTTGGAAATCAAATATAAAGGTCAAACGATAGGTAATAATTACCTACAACTGGTCATATAAGAAACTGGTTATATAAGGTCATATATACATATAACAAAGGTGATAGTTGTTGTATAGCATCGCTTTCTTAAAGCTATATTTTAATTGCACTTTAGCAGATGGTTCACCGAGGATAAATATTATGAACTCTCTTTTATAATGCCATTTTTTTTTCAACAATGCAAGATAAGAACTTCTGGCATCACAAGAGAAAATCGTTATCCTGTTATTTTCTATCATTCGTTTTATTATCTAATTTTAAACAATGATCGGATGTCTCTTTGTTACGATGTGTCATGGCAAACTTTGCTTTAACTGAAAGGTTACTTGAATAATCAAATGCATTACCACTCTATCAGTCACTCGGAACTCTAAATAACAAAACGACACGTATAGTCGTATAAGGTCAAAGGACTACACAACCTTTAGCGGAGCATTAACCGATGAGCCGATTAGTAATCGAACGAACTAATCGAGTCGTCCTCCTTTCACTCACGCTCACATCCTAGTGATGGGCGTTTTTTCGAGTGTTTCTCGTTTCGACTGGGTTCTGTCACGACTTTATTGTGTAATGTCGCACGATATGCTATGATGACGAGTTCTGTTGATGTCTACATATGTAATAGAGGTGTTCGTTTAATTAAATTAGTTAAAAAAAATCCTTCTCACAGTTAATTCATCAAATTACATCTCACCAAAAAATGGTTTACAGAAGTAATAAAAAAAATGTTTTTATCTAAGTTGATGATAAGTATGAGATGTTATGTAGATACGCGACTCTCCTATTTTTTGCGTTTTCAGGGGTTCTTTCATAATAAAAGTTGCCCACATTTTTTTAATTTTTTTTTTCGTTAGCCTGGTTTAGTGTCCCGCTGCTGGGCAAAGGCCTCCCCTCCTTTCTTCAACTCAACCCTGTCGTTTGTTATAACGCTCACATTATAACAATTTAAAATCTTCATGAGGTAAATAAATAAATCAACAGTAGCCTTACTTTTACTCGTAGGCGTTAATTTAAGTACTGTTGAATACCAACAGTAAAACACCTGCATTTTGACGCGCGGTCGACATTTGACGACAAAATTGACTCTCGTCACTGCTGTACCCATTTTCCTCCCTCTCCTCTCCCTACTTGGCGTACATTACTGGGTTACCACACGGCGTGTAAGCGAGCACCATACAAAGGTGTTGTACTGTAAACCACAGTAAACGCTTCAGTAATTTCTTAACTGCCAGTGTCGCAAGGCCAATTTAACTGTTGAGTGTTGTCACGAATATCGACCACGAATCGACTTGATATGGTGTCATGGCGCGCCAGAAGGACATTTTGCCGAACTCTAAATACCTTTTAAGTAGTAAAAAGTATATTCTGAGTACAATATGATTGAGGTATATAGTTGCAAGCAGCAAATATTCGTACATCTACGCCATTCTGCCTCATTAACAAACAAAATAATTAACTTAGAATAACTTTCGTATAAAATCATATAGGTAGGTAAACTGACTATTGGACCCTTTAATAGAACCAATTACTAAACAATCACACAACGTTAACGTCGTTTGTAGAAAACGAAACGAAAAGCTTATTGTCTCTCCACTCTTCCATATTAGTGCCATAGAGACAGATAGCGTTTCGTCGATAGCGATTTTCGTATTTGCTAGGCCTCTGGAATATAAATTAAAGTTTATCTCGTTTTCCTAATGTCTTAGTCATTGTTAGGTAACAAAATATGAGTCACATTGGTAGCTGCACCCTTGTTCTCAATATTATATTACCATACGGTACGTAACTTCGTCTGCGTGAAACTCGTTGAGTCTCGTCGAGGTAATGTTTATTTGGTCGTCCTAATTGTTTTTTTGAGAGACTGCAAATTTACTTCGGAAATACGCGGATACTTTAAGATAAGTACAGAAATTTGCAAGTACATAGTTCCATAGGGAATAGGGAACTATAAACAATGAAAACAAACCTCTAAAAATAAACTTAGGTACAATTATGAACCGTTTAATACTCACGGCCTGTAAAATTTAATATAACTAAGTAAATAAGTGAAGTAAAACTAATTTAATTCAGGTGCGTATGTTACAGTTAGCGGTAATTTTCCGTTGTGTACATATATGAAGTTTTTATCTCATTATTGATTCCGTAAGCATTCAAAAATACGTTACATGGCAATACTGCCAATGAATTCACGTACAGCAATACAGGCTTCACAATATACCTATGGTAATTATCTGCTACAAGTTACAAAAAACTTGTATGGTACCTCACCAAAGAAAGCCCATCATTATTAAATTTTTTTTCTCTTTGTTTAATATAGTCTGTCAAACAACTTAGTCAGTAGAACCAGGCGCGAAATTCAAATTTGCTAGGGGACGAAAACCTTTCGCGCCTATATTTTATTGATTAAGTAAGAACTATCAAGACTCTCTTCCACCTCCTTATAAGAAAATATAAGACATGGTCCACCCTCAATCGTCTTACGTATTAAATGAATGGCGCCTTACCAGCGCCAGACTTTCTTATGTCACGCCCACGCCATGCACTGTAGTAATGCCTATAGCCTTCTAGGCTTTTTGCCAACTTAACGTGTCAGTGTAAGGTTACCGTCTTCATTTTTTACTGGTCTCTGGTATTTTCTTAAATTATTTTAAACACGTTTATTAGCTAGAAGTGGAAACTCGGTTACGACACTGCTGGGAGACTAAATTAGGCACGGTGCGGAGTCCTTACGGATCTTACATTACACAACAAAAAATAAGCATTTTGAAAATTACAATTTTTAGTGTACCGCACAAACTTTGTTCGCGGTACACTTATTTTTTCTTAATATTGATGATTTACTCTCTAAAATGTACTTATTTATTTTATTTCAGCGCAAGAATTCAAATGTCCCGAGAAGAGCGGCTTCTACCCCGACCCGTACCAATGTGACCTCTATTACAAGTGCATTAAAGGTCAGTAACGTGATTGAAAAGGTTAACTTGTCGGTATGTGAAAGTACTTATTGACGTTATTAATAGGTAATTCCAATGTACAGTCGACCTCGGAAGTACTGTGTATACTTTTACCTCCTACCTCTGTAAAGGCTTCGTCACACAGCAGGCGCGTTTCCGGGCGCGGCGCTTTTACATACAAAACGCTCACACCCCGCTCACGCGCCGCCCGGAAAACGCGCCTATGTGCCGAAGACTTAAAGCCTTTTAAAAGGCCCCCTTGTACTTAGATTATCTTTTAAAAAGTACCCACCTAAGTAATCTAATGCAAGACACACAGTCCCACAAATATAAAGACTTTGACTGTATTTGTGTCCATGGTTTATCTATCTATACTTATTTATACTTTGATATATACAAATAATTTTTATTTTGTAATGATACTCGATAATTCGTCTTCGAACGTAAAATAAAAGTGGTTGCGAAACTAAGTCATTCTCCGATAATCGCTTTAATTCATTGTTGCGTAGCACTCTTTTTCTGCAGAATCATAATCCCACCAAAAATACTCGTAAATCGTAATATCATTAGCGCACTTATAACGTCGATAGCGACAAGATATAGCATTTAAGCAACTTACTTTTTGACATCGTGCGATAGTGCAAGATAAGAGATGAGCACTGTATACTGTATATAATTCTGCCTCTCTATCGCTCTAGTATATTCGAGAACAGATAACGAATTTTCGATATACGTTTTTTACGGAAGTGCCTCAGATTATCAATTCATCTCGTGTGAGCTTTATCCAAACTAGTTTTCTATTAGCTGTTTGCCATATCATTTAGCATGTAAAAATATTCAACGTTCGTAGTGTCAAAACTTGCGGTCTCGCCATTTAACTATGTGCTTACTACCGCAAATAGAGTGTGAAAACTTAGTTTCTACACAGTGCAACGCAATTACTTTCCGACTACACGACCGTTTTACTCATTAACCAGTGTGTCTATGAACTCTAGAGCAGTACCATAATATACTTGATCAGGGATCACGCGTATAATGCACAATAACCGTTGAAATGAACAAAATAACGTTATTACTACGTTACGACAACGTTTACGTAGCCAAATAGCCCTATGTCACTTACTTGTATGTAGAAACTGTTGCTGCGAAAATGGCTGAGGAATTTTTACCAGCGGTTTATTGAGCAGAACGAATTGCACTTGGCATTGGAATTATTTGAAATTGATATTATAATTCGTTTACGCAATTTCTTGTGCGTAACTTGTGCTGTTTGTAACGTTGTGTGTTTATGACTAGATAATTAAATACATAGTAAAATAAAGAATTCAAATGCAATAAAGTTTAATTGTAGATATATACCAGTAACATACTAAAATCAATTAGAATTGAACCGCATTTCATGATTTTTATATAAATAAAATTACAGAACTATTTATTTACATACTTTTGTTAAAGTTGCTCCTTATTCCTTATTTGTTTTCAAACATATTTCTATTTTTAAGTGAATGAAATGTTAAAATTAGGTAAAAGTTTTTCAATAGCACACTAGATGTCGCTTATCCTTCTAAGCGTCGTTGCTAGAACGCGCTGACAAGATTTTTCCTGTGACATATATCTAGGACGGCTTGTCACTGTAAGCAAAGTTCGGATTCAGACTGCACCTGCATTACTGCCGCGGTATATATATTTTTGAAAGTGCCCCTATTAATGCCAGTAGGGATGCACTGATAGTCCGACTAGAAATAGGGTACATATTATAATTTCCATATTAGCAAATCGTTTTGACAGTTCTAAAAAAGTAACTGATTTGACTAGTAGGAAAATACCCTATTGTAGAAAACTATTGAGGGCGCCACTTCCTACGGAATTGTCACATTTTTGACGTAAAATGCTTAAGAGCCCATCAACGTGCACACTAGCGCCACTGCTAAATAATCGTGATTATGTAAATTTTACGAAATATATTCAAAAAAGGGGGGCCGCTACGTACTATATCTTGTATTAAAGTACCTTTTGATTACATCAACTTAGTTTTTATGTTGCTGGATTCGTCAATCTATGCGTCTAAAGATAAAACGACCGTTTTTGTTTTGAGTTCATAGATCGACGAATCCAGCAACATAAAAACTAGTTTGATGTATTCAAAAGGTACTTTAATATAAGATACAGTACGTAGCGGCCTCCTTTTTTCAATATCTTTTGTTAAATTTAAATAGTCACGATTATTTAGCAGTGGCGCTAGTGTGCACGTTGATGGGCTCTTAAACATGGCAATCATTTAGTATGGATTTTTTAGTTCCATTTCATGTAATTTCTACTATTTTATGTCGTACTATAAACGATTCCTGCAGACAAACTGTTATAAGAGTACTAGCTGTTGCCCGCGACTTCGTACGCGTGGATTTGTATATTGGTGGTTATATATTCTACATTAGCTTAGAACATTATGCAGCAAGAGATTGCGGTAGGACGGTTAATCATTTCTTAATTATTAATATTATACAATGCATGAGACTTGTCTTTCACAACCTACTAAGTTTCAAGCCCCTAACTGAATAAAATTGTCCTCGATATAATCCCTCTAAACCCCCTTAGAAGATTTTCAGTAATAAAACCTACTACCTAACTACCTATTTACGAAGTTTCAAGTTCCTAGCTTTAAATACAATTTGCACCCTAAGACGAACTTTCATCCCCTTTTTAACCCCCTTAGGGGTTGAATTTCCAAAAACGTTGCAATTACTTTTTTTGTAATCGGCTATTATGCCTTTCTAAGAAGTTTCAAAGCATTTGTAATGGATTCAAACATTCAACCCCTGTTTAACCCTGTTAGGGGATGAATTATACAAAACGCTGAAATTTCTTTTCCTGTATTTTAATAATATCCCGAAAAACAAAGATTCAAGTCCCGCGTTCGAAAAAATGTTTGATATCCATACAAACTTTCAACCCCTTTTTCACCACTTTAGGGGATGAATATTCAATAACGCTGAAATTAGTTTTCTTGTATTTTAATAACATATATATTTACGAAGTTTCAAGTTCCTAGCTTAAAATAAAATTTGAACTCCATACAAAATTTCAACCCCTTTTTAACCCTGTTAGGGGATTTACAAAACGCTGAAATAACTTTCCCTGTCTTCTAATAATATCCCCAAATACAAAGATTCAAGTCCCGCACTTTCAAAAATATTTGATATACGTACAAATTTTCAACCCCATGTTTTACCACCTTGGGGGATGAATTTTTAAAAACGCTGAAATTTGTTTTCTTGTATCTTAATTCAATACCTTTTTGCAAAGTTTCAAGTTCCTAGCTTAAAATAAAATTTGCACCTTAAGACGAACTTTCATCCCCTTTTTAACCCCCTTAGGGGTTGAATTTCCAAACACGTTGCAATTACTTTTTTTTGTAATCGGCTATTATGCCTTTCTATGAAGTTTCAAAGCATTTGTAATGGATTCAAACTTTCAACCCCTGTTTAACCCTGTTAGTGGATGAATTTTACAAAACGCTGAAATTACTTTTCCTGTATTTTAATAATATCCCGAAATACAAAGATTCAAGTCCCGCGTTCGAAAAAATGTTTGATATCCATACAAATTTTCAACCCCTTTTTAACCCTGTTAGGGGATTTACAAAACGCTGAAATAACTTTTCCTGTCTTCTAATAATATCCCCAAATACAAAGATTCAAGTCCCGCACTTTCAAAAATATTTGATATCCGTACAAATTTTCAACCCCATGTTTTACCACCTTGGGGAATGAATTTTTAAAAACGCTGAAATTTGTTTTCTTGTATCTTAATTCAATACCTTTTTGCAAAGTTACAAGTTCCTAACTTAAAATAAAATTTGTACCTTAAAACGAACCTTCATCGCCTTTTTAACCCCCTTAGGGGTTGAATTTCCAAAAGCGTTGCAATTACTTTTTTTTGTAATCGGCTATTATGCCTTTCTAAGAAGTTTCAAAGGATTTGTAATGGATTCAAACTTTCAACCCCTGTTTAACCCTGTTAGGGGATGAATTATACAAAACGCTGAAATTACTTTTCCTGTATTTTAATAATATCCCGAAATACAAAGATTCAAGTCCCGCGTTCGAAAAAATGTTTGATATCCATACAAACTTTCAACCCCTTTTTCACCACTTTAGGGGATGAATATTCAAAAACGCTGAAATTACTTTTCTTGTATTTTAATAACATATATTTTTACGAAGTTTCAAGTTCCTAGCTTAAAATAAAATTTGAACTCCATACAAACTTTCAACCCCTTTTTAACCCTGTTAGGGGATGAATTTTACAAAACGCTGAAATAACTTTCCCTGTCTTCTAATAATATCCCAAAATACAAAGATTCAAGTCCCACACTCTCAAAAATATTTGATATGCGTACAAATTTTCAACCCCATGTTTTACCACCTTGGGGGATGAATTTTTAAAAACGCTGAAATTTGTTTTCTTGTATCTTAATTCAATACCTTTTTGCAAAGTTTCAAGTTCCTAGCTTAAAATAAAATTTGCACCCTAAGACGAACTTTCATCCCCTTTTTAACCCCCTTAGGGGTTGAATTTCCAAACACGTTGCAATTACTTTTTTTTGTAATCGGCTATTATGCCTTTCTAAGAAGTTTCAAAGCATTTGTAATGGATTCAAACTTTCAACCCCTGTTTAACCCTGTTAGTGGATGAATTTTACAAAACGCTGAAATTACTTTTCCTGTATTTTAATAATATCCCGAAATACAAAGATTCAAGTCCCGCGTTCGAAAAAATGTTTGATATCCATACACATTTTCAACCCCTTTTTCACCACTTTAGGGGATGAATATTCAAAAACGCTGAAATTAGTTTTCTTGTATTTTAATAACATATATTTTTTTGAAGTTTCATGTTCCTAGCTTAAAATAAAATTTGAACGCCATACAAATTTTCAACCCCTTTTTAACCCTGTTAGGGGATGAATTTTACCAGACGCTGAAATAACTTTTCCTTTCTTCTAATAATATTCCCAAATACAAAGATTCAAGTCCCGCACTCTCAAAAATATTTGATATCCGTACAAATTTTCAACCCCATGTTTTATCACCTTGGGGGATGAATTTTTAAAAACGCTGAAATTTGTTTTCTTGTATCTTAATTCAATACCTATTTGCAAAGTTTCAAGTTCCTAGCTTAAAATAAAATTTGCACCCTAAGACGAACTTTCATCCCCTTTTTAACCCCCTTAGGGGTTGAATTTCCAAAAACGTTGCAATTACTTTTTTTTGTTATCGGCTATTATGCCTTTCTAAGAAGTTTTAAAGCATTTGTAATGGATTCAAACTTTCAACCCCTGTTTAACCCTGTTAGGGGATGAATTTTACCAAAAGCTGAAATAACTTTTCCTGTATTTTAATAATATCCCGAAATACAAAGATTCAAGTCCCACACTCTCAAAAATATTTGATATCCGTACAAATTTTTAACCTCATGTTTTACCACCTTGTGGAATGAATTTTTAAAAACGCTGAAATTTGTTTTCTTGTATCTTAATTCAATACCTTTTTGCAAAGTTTCAAGTTCCTAGCTTAAAATAAAATTTGCACCCTAAGACGAACTTTCAACCCCTTTTTAACCCCTTTAGGGGTTGAATTTCCCAAAACGTTGCAATTACTTTTTTTTGTAATCGGCTATTATGCCTTTCTAAGAAGTTTCAAAGCATTTGTAATGGATTCAAACTTTCAACCCCTGTTTAACCCTGTTAGGGGATGAATTTTACCAAAAGCTGAAATAACTTTTCCTGTCTTCTAATAATATCCCGAAATACAAAGAGTCAAGTCCCTTACTCTCAAAAATATTTGATATCCGTACAAATTTTTAACCTCATGTTTTACCACCTTGGGGGATGAATTTTTAAAAACGCTGAAATTTGTTTTCTTGCATCTTAATTTAATACCTATTTGCAAAGTTTCAAGTTCCTAGCTTAAAATAAAATTTGCACCCTAAGACGAACTTTCATCCCCTTTTTAACCCCCTTAGGGGTTGAATTTCCAAAAACGTTGCAATTACTTTTTTTTGTTATCGGCTATTATGCCTTTCTAAGAAGTTTTAAAGCATTTGTAATGGATTCAAACTTTCAACCCCTGTTTAACCCTGTTAGGGGATGAATTTTACAAAACGCTGAAATTACTTTTCCTGTATTTTAATAATATCCCCAAATACAAAGATTCAAGTCCCGTACTCTCAAAAAATCTCCGTACAAATTTTCAACCCCTTTTTTACCACCTTGGGGGATGAATTTTTAAAAACGCTGAAATTAGTTTTCTTGTTTTTTAATTTAATACCTTTTTACGAAGTTTCAAGGTCCTAGCTTCAAATAAAATTTGCACCCCAGGACAAAGTTTCATCCCCTTTTTTACCCCCTTAGAGGTTGAATTACCTAAAACGTCGCAATTACTTTTTTTTGTAATCGGCTATTACGCCTTTCTAAGAAGTTTCAAAGCATTTGTATTGGATTCAAACTTTCAACCCCTTTTTAACCCTGTTAGGGGATGAATTTTCAAAAACACTGAAATTACTTTTCCCGTCTTATAATAATATCCCCATATACAAAGTTTCAAGTCTAACACTCACAAAAATATTTGATCTCCATACAAACTTTCAACCCCTTTTTCACCACCTTGGGGGATGAATTTTCGAAAAGGCAGAAATTAATTTTCTTGTTTTTTAATATAGTACATTTTTACGAAGTTTCAAGGTCCTAGCTTAAAATAAAATTTGCACCCCAGGACAAAGTTTCATCCCCTTTTTTACCCCCTTAGAGGTTGAATTACCTAAAACGTCGCAATTACTTTTTTTTTGTCATCGGCTATTATGCCTTTCTAAGAAGTTTCAAAGCATTTGTAATGGATTCAAACTTTCAACCCCTTTTTAACCCTGTTAGGGGATGAATTTTCAAAAACGCTGAAATTACTTTTCCCGTCTTATAATAATATCCCCATATACAAAGTTTCAAGTCCAACACTCACAAAAATATTTGATCTCCATACAAACTTTCAACCCCTTTTTCACCACCTTGGGGGATGAATTTTCGAAAACGCAGAAATTAATTTTCTTGTTTTTTAATATAGTACATTTTTACGAAGTTTCAATGTCCTAGCTTAAAATAAAATTTGCACCCCAGGACAAAGTTTCATCCCCTTTTTTACCCCCTTAGAGGTTGAATTACCTAAAACGTCGCTATTACTTTTTTTTGTCATCGGCTATTATGCCTTTCTAAGAAGTTTCAAAGCATTTGTAATGGATTCAAACTTTCAACCCCTTTTTAACCCTGTTAGGGGATGAATTTTCAAAAACGCTGAAATTACTTTTCCCGTCTTATAATAATATCCCCATATACAAAGTTTCAAGTCCAACACTCACAAAAATATTTGATCTCCATACAAACTTTCAACCCCTTTTTCACCACCTTGGGGGATGAATTTTCGAAAACGCAGAAATTAATTTTCTTGTTTTTTAATATAGTACATTTCTACGAAGTTTCAAGGTCCTAGCTTAAAATAAAATTTGCACCCCAGGACAAAGTTTCATCCCCTTTTTTACCCCCTTAGAGGTTGAATTACCTAAAACGTCGCAATTACTTTTTTTTTGTCATCGGCTATTATGCCTTTCTAAGAAGTTTCAAAGCATTTGTAATGGATTCAAACTTTCAACCCCTTTTTAACCCTGTTAGGGGATGAATTTTCAAAAACGCTGAAATTACTTTTCCCGTCTTATAATAATATCCCCATATACAAAGTTTCAAGTCCAACACTCACAAAAATATTTGATCTCCATACAAACTTTCAACCCCTTTTTCACCACCTTGGGGGATGAATTTTCGAAAACGCAGAAATTAATTTTCTTGTTTTTTAATATAGTACATTTTTACGAAGTTTCAATGTCCTAGCTTAAAATAAAATTTGCACCCCAGGACAAAGTTTCATCCCCTTTTTTACCCCCTTAGAGGTTGAATTACCTAAAACGTCGCAATTACTTTTTTTTGTCATCGGCTATTATGCCTTCCTAAGAAGTTTCAAAGCATTTGTAATGGATTCAAACTTTCAACCCCTTTTTAACCCTGTTAGGGGATGAATTTTCAAAAACGCTGAAATTACTTTTCCCGTCTTATAATAATATCCCCATATACAAAGTTTCAAGTCCAACACTCACAAAAATATTTGATCTCCATACAAACTTTCAACCCCTTTTTCACCACCTTGGGGGATGAATTTTCGAAAACGCAGAAATTAATTTTCTTGTTTTTTAATATAGTACATTTTTACAAAGTTTCAAATTCCTCGCTTGAAATAAAACTTGCACCCCATACAACCTTTCATCCCCTTTTTAACCCCCTTAGGGGTTGAATTTTTCAAAATCGCTTCTTATCTCTTGTACACTTTACAAATTCAACCTAGTGTGCAAATTTCAACTTTCTAGCTTTTGTAGTTTCGGCTCTGCGTTGATGAATCAGTCAGTCAGTCAGTCAGTCAGTCAGTCAGTCAGGACACTTGCATTTATATATATAGATTGCGGGATTTCTATGTAAAGTATAAAGTTGTTGTTTTAATCATAATAAATAAGTAGGTACTTTACTTTATTACTGTCTAACCTGCCCATAATAGTCTAAACGCAATATAGTGGAACCGCTATGACAACAAATGTTGTCCATAGTGGCCATAGTTTATTTATTTACTGATTATGTTTTAATACATTTCAATGCAATCGCAAGGGCTTTAGGCGAGATTAATAACAAGTCAGTCAAACCATAAATATACGTTTAAAAAGACTTAGCATTTGTCCTAAGGCAAAAGTAAGCGGCTCGACGCCATTCGTACATTTTTGATGGCGGATCTGTTCAGTCGAATAACAAATCTATTCAGTTAAGACAAGGCCTATTATTCCTAACCCGTTCTCACGTTTCTTCTTTACACAGGCAATTCGGAAGCGAAGCTATGTCCCGATGGCCTGGTGTTCATGGACGGGAACCCCAATAAGGAGCGATGCGACATCCCCTCCAATGTGGACTGCGGGGACAGGAAAGAACTGCGTAAGTATTTGCAAACATTTCCAAAGTATAAACTTTCAAGTCTTTGGAATTAACGTCTTAACAGCAACTACTGGCGACATCTAGTAGGGAGTAGAAGTACAGTCCTTGGCCTAAGAGCGATATATATAACGTTCAGCAAAAAAAATATCGCTGTTGTATTCAAAATGGCCTGTATGTATATGCTGCCTTTCGCTCATGTAAAACGAAACAACAGGCCACACCATAAGATTGAAGCGAAGGGGATTCATATCTTCACGAAAGCATAATTTCTTAAAGACATCAATATTATTTCATATTAGCTCTTAACGTCATTCCTTTAACATTTTCAGAGGAGCCCCAGCCTACTAAGGACTGCCCCCGTCAGAATGGTTACTTCAAGCATCCCGACTCACAGGTAATTATTAGGAAAACATTTAAAAGGTTAAAGACAACATATGTTTTATATAAGTTGTAACGGCACTAGCGACATCTTGTAGCGAAGAGCAAAAGATAATCTTAGCTTATTGGATACATTTTAGAATTTGAAACACATTTATTACGATTGCTGATAGATCAATCAAATAAGATATTTTCGTAGATTTCAAGAAAAAAAATCAGCTTGTTCGGAATTAATTCCTCAAAACGCTTTTTTTGGATCTAATTTGATTGGCCTATGAACAGTTGAACACGAGGATGATGTATCATTAACTGCTTAAATTTTTTGTTGTCATGGTTAGTATGACCAAACTATACCTTAAAATTTTATAATAGGAGTAGGTACGCTAGATCTAAAAACACTCCAACTCGTCCAAAGTAAAATAACCCTAAACATTGATCACAATGTTGAACAACGCGTCTTTAATCCGTGGAGCGCCCTAACAAGACACGTGTGCTAGTAACTAGTATAGGAGTTCCATACTACGGTAATTCTGGGGCGCTCCAGGGGTTAATTGTCAATGTGGTACTCTTTTACTTGAGGCTGATAACGGTATAATTCCCCCAGGCCTGCGACAAGTTCGTCTACTGCTCAGACGGTGTCCCCAACGAGCACCCGTGCCCGCCAGGCCTGATCTTCGATGAGGAAAGCTCCAACTGCGACTGGAAGGAGTCCGTCAACCGCCAGTGCGACCACCCTACTAAGGGTACGTACTCTAGCTAGACCCTGATCCACAGCCAAGTGGAACCCCCCTTACCCGTCTGCGCCGATCAAGGGAAAAGCAATGAATGGATGAAGAGCGTAAATATAACCAATGCGATCACCTCAATATGGGTACGGTATTCTAGATCCTACATCCAGCATAACCAAGTTACTATAAATGGTTAATGCACAGGAAATACATTTAAAATCTCATTATTCTTGAATTCATTGGGTATGACGAGTGGACGCATGATACTTTAATATCCCTAGACTCAAGTGGTGATCGTATAAAGACCGACATGCACTGCACTCATCCAGTTCTTTACTCAAATATCGTTCGTGTTCGCAGACGTCCTTGATGACGGCTTCACCTGCCCCGACGGCGACGTGATGGGCCCCAACGGCCGCGCGCTCCCGCACCCCACCTTCCCCCACCCCGAAGACTGCCAGAAGTTCTACATCTGCCGGAACGGAGTCCAGCCGCAGAAGGGCAGCTGCCCGTTCGGCAAGGTCTACAACGAGGACACGTTCATGTGTGATGAGCCTGAGAAGGTCCAGGGATGGTGAGTGTCAAATCGTAGTCTTTGCCGAATACTCTTATAGTATTCTTCACATAATCATAATCATTTATTTATTGCAAACCATGGTATTACAGATGTTCTTAAAATGAAATAAGTACAGTCATGGACCCTACTAGGTCGTGGCAACATATTTATACGTAGGTACACCTACATTATACACACTTTTCTATGGCATCTTACATTGGTTACGGTGACAGCTGTGTATCTCAATACGATTTTGCGTTTAGAGGTTATTTATATGGAGATGTACTTACTCCAAGCTATATGAAAAATATTATAGTTCATTGATGGTCCACTCGGCTAACTGATATGTTACCCCATGTGGACTGCCAGAAATTATACATCTTTAGCGCTAGAAATCGGCAATCAGAGGACTTATAAATAAAGTACAGACATAAAGAGAATTTATGTTATTCTCATAAGATTTGCGTCTCACAAACATCACTTGGGAAAAGTCCTTTAATTTTGCTCTTGAGAGAGAAGTCAGGATCACACAATTATTGTTCCGTTGTTCGGGATGTTACTTATTGGCCTATGTATTAGAGCTTGTTGTTAAGAGGGGGCGTCAAGCCAGGAAACTAGAAGGGTCCAAAAGACATGGCGCGCCGTGCGAAACTTGCGATGGAAGAAATGGCCATCGCGTGGAATTTTTACCTTTTATCTCTGAAACTTAAAATCTACTTAAAATTTGCTCATCGGATCCCATTCGCCTATCTCAGATAATCTTGGCACAGTTAATAATGACTCACGCTAGACCGGGCCGGAGCTTCCAGCGCCATAGACAAATATAATAAGACAAGAGTGCTCACTCCATACATCAGTTAGACTATTAATTTCAGTGTCTACATCTAGCATCGAGTAGCGGAACTATTAGTACTGCTACTTGACAATAGATGTAGCAGTACTGATAGTTCCGCTACTCGATGCTAGATGCTAATAGTCTTTTTGGTACTAAAACTGATGTATGGAGTGAGCAATCTATGTATTTTCTCTATTTCTTTCGCTTCGTTTTCTATGGAAGCACCACGTGATCACTGATCAGCCGTCATAGAAAAATACATGTCGGACGCCTCGGCCCTGGCCGGGCCCGGTCTAGCGTGAGTCATCCTTTAGGCGAGTTGACTTGGAGTTTCTTAGGACACTTAGGTACAATTATTAAGGGTAATTTTAAAATGTTATTTATTTTGTTCCAGTGAAAACTTCTACGAAGGAGCCCAACTTGACAAGAACAAAGTCCCCAAGAAAGCGTAAAGTGCCGTAGTTGTTATTAGGTTTAGAATTGTACTTAAATAAATTTAATTTTATAATTTGTGTATTTATTTTTTATTTGAGAAATGTTCATAGGTAATCCTATAACTAGCGTCCGGACATGAACTAGTGGCAATCTGAACAGAGAGGAAAATGGAGTTGTTATTATTAGATATGTACTAGTGGTTATTATCTACAAACTTTTTATATTTGAATGAATAATATCAAGTTTTTAATGACATTTATAACTGTACCATAAAATACATAGGTACTTAAAACCAATAACTTTGAATCGTATACTCTTCGGTATGAGCACAAGAGGTCCTACTGGGAAAAATGAAAATCAAAATCTCGTTGTAACTGCATATCTATCGCACGAATATGGAAGAGCGACAGAGAGGCAGATAACGAAATTCGTTTTTCGTGGTAAGACCTCTGAGTTGAAATCACGCACACAACATGTACCTAATTCATGACGTGTAGTAATTATTGTAAGATTTTGAAAATAGTGCGTTTTAAATCATTCCCCTCGATTCTCCTGCCGACATTTATACCTACTTGACAACCGACTACCGGTTTTATGGCACAAGTTAAGAAAAAAAACACATTTAACTGATTTGCAAGACCGATGTGATCCCATAACTGTACCGCGAACAAAGTTTGTGCGGTGCACTAAAAATTGAATTTGTAGTACAGTGTCTTTGAAGGAAAATTATTATTTGCAGTTAGTAGGTAACTATGTCAGTGTATAAGGACATCTGCAAAGTTAATTTTGTACCATAATCACAGCCTATTCGTATTCGAGTTCGTCAAATTCAGAAAGTGGTAGGTATTTGTATTTCAATCCGTAAAATTACTATTACACCTTCTACTCAAATGCCATCTTCAATTACAAGACTACTAGCGCCATCTAGTGTCAACAGGACTACGACCTATGGTATCGAAAACTACTATACCATAGAGAAAAAAATACATAGAGTGCTCACTCCATACATCAGTTTTAGTACCAAAAAGACTATTAGCATCTAGCATCGAGTAGCGGAACTATCAGTACTGCTACTTGACAATAGATGTCGCCACCGACCGGAAAGTCTTATGCTGTTGAGATAAGACTTTCCGGTCGGTGCTACATCTATTGTCAAGTAGCAGTACTGATAGTTCCGCTACTCGATGCTAGATGTAGATACTGAAATTAATAGTCTGAACTGATGTATGGAGTGAGCACTCTATGTATTTTTTTCTCTATGACTATACTAAGGACATACCAGCCACAATTACAGACTGATCAACGTCACAAAGCAGAGATCTATGAAACTCCCCATAACTTCTCATACCTACAATAAAACTTTGCGAACGTTTTAACGGTGACAGACGGTTAGTTAGGTGCAACCGATCCTAAGAAACTTGAATAACCGACGACTGCACTACTTATAAATTATAAACACTGTCACACTCACACTACGTCTAAAGCCTTAACAGCCATTAAAATGACAGAGTTGGAGTTGGAGTTTGTCATGCAAGAGTACCATAAAGAGTACGTAAACCTGAATGAATTTTCAAACGGCTGTTACTGGCTGTTGTTATAGTGAAGCAGAATCATGGTAAACTGAAATAGATGTCATATATTAAAGAAAAAGTGAATCCGCCGGTCCGAATCCGGCCTTCACAACTGGAGGGCTTTGTCACTTTTTCTTTAATATATGATATCTATCTATCTATCTATTTATCTATCTATCTAATCTATCTATCTAATCTATCTATCTATCTATATATAATACCTTTAAAAGATGCAATTCTTGCATATTTATTTATTTATTTATATGTATATATATTTCGGGGATCTCGGGAACGGCTCTAACGATTTCGATGAAATTTGCTATATGGGGGTTTTTGGGGGCGAAAAATCTATCTAGCTAGGTTTTATCTCTGGGAAAACGCGCATTTTCGAGTATTTATATGTTTTGTATAAAATATTTAATAACATAATTTGATTTGTTCCCAAAGTTGTGCAGAATCATGGTGTTTAGTAATATTATTAGAAAAATAAATCGATCGATCAAGACTTACACGGCAAGCGATCTAGCAGCTCCATTTATGCTACATGCGAAAAATTAGAAGCCTAGCTTTAAATGAGATAAATGAATGAAGAGTTTCGATCTCCATATAACGCCGCGTACTTACATAGATGCAGATTACGTTTTTACTTATTTTTGCATTGTCTACTATTAGCTATCACTAGATATACAAAACGCCTTTGTTAAGTACGCTTTCAGAGGGCCTACTATCTTTCTCTTTACTCCAATTAAGGCGTAATTAGAGTGATAGAGATACCTAGATACTCGAAACTTACGGACTTCATTTTTCGCGGTTACAGCCCAGTCTACTGTTATAAAACGCTTGTCTAACTCCAATTTTTGGAATTGTAGGTATAGGTTAATTGGAGATTTTCTTCTTAACATTATATACAATATCAGAAAGACCGAGCTTTGCTCGGGAAACATAAAAACTCAAAAATTAGCGTTTTCCCAGAGATAAGATCGATTTTTCGCCCCCGAAAACCCCCCGTATACCAAATTTCATCCAAATCGTTAGAGCCGTTTCCGAGATCCGGGAAACATATATATATATATGTATATAAATAAACAAGAATTGCTCGTTTAAAGGTATAATATTATATGCCTCTACTATGAGATTTTAGGGATTCATTCCTTAACATGTGTCATCCTATATAATAAGAACCGATCACGTATCTACCCTAAGAACAGAAAATAAACATCACATCTTATTCAGCACACGACCCAATTATCATTCACAAAACCTTTCAACAATCAAAACTTCATCACACTCCATTCGGTCTAAAACCGGTAAAAGCTTGAAACCACTTAGTCCAGTTTAAGAGTGGTTTCGATCGGGGCCCGGTCACTCCCGCTGGTTGCGCAAGCGCCGATGTAAGAATACGAGAAACGAGAACGGTTCTGACAGACGAATACGTCAGTCAATTGTCAATTTTTTAAGACGTAGAGCTATGAAAGTTATTTTCTGATTTCGAATAAGGATACAGTCGGCGCTTGGTAAACCGGCACCTGATTTTTTCCGCCTATGCCGAATTTTGCGAACTGCCGGATTATTTACATTTATATGAGAAATAAAGCCATTATTTAAAAATAAATTATACATATTTATAAGCGGTGGTGGCCGACTTTCAAATCCTGGCTTGTACCAATGAGTTTTTCGGAACTTATGTACGAAATATCATTTGATATTTACCACTAGCTTTTCGGTGAAGGAAAACATCGTGAGGAAACCTGCATACATCTGCGAAGAAATTCAAAGGTGTATGTGAAGTTCCCAATCCGCATTGGGCTAGCGTGGGGACTAGAGCCCCAGCCCTCTCGCGCATGAGAGGAGGCCTGTGCTGCCCAGCAGTGGGACGTAGGTATATAGGCTCAAATATATATATTTTTTAAATTCTACATATAAAGTGCAACCGCTTTGTAACCTGGGCCCCTATTCGACATGTGCAACTGTCAGATTTCGCGTCATTTGAAATTCAACTGCTGAAGTTCATTTGAAGTTCATCAAGTGCTGAAGTTCATTTGGTACAAACAATAATTTAACAAAAAACAACTTTGTTTTATTATTACTTTAAGGTTTATAATGGTTTGGTTTGGTTGTCACCTAACTGTGGATTGCTAATGTCAAATTTTGACAAGTAATGATTCCAAAGGTAGACTTGGTTCTCTATGACCTTCGGCACCATCTTGGAGTTTTTGACGTGCGAAAGGGTAATTTATAGCAAAGAGTAAAACTTTTTTTTTTCAGTACGTAAGTTTACATGAATTAATGACATCTTGTGAGCGATAGACCAACGAATGCGCTGTAGGCGATGCGGCGGCGAGTAGTGGAACTTACGTGACAATTTCCATCAATCAAAAAGGGACTACATTGCTGATGGTCGATAAAGGCTATTAATAATTGAATTTTAACAGCAAGAATGCCTTATTGACAAGCGATCTTTTTGTTGAACCCACACCTACACGTCAAATAATGCTTGCTCCACACATTCTCCTATAAACGCTCAAAATTGTAAAAAAATTAAACAATTTACTCATCACCTCTCTCAACTCAAGCTGCCTATTTCTAAACCACGTTAATAAACCACAAGTTGTACCTTAAGAGCCTCCTGTTGGAGCTGAGATTTAAATATTTTAGGTAAATATACCCGTCTCGCTAACGGAAGCGGCACCTAAAACTAATGCGATAAGGACAAGGTGAAAAATCCTGCGTAAAAATCTCAAATATCGAGGTCGAGTACGAAACCTCCTGTTTCCTGTTTACTTTTAACTGTTTCCTCCTCCAAAACTTAACCAATCGTAACCAAATTTGGAAATCTAAATGATTATGAAATTATCTGTGTCGGACCGTTTTGCTTTTTTGGCTAATTGATATCAGTTTTGAATACCACGCCTCTCATTGCGGCATAGTCAATTAGGCCATTTTGGCCATTTTTGAAGGGCTCTAGCGCCTTAAAAAACAAAAATATCAAAAAAAGCAAAACGGTCCGACACCGTTATTGACAATATTAATCTGTGTTAAAAAAATCATTGCTCTAGCTTCAAAACCCACGGAGGAAACAGTCGAGTACGTTTGTATGGAGAAATGACCACTCCTGTTGGCTCTTAACACATTTCGTAAACCACATATTCAGAAAAGTCCGTATTTTATTACTAAGTGGAACATGAATAGCTTGTATTACTTTTTTGGCATAAAAGTAATCTAAATTAGTCAAAATATTTTGACTAAATATTGCGCTACTGCTACCTACTATATAGGTACCTACTACCTTAGTAACTTGGTAACTTTGTCAGTCACCAACTATTTTGATGCTACCTACAAAGAGCATCAAAATAGTTGGTGACTGACAGGTCAGGCTTCGGTCTTGGTAAGTAATATAGTCAAATACAGTAGGTCATAAGACCTAACATTACTACCAAGACCTAAAAGTACCTATTGTTTAATATGTATCTACTCAGAGATGATTTTTAATTAAAGGAGATTAAATACATATATGTTATTCAACTACAAATAAAAAAATTAGATCTATTTCAGTTTACACATTTTTTTTCGTTTAATTTTAATAAAACATTAAAGTTTTTAAGCATTCAACTTTATTTAATTTTCTTCACTTTATTATTTTCTGATATTTAAGTAGGTATGGTGTTTCAGGTTGGTAACAGGAAATAAGAAAACCACACCTCTCCAAAAACTCTGCTGGTGATTCACATCTGTAAGTTTAAATATGAAACATGATAAAAACACTTAAATTAAAAACTTAATGTCTGGGAGACCGAGTTTTGCTCGGGAAACATATAATAACCCAAAAATGCGTTTTCCCAGAGATAAAACCTAGCTAGATCGATTTTGCGCCCCCGTAAACCTCCATATAGCAAATTTCATCTAAATCCGTTTAGAGCCGTTCCCGAGATCCCCGAAATATATATACATATAAATAAATAAATAAATTTACAAGAATGGCTCGTTTAAAGGTATTAAAAACTTATAAATAAATTATTAGCCCTAAATCCTGGTAGTGAGTGTAGTGACCTACCAAGTGCGGTAGGGTGCCCTTCTCCAGGCTGCCCGCTTGCCCCGCTGGATAAGAATGCTGATCCGCATCATCAAAAGCATACAGATATAAAGCGCTTTGACAGCTCCTCATAGAGGCAACGCGCGCTAGGCCGCACGCCATAAATCTAAGCTAAAGTCTTAAATTCGAGATCATGAACATGAAATATTGTTCGCTATAATATTAAAATCATAGGTATTAGACCTATGATTTTACTATTATAGCGAAAAGTTAGCAGGAGACGGCCGTGCCGTGGTCGTGATAGGTACAGCATGCGTGGACCAGACAAGCAAACCCTGAATTATGTCCCTACCTATTTGACTATACCTTTGTTCACCATTATGTTCACCTATGTATATTTACTCTTCTTTCCAAGATAATCATCTTTTTCAAGATGTAACCCGTATAATCGGGCTGTATAATTGCCTCAATTTTTTTTACACAAAGTTGTATGTAATCTTAATTCGATAATTAATGATGTTTTACATATTTATCATATACTATTTTGCAAATTTTTCTTGGATATTTGTACGTTGTTTATTTCGATTGACGATTACTATGACAGCGTTTTTTTTTTCTTTTTTGGCATTTACTACAGAAGCCAGTGTCATGTCGATATAAAAACACTTTAAAAATGGAAAGGTTGAGTCCTCAATACAGTGACATTATAACTCAAACAAGAACCATCCAAAGGGGGGTGGGGGGAAATTTCGTTATCTGCCTCTCTATCACTCTTGCATATACGAGCGAAATTTAATGGTGGCAGATAACGAAATTGGTATCGCGGCAGGCCCTCTTTAAACAAACCGCCTTGATTCATCAATGTTATATTTATTAGGAACAAACGTTGACTGCCGACTGTTCTATATATTATACTACTCTTTGCTGCCCACTTCTAGCGCTGGCGGTACACCGCGAAAATCAGTAAAATGCTGCAAATGGTGTTAAAGGTCTGAAAATCGGTACGATTGATCTTTAGGACATTTGAAACAATTTGACCCGAAGCGCCAACAAATAAAAAAAACGAGAGGAGTTATGACGTCATGTTTTTTTGTATGAAATAAAAAAAAATGTTTAGAAACCTATCGTGTATGGTATTAAACGAAAGGGCTTTCTGAGCCAATGCTAAAAATATATCACATAGTTACATTTCAGTCATTTTGTTTAAATTATAATAAAAATAGTTTTCAAAACATACCAAGTTTGGGCTTCTCCAGATACAATACCATAATTTTTTTTTTGTAAAATATACCTCAAATTATCCCTAATATCCTCATATCTAACCCTAATAAAGCAATTTTGAAATTATTTACATTTAGGTTTTTTTTTTAATTTTTCAATTTTACAAAGTGTAATAATAGCCCTGCCGAATTACTCAATACGAGTAATAATGTCATTCGGGTAAAATAAGAGTATTGAAACTTGCTTTTTCTACTCCCGTACTTTTATTTGTCATTTAAAGGGTCGTGCACACACCTTTAAACCCCTAACTTATAGTTATCAACACAAGTCTTTAGTCTATTCCCCAAAAAAAATATTTGTGCATACACGCAGTATCTTTTTGGCACTTTTACGATACTTCGTGTAATCACCACTTAAAAAATATTGTATGGAATACATTGTTTCCAATCTAATTTTAATTGTCATTTCTGACAGATGAGTAAACCATATACATGTTTTGGTTAATGGTACGATTATTTTCATCTTTATAGGGCTGTATCTCCTAAACCGTGCGTCGTAGCACAAAAATAATCAAATTTTCGTTCCCCTTTGAAACTCCTAAGTAATATTTAGAAAACACAAAAAACAAAAAAATAAAGATTTTTTTTTATAGGGTTGTATCTTCTAAACCGTGCGTCGTAGCGCAAAAATATTAAAATGTTCATTCCTCTGTAAGAAACCCTAATTAATATTTAAAAAAAACACAAAAAAGAGATTAAAAAACACAAAAAAAAAATTTATAATGCTGTATCTCCTAAACCGTGCGTCGTAGCGCAAAAATAATCAAATTTTCGTTCCCCTTTAAGGAACCCCTAAGTAAGATTTAAAAAACACAAAAAAAGAAAAAAAAAAGAAAAAAAAAGAAAAAGAGGAAGAAAAATATTTATAGGGCTGTATCTCCTAAACCGTGCGTCGTAGCGCAAAAATAATAAAATTTTCGTTCCCCTTAAGAATCCCACGCACTGAACAACCTATCACATTAGGACATGAAACAATCATCATCATCCATTTTTATTATTATTTCATTGCATTTCAAAGTAAGTGCTTGGTCGTAGAAAAAGTATTGTATGCAACGTTGTTTAACTGAGTCAAAAAATACTAGTGGCGTCTTTATTAACAATTTTCGGTTGTTGTTTGTTGTTATTGTTACTCACGCCACTCGCCTTTTTTGACCTCTCTTAAACAACAGTTGCATAAAATACTATTACATGTTCCTTTGGCAATATCTAAGCTTTAAGTAAGAAAAAGTTATGATGAGTGGGGGGCGGAGAACTCGGGAAAGGGGGGACGTTAAAGGTGAGTTTTTTCGGTTAATTCTTTCTTAATTATTACATAGACAATTTTTACTACGACTTATAGATTCCGAGATATAAGCGACTTTCTGAAAAAAACCGTTATATATTAATTTTATGCTTTCTTTTTAAATATTTAATTGAGAGATTCATAGATCACACTATGTAAAATTGAAAAATAAAAAAAAAACCTAAATGTATATAATTTCAAAATTGCTTTATTAGGGTTAGATATGAGGATATTAGGTATAAGATTAGAGGTATATTTTACAAAAAAAAATTTGCCGTATTGTATCTGGAGAAACCCAAACTTAATTGGTATGTTTTGAAAATTATTTATATTATAATAAAAAAAAAATACTGAAATGTAATGATGTGATATATGTTTGGAATCGGCTCCTAAAGCCCTTTCGTTTAATACCAAACACGATAGGTTTTTAAACAATATTTTTTTATTCCTTACAAAAAAAGATGACGTCATAACTCCTCTCGTTTTCTTTTTATTTGTTGGTGCTTCGGGTCAAATTGTTTCAAATGTTCTACAGATCAATCGTACCGATTTTCATACCTTTAACATCATTTGCAGCATTTTACTGAATTTCTCGGTGTACCGCCAGCGCTATATAGGTATACTTGGTCAACCAGATCTTGACAGTAGACAAAGGCGGCAATTTTGAAAAATGTAGGCGCGAAGGGATATCGTCCCATGGAAGATTTGAATTTCGTGCCTTTTTTTACTGACAAGATTTGGTTGACCAGCTATATACATATTATACTACTCTTTGCCTACGCCTTTGTTTTAAACTTTTTTTTAACAAGTTTTCACAGACAATTAAAAATTTGACATAGACACATCAAGGCGGTTTGTTTACAAAGGGGCCTATCGGGAAGTGCGAAAATCGAAACTCAGCTATTTGCCTCTTTATCGCTCGAATATGCAAGAGTGATAGAGAGGTTAGATAACAAAATTTCTAATTTCTGACTGTATTTTTCTTTAAATATTTTCAAATATAATTAAGTTGCGTTGTTTTATCACAAAGTTAAAAAGACTTAAAAGACCACTGTTTGTATCATCACCATCAGATCAGCTCGATGGTAACCATAAAAATATTGTATTGTCACCCATATTACATATTATGTACTTGTGTAAATTTTCAGCTTCATTGAACACCCGAGAAGTGGGTCAAATCTAGACACGCGGTAGCGTGTCCAGCCAAGTTCAAAGAAAAAGGAACTGGCGACGCAGCAACCGTGTGTAATATTACACGAACCATTTCGAGCTACTTTTGACCCCTTCACAACTTGAAACCTACTTAACCTACACACATGAAATTTGGCACATGTATTCAAGTCCCTTAGCTTGTTCAAAATACACTATTTCATAAACATAGCTCAAACAGTTATTGATAAATTAACCTTTAAAAACCGGCATTTTTGTGACTGACTGACATATAGATCAAAAACCTAACCCACTTCCAGGTGACCTAGAAACTTGAAATTTGGCATCAAGGTAGACTATTAGGTGTATATAGAAGGAAAAATGTGAAAATTGGAAATGATTGATATTTTGATGGAAAAAATAATAATTAATACTTATAGACCAAAAACCTAACCCACTTCTAGATCACTTAGAAACTTGATATTTGGCATCAAAGTCGACTATTAGGTGCATATAGAAGGAAAAATGTGAAAACTGGAAATTATTGATATTTCGATGGAAAAAAAATAATTAATACTTATAGACCAAAAACCTAACCCACTTCTAGATGACTTAGAAACTTGATATTTGGCATCAAGGTAGACTATTAGGTGCATATAGAGGGAAAAATCTGAAAACTGGAAATTATTGATATATCGATGGAAAAAAAAAATACTTAATAGACCAAAAACCTAACCCACTTCTAGATTACTTAGAAACTTGATATTTGGAATGAAAGTAGACTATAAGGCGTATACAAAAGAAAAAATGTGAAACTGAAACTTTTTGACAATTAACCGCGCGTTAGCGAGGGTCTCCTTTTCAGCTTAGGCAAACTGCTTTCATGATGAATACTATAGTAATTTCTGTACAAAAAGTAATGATATCCCAACAAAAACATAAATGTGAAATGAGAGCCAAGTTCAATATTGAGAATATGTGTCGTTGTTAAATCGCCGACAAAAGAATTGAGATCTATATGGGTGCCAAGTTCTGTGCTGTGTAGAAAATCCTGAAATTATAAAGGATTTGTCTTGGCTAGTTTTTAACAACAAACCAAGTTTTTGAAAAACTAACAGAAAAATATATATTACCTATATGCCTATACGTAAAAACTAGCCAAGACAAATCCTTTATAATTTCAGGATTTTCTACACAGCACAGAACTTGGCACCCATATAGATCTCAATTCTTTTGTCGGCGAGTCAACAACGACACGTATTCTCAATATTGAACTTGGCTCTCATTTCACATTTATGTTTTTGTTGGGATTTAATTTGCATGATTTGATTGGAACCACATTGGAACAGACAGACAACCAACGGGACAGATGAAACTAAGTAAAAGCTTGAAAAAATGTGGCTTTTTCAATTTCTATTGCAACTTCAGATGAAAACGGGGTTTCTATTGTTTCCCAGATAGTTTTAAGCCATAATGTATTGTTTGCTCGAATTTTCGTTAGTCATAATTCATTTGGTTCAGAAACGCGTCACTTTTCAGGATTGCCATAAAACAAATCTAACCTAACCTAACCTATCTATAGGATAACCTAACTAAAATCTTGAAATGTTAACGGTTTCAGTTTTATGAGTAATGATAATATGACAAACAATACATTATGACTTAAAACTTTATGGGAAACAACGGGACCCCATGAAAACGTCCTTATTGAAGCATAAGGACCCTTAGTTTATGGAAAGCCACATATAACAACCAATTCGAGGCTACTAGGTGGCAAAATACGACTCAATACGAGTAGGTAGGTCAAATACACGAGAGTAAGGATTTATATTTGGCCAAATATTCTTGTGACAAAGTTATTCTTCCTCGCGTTATCTCGATTTTGCCACGGATCATGAGAACCTATTGTTCGCTTGACAATTAATCTCAAGGATTGGCGTAGGCACTAGTTTTTCCGAAAGCAACTGCCATCTGACCTTCCAACCCAGAGGGTAAACTAGGCCTTATTGGGATCTGTTAGGCTGTTAAAGTTTAAAGTTACCTACTCGTAAGTCTCGTAACACAACATATAAGTTTCACATAACAAAATTACTTACATATATATATATATATATATATATATTTATGTACCTAAACATATTACTTTTCTAAAAAAAGGACTGAAATCTAGTGCTGCGAAGAAACGGTATTTTTGTTCGGCTTTTTTGTTGCTATTTTGGCATATGGATACATGGTAGAAGAAGTAAGTATGGAATCCTCCTCCGTTTTGCGTGGTCCGACGCACCTGGCCGGGTTTTCGCGATTTTCCGTCAATGTCTGTCAATACCTTATTTCTTACGAACACCTAAAATAATAAGTTTAAAATTAATCTCAATGTCTCCAGTTTGCTGTTCATTCAAACTGACAAAATCTAAATTTCTGAGGCAATATACGACCGCTGTCTTATATAAGCCATTAAAATTCATCATGAATAACCCCACGTTGCGTTGTTATAAATTTAATTAAATAAATAATTATTGTATTTAATTTATAACAACTAATTAGGCATAGCGTCCAATTTAGAATATGACACAGGCACTAGTTCTTACGAATTTTACCTTAATTTATTAATCAAAGGACCTGAGGTAAAAGTGAGAAGAGGTTAATAAGCAGATGCACCAGCTAGTCGCCGACGCTCCGCTTCCCCCGGGATTAGCCCTTAAGCCTGCACCTAACAGACTGGCTCATAGGGGGCTATGAGCTTGCTGTTGCGTCAATTTTCATTTTTAGAAAAAAAAAACTAGTCTACTAACTACTAACAACACAATAAATGCTTATTTTGCCGCATTCTTCACTATCTCTCCCTATTTCACTGCCATCTAACCCAGAGGACAAAAATATAGCTTATTGTGGCTACTGGCTACTCCGTCTTCCTCATGACTCATGATATTTTACTTCACCATAAAGTAATTGGTGTAATATCAAATGATATTTTTCACACAAGTTACAAGAAGTTCATTGCTAAGAGCCGGGGTTATGACCCACGACGATTGGTTTAAAATTTAAACTTTATATATAATTTGTTACCTAGTAATTATACTAAATCTGTTTTCTTTTTGACATTTAGTGGTATATGTATTGCTGTATGTTTATTGTCAAGTTTTTTTTAATTCTGGACAATTGTCATATATTCGTTTTCATGATAGATCTACACCAACGCAACTGCATGTCATGTTCTTGCGGTTTATTTTTATAACGCCAAGATCGAAATTTGACTGTTAACTCCATCTTGCGTCGAGTAGGGGAATCAAAAAACTATAGAAAATAGAAATGCAGTTTACTCTATGCCATAGAATCCCCTTTTAAATGTCATAAATCCAAACATGGCGGCCATACCAATAGACAACCAAGTCTAGCGATGAAATGATTTGTTTACATGAGATTCACTGACAGGTGACACACTTTACCTATTCGACAACCCATGATTGTTCAGATTCAAATGAACTTCAACATGCGACGTCAAAAGTGGCATGTCGAATAAGGCCCCTGGCATCCGGTTATGTAAACTGCCTGAGCGGGTCACCTGGGTCTCTCAGATTAGTGGGTGCGCCGGATTGGCGAGCGCCGGAATACCGAGTGCCTACAGTATTGAGTTGGTTCCTTTTTTGTTTCGTCGTCATCCTAGCATTGTCCCGGCCTTTTGCGACAGCTTACTATGGGAGCCTTGGGTCCGCTCGGCAACTCAATCCGAAGAATTGCCATATGCACTAATAGTTTTTACGAAAGAGGAGAGACTAGGTCTTATTGATTTGTCTACGTACTTACTCGAAGATAGCAGGGGGCCTAGCCAATATGGCAATCAGACATCTACAAAAACCGATAGAAATGAAAAAAAAAATGTATCGGGATGACAGATGCTACGAAAAGTCACGTGATCATTTCCATACATTATTTAAGTTTTCGATTGGCGTTTTCTATCAACGATTGTCACTTCGCTTGTTTATTTTAAGTTTTTTCGCATTTTGTCTTTTAGTTTGGCGTTTGTCGATGTAAGATTGTCATCTTGGCTAGGCTCCCTGTACTGTGAAGTCAGGTTTTTGTGTAAAAGTGTTTTAAGAAGAACAGTTTTAAGAAACTCTTGACACAATAAGGTGCTTACACTTTCACGCTCAACTTCCGTCTTCCTCAAATGCATAGTGCATGCTCTGAAGTTGCATGTGTCGCCATGAAAATGCATAGTGCATGCTCTGAAGTTGCATGTGTCGCCATGAAAAGGCATAGTGCATGCTCTGAAGTTGCATGTATCGCCATGAAAATGCATAGTGCATGCACTGAAGTTGCATGTGTCGCCATGAAAATGCATAGTGCATGCTCTGAAGTTGCATGTGTCGCCATGAAAATGCTTAGTGCATGCTCTGAAGTTGCATGTGTCGCCATGAAAATGCTTAGTGCATGCTCTGAAGTTGCATGTGTCGCCATGAAAATGCATAGTGCATGCTCTGAAGTTGCATGTGTCGCCATGAAAATCGGTTTCGCGTGCGCTTGATGCGAGATAAACTAGGAGACGGCTGTTGGTGGGTGATGATGTTTGGTTTGAGTATCGTAAAACTATCAATTTTGCCCTGAATGTACCCCTACATTTACCCATCACGGACAAAATACTTAAATACAGGATGTAACAAAAATAGTGGGGATAATTTGATAGATGACAACTGTCGGATTAATGTGTCCCATACCCGACAGGGCGGCGCTACACTTATGCACAGAGCAAATACCAGATCCAGTTATCGTATCTCTGTGTTAACTGGTCATAGTATACCTATAGTATGAACACAATGTAACGAGTATACTGGTTCGGGTATAAGTTTTTGTGTTAGGCACGTTCGGTAATGTTTTGTGTGAACCGAGTGTAGTGACGACGATTAACCTGGTCACATGCATGGGTTGTTGTAACAATGAGGAGGATAATTAAGAGCGTCGGAAAACTACAAGTAAAATACCGTAAAATGTGCCTACTATATACTTATATCGACCGGGATATGAACCGTGATTGCCTTTTGTATTGTTATCGAGCTCCCGATATTTCGACGCAGTTACATGCATCTTGTTCACGGGTATCTGAAGATAGTGTGAAAGTTCATATCCCGGTCGATATAAGTCTAGTAAAACTAACCGTGAATCATTCCAAACTGTGCCTACTTTGCTCCAAAATTCCAAATTTAATTTAAATTATTATATTGTGGCAGGTATGTTGATATGTATGCCTATATATTTAAAGTAGCCCGTCACTACTTCATGTTGTAACAGTTAAATGAGGTTGTGATAATGTTTTCATATACATATAAAATTTGTTGGAGCACAATTACCCAGTAGGAAGCAAAGTAGTCACATTTTACGGCAATGAATATTAATTTAATACGCTGTTCTTTGCTGTTTCATGAAGATAGAATCGGTCGGTTCCTTTCGTGCTCTATATAGTTTAATACAAAAAGATTAAGAACCCGATTCGGATTTTGAAATAGACATCTTTTAGACATCACCAAGATACGATAACGATATGTTTAAGATCTAACCTGTCAAATTTGACATTTGCGCGATTCTGGAGCTACTCTTGAACGATTTCCACAAGATATGACTTAGAGATCCAATTCATATCTAATAGATATCTAACTCTAACATAAAAGTGACATTGGTTGCCCGAATTGCGCTGCAAAAGAGAACTAGTTGAAATCTAAACTATAACGTATTTAGAATGGATCTAGTACGTGTCGTCTCTTGTGAATATCTTGAAGTTCGAATGCGGCAGTAATTTATTCAGCAAACATTACTTTTAAGGTATAAGTATTGGCAAACGCAAAAGTAGTGTGAAATCGACAGTCTGAAGGAAAGCTTCAGAAGCCCTAGTCACGAAGTCAATGACATATCAAAGCAAAATCAAAACTATAGCCAGTTGTTAAGTCGGAATGGGTCTCCTGAAGAAATGTCATGCCATGTAAAAACTGCGAAATGCTATTACCGATTTTGTGTGTCTCCGATCATAACACTTTATTTTACCTTAAATTTTACCCTAATAACACAAAATGACACATAAAGAAGGATAAACACAAGACTGACAAGATCTGCTTGACCAACTATATTTATCATAAACATTGACTGAAAGCATTGACTGTCAACCCTATTGTAACCAAAGGGTTAATCCTTTCGCGCACTGGAAGGGAGTCGCATGCGCACTCGCGACACACGGCCAGTGGTGCCGCTCTGACTAGCAAGCGCGGACGTGCAACATGAGGACCAGTGCCGGAATAACCTGTCTACTCGCCTGCGTTGCTTTTGGTAAGACTTTTGTTTCTTATGTCACTGGCCAGTTGGTGGTATATTTTTTATGCATTGCTTAAAACTGTGAAAAATATGATCGATACACTAGGCAGTGTGTAGTTGGCGCCTTTGACAATAGTAATTACGTTGTGCTTTTGATTTTCGGTAGTGCAAAACTTAAGTAGGCTTGTATACACCTTATCGCACGTACAAAAGTAATGTATAGTCAGAAAAACTATTAGGTTAGCACCCTTGCATACATTTTTGTACGTAAATACATACGTACAGCGATAGTGTGTAGGTGAACCCTTTGAATGGAAACTAGCCCATTATACAATAACATCCCTTTGATTCAGCGAAATGGTTACCAAGTTCCGTGCAGTTTAAGGTACTTAGCTTCTTAGAAAAGTACACAAGCTAGGTATAAACGTTGCATTTATTTACTCTCATTGATATTTAATAAAAATAAAAATAGGGAAGTATGCTTAGTAGACTCATTAACTCAGATAATTACTCAAATGGAACAAAGCACTTTCTTTTCGTGATCACAATTAATTTTGGCTTCACTTTCAAAGTACCCACTCAATGACCACGCCATGACCAATTCATAATGATTACCTAGATATCCGTAAACGAGAACCAATTATGATAATCTTTTACATAAATTTCATGAGGTACTAGCATTTGTAACTGGTTTGTTAATATGTGGCAATGCGTATGTTCCTGTTTTTAATTCTTCGCGTGTTATGGACAGGACATGTAACCAAGCAAAACTAGTTATTCTTGTTTGCTTTTTCTTAAGAGCAAACAAGAATCTAATCTAATCGACATATGGGGCATTATCTATGAAAAGGGACCTTGTTGTCAATGGCACTTACGCCGCACAGCGTCGCGCGGCAATGTATTTATATCGGAGCATCGTTAATAATGGCGTAAGCGCCATCGACAATAAGGCCCCTTTTCATAGATAACGTCACATATAGCATATGGTATAGTTAGGTATATCGAATATTCAATAGCTGCTAATCTACTGAATTTACTTCAAAATTAGACTTACTATGATCCTTTTTCGAAATTAAAAGACTTAACATCCTTTTTAAATATACCCTACTTGAATGATACCTATGTAATAGGGTAATATAAAGGTTGGTTGTCAATAAAAAATGAGTTCCATACTAGAATAAAACTGTTTACCTAAGCTTCACAAGACACGTTTATAGTAAACACTCGTTTGACCTAACATTCGGTGACACAAATTTAATTGAAACAGTAATGGAATAGTAAATTAAGTAAAGGATTTTATAAAAAAAATATTTCTTTTAATGATAATGTCATTTGTGTTAATGTTGGGTCAGGCTATTGGGTTTTAGTAAATTATTTCTAAAGAACCATGCACCTTTTTTCGGAGGTCAACTCAAGGACATTCACACTTTCATATGTGTACCTAACATACTTTTGTCTCAACCCGTATACTTATATCCAATCCAAAGTTGTTGAAGTAAAAGCTCCATGGAACAGTTGCGTCACACAACCAGTTGCCACAGGCTTTATACATTCTATAGTAAACACAAATCTAAATCATAGTGTAGCACAGACACAGAGCTATATACGAAACAAATTACTTATTAACCTCCTATTACCTATAATACAAATAAAATACCTGTAAATTTAAAAACGAGACAAAATTATACTAGCGCTCTATGGTGAATAAACCATTTACCGAAAAAATGTACTCAAATAGGTTCCTCCCTTTGTTGGGCACCACATACAGACACAGATATATGTGCCTGTTTGTGCTAAA
Source organism: Cydia amplana (assembly GCF_948474715.1). Classification (NCBI taxonomy): domain Eukaryota; kingdom Metazoa; phylum Arthropoda; class Insecta; order Lepidoptera; family Tortricidae; genus Cydia; species Cydia amplana. Next base: position 34,466,338 of record NC_086096.1, on the reverse strand, counting down.
CTTAAATACTTACATTAGTACTTATCTTCTTGCGTCAAGTGTTATAAACACTTTCATCTGTTGATATATATCCTATAACTATATACTATGATCAAATTGAGGAATTGGTAAATAGATGAAAGAATCGCTGCTGATACCAATCCGTGCGTACGTATAGGTAAATTCATAACAGGTGGCACGAGATTTGTACTGAACTGTCAAATTTTTTATAGAAAATCCCCGCTAGGTTTCGTGAAATTACCTATGTAAACGGTCCTACAGCGCTGTTAGCAGCATTCCTTAAATCTGCACAATTGCACATGGGTCATAGCCATAGCTAAACATTACGCAATGTTTACTCTATCCGAAGCGCACGTTTCCTATACATTATGTTAGTGACTATGTAGTACTACTCTATAGAGTTTAGTTTCGTAATCGTACTATGTAATCGTCTCCCGAGAGCCACGACCCTGTTATTATAATTTTGCTTGTGCGAATTTCTCCGTATGCCAATATTGTGTCTAACTCTTACTTAAGTATCTAATAATCGTAAAAATATTACAAGCAGCCCAATTTCATCCGAGAAAGTGTCAGATGCTGAAGTGGCTACTTTTGTGAAAAATGGCGATTATGTTATGATTTTTGCTAAAGGGAATATTTATTCTCCTAAAATATTTACCAAAAAATTGAGCCACAATTGGACCATACCTACCTAAGTAATAAACATAATTATACGTATGTTTTCTTTTAAAGCTACATTTTTCCTCTTGTATATAACAGTAGCCTATATACCTAATTGTAGCGAATAGAGTTAATAGTTTCCTCCGGCCAGTTGCCCAACGGATTGGAAAGGTGGCTCAAGGCCCACACCTGTGCGAACGACATTAAAAAAAAATCGGGCGTGCCCGTATGCTGTTCATTTAACAATACCTAAATGTTATTTTAAATAATCTCTAGAATCTCGTATCTATATACGAGGCTATTTGAATCTATGATAGTTGTAAGCTTTTTGTTATAGCGACAATAGAAATATAGCAGCACTCTCTTGGTACATGTTTTTCAATAAATAAATATTATGTAAATAAAATCTAAAAGTAAATATGTATGGCTTGGATGATCTAAAAACGTACGAATCGTCATAAAGTAATCAAGATAGGTACATATATGTTTAGTTAAAATTTTGAGTTTGATTAAGGAAAATGCAAAGTGTAAGCAAAGTGTTTATGTAAAATTCTTGTATGTTTCTTGAGCAACAAAAGTAATTATATAACCTAAAAACATAGGTGTTTTAATATAATTATAATGAAATATGAAACCCAGACTTTAAACCATCAAGCTTTAGACATTATACCGGAAGCTCTCAGCCCATAATAGTTAATTTTTTTAGCATTAGAAAAAGACTACGCGATCTTGACGTGTCTTTTAATTGGAAAACACTTTTGAAAAATAAGTCACGGCAAATATGTAACAATTATGAATCATAATTATACGATTATTTATATTATTTTGCTTTCATAAGCAATAGTTACTGATTTTTAAAAAGCGTTTTTCAATTAAAAGACACGTCAAGATCGCTAGTCTTTTTCTAATGCTACAAAAACGAACTATAGTGACGCGATATGCCGCATGGACAAAATCGGCGACGTAAGACCTACTTAAGATTTCTGTTTATCAAGGACATGTAATTATATACAATCGTGATATAATAGAGAGCTTTTCAGTCGAGTACCGTGTTTAGGCCACGAAGCTTGCTGAGTGGCCTAATTAAGGTACGAGATTGAAATGCTTGATTATATCACTATTGTATACAATACTTTTTACACGAGTCAACTAAAATCATACTTTTTCTACTATAAAATCTAAATAATGAGACATAAATGGGTAAAGTAACTCAGTAGATCAAAAATATGGTACAAAAGACACCAACGCCCTTTTTATTCATTAAAAAAGCGGCCAAGTGCGAGTCGGACTCGCCCATGAAGGGTTCCGTATTTAGGCGATTTATGACGTATAAAAAAAAACTACTTACTAGATCTCGTTCAAACCAATTTTCGGTGGAAGTTTACATGGTAATGTACATCATATATTTTTTTTAGTTTTATCATTCTCTTATTTTAGAAGTTACAGGGGGGGGGGGGGGACACACATTTTACCACTTTGGAAGTGTCTCTCGCGCAAACTATTCAGTTTAGAAAAAAATGATATTAGAAACCTCAATATCATTTTTGAAGACCTATCCATAGATACCCCACACGTATGGGTTTGATGAAAAAAAAATTTTTGAGTTTCAGTTCAAAGTATGGGGAACCCCAAAAATTTATTGTTTTTTTTTCTATTTTTGTGTGAAAATCTTAATGCGGTTCACAGAATACATCTACTTACCAAGTTTCAACAGTATAGTTCTTATAGTTTCGGAGAAAAGTGGCTGTGACATACGGACGGACAGACAGATGGACAGACAGACAGACAGACATGACGAATCTATAAGGGTTCCGTTTTTTGCCATTTGGCTACGGAACCCTAAAAAGTAGGGCGTTGATGTATTTTCCTCTTGAACGCGGCGACACGTGATTGGTAGAATTCATTATAGTTGACTACAGCGTTTCGTAAGAACTCATTATAGTTGAGTCAAGAGCCCATAGTGAAAAGTGTATGATTACAGTTTGGTATAGGAAGTCTTAATTCAAACATAGTCGTCGAGTAGAAAAATAAATACTTGTGTGACATCTACAGGGGGATTTAGTAGCTATTCTAAAGAAAACGTTGCCTTCTTCACAACCTTTGTTGTATCTTCGCTTTAGTATTGAATTAGTTCCATGTAACAACGTTGTAATAAGGAAACGATGCATATCCTTCGAGAACCGGACGGACGTGGATACTTCAACGGATTCTCGATTAGAAATCGTGTAATAGGTAAAACTAACTTGTTTACCACGATTATAAATCGTGTAATTTTTTAACCTTATCAGAAAACTAGAGACAAACCAAAGAAAGTCTGCAGCGCTAGATTAAAAGTAGTTTTTAAAAATCAGTATGCGACAACACCACAGAAAATGGATTAAATAGTCTTGATACTTGTGAAATTTCTACCATATTTACCGTCTATGAAAAAATTAAGCTGTATGCACAGCTTAATTTTTATGGTAAAATAAATTTCATGCCAACAATAGATGTCACTATTAATATGTAGACATATACTAATATTGATAAATAATATTGGGAGAATGTGACATTTGGCTTCATCAAAATTAATAAGCTTTTGTAATATCCGCGACGGCGGTAAATAGGCACAGAGGGTCTACCGCGAACACCGAAGTTCTCAATATGCGAGCATCTTTCTCTTTTACTCCCATTAAGGCGTAATTAGATTGACAGAGAAATTGCCCGCAATTTGCGAACTGAAGTTTTCGGAAAAACGAAATAAACCATTAAAACAATAAACATATATTAAAAATTAATTTTAGCTTTAACTAGTAGGTACCCATGCCGTGAGCATAAGCATGGAGGTTGTGGGTTCGAGCTCAAAACCCGGCTAGTACCAATGAGTTTCTCGAAATGTTAGAGGAAGTTCATAAGTATGCCTATACCTATTAGGTGTGTTCAATTTGCTGTGAAACCTTAGTCTAAACCAATATTATATTATCTAAGTAGGTATACATATGGTGAAGTATTAAGATGTTTCATTCCACTTACCCGTCATCAACTCCAAATTTTGTAAACATTGTCGTTTTTCAGCTTGAATCGCCTCGTGCTGACTTTTTACAAGTGTAAAATTATTCGTCATGCGGAAAAGTAACTCCCGCACGCCGGTTTTGTAAGGTTTCACCATGTTTATTCCGTTCATCACAAAACACAATGAATATTTAAACGATTTTGACAAACAGATACCATAGTGCATGACGTTTACTGACTGCTTAAAAAACATTGCCAAATGTAGTTCTTTAATAAAAATTTTAATTCGATGTCAAATTATTGCGCTGCAGACTTTCTTTGGTTTGTCTCTACTCAATATTTCATAATATTTAACCATGTTGACGGTTACTTTATGCAATTAATGGAATAAATATAAATATTGTTTGTTTATAAGCACAGACAAGACATCTTCTAGACTGAGCATAGTAACGCTACCCCCTCTGCCACTATATACGGTAGTTTTACTCCATCTTCGAGTCAAAGTGTCAGAATCCCGTGCCGTGATTGGTCCGTGTCTTTGAACGGACCAATCACGGCACGGGATTCGCTCACGTCGTCCCCCCGCACCCCCGTATTTTTGGCAGCATCGGTTTCATGAAATAATTGCTCTAAACTCCGTCTAGAGGATTCCTAGTCTATGTTTATAAGTTATAAACCTACTTATGGCGTTATTCATAAACGCACTACAAACCGTCATCGTCAAAAGCTCAGTTTCCTTAAGTCTAAATTGTAAACATTATATTTTTATTTATAGTTTTATTAACGTGTCAACGTGGGTTCAATTGAATTCATGTCACGGCTGCGTGCGAACAAAAATGCAACTAACAAAAATTGTGAGCCAGCTCACGTAGACCAGGTAGCGCTTTGTAAAGGCACTATAGGTATGTCAGCCTTGCCCAGTCTGAAAAGCTTCTTTGTGTTTCAAATTTTAACAAAAACATCGTGCATGATAGTATAACTGTGCTCGGCAGTGGGACGTAGGCTGAATTCTTTTTTTTATCTCATCAATTACGTTATTAAATAAAACTTGCAAATTACTTACCTATGTCAATTACTATTAAGTTGTGATTTATAAAATAAACGCTAAAGTTTAAATCAGTATTCACTAATCTTCATTAGGGGATGATTGCAGCCATTTTATTTGTTTTAAAAGTTTGACACTCGTTTAGTAGGCCGATTCTAACGTTAGAAGCTTACGTCGTTAACTATTATGTTAGAATCGGCCTCCTATTTGATTACGCTCGGACTGAAAAATGACATGCGTGCATTTGTTTGTCTCGCTTGGAGCGAAACGTTTGCATAACGGCTCAGGAATGGACAGTAATTAAACAACTATTGAGGAGTTATTACGCCAGCACGTAAGCCAGTAAGAAGGTCAAGTCGCTGTAACTCGTAAACCTGCTTAAATAGCCTATTTATTACATATTAATCTTATATAGAACAACTTTTTTTAATGTTAACATTTGTTAAATTTCGTTTATTTCTAACAAACACAAATGTGGAAATGCCGAGACAAAGAATTATTAACGCTATGTTAGATTTGACAGACGTATATGAATTATACCATCATTCATTAGAGATTGAGATAAGTACCTATAGCTATTTAGAAATACTGATTTATGTAACCTTTAACATCATTGTCTGACAGCGACATTTCTAAAACGAATTCGATATGAATATAATTTATTTTAATAGCCTATATTATATCCCACTGCTGGGCCTTTGTCTTCCCTGTCTTTCGCCACTCGTCAAGGCTTTGTGAGTATAATTATAAAGTTTATTTCCATCGGAGCTAAGATATTAAGTATGTTGACTTTTTTAGCGCCCCACTCTGAAATTAAAAATATACTTCAGTTCTGCCACTAAAATAAAATTACGAAAATTGTACATTATTCCTCAGGTTAGTCGTTCGATACCTAATTTTCTTTAGAAAAATCATAATTCCTGTCATCATCAAGCTTATACCCAGTAACATTTGTTGGCGGATACTGCTGTCCTTGGACAGGAATGTTTTTTATATCATAAAAACTATTAATTGCCCTTATGAGTTTCCTGGCACGTTTAATAAGCTGTGTGAGAAAATCAAAGGTATAATTACACGTAACGTATTGTACTTATCTGAGGTTATTAATGCAGCGTTAAGTTTCAATCTAACACATTGTATGATGGAAAATGGTACTTTACTGTCCGAAATTTGACGTAAACAATATTAATAGTTAAAACCACCTCGATAAAACGAATATTTAATTACTGTTTCAATTTTTGTTCGTGGTATGGGGCCCAAACTACCCCAAATTAACTTAACCCGCTTATTTGATATTTACCGCTAGCTTTTCGGTGAAGGAAAACATCGTGAGGAAACCTGCATACATCTGCGAAGAAATTCAAAGGTGTATGTGAAGTCCCCAATCCGCATTTCATACCGTAATAGGATCAAGTGTAGGGCCCGATTCGGATTTTGTAATAGACATCTATTAGATATCTTTTAGTCATCGCCAAGATACGATAACGATATTTTTAAGATCTAACCTGTCAATATTGACATTTCCGCGATTTTGGAGATACTCTTGAACGATTTCCACAAGATATTACTTAGAAATCTAATTCACATCTAATAGATATCTAACACGATCTATCGTAAAAGTGACATTGGTTGCCCGAATTGCGCTGCAAAAGAGAACTAGTTGAAATCTAAACTATAACGTATCTAGAATGGATCTAGTACGTGTCGTCTCTTGTGAATATCTTGAAGTTTGAATACGGCAGTATAACGATCTCCCGCGCCTGCTTTTTACGACGCCATTTTACACTCGTCCCTGGAAACTAACAACATTTGGTCACAGTTAATACGCTTTCCCACTTAAAATGCGGACGTGATCCTTTCAGACACTTTTTACAGGTTTTACTGTATATATGTATGTGGCACAAAGTAACGCGAAAGCTCATAAACGCCCGCAGCGTTTGAAGCGTTGAAATGTCCCGTTTGTTTCCTCATTGTGCCGACGTGTTGAGTCTATTGTCTCAGCGATGCTTTCCATCTCGATCGTTATGTAATGCACAGCACGGTTCGACGCCGCCCAACGCAACTGATACAAAACAGTAGAATAACCAGATTTTTAAATTATATACCTACTTATTTTGTTATCATAGACGATACAACAAAGTACAATCAGTAATAACCTTATTTTCAAGTAGCCAGTTTATTTTATTTGAAATCTAAAATTATTCACTTGTTAATGTATTTAGGTATTTTAAGAAAAATATCGATCACCGTGAAACTGTCTTCTACCCTTTGTTAATGTTGCAAGTTAAGTACCTACGGCACTAATGTAGTTGAGTTCCGCATGTTACTGAGGTCAAGTTGTAGTCTGCAATTGCACAAAAAAATACTATAAATTAAATTAAATGCAAACTCACATTTGCTCAAAATATCTGGGAGACCGAGCTTTGCTCGGAAAACCTACAAAAACTCAAAAATTAGCGTTTTCCCAGAGGAAAGACCTAGTTAGATCGATTTTTCGCCCCCGAACACCCCTATATACCAAATTTCATCGAAATCGTTAGAGCCGTTTCCGAGATCCCCGAAATATATATATATATATATATATATATATATATATATATATATATATATATATATAAATAAACAAGAATTGCTCGTTTAAAGGTATTAGATTAGATAGATAGATAGATATGGCAAAGTCAGTAGCCGTGCACAAAACGGATGCGCTGTGCCTGTGTTGTTGGTGGAATAGCAGTCGTGACGTTCACCCCGTTATCTGATTCGTTGAGGAAGATCGCTTTTCACACTTCTGTTATAATACGCGATATATTACAGTGCTATGTTCTTAGTAAATGCACCGTAACACGCAATTATTGTCAAGCAAAATGTCGTTACGTAAAAGATTAATGTTGTTTAGATTCACACCACGCGGGTGGCAAAACTATGTAGTAGTAGTTAGTAAGAAAAATGCGTTATTTATTTAAGTTGGTACCTAAATATTGCTACGATTCGACGTATGAAAATTAAATATAGGTACATAGCTCAGTACGAGTACTGAGTTAAAAGTTTTTTATTTGATTTAATTTATTAGCACAGTTGGCAAATAACTTGGGCTAACTTGCACATAGACAATCTAGGCGTGGCTCAACGGAATTATACGCTATTCAGCAACCCACTCGATAACGATATTGAGAAATGGCGGAAGGCTAACAAACGTGTACTTCGCCATCTTATATAACGTATTCAAATTAATTAAATAATCCTGCGCATCTCAGCATTTATGTATGAGTGACTAGCGAGACGGAGGTATGCACATGTACATATATGTCCTGCCCGCATACCGGAGCGGCGGCGTTGCAAAAATAATCATACTACTATAAGTAACTGAAATAACATATAGTCTCACCTCTATTAAAGAAACCCTCTACAATTGAGACAGTTACTTATTTATATTATACCTGACTATCTGAGACACTGGGTAAGTGGAGTAGCTCTTTAAGTTAGAGAAATTTACAGGATGCTTAAGGTCTCGGTTATCCAGGTTTCCCAGTATACGAGTATATCTAAATGTTAAGGTCTAAGTTAATTTTTGGATTTTGAAATGATTTTTTGCAACACGGTACAATTTTAATCAAAACGAACTAGTAATTAAGTTGATCGGAAATGTCAGTCGCTGATAATAATCCAAAGGTCAAATAAACCGGAATTTTGATATTTATATCATATCAATTAAATAGTGACCTCAATAAAAAAAATCTGTTTCTGAAACTACGAACTAGTTATGAATTAAGATCTGTTTGTGGTCATATAATTTCCATACAAAATTACCCTGTTGCCTGTTATATTTTTACGTATGGTTGGATATGAAAATAATGGGCAACACATTACCAAAACGCTCTGTTATCAAGACGTTTTTTTTTATGATAAACTGATCGGCGATTGGCTCTAGACACACCTGATGGAAAGTGAAGACAGAGCCTATAAAACCGATTTAGATAAAATAGTGGGAGTGGGAGTCCGACTCGGACTGGGACTGGGAATGGGAATGGGAGTGGAAGTTGGAGCAATATACATACAAATCGTTTAGCACCAAAACGTCATATTATGTTGTGTCGCGATTATCATCGAGTTAGGCCATCACCAACGTTAGTAGACTAAATGGAGAGCCTAACAAAGTAGTATTTTAGCCCAAAACCTAAAATAAATGAAGTATCTACCTATCACTAAAAAGTAAAAAATAAAATAAAATAAATAAAAAATAATTAAAAAATTAAAAATAAACAAAAATAAAACCAAAATAAAATAACTTAATATAATATCTTTTTAAAAAAAAGGGAACCGCCTTCAAAAAACCAACCCACTGAAAAGTACAAAATAATTTTTATATGGCACCCCTTTACGTGTCCAGTCCCTATCCCACGGCGTAAAGCAATTTTTTGCCAAAAAGTAATTAATACCTAATAATAAGAAAATTAATAATCATCCGGGTAATTACTTAGTTTTTGAAGTCGGTGCCAAACCAAAATTTTTGAGAACCGATATTTTAGACAACGAAGAACGCTGTACTTACTTGCATTATAAAGACATACTTAGTTTACTCATTAATTTAGTTCTTGTAGGTACTACGTACTCGTATTGTTTTTCTGATTGGTAGTAAAGACTGTTTTTGTTGGTTTGGCACCGCCTTCAAAATCTAAGTAATTACCCGGATGATTATTAATTTTCTTATTATTAGGTATTAATTACTTTTTGGCAAAAAATTGCTTTACGCCGTGGGATAGGGACTGGACACGTAAAGGGGTGCCATATAAAAATTATTTTGTACTTTTCAGTGGGTTGGTTTTTTGAAGGCGGTTCCCTTTTTTTTAAAAAGATATTATATTAAGTTATTTTATTTTGGTTTTATTTTTGTTTATTTTTAATTTTTTAATTATTTTTTATTTATTTTATTTTATTTTTTACTTTTTAGTGATAGGTAGATACTTCATTTATTTTAGGTTTTGGGCTAAAATACTACTTTGTTAGGCTCTCCATTTAGTCTACTAACGTTGGTGATGGCCTAACTCGATGATAATCGCGACACAACATAATATGACGTTTTGGTGCTAAACGATTTGTATGTATATTGCTCCAACTTCCACTCCCATTCCCATTCCCAGTCCCAGTCCGAGTCCGACTCCCACTCCCACTATTTTATCTAAATCGGTTTTAGCAACATAAATTTGTTGGTAGGTATACCGATAGCATGGCCACCTACCGGGTCCAATTGGTTTTTCAAACTATCCATGTACTGTACACTAAAACCTTCTCCAGAATGTAACAAACACTTTTCTGAAAACCGCATCAAAATCTGTTCAGCCAAACGCGAGATAATCACGAACAAACATACACACATAATTACGTACATACATACGGGTCAAACTGAGAACGTCCTTTTTTTAAAGGCAGTTAGAAAAAAGTTCATCGACCCACCTAGTGGAACTCCGCAACATAGGCACACGACGACAAGTCGGTTAACCAAAACAAAGTGTGCCTATGTTGCACCAAACCTAAGTTCCACTAGGTACAGCCAGGGTTCAGCATCAGCTCTATCTTGGGTACTGCTCTCCCAAGTGCTCATCAAGATGTGACAGATTACCAAAATAGCGTGGGCCTATGTTGCACCAAACCTGAGTTCCACTAGGTACAGCAAGGGTTCAGCATCAGCTCTATCTTGGGTACTGCTCTCCCAAGTGCTCATCAAGATGTGACTGATGACCAAAATAGCGTGGGCCTATGTTGCACCAAACCTGAGTTCCACTAGGTACAGCCAGGGTTCAGCATCAGCTCTATCTTGGGTACTGCTCTCCCAAGTGCTCATCAAGATGTGACGGATGGCCAAAATAGCGTTAGCCTATGTTGCACCAAACCTGAGTTCCACTAGGTACAGCCAGGGTTCAGCATCAGCTCAATCTTGGGTACTGCTCTCCCAAGTGCTGATCATGATGTGATGGATGACCAAAATAGCGTGAGCCTATGTTGCACCAAACCTGAGTTCCACTAAGTACAGCCAGGGTTCAGCATCAGCTCTATCTTGGGTACTGCTCTCCCAAGTGCTCATCAAGATGTGATGGATGACCAAAATAGCGTGGGCCTATGTTGCACCAAACCTGAGTTCCACTAGGTACAGCCAGGGTGAACCCTGCCAGCCAGGGTGGTTTGGTGCATCAGCTCTATCTTGGGTACTGCTCTCCCAAGTGCTCATCAAGATGTGACGGATGGCCAAAATAGCGTGGGCCTATGTTGCACCAAACCTGAGTTCCACTAGGTACATCCAGAGTTCCACTAGGTACATCCAGGGTTCAGCATCAGCTCTATCTTGGGTACTGCTCTCCCAAGTGCTCATCAAGGCGTGTCGGATGACCAAAACAGCGTGAGCCTATGTTGCACCAAACCTGAGTTCCACTAGGTACAGCCAGGGTTCAGCATCAGCTCAGATCTATGTATACTAAAACCTTCTCCAGAATGTAAGAAACAGTTTTCTGAAAACCGCATCAAAATCGGTTCAGCCAAACGCGAGATAATCGCGAACAAATATACATACATACATACATACATACATACATACATACATACATACATACGGGTCAAACTGAGAACCTCCTTTTTTTTTGAAGGCGGTTAAAAATGGAGCTCACCGGTTCAGTAATAGCCTATTCACTCTAGCTTTAAAGAGACCGAGTTTAAGTGAGTGAGTTTAAGTGTATGTTCAGCCACTTTTGAGCACCTTGGCTGTTGCGATATATCTGTTGGCGACAGGACAAGGCGTGATAACAGTCTTAACTAGCTATAAGCACTTTCCGCAACCTTGCTACACTTACGGCGCCCCCTCACTTACGCGATACCTGCCGTTACGCCGAGATAAAATGCTGCACAACTCATAATTTTATGCACTAACTTATTAGTTAGTACATTAAATTTTATTACGAAAATTATAAAATGCCTGCCTGACTTAGTTACTTTGTCCGACGGTCTGAAAATACAAATAAAGTGTTTCATGAAAACATTGAATATCTAGTGCTGAACTTTCGAGTCCTAAGTTGCGGAGTAAATCTTTAATTAAATTATTAACACTGCGTTGACTGAGTATATTTAAAAGCTTTTACTTAATATTGAACTTTAACGGGTTTCGGTGAGCCTACTTCAAAAAGCCTATCGATATAAGAATAGTTCCCATGCTCAAGAACAGTGACATAACAATGCGTTCAACTTTCGACATGAGACATTTTTAGCAGCAATTTATTGACGATTGTATGAAGTGAATTTTGTTTTTATAAGGTAGATACCTACCTACACTTATCGGCAAAAAAATCTTAGGTATTGTATTGTCTCAAGGTTTGCCAAACAGCAATAGAACGCAGCACACTGGGTGTTCGTAGAACCAACCGTGATAGAAACGCCGAACTGCGTTCTAAAACCGGCATTGTAGATGTGGGCATGAGGGCCGCCAAGCTAAAGTGGGACCGGGCAGGGCACGTCTGCCGAATGCACCCGCGCCGCGGCGCTGGACCTAACTAGCTACAGACTGGGTCCCACTGGATGGATCTCGGGGCAGAGGAAGACTAAAACGGAGAAGGCGGGACGACCTTGACACATTTTATAAAGTAAAACATGTCCTCCGAGCCAGGACAACGGATCACATTTTTTATAAATTAATTACATATTAGGCAAAGAGCTTATTACTGGCAGACAAAAGCAGACTCAGACAATTATGGTGACTTTCTTATCAGATAAAGTCGTCAAAGTACTGTAAAGGGATACGACCTAGCAGGGAGGATGTGGAAGATAGATATTAAATACGCGTAGATGATCTTTTGTATATTCTTTTCATAAATTTCAGCTAAATTACAATAATATTCGGCTAGCCCTGATGGCTGCCTCTTTCGGAATCCCGATCCGCACACCCATTCCATCTGACAGCGAGATCAGATTCAAAATTAAAATAATTATGGCATAGCTGCCAGCCATTGACCAAAAAGCTGTAAACCAAACCAAACCAAAAAGTTGCAAACCTTTACAGTACAATACTGCCGTGCTAACAACATACGCAGTAATCGCAGTTGAAAAGACATGCAATTGTTTATCTTGTTCTCTTTGAATAAGTTCTTTATTTGAACGATGATTTTCATGCAAGTACTGCATTTACTGTTAGCAGGGCAGAATATTAGAAGGTTAAAATAGTTGGCCACGCGGCATTTTAGCGGGCGGAGCGAAAGTAACGAGTGGGCAACCTTGGCGAGGCGGTACGCTGCCGCTGACCGTTTATGCATTGTTTTATATTTTTAGTCCGTGGAATTTTCAGTACCCGTATGTGGAGGAATGCTTAAAATGTTAAAATTATTGTCAATAAAACTAAAGTATTGCCATAACCCTTCGTTATCATTGGTATAAGTATAAATATACCCGATATTTAGCTACTTTACCGTTACTATTTATTTAACGCTAACTGTACAAAGACTGCAGACTAGATTAAAATCCAGTAAGGCTTGTTTTTTAAATATTTTATTCGTAAAATACAAACGAGTTATTTACACACATAAGAAAAAACGCATGGAGAAGAAAGTGCCTCGAAATGGCCTCACTATGCTGAGTGATGCTGGCGACTTCCAGCGCTGATATTCCGTTTCATGAGAGCTTTTAACTTGTACAAGAACAAGCGGGAGTCTCTTTGTTATAAGAAGTTAAATAATTCGCTAGGGTGTTGTGATCTGTGTCACACAAATTGTGATGATGTGACAGCGTAACCGCGAACAGAGTGGACAGCCCTGTGAAAAGGCTTTAGTAAAGTAACATTCTTGTGCCAATTCTCGTCGTGACTCGCTTAGCCCGATCAAACCCCAGCTACAATGAAGCAATAGGGGTTATTACCCCGCCGACCCGATGTAGACACCTGGTCACGCTCCACGCGACCGATTACACACGCCTATGTGCTATTATATTGAAAGCAGCCTCGGGTTGAGTGCGTAATAACCCCCTGAACATTGCCAATTTCGGTTGGCCTAATTAATTATGTGCGAATGATGCGTCAGAATGGGATTTATATCTTAATTAGGTAGATTTCTCCAATCACAATTGACGAGCTGATTAATTTAACAAAAACATCCTATAACACAATTTTAGCGTACCTACGTGATTACTACCACGGATGGTTTGGTGCGCAACCAGCCATGTTTTTCTGCGTTTGTTTCGGGCTATTGTTGGTTTTATCATTTATCGTAATATTATCTATTACGATAAATTATAAAACAAGCCATTTTCGCACTTATACATTTGCCAGAACGGGACAGATTTGTAACTAATATAGGTTTTCTGGCCAATTCAGTGATTTTATAACTAGTTAACTTGATTTCTTTTTTTACAGTCAACGCGGGCATCCTGCTCGAGCATGCGCCTGAGTGCCCGGAACATTATGGAGTGCAGGTAACTAACATTTCACACTATTCAAAAATTGAAAAGTAAGGCAATACAACTACCTACTATAGAAGAATCACTAATGGCACAGATGGGAATAGACGCTTCATATAAATCATTCCTATTCGTCCCCGCCTCTTGTATGTCGGCGGTCACGTGGGGCTGGGACAAATGGGAATACACCTTCGGACGTATATACTCGGATTTGAAGTTTATCATTCCTAGTTACAAGTAATACATTTTTTATAACTTTATAAAATATTACCTAACTCTATTCCTGTTCCTTTTGACTTAAATAAAGTATCTTTAACGCATTGCGAACGAACGTAACTGTTGAAAGAAAGTGTGATTCATAACCTCGTTAGGTGACAGCGATAATTGTACTACGTTGTTTTAATTAATTGCCCAGCGAATTTACCTTTGCAATAATTATGCGCATTGAAAGCGAATTACAGTTAAAAGTTAGCCAAGCGACATATTTTAATGAAATTACCTCTTTTGGGCCTATTTGTGCCAAGGTCTCCTTGGTGCACCAACGTGGTATTTTGGCTGTTATAAGGCATTTGGTACCCCTTGCCGTCTAGCTTGGTACGTTCTTTAGAGGATGCAAAATTTAATGTGCTTAAAATGTTCTGCTATGCGATTGCTTTAACTGAAAGAAATACCTAAAACTGATCTCAATCCATTAATTTGTGCACAGTTCTTCAGCACAAAACTCATAAGTATTTATTCCTTGGTTCTAGGCGTACGCCCACCCCGAACTATGCGATCAATTCTTCCTCTGCACCAACGGGACCCTGACCGTGGAGACTTGCGAGAATGGTCTGCTGTTTGACGGCAAGGGCGCTGTGCACAACCACTGCAACTACCATTGGGCGGTCGATTGCGGACACAGGAAAGCTGACTGTGAGTTTGACAATGTGTTAATGATTCTTCTTGAGAATCTATGGGTTATTGACTGTTAAAGGGCTTAGGTGCTTAAAAATATTTGAATATGCGGTTTAACGTCTTGATAAAGGCTTTGTTCAGATATTTGTGAACACAACCTGGCCGCTCTGATATATCTGATGGAGACTGCACTGATTCTGATTGGGACTCTGACGATCGACACCTGCGGCAAAAAGGTCCCGTTTCGAAGGCAACGGACTGAAGGATTGCCTGCTTAGTCTTTAAATGTTTTCTCTTAAAATTATCTAAAATGACAAACATTTTACACATAGGTACTTCCCCAGCCACAAACATAATAGCGCATGTTTAGAAGCAGAGGTGTCGTATGAATTTTAATATTTGGAGCCCTGAGCCGCTAAAAATTGACCACCATCCGCACAAAACTGACCGTTAAGTTCCCGTCCCGACTGATCCTTTTGGGCATAGGGTAAATACACCCCTGTCTAGGAGTTTTGGTTTCAATTAGTCTCGATAACTACGCCAATACATTAATGAAGTAAACATTTTTTTTATAATACAAATTCAATTTTTACACAATTGTCGTTTCTACAGTGGTTCCCTACTCTTCTCCCGGCTGCGAGTTCCAGTTCGGCATCTACCCGGACAGCGAGGAGTGCTCCACCAGCTACGTCAAGTGCGCCTACGGCATCCCTGAGCAGGAGCCCTGCACCCCGGGTCTGGTCTACGACCACCGAACCCATGGATGCAACTGGCCTGATCTGTTGCAGCCGTTCTGTAACCCTGAAGGTGAGCATGACAGCTTCAAAGCACCACAATAGGGCTTAACATATTGTCATAGCAAACATGATACTATCCTGACATGCTAGCCTGACCAGCTATCATGGTCGCATTTTTATCACCTGTCATGCTATGCGTCCACTTTCGCACTTACGTATTTGTTAGAACGTGACAGCCATGGTGACAAATGATAAAGAGCCGGCCATCTTAGCCTTACTCAATCTCAATCTCAATTAGCCTTTATTCACTGACTCGTTTGTACTCGTGACATATGATTTTATTTTGTAAGTAAATAAATAGTTGATTTTATTTTGTAAATTTTTGCTGGTCAGGTTGTCGGGGTTTCCGACAAAGGCCTCCTCTAAAGCCTTCCAATTTTCTCTATCATGAGAGCGGTTCTTGTCCATTTTGGTGGGAAATCGTCCTCCCATCTCCTTTTCAGGTGTCCCTGACCTCTCTTGCTGTATGTAGGGAACCAGTTAGAACTAACGTTCCCTTAGCCTTACTGGCTTTCAATATTAAACTGGGCTTCGGTCTCAAAGGTTGTAGGCCTTCCTTTTGCTAGACCAATTTGCTATTACGTATAGCCGTTTTGCAACCTTGATATTAGTAGGATATGAAAGTTTCTCATATCCATAGGATGAAGTTATTTATAGTGGCATGTTTTAGCACAACTGATACAACTTTGTCAGGGTCATTCCATGGTTTTGCAGTACAAGCGTTCCTTCGATCGAACGCACTGCAATAAAAGCACAGTGCCACATTTAATTGATGTTGATATAGGTACACTGCTTGTCCCAGTGTTGAGCTAAGCTAATCCAAAAGTATTAACGCGTTCATGTTCTAATATCATAAAGGAAGACAATAATTAAAAATGTTATTTATTATGATGTTTGTTATATTCCCAGCGGTCGTCGGCTTCAAGTGCCCAACGAAAGTGCCCGCCAACACGCAATCCGCCAAGTTCTGGCCCTTCCCCCGCTTCCCCGTGCCCGGCGACTGCCACCGCCTGATCACCTGCGTGGAGGGCCAGCCCCGCCTCATCACCTGCGAGGAAGGCAAGGTCTTCGACGACCAGAACCTCACCTGTGAAGACCCCGAGCTCGTACCTCACTGCGGACACGCGTGATTGCGTCATGATTGTGTTGCGAAACGAAAATGTTTCTTTCTGCCGAGTGAACTGTTTGTCAACGAATTAGTGTCAAAATAATTCTTTTATACCTAATCACCTACACTATTTATGAATTTAAAAGAAAAATGTTATTTATTTCGCTGCGACGAACTGTAAACTAAAACTAAACTAAACTAAAATATGACTTACCTTTTTATGAAGGTAGGTAACCACTATATTTTCATGAATTCTATTTGCAACAGTGCCAAGAGTCCAACGCGACGTGTCTCGTGCGTAATTTTCGTTTTGCAATGTAGTTATTTCTAGCAATTAACTTTAATACACCGTCCATTTATGAGTAATTTTAAAACCGACGTGAAAACGTCTTTTACAAAATTACAATGCAATCAATTGACTTTTTTACTGAAACCTATTTATTTCCATATAAAAAATGGTATAAGTTACCTATGTAATGCTTCCTAAAACTTGTATGTTACCTGTAACAAAGTTGCCAAATGCAGATAATTCGTGATATTAGTTACCGTAGATATGTATGTTTTTATACGTCAAAGTTTATATGTATTTATCATGTACACTTCTGTAAATAGATCAGCAAAAAGATGGATATGTAAATAGGAAAATAAAATATCTAAATATACAATAGACTTTAATTTTGAAACCGCTCCAAATGCCTACTTCCTGTACAAAATATTTGCAAGGGAAATTTTAATTAAGATATAATAATAGTTACCAATTTGTTTATAAGGCAGCAAAGTTGTTGTTTGATCCTTCGTGCTAATATTAATAGCCGAGCAAGAAAAATATCCTAAAATTTAATGGTTTGAAAATGGAATCATGACCGTTGCGAGGGTACAAGGCACGAAGGTTATTTATAAAAAAAACTCGCACATACTTAAAACATAACCCGTTTATTGCTCTAACAAATCATTCCTCTTCGAGCGCTTTGCCCTTGCTGGGGCGTTGTGGCTTGCGGCGGCTCGGCTGTGAGCTCGAGGGCTTGGGCTTTAGGGTAGGCGGGTTCTCCAGGGCCTCCAGCTCGGCGTCTGTCAGTTGACCCTTGTACCAGTCAGCGCTGCAAGGAAGGGTAACAGTTAAAGAATACTGTTGAACTTGACAAGTGCACTTTCCTGTTCTTAAGGCAACAATGGAGGAAATCGCAAGAATATTATAACTATTAGTTTTAGCAGAGTCTATTAGGATAAAGGAGACTGCCAACCCCCAATACAACGCCGCGATAATCGGCAATGTTGCAGATGACATTAAATATTGTTTTTTATTTTAGTTATTTGCGTATAAAAACCGCTGTTTTTATAATTTCGAAACGTAAAATTGAACTTGACTCACCGCAGTTATAGTCACAAAAGTAGATTTATAGAAGCAGAATAAAGCATAAACAATAAAGTATGTTGTGCCCTTAGAAAAGATATCAAAATGTGGTAACTAGATGGCGCCATGACATAAAAACATGCTTTAAATGCTTTTGTTACATTTAATTTTATTGTACGTTTGTGGTTACGAACTTACGACAGCAGCCAGAAAAGTCGGATTTTACGTTTAGAAGTAATAAATAGCAGTGGGCTTAAACACATAAATTTAAAAATAGAAAAAAAAGTAAGAAAATACACGCGTGCGATTTTTTTATGGAGGTTGTTCGTCTTGAATATTTACTATGAAAGTACCTACGGCAACGTTTACAATTTTTTAAATAGTTACCTTAAAACGGGGTGAGTAGGTTTCGCAGGGAGAGGTGGGTTATGAATGGAGAGAGAGAAGGTTTGAAAGGGGGGGGTGAGGAGGGATTTTAAGGCTACTCCTACAAAAATAATGTATTCCAATTTAAAATGGAGCTATAGTAATACGCATAATAAAAAAAATCGATCCAACAATCTTCCAAAATCACCTTTGTATGAAAACCCCTCTCACCCCAAATACGAGGCACTACGGGGTGAGGTGGGTTTTCCTCTTAAGTTATGAAATGGAATTACCCAAAATAAAATAAAAACTAAAATACAAACGTCCGGAACACTTATTATATAGACCATTCAGTTTTCATATGTAAAAATAAAATGTAATCGAGGTTTGAATTTCAGTTTTGACCCTACTCACCCCATTTTACGGTAATGTATGTTTTTAAAGTTATTGCTTCTAGAGACATTTGCACTCGCGGGAATCGAGTAGATTGAGCGGTAGACTAGTATACCAGAATGGTATTTGTCAGGTCTTCGTAGCGCCTGTGCTCGGAAGTCTCGTTAACAGGCGGACTGTGGGTACTTACCACTCAGGGACCTTCCTCGCCCACTCGCACTTCTTGTTGACATCGTCGAAGGCCTGGCCGAGCCTGCAGCCGGACCGGCGGGGCGTGTTGCCGTTAATGCACACGTAGAAGAACTGGCAGTCATCAGGGTCGGCGTAGCGCGGGTGTGTGAGGCCGAAGGTCTCGTTCACGGGCGGGCAGTCGAATTGGAACACATCTGCGTAAGGTAAAATGGTGTTATGAAGATATCTGTGCTAAGCAAGCTAGAAATTGAAATGAAACTCATAGGAAATGTATGCCATGAATGAAACTGTATATTTAATTCCGGAGTTAAGGTTCAGAGTATAAATACGGCTTTTTTGCTAGACTGGTGCAAACTATGGATTGCCTTATTAGAAAATATAATACAGTCCAAACAAAGTCGCCACTGGTCACACCAAAAGGTCACACCCGCGATATAAGTCAAAACTCCAGAAATTAGGGCCCATAATTCTTAACATTCTAGCACTAATGATCACGCAGTAAAGCCGCGGACAAACAGAAGGACATGGAGAAACTATAAAGGTTCCTAGTCGACTACGGAACCCTAAAAACGATATGTGAAATTAGAAAATCTCAATTACCAGCGGCACCGCATCCCTTCTTCTTAGCCTCATCAGGCCAGGTGCAGATGCCGGTCTTCTCGTTGTAGACCAGGCCGTCCGGGCACGTGATCATGTTGAACTTGCCGTCCACGCAGTAGTAGAAGATGCCGCACTCCTTCGGGTCCTCGTGGGAGAAGTAGCCGTTGAGGCGCGGGCAGTGCATCGTGGGTTTGGGCTCCTCTGTTGAGATTGAGAATAGAAATAGGTCAGTATTCGTAAACAAATGACTGTGAAACAAGTAAACAAGTTTCAGCTCGTCTGAAACACAGGGAATCTTAGTTCAGGCACATGTAAACCATCACTATTTATTAAGTCTTTCTTTTATATGAATGTAACCATGCAATTGATACGTGTTTATAAATAAATTATGTTTATTGGTAAATTGCCTATTGGTATGTCTTTAAATTAACTTCGCTTAAAGGCCCTCGGAGGGTTTTGGTCGTGTGCGAGGCACATAGAATTGGTCTGTGGCGAGGCATAACTAGCCTAAACTCGAGGGATTTGCAGTATTTGCGTTGATGTTATAAAATGTTTGGTATTGTATATAAATAAAACATGGCCGAGCTCTATTCATTCAATTTGATTAATCGAAATGTGTCTTACTGAGTGTTTATTGTATTTTTCTTATCTTCCCAAGTCTTTTAACCATAAAGTTTATACGGTGTCATTTCGGGGCAATTCATACTAGTTCACCAGTCCTCCATTATACTGCTTTGTAACCCTACTAACATCCGTGCACAAAGAGACAGCTTAATCGGTATATTGGTCGCATTACCTACTTAGGTACTTATACGTATACTCCTACACTGCCAATACGATTTGTTAAGAAACAAAAAGCAAGATGAAATTAAATGAATCTTCGTAGCATTCACCGTGAAAAATCGTAGGTTGTTAAGTCCAAGTAGCCCAACTCAGAAATGACAAAGGATTCTCGACCGACTATTAATTAAAAGGGAATCTATTAATAGCGGGCATGTATTTACAATGGAGCGGCTTCCCTTGAGATGTGAAAGTTGCTCTGACCAGCCGACCCCCACGTGATGCCATAATCTGTATGCTGTGATGCGACCCGGCGTTGGGCAAAACTGGCACGTGTTGGACACACTTTACTTTTTCCGCTATACACGTTGGGCCTAAATGACACCACGTATAAAATTATAAATAGTGGTCAAGTTAAATCAACATGGCACTAATTTTGAGATGTACATTTTGTTATGATGTACTAAGCGTGTTTTCAATCTAGTTATCTATGGCTGGAACAGGGACATTAATAAATAATCTTTATAATTAAAAATAAAGTTTAGATGTTCCGAAAAAGAAGCAACTATAAATTAAATCGAACGACACTGCATTTTAAAAGCAATATTTGATACCAAACAAAAAAAGACCTTATATTTAGCTTTTCTGAAGTTACACATACCAACCGAAAGGAAAAAAAAACCAAGCGTGCAAATGCAAAACAGTTCATTAAACTTATTTTAACTTGTGTTGGGTCAAAGCTTGAGTTCAACCGAAAGTCAGTGCACTTTACTGGCAGCCTAAACTATATTTAGGTAGGTAAAGTCATTATTTAGGCGTTTAGGAAAAAACGCAAAACACAAAATATCACTCTGCTTTGCATCGGTTAGAGACCACACTATATGGCTTTGAAATTAAACAACTCTTTCACGTCATGCGCTCGAGAATAGAGTCAGACCAAGAAAAGTCTGCAGCGGATTTGATAGCCCACGCAGTGCACGTATCATTTTAAACGTCAAACTTCTATGAAATTATGACGTATAAATAACACTTGCACTGCGTGGGCTATCAAAATCGCTGCAGACTTTTCTTGGTCTAACTCTAAGTATTTATTATCTCCTCCATAACTCAGGAACATATTATATCACTAATATTTTTTCCTGAGTTATGGATGTTTTCTATATACCTATATAAATATTGCTAGCTTTTGCCCGCGACCACGTCTGCGTGGAATTAGTGACAACAGCTAAAGCAAGTATAGCGCCTGGATAATGCCAATAGCAATAATTCAATTTGCGCATTGCTTACTTCAATTATTAGGCAATTCACTCTGTACTCTATCTAGGGATAATTTCCGACATAATAAAAACTATTCTATGTGCTTCCCCGGGACTCAAACTATCTCTACGCCAAATTTCAACTGACGGTTCCGCTTCGCATTTATAATATTAGTATGTATTATTTAACTACATGCTGTATATATATCGACGTCTAGTACCCACAACACAGGCCTTTACTGAGTTTACTGTGGGAGTAAGTTGATCTGTGTAAATTGTCCTATGATACATAAAGAAACATCAATCCTTACAAGGTCGGTGTCAAAGAAAAGGTTTTGCAATTGTTAATCTTATACCTTTAAGCGAGCAATTCTTGTATATATATTATTTATTTATATTTCGGGAGTCTCTATTGTTTCCCAAATAGTTTTAAGCCATAATGTATTGTTTGTCCTCATTTTCGTTAGTCATCATTCATTTAGTGTAGTAAACGCGTCACTTTTCAGGATTGCCATAAACCAAACCTACTCTAACCTAACCTATCTATAGGATAACCTAACGAAAATCCTGAAATGTTAACGGTTTCAGCTGTATGACTAATGATAATATGACAAAGAATACATTATGACTTAAAAGTTCATGGGAAACAACGGGACCCCATATTTCGGGGATATCGGAGACGGCTCTAATGATATCGATGAAATTTGCTTTATGGGAGTTTTGGGGGCGAAAGTTCGATCTAGTTATGTCTGATTTTTGAGTTTTTATATGTTTTCCGAGGAAAGCTCGGTCTTCCAGATAACTTACGTAGTTTCGGCCTCTGAGAGCAGTCCAAGTTGAAAGGCAGATCGCATTTCTCATCATCAGGGTTGTAGTCGTTGAAGACCATGCCGTCGGGGCACAGCTTTTCTATGATCTCACCCTGTCTGTAAAATTATAACATAGAATTGAGTCAAACTTGTATTGTCAATGTAATGTTACTCTGTTTGGTCGTGATGAGTCTTATCTAGAGATTGTATTAAGGGGCCCTGATTGCCAGTCCGCCGGACGATGTCGGCCTGTCAGTTGTTCGGAGCTGTCAACTTTTAGCTCTAACTGAGAGGACTATATCGTCCAACGGATTGTTAATCAGTGGGCCCCTTTAGCCGTCGGGGGCCGATCATAAAGTTCCTGTGTAATGTTTTGACGGTATATAGTCACATTAAACCAACTTGCGCAGCATTGCAAGGAGGGAACCAATAGTAGGATATGTTCATCAGGTTGCTTCAGGTACCCGTAGGACAAACTGTCCAGAAATAGGCCCGTGTAGCCTAGGAATTTCATGATCTGTCTGATTTTACGATCGGCCGCCAACATATAATCTTTGATATAAGTTAGTTGAACTCTATCATCATAATTATGAGCTTAATACATAGCATAAGGATCATTTTTTTTAATATAGGTAACATATAGCAAAACTTTTGCATTCTATTATATTTATGTCATATTATTTTGTATAGGTACTGATATCGGAAAAGGTACTTAGTACTAAATCCATACTTATTATTTAACTTGTTCAATAAACATCCTCCGAGGTGTTGACCTTTTAAGGATGGTTAAAAATAAAATTTCAAAATAAACAGCAAAGAAAAGGTGCATTCCAACACGCCTTAAATGAATCCGTATGCGTATCACTATAAATAGTATAAAACAAAGTCGCTTCCCGATGTCTGTCTGTTTGTATGTATGCTTAGATCTTTTATAACTACGCAACGGATTTGGGTGCGTTTTTTTTAATAGATATAGTGATTCAAGAGGAAGGGGTATGTATAATTTGTAAACCCGTGCGAAGCCGGGGCGGGTCGCTAGTATGTTAATAAACAGTTATTGGTTTCGTAAATCTCAACAGTTATTTAGTAAATGCTTAAGAATTATACCCTACTCAGGAAATATACTTACACATTATAAAAATACACTTCCTACGGTTAATTTCCGTCAACAACTTCCTTTGTCTCATACGGTTAGTTGGATTGGTTGGTATAGGTTGCGGCTTGCGGCCATGCTAAGTTTTACTTGCACCGGCTTTGACGTGACAAAATGTGGAGGTGTCTTCCACAATTAAAAGGCGGGAAATTAAAATTTTCTATGGGACGATTACCCTTCGCGCGTACATTTTTTAAATTTGATGATTTTTCTACTGACAGAAACTTGGAGGATACAACTAAACGGAGTAGCCATTAACGGGCTTTCCCCTCTGTCGAAAATAGGCGGCCAACGGTCATACACAATGTATGGACTGACGTTTATCTGACATGGCTATTTTTACGTTACGCATACATTTGACGTTCCCCTCCCCCGCAAAAATCGGCAGACTGTTTTGTACAGAAAATTACAGACATGGCGTCTCCGTTTGATTATATCCTCCAAGGACAGAAATGGCTTCACAGACTATAGTAGATTTATCACGGCTAATGTAGCCAGTTACAACCTTACAAGTGTCGCGAGTGTTGTCAGGCGTGGCTCACTCCGCGATTTCGTTGCTTTGCTACAAGTAGCTAAAGTACATCCGTTCCACACCAATTTTGGTGGCTAGTCATAAGCCGCGCGTGGCGCTGTCGCCACCTAGCGGCCATATCTGTCCTGATCGTAGACGCGTTTTGTTAGAGAGTGAGTCTTCTGTACCCAGTACTATTATTTATTCTGTGGTGTTGTCTTACCTGCACTCATAGTATTTGTCGCACTGCTCGGCGTCGGCGAAGAAGCCGTCGTCTGGGCAGGAGTTGGTGATCTCAGCGTCGCGGTCTGCCTCGGCCTGCGCGCGCGCCGGCGCGTTCGCTGGCTTGCGGTTCTGTTTCTTTGGTAGAGCGGATGATGCTAGTACTGCATGACAAAATGGACGTGGTAAGTTCTTGTAGATTCAATACATAATGCACAAAATAAGTACATAAATTTTAACCCTTTAACCACCAAAGACGGCAACTAACTAGCGCGGTTACATCCGAATATCAATGGTGCGCGATGACGCGCACACGATAGGCGTGTCGTTCAAGGGGTTAATAGCGGATTTATGCTGAACGGAATTTCCCCAGTCAGCAGTGTACCGTAAAATGGGGTCAGTAGGTGCAAAACTGATATTCAAACCTCGATAACATTTAATTTTGACATATGCAAACTGAATGGTGTATATAATAAGTGTTCCGGACGTTTGTATTTTAGTTTTTATTTTATTTTGGGTATTTCCATTTCATAACTTTGACGATAAACAGGAAATCCCACCCCACCCCGTAGTCCCTCGTATTTGGGATGAGTTGGGTTTTCATACAAAGATGATTTTGGAAGATTGTTGGATCGATTTTTTATTATTATGAGTATTGCTATAGCTACATTTTAAATTGGAATATATTATTTTTGTAGCAGTAGCCTTAAAATTCCATCTCACCCCCCTTTCATCCCTTCTCTCCCCATTCATAACCCAACTCTCCCCGCGAACCCTACTCACCCCATTTTACGGTACCTACCACCACCAATCGTACAAAAAAAAAACAATAGGTGAATCTTTATGAAAACGGGAATAATGTTAAATTTCGTACTTATAAGTATATTTACATGAAAAAAAAAGTGTATCATATAGGTAGATAAACTATATATTTTTGTTATATTTTAAATCTAGTGATAATAGGTAATTAATTATGAACATAAAGTGTAATTTAAGCCGCATAATGCATAATTAAGCGACATTTGACCTAACGTGGCTAATCATAGTTATATGTGTGTAATACACGTAACTATGTATGTATAGTATACAGTGCATAAAACATTGATTTCTTGAATTTAATGTTAAAAGCTGCTCGCATTGAAACCTCGGACTTCCTGCTCGGTGACAATGAGACAGCTAAAGGTCGGCCATTTTCTAATAAGCCTTTCTCGTAAAACGAAGGCAATCGGTGCAGAACGATGTAAAATATCGATAGTTTTTTTACTTGACGGTTGGTTTGACAGTTTTGAAGGTCATTGTTATGATGTCCAAGTGCTTAATCATTGAGTTTTTGATACATTTAATATAATATTTTAAATATATTAAATAAAACATACCTATTTCGTAAATATATAATAAGGTAGCGCTTATGATAATTTTACAATTGAATGCATTGCTTGCGTGTATAAATTATAGTATTATGTAGATAGTTTTAAGAAGTTATAGACCTAATGTACCTAATTAAGACAACACAGAGCAGTTACCTCGCTCAACGCTTCACTCTGGCAGTTCAGCGGGGTAACGCAGCCAGTATCTTGGGGCCTTGCCGCAGGGGCCTTTTTTAGATTTAGGTTAGTTTTATTTTAGAATAGTTTTTAGTTTGTATTTAGTTTAATTGTAATTTTAAGTTGTTTTTATTTATTGTTTTTTTTGTCATGTTTTTGTTCAATAAACTTTCTTCGACTGTCATTAAGATATTGTATCATGTCATGTGACTGCATGCCGTCTTTAGTCTTTACCTTAAAAGATGACTCACGTTAGACCGAGCCGTGTCCGGGCCGGAGCTTCCGGCGCTTACTTTTCTATGATACTGCCGTATTCGAACTTCAAGATATTCATAAGAGACGACACGTATTAGATCCATTCTAGATACGTTATAGTTTAGATTTCAACTAGTTCTCTTTTGCAGCGCAATTCAAGCAACCAATGTCACTTTTACGTTAGATAGAGCTAGATATCCTTGGAGGATACAACTAAACGGAGTAGCCATTAACAGGCTTTCCCCTCTGTCGAAAATAGGCGGCCAACGGTCATACACAATGTATGGACTGACGTTTATCTGACATGGCTATTTTTACGTTACGCATACATTTGACGTTCCCCTCCCCCGCAAAAATCGGCAGACTGTTTTGTACAGAAAATTACAGACATGGCGTCTCCGTTTGATTATATCCTCCAAGTAGATATCTATTAGATGTGAATTGATCTCTAAGCCATATCTTGTGGAAATCGTTCAAGAGTATCTCCAGAATTGCGCAAATGTCTAATTTGACAGGTTAGATCTTAAACATATCGCTATCGTATCTTGGCGATGTCTAAAAGATATCTAACAGATGTCTATTTCAAAATCCGAATCGGGCCTACAGATTACCGGTGAGCACTTGACCTTTCCATAGAAAACGAAGCTCCGGAAGCTCCGGCTCGGACACGGCCCGGTCTTATGAGTCATCCTTTAGACGCCGTACATAATGCCGCTGCCGTCACTTTCCGAATTATTGGATCCGATTCGATAAAGCGATAAAGCTTCCATTAGTGAAGAGAAATATATTATCCACTATCATGTAATGACTGCATCCATCATACGGCCGCTGACTGAAGTGCAACCATAATAATTCCGCCAGATGTTATCGAACCGTGGTATCGAGTGGGTGCTAATAGGTATTAATCTATTGCCAAACGTAAGAGCATTGTAGGCACAATGAGGGTGAGGCAACATATTTGCGCTGATTTCTCTGTTACCTAACCCCCCAGAACTAAGTCGACAGACGCACTACGCACGTCGAAAGTCTTTTTTAAAACTGTGCCTGTTAAGAGGAAGTGTGAGACATACTATAGAAACTTCCGTTTTGAGGGCGTTTATCGATAATTTCCTCTTCCCGTGGTTAACAAGAATAAATTCATGTGATATTTAAGTAAGTACATAATACTACTTCGAAATACTTTTAATTAAAAAAAAAACTTTGTTACTTACATCCTATAGGATTTATTAATAACTATAAATACTCGTACAAGTTTTCGAAAAAGTAGTAGGTAATTAGATGAACAAGAAGAATTAGATGATGAAGTTTCGTGAAAAAATAAATTCGAGTCACGCATCCATCTGTATCCAATGTATGTTTGGTGAAATAGAACCGAATAATTCGAGTATCACGCGATACATCAAATTATCTACACAAGTCACAAGTAGTTGGATCAATTATTGTTCTCGAGGACGATATATTATTTGAGTCGCTTTTCCCTAAAGAAAACATCGCGAGGAAACTGGACTAATCCCAATAATGGCTCCTCTACACGATGGGCCAGCGCCGGTATGCGTTAGAGGGAGCAAGTGATATTGCTATCTCATTCTACCGCATGGCTGCGTCCCTTGGAGTGGCCGGCGCTGGCCCATCGTGTAGAGGAGCTCTTAGGCCATATAGTTTCCCCCCTGGGTTGTAAGTTCAGATGGCAGTCGCTTTCGTAAAAACTAGTCCCTACGCCAAGTCTCGGAATGAGTTGTCAAACGGCGTCTCCCATAATCCGTGGAGAAAGGCCGCGACAACGCTAGGAAGATGATGATAATGTTTAATGTCTATTAGGTAACATAACAGTCATCTGTCATCATTTTTAGGGTTCCGTAGCCAAATGGCAAAAAACGGAACCCTTATAGATTCGTCATGTCTGTCTGTCTGTCCGTCTGTCCGTCTGTCCATCTGTCCGTCTGTCCGTCCGTATGTCACAGCCACTTTTCTCCGAAACTATAAGAACTATACTGTTGAAACTTGGTAAGTAGATGTATTCTGTGAACCGCATTAAGATTTTCACACAAAAATAGAAAAAAAAACAATAAATTTTTGGGGTTCCCCATACTTCGAACTGAAACTCAAAATTTTTTTTTTCATCAAACCCGTACGTGTGGGGTATCTATGGATAGGTCTTCAAAAATGATATTGAGGTTCCTAATATCATTTTTTTCTAAACTGAATAGTTTGCGCGAGAGACACTTCCAAAGTGGTAAAATGTGTGTCCCCCCCCCCCCCTAACTTCTAAAATAAGAGAATGATAAAACTAAAAAAAATATATGATGTACATTACCATGTAAACTTCCACCGAAAATTGGTTTGATCGAGATCTAGCAAGTAGTTTTTTTTTAATACGTCATAAATCGCCTAAATACGGAACCCTTCATGGGCGAGTCCGACTCGCACTTGGCCGGTTTTTTTATCTTTCGTCTTTATCTTTTGATATAGTCTTGCATCCAGCACATGCTATATGGTGTTTGTTCAACGTGGGTTTCTAAAACCCACGTTGAACAAGGCAAACAGTTGTTGTATTGTATACCATACTAGCTTCTGCTCGCGACTTCACCTGCATGGGATTATGTTGATGATGATGATGAATATTGTTAAAAACGTTCTTATGTCCTTCCTTGGGCCTCAAATATCTTCGTACCAAATTTCATCTAAATCGGTTCAGGTTTTAAGCGTGAAGAGGTAACAGATAGAGTTACTTTCGCATTTATAATATTAGTGGGTAGGGAAATAGGGAGTACGACTGCCGTATTCGAACTTCAAGATATTCACAAGAGACGACACGTACTAGATCCATTCTAGATATGTTATAGTTTAGATTTCAACTAGTTCTCTTTTGCAGCTCAATTCGGGCAACCAATGTCACTTTTACGTTAGATATTGTTAGATATCTATTAGATGTGAATTGAATCTCTAAGTCATATCTTGTGGAAATCGTTCAAGAGTATCTCCAGAATTGCAGAAACGTCAAATTTGACAGGTTAGATCTTAAACATATCGTTATCGTATCTTGGTGACGTCTAAAAGATATCTAGTAGATGTCTATTTCAAAATCTGAATCGGGCCCCGAGTAATTCCAATTCGTTAAATATATTTCTACTATGGCCCACCTACTGATCAAACTGAGCCCTTTTACCGATTTCTAGTACCCCTAGTGTAAATTTTATTCGATAGAGTGACTATCGTTCACGTTTGCGTTATGTCTTTTTTGTATGGGGTTTTGAACAGCTCGCCATGCGGGAAGTTTTGGAAACTCATAATCCCATACAAAATGGCACTAAACGCAAACGTACGTCACGTCACGCTATCAAATGAAATTTACACTAACTAGGCGAACTGTAGTCCAAGAAAATGGTAATAAAAATACTTGCTCAATACTTACTTAAGGGGCCCACAGATTAACAGTCCGCCGGACGGTATCGGCCTGTCAGTTAGAACAAAAATTTGACAGTTTCCGAACAACTGACAGGCCGGTACCGCCCGGCGGACTGTTAATCAGTGGGCCCCTTTAACGATTCGTGACTGTCATTACTTCGGCAAGGGTTCTCAAGTTGCTTAAATATTAAAATGTTAAAGGCAATATAATTTACATACTTTCAAGATTAATAAAAGATCGTATATAACCACCCAGCTCCAGTGACTTACGTCCGTTAGCGTCTGAAGACCAGACGTATAAATACAAAACTAGTTTTATAAATAATGTAGGTATTTAATGGCCTCTAATTAGTATTCGTATCGTAGCCGAATACCGTGGCCATTCTAGGAATTGCATATCTAGAATACAAGGTCAATATCTTTTCGAACGGGCGGCGTGCATATTAAGCAAAGTAAAGGTCGCTTAGGTAAATAGGTCATAGTTGCATTGGGGAAATGGATTGACACATTTGTGTTACGCAATTGTACAGTCAGCAGCAATGGTAGCGGATGAAACAACGCGCCAAAAGTATCTGCCACCCTGGAATACTTTTCTAACTAGAGATAAATCAACAGTTAATCAGTATCTGTTACAGTCTAATTGTTCTAGTCGTACATATTTTAGATACATATGTATCTCTTTTTGTTAAGCTGCTAGTGTTACTTTTAGAGATACGTTTGACGCGTAATCTGATCCATTAGTTTTGATGCCAATTGTACTTGGCAACTACAAAGTCGCTACCGAAGTAACCTGTCTTAACTCATACCGTTTCAACGGATTAAACGTAAGTAGACACATTTTTAACGGATTTACCACGTGTCCAAGTCCACGAAAGTGTATTGAAAAAGATAAATAATGACCCCATTTTTATTAGGGCGGGTCGCGGAAATTGTGTACACCTGAATGAGGGTCTCGAAAAACATTTGCCTGATACATTCTTATAAAAAATGCCAGTGTTGTCCGGAACGGTAACAATTCAGTTACGAATGCAACGATCTTTAATCGGGAAGGCAGTGCTTAAAGGTAAAGTCCTATGCACAACAGTAATAAATACATGTATTACACATACATACGATATTCAAGTTTCGTAATCCCCATCTTACATAAAATAACGGCCACTAACCGTTACAAAAATATGAATGAGAGTAAAAACAAAAGCTTAAGCAGCAACAATTCGCAACGCAAACACAACATAAAACTCACCAACTAGGCACCCGAGGAAGACTAGCCCTATACTCGATTTGAACGCCATCTTTTGATATTAAAATACACTATTATGTAATAAAATTACACTTTTTATATGAGTGTGTTGAACAGACGCCGGCACCGCACTCCCGCGCACTGAACATAACAGTTTTTGTCTTCGATTCTTAGCAAGTGAGCGTCTCGGCGAAAGGCTGGCTTGTGTTGCTGTCCCTTACCCTCTCAACAGCTTCGGTATGAGGCGGCACTCTTCAGCCAAATGAAGTCGGAACACTTAAGATCCTGTTATTGTCGGACGTGTTCAGCAAGGAAATTAGGATTGAAAGAATGCGCTTATTGTGCTTAATTGATTTGTAATGACATTGCGAGGTCTCCCTGATCATGATGATATTGATGATAATCTAAAATAATCTAAATTATACACCTGTGGTAAATAAATCAATATTTTTATATGCAGCTGCAGATGAGGCTCTAAACCGTTTTTGTGTAGAGCCACCCTTAGTAACGCAAAAACTTCCGCACCGCCTTTACCGCCTTCTAACTTTTCCGATGGTCAAGCTGCTTCCCGCACCTTCTTGCCCACACGCTAACCTGACTTTTTAACCTAAGAAGGGAAACTAGCTTTCTTCTGATTAGGACTTTTTTCTTGCAATGCCCCTTACCTTTTGTAGCTTCAGAAAAACAAACGGCATAAGAGTACCACTCGCAGTCTCCGCGGTATGAAGTCCGGCTATGGCATCCAATATGGGGCCATTCTCAATACCGGTATTGAAATCCGATATTGGCCGGGATTCTGGAATAAATACCGGCATTGATAAAGACCATTTTTCGGGGAAATTAGTTAAATTGACAATGATAATGGTCCGTTTTTAATATTTTGAGCCTTCTGCGCCGCTAAATGGGTTTATTTAATTTGACCATGAACATGAACCAAACAAAAGAAAACAATACAAAACGTAGTTAATCACGGTCCCGGTCGATATAAGTCTAGTGAAACTAACCATGAATTATTCAGAACACTCTGATAAACAGTGAATATGGAATATTAGGATAGGTAGGTCTAGGATTGAACTAAATACTGGAAACAACAACCGATTTCGTGGTATTTTCATATATTCGTCATATATTTTCTGAAATTGAAATATCCAATACCGTAATCAACACAATATTATTGAGGTAACCCTGGGTTTGTCCCAATAAGATTTCTGCTGTGGGATTAGGCGACGATATATTTATGAAAAATATAAGTAGGTATGTATGTAAAAATTCATTAAAAAAATACTCAGACCATTTTTATAAGAATAGGTACACAAGCGGCGAACGTAGACCTAACTGAAATGCGAGCGGTCGCGCTTTCATACAAAATTAGTAACGTAGCGCCTACGCCTGTGCGCGAACGCGAGTCAACACCAAATATGTACATACATTGAAACACATGAAATAAGAACATACCTTTTACCCATACGGCCCAATTCGAACAATGCTTATAAGATGTCACAACGATATGATACCGATCTGTCAGTGTTAAAAGTGACGTTTTTGGCTGAATGTCACTTTAAAGCTTGACAAAAATAGGTATGTGTCTAGCTGCACGATTAGCGTTTTAACGCTATTCGGAAAAGTACTTAGTCTAGTGTGGCAGATACTTTTGGTGCGTTGTTTCATTCGCTACTTTTGATGTCCACTGTACTCTACTAACTGAGTACTGTACATGGAAAAGCTCGTCTTTAATTTTTGTAGTTTTCTCCAATACATGAAAGATGAATTATTAACATTATCAAAATACCTACATGAGTTCAAAGAATCATCTGATAACTAGTAAATGTGTGTCGTAATTTAGCAACTGGTTATATGGATTGTGGGCTGGTATTAATTAGTAGGCTATTTACAGGAATTATTACGTTTTTATTGCATTTTTAATTAGTTTGTTGCATGCAAAATGGCCTATTCCATTATTTAGAAACCATTTATATTAGAGTTTTATGTTTGAAATTAGCACATTAATGTTCATCAGCCAATAACGTAAGGTCATTAGGCCCAGCAGTGGGCACTGGGCAATGTTGCGTGCACGCAAATCTTGCTTTCGTCGAGCGTGCGAGAAAGTGCACATCTCGAGTCGGTTTCACTCCGCGAATCGTTTGTTCAAATACTCTACTTTCAGCGATCCGTTGGCTTGCGAAAAAACTGATCACGTCTAAAGTCAATTAATATTTTATTATTGGTCAAATTTATAGACTGTCTGGGCTAATGAGACCAAGAGGCTAATTCGAACTTAGATTTTAATCTCAAAATGAGGTCATTTTGTTATGATTCACCAGTACGTCTCGCTTGATAGTTTGAGGTCCCTAGCGAATTTCATATAATATAATTATGTCACTGACAAGGTACGAAATCGTACGAAAATTAATTACTTAGACTCCTTTTAAAATAAATGTAAGTACCTATATACGTAGGTAAGTATGTTTTTATCCTTGAGGAAAAAGATTCGAGCCCTACACCCCAGCCCCAGGGGGTAACAGGATGGAATGAAGAAAAGATAGTATTTTCAAACACGATGGGTAGAACGACAGGTGTCATCTTCATATAGTTTATAACCTAAAAACGCTAAATAAAGTTCTTTAAACCTAAGCCCCCATTCGCACGGCAGCTTTTTCAACGCGCGTTAAAAAAGCGCTTGAATCTGTCCGCACTCTAAATTCGATTTAACGACCAAGGCTTAAAGTCGAAAATCCAACAACGCTTGATAAAAAGCGCCACCGCTGTCGTGTGAATAAATACACATGTATCCATTTTGTCATTCAAACGCTTTTTTAACGCGCGTTGAAAAAGCTGCCGTGCGAATGGGGGCTAAATCTCGCAAAATTGTATTGAAATGACAGCTGTCATCCTACCCATCGTGTGTGAAAAATACTATAAGCACAGACAATCCAACTTCTAGACATAGCATAGTCGCGCTACCCCCTCTGCCACACATACGGTAGCGTTACTCCATCTTCGAGTCAATCCCGTGCCGTGATTGGTCCGTGTCTTTGAACGGACCAATCACGGCACGGGATTCGCTCACCTCGTCCCCCCGCACCCCCGTATTTTTGGCAGCATCGGTTTCATGAAATAATTGGCCTAAGCTCAGTCTAGAGGTTGGATTGTCAGTGACTATAAGCAAACAGAGAGCCCGATTTTCATTTAAAGTTCTCATTTATTTGATCTATCAGCTGTGAAAAGTGACATTTTATCGACAGTTGGCAGATCAAATCTAGGACAATGTCGGAACAAAACATTAAAATCAGAATCGGGTTCTCGGTTGATACCAGTAAGGCCTACTGTTTTCTGCGGTTTACATTAGCTGAAGGTAAAGATTTGTGATTAAGTTTTCTAGCGGACCCCAGGCAGCGTTGCCAACGTGCCAACCGTTAACGCTCCGTAGCGTATTATAGTAACCTCTCTCTATCACTCGTCCATATTAGTGCGACAGTGACAGTTGCGTTTCGTTGGCTACGGAGCGTTAACGAGTGTCACGTTGGCTACGCACCCTGGTTCCTATACGACGCAATGGCACCCGGAAAGCGCTTAGATAGGGAAACATTTCTACACTCATTGACTGGATACCTTAATATTGTTATGTTTTATTTTATGTAGAAAACTATCACTCTTGACTATTTAATGACGATCAAATTACAGTAAAACTTATTTAGTATGCACATGTTGGAAAGTAACGCAAATACTGCATTTGAAAGTAAAAATGTAATTATGTTTGTACTTAGCGAAATATAGATGTTACTCGCGAATTTATAATGTCGACTTATGAAATATATGAACATAATAACTGGGGCAAAATTAACTTGAGAAAGTGACATGTGTTGACGTCATATGGCTATATGGATGGGTGGCTGTATGGTAGGTAGGTAGGTAGTAACATATATTAATATGGCCATATGCACAACTTCACTGAATGGATTGGCAAACAATATGCAAGATTTTAAATAGTATACCCATTTGTTCCTTAAAATATTAATATTAATTTGGTCGTACATTATGTACCTATCTGTATAGGTATTGCAGGAAAGTGTATGTTGTGTAGAATAGGCATAGAATGATCAAAAATCACACTTTTATGAATCAAGATTTTCCGCTTCGAATTATTTTGTTCAGTTCAGTCGCTACCAGAAGCAAATTGTCTATTCTTAACATATTTATGTTAACTTCACTTGTTAACTGTAACAATATAATAATATATTGTTACTCCATTTTAACCTACTTCTAATAGTCGTATAATTTTGAACTTTACAAGCTTGTTTTTATGACAGAGAAAGCAATACAATTAATCTACTGTGTTAAAAAAAAAAATTGTTGATATAATTTAACAATGAAAACGCATTGGTCAATTTCACCAGCCATAAACTGCCAAATGTCTAGTTATTATAGGCTTTTCCTGCCTTGACATTAAACCAAATATTTATTTTCGTTCCAACAGTCAGCTGCACAAACAGTAGCCAATTAAAAGCTGTGTAAATTAAAGCAAATCCTATACACACCGTTTACCAATAGAATACAATCGTATATGTAAATTTGCTACCGTGCGGGATCGTACCAGAAATAGAGTCAGTATGTAAGGACATTCCTCTGAAGGGATGCGAATTTAATCGCAATTAACAGTACTAATGAAGGGCTTCGTAGGCGTTAGTATAATTAAGTGACCAGCTTCGTTTTGAACACAAAACGACAAGTGTTACAGTGAAACTCAAGTACTTTAGACCCTTCTTTACAAAACCGAGGATCCCTTAATAAGAGCATTCGGACATAGCACCCACTGTTCGCCCACAGCGTTCTAGGAAACACCTAACTAGCTAGCGATTGGGGTTTTCGTGCTTAAATGGACTTTATGCGGCTAGAGCTTATGTTTTGTTTTAAAGCAATATTAATAGGTATAAGTGACGTGCCTCGAAGGTTCTTTTATTTTTATGTACGAATCTACGTATCTAGAATATTTATAGATATTAATGAGTAGCATGTGCTCATACATATTTCTATTTTAAAAATCTAATATCAGGATTGGTATTATATTATGATAGAAAACTTATTTGCAACGATTAAATAATTAGCCTTAATTAATACGTTGCAACTACTAAAACGTATCATAATTTTTTTTGGTTCTAACTATTACAAATATGTAGGTACTTACTCCGCGGGAATGTATTGATCGCGTTTTTTATCACTTATCGCTATGAATTACACTTACCTATCAGAACGCGACGACTGTTTTATCCAACAGCGATAAATTATGAATACACGACCATAATAGACCCGCCAGATTTGAAAAAAAGAAACACTTTCTTTCTGATAAAAGTGAATAATGGCATTCTTATGCTCTCCATCAAGATTCAAATCGTACTTTGCTGCGATCTGCGATACAGCACTGTTGTACAGAAAGATCTTAAGTGTAATTCCAATTGCTTGGCGAGTACAAGTGTGTACATAAACGATGGCGACCCCAAAATTTGGTTAAAGGACTTACTCGTATGTGATCTTGAATCATGTTGTTTTTTCCTTTTCGCCGAGAGATTCTCCTAAAATAAGCTAGATTTAGAGCCTTTTAGGAGAACCAAGTAATACGACGTGTACACTATGCCGCTGTAAGTATAGGCCAGTGAGCAGGGCATGTAGCCGAAATATCGTGTAAATCCTGAGGTTACTGCCAGAGGTGTACAGGACCGGCAGCGTCAGGAGCAGCGAAGAAGCAATGAAATATGTATTCAATATTTATTCGTAGCAACGCATTCGGCAGGAGTAGTGACAGTAATATAAGAAAATGTAAACGGAGTATATATAACAAATCTGCATTACATATGAAATCAAATGGAGGGTAGGGGTAGTCCGGTAAACTTAGCCAAAATCAAAACATTTCTTTTTTGGAATACGAGGGGCGTTCAAAATATTCTCGGTATTGATATCTTACGACCTCTTCTAAAATTTCTTTCGTTACTGGCCGCTAAGGTTTATTCATTGACATTAAAAAAAAGTATAATTCGAACCGAGATGGTCTTTTGTTTTTCTGCAATTGCTGAACAAACATGAACATCATGTGCGAATTGACAATGTTAACTAAATTAGAACATCGATGCGTGATAAAATTCTTGACAAAACAGGGTAAAAATCAAAAAACCATAAAAGAGGAAATGGATTGTGTTTACCGTGAGTCTGCTCCTTCTTTATCTACCATTCAAAAGTGGTCAAGCGAGTTTAAACGCGGAAGGGAGAGTATTGAAGATGACCCTAGACCTGGCCGGCCTGTAGTAGCTACTTCACAAGAAAATATTGATAAAGTGGAAAAACTTATATTGGAAGATGGTCGAGTGAAGGTAAAATCTATAGCACAAGTAACCAATCTCTCTATTGGTACCGTACATGATATTATACATGACCATCTTAATATGTCAAAAGTAAGTGCAAGATGGGTTCCGCGAATGCTGACTCGGCTTCAAAAAGACATGCGTGTAGCTTGTTGTTCCGATTTTATTGACCTGTGCGGTGAAAATCCTGATGAGGTGCTGCAAAGAATAGTTACTGGAGATGAAACCTGGGTTCATCATTATGACCCAGAGGGTAAACAAGAGTCCATGCAGTGGCACATTAAGGGTTCAGCTCATCCCAAGAAGTTCAAGGTCATCCCTTCAGCTGGCAAGGTCATGGCCACGATATTTTGGGATTGTGAAGGAGTATTACTAATCGATTATAAAGAAAAAGGTGTAAATATCACAGGACAGTACTACGCTAACATTCTACGTCAATTAAAGGATGTAATTAAAGAAAAGAGGCGAGGAAAGTTAACCAAAGGTATTCTGCTTCTGCATGACAACGCCCCCGTCCATACTGCTCATATTGCCAAGGCAGCTATTGTTGAATGTGGGTTTAAAACTGTTACTCACCCACCGTATAGTCCGGACTTAGCCCTCAGCGACTTCTTTTTGCTCCCCAATCTTAAAAAGGATCTGCGTGGAAATAAATTTTCTGACGATGAAGCATTGAAGGCGGCAGTGGAGGAGCATTTTTACACGAAAGATAAAAAATATTTTTACGAGGGATTAAAAAAAATAATTGATCGATCTTTTAAGTGTATGAACATAGGGGGGGAGTATATTGAAAAATAAAAATATCAAACTTTTCGTACTTGTTTGTTTTCATTCTCATACCGAGAATATTTTGAATACCCCTCGTACCTACTTATGTCATGCATTCGGGCAGGTGTCGTTTCGCTGAATTGCTGATAAAATAAATATTTTGACTTTATTAAATAAAATGGGTTAAGCTGAGTTCAAGTCTCCCATCTCTGAAAGGCCCCAGACTAGAGAACTTGACTCGTCCAAGCAAAAATCAAAGAGAATACTTGATTACACTGCCTTATCGTGTAGCAGTATGCTTAGTACCCGATTCGTTCTATAGACTCGCGATAGAAGTCCAGATATCTTTCTAAATTACATGCTATTGAAGAAATACTCGATGTTTATCTGGAATACACTTGTATTGAATATATTTTAAGGTATAAATCCCATGTCGCGAGAGGCAGTCACGCATAGATTCCGCTACGTAATCGGGGTAAAAAATATAAGTAGTAGGTACCTAGTTAAGCGCAAACGTCGTTTATCCGGAAACTCGATCATCCGAACCCTATATTACCGAACGCTGACATAGTTCATTCGAACCATAAATTATTAGATTTTTTTTTCATGTCAATCTTTTTCTGTTTTTTTTCTAACCTATTTTGGTGTCCCATTGCTGTACGGATATGATGGTCGTTCTTGTCTACGTGACAGCGTGATAAAACGGTGTCCGTCACTTTCTTTCCCACGGTGTTAAACAGTGACAGTTATTTTATCACGTGGATAAAGATGGATAAAGCTATCCATAATAGGCTGGCTGGGCAAAGGCCTCCCCTCTTTTTCTCCACTCGACCCTGTCATCGGCATTTTCCCACCATTTGGGGTAGAATGCGTCCAAGTCGTCCCGCCATCTCCTTTTCGGTCTGCCTGAACTCCGGCCTGCACCGTCCGTTGTGTTCTGTTACTTCACTAAAAATAAGACTTTAGCCTTTAGCCATGTTATATCTTTGATAATTAATATTTATTTAAGTAGAACTAAGACTGCAATAGTCACTGCATTTCTCATTTACAAGTAAACCCAGAAATCCAGAATAAGTGTAAGGCTTGAGTGGACGCTCGACGCGGAGCGTTCGGCGGAGCGTGCAGCGTAGCGTCGGGCTCACAAGTGATTTGAGCAGCATGCACTAAGGCCGCTCCTATACGTTTGTATTTGTTTAACATGCACTGTACTCCTGACGCCCCGCCCCGCTGCACGTCCAACTTGAGCGTCCACTCAGGCCTTACACTAAGGCATTCGTAAAAGTAGTGTTTAGGAGAAACCTGCTACTGCTACTGCTAAGTTAAACGAGGTTAAATGATTTTGAACATATTTGTACTGCAATAACTGATAAGTGAAGATCATACGTTCCTATAAATGTGTATTTGTGTTGCATAAAATGTGTGTGTGTGATTGTATATAGTAAATAACAATGTCATTGAATTGGAAACATAAACAACTAACTTCTGCTCGCGACTTCGTCTGTATGGAATCATACTGACAGTTGATATTTAAATACGACAGCTCGACTAATATTAGAATAGAAAACCAAATTGCTTTGATCTAAAATAGATTTAAGAGCCTATTTTAGATTTAAGCTAGTTATTCATTTAGTTTAGTAGTACCACTGTATATATCTTTTATACGTAAATATGTAAATGATTTTGACATATAAAATTGCTTTATTTATCACAGTTGTTTGAAATTTAAATGTAGGTAATTGTAAAATCGATATTGATATTATAATTGTACAATAATCCCTAGGTACCGTAAAACGGGGTGAGTAGGTTTCGCGGGGAGAGGTGGGTTATGTATGAGCGACTACCCGCCAACCTCAAAAATGAATCCTCGAATGACAAGTTTGCACATAAACTGAAAGAACTTTTAATAGAAATGTCGCTATATTCAGTTAAAGAATATAGCGAAAAATAATTTATTATGAAATAATTTTATATTGATTTTATACCTACTTTATTATTGTAACATTCAATTTAATTTTATATGAATTTTGACATTTCCATTAATATTATTTTTTTTTTTATTCGTTACCTATTAAGATTGTTGACATTTAATATATTTTTATTTTATTTAAATAAATCTGATAAAGTTATATACAGCTGAGTGCTTTTTTTGTAATATTTTGTTTTTTTTTTGTTCTTGACATTCGACAATACCTAGGTTGGCCCTAGCTATGTATACATTAACATTTCTTTTTATTATGACATTATTTTATTTGTACATTTTATATTCTTTTTTTTTTCTTTCTGTTTTTAATGTTAATTTGACGATCTTTTAATGAAAGCCTTTGTTTTATCCTGTTGTGTAAAATACTGTGTCTTTTTCTTTAAGAAATAAATATATCTAATCTAATCTAATCTATGAATGGGGAGAGAATGTTTAAGAGGGGGGTGAGAAGAGATTTTAAGGCTACTGCTACAAAAATAATGTATTCCAATTTAAAATGGAGCTATAGTAATACGCTTAATAAAAAAAAATCGATCTAACAATCTTCCAAAATCACCTTTGTATGAAAACGTCTCTCACCCCAAATACGAGGCACTACGGGGTGAGGTGGGTTTTCCTCTTTATCGTCAAAGTTATGAAATGGAACTACCCAAAATAAAATAAAAACTAAAATACAAACGTCCGGAACACTTATTATATACACCATTCAGTTTTCATATGTAAAAATAAAATGTTATCGAGGTTTGAATTTCAGTTTTGACCCTACTCACCCCATTTTACGGTAGAAGATTTTATGTAAGTAAATAAACATTTTTACACCAATTGACAGTAATCATAACAATAATATGCCTCAAGTTATCTTGTGCCTATAAAGGTGCGCGACCACTATCAAAATATCATAAACGTCGTATCCTTATAAACTTTCATCCTGGCTTAAACTAGAGCCCACGTATGTTCATATACAGGTACTTGTTTGTACAGGCGATGCTATAAAAGCTAGGGTCTCGGGTTGTCCCTGACATTGTCCAGGCTGCGTTTGGACCCTTAGGCCCTGATTTTACATTGTCATCATGATGAAAGTAGTTGTGCTAGTTGCGTTGGTCCATTTGGTCTGTGCGAATCCCTTGCTGGAAAAAACATCGAATGGAAATCGTCATAAGAGGTTGCTTTGTGAGTATTCTATTAGATTTTTTTTTTAATTAGTAATTGTTCGCTTTGCTGGCCCGCATATGTAATATCTATTTTTATTTTTTGAGAAATACTTACCTACTCAGCTCGGCAATGAAAGGATTGCCGGCCTTATACCTCTATTCTGCCTATGCCTATCTATAATTATTTGACCGGCAACCTTTATATTACTTACCAGTCTTCCCACCTCTCTATACTTTCGTATATTTATAAGTTATTTTTTGACGTGTTTTCTTTAGATTTATTTTACTATTTACCTATTTAAGGTTACCTAGGGTCAATATTATAGAAAATGAAGTTACGGAATTGAAAATAATATATAATTAGTAAACCAGTTCAAAGTGCCTTGTAAAGATTATAAAAGTTAACATAGAATACGTTTTAAATTAAGTCAATATATTTTTTTCTGCATTTTAACTGCAGCGTATTTGCGTTGAAGGGATCAGTATATATTCAGTATAAGTGACTGATTCCAAATTAAAAAATAAATAATTTGAGTCCAACTCTTCGTAGAAAATATTTTTAACCACCCTAGCTCGGAAAGGATTTCTTTATACATACTTTAAAAACAGAAAGGAAGGTGTGCTGACTTTTGTCCTGCATTTGTACGACTTTAGCTGGTAGGATGAACTTTTAAGTGATGATTTTTAATCGTCAATAGAGAAACCATTTTAATTTAATTTACAGCACTGTTTTACAGCTATTATTTTTCTCGATAACCAAAACTCAACCAAAACCTTCGCAACGCCCAAATGTCCATTTTTTAAACTTACGCTTGCTCGGGTATCAATAATAACACGAGGGATTAAACAACAAATTTGCCTCTCTCTCGAGTACCTATTAGCAATTCAACTTTGCTGCAATTAAAACCCTACTTTATCAATAAGTGTCTGAAACTGTTACTGTTACTACGCAGAGTGGCTGCAGAAGGACACATTTATTCAGTTTCAGGTTATTTTCCCGAGGTCTAGTACGAGAGTTCACAGAGCCACTAGGTAGTTAATTTCTATATATAACATATAAATATTTCTTACATAGGTACTTATATCCCCATATTTATAACCATGTAATCTTTATAAAGGGTCAGTATCCTTCTAAATAATCCTGCACATATATTATGTCCTCTATGAGTAATGGTGTAGGATTTACCTATAAAATCCACAATTCATCATCCGCTGTCCATATGAACGGGGTGTTCAGGTCGTGGTCGAGAGTAGGTATACAGGATGTGAGCTGATCAACATCTGGATGTACTCATTCAGATGATATTTACCCGACCGTTTAGCATTCATATTCATATTCATTTAATCCATTGTTATCATGTTCATCAGTATATAAAGGTCTTACAATTTAGTCTTAGTAGGTACATGATACCCTGCCAGGGTATACAATATAGGACATGTTACTTAATAACTAAATAAAAATAGTAAGATTAGGTTCACGTTCTTCGTTCCTTTTAACTTCAAGCAATAAAACGAGTGTAGCGTTGTATTTACACTTTATTGTAACAGCTAAAAAAAATACGGTTTGTTCTGTCTTTTAGGAAATACATCCGCCTATTGCCAGCCTTCTCCTTGTGATTATTGTTGTTACTCGTAATAATTAATTATTTAATTTCATTATTATTTAACCTTGTAACTCTTGTAAGTTCCGGTGTTACAAATAAATAAATCAAGTTTATAGAAAAAAATACTAAATTCAAAAGCGCAATAATTGGCAGAATTAAGTAATAAAAATAATGATTTTTATAATTTAAGAGCAGAATTTAGTGCCTCCCTGTATAATTGCACATTTTATCGGACTGCCAGAGCACGACAGGCCGCGGTGCGCTGTATAAAGTGTGATTTGCAGCTTTATGCTTGATTTATATTGTTGGTGGTACGAACATGCTGCGAGGATGACTTTGTGTTTGATGAATCGGATAGGCCTATAGGTACGAGGACGTAATTGAATGACCTTTATGGAATGTTTTGAGGTCTGTTTTGAATGTTCAAGTTCAAATCCCTGATTCAATTGAGCATTTGACTCACGATGCGGAAACTTTCCAAAAGTGATAAATTACGACATAAAAATTTTCGGAAATTATGGTATTGAAATTTTCCATTTCTAATAAGAAAATTTCTTTTATTTCCTAAGATTTTTTCTGATATTTCCGCGAACTTTTCCAACTTATTGGAATCTTTCCGCAACTTGCACATCTGTAGGTAAGCATTAACGGGTAAATTTTTCAAGAGTTAGTGTTTCGACATTTGTATGGCTTTATTATTTTTTTGTAATATTAAATTTGTAATGATTGTGTAAGGACATAAAAAAGTCTACATACAAGGCATCTCTTTACTTTTTATAGTTATCTTAAATATCGATCTATGGCAAATGGCTGTGTAGTGCCGCTAAGACCGTGTAAGGCGCTATTGACCCTAAAACGCTGAGCATCAGGACCTTTAAGTAGAGCCTTAGATCAGCCAAGCCTAGGGGCCCGATTCGGATTTTGAAATAGACATCCATAAGATATCTTTTAGACATCACCAAAATACGATAACGACATTTTTAGGGTCTAACCTGTCAAATTTGACATTTCCGCGATTCTGGAGATATTCTTGAACGATTTCCACAAGATATGACTTAGAGATCCAATTCACATCTAATAGATATCTAACTCCATCTAACGTAAAAGTGACATTGGTTGCCCGAATTGAGCTGCAAAAGAGAACTAGTTGAAATCTAAACTATAACGTATCTAGAATGGATCTAGTACGTGTCGTCTCTTGTAAATATCTTGAAGTTCGAATACGGCAGTAGGTGCTTACCGTTAATTTTATTTCAGTTTACGACGAACAAGGCAACCTGGTCCAAACTTACAACAATCCTCTTCGTGACTTTCCGGAACAGATGGAAAAGATCCCCTTTTTCGGATCGTTTTTCCAACCATTTTATAACTTTATTCGCGTAAGTATTATTATGGCACTTTACAAAATCAAATAATTCTAACCTAAAATAAATTACTTAGTACCTACCTAATTTATTTGGAACCAAAGATTTGAGATTTACACTGTGCTTTAGAATTACAAGCTGTCCAATCTTTTTTCTACCTAAAACTAACAAAATATCCTTATTAAAAAAAGTTCGAAGATGGCGTTCAAATCTTTTTTAAACTCTCACACGCGTGCTCTTTACTTTATAGCCAATACAGTCCTACGGCGGTCGCCCGATGACCTACATGATCCCCGTATCAGATGAAGTAATACACCAGATTGCCCAAGACCCGATCATGCAAAACAAGCTGTTGCTCCTGCCGAGAGACCCAGTCGTTGAACAGAATGATCTATGCATTGGGAAGAGGGCTCAGATTCCTTCGCCGAAGCTGTGCAGCGCATTTTTGAACTGCTGGGACGGTTATGCTTTTGAGCAGGACTGCCCGAGCGGCTTGCTGTTCTCTAGTGAAGGGTACTGCGACTACCCGCAGAGGGTGGATTGTAATAATAGGAGAATAATTGGTAAATATACTTGAGCTAATTCATAAAGTTAATATTTAAGGTGTTTTACCACCTACTTCGGATCACCAAAAACGAACTAAATACTAATTAGTAATTGAATATACCTAATTAATTTTATTGCCAACATTAAAAACGACAATTATGTGTGCATATACAGGTACGTATTTAGGTGAGTATTTACGAACTACGTATTTAA
Source organism: Cydia amplana (assembly GCF_948474715.1). Classification (NCBI taxonomy): domain Eukaryota; kingdom Metazoa; phylum Arthropoda; class Insecta; order Lepidoptera; family Tortricidae; genus Cydia; species Cydia amplana. The sequence goes on along the minus strand of NC_086096.1, from coordinate 34,421,366 downwards.
TAACCTTTTCCCCAGTACAAGTCTTTTCTTTGAAAAATACAATGTGATCTCTTTTCATAGCCCTTTAGTTCATCGTTTACGTAGTACTTACTTAATATAATTTCTCGTCAAAGGTGCGCGACGCCTGGTTCACACGCAATTGTGTAAGGAAATGAAATTGTGAACTTTGCTTAGCAGGTGTCGTCAACTGTGGAAATGCCACGTTAAGTAATGAACAGGTTGATTGCGCAACGGAACGCGTGTCGATATCATCTACATTAACTAATCTTTAGCTTTTATTATATATCTTCTATTAAATAAAACACACTTTTAGTCATTGATTTTATACCTATTGAATACGACATTTAGATTTACGAAATTTAGAATTTAGACTACCGATCGCATTACAAATGGCATTATGTTGTAAAGGGTTAAACAACCTAAGTATGAAATATACCTACGTAAATGTAAACTGAGACCTTGCGAATGACGGCTATTTATAAAAATGATGTGGAATTTACCTTTGAAATTGATAATCGGCGCCTGGTAATAACATAACTTTAGATTAAAGTATTTTGCGACATTCAAACTCTCGACCTTACGGGACACTAAATCGTTTAACCACATGAGGTATCGAAAGCTATTTAATTTGATCCTGGCGAATCTCTCCATGACTTTATTTATTTGTTTACATGTAGTGTAGTGACATCTACTGTAAAATATTAACACTTTTCAAATTTTAATTTAGAATTTATCTTGTCATAAGTTTTCATTACACACTCTAACTTGTTTCTGGTTTGCTAAAGAGCGCCCTGCGCCGGCGCCGGTCCGCTGCGCAAGCGATTTCGAAGCGTTCCGCAGCGAGTGGAGCTGCGGCGAGTTCTTCGTCTGCGTCAACCGCTTGCCCGTGCGCTTCCAGTGTCCCAACGATCTCGTATTTAATACAGTAAGCTATCATTGTAATAGGTAACGATAAATATGGTAATAAGATAAACTGCGAGTTTTTCGAAGCTTCGAATTCTTGAAGCGGAAAGTCTCGCCTTCATCATGGCAAGCTACATAGGAGCATATCTTAAATATCATCATATCAGACCGAGCCTTCAACAGTGTAATAATCTACGGCGTTATTCATAAACGTCTGCTGAGTTAATCAGCTGATGATCATCGTTTGTTCCTCTCTATGGCATAACGACGATCATCAACTGATTAAGTTAGCAGCCAGTTTATGAATAACGCTATTAGTGTTTTTACAGATCAGGACATACATACTGATATCTCAATCATTTTCGTAATCCAAAGTCACCTTAGACCCTCAAACTAATACTTTGTGTCCGTGCATGGCCTATTGGCCTTCTAACCAAAAATTTATTTCCAGTTTGGTCCGACAATTGGGTCAAACTTCTTTCCATTACCTATTTTCTGTTTCCAAAACAGTAATACATTATGAATATATGAGGGAAAATCGTGTTTTTAATCTTCTTATTTTAAACATTAATTCTTATTGGAAGATACTAATAATTATCATAACAAAGTGGCAAAAATCAAACGAAAAAAACTTTCACCCTATTCCGAAACGTTCCTTTTCTAAATGTACACCTCATACTTCTAGGAGCTGGGTATCTGCGACTACCCGGCGCGCGTGAACTGCTCTGCATCAGTGAACTTGGCAGGAGCCGCTGAGGCCCAAGCTGCTGCCCCAGGAGGTGCCGCTGCCACGGACGGCAGGACTGTTCTCATGAAGAGTTCCATCTACAATACTCAGAGTGAGTCTCTATGTGCTATGACGACAATCCCAAGCTTTAAATCCTAGAAACCATATAAATACTAATAAAATCAAATCCTTGCGTTGGCCTATCAAAATAGGTCTGATATCTTACGATTAGGTATATCAAGGTTCATTGACCCTATATCAAAATGCAGCCTCAAGATTATAGAAGTAAAATCCGTCAAACATATTAAACTGTCATTCAATAGAACTTGCTAACTATGTAAACAAACCGCCATACTAAAATTGACACTGAATGTCAATTTACTAGTAACTTTTGTATACATAGTTAGCAAGTTCTATTGAATGACAGTTTAGACGGATCGATTAAATTTTGAAATAGCATCAATCTGGATTATCAATAACGTCCAAATCCGATTGATATCGTCAATATTGGCGTTCAAATGATTAATCTACAACTACATGAGTTAACTAAAACGTTCCATCTTGTTTTTACTCCATCGCCTACCCCGGTGCTTAAGGAACAAGAATAGCAATTATCTATGACTACAATATTGCAATAGCATATTGCTAGGAGTTGTTTGGAAAGTTCTAGATTATATGGCAATGCAGTTTTTGAACCCATTGAGAAAGCGTAGACTGTGTTTACGCTTCGGTGAATTATGGTCAAATATTGAAAAAGAGACTTAGATCTAAAGTTACTTAAATCGTTTTTCATCTGCACATATATTATGTCTGACTTATGAGCTGATTTAAATTATTCTAGATTACTATAGGGTATTAAAAGAAACAACGGTGCTTAGAAACAACTGAGAGTCGAAGCAAATATCAAACTGTTTTGTTGTTGATTAACCGTAGGTAGGGTCAGCGTGGGGACTATATCCCAAGCTCTCTCGCGCATGAAAGGATGCCTGCGCTCAGCGGAGGGACGTATATTAGGCTAATTTTTTTTTTTATTGTATAAAAACTGTTTCAGGTTGGTCGTCTCACTCGCACGTTGCGTTGTCGCGCCAAGACGCCGTCCGCCAGCTGCAACTCGGTCGCATCGCCAACGTCAACACAGCTTATTAGGCTTTCCACATACTTACCCTCACAACATCACTCTCACCGACTCTGACTAAACCAACCTGCGTTAAATTTGATATATTTAATGTTCCGTACAAACTTTGTTTGCCGGCCTTGCGCCGCAGCATAGCTAAAGGACGTTCCATACTTTACAAAAACTGCCCTGCCCTGCGCTGCGTGGAACTGCGTCACCTGCGTCTCAGCATACGCTTAGTCAAGCGTGCACGCTGTGGGCCCGATTCGGATTTTGAAATAGACATCTATTAGATATCTTTTAGACATCACCAAGAGACGATAACGATATGTTTAAGATCTAACCTGTCAAATTTGACATTTGCGCGATTCAGTAGGGCTAAGATGGCCGGCTCTTTATCATTTGTCACCATGGCTGTCACGTTCTAACAAATATGTGAGTGCGAAAGTGACGTATAGCATGACAAGTGATAAAAATGCGGCCATGATACGCTGCCAGTACGGATATGATGGTCGTTCTTGTCTACGTGACAGCGTGATAAAACGGTGTCCGTCACTTTCTTTCCCACGGTGTTAAACAGTGACAGTTATTTTATCACGTGGATAAAGATGGATAAAGCTATCCATAATAGGCTGGCTGGAGATACTCTTGAACGATTTCCACAAGATATGACTTGGAGATCCAATTCACATCTAATAGATATCTAACTCTATCTAACGTAAAAGTGACATTGGTTGTCCGAATTGCGCTGCAAAAGAGAACTAGTTGAAATCTAAACTATAACGTATCTAGAATGGATCTAGTACGTGTCGTCTCTTGTGAATATCTTGAAGTTCGAATACGGCAGTGTGTTTTGTGGACGAGGCGTCAGTGGCATCCCTACTTTATGATAGTGATTTGTGACGACACACTGTACGACACACTGTGTTTGGACCGCTTACAAGTTAATAACTTCCAGTCAATATCTGCATTTATTTTTAGTTTTTTTAGCCACTTACTTAGGTACTTACTTTTCTTTGTTTAGTCTGGTTAAACGACTATTACTCGTAGGTATCTATCTAGTACGTCTAGGTACTTATAGTGGGTAAGTTAATATTAGTTAGCGATACTAATAAGTTATCTTTAAGGGACTCTCTTTCAAACGTGTCTGTAAATTAATTACGTATGTGTATTATTGATAACCGATAAGTACTGTAAGCACTATTTATAACAGGTTTCTTCTATATAAACTTGAACTTGACACTCGAAACAAAAAAGTTAAAGATGCTTTCAAACAACTGTCTAAATATGAACTGCCTGGTAAGGTAAACCTACTGGTGCTCGACACGGTCCCAGTACATGTCATCTTGAAACTTAAGTCATTGTCAAATAGAGGTGACAGCAGGGTGGGCATGTCGAGCATTAGTACGTTTACCTTATCTACTTACTTATGTATTAGGTATGATTAAAAGTCTGATGTAAACCATTTAATTGGTCATAATTGTGTACCTATAATGTACATTTATTTATACAACATTTTTTGCTGCGATATCTTAGAATTTACTTAGGGACAAGAACTTGTACTTTATGTACCTTTTTCAACATGAAGAGATATCTCTATAACTTTTTAAAGTTCTTCAATCTTTACTGTCAATAAACTCATTTAGTGTCCATGGTAATTTGTTTTATTGCCAATAGCAGTGAAAACTGAGAATAATGATACAGATAAATGAGTTTTACGTCAACCTGAGTGGGTAATAACACAGCGGTATTGTAGAAAATAGAAAGTTTATTTACAGTACTAATTTCACTCGTAAAACTATCCTAAACTAACCGTAAACTAAGATATGACTAAAATCTGACGTTGACGTCAGAATCAACATTGCAACGCAAGTCAATTTTTTGGCAACAATTATAAATCTTCCAGATGATAAAATTTTTGTCAAAAAATTCGTGTAAATGAGTATACGCACTTAAAAACTAGTTTGAAAACAAAATGCTTTGAGCGCCTCTTCAGACAGACGGGTCTATCTTTTCAACCATGCAAACCTGTGAAACCTTAAATTAAAACAGAAGAAAATGAAATACAAGATGAATGAGCGAATAACACAGATTAAATTAAGATGGAGATAAGAATTCTTGATTCAAAACAACGGCGACAGGCTCGTGTAGGTATATCCATAATTCAATTTCTATAGATATTAGTTAAGTACCATCATGGCAGTTGCAAATTCAAAAATTCCAACCTTTAGTGAAGTTTCAACTTCGTTTCGGATATTTTCCTCACTAAAAAAACTTCAGCAAATATATTGTGTCTCACTGATTTAAAACTTTCACGATTTTCACACATCATTTAATTTAACGAAGAATACTTCTCCGAGACCACAAAACCTCGAAGGTAATTTTAAATCTTAAATATGTGCAATTAAGTCCCGTTAAAATAAATAATAACACTCGTATTTAATGTTATGTTTCTATCTATAACATAGCAAATGAAAGTTGCGCAGACATATTAGGTAGCTCAGATTACAATATCCAAGTATATTCCGGGTGTGAAGCACTAAGTACTTAATACTCAAGCTAAACCCCTTTGAACCTAATACCTAAATGGAAGCTATAAATCTTGAGTGCCCTAAGTACTAAGTAACTGTCAACTAACTGAAGAGGCATATCATAACAAGTCGAAGAGATTGAATTTCAGTCTGTCTTTGGAGCCGCTTCTCATCATTCAGAATCCCAGTTTCTTCAGCGCTTTCAGGTCCACATCTCCGTAATAGTCCTCGCTGAAACGGTACAGTTTTATTAAGTCTAGTATACAATAATGACGATAAAAAGTGAAAATACGTAGTCTTCAATGGACTTTGAACTCGCACCAGAAATAATCAATCCTAGAATTCCTGGAGCACATACAGACATATAATATGTTTTATTTAAATGTTACAATTTTTTTACTGAAATATTACGAATTAAAAAGTGACTACGAGCTTTGCCCGAGGCTGGATTTGTACACAGTCGCTTATTTTGTCCCAATTTCTGAGTACCTACATATTTAATTTATCATAAAAAGTATATGATAAAACAAATATAAAAAAAAAGTGAATGGTTTTTAAACCAGTAAGAGTTGACGCAAGTTTAACGTTTTATTCATCAACTGAAAGTAAATCTACGTGCGCATCACAGTCCAGTGGAGATCTCCAGTTAGAAAGCGTGTCTTGGTCATTACTGATAAATAACTTAAACGTTTATAAGAACAACAGCAATGTTAAACTAAATAGTACACAGTTATGATTAATGGTAAAATTTAAACATACCTGGACAACCAAGGAAAGGTCTAAGGAACACTGGTTAGGTCAACTGTTACCAGTACTTTAGACAGAAGAAACAAGAGCTGGAAGTGGAGTGAGTATGAGTGGGTATTAATGTTATTCCATAGAAAGTGTCTAGTGCATTAGGAATAGACATCGTGAAAAAGTAACAACCGTGTGTGGTGTCACTAGGAAGTAGTGTAAGTGCTAAACACACAAGTAAAGAACAAACAAATATTTTACATGTTTTTTTTTATTTTATCACTAAAAATAAAACTTAGGTATTACAGTTTCTATCAAACAACAACACTCAGTCGCAGTGAAATTCAGTACAAAAGTAAAAACGATATATTTACAAGGTCATGGTCTTTAATGAAGAATATCCGCTCTAGTTAAACAGAACTACGGGGTCGTAAATGCAAGCCTCCTCCCGGAGGTATTCTCGGAACGGGGCTATCATTGTAATACTATACGATAACTTCAAAATTTATGATTTTACAGGACTATCAATACTAAAATACAATAAAAAATAAATATCTCTACCGCGATATGATCAACTAAAATCATTTCCTAACTTGCCTCTGAAACTGTTAAGAAAGGCTACAACGAGAAAAGTATTTGGCAACTAGAAATGAATACAAATCAATTGGCATAATAACTCACTACACATTCGATTTTAAATTTTAATTTTGAACCTGGTACGCGGCCGCGCATACCAAAAGGAAGCGTCGTTCGTTTTGATATGCGCGCCGTGGGCTTAGAGGATGTGAGTATTTAAGAATATTGGTGGGTTAGAGTTTTTAGTTCTCCTTCTGGGGGCGGGGTTTGAGAGGCTTGGGCTGGGTGACGCGGGTCTGGCCGTCGCTCTGCAGACCGGCCAGCAGCTCGCTCTTGCGGATGGCCTTCAGATCCAGGTCTCCGTAGTAGTCCTCGCTGAAAATGGACGCGCACCTTACTGCTAGACGCTTCGGCATTTCCATTGCTTAACCTAACTGGCCATTTACTAGTAAATTGATACAAAAGACTATCTAAATTTCTACAAGTCAACAGTGTAATGTATGAGCGCCCGGTCGCCGAGAGAATTGTGTAACAAATTCCTGTCGTTAGAGTAAACCGCCTTGAAACGCCAACAAGAATAGTACCCGTTCGCTTTTCTAAGTAACGTTATCTAACACTTGTTTTTCTTGACCGGCAATGTAGTTTGGAGCTCGCAAAAAGTAAAAAAAAGCTAGTTTCGACCTTGACTTGACCGGTCGTGCCGGCGCATCTTCGATCGAAGCGATTGTTCGACACAGTCGGACCATGAACTGAGTTTGAAAGGTTTCATTGTTCTCAAAACATTTTCTTAAGGATGGGTCGTGTCCTTTTGCATACCGAAACGAAGCGTTTACTTTATCGATATGACTTTTTGCTCAACCTATTTGAATGAATTGCGCCAGTAGTACAGTATTTTAACCGTGTATAATGAATCATCGTCCACTGTCCGACTTGTTCGGTTTGAAATTTAAATATTCAATATTTTTGTCAACGTAAATGGCATTGTTTGGCCATGTATGAATGTATGTACAGTTACAGTATGAAGAGTGCGGAACAGGCGGTCATTGTCATGCGCGCCGTTACAGCTGGCGGCATTGACTACGGCCCTCCAAACATTGCCTATGCACAAACGGCTATCTTAAGTCATGTTAATTTCAAGACTGTCCTAAATATGTCCCGTATTAACTATGCAAAGCTCCAAACCGCATATTTGATGGACCTGGCGGCCTACCTATTTACCTTACCAATGCTATCAAAATATTGCATAATATCTAATTTAAGTGCAGAAGAATTGTTAGTCACAGGGATGACGGTTACTGGTTAATATAGTATTAATATCTCTGTGACAGTATTCACACAGAGTCTCATGATCAAGTGTCCATTAAGTGATCACCGGGATAAGTGTCCAAGTTGCTCAGTTAATTATGCTTTAGCTTGGACATAATTTAATAACCTAGCCTCTTCAACAACGCATAAACTCAACTATTATCACCCTACTGTGTTTTATCAGGTGTTAATTGGAAGTCGATTATTATACCTTCAACCGGGTGAGTTGGAGGGTATGCGTTGATAGAACAGTTGAACTCACCATCCGGGAACATCCTCGGGGTCCTCGCAGTTGCCGGTGCCGTCGGCATCGCCGATCTTGAACACCGTGCCGATGGGGCAGCCGTACTCGCGGGCAACGCCCTCGAGGCAGATGTAGTACTTGCGGCAGTCTTCGGGGTGAGCGTGACGGCTGAAGGAGCCGGCGTTAGAGACCTCACCGGGGGAGGGGCAGGCGAAACCGTTCGCGACCTCTGAGGAATGACGGATACGGTTAGTAGCGAAACATGTTTTTTGTAATTAAGGCCTGGAGATTAATACAAATTTTAAAGTGACATTTGAATGAATTGTTACTCATTTTATAGTAACAAAAAAACTATTCCCCTGGGCAATTGAGTTTGAAACCCACACTTAAACTATTTTACATTTCCGTACGTTAATTAGACATTGACTACATTTATTTATTTCTTTTGTTTTTAATCTCTGTTTTAATAAAAAAACAATTTTACGTTGACTACAACGAATTAAATAGTCGAATTTAAAACAAGGGTGTTTCCTAACTCAAGTGCGGTTGTACAAATAGAAGATTCTTGAGCTCACCCTCGTTCCTGCACTCAGGGACCTGGTCAGCCCACATGCACACGCGGGCCTCCCTGTCGTAGGCGAGTCCGGGGCTGCACTGGTAGCGAGAAGCCTCGCCGTTCCAGCAGTTCCAGAACACGTCGCACTTCTGCTCGTCGGGGAAGATACCGTACAGTCTCTGGCAGTGGGGTGTGGTGATCGGGGGCTCTGCAAGACATTGCTGGGTTAGGACGCGGAAATTTGCAAGCATTGGTGGTCACCATTGCTTTTCACGTCTTAGTCTACCACAAGAACAGCTAAAGCTAACTGATTCCAAGATTTTGAGCACCTATAGAAGCTATTGTCGATCTTAAAACTGTTAATAATAAAATCATTTATAAAATTACTCAATCAATTTGGCAACACGACGAAGTCAAGATACCTACAGTTAGCTGATCAATAAATCGACATTTCCATGTAAATGAACCGCGGACGTCAAAAATCACCATAACTTATTCAAGGTCAACGAAAAAACATTTAACTTATAGATCTTGAGAATAAAATAAAATGTCAGACCGCATTGTCCACATCTCGTTGACCTTCACGACATCCTGGTCGGGTCGTGTGCGAAAAAAACATGTATATTAAAGTGGATATTATTTAAATTGTAACCTTGACCTAAAATTAGCTCGGATCGTCGCGTTACTGGGTAAAGAATTCAGCACAGGTGTTACTTTATTTGCAATTCTAAACTAAATACATTTTTCCCAAGTAGCAACTAATTTAGTTTTTGTCAAAATGGCCAAATACTGAAGTAAAACAGAGGTTGATACATGCTTTGTTCCTCGCGTCAGTTCAAAATAAATGACTCAAACTACTAATTGACAAGACAGAAATAGTTGGTTCTCTATGGTTCTCTACAGGTTAATCAAGGTTTGCTCAGGGATAGCACGAATAAATGGCCTCATCATTTCTAGTGCGAACCGCTAAGAAATGGAATTCGCTCCCGTCGTCTGTATTCCCTGATGGATACTGAACTGGGTCTCTTTAAACCAAGAGTCTGAGATAAGACTAGGATCAATCGCTAGTCAGTTTTTAATTTTTAAAAACCTGTGATGATCCATATTGGAAATCTGTTCATGTGCGTCATAATCTTCATATATGTGACAGTAATTCGTTTCAGATACTCACCAAGCTGTGTCCTCTCTCCGCACTCAACATTGTGGAGGTAGTCGCAGTTCTCGGTGAGGTACTTGGAGTCGGTGGCGTCGAAGGCCAGACCGTTTCCGCATGTTTTCAGCTCGGCTACACCGTTGTCGCACTTCCAGTATTTGTCGCATGATACGTGGTGAGGGTAAAAGCCGAAATCGTCGGGGCATTTGAAGGATTCTTGGCCCATCGCTGTGAAAAGAAAATAAAGTTAGGAACCTGGTTGGTCGGCGTTTCGGCAAACAGAACAAACACGAATATGAAGTGTGCGCAATGGAACTTGAAAAAGTATGTTAGGTGATCATTACATAATGTATGAGAGTTACATCAAAAGGTCGATTTGTTCCCACAAAATGTGCGATCCAAGTACAATAGAGATACGGCAGCATTAATTATCAAAAGGTGAGAAAGTTTAAGTAACAGATACTCGCTTCTCTTTATCCGTTTGGAAGATTTACAACATTTGTCAAACTGTCATTGCAATGAGGAAACGTATCAACACGAATCCTCTTGAATTTTAATTGAAATTTCAAAATAAACCACAGTTTGCGCCAGCGATTATGGAGTGATTTTGCAACGCGCGGGCAGGGCCACTCTCTCTGAGGAATGCGACCCGGCGGGTTGCGCAAGGAGGCTGTTATCACTGTTTGTTACTTGCAACACAATTGTCGCCGTGTCCACGTGTTCGCCTTTGTGCGACATGACGATGTAGCAATGCGACTAATCGTTGTTACAATTGGCTCACGGAGGAGCAAGTGTGAAGGCAAACGTCTCTCGAGACAGCGCTTGTCGGCTGCACTGCGTTGTGTTTGCTTTCAAAATGGTGGAAAATATTCAACTTTACATATTATTATGCTATCTAGGTCTAAGAGCAGGGTTCATATGTGAAGATAAATGACAAAAGAAAATAAAATTGAATATGATGATTAACAATAAGTTAAATAGCGAGACGCTTAACTCGTAATTTTCGTAATATGTGAGTGCGAGGGCGCAGGTCACGTTACGTCACGCGCCGTGCACCGGTTGACATTTGATACTGGAGGCATCTAGGAAGTTTCTCAATACGCCTCTCGTCGGCCTCTGCAAATGTTATTCATGCAGATTACCTAAGTTTGCCGCTCGCTTATAAGTTTTTAGGTTAATTTTAACGGTTACTATACTATTAAAAACTTGTGATATTCCGGTGAAGACGCAACGCTATGTACCTATTTAGATTTAGTGTACAATATGATTGGCATGTGCTTCCGTTGAACGTGACTACAAAGCTCTCGATCGGTTTATGGGTTCGCAATTATCTGAGTGAGAATTCATTTATCGTTTCACGAAAACATGCCCAGATATGAAGTGGCCGGCCGTTTCAAAATTTTGTTAATTAAAATGAAAAGCGTGTTAATTACTTTATGTAATATATCGACATTCCAGGTCGTGATGAGCTATTATTTAGGTTTCTTGCAAAACACGACCTGTTCTAGTGTTCTGATACTTAATCATTGCCAAGTTATCTTTAATTATGTTTTTTCATAATTAGTAGCATTAGGCTTTAATTCAAATATACAACAATTTATTGATATTATGGAAAGATAGGCAACTAATAATATCTCCTTCATCTAATTTTACTGTTCGACTTTAACTTCTAAATCGCTACGTAGATGCAATTGAATGTGCTCAATAATCAGCGTAGCGATCTGCATAAACTTTAACAGTCTAGGCAACTTTTCTCTGAATCGGATTCGTCAAGGCAATCCAGGTTATCGAAATCAAATTCCTTCATAATTACTTTGTGTTTTACTGCAATATTTAATGAAAAAATCAACATTACTCGCGTGTTTTGTTTCGCTTAATTTGATCGTTTCACGCCGATTACCTCCAATGATAAGATAATTGTTAGGTACTTAATTGCTTGAACTCTATTAGACAATCGTCTACTACTTTCTACGCGTTATATTCTGCAACGCTTATCATGCACCGAAACGCGTAATTGGCCGTGACAAAGTATTACAAAGTGTCGAGCAAAGAAACAGTTTTACAGCACAATTAGTCCGATTAATCGGCCATTTAGCAAGCTATTGTGGCGGCAAAATTCAGAAAATAGTCATGAAGTCAATGTACCTACTCTTTATTTAATAATTCATTTTCAATAGGTCCACGTAAATTTTGAACTAACGGTTTTGTCCTAGTAACTGGATCCCTAGAAGTTTAAAGCCTAACGACGTTTAACTTGCAAGTAGTAAATACGCATGTGCACATTAAAATAGCTCCTTATTTCTTTAGCTGTGAATAGCTCAGTGGGTGCAAAGAATGGGTGTCATACGAGTAATGTGGGGCGGTCGGCCGGGTGTGAAGGTGGCGCAATGAGCATTGGAGCCCTGAGGGCCTACCGCAAACCACGTTCGACGTGTTGCCTCTCTGTCGCACTTGTAAATTCGTACGCAAGTGTGACAGGGAGGCAATACTTCGAACGTGGTCGCCATCGCCGTCGGCGGTGACATAATATTGATCTGCCTACCCACTCGACCATTGCGTAACCGAGATGTGTGTTCAATCAAACAATATGTTCACCGATTGACTTGTAGCTTTCATAATCACTTCTTAGAGCCCCTTTTTGCGTGTATATGTTTGACACAATTTAAGCACGGTACCTGACTATAGGTTGTAGGTTAAGTTTATCGTATTACGCAATTAAAGCTGCAATATTTAAAAAAAAACTGTTGATTTTGACAGGTTTTGGACCATACAACCGCTGTATCAAAAAGACAATCGTATTACTATGTAACCAAAAAAAATTTTTAGTATCTTACAGTTTAATTCACTAGCACCGAAACATTGACGAGCCTCAACCTGCAAATTCGAGAACACTTAACCCGAAAACGCCTCAGCGAGCCTAAACGGCCACATTAACGCATGTTATTTAATATGTGTAACGTTAAGCAACGCGGGTGAAAGCCCACAGCTGACCCAGAGGCGGCACTCTCGGTTTCGTTTGATCCATTGAGTAATCTGACCTTTGTGAACTAGTTCGAATCATATTTTAATTTAGGATACGTTGCAGTTGAACCAATTAGAATACCTTTTTGTTTGTTAACCCGGTATCGTTTCTGATAAAATAAGGTTGGTAACACATATTTGCTTGTTTTCTGTACATTTGGTATGACGCGTTTGAGAGTTCCAATTGATAAGTTTAGTACGTGTCGGAAGTTTCTAGACATTTTGATAATTGATCCTAAAAATATTGACAGAAAAGCTAAAATGGGGCTGTGAAAAACTGTCACAGTCTATGTAATTCCGTCCGTTAGTTTCTTACTCGTAATATTTTAGTCACATAAAAAGAAAAATCATGGCAATTAGATCTATCCTTCCAGTATAGCAACGGTACCAAAAAATGTCTGTACTTTCTAAGGTAATTTATTTAATTGAGAGAGAAATGATTGCATCTGAAATGATGTAACATATTATAACATTAGATAACTATTGTAGGCGGTGAAAGTCGCGGCCGTCACATTTGGGTTCTAGGCTCTAGGGTTGCCAACCGTAGTATATAATATGGTATTGTACTATATTTTGGCTCTCTGTACTATATACTTTTGGAAAAATATATAGTACGCTAAAATACTATATTTCCGATTAAACTTATGTTTAGTATTTTATCTAAAAGTACTATATTTTATTGAAATGTACTATATTTTTGATGCCTTATTCTGGAAAATACTATATTCCAATGATATTATATAACCATAGATAGGTTATACTCATACTTGAGGAACACAAAAAATACTTCCATATTTATTTCTGTGCCTACGAAAAAAATCTGTTATTTTGGATTCATTTTCTCATTCCATCCATCTTTGTCACACTCATTGTTAAACATAAGCTCGTCTCTTTCCCTTTCGGTGTGCGGGAGCTCGTTAGCACGTGCACATTTCTCGCTTGTCCAGCCGCGACTAAAGGCAACTTGTCCAATTTGTCACAAGGTAAGCGCTTCAATTTTGGAACGCCTATAACCTATCTTGAGTTATAAATCATTGCTATATTCCACCAAAAAATAGTTGGCAACCCTAGTTCTAGCCGGCGTTAGTTCGTGTGTCTGTCAGTTCGTGATGGATGTCTGGAGCCTGGTGACTGACGCGGTATTGTTGTGTGTTAGTCTGTAAAGCTGTAAGCATTTATGGTTTAACCCTTTAACCACCAGAGTCTGATATATAAGACATTACATATCCAGCTCATTTCGCCAGTCTGATAAATAAGACAAAGATCTGATTTGGTTTTTACAGCACATTTATAACTCCCGTAACTATGCCAACTTTACTCTGCGTGGTACAATTACTGTCGGTGGCGACACGAGCACGCTCGATCAATAATTGCTGGCAGTTAAAAGGTTAAAGACGTGTGATTAAAATAATATGTTAGTATCGTATGCAACCATGCATGTTCTTTGGCTTATCGTTACCGAAAGATTTATACAGCTGCTTGTATTACATAAAACAAAAACGTAGGTATGTTATAGATATACATATGAATCATCTAAATAAAATAAAATATACTAGACTTGTTAGGTATGTATCAATGACTGGTCTAGTAACTATGCAATATGTCAGCTGTTTCTTAATTCCTAATTATGTCTTAAAATGACTAACAAACATAACTCAATGAAGTATATCTGAATTAGTGTTAGTAAAGCTTAAGCTTGGCATTCAAATAATCGTAAATTTCGCAAAAGCAATCGTATTTCATAACCACTAGTAACCACTAGTAAACCGAAAGCATATATACCTAATATGCACACAGCTAATTATATGTCCAAGCAGATAGCTAGTTACACAGACAAGACATCCTCTAGACTGAGCATAGTAACGCTACCCCCTCCTCCACTATATACGGTAGTTTTACTCCATCTTCGAGTCAAGGTATCAGAATCCCGTGCCGTGATTGGTCGGTGTCTTTGAACGGACCAATCACGGCACGGGATTCGCCCACCTCGCCCCCCCGCACCCCCGTATTTTTGGCAGCGTCGGTTTCATTAAATAATTGCTCTAAACTCCTAGTCTATGGCTAGTTATTGATTGTTATGTCCGTAAATAACATTCGGAATACTAACCCTTGAAAGTGTTGAATCACCTTTAAAAATTGATTTTAAATTTTCACTAAATAAACCTTAGTACAATAATTCGTCACATAATATAAGTGAGGCATAAATCATCGTTTAATAGCTCAAATATTTATGTATTAACTTTTGAAAGACGGTTCAATTCTCCCACATTAGCATGTATCTTGAGCTTCTTTCTTCTAGATAACAAATTTTCATTTATGGTATTAATCAATCGGGTTTGTTTTTAGGATCAAATGTCTATATGGGACCCATTGCATTAAAGCAATACAAAAGTCAGAAATAATAGTCAAAGTCCGACAGTCGTACTTCTCCCGCCCCTAACAAATCGCTATATGAACGTGACGTCAAGGTCACTGAGAGCGAATCTTGAAGTATGAACAAAACAAGAAAATTGCATTTTTGTCGGTGAAATATTGCGTTTATGTATATAGTTGCTATACAATCTTTTTTTGGATAAAATGTGAGGAATCGAATGGTATCCTTACTTACGTTTTTGAAAGTTAAAAACAAACTTTAATTTTGAAAATTTCAGGTGATGTATTTTTGTATTATTTCCATATATTTTCTTAATATTTACAATATTGTGATAAATTGCTCACTTGCTATCTATTTTACTAGATTTTGTTATAAAATTCAACATGTGTCATCATCCCTATTATCATGAAACCAAATATTACTACAGCGATCCATGCGGTATATCTCTATTTACTAATGTCGTAAGATATTGTAACGAAGACGGGCCCAAGTTGGGTAAACGTTAGGTAAAGCTAATCTTGTACTGTGGCTTCTGTTAAGTGTTAAGGTTTAATTAACCATTGCGTCAACAGATTGCGTATTAAAATGTGGGTAAATCATGTTTACTGAAATTTCTTCCGATAAAGCTATTAAGATTTTGCAAATATTAATTTAAAGTGAGAAATAAACTTAGAAAACAACATTGTGTTTGAAATAAAAACAAAACGAGAAAAATGATTTTAACTTCAGCGCGTTGATGTCTACTACACTAAAGCTTTACTATAATCGCTGTATATTAAGTTACAAAATTACCGGCACAAATAATATCCGTAACCGCACTGAATAACTTTTCCCCATACATATAAATAGAAAACGTTTGCGTAAAAATAAACCACATTTCCTTGAGAAACCGGTAGCGAGTTCACAACCAAACACAGCACGGAAAAGAACCTAGCCCGTAGTTTTGAAAAAGGAACGCCTTGTGTGAGGTTATTTATAGTCGAAGGACAGACAATCACCGAGACTGTGGGACTATCTAGACAAAAGGGCAAGTGTACACGGGAGATCCAATGATAAGTACTAACAGGTAAATACGTGGAATGTCTCTATAGTTATTCCAGCGCTTTGTTTTGAATACAATGATATTGCATGTAATCTTTCTACAAGTAAGGTGACTATAGTTCCTTAATATATGCAGGCAACAGCCGTTATTTCTACTTTTTTATTAATTATAAAGGAATATCATAGGATACATTATTACTGATTAAAAATACAGTAAAAAAGTAATACTATATCATAGTGTAGTTATAAAATTCTATTTCATAATAAAAAAAATCTTAAGGCGGTCATATACCGAATATTTCATTAAAATATACTCATGGACAAATTTAGAGGAATGCATAAAAAAAGTATTTACTGGATTGCAGCACCTAAAGTAATAAACTTTATCCAGCAACCAGTTCCGTTAGACAATTAACTTTGAACGTAATCCAAAGTTTAAAAATGAATGAGTGATGAAATGAATGCTGGTTTCGACATAATGAATGAGTATCATGAGTCCTGGGAATTGGCGAATTGTTTCCGTTGCATTGTGCGGTATGCCAGTTCCGGTCACCTTGTGTTAAAGAAAACTAATTACCCAACGGAAGGTTGACATGAAACTCTTCCGCGTTTTTTACGCATTTTATGGCGTTGATGTTGATATAAAATACTTTCTCAAACCACGGAAGGTTCACCTAAATTGTTGAATAAAATAACGGCAAGTTTAAGCTTAGGTAAAAAAAAGTAAGAAACGGAAAAAGAACAAAAAAATGTGTAATTATCATCATAATGATTGCGAAAATGGGTTAAGCGACGACTTTAACTAACTCAAAATAGGTTAATTTCGTGAATCATAGATATATAGGTAATCACTTATTATGAATGAGATCTTCTGTAAGAAAGAGGTACATACATAAACCAAATAGACTATTCCAGGATTTAGCGAGTGGAACGAAATCGCTGCACTGGATGGCCCTCAGCCAGGTGAAAGAACTTGAAAAACGTCGTAAGGGTCGCCGGGGGACATTGGATGCAGTATGCGCAAAACTGCACTTTACGTCGATCGAAGTCGTTGTGACATTTTTATTATTATACAACATTATGGGCTACTAAGCATACGTTCCGCCTGATGATAAGCGATCAACGTAGCCTATCGACGCCTGCAACTCCGGGGGTGTTAGACGTGCGTTGCCGACCCTTTAAGAACCTGTACTATCCTTTTGTGATACCCATACTATCCCTCGAGAAAACCTCGGCAGGGGAGAGCTCATTTCATTTTGCAGCTGAAGCGTCAGGGGGAGGATGGAATATGTATATAGGTAAAGGTAGGCATTTCACTATGCCCTACCCTTCTACCCTTCATGGAGAGCCATAAAAACCGTGATGCACCTTAAGTCAAGGTGAGCGAATCGATCTATCGGTTGATCGGCACGCGCGCACTCATGCAGATGAATCATTTTCACCAGTTTTCTTTATAAGTGGAATGCGTACGCGCCAATACGCGAACTAATTGAATGCCTACACGCCACGTGAATAAATCAGCTCTTAGAAACTTAGTCTGCGATCGTATCAATATGTACTTATCGTTATTAATAATATAATTTGTGGTAATAGTTTATTTATAAGTTTATTTCTAAGATTATTTTTAGTTTTATAATGCATGTACTTAGTTTAGTTTGTATTTTTATGTCACAATAAAGTTTAATTTGGAATAATAGATCTAGCTAATGACTTGGTTAACAAACAGATACTTGGTTTGTTAATAAGAAGTTTGTTATCTCCGATGAAAAAATATCAATAAAGTTGGTTGGTCTAAGTGAATTTATGAACTCTGTGATTCAAATTGTAATATTTGTTTTCTGGTGTCCTTTGATGTTTGATGTGAAAATACATACAATTTAGTTTATATTTTTGTTGAAACGTTACATAGAGTATTTTTATTTCAATTAATCATCTTGAGGACCACTCTAGTCTTCTACTTAATTTAATTTAATTAAAAGTGTTAATAATATACGTTATCGTATACACGCGTACGATGTAATTAGATGACAGAGTTATAATTTTGATACTTTTTAGATAATAGTTTGTTACAGTCTGGAAAGTAAATCACGCGTTTGCGCAACACGCCGTGGGAACAACGAACGTGTCACACGTACAGAGCAACACGTTGACAGTAACAGGACGTCCTGTCAGTTACATCATCCTGGACA
The DNA here is from genome assembly GCF_948474715.1 of Cydia amplana. Lineage (NCBI taxonomy): Eukaryota > Metazoa > Arthropoda > Insecta > Lepidoptera > Tortricidae > Cydia > Cydia amplana. Next base: position 34,402,897 of record NC_086096.1, on the reverse strand, counting down.
ATGACCGCAACTTAAGGGTAACATTCCATTTCTGACCGCAGCTGCACTACTGGTACTGAACGCCTCGCCGTTACTGTCAATTTCCATAGTAAAATGAACAGTAGTGCAGCTGCGGTTGGAAATGGACTGTCACCTTAAATGACACCAGGAAATATACTGTTTTAATGGCTTTGTAACCCTCAACCCCGGATCAATCTCCGATGTTATAAGAGTGGTATCTATGAGATGGTAAGTCAAAAAACGGGTAACAGAAATGGGTAATGTGTAGGTATCACAATTTTTTTAAATAATCATCAATTCATCCTGTTTGCTATGACATGTATGTGTCCTAAACCTTTTTCGTTTTAAACATTTTAAATATAATTCGATTGAATATCCCTGCTTTAGACTATTCTAGACTAGACCATATTACATTTTACATTCAATATACGTAGCATTACACGTAATTCAAGCCAACGACTGAATATAAAGAGTTGAACGTTCTGGCTGGATCTCGCCCAAGTCACAAATGTTGATGTGACGTAACTGCATCTACTTATTCATCCCAACGACATAATAAACGCGCCTTGTTACAAAACCCGCGAAACTAAAAACGTAATTTGCATCAACTGAACATTATGAGAGTTGAGCCGTTATTGAAATGCAACTGAGAACCAGTTGTGATAAAATGATAAGTGAGTGAAAGTGATATGGAGTAAAGCTCGTGGCGCGAACAGCTTTCGATTCGGAAACGTTCAGCGGTTCAAGCGTGAATCAGAATTCAGTCATTTAACCCTCCAGAACGCAATTTATTAAAAGATAAAAGATAAAAAAGATAAAAAGATAGTTTATTCAAGTAGGCATAATTACGATGCGCTTATGAACGTCAAATAAAGCTAACCGGCTCCAACCCTACACCTCTGCCCCGAGAAGATTTAAATCCCCCCTCAATTGGAGGAGGGTATCCCAATATGGGACCGGCAACTAACTCGGCGGGACACATCTTCTCAAAAAAAATTACATCTTAAAAAAAGTTATAAGTTATAACCCCTTCCTTGGCAATGTATTTTCTTTTATTTTAGATAGATTATTAGCTCTTTTAGTTGCAAAAGAAGCTTGAACTTTGTGTTTTTGTTTATTTGCTAAGAAAAGGGTTAAAATATGCATAATAAACTTTTTGTACTGTGTAATTATCTCACATTTGGTCCATGAATTAACTTAAATTTTAACAGCCATACAAAAACTGTTCTAAAATTATATCACTCCAATACTCAGGAAAACTATGCAATTAAAAAGGTCACCTGTATTATAAATAAGGACAAAAAATATTAAAAGATAATTGCAATTTCAAATATCCCATAATTATTTTTTTGTTTATCTATAAAGTGCCTTAAACTCTTTTAGTTGTTTCATAATATATTTATATGGGATATTTGGAACTGTTCCATTGCACACAATCGCATCGCATTGTGGAATCAGAAAACGGTTCCACTGCCGCTGAAATCGCGATAGCAAACGTGACAGCACGTTAAAAAGAAAAGTCGCCGGCAGTGAAAACCGCTCGCATCGCCACAAGAGGTCCTCGGACCCAAAGAAAACCCTTAGATTTCCTTTAGGCCGCGTAGGTAGCTAGTACGTACCCACGCCAACGGCCGCAAGTACTATTAAACACCTTGAATACATCTTTGTAAGTCCTTGCACGGTTGTGGTCACACTAACGATCAAGCACACACTGCGAGCGGGAGAATGGCAACCTGAGGCATTTATACTGGGTGTCTGCGCGCGCGCCGCCGCGCGGTGAAAAGCGGCGCCCGCGCGCGCCCCTCGCACCCTCCACACCCCATGCCCGAAAAGATGACACACCGAACTTATCCTTACGACCTATCTATTTATTTATGCCCTAAAGGCCAATTTCTTATGACCTATCAAACACTGATTCGTTGTAAAAACATACCAATGTTATCTTTATCAGTTATAGTGTGTCAAAGGTCTGTTTGATTTCAAACATAGACAGAGAGAATCATACTATCTTTGTCTTACACTAGTATTAGCACCCAAAAGAAAAGGATGAGTATAGTTTTTTTTGTTCCTATTTACTGACAAGATTTGGTTGACCCAGTATATTTATGTTCGCACGTCCTAAGAGTCAGCTTTAGGTAATTGACTACCGCGGTATTGCTAATGGTAATGAGATATTAATACCATTCGGTAATTTGGCGAATTATGCGATCGACGACACAAACGCAATTCTTCCTATTCGCGATTCCCATACAATATGGATTCCACACAACAGCAGTTTACTACATTCGTGATTCCACACAGTTGTTTTTTTTTACGCAATCGAGATTCTTCCTATTCACGATTCTACACAATATTTTTTCGACGCAACCGCAGTTTTCTACATTCGTAATTGCACTCAGTTGTTATTTTTACACCATCAGGATTCTTCCTATTCGCGATTTTACACAATATTTTTTCCTTGATCGTATCGGGGCTCATGAGCTCTGAGTTTTAGCGGCACGCACATTGTACACTTTCTTTTATTATATATATTGATGGTTAACCATCTACAAATATATTATTTCTCAAACTCGATGGGTAGGATGACAGGTGTCATTTCCTTATAATTTATAACTTAAAAACGCCAAATCTCGCAAAATTGTATTGAAATGACAGTTGTCATCCTACCTATCGAGTTTGAAAAATACTATAGTCGCCTGTGCACAAGCCTTAAAAAGAAATACGGCGTTCTCTGAATAAAAGATTTCCTTTGGCAGAATTAATCCTAAGGCCCAATCCTGCCAAAGGAAATCTTGTGTTCACGCAATGCTGTATTTGAGGACCTGCACCCTCGACTATTCCTACTGCTATCTTTTGCTGCATAATGTTAGCTCATGTAGAATATAATATAACCACCAACATATTATAAATCCATGCAGGCTTACGAAGTCGCGGGCAACAGCTAGTTAATCATAAATAATGTTGTGCTAACGATATTTTAGAATCATATTTTATATCATCATCTTCCTCGCGTTTGTCCCGGCTTTGTCACGGTTCCCGCCTGGGGTCCGCTTGGCAGCTAGTCCCGAGAATTGGCATAGGCATTCGTTTTTACAAAAGCGACTCAACCCAGAGGGTAACTAGACCTTATTGGGATTAGTCCGGTTTCCTCATGATGTTTTCCTTCACCGTAAAGCGACTGGTAAATATCAAAAAATCACCTACCTATCGGACATAAGTTCCGAAAAACTCATTGGTACGAGCCGGGGTTTGAACCCGCGACTCCGGGTTGAAAGTCACCCGCTCCCACCGCTAGACTGCCCACCTACCAGCGCCTCTTGATTGCGGCCGAGTTAAAAATATGAATTTATTGATTAAGATGAAACGCTATATTACTTATTGTGTAAAAATAATAACTGAGTGCAATTACGAATGTAGTAAACTGCGGTTGCGTCGAAAAAATATTGTGTAGAATCGCGAATAGGAAGAATCTCGATTGCGTAAAAAACACAATTGTGTGGAATCACGAATGTAGTAAACTGCAGTTGTGTGGAATCCATATTATATGGGAATCGCGAATAGGAAGAATTGCGTTTGTGTTGTCGATCGCATAATCCATATTAAAAACTTACAAATTTACTTAAAAAATATGGGCCACGGTCTGCAATAAACATATCATGTTCAATTGACTCGCCCTCACAAGATGGGCTTCCATAAAAAGTGAAATTAAATATGGGTCACCGGTACAGAATGCTGGGGTTGAAGAGGTATTACTTATGTTTTAGAGAAGCAACCTTTGAGACTCCACTCTGTATGAGCTGTTAAGGCAATCTAGAGGCAGGGGATCTGTCCCACATACTCGTAAGCTTCAGGAATCCCCCAAGACTGCGCCCCAACAGCTGAAGCCGTTGGACTATAGGGTCGTATATCCATATTCTTACTAGAGTGTCTCACTGCTGGACAAATTCCTCCCCTTTTTCCAGCCATTTAAACCTATGCAATTCGGTGTCCTGGTATTAGGATAAGGTAAAAGAAGAAATTTTTTGACACAAATTTTTTTGCTCTTTTTGTATGGTGTGTTGGCCGAGCCGTTGGTTGAGCAACCTGCCCCATATAAATTTTTTTCTCGTAAAAATATTTAATACCGAATGTCCTTCAACGGATCGCCACTATTTTTGTTACACCCTGATAAGTAATTTACATATTTTAAGATAACTGTTTCATAGACGTCATTAATACCAGAAACAGCATATTACCTCTATTTTCAACGGGGCATTTGGTGCAAAGTAATTATTTTCGATATTATTTAATGCGTCCGCTTCCACTTGATAGGCCGAAGCATCGAAGGTTAACCAGGACTATTTATTACGCAGGATAAGTGCATTCGTAGATTGTTGAACTTAGTTCTAATTACGCCAGCAACGTCATTCAGAACCGTATAGGCTTATAAACCTTGACGCGTCATACGTCAAAGACCCTTACGGTGTTAGGAAGATAAGAAAGTAAGCCGTGTTAATAGTATTACAACAGCTGATGTGTGTGGGACGGATGACCTGGCTGCGTATTCTGTTTGGTTGCGCGAGAGCAGGCGAGTTGGGGTCTCGGTCGAGCCAGTGAAACGAGGCCCCGAGATAAAGAATACAGCAGTCAGCATCAACATAAATATCAGCATCAAAAGTATTAGGCACTCTCTAATAGAGACCATATCTGCAAACAAATGGAGATACAGTGTGGAAAGATAAGTCGTGCCCTGGAGGGAAACTACCTTAAATCCTTAAGCTGGCTCATTTTACTTAAAGGAGACATTCCTTTATTTTTAAAAAGAAACAAAACTGCATTCAAAGATTTTCTAAAACTCGCTGAATGCAGTTTTGTTTCTTTTTAAAAATAAAGGAATGTCTCCTTTAAGTAAGATGAGCCAGCTTAAGGATTTAAGGTAGTTTCCCTCCAGGGCGCGACTTATCTTTCCACACTGTATATCACTACAGTTTACGTCCAAAAAAGTCTGCCACAGTGAAATTGTTCTACATAAATAGAGACATATCTTCGTGCTTTTTCATTGTTAGAGCTTCATAGCTATCAGAGAATGGTAGATATTTTTAAGACGTAGTCTTATCAACTATTATTGGTGCTAATTGTCCCTAGTGGTTAAATCACCTTAGGGCTAAAATACTTGCACGTTCCAGGGCTAATCAACTAGCTCGTAGTTAACCGATTATACAGGGTTAAACTGGTTAACTCCGAGTTTAAACGGTTAATTCCGAATTAGTTGGTTAACTCTGGAACGCACAAGTGTCCTTTATTTTAATATGAATTACTCCATCTGCTACCTTAAGACTAGTTAATTGTATAGATATAATGCACTGGAGGTGTCTATACAATTTAGGTAAGAAATGTCTCTTTTAACACTGACAGATCATACCCAAAACAAATTAATAACCTGTTATTACCATCAGAATATACCACCGGTGCCCTGTTGCTGATAGGAATAGCAACACATTGATGCAAGGAATGAACACACCTACCTACTCGTTCGAATTCGTTAGCACTTCATAGTTATTTCAACTTCGTAACGCTAATCGCAAACGTGAACTCTAACGTGATTTGTCAATTGCTTTGAATTGAAATAAGATGATTTACCTACCTTTACTTAAGAGCAGGGAGTATGCGAGCCAGCGCAGGTTTTTTCACCTGCAATGGCAAAGGCCGTCAAGCGACAAGTTTAACAGAGTTTCTTAATTACAGAGTGCTGTTATTTTGTTCGTCACGTGGTTCTCAGTCCTATGGGAAATTTATTAGGGGCTTACCCCTAAAAAAGTTTGAAAGACCCTGTGTTAATGTTAGTTTCCAGCGTAAGTACTCTATCAGCAAGTATATAATGTTTAAGTTATAAAGGTCATAAAATCTTTAGCTATTAGAATGCAAGTCACCAAATGATCAAGTTTGGCTCAGACGTCAGCACCCCTAGCAAATATTTGGCGCGACAGTATCTCGCGGCGAGATAGACCACCCGTCTTTTTCTATCTATGTTAATAAAAGAGGGACGGGTAGTCTATCTCGCTGCGAGATACTGTGCTAGCCCGGCAGCTGCGGATCAGTTGGTCTTTGGTTGGATTCAGCGATGGCGCCTTCCATTTTTGGGCATTAATTTCACTATCCATCGAAAACAAAAAAAAGCAAATCAAAGTCGAAGTCTCTGTGGCTAAAACTCTCTAGGAGAGTACCTATAACAGTACAGATCGCAGTGATCGGACTGAGCCGTTGAGACGGATACAAGCTAATCATATACATATAGTAAGCGGCCTCGACCATGATCATGCGCAGAGGATTTTCCCCTTTCCGAGCGAGCTTGTGGTCGATTAATGATCTCAATAAGCTCTTGTACAAATAAGTACCTATGTATAAGTATGAAGTATTTAAAGAGAAGGTATATATGTATATTATTCGCATTGGAGTCCTGTGGTAATGCGATGAGTATAAAAAAAACTCAAACAAACTTTACTGGACAGAGTGGACAGCCACAACAGTTAACCACAATTTTAAAGTATTTATGCTTTATTTTATTGACGTGCGTACGCGCCGGCGCGGCGCAATGCGCAGTATGCGGAAGCTCGTTAGTTGACGCGAATCATAACCCAGGCGGGGACAGCTTCCACTCAGACGCACCCTTGTAGATTGGGTTTCATACACACTGAGCATTTTTCCGGTGCGTTGCATATTTAGTCGCACATTTTGTATATTACAGTGTAGTTATTTTACAGTCTAGTTCTAGAAATAGATAGTACTGGAGTCACTGTAACAAAATCGGATTGACCGATTTAGTCCGGTTTACTCACAATGTTTTCCTATACCGAAAAGCGACTGGTAAATTTATATCAAGTTCCGAAAAACTCACGTACAAGCCGGGGTTTGGACCCGCGACCTCCGGATTGCAAGTCGCACGCTCTTACCACCAGGCCACCAGCGCTTGTATGCATCAATATGCGCGATAAAAACTTAGTGTACAGTATACGCCCGAGTACTTATTCACCTGCATTTTATTCTGTAGTATGATGAGTATGTTTTGCCGAGGGTGTTATTAAATTTAATGTTATTGCTAGCTCGTAAATTAAATAGTAAGGAATATTATAGGGACTGAATTTATGAATACAAAGTTTGTTTTTATTTCAATATTTTGTTTTGTTATAAGTATTACCTAGGTGAGGTGGATAATGAGTAAAATGCCTACCTATTTTTTTTTTATCGATTAATGAAAGCATTTTGACCACAATCTCACGATGGCAAATGCCGATGCATGTCTTCTGCAGGATGGAGTACCTACGTACTTATTCATGCTTTCCTAAGAGGTGTCTATTCACTTTCGATTTAAAAAGATCCAAGTTATAGTAAGCCGAGAATAGATTTGAAGAAAGTGAGTATAATCAAGGTAATAAGGTAACTTGATATTGTCCCCATTATAAAATTTTAATAAAATAATTATTTATAATAATCTTTCCTCTATACCCTTCTGATTTATTTATTTATTTATTTAGTGGGTAAATCATTCAAATTTTATAAATTTGGGAAGTTGACTTAGTACCTCTTTTATTACATATGTAATAATACCTAGTAGGATCTCAAATGGAAATTTGTAGTTTCTTTCCGACTTCTTTGTGACAAGGACACATGAGATATGCGCATTTATTATGAAAGGGTGTGGAAAGGTAAGGTTCCTTCCTAGATACGCAGCGTTGGTAAAGTATATAAAACTAAAGTTGATAACTTCGAACATAAAGGCAATTCTAATTTAGATGTTAATGTTTACCTAACTGTAGCGGGCTACTGGAAAGCACAAGGGGCTTCAAAGTTACGGGTGGGGTATCTTATAATTATAACCTAATTTCTAAATATAAATAGCAATAAATGATACTAGTCCTTAAACAAAAATATATCATAACCCACACCTATATTTTAAACGTTACTGAACGAATTTTTATTAACTATACTTAAGCTTTGTGAATCCGACAATTTTGTCCGCTAATTATACAATTAAAACGCTTCTTCACTGTCTCGCCGTGACCAATAAACCAGTACGCCTTTCAATGCGAATATTTCAACGGAAATACAATTTAAATTAAACTGTGGTCTGCGCCGTGAAATGATTTCGGTATTAAATAAATTAAATTCAAATCAATGCGCTTAATAGCGCTTCGGAACGGTACTAGTTATTTATTATTCAAGGTGGCACGGCCGGTCGAAATGCAACGACAGTCTTCACATGAATAACTCCTTGATAACCGATCTCGATGAAGTTTTTCCTATTAGGTCGATAAGGCCATGCTTGTTGGCCGCCTGAGTACTCGTACATGTACCTGTAATGGGCAAAGTTAGCTACGCTGCCGGCTAGCGATATTACCATTTGTGCTGTTTTTCGTGCAAACAATTATATATCTATACTGTCTAAAATTATTTTTTCCTGTTAGCAGTGGAGACATCTGAGTGTTGGGTGTGTCGAGATCAAAATTTTCTTACAAATTCAAAATTAAAATTATTTTGGACTTTTTTCGTCGTTACATCATAATACTAACTAGGTACCATAGCTTCCCCGCTAAACCCCCATGACACCAATCATTGCATCTCGTTAACTCAATCCAATGCTTAAGTGCCCGTCACATCAGACATTTGGAGGTCAAATCAATAACTAACAATCGCCGTAACGCTTGAGTAATTGTTACTGCACCGGGTGAGATGCAACTTGCATGCGGTTTCTGCCAGATACTTTTTTAATTTGTAGTTATTACAAATTATGGCTCCGAATTTGACTTCTACAGAATATTTGTCTTCTTTCATAGGATTTGAAATAAAGGAAAAGTGGAAAACGCACTATCTTGGGAAAGACTTGCAGTCGTGTCTTAGGGATACCAGCCCGCCGCTCTACCAACCAAGATAAGAGTATCAAGACCTACAGCGAATATTTTCACCATTATAAGTATCCTTTGCATGCGCCTTAGGGACGTGCTAGGGTCCAGTGGTAGAGCGGTTGGGTGGTATACCGGAATCATGAGTTCGAGTCTCACCCATGACAGTGAGTTTTCCGCTTTTCCATTATTTTAACGGCATCGCTTTTGTTTATATTTTCCAGCACGAAGGTAAGTCGACCTTTAGAGGGTCGCACCCTACTGCGTGGCAAGTTAACAAACCATCATTCATTGCAATCCATAAAATATTAGGTAACATTAGTTAATGTTAAAATAACACTAATAGTTAAGTTACTAGCTAATGTAATAAAGCTGCAATCAGTGATTAGTCGTGACTAACAAATTCCCGACGTTGCCAAATACTTCCATTCAAGTTTCGATTTCCTTAATAGTTCTGGTTTTTTAACATTAATATATAGCTAATTAAATTCTTAGTACGAGTGTTCGGTATCTACCTATTAAAGACCCACTAAGTAGTTTTATCAGATAGAAGAGAATTGTAGCATTTAAGACTAGCAGCGACTTCGTTTTCGTAAACGTTTGTTAATCTTAAAGTTTTATGTAATAAAAGCTACTTTTATTAAATTCAAACAAATGAAACGTTAACAACTTGACGCAAAATTCGCCGATATCTATGAATAATGTAGTACAATTAGTTTTATTAGCACTGTCAACGTAATCATCGGTATCCGCCACGTGTATCGCAGGGCCTCTGGGCTGTTGGCTTTAGCCGACGCGCCTCACAAACGCCGACATATGAGAGAAATATTATTAAAAATGGGGTTCCAGCGCGCATAAGTTATTCGCAGAAATCGCGAAGCGTCTGGTTGACGTAAGTGACCGAAGAGCTGGCGGCTACCTCGCACAGCGTATCAACATTGCGATACAGCGAGGAAATGTCGCCAGCATCCTTGGTACAATGCCTCAAGGGCCTATTTTAGATTTAAGCTAGTTTTTAATGTCTTTTAGTAATACCACTGTATATAAATATCTTGTTTGTAAATAAATGATTAGTTCTTTATTTTTTATTCAAGATAGTATCACTGCAACAAATCGTCATTGAAAGAAGCTGGTTATGTAATATTGACAGGTCTGATGCGCCTTCCTATTAGTGAATATTTATTTGCTTGTAAACAGTTTTTTAATTCAACATTTTACCATGAGCCACTTATGAATAATTATTGTATTTTATTTATATTCGAGATTTCAGGGATATTTTGAGACCTTAGTTTGAGGTCGGACTGATGTTATAAAGCCGGATGAATAGGTGTGAACCAACTTTGTTTGAGTAGAACCTCTATACTAGTAATTCGTGCCTTATTAGATGGAAAAAATAATATGTACAGTTATTTATTTGTTATACGTTGGAATTGTAAGTTGTGGAACTGGGACGTCTAAAGCACCTGGATTGTTAAACTTTGCTATACCGGACGCACGGTCGTTGAAAAAATCACTGAGATTTGATGAAGACATTTATCTCAATTTTACAGAATTAGCCAACAAATACAAATACCCAACAGAGGAACACCACGTCGTTACCGAAGACGGGTACATTCTGACCGTATTCAGAATTTTGCCGAAATGTCGAAACGTTACCGGATATCCAATAATATTGCTTCATGGCATATACGACAGCTCAGACGCGTTCATTCTAGCCGGACCGCAGAATGGATTAGGTTATGTTCTGACCGAGAATTGTTACGACGTGTGGGCCGCTAACCATAGAGGCAATGTTTACTCGAGGAACCATCTAGCTTTTGATCCAAACAAAGACCCCGAATACTGGAACTACTCGTTTGACGAACATGGGTTCTACGATCTTCCGGCCGTAATAGACTACGTAATGAAAAGTACTGGTCTGCCAAAAGTGAACTACATCGGACATTCCCAAGGAACTACGGATTTCTTCTCGATGGCCGCTCTAAAACCCGATTATAATGCCAAGATACAGCTCTCAGTGCATCTAGCTCCTGTCGTTTTCTTAAAAAGGTTCGGCATACCAATATTAAAGTTGCTAGCTCCTTCTGTGCATAGTTTGAAGGATGCTTTAGACAAATCCGGCCTTAGTAAGGTCCTAGCCAAGCACCAGTTAGCTCACGCCATCATGGAATACTCCTGCCGTTTTGCTCCTGATGCCATTTGTGGGACTGGCCTCTATATCGCTACAGGATATAAAAGCGGTACTATATCGTCAAGAACATTGTCCGTTGCAGGAGGTCATCTCTTTTCAGGAGTGTCGACTAAAAGTCTGGCGCATTTAGGACAGCTGGTAGCTTCGCAAAAGTTCCAGCGATACGATGAAGGAACGCCAGGGAACATCGAAAGATATGGCACACCTCAGCCGCCTGAGTATGATTTGTCCAAAGTGACATCACCAGTGCTTTTAATGACAGGACAAAATGATTTTCTTTCACCATTGGAGGACGTTAATGAACTGGCTTCGAAACTATCAAATTTAATAGAAAATGTTATTATTCCTGATAAAACGTGGAGTCATAATAATCATTTGTGGGGAAAGGATGTTTGGAAATTTGAATTTCCTAAGATTTTAGAGTATATAAAGAATTTTAATTCTTAGTGCTTTATGTTTCTACTGGAAACTAGTTTTAATGAATAACCCATTAAATTAGGGGTTTATATAGAAGGTAGCATCCCATAGAAGTGGTGTGCGCGTGCCTCCGTGAGGGACAAAACATACGCAATGCGACAATATTAAAAACACATTTTAATATTCCTGACAATATACCAAAAACAATCTACGTAATTCGATTCGTAACATGTCGAGCGTTTTTCGACTTAAAATACGTGAGTGACCCGTTTCTAATATATTTAATACTACGTAATTCGGTCGGGTTATTTGTTGCCCACCATAAAACATACTAAATTTATGGTGGGGAACAAACTAAAAGTGAGACTGTGACAAGGACAAGCAATAGTACCGCTTTCTCTGCTACTCCTACTGAAAGTTGTATAAGTGTATCTCGTTCGGTCATTTGGCCCCTCCCCCGTTTCCTCTCTATATTATTGTACCTCTATGGGGGTTTAGGTATCCATAGATTATGAATAAGTCAAGTGATAAAGCTGGTTTCCTTTTCGAAGAATGGCTTTAACAACATGAATAAATGAAAAATTAGTATATTAGTAAAAAGTTTTCGTACTATGTGTTTCGTATTTCGTATGCAGTTTGTCGGAGTAGTAGGTGCGCCTTGTCTTTTTACTTAGATTAATGATTGTACCTACCACAAACTAATTTTCATACACTCCCTATGCTGTTTATTTTTTCACATAACATTTCACGATCATTTTGGTGGCGGTAAATCAGTAGTCGGTGATATTTACATTTACTATAAATTTTCTTTAATTCAATTAATAAACTTCATTTTAATTCGTGTATAAATTAAATTGATTTGTAATTTAATACTGGTAGCTATGTCATTACAATATTTATTTATGGTTGAAACGAATCTAATGTATTGGTACCTTCACTAAATATATAAATTCTGAACTAAAAAGAAAAAATATGTTGATTTAAAATGTTTAACTTAACCGTATATAGATAAGTTTTTGTTTTGCTGTCATCATTTTAAATTTTCGGCTGCTGGGTTGCATTTATTGGTACCAAATTTTCCAATATTTTTTTCTCTCAGGAAAAGGATCACAAAGTACGAGCACAATCAACCGTGAAATCATCAACACCACTGGCATCTGATTTAAACTAGTTGACCAAGGAACCCTAAAAAAGCTATAAGGAAAAACATCGTCAATAAATAAACAGTTGTTAGTAAGGTACCTACTACCCACAGGAGCTTTTCCGAGTATTTAAAGAAGGATTTCTGAGATAACGTCGCGACTGTCGCAAATTATTTTGTGATTTTTCTGAGATGAATAATGTCAAAAACGAATACCGTAAAACGGGGTGAGTAGGTTTCGCGGGGAGAGGTGGGTTATGAATGGGGAGAGAAGGTTTGAGAGGGGGGTGAGAAGGAATTTTAAGGCTACTGCTACAAAAATAATGTATTCCAATTTAAAATGGAGCTATAGTAATACGCATAATAAAAAAAAATCGATCCAACAATCTTCCAAAATCACCTTTGTATGAAAACCCCTCTCACCCCAAATACGAGGCACTACGGGGTGAGGTCAAAGTTATGAAATGGAATTACCCAAAATAAAATAAAAACTAAAATACAAACGTCCGGAACACTTAATACACCATTCAGTTTTCATATGTAAAAATAAAATGTTATCGAGGTTTGAATTTCAGTTTTGACCCTACTCACCCCATTTTACGGTACCGTATTTACAAGTGCAACAAATTGCTTATTGACAAGGCTCGGAAAAATGCTCGTCTGTGTTGTACGGAACAGGGAAATGTTTTCAATATGACGGGCGTTTTTTCGAGCCTTGCTTATTGATTGACATGTACAGTCAACAATACAATTAGCTTAGCAGCTTTGCATATAAATTTCTATGGAAAGGGGATACCTTTTCTCTGCAGCTGATTGTACTAACACAAATATTTCCCTATAAAGTGCCAATCCTATCTGGAATTTAGTATAGAAATATCCGACGAGTCGGCTTCGCACGATCCTTTGGCCTGACCTTCAAACGAGTCTACAAAATTTAATCGTTCATGATCAAACCGCTATACACGGTAGTGACCGTTCATGATCTACTTTGCCAAGCGTAGAGACGACGTAATTAAAAACAAACAAACCACGGAGATTACTTCTTTGGTTTAGCGCATATTGCATAGATTAACATAACTATTAGGTGCACATCTTCAGATATCTTGCTATACGAGTGGTATGAAACAAACTAACAAAACATCTATTTGATAAAAACACCAGACTTGTGTAAATTTAGAAGCTTTTTATTGAGTTCTTATACCAGAATTGTTTTTGTTTTATCGGCTCTTGGAAATATGTGAACACTAAGTTAATGAAGACAAATTCTTTTCTCCTAACATACTCGTAATAATCAAACTAAATATTATTTTGCAGTAAAATAAGATGTTTGTTCTCATTTTGTCAGGAAATTCGGGAAAGAGACGTTATGCTTCCTACGCATAGCTAACTATGGAATAATAACAGCTACCGTTATGAAACATGTCTAATAAGTGTTTTAAGGATATTGTATGAAAACCGTTAAAAGTATACCGTAACTTCGTCAAACCGATTCGCGACGCGCCCGCATTTTCGTAATGACATTTACATAATATATGATGTACGAGGAATACCATTATTTGCCTCACGTCGACTCGAATATAAATCTATGCAGGACCTTGAACAGTACATAAATATTCAAAAATTCGTCCCAAATTTCACAAAGGCGTTGGGCAGTTAGCTAATCGGAGTTGGTTCGATGGCATTTAATAATTAATATGGCTTCATTTGTATAATGGCGTAAGGTATAATAAGTTCTAATTTTTTATTTATATATGTAATTTATTTACAAACTAGATATATACAGTGGTATTACTAAAAGAAATTAAAAACTAGCTTAAATCTAAAATAGGCCCTTGAGGCATTGTACCAAGGATGCTGATGGCGACATTTCCTCGCTGTATCGCAATGCTGATACGTTGTGCGAGGTAGCCGCCAGCTCTTCGGTCACCAGTTACGTCAACCAGACGCTTTGCGACTTCGACGAACAACTAATGCGCGCTGGGACCCCATGGACCTAGAGTTTTAACTCCAAGTGGTACAAAAAAAGATTTGCGTAATGCCCTTTATAAATAAGCGGAATATTATTACAAACTTTAACCAGCGTAAAACGGTTGAAATTAATAGAACTTCACTATTATTGACATTTCACCGCAGAAAAAACCATTCACACCATATAAATATTATTTAGAATCAAAATAACCAGTACTTAAGTAACCTTTACATTAATATATTTCCTTTCTTTCGCTCGTTTATATCACATAAATTATAATTTACCTCAGCGATTTTTAAGAGATTTTTAGATTATAGCTTTAGAGCTTTTTACATTTGGTGGTGAATACTACAGACACTATCTACAGTCAAGAGCAACAGAAACGAGTCAATAGATTCCATATACCTGTAGTGACCATGAAATTGCATTTTCATATAGATCCAGTCCAGTTTGTTAACAAAGTTATTGACACATCGTATTCGACTCTTTTCGAGTGTAAAGTTAAATTGCATGTGTGTTTTGACTTATTAACGGATTTACACAACGGACGTTGCTAGCCAACTTTAATGATTTATTGCAATGAAGAATACACTAAGTTAATACTTAATTGCAGTAAGATGATTGCTAATTGATTTAGTTGCAACAAACATATTTGTAATCAATTACACTACAAATTATTTATTACCTATTTAGCAACGATTACGTTAAGAAATATAAATATATAACCTCGCGCGGTATATAGGTAGTCGGATATTTTTCGTAGATAGTTGGTCGTCGTCGGCAGCGTATAAAGGTGATGGATGATTTCCTTTCTTCTTGGACTTCTTGGTGCATCACGTTAGCCGGGGTTCAAGGGGGCGTGTTGTCTCTTTTGTTGTTTTTAGGGTTCCGTAGCCAAATGGCAAAAAACGGAACCCTTATAGATTCGTCATGTCTGTCTGTCTGTCTGTCTGTCTGTCTGTCCGTCCACAGTCACTTTTCTCCGAAACTATAAGAACTATACTGTTGAAACTTGGTAAGTAGATGTATTCTGTGAACCGCATTAAGATTTTCACACAAAAATAGAAAAAAAACAATAAATTTTTGGGGTTCCCTATACTTAGAACTGAAACTCAAATTTTTTTTTTCATCAAACCTATACGTGTGGGGTATCTATGGATAGGTCTTCAAAAATGATATTGAGGTTTCTAATATCATTTTTTTCTAAACTGAATAGTTTGCGCGAGAGACACTTCCAAAGTGGTAAAATGTGTGTCCCACCCCTGTAACTTCTAAAATAACAGAATGATAAAACTAAAAAAAATATATGATGTACATTACCGTGTAAACTTCCACCGAAAATTGGTTTGAACGAGATCTAGTAAGTAGTTTTTTTTAATACGTCATAAATCGCCTAAATACGGAACCCTTCATGAGCGAGTCCGACTCGCACTTGGCCGCTTTTTTTTATTTTCTTTCAATCTTACCTACTTACCTTACCTACTCCTCCTCTCTCCTTTACTACTCTAAACTTTATTTATCATCACTGTTAAGCCTTCTGGCTTAGGTGCCTTCTGCGGTGAGTTTCAGTTTTATAACCTAATAAGTACCTAGTTATTGAATTTTCATTTCGAATCACGGTCCCTGCACCTGCATCATTGCGCTTTATTGGCAAACTGTTTAAAAGGCAACTCACACGCCAGCGAGGTCTATTTCTCGAAACCTATCCTATTGTGTCACCGATGCGAATTGTATTTCTTATGGGCATCGGTAAAAGGTCCTTGCGACGCTGGATTTCACGCATAAGAATTGTGTGTTTCTTCAACGGGTTTTATTTACTCAAATCTTGCATCATAGCATTAATGTTGGTATTATGTTACTCACTAGAATACAATCTTACGTATTTGTGTCAAATCATTCAACACAAACACATTCTGTACTATTTATTACCAAGTACATAGGTACCTATACTTACCAAAACTGAATACGACTGGTATTGCTATTGAGACAAAGAGTTGTATCTACACGAGACTGTATTTAAAATTGCTCGCACCCCTTGCCTTTTCAGCTTCAGATACTCTCAAGATTTTAGGAGGATTTTCGGAACTTGAAAACACAATCGCACCAAAACCAACTTTGCTCCTTTGTTGAAAAAATATAGACCGATATACCGCAGGAGGTTTCCTGCGGTATATCGGTCTATATTTTTTCAACGTCTCGTTATATTTAGATAAAATAGTCGGCCAGCTTGATTAGTAGGGCAGAAAGCCAAACACCTGTTCTTCTCAGCGGAAATCGAAACAATTGAACTGGATAGTTGCACCAAAATATGCCACGGGCCATAATCGGCGTGGCCCGGTTACGCGACCCACTGTGCAGTCCCGATGGGCAATAGTGTCCGATCTAACGGAAGCGAGTGTGAGGCGGTTCGTAATGCTGACCTATTATTATATTATTAAGCTGTTTAAGAGTATCTAATAATAGTAGTATACGGATGACAACTGCAGCAGCATTACTGTTGCAACTTTACTCCTAGGTGGTCTCACGGTCTTCAATATATCAAGACAATTGACAGTGACATCGCCCGCATCAGCGCCATAACAGTAACCACAGCAATACAGCTGCTGCACAGGCTTTATGAAAATTATAAAGCGTTTACGAAGAGTGCGAGGTCAGCCCACATACTTAGGCACTTTTTTCAAAAGTATTTTATGTACACCGCTACAAATACAGTGGAGTCCAGACGAGACAATTTTTCGCCAATCTGATGAAATTGTTCGATCGAATCAGGCCGTGCGGACGCAAACGCCAATTTGATTCCCCGGTCAAATCAGCAGGTGCGGACACAAAAATGCCAATTTTCGAAGTTAGTATCTATGGAATGCACAAATTGGTTATTAAATTGTGTACGTGTGGACGCTAGATAAGATTGGCGCCAATTATTTTCCTGATCAAATCGGTCGATTTGCCCAGCTCGTCTGGACTCTACTTTAAGATCCGTCCTAACTAGTTATGTAAGTCCAAATTGTTAATAAGGTTCACTACCTGTCGTCATCTCATCATACGGTATACCTGCTTATCAGATCTAACAAAATTGATCTTCGAATTGTCCCAAACAAGATCTAAAAGTAATATATTTTTTCCTTCATTAATTTTGTAACACATTTAGTACTAATACTGGTACGTGTATGATACTCAAATATAATACCCAAAGATCACAATGACTGTGGCAAAGGTGACAGTCCATTTCCAACTGCAGCTGCACTACTGTTCATTTTACTATGGAAATTGACAGTAACAGCGACGCGTTCAGTACCAGTAGTGCAATTGCGGTCAGAAATGGAATGTTACCCTTACTTATGCCGAACATCTGCCTTTCACAACGCAAAAAATAATATACCGTGTCAAATACATACAAATACCAAAGACAGGATTAGATAATTAAATGTCGAGGCATGACCTATGCTTTTGAACTTTTGGCATCCATCAAGTTGCGATGAGCAGCTATCCTCGCAATTTTATTCGAATGCTAGAGATAAAATTAGCAACGACTTTTAACATAGATTAGGCTTATGCCTTTCCATGTATAATTTTCGAACGACTGCGGAAAGTGAAGGAAGATATAAAGATAGTTAGATAGTTTATTCAAGTAGGCCATTGACTTAGATATCTAGGGACTGGCTTTACTGGCAATAATAAAGAGGCATGACAGGGGCCAGTACAGCGGTGTGAAATCGCTACAACGCGATTAGTTGATGAGTTCGCATCACGCGCGCGATTGGTTGACGAGTTCGCATTACGCGCGCTATTGGTCGCAACTAGTCGCGTTAGACTCCACGATTGGCTGGAATTCGTGGGTAGCACCGCTGAACTAGTACGATGTTTAGTGCCCCATTAGCCCGTCCTTAGATAATATACGTCAATGAAGTAGGCATATTACAATGAGCTTATGATCGTCAAATAAAGCTACACTGGCTCATTTTCATTGATTAGTTCAAAAAGCAAGCACTAGCATTATGCACATTCTGAATTCTGAAGTCTAGTAAATATCTTTACAGTACATATGGGGCTACTTTTCCGCTCTAGTGCGCAAAATAGCACTTTTCGTGCGTATGTCGAAACTTTAAAATGCCATATGTACTGTAAAACGTTGTTCGATACGCGTGCGAATAGGTAATTCGCAACTCGTGTCAATTTAAAACACTCCCTTCGGTCGTGTTTTAATTTATAGCCACTCGTTTCGAATTTCCTCTTTTTCGCACTTGTATCGAAAATAACTATAATGGCTTTTAAAACTAAGCATAATCATTATGATCTTTCCGCCCGCTATTAAAAGTCAGGGTCATTATAGATGAAGCTGACTTTTACCTATTCATTTAAGGTTAATCATCTTTGCTCTAAATATCAATAGTTTAATTTATTCGTAATCTTGTAGTCTAGATTTGTAAGGTGAGGTTATGATAATTATAACTTGTTAATAGATTTGTTTTCTCATTAATTAGCATTCAAAATGTCAGACGGCATATTATTGTTCTGTCCCACCGCACAAAACCACCGTACCAATTAACATTTGATAATTTAATTATTAAAGCGTGTTTTTAACTTTTTATGGCGCGAAAATACGGTAACCAGTTTTTAGGGTTCCGTACCCAAAGGGTAAAAACGGAACCCTATTACTAAGACTCCGCTGTCCGTCCGTCCGTCCGTCCGTCTGTCACCAGGCTGTATCTCACGAACCGTGATAGCTAGACAGTTGAAATTTTCACAGATGTATTTCTGTTGCCGCTATAACAACAAATACTAAAAACAGAATAAAATAAAGAATTAAGTAAGGGCTCCCATACAACAAACGTGATTTTTGACCGAAGTTAAGCAACGTCGGGCGGGGTCAGTAGGTACTTGGATGGGTGACCGTTTTTTTGCTTGTTTTGCTCTATTTTTTGTTGATGGTGCGGAACCCTCCGTGCGCGAGTCCGACTCGCACTTGGCCGGTTTTTTGAACGTCACTCACGGTTGGCTCACTTTACTTAGGTAAGGGTCATACACATTGTATTGTCATGCTTACTTAACTCGTTCTCGTATTTTCTGTACCTACACATCGGTAAGTTAAGGGAATCTGAAAAAAATATTTACGCTGCACCCTTACAGGCGGGATACAGTGAAGTAGTGAAGCAGTTGAGACTCAAATAAGAAAAATGTAATAAGGATATTATCCATTTTAAATAGGCTAGGAACAGATATACCTATTATGTTTGAAGTCTGCCATCGTGAACTACTTAGCCAATTGAAAACAATGACAGTACATGAGTAAAAAAGTAAAAAACACGCTGTTTGCCACGCGAATTGACTCGTTAGAAAAGTTGCCATTATCTACACATTTCAGGTATGTAATTAATTGAAGTTAAATGTTTAACTTCATCGTCTGTACTGTAAATTTAATTCGATAGCGTGACGTACGCGTTTGCGTCAAATGTTAGAAGTTAAGAGTGGTAGAACGGAGTCTAAGCTACAGATAGCATGTCTATGTACAAGATATGATAGTAGGTAGGTACACGTTTTGGTATCATTAGTCCAACAGACGACAGAAGCATCGCTTTTGCAGCAACGAAATTGACAGTGAAACTGCCCGTGTTATGGCCGATATAGACGGATTGCAACTCGTCTGCAATTTTTATGGGAACTGCACGCCGACTGCACGCCAACTGTGCAGTTCCCATACAAGTTGCAGTTGGGTTGCAGTCCATGTGTACCGGCCCTTAACGCTATTGAATTCGGCGTCCGTATGTATTTAAGTAACATTTATTCGAAAATACGAGAGATAATCGAAAACTTTCGTAGATTTCCGTGGGTCTGATGTTATCGCTCAAAGCGTTATGTAGCGCGACCCACCAACCCCTCTGAATTCCAATACGTGTTGCATCACCCTGCTGCTGTCTTATAGTGGAACCTCGATAGTACAAATCTCTTGGGAAACCCCAAAAAAAATAACTCAACGAGTTTTTGTCCATGTTTTTTTTTAAACAAATTACTTTACTCAGTCCTCTCGTACTAACTTTCAACCCCCGTTTCAACCCCTTGATGGGTATGTTTCTAGATAAAATAGTATACTATGCCCTTTTCTGGGAGAAACAAATATTAGTGTCCTTAATATCACCCAAAGTAGTTCGGCAGTTTTTGTGTGAATTAACCTACGTACAGATTGTAGCTGGTTGCTATTTAACGGTGGTCGACTTTATTTGCTCGCCTCGAATTCCAGTCTGTTGTCCGATCAGTTACTTCCGTTCAAAACCGCGAAAACAAACCCTTTTAAGGATAATGCACCTAAAGTTGTTCGTGCAAAGTAGTGCTAATTATTAAAAACAAGTGCGAGTCGGACTCGCCCACCGAGGGTTCACCAATTTAACTACTTATGGCGTTATTCATAAACGTCTGCTAAGTTAATCAGCTGATGATCGTCGTTTGTCCCTCTCTATGGCATAACGACAGATAGGGACAAACGACGATCATCAACTGATTAAGTTAGCAGCCGTTTATGAATAACGCCGTTAGTGTTCCGCACAAAACTTTATTCAAGGAACACCTTATGGGATCACTTCGGTCTTGCAAATCAGTTAACTGCGATTTATTATTTTATTTTTTACAAATGTATAGTTTTCAGATTTTTACCTGTATTAGGTACTTGTAGTGTAAGACGATATTGCCAAACTTCATAGTTCTATCGCAACGGGAAGTACCCTAAAATTTTTATTCCCTTGAGAGTGTCGAAGTATTGCTTATCATCGACTACTTAATTATTACGAATCAGACTTCCAATTATTTTGCAACTATTTTTTGCAGTAGGTATGTAAGTTCTACGTTAAGCTGATATCTGCAAGCAAATATAGTACTTTCCCTGCTAACTTTGAATAATCGTCTCGTCAGTATGCTGTGGGCGTCTAATCCGAACAATGTGGCTTTTAGAATATTAGGTAATAGGTCCTGTATTCTTTTATGTATTGTATAATATATATGTATTATTGGTGTAGTATTGGCGAAGGGTGTGGTGTTTCGGCGGTTCCGTGGGAATCTGCCAAATCCTACACCGGAACAGGCGACGCAACGAATACCATCGTGTCGCCGAAATAAAATATTTTTTAGCTTGTAAGATTTTTATTATTGTATGTATGTCAGTTTGTAAGGTATGTATCTATGGGCCTTAGTTGCCTGATAATACATAAATGATATTTGATTTGATTTTGATTGGTCCAGAAATAATCGGAATCTTTGTCTTGCATGCATATTTTATATTTTGAAGCGCTATTAGGTACCTAACTAGGGTTATTTTATGAAAAAATGAAATATCCTACCTATTTACGATTACCACATTTATAGTTTCTAAATATACATAGGCATTTTTAGAGGTTACATTTTTTTTATTTCTTTTGTTTTACTTATTATGTATTTAGCCAAATATTAAACAACTTATCATACCTATAGTTTTCAGCAAATATTTTAGCAGTAGCAGTACTTTGTACAGTGTATATAATATATGTTCCCCTGAAACGCGTGAGTCATTAAGACTAACATAACAACCGAGTGACACACCTAGGAACTGTATGTTAAGCTTGCCAAAAATTACCTCATTGTGCGAATTTTAACATGACAACGATCATACTGTTATCAGCCGTATGTCATATCTATTATACCAATAAACCAAACACTGAATGCAGTCTAAACCTCGTCAGACACAACACTCTATAACGGTAAAGCAACGCGGTTACGTCTCTCGCGATTCGTCACAAACATAACAATAATACTAGCACAAACCGACAAGGCATATGCGTTCGTAGGTCTAGTAATCTTAAGCCATTCTACGATTTGTCGTGTGACAAAGATACTATGTCGATTTCACGGCACCATCGGTATGGCAGAACGTTCGAAACAAAAGCGTGCGGCTTCGGGTGCTATGCGCGATCTAGATGGACATGATGGTTGCAGTTTTATCGTCTATCGCGTCATGTGTCGCTCGCAACATACTATTTAGAAAGCGATAGAAACTATGACAGACTAGAAAAGCGCATCCATGTTAGATCCGCTGTTCTTGTATTCTCATGATAGCGCACGTGAGTTCTCCCGCGAACCGGTGTATCTTTACCTCAAGATCCGTAAACGAATGTTTATTTTGCGAGTCCTCTTATACTGGTTGAAGCAATTTGAATGACCCCAGATCGATGTTTGACGAGAAAGCTCTTAGACGGTATGCGAAGACCTTTGCGTAAGCGTTGCGTAAGTTGATAGCTGTAGAGGTGTTATGATTGTTTTTAACTGTGGAACTTTTTGGAGATGTGCTTTGGCATTACAAAACCACTAGCATCCTTGCGAAGGGATTGGTTGATTACATCCTTCAGGAAAAGTATTCACTGAATACTAGCACAAACAAACATAACACAGTTTCGGATCCCATTCTAGAGCTACAACCCCGACTCTGGTACAGCAAAATCCCTTAATATCAATTCTATCACGACAGCATTGCTTCAACGAGGAAGTTGCGTAACCTTGAAAAAACATACACAAGAATGCAATTCGAAGTGCGAATTGCATCCGTCTTCATGATTAAAGCATTAGTCACCGTTTAACTGAAAAAGGCTAGTTTGCACATTAAAGGATATTTGGGTCCCGTGCATACCATATTGGTATTGCTCTCAATGCAATCGAATCTTTATACTTAAACCTAATCACCCTAATACTAACAATAAGTGATCACTAATTCACTGTAAAATAATTTTACTCTCGCCAAAAGTAAGCGTACCTAGCTGCCTACGTTTGCTAGACTCACAGAATAACAATGCGGTATTGCACAAACTTCATTTCAATCCTCAGGCGATCAAAAGATGAAATCATTTAAGCTTTGAGGACCTTACATTTACATCTTATTAACGTATTCGACATTGGAAAACGTGTTTGTTGGTTACAAGCTTTTATTTTTTATACCTTAGCCAATATGTCTCCTGGCTGCATCTTCACCTACTTCCGTATTTACTATGCCAAAAAACAGCTTGTAACATATGACGACTTACTTAATTGTTAAGCAAGATCATAGCGAGATGTTTAATAGACTTCAGAACCCCTAGTATAAATTTCATTCGATAGCGTGACGAGCTTTCGTGTTTGCGTTACCTATATCTATTTTTGTATGGGATTTCGAACAGCGCGCCAAGCGGGACGTTTTGGAAACTTAAAAATCCCACACATAATGACAGCGCAAATGCGTAGCACGACACGCTATCGAATGAAATTTACATTGGGTACTGACAGTGTATTTCATCACGCCGACAGTTAAATTGACACCTGACACTGATAATTTCCTGTACATTTCCGGGTCAATAGGTAAGGATAAGGACAGTAGGTATACTGTAGGTAGCATCAATAAATACTCGTATATTTACTTGTTGAACCAGCAACCGGAGAATTGTCATTATGAGGTGACTTTGAGAATATTCTATTAGGTATATGACATACCTATGTATAGGTACTTTTTGTAATTTTTAGGGTTCCGTACCCAAAGGGTAAAAACGGGACCATATTACTAAGACTCCGCTGTCCGTCCGTACGTCCGTCTGTCCGTCCGTCTGACGGTGCGTCTTGATGGTGCGGAACCCTCCGTGCGCGAGTCCGACTCGCACTTAGCCGGTTTTTTATTATTATAACTTACATTGTACATTCACACACACATAGGACATGAGTGAGTGCAAGCTATCCGAGGATGATGTCGTGGACAGGGCGAAGTGGAGAAGGTTAAGCAGGAAAGCCGACCCCACAACCATGTGGGATAGATAGCTAGGAAGAGAGAGAGAGAGAATTTACATCGTTGACTGAAAATGTATTATTTAAAGTTTTCCTAAATCACTCAAACTGCTTCTTAATTGATATTGTAGAGTACTGTTCTTTAATGTCACTTGCGATTTCATCTCAAGTACCTGGGGGCCGATTTTTGAATTTCGATCGCTCGATTTCGTCACTCGAAAATCGGTGGAAAACGGCGAAATGGTGATTTTTGAAATACGAGTGATAGAAATTGGGAATCTATTGGTATTGACCATTCGTTTTCAATTCAGTAGAATTTACAGGCCTAGTAGTGGAGATATTACTGAACGAAATACACGAAATCGAGCCGTCGAATTTCAAAAATCGGTCCCCTGTACGGCTACCATCAGTTTGGCACTGACATAAACGCCACCGACAACGTAATTTACTTTCTATACATCTCCCCTCAGAAGTATAGAAAGTAAATAACGTTCTCGATAGCGTATATGTCAGTTTTGACACTGTCATTGACTCACGGGCTCTGCACACTTAGCTAACCTATGAAAGTGCTCATGCAAATTTAAACACCCTGCGACGTAATTAATTATCTACCACGTCATGTCATTAGGTTCATGCTCTAATTGACTGCATTCTTGCCCGCTGACCAATTGTCTTCCTAGCTAACTTACTAAGTGCCTAAGGAGCTAATTACGGCCACCCATTTATGAAAAGGAAACCTTACTGCTTTCTAATAAAGGTCAAAACTGCATAGTTATGTGTGAGGCAGGTTAGGTACGCTGTTCGCTTCAAGGCTAATTTCAGCGTATTGACGGTTTATCGTACCAAGATTGTAAATCCGTGTGGTGCTCAATTAAAATCGGAACGTAACTATTACGAATTAAGGATAATTTTTCAACTGCGTAAGTAAGTTGGATACGAGTTGGAGAAATGAAGCGGTATCTAGGTATGATATCACCGGCAATGAATCCAGTTGCAGTGAAAACTGCATTCGATAATCCGGTGGCCTCGTCTTTAAACTATTTGTATAATTAAAAACAATATATTTGTTTTGGAAGGCACGCTAAACATAAGATTGGATTGCTGTCCGGCGGATGTCTATTTACAGAGAAGGTATCAATTTAATATAACAACCTTTTTTAAAGTAGGTTAAAATGTTCTTAAGGTGAAGATGAAGGAGTGCACTCGTAGTAGGTACGCTCAATGAAGATAAGATATAAATACATTGAGCATCACAGAAATAAATAGTGGACTTGTATACTTTTGCCAACCTCTGAAGCCATCTGTAGTTATTTGGATAAACATCGACAATTATTCTTACCGTACCCTTACTTGCAGTAGGTATTTCTATGTAAACCAAACAAACTAACTCTGATAAACTGTAGATATTCATCTGAAATTTTACAAATATAATAATAATTACTCGCAGTCTTTGTCGATCTTATTATGTACGCGAAAAACTTAACAAAAGTTGTAAGATTATTTAATTTAATCTGTCACTTTGTTACCCATTGAAAATTCACTTCTTTCCGGGTAAAAGGTTAGCTGTGTTATGTGGAGCATGTCGAATTATTGTCTCAAAGAATTTATAATGAGTTAAAGTAATTTTATAACGATCATAAAATCAGACGATACAAGGGCGTGATTAAAACAGAAAGTGATCGTAGGCGTCCTGCATTGTTCAACAACAATAGAGGCATCTGTGTAATAAATCACAAGACTTCATTCAAAATTCAACTCTCATCCTACTAATTGAAGTTTCAAAATCGTTACCAATTAAAATTTGAACTCAAAATAGTCACCAGTTAAAAACTGCAATATGAACACAAACTTAATCTGAAGCATATTAAGTCTAAAGTCGATGTCAATTAATTTTATTTTCGTCTTGTAGACTAAGCCGGGTGCCAAAGCATATTGAGTCTTATGAAATTGAAATAAAGATGTGTGTAATAATATATGCAGTTGAATCCGACGCAAAGATCGCATTAGTCATAGGTGCGTACTGCGTAAGTAGTCGTAATATATATCGTGAAATTCCAATATGCGATAATAATATTTACCTAAAATTAAAATTGTGCAATGAATTATTATGTATCTGTCTAAAAAAGTGGTTTTGGTTGTTAAACTATTTATTTCAACATGCGGAATTTAAAAAATGATATGAATATAATACTACCCTCTTCTGTGCAATTCGCATGCACTTACTTACTTTTCAAATTGAATTTAAGAATAGCGTGGAAATATATGTCGCCATTCCACAAGCTGTCGTTAAAATAGATCGTATCGAGCTTAATTGTTTGTTGAACGAACGTAGCAATTGTCAAAATTGTCATTGGCACTTAGAACACAATTTAAGGATCCTTACAGTAGGTATACCACAGACAAGACATCCTCTAGACTGAGCATAGTAACGCTACCCCCTCTGCCACTTAAATACGGTAGTTTTACTCCATCTTCGAGTCAATCCCGTGCCGTGAATGCCGTGATTGGTCCGTGTCTTTGAACGGACCAATCACAGCACGGGATTCGCTCACCTCGTCCCCCTGCACCCCCGTATTTTTAGCAGCATTGGTTTCATGAAATAATTGCTCTAAACTCCGTCTAGAGGATTCCTAGTTTATGAGGTATGCTTACAGCGATAAACCGCCTGTTGCTACCTTACGTTGTAAACCTGTTTTTAATTTTGTTTTCTTTGTGGTGCAATAAATAATATTTATTACCTATTTATTTATTATGCTACATACTATATACCTTCATGCAGTTTAAGAACTCTCTTATTTAATCGCACCTATTTCCTGGTTTTTATCTAATACTACTATGTTTGAATCTACTCTGGAGACCAATTAAAACTTACATTATGACATCTAACTAAGTGATGTCAGTCGATGTAATTTTGAATTGGCCTCCTGGTTTGCTAGTCTCGTAATATGGCCGCCGCTCTGTATGCGCGGCGTGCGCGGGAGCATCAACTCGGGAATACGGAGGCACACAGCTTTTTAAAATAGGATATTGATTTGATGTAAAGTTCTGTGAGTCCTTCTAGCACCAATATTTATGTGAGTGCGTGATGCTGTTATTAATATCAAAGTAAGATAATATTTTCAAAATCTGAATACAGACCTACGCCTCACAAATCTGTGTTTAGAACAAAAAGCCATAGTCAAAGCTATAGATTTCTATCTATGATTTATGACCATATTACTCATTCTAGTAATTTTCTGGTTGGATCCTAAAGATCCACGAATTTGCTCATGATCTTATTGATATTGCCTGCTGGTTTTAATCCTTATAAAGATTATAGACCTTTCAGACCAGCGGGCTCAGCACGGTTCCATTTTTATCGACTATCACTATGCCCGTCACTTTCACACTTACATACTTGTTAGAAGGTGACAGGCATGGTGACAAATGATAAAAATGCGACCGTGCTAGTAGGGTAGAGACCGCACAAAGACAGACAAAAAGAGCCCGGTCTGAGACGAAATATTTTCAGTAAAGGAAGAAAAAGTCAGACAACACCTAGTGGGCCACAGTTGTAGTTTTACGCTAACATACAGACAGACACACATGAGGTGAAGGACTTGGTTAGGGTTCCGTACCCAAAGGGTACCTAAAAACGGGACCCTATTACTCATAAGAGTCTACTGTCCGTCTGTCTGTCTGTGATCAGGCTATCTCATGAACCACGGCTAGACAGCTGAAATTTTCACAGACAATATATTTCTGTTGCCGCTATTATAACAATCAATACTAAAAACAGAATAGAATAAATACTTAAGTGGGGCAACATCCCATACATTAAACGTGATTTTTCGGCCGTTATATACTCGATATTACGGAATGGTACGGAACCCTTCGTGCGCGAGTCCGACTCGCACTTGCCCGGTTTATTATATAAGGTGTAGATGTGAATAATCACTGGTTAAACTCGTTCTTCTGCCGTTGCATCTTAATTATAGCAAAATAATGTTATCTACATTCGACAAAAACAGCAAAGGCCGACATGTCCAGAATCCATCACGGCTCAATAACATCCAGTTCATTTTGGGAATAATTGGTTTGACTCGCATGTAAAGGATGGACCTGCGAGGTCGAAGCTACATTAAAAACTTTCATATAATTTCTTGGTCCATAACTACCAATTAACTTTTAGCGAGTTTCAAGCCCCACCAAGCCGAAAAAAAATGAATATGGATCATTATAATTATAACTAATTAATTATCTTACTTAGCCCTCCTAAGCTACAGACTACTTAAGACTACAGCTTAACTAACTCTTACGTTGCGTACAGTTAACAAAAACACATTTAATCAATACGTTATATTTTTAACTATTCCTGTTGAATCTTCATACACAATAAGTTACTTTTTAGCAAATTGAATATATTAAAATGAGTCTGTAAACCATGATGATAGACGTGAAACTAATTAAATTTTTTAGAATTCTAAATCTACATATAAAATGCTCCATTTTAAATGTTGTATTCAGTTCTCTACGCTTTTTAGGGTTCCGTAGCCAAATGGCAAGAAACGGAACCCTTATAGATTCGTCATGTCTGTCTGTCTGTCCGTCTGTCTGTCCGTCTGTCTGTCCGTCCGTATGTCACAGCCACTTTTCTCCGAAACTATAAGAACTATACTGTTGAAACTTGGTAAGTAGATGTATTCTGTGAACCGCATTAAGATTTTCACACAAAAATAGAAAAAAAACAATTAATTTTTGGGGTTCCCCATACTTCGAACTGAAACTCAAATTTTTTTTTTTCATCAAACCCATACGTGTGGGGTATCTATGGATAGGTCTTCAAAAATGATATTGAGGTTCCTAATATCATTTTTTTCTAAACTGAATAGTTTGCGCGAGAGCCACTTCCAAAGTGGTAAAATGTGTGTCCCCCCCCCCCCTAACTTCTAAAATAAGAGAATGATAAAACTAAAAAAAATATATGATGTACCCATGTAAACTTCCACCGAATATTGGTTTGAACGAGATCTAGCAAGTAGTTTTTTTTAATACGTCATAAATCGCCTAAATACGGAACCCTTCATGGGCGAGTCCGACTCGCACTTGGCCGCTTTTTACTGTTTAGGGCACCCAATTCCATTTTTACACTATTCGTCTTATTAAGTTGTATGACCCGTCATTGCAAGATTTTGCATCACTCATTATATTAATGTAGTACCAATTAAGTTACCAACGAACGTTGAAAGTTGAAACCGGACTTTTGGTGTACCAGCATTCCTTAGGCGATCAGCCTTGTGCAGGTTTGGTAATGACATTTGCCTTGCTTCATTACTTCATTAGGGTTTATGCACAACTAGCTTTATCTTAAAACATTAATACCAATTAAATAAACCTACTTACAGTACCTACAGAAGAACTTGAACTACGTAAGTAAGGTGTTCAGAATTATTCGAAAAATATTAACAGAAAAGAAAAACGTAAGCGATGAGCAGAAGAGCCGCTAGACTATTATTCCTTATTTATCTTTAGGTACCTTATTTTTAAATTATATTCAATTAATATTTTCATATTTTATGGGACCCTTTTGGTTCTTAGTTGTTACTTTAGCCCACAAGTCATCCGGCATAGGTACGGCAGACGTATCTTGTCCAGTCCCATTTCATCTGAGCGCCTGTTTCACCTGCGTCACTTATTAGAGTTTTGGAGTGTACTTAGTACAGTCAGCATCAATAGTAGCGGATGAAACAACGCGCCAAAAGTATCTGCCATACTGGAATTAATTCCCAAATAAAGACATTGAAATAAAGCACCAGAAGATTATTAGAGAAATGTAGACAGCAGTTATTTTAAGACACAATTTCTATTTTAAAACCAGTATGAAACTATAAAGAGTAGGTAATTTGATTGTGACGGCACAAGCTATTGTTTCATATAAATTCCATAGTAGCAAAATCGTTTTGACAGTTCGAAAAAAGAAACTGATTTGACTAGTAGTCAAATACCCTATGGTAGTGATCCATTAATTTTGATACTGATAGTGTTTTTAAGAAAAAAACTTGCTCTAATAAAATATTTAAAGAGCTGCAAGTGTATATTGACCATCTAATCGATATGCTCATTGCCATAAGAACATTGGCTCTACGATACCTACTCACTTCGATGGACTAGTTAGTAATGGGAGCAAGTTATTCAAGTATCGCATACGGCGGCCGTGTATATAGGGAAAAGTATTTAGGTAAATAACTATACGTGTTTACCTTAAGTAACCTTGCTGCCGTTAAGATGTTTAATCTTGTTTGTTATTAATGTTTTGCTTAAAAAGGTTAACAGATTGCACCATTTTTTACTACTTTCATGATTTCAATTTACTCAGTTCAATTTAGTCTTCTTATAATAGAAACTAAAATAACAACACAACCTCGTCCTTCTAGTTCTGCGTAGTAAGTAATATGCTGTCCCTCAAAGCTGAAAACTAGTCGAACTTTCAGGTGAAACTAGTATAAGCGGAGCTCCAGCTAATCTGGCCAACGGCCTTTGATATCACAAAAAGCGGGCCAAGAGCGTGTTGGACCATGCTCAGTGTAGAGTTCCGTAGTTACCTGCCCGTCACAATAGGCTGCCTTGAACAGGCGCTATTATTAAGCATCATGTACAGTCAGAAAAACTTTTAGCTTAGCATACATATTTGTATAATGTGTATAATTGTATATGTTCCTAAACCCAGGTTGACTACGGAACCCTAATAAAAAGGTAGAAATTGAAAAAAAGCGCCTTGTACAGATTGTTTGACATTACTTTTTTTCAGTAAAATGAACTGCAATATTAGCAAGTACCTACTCAAATGCACCATAAATCTAGCAGTAGGTATACTCGTGTAAAAAAAAAATACGAGATCCAAATCGTTAATCTGTTTCCACAGGAGCTTAACCAATTAGGAGCATGTAGATGCAGTGTAGGGACGCCCGGCCGGAAGCAGGCGGGCTGTCGATCGCGTGTTGCGTTCACTCAGCCCAGTTCCCTAATTAGGAGCATACAACAAAGTATCTTTTGGACTTCTTAGGGCGTTTTTCTCACGTAAGGGCATATTTCACCCCGTTATAGATATGTAGAGTTGTGACATCCGAAGGTTGTGGGCGTCCATTCCATCCTTTGCCGTCGATAAGCGACTTGAACAATGCACCCGACTTATGTTACTTTTTGGAATCACGAGCCAGCGTTAATAATTGAGTATTAGAATGCAAGAAGGTAACGCGAGGTAACGGTGCCAGCCGTGTGTGGAATCGGCTCCTGCGGGAGCTTGCACCGAATTTTAATTTCTACAAGCAAATTAGGACAAATAAAGTCTAGCCTGGTATAGTCAAGTGTGGAAATATGGATATTTGGTTCAACCAACAATTACTAACTTAAGTTAAGGCGCTTCACCTTCGTGGTTTTTTTTATGTAAAAAAAGTATTTCGTCCTGAAATGTACATAAAATCCCATTTTTGACGTTTAATCTCATTAATTTTATCTCGTAAATAGTTTACATATACATATTTAGAGAAATAAGAATCTATTAAACCTTTTAAGCTCAGGTGAAAGAGGAATAGCATTCTTCCTTTCACATCGTGCATTTCGCTCTTACTTTTCCGTACATACGAGTATATCGGCTCGGGGGAGACGCACAATAACTAAATCATCATCATCATCATCATTTTAGCCTTCGGTCGCCCACTGCTGAGCATAGGCCTCTCTTCTTGTACGCCACTTGTCCCGGTCCTGTGCTAGTCTCATCCAAAAGTGCCCCGCGATACTTCGAACGTCATCCACCCAACGAACCAACGGACGCCAGGCGCTTCTTTCATCTAAATAACTTGATTCAAATATCATTTTGTTTTTTTAATCATTTGAAATATATTTTTCACCTCAGCAGCTAGAACAAGGGTACTTTGCTACTTAAAAACAGTGAGCAAAATCGCATTTTGCTTACTAAGTGATACAAAATGAGCAAAGCGATTTTGCTCACTGTTTTTAAGTAGCAAAGTACCCTTGTTCGAGCTGCTGAGGTGAAAATTTAATTTTTGGTATATCTTAAGAAAACATGAGTGAATAGAGGTACTTAAGTGATGAAGAAAGAATACATTTTTCGGGTTCTCTAATATGTTCTCACTGCTGAGGTGAAAAGTTTTGTGAACTACACGAGATCAAAGTTATTTACATCTCGTGCGCTTTTGAGTCCCTTACTACGCTCAAGATTCTAGTATAGAATCCTTCGCTTGCACGGGACTCAAAATAAGCACTCAAAGAAATATCAAACTTTGATCTCTTGTTGTACAAATAACTATTTTAATTTCGATCGGCATTTGTCGATGTAAATATGATTATCATCTTGGCTAGGTCCCCTGGATGTGGAGTTGCAGTTTTACTTCTATTCTTTCCATTGTCAGCTACCTAAAAACATAATGTAACCAACTGTACATTGATTTATGTTATGTCCATATTTTTCAGTGTCACTCGTTTATGGAATATTCAAATTCCAAATTAAATATTCAGGAACGGTTTCGGTACAAAACGGGGTTTAAAATCGAGTTGCGAATCGAATTAAAGATTGTGTTATTAAAACTTAACTACTATGTATATAAATGTTTAAAATTAGTTTGAATACGTAAGTAAACAGGTTCTGATAACAAATGGGCGTTTTTTAGGGTTCCGTAGCCAAATGGCAAAAAACGGAACCCTTATAGATTCGTCATGTCTGTCTGTCTGTCTGTCTGTCCGTCTGTCTGTCCGTCCGTATGTCACAGCCACTTTTCTCCGAAACTATAAGAACTATACTGTTGAAACTTGGTAAGTTGTATTCTGTGAACCGCATTAAGATTTTCACACAAAAATAGAAAAAAAACAATAAATTTTTGGGGTTCCCCATACTTCGAACTGAAACTCAAAAATTTATTTTCATCAAACCCATACGTGTGGGGTATCTATGGATAGGTCTTCAAAAATGATATTGAGGTTTCTAATATCATTTTTTTCTAAACTGAATAGTTTGCGCGAGAGACACTTCCAAAGTGGTAAAATGTGTGTCCCCCCCCCCCTGTAACTTCGAAAATAAGAGAATGATAAAACTAAAAAAAAATATATGATGTACATTACCATGTAAACTTCCACCGAAAATTGGTTTGAACGAGATCTAGTAAGTAGTTTTTTTTATACGTCATAAATCGCCTAAATACGGAACCCTTCATGGGCGAGTCCGACTCGCACTTGGCCGCTTTTTTTTTTGTTGTCCCCTACACTTTTTTTTTCAAATTTGGGATTTTTTATGTTATTTCTACTCAGAATCACGAGCTCTTTCTATCCTAATAGGAGAAAAAAAGTATCCCAAAATTTCCATACATTTTTCGATCTTTCCATTCCGCGACCGCCATACAAAGTCTATGAAGATTGGTGACGTAATGGAAATAAAAAACCTTAGGACACTTTTTTTCTCCTATTAGGATAGAAAGAGCTCGTGATTCTGAGTAGAACTAACATAAAAAATCCCAAATTTGAAAAAAAAGTGTAGGGGACAACAAAAAAAAAACGTCCAAATCTATATATATAAATGCAAGTGTCCTGACTGACTGACTGACTGACTGACTGACTGACTGATTCATCAACGCAGAGCCGAAACTACAAAAGCTAGAAAGTTGAAATTTGCACACTAGGTTGCATTTGTAAAGTGTACAAGAGATAAGAAGCGATTTTGAAAAATTCAACCCCTAAGGGGGTTAAAAAGGGGATGAAAGGTTGTATGGGGTTCAAGTTTTAGTTTAAGCTAGAAATTTGAAACTTTGTGAAAATGTATTATATTAAAAAACAAGAAAACTAATTTCAGCGTTTTCGAAAATTCATCCCCCAAGGTGGTGAAAAAGGGGTTGAAAGTTTGTATGGAGATCAAATATTTTTGTGAGTGTGTGACTTTAAACTTTGTATATGGGTATATTATTATAAGACAGGAAAAGTAATTTCAGCGTTTTTGAAAATTAATCCCCTAACAGGGTTAAAAAGGGGTTGAAAGTTTGAATCCATTACAAATGCTTTGAAACTTCTTAGAAAGGCATAATAGCCGATTACAAAAAAAAGTAATTGCGACGTTTTAGGAAATTCAACCCCTAAGGGGGTAAAAAAGGGGATGAAACTTTGTCTTGGGGTGCAAATTTTATTTTTAGCTAGGACCTTGAAACTTTGCAAAAAGGTATTAAATTAAAAAACAAGAAAACTAATTTCAGCGTTTTTAAAAATTCATCGCCCGAGGTGGTGAAAAAGGGGTTGAAAGTTTGTACGGAGATCAAATATTATTGACAGTGCGGGACTTGAGTCTTTGTATAGAGCCATATTATTAAAACTCAAGAAAAGTAATTTCAGCGTTTTTAAAAATTCATCCCTTAAAAGGGTTAAAAAGGGGATGAAAGGTTGTATGGGGTTCAAGATTTATTTTAAGCTAGGAATTTGAAACTCTGTAAAAATGTATTATATTAAAAAATAAGAAAACTAATTTCAGCGTTTTTAAAAAGTCATCCCCCAAGGTGGTGAAAAAGGGGTTGAAAGTTTGTATGGAGATCAAATATTTTTGTGAGTGTGTGACTTTAAACTTTGTATATGGGTATATTATTATAAGACAGGAAAAGTAATTTCAGCGTTTTTGAAAATTAATCCCCTAACAGGGTTAAAAAGGGGTTGAAAGTTTGAATCCATTACAAATGCTTTGAAACTTCTTAGAAAGGCATAATAGCCGATTACAAAAAAAAGTAATTGCGACGTTTTAGGAAATTCAACCCCTAAGGGGGTAAAAAAGGGGATGAAACTTTGTCTTGGGGTGCAAATTTTATTTTTAGCTAGGACCTTGAAACTTTGCAAAAAGGTATTAAATTAAAAAACAAGAAAACTAATTTCAGCGTTTTTAAAAATTCATCGCCCGAGGTGGTGAAAAAGGGGTTGAAAGTTTGTACGGAGATCAAATATTATTGACAGTGCGGGACTTGAGTCTTTGTATAAAGCCATATTATTAAAACTCAAGAAAAGTAATTTCAGCGTTTTTAAAAATTCATCCCTTAAAAGGGTTAAAAAGGGGATGAAAGGTTGTATGGGGTTCAAGATTTATTTTAAGCTAGGAATTTGAAACTCTGTAAAAATGTATTATATTAAAAAATAAGAAAACTAATTTCAGCGTTTTTAAAAAGTCATCCCCCAAGGTGGTGAAAAAGGGGTTGAAAGTTTGTATGGAGATCAAATATTTTTGTGAGTGTGTGACTTTAAACTTTGTATATGGGTATATTATTATAAGACAGGAAAAGTAATTTTAGCGTTTTTGAAAATTCATCCCCTAACAGGGTTAAAAAGGGGTTGAAAGTTTGAATCCATTACAAATGCTTTGAAACTTCTTAGAAAGGCATAATAGCCGATTACAAAAAAAAGTAATTGCGACGTTTTAGAAAATTCAACCCTTAGGGGTTAAAAAGGGTATGAAACTTTGTCTTGGGGTGCAAATTTTATTTTAAGCTAGGACCTTGAAACTTTGCAAAAAGGTATTAAATTAAAAAAAATGAAAACTAATTTCAGCGGTTTTAAAAATTCATCCCCCGAGGTGGTGAAAAAGGGGTTGAAAGTTTGTACGGAGATCAAATTATTATTGAGAGTGCGGGACTTGAGTCTTTGTATAAAGCCATATTATTAAAACTCAAGAAAAGTAATTTCAGCGTTTTTAAAAATTCATCACTTAAAAGGGTTAAAAAGGGGATGAAATGTTGTATGGGGTTCAAGATTTATTTTAAGCTAGGAATTTGAAACTCTGTAAAAATGTATTATATTAAAAAATAAGAAAACTAATTTCAGCGTTTTCGAAAATTCATCCCCCAAGGTGGTGAAAAAGGGGTTGAAAGTTTGTATGGAGATCAAATATTTTTGTGAGTGTGTGACTTTAAACTTTGTATATGGGTATATTATTATATGCAGGAAAAGTAATTTCAGCGTTTTTAAAAATTCATCCCTTAACAGGGTTAAAAAGGGGTTGAACGTTTGAATCCATTACAAATGCTTTGAAACTTTTTAGAAAGGCATAATAGCCGATTGCAAAAAAAAGGAATTGCGACGTTTTAGGAAATT
This sequence comes from Cydia amplana, assembly GCF_948474715.1. NCBI lineage: Eukaryota > Metazoa > Arthropoda > Insecta > Lepidoptera > Tortricidae > Cydia > Cydia amplana. The sequence continues at coordinate 34,366,436 of NC_086096.1, read as the reverse complement.
CAACCCCTAAGAGGGTAAAAAAGGGGATGAAACTTTGTCTTAGGGTGCAAAATTTATATTAAGCTAAGACCTTGAAACTTCGCCAAAAGGTATTAAATTAAAAAATAACAAAACAAATTTCAGTGTTTTAAAAAATTCATCCCCCGAGTTGGTGAAAAAGGGGTTGAAAGTTTGTACGGAGATCAAATATTTTTTAGAGTGCGGGACTTGAATCTTTGTATAAAGCCATATTATTAATTCTCAAGAAAAGTAATTTCAGCGTTTTCAAAAATTCATCCCTTAAAAGGGTTAAAAAGGGGTTGAAAGATTGTATAGGGTTTATATTTTATTTTAACCTACGAATTTGTAACTTCGTAAAAAGTTATTCTAACTAACGCTAACTATTGTTAGCGTTTTTCAAAATTCAACATTTAATGTGGTGAAAAAGGGGTTGAAAATTTGTATGGAGGTCAATATTTTTTGTAAGTACGGGACTTGAATCTTTGTATAATGACATATTATTAGAATACGAGAAAAGTAATTTCAGCGTTTTTAAAAATTCATCCCTTAAAAGGGTTAAAAAGGGGTTGAAAGATTGTATAGGGTTTATATTTTATTTTAACCTAGGAATTTGTAACTTCGTAAAAAGTTATTTCATTAAAAGAGAAGATAACTATTGTTAGCGTTTTTCAAAATTCAACATTTAATGTGGTGAATAAGGGGTTGAAAATTTGTATGGAGGTCAATATTTTTTGTAAGTACGGGACTTGAATCTTTGTATAATGACATATTATTAGAATACGAGAAAAGTAATTTCAGCGTTTTTAAAAATTCATACCCTATAAGGGTCCAAAAGGGGTTGAAATTTTGTATAGGGTTCAAATTTTATTTAAAGCTAGGAACTTGAAACTTCGTAAAAAGGAATTTTATTAAAAAACAAAAAAACCTATTCAGCGTTTTTAAAAATTCATCCCCCGAGGTGGTGAAAAAGGGGTTGAAAGTTTGTATGGAGATCAAATATTTTTGAGAGTGCGAGACTTAAATCTTTGTATAAAGCCATGGTATTAGAACACAAGAAAACTTATTTCAGCGTTTTTAAAAATTCATCCCATAACAGGGTTAAAAAGGGGTTGAAAGATTGTATAGGTTATAATTTTATTTAAAGCTAGGAACTTGAAGCTTCGTAAAAAGGTATTTTATTAAGAGAAAAGAAAACTAATTTCAGAGTTTTGAATAATTCATCCCCCATGGTGGTGAAGGGGGTCGAAAATTTGTATGGAACCCAAATATTTATCGGAGTGCGGGACTTGAATCGTTGTATAAAGGCATATTATTACAATACAAGAAAAGTAATTTCAGCGTTTTTAAAAATTCATCCCCTAAAAGTTTAAACAGGGGTTGAGAGTTGGTAGAGGGTTCAAATTTTATTTAAAGCTAGGACCTTCAAACTTCGTAAATAGGTAGTTAGGTAATAGGTTTTATTAAATAGTGGACTTGAAAATCTTCTGGGGATTGAGAGAGATTATATCGAGATTATCGAGAACAATTTTATTCAGTTAGGGGCTTGAAACTTCGTAGCCAGGTTGTGAAAGACAAATCTCATGCGTTGTATAATAATGATTAACCGTCCCTACTTCTATCTTTTGCTGCATAATGTTCTAAGCTAATGTAGAATTTATAACCACCAATATACAAATCCACGCGTACGAAGTCGCGGGTAACAGCTAGTATAACATAAAAATAAGTTTTCTAAGTACTACTTATGCAAAAGTTAAAGTTCTAAAAAATATAACTTAGAAATTCGTTTCCTAATGTAAAAGCGGGCGGGGCGGCGGAAAGCGCCGAAATTTTAAAACGTAACAAATATAAGAGCCTCGGTAGAGAGTACCATTTTGTACCATTTGGAGTTGAAACTCTAGGTTCATGGGGTCCCAGCGCGCATAAGTTGTTCGCAGAAATCGCGAAGCGTCTGGTTGACGTAACTGGTGACCGAAGAGCTGGCGGCTACCTCGCACAACGTATCAGCATTGCGATACAGCGAGGAAATGTCGCCAGCATCCTTGGTACAATGCCTCAAGGGCCTATTTTAGATTTAAGCTAGTTTTTAATTTCTTTTAGTAATACACTGTATATATCTTGTTTGTAAATAAATGATTATGATGTTTCCTATGTAGGTATGTAAAAGTTGATGTTCAGAAGAATATTTAAAAAAATAACCTTAAGAATAAAATGAGAGAATGCTTTATACAGGTTGTCAAAATCAAAAGAATACCACTTCCTTCTTCATCATGGACATAATAATCAATTAATCGCATTATTTATTGAATGTATTATTATTTGCATATTGTTTTTATTTAAATCAAAGTATTTGCCGAATTGTTTCCGAAATCATTATGTATAGTAGGTCTAATTTTGTTTTTACTACCAACATGTTATAATTGTAATGTGTAATGCGTAACACTCGAACTAACTAATTTTATCGAGGGGTGTTATTGAACTTACGTTCGTTCTCACATACTAAGTGTCACGTGATCCCAATTACTAATGATCAAATTACTATCGTCACGTCATTCACACAATGCAAGTATTGCATGCAGTATTCTGACTATGCTGAACGTAACTTTTAAACTAAAATCTGCTATTTAAGTATATGTTGTTACTCACTGCGAATTTCGCACATATTTTAAGCGTTAACGAATGATGACTAAAGGCCTGTGCACACCGGATGCGTGTGCACAGACGTGCACTTGCACGTGCGCATTGTAATAAATACAGATCCTTATGAGAGACGGCACACCGCTTTCGTAATGTGTGCGTGCACGGCTGTAACATTTTAGAGCACGTGCACGTCTACCACATGCAGCCGGTCAAGTCAAGCCGGTGTAATCTGGTCTCATATGATCAAACTGACATTATTTTGTAATCGGTCTTCGGTACTTGATCGATAAATGTTGGGTAAAAATTTATATCGTATGAAAATAATTGCTAATTAACTTATACCTAATCATCTCTCAGTTCATTTATAGCGAAACAAGAATTCAAAATAGATTATGTTCAATTATTAAAGTACTGTTTGATATGTGTGTTGTTATTGTAACATAGATTTCGATCTAGTTCGCGTGACAGCTGTTTGTAACTTCATAGAAACTCAATTAAAACACGTACCATCATAACACTACAGATTTTTCGATGGAATACGATTACATTCAACTATTTGTGTGCCGTTTAGGTATGTACCTACTATATTATAAGCGACTCACGTCTCCCACGTCATTCCATATCATGCTACCTAGGCATTCATCATCAAAGAGTTTGACTACACCATATTCAACGGGGCATCAATGGGCGTTTTTTTTTGTTGTCCCAAACACTTTTTTTTTCAAATTTGGGATTTTTTATGTTATTTCTACTCAGAATCACGAGCTCTTTCTATCCTAATAGGAGAAAAAAAGTGTCCTAAGGTTTTTTTCATAGACTTTGTATGGCGGTCGCGTAATGGAAAGATCGAAAACAGTATGAAAATTTTGGGACACTTTTTTTCTCCTATTAGGATAGAAAAAGCTCGTGATTCTGAGTAGAAATAACATAAAAAATCCCAAATATGAAAAAAAAGTGTTTGGGACAACAAAAGAAAAACGCCCCAATACATTCGATCTTAGATTATAAATAAATAAAAAAAAAATGCTCGATCTTAGATTATTGCGATTTTATGACTCTCCCTTCCGCTTTGAGATTTCGTAATGTTAAAAAGCGAGTTTTAGCGAAAATACGTCAATCTGAATTGGATTAGACTTACGCATTTAGTATCAAAGAAGGCCCTGGAGGATAATAGATAGGTACACATTCCTAAATAGGTATACATACCTAAATATGTATACCTATTTACATAGACTGAAATTGACCCTAACTCAAGTTTCCTCGTAAACTCACAGGTACATTGCTATACAAGGGAGGTCCCCAGGGCTTTATTAAGGCAAACAATTGGACAGGATAGAAAGCCCTACATAATAGCGACTCATGATAGGTACCTATTCATGACTTTCAGACATGAAGATATTTGCGTGGCGTAGACACCGCCGTGTATACCGAGCTTTAGGCGGCACGAATGGGCACGTCTCTCAGCAATAATCGTTCCAATAATCGGTGACATGTAAGTATTTATACGAGTATACGCACTTCCGCGAAAACCGGAAGCTGATGTAACACTGTCCGGGCGGCATTGGCGCGAGGCCGGCCGACTTTCAAAGAGGACCTCGGGTATCTAATTAACCGGGTTATTACTATAAAGGAAAACGTGAGGAAACCAGAAAGCCTAATTTCGATTTGCCTTACTATGACTCGAATACCCCAGAAGGAAAGTGATGTAGATAACGGAATTTCGATTTGTTAGGCCGCACAGGCGCTTAATTGTATGCGTTTACGCAGAAAAATGGAGACATTCCACATAAGAGATTTCATTGCTTATATTTATATAAGAACATTCAATTCGGATGTGGCAGAGTAGATACCTACTTTCATTCTTAGACCCTTGACAAAACTTGAAATGTCGATAACATGAGGTATTTACATATTTCGTTTTTGCTAAGGAGGATCTGCCACATTGAGGCCTTAATCCTAATTAATAACTTAATAACATTTCGCGAAAAAACAGCCGCTCCAGTGATGCCTCCACAGCTTTCTCACGCTCCTTATTCGAGTATTGGAGGGTCTGCCACCTTGTGGCACAAAACTACAATTGTCATTGACAAATCATCACACACATATTATCTAGGTTTACAGAGTGTGCAAGGTATTTTGGTGTGTTTTTCTATACTATGTTATTGAATTTTTGGTAACAGCAATATTACCAAAATATATTTATATTGTAGCCGCATTTTTAACATGTCTTTATCTTTGCATTAAATCGTGTTATTATGAATATAGACTAATGTATACATAAAAATAACACATCTGTTTGTTCCACTTGTTCTGTGTCACACCATTCGAAAAGTGCTTAAACTCTGTCCTTTACTTATTCAAGAGATATAGATCTTTATTTTACATCCAATGTACATATTTATATTGCATACGAGTATACTACATAGTAACATATAGGCACATGGACCCTGGTAGGGTACCGCAAAAATATTTGTAAGTAATACCTGTTAAATAACAGATCAAATTATAAGTTTTATACTTACATGTGAGAAGCATAACATGACTTAAAATAAATTAAGAGTAGGTAACAATTAGGAACAATCAATTTAACATATAACTATGTTTTCTTACATACTTATAACAAGGTATCCTCCATAGATTTGTCTCGCTATCTTGACTATTACTCCTCAGTTCACGGTCAGAGCATTCTTTATAATGCTCCTCAATCTCCCCATATTTGAAGAAACTTTGACAGATGTGTTTTTCTTTAAAAGTGTGTCTCTATGATGAACCTGACTACGCCGCTCAGAGCCGCAGCAGCTACTCCGCTGACATGGCTATTACAAAGGACCGTGGAGGGTCCAACTTGCACACGGTTGTATACTGTGTTCAAGTAGGTGGTGAAGCAGCCGAACGGTGTCTGTTGTTTTAGAAGACGGCTCAGCCAAGTGCGCTGGAAGAACTCCGCATGGCCGGCCAGGGAGCATGTGGACACTGAAACAAATGTTATTTCACTTCTTTAGCGGCGCTGAGCACTTTATGAGGTGAGAAAAAAATGATAAACTCGAGACAGCGTAAGGAGATCACTTGACCGTAAGGCGATCACGTGACCGCAAGGTTTAGATGGCCACTCATTTAGATGGCATTTAAATCAATAAAGAAAAACTTAATGACATTGAACATTACATGAAAAAGGTTCTAATCTTGTACGGGCTGAAATACGAGGATCTTACAGTTACATTCTAACTTTATATCCACATATATCACTCAAACCTTCAAATCAAGGGTGAACAGGCACCTTCTGGGCAGACTCGCTCCATCGTAGGCCACGTCTTCGCTTCGGCTAGTCTGTGGCCATGAGTAAGCCCATTTTTAATAAAAAAAATATATGTATATGTAATTCAATAAAGCTACATCTTGATGAAATCGCTAATAAAAGTGAACTCAATGTCATGACCAAATATATTTAGATGTGAGGTCTGCAAGGTACTTAACTTTACAATTTCTATTCGAATTTTAAACAATTAACGTTACAAATTTAAGCTCACTGGCCAGCAATTTCGGAACTAAAGTTTTTCAATAGAAAGGAGGATGGGTCAATTATTCATAGTGCTGCAGACATTTTGGACTAGTCATCGAGTTTTCACTTCTGTCGGCACTCCCGGAGTGCAACCCCTTGTTTTTTTGTATTTTGTGCAATAAAGTTTAAATAAATAAACAAATGTGTTTTTAAATATTATTTTACATTTTGTTGCAATATACATGTCTGCAGTTTTATCACTCATCCTACTTAGTGACGCTATACCCCGAAGTATACGCAGTGATGAATGTACAAAGTCGAATTCGCACAATTGTCTTACTTTGTTCCATCAACAGGTCGGGCGACTTGAACTTGTTCATCACTATGTACGAGGCCTCCTCGTAGATGCTGTTGCACATCTTGTCGATGAATGCCGCGTCCAGCTGCGGCGAGAACGCGTAGCAGCCTCTGCTGTAGCGCGCCACCAGGAGGAATAATACCCTGTGAGGAATTCAGACAGAGTAACAAGATCAAAAAGAAGATTGAAAGTATATGAACGTGGACGTAAGTAGGTTGTTAGAGGAAAAATTACCTTGACTTTATTAAAAGCAAAAATAGATGGTTAATCATATTTTTGGATTCGATCGTTTACACTATACATATAGCTACGCGACCCATATTTTCCTGGGGGTGAGACGGAAGACAGAAAGCACACTGTGAAGGAAGGTGCACTAGGTCAAAGATTGTACACGACCCAATAAATAAATTTGTTAAAAGAAAACCGGTATGATGAAAGCCGAGCTGCAGAAGGGGCAAGATCTAAATTTAGTGCACACTGTGCACACAAGACGTGTCTGATGCAGCCTATTCAATCGTTCTCGTTTCTCATACTTATGAGAGAGAGAGATAAATTTACCCGCCACTTCCTTTTTTACCCCCTGATTGAAGCTATCAAACTACACTTACCTGTGGACTAGAGAGTACCCAAAGTCAGAGCCATTCTCCACAAAGCTCAGACATTCGTTTGGAGTAGAGCACTTATAAGGGTGTATGCCTGACTTCGCAGGATTCCACCTCAGAAAACTCATGCAGGCATCTGAAAGTGATATTTACTAAAATAAGAGCGCCTAATAAATTAGGGACTAAATAAACAGGGACTAGTGAGAGGTTGATACTAATAAATAGGTTTGTATACGTATTTTATATAACACTTATACAAAGAGTACCGGTAGCTGAATGGAGCTGTGATATACCTTACCCTAATGAAAGTTCGTTGATTGTGCAATTTTACGGTATAATCGTGGGCTGATAACGAACTCTGCTTTTATAAACATGTTGAGTTTGGAAAGAAAAGTTACTACTTACATTGGGCAATAGAAACTTGAGCAGCTTCCTTTTTCGCTATTCTTACGTTACTCGTATTTATAGACGCTTATTTGTAGGTATCAGGGGTATAAACTAGAAAAACATACCTGACTGATCCGGGTTCGGTATGCTATTATCAAAGTCCAGTATCCTCTTTTCGTACCAGGTCCAGTTGGAGTATTCCTCGGTCAGGTACTCCTCGGTAAATCCATGCAGATGTACGTCGGACACCGCCTTGAATTTCTGGAGTCTCTCCGCCCAAATGTCCTCATCTATGAATAAATAAGTAACTGAAAAAGAGGTTAATTTGAACGTTTGCACAGATGGCGGGTCGAAGCCCAGTCCGAACTTATTTTATGGATTGTTATTAATTGTGGCATTAGTTTATGAAGCCGTATTTTAACTTTATAAATTTAACTTTATTAATTGAATCGCATGGTATCTCTAGTTTAGAAGTATAAGCCCATAGATGGTAGGAGCCTAATAGATGTGGTATACGCGTGCATCCGTGAGGGGCAAAACACAGGCAATGCGACAAAATGATTGGTCGAATTTATTTGTTGCCCACCATAATCCATACTAATTTATGGTGAGGAATAAAAAAATGTGAGACTGTGACAAGGAAAAACAATAATAGCGCTTTCGCTGCTACTCCTACTGAAAGATGCATAAGACTATATATCCCGTACGGTATATATTTTCCCCCACCCCTCATGCCTGATCCAGTTAAAATACCTATACTAGATTCATGTATAAGCCATATTCACTGCAATTTATGTCAAATTAAATATCAAAGCATGTACAGATTGTAGGAATTCGAAATGAGCTCCTGTTATCATAAGAATTCATAGGTGCCTGCTAAAAAACATAGGCATATTTTATGCGCGTGATTCTCAATATGTACAGCCACGAATTAACTAGGCGCTTAAAGCTAAAACCACACTTACACTCATAGTTATCGTATTTGTTGGTCCTCATGTACTTAAAGTAGCTCAGTAAAACTTTATTTATGTTCAAAATCTTTTGTATTTCCACCTTCAAAGTAAGCGGTAAGCTTGAATTCCTTTTGAGCATCACATTTTTCAAATTCACTGAAAAGAAAACGTTTTACTGAAAGTAGTAGTAATATACCTATAGTATCTATTGCTACGAGTATTAACATTAATTTTGGCTCAAAACCTAATTCTTTTTTTCCGAAGTGACGATATATATCGACAAATATCAATAATTTTCATTAGGTTATGTGTCGAATATCGACGGATATCAGGGTGCGTAACCAAGATCCAATCGTTTACGCTCCGTAGTGAACGAAACGCAACTGTTTCTGTCGCACTAGTTAATACGGAAGAGTGATACATAGAGATTACCGTATCGTTCGCTACGGAGCGAACGATTGTCATCTTGGCTAAGCACACTATCGATTTTAACACGATCTAATATGTAAGGTTTACCAACTTTATAAGTATACTAAGAACTGCTATTATTACCATTTACAATGAACAGTCCAAGTCCGAAATTTCCGTCAATCTTGTTCTGTGGTGTTCCCGCACTATGTACTATTTTCTCCAAGGCTCTCAAGTACAAAGGCAGATCAGCTTTTGTGGGGAACACATTAGAGTTTGCCGGGTTGACACTCCGGTTCAGTCCAAGAACCAATGAAAATACGAGGAGCAAACATTTGTTTAGTCCCATTGTGCACTTATTCGGTGTTGCAATGAGCGAGTACGATAGGAGACTGATGACCGTCCTAGAACAACAGCAGTTTTATATCCTTTGCTGGAGAACAAAAGATGACCGGGCGTCTAATAAAAATAGAATAAAGTTGGGGCCACTCTGTTAGCGGAAATGTACAGTCAAAGAATTCAATTTTTAACCCATTTCGTGACAATCACTCACCAATCAATCAATCGTGAGAGTCGCTGGAGTCCTCATACTATTGTCACAGTGACAAAGTACAAAATTGTTCGGAAATTAAATTCTTTGACTGCAGGTACCTAATTCAATCGAAATGTTAGTATCTAGGCATAGGCAAGGCTGTTCGAAAGATACTTTAGAAGTTTATATTATACTTAAAAACTCGGAGGCCCTTTTAAATGGGTGTGATTATAATTATTATTATGTATGTATCGCATAAGGGCAATAGATCCTATTAGTAGCTCCACTACTAAGGTTAATATTTCTTAATACAAAAGGCATAAGGTCCACCGATGTACAGTTAACGGTGCGGGCGATGGTACAGTGGTCTACCACCCTACGGTTGAGGTTCGTTTGAACGTCATGAGACAACAAGGTCAATTTTCCCTTGCAATAATATTATGTCAGTGACATTGTCAACCTTAGCGATCGTTAGATCTCGCAGAAACTTTTGTCAAAACTGGTAGACCACTTTCTTGGCCCACTGTACCTAATCCGCGAGGGTCTACCATTTTACTGGGGTGGTTGTTGAGAAGTTAGTAGACTTTATTATGGTGGCAGCTACTCATGCACTGGTGAAAGCTTGGCTGCATGGATCTGATTTGTGTTATGTTAAGTAAGCCAAAAGTTAATATATAAACTAGCCTTAAATTAGACTAACTTAGCTTCTACTAGTAAATCACCGCACTATAATTCGTTTTTTTAGCATTAGTAAGAAGGTACCTATAACAATCTTGACGTGACTTTTTATAAAAAAAATATTAAAAAACGCTTTATAAGATTAATTTATAATATGTTTATATTATGTAAAAGATCGTAACTTCGTAAGTATATGATTTATAATTATAACACATTTGCTGTGATTATTTTTCAATGGTGATTTTTAATAAAAAGCAAGTCAAGATCGCTTACCTTCTTTCTAATGCTAAAAAAACGAACTATAGTTCTTTACCAACCCTGAGATAAGTGTAGACCTATAGTGTACGTATTCGTATCCGCTTAGAGTGGAGCCTTAGGGACCTCCTGCGGGGTGACAGAACGGCGAACACCCCCGATAAGCCCCTCTAGCCCACCTAAAACCACATTCAATTCATTTTAATAAAAAGGAATAATGCAAAACGCTTTTATTTGGCGTTTTGTGAATCTCCAATACTATACCTACCCTAGGTATAGAGTAGGTACTTTTTCTCGGTTTCGTTAAACATAAATCTTCACTCCGCACTTTAAAATAGCGCGTGAATTTTACGAAATTTTGGAGGGCGTATCTTAAAATTAGTTCAAGTGAAAAAAAAACAAAAAATATATACACGTGAGGGTATGTGGGGGAAGGGGGGCTGAGGATTGCCTAAAACCTCTGCAAATATGGGGGGGGGGAGTCAAAAACTAAACAACCCCTGATGATTTAAGTATTTGGTCATTGTATATAGATTATCATTTGATATACTGTTTTTGTTATTGTTTATAACGTTTGTAATCACGTTTAGGCAAGATGATTACACTTCCAAGACACTGTCATCAAATCATCATTCTTAGTCTAGCTAGTAGCTAATAAATATACAATATGTTTAGGTATAAACAAAAACCTACAAACATACCTACCGTAAAATGGGGTGAGTAGGGACAAAACTTCAAACCTCGATAACATTTTATTTTTACATATGAAAACTGAATGGTGTATATAATAAGTGTTCCGGACGTTTGTATTTTATTTAGTTGTTATTTTATTTTGGGTAGTTCCATTTCATAACTTTGACGATAAAGAGGAAAACCCACCTCACCCCGTAGTGCCTCGTATTTGGGGTGAGAGGGGTTTTCATACAAAGGTGATCTCTCAAACCTTCTCTCCCCATTCATAACTCACCACTCCCCGCGAAACCTACTCACCCCGTTTTACGGTACTCGGCGTTTGTCGAATTGTCGATTGACTTTTCTTTGGATAGTGAAGCATAGCGATCGTTGGTATCGGAGACCAAGATCCACTCTGGATCGTCCCGCCACAGCAGTAAATAAGTAGGTAAGTAGTATCTTAAAAACATATTATCCGGTTAAGTAGTTTGTGCTTAAAAAAAGACTTGTCTTGATTTAACTCTAGTCGTTACTCGTTTCTTTTCAAGAGACACTAAGTAAACATTATGAGCCTTGTAGCTTGAAATATAGCTGGTCAACCAAGTCTTGTCAGTAAAAAAAGGCGCGAAATTCAAATTTTCTATGGGACGATATCCCTTCCCGCCTACATTTTTCAAATTTGCCGCCTTTTTCTACTGTCAAGATCTGGTTGACCAAGTATAAATGTTTTTATTTTTATTTATATATTTATTTAACTGTGTACATAGTACTGTCTTCTTATTTATATTATATCCTGCTACCCTAAGGTTGTCTGGTAAAAATTGCTTACAGCGATAAGGCCGTCTGTTGCTAGTGCTACCATACGTTCCACGTCTCTTCTCTTTCCGCACAGACTCTACCAAGTACTATTGATTTATCTATCTAATACCTTTAAACGAGCAATTCTTGTTTATTTATTTATTTATTTATATATTTCGAAGATCTCGGAAACGGCTCTAACGACTTCGATGAAATTTGCTATATGGGGGTTTTCGGGGGCGAAAAATCGATCTAGCTAGGTCTTATCTCTGGGAAAACGCGCATTTTCGAGTTTTTATATGTTTTCCGAGCGAAGCTCGGTCACCCAGATATTTACTAATAATAACCATGTGATGACGTATTATTTTTTTAGCGGTAACCACGGTTTAGGTACAGTTTCTAACTATGTTTCTGCCAAAATATATCTAAAAAGATCGAAATCCTAAGAAAAATCTAAATAGCACGATTCAGAATTTTCACTTCTTTGGACATCAGCATCTAGTGAGGTTTCAGGTAGTTTATTATTAATCAAAACTGTAATGAGTTAGGTGACCATTATCCCAAAAAAATTCTTAATAGCGTGATTCAGGATTTAGACTCCACGGAACAGCGCCATCTATCGAGGGAATAGGTAACTAAACATAAACTGTAACGTCGGGGTCATTATCCTAAGAAAAACCTTAATAGCGTGATTCAGGATTTTGGCTACATGGAACAGCGCCATCTATCGAGGAATACAAACACGTATCATTACCTAACGTGTCACTGTTGGCAGAGACGTGTTGCTCTTGGTCACTGTTTCTGCCTCTCTATCGCTCCAATTTCCAAGGATCTTAAGGCCCCAGTACACAATGGGCCATCGCCGGCCACTCCAAGGGACGCAGCCATGCGGTAGAATGAGATAACAATATCACTTGCTCCCTCTAACGCATAAATGCGTCCCTTGGAGTGGCCGGCGATGGTCCATTGTGTACTGGGGCCTTTATAGGCAGATAGCAAAATTTCGACTTTCCATTTTCGCGTTGCGGTAGGCCAATATATAAAGTGTGTCAAAGGACTGTCTTATTTCAAGCATAGACAGGGAGAGTCATACTATCTTTGTCTTACACTAGTACTAGCACCCAAAAGAAAAGGATGAGTATAGTTTTTTTTTGTTCCTATTTACTGACAAATTGGTCTGACCATCTATAGATGGTCAAGCAAATCTTGTCAGTAGGAAAAGGCGCGAAATTCAAATTTTCTATGGGAAGATATACTTTCGCGCCTACATTTTTCAAATTTGCCGCCTTTTTCTACTGGCAAGATCTGCTTGGCCATCTATAATATATATAGCTGGTCAACCAAACCTTGTCAGTAAAAAAAGGCGCGAAATTCAAATTTTCTATGGGATGATATCCCTTCGCGCCTACATTTTTCAAATTTGCCGCCTTTTTCTACTGTCAAGATCTGGTTGACCAAGTATATATTATACTACTCTTTGCGGTAGCCCCTCAGAGACGTCGAACATGGTTCATATAATATATAGTTGGTCAAACCAATTTGTCAGTAAATAAGAACCAAAAAATATATACTCATCCTTTTCTTTTGAAAGCTAGTACTAGCGTAAGACAAAGATAGTATGATTATCTCTGTGTTTGTTTGAAATGAGACAGTCCTTTGACAAACTATTTTATAATTGTATTATTGATTTGCAAAATTATTGTCTATGTCTATAGAATATGCTATTTACCTGACAACACCATTAAAATGACACGACATAAATTTACTGGCAACCCGAGCATGGCGTCTGTCAACCATTTTGAAGTATCATTCCCTGATTGTTGTCGTTCCGAGTCGGGCGTTTGCTTATTATATTTATACAAATTATGGGTTTAGCCACAGTAGTAGAGAATGAGGGTCATTTCCAACACGAAATGGCCAACGCCGGCACGAAGCTGGTTGTCGTGGACTTCACGGCGACTTGGTGAGTTGTAACCTAGAAGTTTCAAAACTACGGAGTCATCGTGGTTAAGGTACGGTGTTAGCCGTGTTAGTAACAAGTTTTAATGTTTATAGGTGTCCTCCATGCCAGAGGATCGCGCCTTTCTTTGAGCAACTGCCAGCGAAGTTCCCTAGGGCCGTGTTCCTAAAGGTGGACGTAGACCGCTGTGCGGAGACTGCGGCCGCGCAAGGCATCAGCGCTATGCCTACTTTTGTTTTTTACAGAAACAGAGTAAGTGTGCTTTAAAGTAATTTATTTACTTAAATGTTTTTTTTGACACTGATAAATCGTCCCATAAAACGTTGAGTGTTAGCAGAAGCTGGGGTAATTGGATTTCAGTCTTATTTGGAATTGATTGTCCTACTTTGCGACATTATAATTATAAACGAATAAGTATATATATAAACGAATACATGGAGGAGATCATCATGAAATTAAAATGATAGGTCTCACAATTAAAATTAAAAAAAATTAACTGGGACTAAATTGCCTTACTTTATTTGAAAATCATATAGGATAGTGTCAAATTCTGCCTGCCTTGCGAATGTTATACAGTGAAATATTTGTGTTGTGAATAATGTTGTAAGGGAAAGACATTTTTATTTGTAAACAACAATTTTTTTGGTTTATTTTTCCAAATATTGCTATTTGCATCTTGAGCTATCATACAAAATTTATAAGTCTCATGGCAAAACATGTGAATCTTCATTTCTAGTTATGTGTAGGGGGGACAAGATTAAAACAGAGGTAGGTTGAAACTATGTCAATTTGGAGACATCTATACAAGTACAACCGAGCTGGAAAAAAATATGTTTAGCATCTTCCCACTGTCTGCTGGCCCTCTATTTATTATTATTTATTAAATACATTTACACGGCATAACAGCATGTGCAGGACATATCGCACGGTATAAAGACAATAGATGGACAATATTGGCACTGAAATGGAGAGGCCCTATTGGCAAAAGGAAAGTGGGAAAGCCATATAAACGATGGCTAAAATGATATAAATGCTGGGAAAGACTGGCTAAACGAAGCAGAAGACAGGCAAAAATGGAGAGTTGGAGGAGGCCTACACTCTTAGAGGGGTCCAAATTAAATAAATAAATAGTAAATACACACATAAACTTAACACTAACTACTAGCTATAAGAAATTTTTAAGTCTCGTCTCCATATCGCGCGGCAAACCAGCCGCGCGCAATGGATACCGGGCTGCCGCGCGAGTCAACTCGATGCGCCCGGTATCCATTGCGCGCGGCTGCCGCGCGAGCCAATGTTCGATGGTTTGCCGCGCGATATGGAGACGGGGCTTTAGTCACAATCTTTGGCAATCTTCATGATGGTGTACTGTCTCATAACCTATAGCTATTTATTTAATGAATCTTTATTTAGACAAATCAAAATTTCATTTGTCTTGGCGAGTTCTGACACGTGCGTCTATAGTATAAAGTTATGGTTGTGTTTGTTTAATTATGTTTCAGACGAAGATTGATCGGCTTCAGGGGGCTGACCCGGCATCTTTGGAGAGCAAAGTGAGACACTACTATGGATCTGAAGATGCTGGTGATGAGGACAATGCCGTTGCCGGCCATGTAAGTTACTAAAACAGTTTCTACTAGTTTAAGAAAAAAATACATTTCAACATAGAATTAGGGTGACTGCTGCGTCTCCATAGGAATTTGCCACTCTTAACAATAAGAGTTCTTTTGCCTTGTTTCTTTTTGGCTTGTTATGAGTTGCCAATAACTATAGCAGTGACCCTACTCTACTAAAATATGTATAGTCATTTATAAAACAAGTAAGGTCATTAAACGGGTAGTTACCTAATTACTCGTACTAACCCCTATATTCACAAAACGTAGCAACATGTGTTATCAAACCTCTTAAATTATGTCTCTTTTTAACAAACAAATGCCAAAATTATAGGATAGGGACAAACAATTATAAATGGTTTGTTAGATTTAACAATAACGCCAATAAATTATTTTAAGGTTAAGGAAGCATAGCGCTGATGCACAGCGGTCTACGTCCACCTTTAGGAACACCGCCCTAGGGAACTTCGCTGGCGGTTACTCAAACAAATGCACAACAGTTTTAATTTTATTTTTGTCTATAGGTACATCACCAATACACATAGTATCACCAATATCACCATGTAGAATCCAAAACCAAATAAGTAGCAATACATATTCATAATTAAATGATGATATTCATTAAGGCACAGGGAATTGTGTTTTTATAAAACATTGCAGATGGACCTCGGAACTTTCATCACCAAGAGTGAATGCGAGTGCCTCAACGAGGCTGACGAGCACCCTCTGGCGCATGCCCTGACCAGCGGCGGTGGCTACCTCGCCAGCGACTGCGATGAGCAGCTCATTATCAACATTGCGTTCAACCAGGTACTTAATAGTAGTTTATGCAACAGTGATATAATAAGGGTTCTTAAAATTCAAGGGTCGAAGTTACAAAACGAGACGTAGTCGAGTTTTGTAAAAAAAGACCCGAGAATTTTAAGAACCAATTATGAGCTGTTGCATACATTACTTTTTCTATGACAGCTGCAGCAAAAAAAAAAAAAAAAGTTATTATTAAAAAAAAAGAGTTATTATTAAAAAAAAAGAGTTATTATTTAAAAAAAAATGAGTTATTATTTAAAAAAAAAGAGTTATTATTTAAAAAAAAAAAATATTATTTAAAAAAAAAGAGTTATTATTGTAAATGAAAACATACCTCTTTCAATCAAGATGATCGGAACTTGTATCTTTAAAAAAAATAAAGCAGTTGTATTATACTCATAAGATGACTGCTAGCAGTCATCTTATGAGCCTATAGACAAAGCATTCAAATGACATTGCTTTAGATATCACTGTCAGTCATTTAATTGACACATTTAAGTGCTGGAGTAGAAAAATATATTTTTTTTAAATAATAACTCTTTTTTTTTTAATAATAACTCAATTTTTTTTAAATAATAACTCTTTTTTTTTAATAATAACTCTTTTTTTTTAATAATAATTCTTTTTTTTAATAATAACTCTTTTTTTTTTTTTTTTTTTTGCTGCAGCTGTCATAGAAAAAGTAATGTATGCAACAGCTCATAATTGGTTCTTAAAATTCTCGGGTCTTTTTTTACAAAACTCGACTACGTCTCGTTTTGTAACTTCGACCCTTGAATTTTAAGAACCCTTATTATATCACTGTTGCATAAACTACTATAGTTGGAGTGAAGGTGCCTAGTTAAGTGAACATTGTGATTGGTCTTGACTACCTCGCCAGGAACTTTGATCATTAAGATTGGTCAAAAGGTTCAACAAGGTCATATACAAACCATACGTTATCTCTTCTGTTGCCGAAACTTAGCATTCTGGAGATTTATGTATCGTATATCGGCGAACATCGGCTGGTTTGGAACGCATCAAATTAGTGGGTATCTGTCTCTAATTCGTATCTTTCTGGTTTAAATAACAACTAAAACTTGTTTCAGCTGGTGAAGCTGCACTCGGTGAAGATCAAGGGCCCCGCCGACAAGGGCCCCAAGTTCGTGAAGCTGTTCATCAACCAGCCGCGCACGCTGGACTTCGACCAGGCCTCCGGGAACAACTCCGTGCAGGACTTGGAGTGAGTACTTCGAGTTAACTACGCTTACACATGTGCCCCCCCAAATGATTGCGAATTCGTACAATACATAATATTTTTGCTTAACCTTTTGGACGGACTAAGTGTAAGGCCTGAGTGGACGCTCGAGTTGGGCGTGCAGCGGGGCGGGGCGTGCGGCGTGCATGTTAAACAAATGCAAACGTATAGTAGCGGCCTTAGTGCACGCTGCTAAAATCACTTGGGAGCTCGACGCCCCGCCGAACGCTCCGCTTCGAGCGTCCACTCAGGCCTTATACTAAGAAACGAAACCCTGAGCTCCTGATGCCACATTTGTTAATTTGATTGACTGTGCTGATCTAACTCGCAATATATTAACCTAACATTTCCACTTCCCAGGCTCACTCCAAACGACGTGGAAGGCAACCCGGTCCCCCTCAAGTTCGTAAAGTTCCAAAGCGTCCAGAACATCCAGCTGTTCATCAAGGACAACCAGGCGGGCGGTGACGTCACGCAGATCGACCACCTGGCGTTCTACGGCACGCCCGTCGCCACCACCAACATGGGCGAGTTCAAGCGCGTCGCTGGCAAGAAAGGCGAGGGGCATTAATGGCTTGGCCTAGAGCTTGCGTAGGGTGATACTACCTGGCTTTTCTAAATACACCGTGATTTTTTTTAAGTCCGTTAATTTCAGGGGTGCGTTCCTGAGCTTGATTAAGTAACTTTCTCAAAGAAACCGTTTCTGGAGATAACCAATGATTTATTCGTATCTGATATTTAAGGCCCCTACGAGCGTGTACACTTGCCTTAGGGGTTTAGTATGAGTTTATACATCTACTAAACCCAAGAAGAAAATTAACTATGCCATTCGGTTTCCTTAAATGTACTCGGCCATACCCCGAAGTTAACAGAGTTTAAGCAAAACACCGTGTATAAATAAATTATATTCATAAAACTGCTTCTAACATTAATGTCAATGTAACAATTAAGGCTCTTTCCTGACTTATTGGTACAGTATCATACTTACGGTATTTTTACCTCATTGGCAGAGTGATGCCTCTGCCAATGAGGTAACAATACTATTGTCGCACCGATCCCTTACTGCCATTGAATATTGAAATAGTATTGACGAGCGTTTATGAATAGAATTAGGATTTTTTATGGGTATAGAATTTTATATCTAGTGACCCTGCTGGTTAGTATCACACCTCGGCTGCGCAACACTAGGGTATGTACAAACTTTAAAATCACATTGTAGCGCATGAACGAAGAAAGCAAGTGTTGTTTGCAGCGCCGTTGACTTTCTTAAAAAATTAGTGTCATTATTTATATCAGTTGCTGAAGATTGCAGGCTTGCAGCCTTGATTTTCTGTTTAATGATTAAGGTCCATATTTAAAATATGAATTGTGTTTCTTCAGTGTTGAAAACATACGATACGGGTATTTTATGATTTCGTTCCCAGGCCGGACGCCCCGATAGTCGGGATCGTGGTACTATACTTTTATATGAAGAATTTTTTTGTGGCCTGGCGCGGATGTCTTGTTTGGCTGGGTGGCAATGAATGTGTTAAGTTATAGTACTTAGCAAAATAAATAATTGACCGGAGTTATCCTCAGAGCGCCAAACCATGCATGCTTTTTAAAGAAATTCAAGTCCTGTTGAAAATTTTACGAGATAAAATAAATCCTACTTTTATTCTTCTATGAAAGGTTATAATTCCACTGGGCCACGATGTAATGGCTTACCACATTCCGGTATCGAAACTGAATGAGGTGTATATATATTAAAAAATCGTAGTAAATGGAAATCGAAAGTAAAATAAGTCATGTCCATCGTGAACGAAAACGTGTGGTCTAAAGTTTAGTACCCTAACGTGTTGCGTAGCTCTGCCAAAGCCAAGTTTTCCAATTATTGTTATACACATTTCCCAAACTATCTAATTTAGCAAAAACTGAATGTAATATATTTTGTAACATGATTATCATATTATTTAAATGGAACATTAGGTATTCACAATATTGTGTAAGCGTAAGGGTCATAACGAGGTCCGCAGTTTATTAAATGGTTCTGGAATTTCAGACTTTGTATATGCAATAAATAAAGATTATATTTTAGTGATGGTTTTATTGCTTAGCCTAAGGTTTGGGGTCTTGGTTGAGCTCGTAGATCTGTATGTAGGCTTCGGTGAGCGTGATCATCTGCGGCAGGATGCTCGTCACGTGGAGGTCTTGCATTTCGTACCTAAAACGAGGAGTACGTTAAAATAGTGAGCCGTAAATACTTCCCAAGAACATTATGATAATCTTGATCTGATGTTTCATCATCACTTTAACCTTTTCGACGCCGTGTCAAACACAAAAGCTGTCACGCTGACGCCACGTCACCGAAGTGTCAAAACTGAAATTGAACTTTATGCATATGCACGTAGGTCTATGTTGCTCTGTGGTCTGTGACCGATTAATCAGTCTGGCGTTGAACCTACGGTGCGGATATATCGGTCATTGGCGTCCAAATGGTTAAGGATACCCATCTCTTCACAATTTTTACAAATACCGCCGCGTACATCTAATAATTAGGGCCACAATCATGGTGCAAAGTGATGCGTGTCGCAACATTCTCATTTCATTTGGACCGGCTGGCCTAGTGGGTAGTGACCTTGCCTGTGAAGCCGATGGTCCTGGGTTCGAAGACCAGTAAGGTCATTTATTTGTGTGATGACTCATAAATATTTGTTCCCGAGTCATTGTGTTTTCTATGTATATAAGTATGTATATCGTCGCCTAGCACCCATAGTACAAGCTTTTCTTAGTTTGGGCATAGAGAAATATAATAAGACAAGAGTGCTCACTCCATACATCAGTTAGACTATTAATTTCAGTGTCTACATCTAGCATCGAGTAGCGGAACTATCAGTACTGCTACTTGACAATAGATGTAGCACCGACCGGAAAGTCTTATCTCAACAGCATAAGACGCTAATAGTCTTTTTGGTACTAAAACTGATGTATGGAGTGAGCAATCTATGTATTTTTAGGGTTCCGTACCCAAAGGGTAAAAACGGGACCCTATTACTAAGACTCCGCTGTCCGTCCGTCCGTCCATCCGTCCGTCTGTCACCAGGCTGTATCTCACGAACCGTGATAGCTAGACAGTTGAAATTTTCACAGATGATGTATTTCTGTTGCCGCTATAACAACAAATACTAAAAACAGAATAAAAGAAAGATTTAAGTGGGGCTCCCATACAACAAACGTGATTTTTGACCGAAGTTAAGCAACGTCGGGCGGGGTCAGTACTTGGATGGGTGACCGTTTTTTTGCTTGTTTTGCTCTATTTTTTGTTGATGGTGCGGAACCCTCCGTGCGCGAGTCCGACTCGCTCTTGGCCGGTTTTTTTCTCTATGGTTTGGGTAAGATGTCCCCTAATATTTATATTGCCCTAGCTGGAGTGGATTTTGGGCCGTCGATGGATAATAGTGGCTAGTTGTAGTGACGTACCACTGCTGCGTGGGTTTGTGCAGCACGTGCGCGCGGTATGTGCCCTTGTCGGGCGCGCCGTCGTGCACGATGTTGCCGACCAGCTCGTACGTCGTCCGGCCGTTGTGCTTCGCTTTGATCTCCGGCGTGAGGATATCACCGAAGTCTACGTTCCTGTGGCAAATACACATTTTGCACTTATTAGGGTTCCGTAGCCAAATGGCAAAAAACGGAACCCTTATAGATTCGTCATGTCTGTCTGTCTGTCCGTCCGTATGTCACAGCCACTTTTCTCCGAAACTATAAGAACTATACTGTTGAAACTTGGTAAGTAGATGTATTCTGTGAACCGCATTAAGATTTTCACACAAAAATTTTATATATTAGGTACTCGTCGCGGGACAGTTGTTTGTATTAAATATAATTCTAAGTTCTATTTGGTTTTAAATAAGTTTTTTGGTATAAAAACGGACTACCACTTGTTTTTCAGGCGCCTTATAGGCAAGCATAGTAATGAAGGATATAAAATGTTGGCCGTTAGCAGGCCGGTATCCCTCAAACCGCGACTTGAGTCAGAAAATTTAAAACTGTTATTACTATAAAATCTGTTTTTTTAACTATGAAGTACAACTCCATACATTCTCTATGTAAGAAACAAAATATTCCATACTATTTCCTATGAACTACTTCACAGTTAAAAAAACAGACTATAGTAGACTAGCATAATACAAAATGAATGCATATTCGTCGTCGAGAAGAATGTCCTCAAAGTAGACCCAATATGCGTTGGGACGACGACATCAAAAGGACTCGGTTACTTAAAGGTTAGCTGGAAGAGATCCCTTAACGGGATAAGTTCGCCTTTGTACACATTTACTGGATGATCTCTGTGTTATGTACTTGTTTTGTGCAATCAAGTGTTTACTACTACTACTACTACGGGGAATAATTGAAGTGGCTCCAGGTTGCACAGAACCGTGACGCGTGGCGTAAAATGAAGGAGAACTACACCCGAAGGGTAGAAAAGGGTTAAAGAGAGAGAGAATGCATACTCACTTGACAGGAAAGTTGACAACCGTGGGGTTCTTTTCGACAAAGAAGGTGTTCTTGGTGAACCGCTTGATGTACAGTATGAGGTACGGCGGTAGTTGCGTGATCTCGAACCGCTTCAGGAAGTTCTCCTTGTACGTCTTGTATTCTTTGGACGTCTGCCCGTTGAATTTGGAGAGGAGTTGGTAGAGGTTCACCTGGTTATAAATAAATTAGTAAAATCGACGAATCCGACTATCGGATATTTTATGATTTCGTTCCCAGGCCGGTCGACCCGATAGTCGGGATCGTGGTACTACAGCTTTATATGACGAAATGTTTGGATGGGTGGAAATGAATGTGTTAATGAAGATCTGCACTTAACTTTAGTCTTTTTGAAGTGAGACTCAAAAGGATTTTAGTCCATAATAAACACGACTCCAACATACGTTTTGAAAGGTTTCACATAGGCCATAGGGTCTCCAGAACATTCTCTGTTTACTAAGGGAAATGTTCTCGCTCAGGTAGTTTCACATAATTAAGAGTCTACTAAAAGCGTCGCTACTACAATATTTAGTGTTTCTTAAGTCTTTGCATTTGTTGCAAAAACGATTTATCTCTGAAAAGAACTCTTAATTTATACAGCATTCTCAAATCAGCATTATAAACCCTATTCTACTTATTGACTCGTATTTAGTTTCCAACACTGACCTGCGGAATAATATTCTCTCGAAACTCGTCGGTGAAGAGCGGCGTGGGCGGCAGGTCGCACGTCAGGTACAGGAACGGAGACTCCGTAACCAGTTCCTTGTACTCGTCGCTGGTCAGGTCGACCCGGGCTGCGTCGTCCGCGTCGGGCGGTGGCAGTTTCCTGTCAATTGCACCATTACTGGGGCTATCTTTAACCCTTAACACATTCACTACCAGACAAAAAACGGCGCACTACCCCAGAAACCGGTCGTCTATAGCTGTGTATAAAACAACCCGCCCAGCGGGTTGTCCGGCATCTGAGCAAAGTTCACGAGTGCCCACCAGGCGACTTCTCGGTAGTCAAAGTATTAAATGCATAGTGTTGCCAAATGTCTACAAAGCATTAGACAGCTCACAGATTAAGGGTTAAACAAATTCTATTTGTTCCTGTATATTATTTCAATAGTAAAACTAATAAATTTCCCGAATTATTACATAAATTTACACAGTATTTTAATTTATAAAAATTACATTTGTTTACAGACGAAATGTCGGAAAACTTGGAAAAACCTGGAAGTTGATGATTTTTAGTATGTGATTTTGGGCAGATTTTTCGGGGTTTGTAATTATTTTATATTTACAAACTTTATTATAGGAACATGATAAATAGTGTACCTTTCTGATGGCAGTTTTTCCTATACCCTTTACTAATAGCTATATATTTCCAAAAATATGATATAGCCTATGCAACTTTTAACACTGATTTCGCAGTGAAAATGATGATATACATTTTTTTACTATTTTTCCTAGAAACGGCAAACAATTATGTGATACATATATTAATTTCGGGCAAAAAGAAAAAATCATGCATTTAAGGGTTAACCAATCGGGGATAGAGAGCCAACTTAACCTCTTGTCTAGGATTTTGATCGAATTTTTGGTCATCGTTTAGCATTTATTCGAGTATGTTTTTTTCTGCTTTACACAGCTGGCACAACCGAGATTTGAAGCCACGAGTCTTGACTTATATAACGTTAGGAATGGCCTTAAGTTCTGCGATTGAAGCGTCTTTGGCCTCTTTAGATACCTATAAGTATGTATTTGTCGGAAACTATTAATAGTCATTCAAAAGGCTTTATTCTTTTTTTTTTCAATTTATTTGGGACAAAAAACAGTAACACACAGGATTTACACATAGAAATAGAGTACAAAGGATAATAAAGTGTGAGACCAACAACATCGTCCACAGATTACTAGATTACCTACTGATAAATTTAAAATATATAAATATATAACAATTATTAAAGCGTTCTTCATCAATTCTCATCTACTCAAAGGTTAACTGGAAGAAATCCCTTAAAGGTATAAGTTCGCCTTTGTACTGCCTATCCTGCGCCATTCATTTGTGTTTTGTACAACAAAGAGTTTTTACATAGGTACATACATACATAAAGACAAAGATGACAGATGACGTACAGAGTGTCCTTGGTCTACTTGCCTCGTGTATATCCTCATGTGGCCGAGGAAGGACTTGTAGATGATGGAGCTGTCCGCCTTCTTGGTGCCGTTGAGCGCCATGTGCAGGGAGTTGAGGAACCAGGACAGGAAGTCTACAGGATCACCTAAAAAATATCACCAACGGTTTCTTAAATGTCAACAAATGCAGGTTTGGTGATATTAAATTAGTGAATAAGATTGTGATTTCCAATATTTGCAATATGATATCGCTAAATAAACCGTTTTAAATAGTGGCCATACGGTAAGCTAGTCAAATTGGGGTATTTGGTGCAACAATAGCAGATCGAATCAGTCGCAACGCGGCATATTAACACGTCTACAGCATTTCGCAAGGCGCATAATTTATAAATTACACACTTCATAAAATTGCTAAATAAAATAATTCATTCAGCATTAATAACACGACGTTTAATAATATTCAACACATTACAATTAATAAAAATGTACATTCTAGAGCGATTAATGCTTATTTTCGTATAATCTTTCAATTGGAATCGAATATGTATAAGGCTTGTTTACATAGCTGATGCCTACACATTACTCACTTAAGAAGTCTTACCTTAAAAAATATGCGTTAAATTATTTATTCCTTCGCCTGGCCTATATTAATATATTTAATTAATGAAATCGATCCTAATTAGGACTACTACTACTCAGAGCATCAGTTAATACCCTCCTTTTTTTGCCTTTGGATTTACACAGATACTTGGAGACGTTATTTATTTATTTATTTAGAAATTTAATTCAGGCAACAAGGCCCATATTACAAATACCTTACAGACTAACATACATATGTATTTTATAAACTTAAAATTAAACACTAGTTATTTAGTCGATAAAACGGCGTGGCTCCGTTGCATCGGCTGCTCCTGTGTCGGATTCGGCAGTTTGCCCCGGAACCTCCGAAACACGACACCCTTCGGCCAGAAGTCAGCGCACTCGATGGTCCCCTGCAGCGGACAGGGCAGGGCCTGCGTTATAAGAAGCGCGCACCTGTCGTACGCTCCGGGCCTTAATAATGGCCGACAGGCAGAGTCAGAGTTAACTTCGCACTTATTCACTTCGCAGGTATTTATATTATTATATAAGTAATAATAGTAATTAATTTCAAATATTAAACTACAAAATTTGAAATCATTGGTAGGGTTATTAATTAACTATAGGTACGTAATAAGATAATTAAACACTCAAACAAAATTGGAGCATCCTGTGCCCAGGCGAGTGCAGTCCGGTCCGGCCAGAGCGGCCGGTCGACAGAATAATAGGATAAGGAAAAATGTTATTTATTTAGCGCTCAGTGCAGTGGTGTCGGTTGTTGTAATTTAAATGATAGATTAAGTTGAGCATGTTATGAATGTAAGTAGTTTCTTAAGTTAAAAGATATTCTATTGTTGTATAAAATCTACCGCGGATGGAGTATCGAGACAAACCTTACTGGTTTACCGATACTTTTGTAATTAAGTTTAGATATTGTGTTGTAATTACCTGAATAAATAATAATAATAATAATTTTTTTTTACAATAGTCCCAATGCCTGCTGAGACCGGTTAATGGGTGTCTATTGTTGCACCTGTAAACGGGTCCCAGCAGGCGTTCTACATGACATTAAAGCTCTCCAAAGGGCCTCTACGTGTTGGATCTATATCCCCACGCAAGCCTATCAAAAGACCGGGATTTATAGACCCGTGATCCCAAAAAAGGAGATACAAACATAATAATAATAATAATAAATGGCTACAAATAAACGTACTCACTCTGCTTAATGAACTGGAACCGCTTCTTTGACCACAGCACAACAGCCTGCAGCATCTCGTGCGGCGACACGTGCGCTTTGAACGCGCGCGGGTTCCACAGCTTGCGTATCAGTTCGCCGAACCGTTGCACGAGCAGGAAGAGCGAGTCGCCTGGCGGCCGCTTCACGTTCGCGTAGTTTGCTTCTCGGAGGAAGTAGTTACGCAGCGGCCGGACTTGGGAGAGGCACTGGAAATAAGTATTTGTATAAAAGAATGTACTCTTCGCTTTCGTTTATTATTAAGACAATAACAATAATTATACATATACATACATATAATCACGCCTATTTCCCGGAGGGGTAGGCAGAGACCACGGATTTCCACTTGCTACGATCCTGACATACCTCTTTCGCTTCCGTTACTTTCATAACATTCCTCACTCACGCTCACCGGTTTAGGGTGCTCTTGACCTGGCCTTTCTTCAGGATTTCCCCGATCTGATCGGAGTAAGTCCGCCTAGGTCTGCCCCTTCCAACTCCCTCTTCTAATAATTAGCCCAAACAAGGGTAGGATACAGCGTTTTAATGAGTTCTGTTGAACATTTTACGGTCTTCATCTTCACTTCACCTTCAAATGATACTTTCCGAGTGCAAATACAAAATTAAGACACCATAAAAGAGTTTTTGGCTATTGGGTGTTAAGTCCAGGCGGATCCAATCCCAGTCCTAATTTAAGAGCCTCAGTTACCTCCGAGAGTGCGACTTAAACCTTAGCTAATCATTTGTTGCATTATCTATGAAAAGGGACCCTATTGTCGATGGCGCTTACGCCACACAGCGTCGCGCGGCATTGTATTTATATCGGAGCATCGTTAATAATGGCGTAAGCGCCATCGACAATAAGGTCCCTTTTCATAGATAATTTTTCATGGCACAGCTTTGCTGCGTCATCTGATCGGGCATACATTACCTGTAGGATAACGTTGCAGTAGTCGTTTGCCTTGATGTTGTTGAGCCCCACGATCCCCGGCATGTACATGGTGCCATCGATGGCGCGCGACTGCTTGGTGTTGGAGTCCATCTGCTGTATCTGCTCCGGGGTGAACACCGGGTTCAGCACATACTTGATGTCGTTCAGCGATGAGTCTGCAAATTGTTACACAATTATATAATTTAAAGTAAATTTCATAGTATAGTCTACAGTAAATTTATTGTAAAACACTGTAATTATTTTTCTATAGCTTCTTATAAGTTATTTATTAAAATTATGATTTAAAAGAGACCTTAAAGTGCATTGCATAGCATTAAATTAAAACACCAATTATTGTTATACAGCTTCAAGATTCAAGACAATCTTAAACAAAGGGATTTAGTAAATCCATAGAGAAACTTCACAATTCAGAAACAAATATTGATAAACACACAATTAAGGCATTTTAGCCCTCCAGTTTCACAGGCAGGGTCACCAACAACACCATGCATACTTAAAACAAGCGTACCATGTTTTAAACTTACCAATAACCTCATAGTTGTCCGGCAAGCAGTAGAACTTGAGCGTGTGCAAGTTGAGGAACACATGGTGCCCGTCAGCCACAGAATGGGTGTAAGCATGAGTATTTGTGCCTCTTCCCTGCAAGAATGTCACTTATTTGCACTGGTGGACACAGACATCTCACTGTACAAGAGGGATTATGTTATAGTTGCCATGCTAGCCCAAAATGAATAAGGCATATTACATTTCTTCACAATGATTTCTTTGATAGAAAAGTACCTACTTAATTATTTATGAATTGGATTTTGTGTTTCCTTACAATGCTTTCCTTCACAGAAAAATTAAATGAAATGATAAAGTCCCTAGTTAGTTCCGCATAATTTAATGTGTTTCTTTTTTTCCCTGGCTAAGGTGCCTTCAAAATTATGTGTAAAATGTAAAGCGAAGAGGCTGAAGAGTACACAAAACTGTGACCAAAACCTTATTATATGGTGTTAACTTACAAAACCTAGACACACATTTGTGTTACACCTATCTCTATAATGGTTGATTTTAGATAAAAATTATATATTAAAAGATAGGTTCGATTTCCTGTTTTCTTTACAATGATAAAAGAGTATTTAAAAAAATAGCAAAAAAAAATTGCAAGTCGCTAAAACTGAAGTCCTAATTTGCTATACTCTAACCGGATACATATTATAAGATACTAGGATTCTCTAGAGCTACCAGTGTTCACTAACCTGGAAATATTTCCCGCATATGAGGCAAGCGTACACGTTGATGCGAGTCAACGATACAGAACACAACTTCTCGAAGTCGAAATCCAATACGTGACGGTTTATGGTGTCCAGGTACGGACACTGGATGTGTGGCATCTTCACAGGCGGCGCCGAAGCCTCTGGAATTCATGTAAAGTTAGTGAGCGTCGTAAACAAATAGAAATTTAGGTTATGTGTATTGGGCAACTTACCGGGTTCAGCATCGGAAATTTTCCGCTTTTTTGTTACTTCAGACATTCTTGTTACGACGCGGTTTAATTACAAATAGATTATATTTATTAAAAATAGCAGTGTTATTCGGCAGCAGACCTGACAAACTATAATGACATTTGACATTGACAAACTTAACTGACGTTAGTGACAGCTAACTAGCACAGATAATCAATGCGCGTTTAATCGATTCAATAATCGATAGAAGAATGGTAAGAATGGTAAACCATAGAAGGTAGCATCCTATAGAAGTTGTCTACGCGTGCCTCCGTGAGGGACAAAACATATAAATTCGATCAATCATAGCGTCGCAATGCGAATGCGGTTGAATTTATTTGTTATGGTGGGCAACAAATAGATTCGACCAATCATCCATACTAATTTATGGTGGGGAATAAAAAAAAAAGTAAGACTGTGACAAGGACCAACAATAATAGCGCTTTCGCTGCTACTCCTACTGAAAGATACATATTACATAAGACTATCCCGTTCTGTCAGTTATCCCCACCACTCATGCCCAATCCAGTTTAATACTAGATTCATGTACCTATAAATGTCATATTTGATTGTCTGTGAAAACTTGTCAAACAGTTCAAGGTACCTACAGTATGTAAGTATAAGTTACTCTATGGTATACTTAAGTCACTAGTGCTGCACTCTGGCGGCAAAACATTGCAGTAATACTCTCTATTAATACGCGTTGTCGAAGAGTTCCGTTCTGGTCCTCATCAGCAGTTCCACTTCATCAGATGGCAGTTTTTTTAATACAAATGTTTGGTTTGTTGAAGAAAATACAAAAAACGCTATATGTACCTAATATGCATATAAGAGGAGTCTCCTCTTTTTCTATACCTACTATACTATCAGAACTGGACTTTTACAAAAATTTAGTTATTGGCCAAAAACTAAATAACATACCTACCATAAATTCTTGCTTCCCTTTCGAAACCAGTAGGTAGCCTTACCACGACTGCCTTAGCAGCATTCTTAGCAGTGACAAACTGACGATGCGAGTACCTAAGCTAGGAGCAAGATGCATTAAAAGTAAGTTACGCACATGTTACGCACACGTTAGCAAAGACATAAGTATTATGTCAGTGTCAAACTGGTGGTAGCCGTGCTTATTTTAGTACCTACAAAATTTTACAACCTACCTACGTTACTTTACACCTTATGTAAATTGTAATTAAGCATAATCTCTGTAGACTCCATCTCGCAGTGATCATGTTACGGTTATAATACCTATCGCTCACTTTTATTGTTTCCCAGCAACTATCCATTTATTTTTCTTCCAAATTAGTCGCGGGCCGCAGTACGAAGCTCATACCGACAATTTGTGCCATTAGTTTTGCGGTTTAGGTACCACAAAACAAGAATTACGGCCCATTTCATAAAATAAAATTGATGAAACATAGTAGGAAATATCACAGGCAAAAGTAATGTCTAAAAAACATATAAATGACAGAAGAATGACCAAGAACAATTTTGCAAATCTCGACATTACTCAGAGAGAGTAAAGTGCCTCGCCGGGCGTTCTTTCTCACTCGATGAGAAACTTGGAATTTAATAACAGCAGAGGCAAGTGAATAGTTAAGAGTTGCAATCTCCAGGTAATGTTGCGTTCTTCGTGATTGTTATAGAGTTTTTTTATACTGGCCGCCTTGTATTACGCACCCACCGTAGCCTATGAACGCCTGCAACTCCAGAGATGCTACATGCGCATTGCCGACCCTAGACTCCTATAGAGATGTCATGAAAAGCGAGATTTCAGTTGTACCATGTTATACATATATACATAAGTAGTTCTGGTTATAACATTACATACATTGTATAAGTATGTAATTATTTTATTATTGGCGTGTCATCCACCTAAGTCGCGAACACTTTGGCTGTGGAATGAACTGCTTAACGAATTTTTCTTAAGGGACTAAAGTATTCCAAGTTTCTTTATAAACGGAGTACCTAATACACAAGTTTTTAAAGGATGAGAGACCCCTGGAATTTAATGCGTCCATACTCTCCAATCTCCATAGATTGTGGTAGATAAGCGGCTGTCGTCAGGCGAGATACATGTCCTACCATATAACCAGGGCTATAACCGCGAAAATCGAAGTTCGAAATTGCGGGCATTTTTCTCTGTCACTCTAATTACGCTTTCATTGGAGTAAAAGAGAAAGATCCCCGCAATTTGCGAAAAACGGTTTTCGCGGTAGCCCCTCTGTGTAGATCTATTTTCTCAGTTGTATGTACATAATACGTTTTTTAGACACTTTCAATGTAGAAATTGCATTGCAATAACATCACAATGCGTTTATTTTTGCGCGGGAGTTTAAGTTTTGGAGGATTTTATTTTTAATATAACTACCTAATAATATTTCTTAATGTTTGTGTTGATGTGTCCTTTAAATTTCAGCTTTGCACATAAAATCCCCGCGTAAAGATAAATTAGATATTCACGAAATTCCTTTTTCAACTTTACGTACCGTTTTATTCTTTACGGCGATACAGACGCAACCAAGACCTAATTTTAATTCGCAAAATCATCCCAAAAGACAAGCCCTAATCAAATCTGAAATATAATCAGCCGGTCTCATAATTTCGGTATAAATTGTTGCTCAAAGTTGTGGTGAGTCGATACTATGTTACATAAGCAGTGGATTGGATGGACAGTGTTAGAGTCTTGGTTCGGCTCAGTCGAGTACCGCGCCTCGGAGCGAGCGATCGCGCCTGCTTGAGAGGCCCCGCGACCGCGTAACTCTCGTGGTAACTTGAACGTCGTAACCGTTTCCATTTATTTGAATTTGAATCGGGCGGTTTATTTTTTCATCGTTTAGTCTTTATTTTGTTAATAAATGGGTTATTTTGGCTTTTGTTTTATTTATTTGTTGTTGCACTAGGTTTGTTACTTTATTTATTTATTTCAAAAGTGTACGAACTAAAAATAAGAAAGTGAATAGGCATCTATGAATGGAAAATATAGCTTTAACTGGGTAGTTAAAGTTGACGAAATATAATTTGTACCTATTCGACATACAAGCCGTTCGAGAGATTACGAAAGAACCTATGTAGTCCTATTTTATATAAATCTAGTATACATTATGAATAGAAAAGCGGGATATAATTTAGTTTTCCTTTTTCTTTTCTTTTGTGTCTGAGAAGTACAAAAAGCTCAATTGTCTCAAACCTCGCTATAGAGTTATAATTATGAAGTTGTAGGTAGGTATTCATATTTATTATTTTAATTTTTTAAATGTAACAATAGGTACTTACCTATGTCTTGGGTCAATGTCGAGGTCGTTTGGCTAAAAAAAAATTAAATCCCCAAAAAACTTAGAATCACCTTCTGGTAAGTTAAAGCTACAGCACCAAAACCATTGTTGTTACCTATTTGTATTACGAATGAACCCTTCACAAAAAATCGTTAGGTCCTCAATCTGCCAATCCATTTTAAAGGTAAATGGGAGCATTTCACTTATACAAACAAATAATTATTATAGTATAGGTATATACTATTAACACATTCACCGCTAAGCTTGGGGCGTAACGCTACGTTGCCGATAACATGAGTTTCCCGGTATATAGCGTAAATGCTTTGTAAAGGCAAAACGACGTGTGATTAGCGCTGAATAGGCAAGGAACGGTTGATGAAAATCTTGAAAGTATAATAAATCACGGTTGACGACAAATAACGATTTAACCTTGACATACCGCGTACCGTAAAATGGGGTGAGTAGGGTCAAAACTGAAATTCAAACCTCGATAACATTTTATTTTTACATATGAAAACTGAATGGTGTATATAATAAGTGTTCCGGACGTTTGTATTTTAGTTTTTATTTTATTTTGGGTAGTTCCATTTCAAAACTTTGACGATTAAGAGGAAAACCCACCTCACCCCGTAGTGCCTCGTATTTGGGGTGAGAGGGGTTTTCATACAAAGGTGATTTTGGAAGATTGTTGGATCGATTTTCTTTTATTATGCGTATTACTATAGCTCCATTTTAGATTGGAATAAGTACATTACTTTTGTACCAGTAGCCTTAAAATCCCTTCTCACCTGATCTCAAACCTTCTCTCCCCATTCATAACCCACCTCTCCCTACCTACTCACCCCGTTTTACGGTAGTCGGTACGCACGAAGTAATAATTATATTGACGGTTAAGGTCACAACATGAAGATTAAGTACCTAGTTTCATCTAGAATATATCTAGATAGTGACAGATCTGGAATGACGCTGACATATTCTAGATCTGTAATTTGTATCTAACTTTTCAGAATAATTTTCAAGAAAGAGTTAGACCTAGATAAGTCTGCAACGATTTTAATAGCAAACTCAGTGCAAGTGTTATTTATACGTAATAATTTATAAATATCCCTAATGTCCTCCAAAGTTGTTAATTCGCACATTCCAGCCGTATTCTGATTTTAACAACAGGTTGGTTATGAATAAGATCTGCCAGAGTCACTTTTGACACCAGTTCCATAACTAATCCAGATCTATTTCATAACCTAATATTAAAATCAGAATACGCATGTTCATCTAGCTAAATTGAATCTTATTTTCACTTCACTGATCAGGAGTATTGAGCCTTATTTCAATTTCGCAATAACCATTCAAGCTTGGTTCGTTCTAGTTTCATTTTGCGTTCCTATTTAGTAGAGGCTATTAGTTACTTATTCGGAGAATAAACTACCTACATACGGTACCTACCATAGACGACGTGAATCAACCAATGGCATTGGGTATAATCCACATCTCATTTCCGCTCCGCTGGAATACAACCAATGCTATTACTTGATTCCCGCACATCCTCTCATCTCCGCCTCAGTGCAGCTTAAGATCTACCAATGGTCGGTTACAGTTAGTGCAATTGCATAATCAAATTCTTTTCTCGGATACTGTTTTTCGAAATCGGAACATAAATCAACTCAAGTTGTGGGCGACAGCCGACCCGCTGACCACGACCGTACCTATTATTATTACATAGATGACCCTAAGATATAATTTCAATTCCTTACTTAAGTTGTAATAGCTAAAAATAAAGATCTTGATCAACGTAGGTAGCCTAAGACCCAGGTAGACCATGTATTATGCCTAAGTTGTAATTAGTTAAAACCTAACTGAACCGTTAGTTTAAAATGAGTACTAGAACCTTGTCTCTATCCCAGTCATAATAATAATGAGCCCGATTATGCCTACATTCCATTTATATTTACGTGGTGGTGGATACCACGGCGAAAGCCAGCTTTTTCGCCCTCTAATTGGTCGCCAGTAGAGCGAGAGAGTGTGTGAGCTAGACAGGTATAAAAATGGTAATTTTCTCCAATTATTTTGGAGAAACACTTTGATACTCATTCCTACTTCAGGCTTAGAACTATAGCTAGAAGTACGTATGATTATCATTGTAGAAAAAGGTAACGGTGGTGATCTAGGTAAAATCTAGACTCTCACACCTCTCCTCGAACCGTAGGGCGAGAAAGCGTGCCTAGCATTTGTCATTCTTGGCAGATTTTGGCTCATTAATCTGAACCTTGTAGCTAGACCGTAATCATGCACTTGTTTAAACTATTGCCAGTCTATAGAGCGTAAGTAGACGCATCTAATAACATATAATAGTATAGCTGAACGATTTAGCTCGAAGTAGGAAACCTAGATTCTTACCAAATTGAAAGAGAAAATTCAAGCAAATAAGTCTGAACTTGTGCATTTTTACCGAAATCGCATAAGCCAATCACAGTCGCTAGATCGGACGCGTCCCTTGGTTTGTATGTGTGTGTAAACTATCCTGGTCTCTGTAAGTTACCATGGAGAGAGCCGCGAACTTGCGATTGTCATTGGCTAAAAGTCTACACTCGCAAACGTATAAATACGAGCGGGCCTGTAAAAATCGAGTCAGTTGTGACCAGGACCCAAACCGAACAGTTTAGTTGTTATTCAGGACCCGAACGATTAAAACGCGAATCTAAGTGACCCGATCCTAGGCTAGAACCCAAGCTTAGACCTAAGTTAGTGTTGTCGTGAACCTAAGTTACAGTGATCCTTGTAATTTCCATAAGAACCATTATTATAACAGATACAATCAGATCCCTTTTGATTTTGAACCCTTGAACCTTGAGCTATCGTAGATGTCTCTGTAGGCGACCGTCTCCTACAGTTGTGGTCCTTCGCGAAGCCGGATATAAGTTGTGATCCGTTAAATCGCCGGTTAAAATTATTTCATGAACAGTCAGTAGTGCAGTGTAATTTTATGATCCGTAAATTCAGTGTATTACGAGTAATGTTAAAATGGGCGTGACGATCCGGTCCCCGAGCGGCGACAGACGAGCTGAAATGGAACGCCAGCAGCTAGAACAACAGCGCGAGGCCCAGGCCGCAGCCGCAGCGACACGCGCCGCGGCCGGCGGCGGAGGTGCTCCGCGCTCCGAGCAGACCCGTCCAACCGACGATCGAGAGGACACGCCCCAATCGGTATTGCTAATGCCGAGAACACCGAGGAGGGCACCAGAAAGGTTAGCCCGAGGACAAGAACCTGGCCCGTCGGCCCCGCTCCCTGATCCCGGAGCGGCCTCACTCCCCGGTTCACCAGCGCGCGCGGATGCGATCCTGATCTTGAACCACGAACCCCGCGCAGCGCCGCCGAGTTCTGCTCCAGTGCTAAAAGAACGTCGTCGATCCTCACGAGCATCTGTAGCATCGCGTACGTCTATCGTGGAGCTACGTAGACAGATCGCACAACAAGAATCTCAACGGAAGCTAATTGAGATTTCTCGGCGCGAACTTCAAATTGAACGCGAGCTTTTAGAGCTAGATCATCAAATCGAGCTGAGTCAGCTCGAAATTGAAAAGAAAGAGACTGGATCGAGTTCGTCTAACAAATCGATGGTTAATATCACTATAAATGATTGGCTGGAAGAAAATCATACCAATGCGAACGTGAGTGATAATAACGAAACAAGTCCGGACGCGGACGGCGGGGGGCCCCGCGCGTCTGCTCCGCGCCCACCGCGCCACGCCGTGCCTACGTTCGCGCATGCGCCGCGAGCCGAGGCCGAGCGAGCGCGGCCTGCGCAGCCTGCGCGGCCGCCATTGCAGTCAACCCCGGGTACCCGCCGCGTGCGCACGCCGCCCGCGCGGCCGGTAGAGGTACGCGACCGTACGTGCGAACGCCGACAGTACGAAGTATGTAATAATAAAGTGCAATGTGCCGATTACTGCAGATGTAGTTCACGGGAGCAGTCATCGGGTGCGACGGCAAGTCTAGAACAAGTTATGACACAGCTAGTGGCACTGAACAGCAGACCGACGTCGTCGAAGCAAGTATGGGACTTGCCCATATTTACAGGACTACCCAGTGAGTGGATTACATTTTATACTGCTTATACAGAATCTAGCAGCCGTTATAAATTTACCAATTGGGAGAACCTATCCCGGCTAAGACATTGTCTTAAGGGCGAAGCTAGAGATTGCGTCCTGCATATGTTAGCGTCGTCAGCTGATCCAGAGTTAATATTAAGAGTTTTGAAGAAAAACTTTGGCAGATCCGACCTTTTAATAGATAAAGCGTTGAACGAACTACGTAAATTACCGAACCTAGGGCCCAGTGCGGTGGACCTAAATGACTTTGCCATTAAAGTAGTGAATATTGTGACGACACTTGCAAGTTTAGATCGACGTGCGTACGCAAATAATCCCTTCCTTATACGAGAAATCACGGAACGCCTGTCACCTCACGTGCGATCGCGGTGGTGTGAATATGCAGAAGATAAGCTCGAGGAGGCCGAATCCGAGCTCACGCTTATGGTTAACTTCCTGCTTGACATAAGTGATAAAGAACTACAGTACAGCCATGCGCGCGGAGGCGGCATTCGTCGTGGTGCGCCGGCGCCTTCGCGTGAAGACGCGCGCGGAGGTCGACGACCTCCGGCATCGAATCAGCTGTCAAGTGGTGGAGCGGTCCGCAAGTATAATAA
This sequence comes from Cydia amplana, assembly GCF_948474715.1. Taxonomy (NCBI): domain Eukaryota; kingdom Metazoa; phylum Arthropoda; class Insecta; order Lepidoptera; family Tortricidae; genus Cydia; species Cydia amplana. The sequence goes on along the minus strand of NC_086096.1, from coordinate 34,330,180 downwards.
CGATAACTCAAATCGTGTGCAAACATATACAACTGACAAAACAGAACCTTGTCTTTGTTGTGGTGCCGTACACCCGGCCACAGAGTGTAGGCGTGTGTTAGGTATGAGTGTCGCGGCTCGATGGGAATGGGCGAAGAATAACAAAATTTGTTTTAAATGTCTTAACAGGAAACACAGGCGTGGCAGCTGCAAGGCAGGTGTGTGCGGAGAGCAAGGATGCCAGCATCCGCATCACCGGCTGCTACATGATGAATCTACACTCCTACGAAGGGAACGACAGTCTTCACGGCATGACGAAGCAGCCTCAGCGAAGCCTGCCAGCGCGCCCATCGAGCCAGAGCGCGCACAGAGGGAGCACACGTTGATGATGGCGGAACGACTGGAACGAGAGAGGGCGCCACCAGCGCACCACTTCGTGCTGAACACGGAGCACCAGGAGCCGTCAGACGTTTTACTTAAGGTAATACCTATACTTTTATCTGGACCGACAGGCGAGATCAAATGCTACGCACTTTGTGATGACGGATCGACTATTAGTCTGTGCGAGGAGTCGCTGGCCAGCGCCGTGGGTGCAGTGGGTGTCGATGCGCCACTACACATCAACGGGATTGGTCCGATGACATCAATTGAGCCCAGCCGACGCGTGACGGTACAGATACGCGGTCTGACCGAGGGACATACTAGAATGTTTAAAGTGTACATGTTCGAGTTTGAGTCTTATTGTATAAGACATACGGATCAATTAATTAAGTACAAAGGCAATGTTAGATTTAATATTCCACCGATGGATTCGGTGTCCTCGGCCCGGGGACCAACGTTTCCTTTGCATTATGAGTCCCCTACACGAGTTGACGCGAGCGGGCGTGGCGTGGCAGTGGGGCGAGCCACAGCGCAGAGCCATGCAGCGGGTCAAGCAGGAGTTGGCCTCCGAGCGGACGCTGGCGCACTTCGAGCCCTCGGCACAGCTGACGCTGGCATGTGACGCTGGTCCCGCGGGTCTTGGAGCTGTACTTTCCTTGAAGGACCGAGCGGGCTTCGAGCGACCTTTGGCTTTTGCGTCACGGTCACTGACCGCAAGTGAACGTAACTACAGTCAGATACAAAAGGAAGCTACGAGCTTGATATTTGGTGTGAAAAAGTTCCACCAATATCTTTACGGCCGTAGCGAACCTTTTATCCTTAAGACGGATCACCGACCATTGGTTTCCATTTTTAATAACAATACAGGTATATCTGTGACCACGGCGCTTCGTCTTCAAAGGTATGCAATCATATTATCAGCATATAATTACATTGTGCAGTATACGACTGGCAAAAGTAATGTAGTAGCAGATTATTTTTCTCGAGCTCCATTAGCGGAAACGGTAACCGCTACGGATGAGGAATACGATAAATTTAGTTCGTTAAAGTTCTTAGATTCGGTTTTACCGGCGGTCACCGCAAGTGATATCAAGCAGGCGACAGAAACAGATCCTGTTTTGAAAACAGTGATAAATTATGTTTATAAAGGTTGGCCACGTAAGGTAAGTTGTGAATCCATAAAACCTTATTTTCAATGTAAAGTAGACTTGCAGATTGAAAATGGGACCTTACTGCGCGGGCATAGGGTCGTAATTCCTAGTACGCTACGACAAAAGATGTTATTCCAATTGCATAGTTCACATTTAGGTATAATAAAAATGAAATCCAATGCGCGTGCTCGGATGTGGTGGCCAGGAATCGATGCCGATATCGAGCGGTGGGCCGCTGCCTGCGTCACATGCACCGCGCTGAGGTCAGCGCCGCCGAGAGAGGCTCCAGCGCCCTGGCCTAGGCCGCCCGGTCCCTACCATCGTATTCATATAGACTACATGTCAATAGGGCAAAGGGTATACCTCGTAGTCGTGGACGCATACAGCAAATGGCTGGAATGTATCTATATGAATAATGGTACGACAACGCATGAATTAGTTTCGAAACTCAAGCGTTTATTTGCTATTTTTGGGTTACCTCATGCATTGGTTTCAGATAATGATGCTAAAATAAATAGTAAAGAATTTATAACATTTTGTTCCAGTAACAACATTCAGTATATTACGTCACCCGTTTATCACCCGATTAGTAACGGAATGGCCGAATGTTCAGTAAAAATTTGCAAAAAAATGCTAAAATGTATTTTAAAAGAAAATTTGAAACTGGAATTAGTCCACGAAAAGTTATTGGGCTATTTATTTGAGTATAGAAACACTGTTCACTGCACCACGGGCGAAACACCGGCCAAGCTTATGTTCGGTAGGAATTTAAGAACGAGACTTGATTTAATTTTGCCACCCGTAAAACAAAATTGTTCTGAGCCTCCGTCTCATCGAAGAAGTTTCGAGATTGGTGACGTTGTTTTAGCCCGGTGGTACAGTGCAAGAAATGAAACTTGGGAACATGGTATTATTAAGAGTAAAGTAGGTAATAGAATGTTTAAAGTGTACATGTTCGAGTTTGAGTCTTATTGTATAAGACATACGGATCAATTAATTAAGTACAAAGGCAATGTTAGATTTAATATTCCACCGATGGATTCGGTGTCCTCGGCCCGGGGACCAACGTTTCCTTCTTCATCAGTTATAACCGAGCCCCAGGTAGCCTCACTACCTGCTCCTGATTCGAATGTTTCCGAGGGAGAGAGGAATGTAGTCCAGGGTGAGGAGGAGGTGTGGATAGACTGCGACGGCGACGTCGGAGAGCGAGGGTCCACGGCCCAAGCGCCGGCGGACGCCGCCGCAGACGGCGCGCAGGCGCAGGCGCCGGAACCGGTAGCGCCTGCGGCTGTGCAGCCGCCGGCGGCCGCGCAGCCCGTGCCTCGGCACCAGTTGCGCCCGAGACAACCAGTAGATTATAAGATTAGATGATTGTAAATAAAATTAAGTTTTAATAATTATTTTAATTGTTGACAGGGTTCAAGACTAGTGTGTGAGGGATGAAGTGTATACATGTACCTACATCGTATGTATAGATGCATAGACTGATGCGCTTGCGCCGAAACCTTGTCAAACCACTCTTATTCAGTATTAAATCAGCAACAGCTATACACGGTCGTTTTACTTCGATACATCCCACATACGCATCTCGTCCAACTTAGAACGGTAAAAGACTTAGGTATTAACTCTCAACAAGTGCCAAGAACTTTGATCGACCGCTACAAGCACCTGAGGGGCCTACGGGAGGCCACGTATGACACCGCCACGCCTCGAGTGCTCATCGGATCGGACAACTGGCACATGATATTACCGCTTGAGACCCGAGTCGGAGCAAGAAATGAACCCGCAGCAGTTAAGATAGATCTTGGCTGGGTAATATATGGACGCGCGCCGCAGACCCCGCGACGAGCTGAACGAGTGCTACACCTCTCACAAGCGAGCGAACGAGACAGTGAGTTGAACAAACAATTGCAGCGATATTTTGAAATTGACTCGCTCGGTATAAAGCTGATTGATAAGGTGCGCCCGCAGGACGAGCGAGCACAAAGGTTGTTCAACGATACTGTAAAGCAAGTGAGTACACCAGAAGGCCCAAGATACGAAGTAGGGCAACTATGGCGTGATGATGACCCTAGACTACCGCCTAGCTACAATATGGCTCTAACGAGACTGCGCGGAATAGAACGGAGGTTGGATAGGGACCCGAGCTTCGCCGCGAAATACACCGCCCAAGTGGATAATTTACTGAACAAGGGGTACGCCGAGAGAGTAAGTGAACCAGGCCCAGATCCAGGGTCATACTATCTCCCTCACTTTTCTGTCACTAATCCGAACAAACCAAAGAAGATCCGTCTGGTCTTTGATGCCGCAGCATTAAATCAAGGACAGAGCCTGAACGACTTCATTCTTGAAGGACCGGATATGTTACAATCACTTATCGGCATAATGTTACGCTTCAGGGAAGGTGCATTTGCTGTGACTGCAGATGTAGAAGAGATGTTCCTGAGAGTCCAGATCCGTGAAGAAGACAGAAACTCGCAGATGTTCCTGTGGCGAGCGGCGCGCCGAAGCGGCGCCCCTGATGTGTACAGAATGAAGTCAATGGTGTTTGGAATCGCGAGCTCACCATTCCTCGCACATTCGGTAAGAAATTACAATGCTTACGCTCAGGAGAACCGCTACCCGAGGGCCCTAGAAGACATAGTAAGGAACCACTATATGGACGATTACGTTTCTAGTTATGAAAACGAAGCAGATGCTATTGCATGCGCCGAAGAGGTCTCCGCTTGCCACCAGCAGGCTGGATTTCATCTCCGTGGGTGGTCTAGTAACTCGGCACTTCTCATAGAACGGATCCCAGAGGAGCTACGAGCCGACACACACACACCCGCGCCGATCGGCGACAAGGAACAGAAGGTATTGGGTCTAACCTGGGATGCAAGAACGGACCATCTCGGCTTCAACACGACCATGATCAGAGTCCCAAGAGAGGTGAAGGAGCTTAAAAGGGCTCCGACGAAAAGAGAGACTCTAAGCGCAGTAATGAGTATTTATGATCCGTTGGGAATAATCTCATATTTCTCAATTACAGTAAAGATCCAGCTACAGCGACTCTGGAGCCTGGGTTTGGATTGGAACGCTCCGCTGCCACCAGACGAGTGCGAGGAGTTCCAGACATGGCTGCGAGCGCTGGAACACGTCGGTGGACTGCGCATCCCCCGCCACTACGGACCTATGGAAATGGTGAGACGAACCCTCCATATTTTTGTTGACGCGTCCTCACAAGCATACGCAGCGGTCGCTTATTGGCGTATCGAAAGACGAGGGGAGGTCTACGTCACCCTGATCGCGGCAAAGGCTAAAGTGGGGCCAACACGATCCATTTCGATACCACGAGCGGAGCTACAGTCGGCCTTGATCGGAGCTCGACTGAAGAAGACTATTCTAGAACAACACAGGTACGAGGTAGCGGAAGTCGTCATGTGGTCTGACAGCCGAACGACACTCCACTGGGTAAGAGAAAACGCTCGCCGCTACAGCGCCTATGTCTCGCACCGCCTGGGCGAGATCGCCGAGCTCACGGAACCAGAACAGTGGCGTTGGGTGCCGACACGCCAGAACGTTGCAGATGACGCCACTCGAGCGGACAGTACACGTGAGTTTGACATAACACACAGATGGTTCCAAGGACCCGCCTTCTTACGGCTACCAGCAACAGAATGGCCACAAGAACCATCTTACCAGCCAGAACCAGAGCTAGAAGTACTGGAGGTCAAACAATGCCTTGCGAGCCGCGAGGCTGCCTCGCCACCGCTGCCAGATGTAAGCCGGTTTTCAAGTTACGACCGTTTACTGGGAGCCACTGCACGAATGTTGCAATTTATTGACATTCTAAAATCTAAAACTAAGATGAGCTTACAAACCAAACATATACTGGCCGCTGAACGTTTACTATTGCAGAGAGCGCAGAACGAGGACTTCGCCGACGAGCTCCGGAGCCTCCGCCGCGGCGAGCCTCTGACCAAAGGCAGCGCGCTCTTCGAGCTGGACCCCGAGCTCGCAGCCGACAACGTGCTCCGCATGCGGGGGCGCATCGATGCCGCGCCCGTGCCTATCAACAAGAGGCCGGCCATTCTACACGGACGTAACCGGTTGGCCAGACTTATTATATTTAGAATGCATAGAAGAGCGGCGCACGCTAACAATGAACGCGTTGTAAACGATGTTAGACAAGAATATTGGATATTGCGCCTAAGACCGACTGTGCGTGCGATCGCTAGCGCTTGTCAACTCTGTCGAATTAGAAGAGCGAATCCACGCGCCCCGCCTATGGGAGATTTGCCGCTGTCGCGCATAGAGCCATTTTGTAGACCCTTTACGAACACTGGTGTAGATCTATTCGGTCACATTACAGTTACCATCGGGAGGCGACACGAGAAGCGCTGGGTGGCGCTCTACACCTGCCTGACGACCCGGGCGGTGCACCTGGAGCTGGTGCACTCCCTCAGCACTGACTCCGCCATCATGTCACTTCGCCGCATGGCCGCGCGGCGGGGCTGGCCCCGCACGATGTGGAGCGACAACGGAACTAATTTCCGTGGCGCTACGGCGGAGCTACGGGCTGCCTACGAAGAATGGCTGCCCGCACTGCAGCAGTACGGCCTGCAGTATCGCATGGACTGGCGGTTCATTCCCCCCGGTGCCCCGAACCAAGGCGGCGCCTGGGAGCGGATGGTCCGCTCTGTGAAGACTGCTCTCATGGCCACGCTACACTCGCGAGCGCCCAAGGAAGAGGTGCTTGCGACTTTACTGGCCGAGGCCGAGGCGTGCGTCAACGCTCGGCCTCTCACACATGTCTCGGTTGATCCACGCGATCCCGAGGCGCTGACACCGAACCATTTCCTGCTCAACGGCCCCACGGGGACCCCTCTCACTGGTCCCTGTGGCGAGGTCAACCGACGGGCCTGGAAAGTCAGCCAGGCACTCGCTGACTCCTTCTGGCGTCGCTGGGTGCGCGAGATCCTACCCACCCTCGCCCCGCGACGATCCTCAGCGACGGGCGAGCGGCCACTAGCGGTCGGCGACCTAGTCATCGTCGTCGACCCCTCACTGCCACGCAACGTATGGCCACGCGGCGTGGTCGAACGAGTCTACCCGGGACCAGACGGCGGCGTTCGCAGCGCGGAGGTGCGGACCAAGGGCGGCGTCTTCCGAAGACCCACTACCAGGCTGGCTGTCTTGCCGGTCGATCCAGAGTCGACATAGCAAGTCGACGAGGGGAGTGTGGGCGACAGCCGACCCGCTGACCACGACCGTACCTATTATTATTACATAGATGACCCTAAGATATAATTTCAATTCCTTACTTAAGTTGTAATAGCTAAAAATAAAGATCTTGATCAACGTAGGTAGCCTAAGACCCAGGTAGACCATGTATTATGCCTAAGTTGTAATTAGTTAAAACCTAACTGAACCGTTAGTTTAAAATGAGTACTAGAACCTTGTCTCTATCCCAGTCATAATAATAATGAGCCCGATTATGCCTACATTCCATTTATATTTACGTGGTGGTGGATACCACGGCGAAAGCCAGCTTTTTCGCCCTCTAATTGGTCGCCAGTAGAGCGAGAGAGTGTGTGAGCTAGACAGGTATAAAAATGGTAATTTTCTCCAATTATTTTGGAGAAACACTTTGATACTCATTCCTACTTCAGGCTTAGAACTATAGCTAGAAGTACGTATGATTATCATTGTAGAAAAAGGTAACGGTGGTGATCTAGGTAAAATCTAGACTCTCACACCTCTCCTCGAACCGTAGGGCGAGAAAGCGTGCCTAGCATTTGTCATTCTTGGCAGATTTTGGCTCATTAATCTGAACCTTGTAGCTAGACCGTAATCATGCACTTGTTTAAACTATTGCCAGTCTATAGAGCGTAAGTAGACGCATCTAATAACATATAATAGTATAGCTGAACGATTTAGCTCGAAGTAGGAAACCTAGATTCTTACCAAATTGAAAGAGAAAATTCAAGCAAATAAGTCTGAACTTGTGCATTTTTACCGAAATCGCATAAGCCAATCACAGTCGCTAGATCGGACGCGTCCCTTGGTTTGTATGTGTGTGTAAACTATCCTGGTCTCTGTAAGTTACCATGGAGAGAGCCGCGAACTTGCGATTGTCATTGGCTAAAAGTCTACACTCGCAAACGTATAAATACGAGCGGGCCTGTAAAAATCGAGTCAGTTGTGACCAGGACCCAAACCGAACAGTTTAGTTGTTATTCAGGACCCGAACGATTAAAACGCGAATCTAAGTGACCCGATCCTAGGCTAGAACCCAAGCTTAGACCTAAGTTAGTGTTGTCGTGAACCTAAGTTACAGTGATCCTTGTAATTTCCATAAGAACCATTATTATAACAGATACAATCAGATCCCTTTTGATTTTGAACCCTTGAACCTTGAGCTATCGTAGATGTCTCTGTAGGCGACCGTCTCCTACACAAGTAATAATTCATACAAAAATACATAACATCGCTTGATCAGTAAAATCTGTCAAGTTGAAAAAGTAATCGCGATTGGAAGACCGATAAGAATTTACGAAGACCGCAATTCTAAATCTGCCAACTCTACTACTGCCAGGCGTGTCTCACTCCGCGATTTCGTCGCTTTGCTACAGGTAGCTAAAAGTACATTCGTTAGGCTCCAATTTTGGGGAAAGCCATAAGCCGCGCGTGGCGCTGTCGCCACCTAGCGGCCATATCAGCTGTGCTGATCGTAACAGACGCGTTTTGCTAGAGAGTGAGTCTTCTGTACTTAGTACTATTATTTATTCTGTGCTACTGCTAGCTGTTACCTCTGCCATTTCATGTGATTTTGAATAAAAAATGTCTAATTAGACCATCATAGAAGAATCTATGACCACGTGATAACAACATATGTTGTTGTGATTAATCATATGTTGTTGTTAAACCGTTAAATATGTGCTGTTTATATGGAAATTACTCATTTATCTATTTAATGATCATATTTTTATGATAGTCTGCCTCATATTTAGCACTTGAATTATTGCAAAACCCGGCAAGCCTAGACTGATAAAAAAAAATTGCCTACCGGCGGAGTATAATAATCGGTTTGAAGAGGGGAAAAAAGCAACTAAAAAAAGTACCATTTTGTACCATTTGGAGTTGAAACTCTAGGTCCATGGGGTCCCAGCGCGCATAAGTTGTTCGCAGAAATCGCGAAGCGTCTGGTTGACATAACTGGTGACCGAAGAGCTGGCGGCTACCTCGCACAACGTGTCAGCATTGCGATACAGCGAGGAAATGTCGCCAGCATCCTTGGTACAATGCCTCAAGGGCCTATTTTAGATTTAAGCTAGTTTTTAATTTCTTTTAGTAATACACTGTATAAGTATATCTTGTTTGTAAATAAATGATTATAAAGAACTAAAAAAATAATATTAGGTACCTACCCTGATATTTTGGTTGTCACGCCGGTAGCCCTGTAAACTATTTTAATCAAAGTCATGCTGTTTTACGACAGTCATTACAGAGCTATTGTTATGGTCGTAACTCTACAGTTTGCGACCTACACACTGTACCCACGTGGGCCACGTGATAGAAAATCTATATATATAAACGTGAAAGACCTGACTGACTGACTGACTGACTTAAATCAACGCACAGCCCAAACCGCTGGGACTAGAAAGTCCAAATTTGGCAAGTAGGTTTCTTATAAGGTCTAGAGGTCTGCTAAGAAAGGATTTTTCAAAATTCATCCCCTAAAGGGGTGAAATGGGGGTCCAAAGTTTGTATGGGGTTCAAGTTTTATTTTGAGTTAGGAAATTGAAACTTCGTTAAAAGATATATTATTAAAATACAAGAAAACTGATTTCAGCGTTTTTGAAAATTCATCTCCTAAGGTGGAGAAAAAGGGGTAGAAAATTTGTATGGAGATCGAAATTTTTTTCGAGTGCGGGACTTGAAACTTTGTATATGGGCATAATATTAAAATACAAGAAAAGTAATTTCAGCGTTTTTAAAAATTCATCCCCTAACAGGGTTAAAACGGGGTTGAAAGATGCAATCTATTACGAATTCTTTGAAACTTCTTATAAACGCGTAACATAAAATAAAAATATAACATTAATTGAACATTATTAAAAATTCAACCCCTAAGGGGCTTAAAAAGGGGATGAAAGTTTGTCTTGGGGTCCAAATTTTATTGTAAGCTAGGAACTTGAAACTTCGTAAAAAGGTATTATAATAAAAGAGAAGAAAACTGATTTCAGCGTTTCTGAAAATTCATCCCCCAAGGTGGTGAAAAAGGGGTTGAAAGTTTGTATGCACATCAAATATTTTTTTGAGTGCGGGACTTGAATCTTTGTATAAGGGCATATTATAAGAATACAAGAAAAGAGATTTCAGCGTTATTAAAAATTCATCCCTTAAAAGGGTTAAATAGGGGTTGAAAGTTTGTATGGAGATCAAACATTTTTTTTAGTGCGGGACTTGTATCTTTGTATAAAGGCATATTATTAGAATACAAGAAAAGTTATTTCAGCGTTCTTGAAAATTCATCCCCCAAGGTAGTGAAAAAGGGGTTGAAAATTTGTATGGAGGACAAACATTTATTTGAGTGCAGCACGATTCAAATCGTTGTATAAAGGCATATTATTAGAATATGTGAAAGTAATTTCAGCTTTTTTAAAAATTCATCCCCTAAAAGGTTGAAAGTTGGTAGAGAGATCAAATTTTATTTAAAGCTAGGAACTTCAAACTTCGTAAATAGGTAGTTAGGTAGTAGGTTTTACTAAATAGCGGACTTGAAAATATGCTGGAGGTTGAGAGGGATTATATCGAGAACAATTTTATTCAGTCAGGGGCTTGAAACTTCGTAGCCAGGTTGTGTATAATACTTAATTAACAAATGATTAACAGTCCCTACTGCTATCTTTTGCTGCATAATGTTCTAAGCTAATGTAGAATATGTAACCACCAATATACAAATCCACGCGTACGAAGTCGCGGGCAACAGCTAGTAATAAATATTTTGACAATGTTACTAACATAATTCACCGAGGCTAGGTAACTTAAAAATTGTCTTTGTATTTTTTAATCCTTGATGGAAAAAAGGCTCTGTTATAAATGTCTGTTGTTTTTGAATTTCAAATTAAGAGTTATTTAATCAAAGCTGGGAAATAAGTTTAATTTATTTGATACATTTTTACATATTATAAAAGGCCAAATATAAACTAAATGTTTTGTTATAATATGTAAGCTACATAGGTACACACATACTTTCATCGTCATCGTTCTGAGGATTTGGTGTAAGTATAGTTGTTTTCTTCAAATTTAATGTCACTACCAAACCAAATGGCTACCATTTTATTTACCGTTTGTGTCATTGAATAGATTAGATTCATTCCATTAGATTCAAAGGAAATTAGATGCGAATAGAGGAAACGTTCGACCTAGTTTTCTGTATTTTATGCTAAGAAAGAATTTGTAACATAGCAAGTATGTATGTACCTATGTATGTATGTAGGTGTATTCAGATACAATATACATTGGAATGCAGTACAGCACGTGACTTTTGTAAGCTTTTAGACGAGACATCAGGAATCAGGATATATACCTATGTACTACGCGGTTTTACGCTAGGTTACAAATTAGTAGTGCTAACGGGTTCGGCTCGGTTTATGATTACTTAGTTACTAATAAAACGGTAAAGTTCACTCACCTTTTTAGGTTGAAATGCTTTTCGTCAGGGAGGAAACAAACTACCCACATTTTCAGAATATATTTAAACTAGTGGCGCTGTGAGCTGTAGACCTCGTGAGCTTAACTTAAAACTGAATAAATAAAAGTATGGTTCCGCCATTTTGAAAAATATATAAAAAACGAATCGATAAAAAGTGTTTGTTTAATCATCGAATCAGCTCACAAATTACTAGGATCGGTTGAGAGTTGCGATCATATATATATATATATATTATACTACTCTTTGGTTGCGATCTGTACCTATAGGAGAACATCCGGACATACGAAAGCCTTTTTACCCAAGCTGAAACGGTGACCTTCGCGAATGCTCGGTCATACATACATATATCGTTACTGTTTAGAACTTATAATGAGCCCATCTCTAAAATTATCGTTTATTTTTTTATTTAGAAACGGTTACATAATTCAGAATTTTTATTCGTATTTCTTTTATGCATTTATCACGAGAGCTCAACTAATCGAAGGTTCAAGATTCTTTGTCCGTCTTCAAGACGAATCTTAAACCAAAAGACTTTCTTCTACACTCCCGGGAAGTGACGGTTACTGATTGGACAGTGATGGACATAAACAATGAACAGTGAAATGGAGAAAAAAGGTGACGACAAGCACCGGTCATCTTCACAAGAGCACGGTAAGTAAAAATTGTATCTACTTGTTTTATAATAGTTATTTGTACAACAAGAGATCAAAGTTTGATATTTCTTCGAGTGCTTATTTTGAGTCCCGTGCAAGCGAAAGATTCTATACTAGATTCACGAGCGTAGCGAGTGAATCTAATTTAGAATCTTGAGCGTAGTAAGGGACTCAAAAGCGCACGAGATGTAAATAACTTTGATCTCGTGTAGTTCACAAAACTTTTCACGTCAGCACGGTGCCTACAGTTAAATTCATGTCCTTTAAAATTGCAAAATCGGCACTGGTGGTTTTCCAATTAAGCGTTTCCATTTTATTAAACGTTGAAACACAAACACAAATGCTGAAATAACTCATAACCCGGAGGAACAAGGTGTGATTTATATTCAAGGTATTTTTTGCACACATAATTTAGGTTAGGTAGGTACCGTAAAACGGGGTGAGTAGGTTTCGCGGGGAGAGATGGGTTATGAATGGGGAGAGAAGGTTTGAGAGGGGGGTGAGAAGGGATTTTAAGGCTACTGCTACAAAAATAATGTTATCCCATTTAAAATGGAGCTATAGTAATACGCATAATAAAAAAAATCGATCCATCAATCTTCCAAAATCACCTTTGTATGAAAAACCACTCTCACCCCAAATACGAGGCACTACGGGGTGAGGTGGGTTTTCCTCTTTATCGTCAAAGTTATGAAATGGAACTACCCAAAATAAAATAAAAACTAAAATACAAACGTCCGGAACACTTATTATATACACTAGCGGTCGGCAACCTTTTAGCAACCAAGGGCCACATAGTAGGTAATGAAGTTGACGCGGTCCTCACTTTGTTAACATTTATGACTAGACTAGACATTGTCGTTTGTCAATATTACATACAAAATAGCCAGGGAGGCTCGCGGGCCGCAAGTGACAGGTACACGGGCCGCATGCGGCCCGCGGGCCGCGGGTTGCCGACCGCTGATATACACCATTCAGTTTCCATATGTAAAAATAAAATGTTATCGAGGTTTGAATTTCAGTTTTGACCCTACTCACCCCATTTTACGGTATAGGTACGTTTAGATACGGGCACATATTTAATTTCACAAACGGGTCTAACGCGATATAATTTCATTGTTTTTACAATGAAACAAATAAACAATGAAATTATATCGCGGTAGACCCGTTTGTGAAATTAAATATAGATACGGACGTACCCAAAATCACAAAATACAAACAGTCGCGGCTTAATTGCTACTACTTCGTATAAAATTTATTCAAATAGGTGGTGAATGTAATGAATGACCGTAAAAGTTATTCAGTATGACCTTCTTAAATATTCAGCTTTTGTATAACTGAAAAAGCGTAAAGTGAAAAAAAAGCTACCTAACCTAATAGGTAAAATTAGGTTCAACATTACATTATATTATACAGTTCGATAACAATTGTACAGGATAAACTGTACTTTGGGATATTGGATAACTAGGTACCTACATAACTTTGTGTTTACACCTTACCCCGTATAGCTCTGTGGAATATAATAGCAGTCAATGAGGAAAAGAAAAGTAAGGGTAAACTTTCGAATCATAAGTAAAATAATGGGACAATATTTTATTATTTAACATGAATTCCAAATTAACTGTAAACTTTGCTTAAATCCATACTAATCCATACTAATATTATAAATGTGTCTGTCTGTCTATCTGTGGGTTACCTCTTCACGCTTAAACCGCTGAACGGATATAGTTTAGCCCCGGGTAAGGACAAAGGATAGTTTTTATGTCGGAAGTCAGCATCATGTTCAAATTAAATGATTGCCATTATCCAGGCGCTATACTTACTTTAGCTGCTGTCACTAACTCCACGCCTAAGTCGCGAACAGAAGCTAGTAGGTAATATTGGGAGTAAAAAAAAAAGATGAGTATGTTGTTTGTTTGCTTGCTTGAGGTTCTGGTGATACTGCGGCTTCTATTTAAATAAAGTATTACCTCCATTTACTCTAGTATAAATAAACTGGTATTATGTATATTGCATGCTAGGTAGCAATAGGAGAGAATCCGTTCTTTAGACTGTCCGTACCCATTTATGGCTCCGTCTGTTCCACTTACTAGCAAAACGAGCGAAGCCTTTTAGCCCCCAGGCCTGTATCGCCAATGAAACTTCGTGACAAAAATTGGAACTGATTTTCTTCGTTCCATTTGAAAACCTTAACGTATTTAGACAGGTACCTGGCCGTTTTTCACAAATAAATGTCCCATATTTCATTTCAGATAAAGACAATTTTGTATTTTCCTTGTTACCCCAATTACCATGAAAAATATACTTAGTTTAGCAAGAGTCGTTTACCTGTGAAACACAGGAAATAATCGTAGGTAGGTATTTAATTTTGTAGGAAAAATTGGGTTTTCTTTTTCTTTATCAGGATTATTAGTAAGGTCCTAGTTATAAATTCTGAGTGGCAATAGTAAGTTTTCGATATAATACAATTTAATACTTTAATTAATAAGAATTTGATTTAAAATGGTTTTGACTTAGGTAAACTAAACGAGCCTTGGTCATAATTGAATTATCATCACAATGTAAAATAGAGGGTGGAGCCGAAAACGGGGACACATTCCTAATTGTATAATGTGACCTATTTAATGTAAAGTCTGTAGCGTGTTGAGTATCTAAAGCCCTCTAGACTAACGATAACATTGAAACATTAAATGAACGCGTATTAAATAAACAATGTCTGTAATTAAAATAAATTATTCAAGTTGGCACTAGAAAATTGTACCCCGCAGTCATTGTAGCATCCCTACCCTCATCATCATAATCACCTATTCTCCTAACCAGTTTCTTTTTTAGAACTGTGAAAACGATTTGCTAATATGGAATTTATTTAATTATGAAACATTACACAATGACGTCCCGGTCAACTCACCTATTTTTTTACATTTCTATCCGATTTATTAAATAGAACTACTCAGACTATGAAACAGACCCTTATACTTATAAGATATAATAGTAAGTCATAATGTCATAAGTAGAACACACTCGCTTATTATTAGAATAGTCAACTAGTCAATATACAACTAGTATATTATCTGTAGGTACCAATACTGCAGCCTATTCAACTTTTGTCACTTCCCAGTTAAATAAGCCCCTAGTAGTTGGGAAGTAACATAATGGACGTAACAATGCGGAACGTTAGCCGTACGTGACACCATCAAAGTCACGTAGATAGGGCTAGTGTTGGGTGTTGGAAGAAGTCGAATCTTCACCATGCCGTGCCATGTTTCAGCAAATCAGCTTGTGTGTGTGCATGTAATTTATTATAAAACGATTAGTTGAAAAGATAAACAATTTTATTACAGGAAATAAGTGAGTTTTGGTGCTGTGCATGAGCCACCCAGAGTATTCTTTTGAGTCTTTTTGAAGCGTGACTGAAAAGGAGTCTAGCCCTTTAATGTTTCTTTGTTAGTAAAGAAATTCATCGCTTCTGTATACAGAAGTGTACAAAAGTATTAAGTATACAGATTTCTTGTTTGGATAATAGTACCTATTCGTATACTATTATCCAAGATGTTTAACGCGTTCTTGTTTCTTTAACGTAAAACATTATTTCATTAACCATAGCCGTTCATAAACACTTTTAGCTGAAACTATTTTATCTTGGTTGTCACTTTAACACTTGTATTTGTTGAAAAGGTAGAAAACAGATTTGCAGCTTAAAAGTCTTTAAAAAGAACTAAAGTCTCATGGAAATTTAAAAGAAAGATACTTACGCCTAACGTGGCTCGGTTCTTTCAAAATTTCATACCGTAAAATGGGGTGAGTAGGGTCAAAACTGACATTCAAACCTCGATAACATTTTATTTTTACATATGCAAACTGAATGGTGATTTAGATTTAGATTTAGATATTTATTCTCATAATATGAAATTACATTATAAATTATGCTAAACGAATCTACATGAATTTATATTATGATCGTCATTAACATTAACATGATATTATTTATTAGATACAAATTAAAAATGTCTCAAAAATAATCAATCTTCTGTCAACAATTTTATCAATTCATGTCAAAACAAAATTCGGGAATAACTAAGTACGAGTATCTCTTAATGATCGTCATGTTCTAAATACTAGGTATACATTACGTTGAATATCAATAAATGAGAACATGTCAAATTTACACGATTCATATTTACAATTTCAAATGTCAAAGTCATATACTCATTTACTGAATAAAGTGGATTATCCAATAAAAGGACCCTCAGTTGACATTCAAATATTTCGTCAGATGTTTCCATTCGTAATTCAGCGGGTAGATGCTCGTAGTATGTCGGGCCGATTACTCGCGGGTTTTTGCATGAAAGTACCATGCGTCGCGGCACTGTTCTGAGTCTCCCCGTGGATCTGATTAATTTGCCCGTGACCTCAACACATTTAAACTGTGGCAAGTTTATATAATAAGTGTTCCGCACGTTTGTATTTTAGTTTTTATTTTATTTTGGGTAGTTCCATTTCATAACTTTGACGATAAACAGGAAATGCCACCTCACCCCGTAGTCCCTCGTATTTGGGATGAGTTGAGTTTTCATACAAAGGTGATTTCGGAAGATTGTTGGATCGATTTTTTTTTTATTATGAGTATTACTATAGCTTTATTTTAAATTGGAATACATTATTTTTGTAGCAGGAGCCTTAAAATCCCATCTCACCCCCCTTTCATCCCTTCTCTCCCCATTCATAACCCAACTCTCACCGCGAAACCTACTTACCCCATTTTACGGTACTTTTTAGAAGTGCCAATGGTATAATAGTCTAAAAGGAGACTGGAGACTCAAATGCCTTACAACACTACGCCACAGGCATTGATCGCATTATCTTTATTACGTTACTTTACTACTTACTTGTCGCTTCTCAACTCTCAAGGGCTAGCTGGCGACTCTATGTATCTTGGCCTCCATGTTTTGGTTCTCGGACTAGGACAAAGCTCGGAAATTGGAGGCGTATTCTAATTAAAATAACAGGTTGTGTTGTGAATTTGATTTGGATTTGTTATGGATGTGTTGTGTGTCAGTGTCAAAAAAAACAGGAGTTATTAAGAGGGGGTAGAGGAGGGTAAATTTTCAGATTCTGTCAAATTACCCCATTACACACACAAACGCAGCTCACGCACACTACCTCAACTTACTGGGACAGGTAGTTCGATTGTATTACAATCTGACCATTTATTACACGTTTATTATCTCTGTATTTATCTCTCGAACGTAGGTAATAATATAGTTTGCGGTTTTCACCTATCAATAAAGTAACTCTTAAGGAAGGTTTAGGTTTATAATTTGTTAAGGTTCTACCCGTGCGAAGCCGGGGCGGCTCGCTAGTATTTTTACATTTGTACTGACTTAAGTTATTATAGAGCTAATTGATTCCATGAAAAAAAAAACTCATATGTCTGTGTTTTACACATGCCCGCCGGTAGGTATACAGGCTAATTGCTCTTGCATAAATAATATCATGTTAAAATTTCTGACCGTTGAGTACCTACATGATGTACATGTGACAGTCCATCGTAAATACATGGTGGAAAAATGAGAACCAAAATTATGTGATTTTTACTGTCCGCGAAGGAGTTGAAGCGCGCAATAGTTGCAGCAAACGATTTGCTTGAGCTGCTAAGATGAAATGCAATACGAAGTAAGTAAATATAAATGAATAGTATAATAATACATGAAAAGTATTAGTATTGAATTTTGATCCCTTGCAATACACTGCGAGTGCTATATTTTGCCGAAGAAAGTGTTTTAAAAAATCTTGAGCGTCAAAAGGAATCCTAACATGAAATCTTGAGCGTACCGAGTTATGCATGGGCCTGAAATAGACGTCATTTTGCTATTGTGAAAGAGGAAGGTAAAAAGGATTTTAAATCATGTACGCAGACCATCTGTAATACCATGGTTTGCCACAAATAAATTATTATGATAATTAAAATCTGTTATATAGGCTACTGTTGCGAACGCAACCGCAATTCCTAATGCAGTAGCTAAACGCGGCCGTCGGGCTCGGCTAGTATTCGGAAGCTTTTTCTTAAGCACCAATAGGGGCGCTCCACATACTTTGTAATCTTTGTATAGCGGCCAATTAGAGGCACCTAAATTTAAACAACCTTTTGTACTGATCAATTATTGCAACTCACCCTCTCATTCAGCCTCCATACAATAACCACACCACTTCTGCATTTAACCGTTTAATCAAGAACCCCTTGTAACCAGTACTTTGGAAGATTACATCAGTTTACTTTAAATTGCAGCTTTTTATTTGAGTCGTCGAGCTCCTGACCTGCACGGCGGCTACAGCTACATATTACACAGGCCTTATTCGAGCTGTGGTTTGTACTGCGATGTTGCGTGTGGCGCCTATTGAATTAAGAAGTTTGTATTTATATCTCTCGGCTACAAACTTGTTCTTAATAAACTTCCACAGAAGCCGTGTCTCACACAAAGACCTTCGTTATACAAAACCATTTAATTGGCGCAGTTCATGCCCGTCGCTAAAGGCAATTTATCTTCACTTGAAAGAATAAACAACAAAAGAGCGATTTAATTAGGTCAATAGATTATTGAAACAAGAGCGTAGGTACACATTGAATAAACACTCGAGAATCGACCAGAATAGTAATTATGCCAGTTTGTATAAACAATTTTTTTAAAGATAAGAGAAAACTAGGGCATTAGGGAAACTACAGATGTAGTGCATAATTGTTTTCCATCGTATTTTTTCGGAAACGTTCGTATTTGTCACGCTACTTCCATCAACCTCAGTGCTTTTTGTACCGAGACTGACTGAAATAGCAAGACACGTTCATACGTTTCCGTGAAAATACAATGGAAAATCATTATGCACTAGATTAGTAAGCAATCGTCTCACTCCTCCTCTTGTCTCATGTAAAATAAATGGAACTCCTTAAGAAACCTTAGAGGTTACTTTCTCTGTTCATTATTTTAGAAACTGGATACGAAACTTTATTGGAAAAAGCTATCAACACTCTTTGTATAAGCAGATGTTTCTAAAATTATAAAGTTAAACATAATATATAAACGAACGAAAGAGTATTTAATTTAAGTTAATATTTAATAAAGAAAATCAAGTCTACATCAAGATTTCTATTATCAAATTTGCAATAGTTAAATATTAATTAAAATTAAATAAAAATACCTTTTTGAAAGAACCCACGTTATTCGCCCGACCGTGTCGGAGGTTTGGCGCAACGATAAAAAATAAATAAATGAAAATTAAAATGAGAATTTGCAATCACTCGGGTTTACCGATTTCTACGAATAAGATACTTTTGATATTATTCATTCCATTGTTTAGTTAGAGCAAAGAGTATGCATGACATTAAAATAGGTATAGGTTGTTACTGTTGCAGTATTGCAGCCCGAAATTACTGCCTACTGTACGAATTGTAGGCTGTGTGCATTTGTATTGCTGCAAATGCTAAAAATTCGGCCTTCAACATCGATATCTTAACGATAACAGGGCCATTGGGAAACTCATTCAATTGTTTAATAAATTTGAACTGGTTTTCTAATGGCTGTTATGCGTGGCATGGCAGAGCTCACAACACAGCAGTCTGCACTTGTCTAACAATAAGTTTTAATAGAGAGCAGACTCCATGTTTATTAGAGCGCACCAACGATGCAACGTGCGAGTCGAGTGGAGAATCCTCATTGATATTCGGAATTACCTAACTTTGATTAAATCGGTGTACCCGAGCGTGGCTTTTAGTTCCCGGTCTCCTAAAGAGACGATAATGGGGTTCGTCCTAAATGTATGAGAATGTAGGTATAGTCACGCTCCGTGATAACGCCGTTGTTACGCCATTTAGGGTTCTACCTAAATTGGGATTCCATAGCGTAAGTATGCATCAACCAATTTAGCTAGGACCCTAAATGGCGTAACAATCCCTGTACTGTACAATCATATGACCTTTCCATTGTCAAGCCATTTTGTATTATAAGTAGAGTCGTCTAAGTATATGTACCGACATGGCCAGCTAAAGAATGTGAAAGTTCCAGCATTAAACGTCGAATTCTTCTAAAATATGACGTTTGAAGGGGCAGAGCGTGGAGCCACACTTTGTCGTTGTCAAGTCGGTAAGCTTAGACGAACTATCGAACATCAAAATTAGTTTAAAATCATAAGTGCATAAATGTTAGTCCGTAACCGTGCGATTAATAAAACAAAAGTTTTGAGAGGCCCCGAGACGGTCAAAGTCCATGTCAATTTTACTTAATAAATGATAATTTTCAGATCCAAGCGACTGTCAATCGAAGTTACTTGATTGAGATTAATTGACGAAATTTTTAATTTACATAAAATTATTTCTAGTAAATAGATAACACGATTCAGGGTAGTCGTCTCGACGGATTTCAACAGCCTACGGGATATAGTGTTATGCTAATAGTAGCTTCACCCGCACGCTGTATACGACATATTCTCGTTCAGATTAATTAAGCATTCTCTACAAGGAGGTGAACGCATCACGGCATCTTGGCTAGCCCTCTGATTGCATCTCGGGAGGACCAACCAGCGTTAGCAGCACACTTTAATTGGGACAGCGGTACACGGACTCAAGTACGTATTAAAATAAGATAATATACATAGATAAGTTACACCGTATCAAGTTTGTAAAACAGAATCGGCATCTAATTAAACAGTGAATTGGTTAGATAAGCACAACCCTTTTATTTCGGCTGCAAACAATCTCGCAAATGTAAACGGCGCCTAGCTAGCTTCTGCGCCATTTTTCATACCGCCTCGATAAACTCGGACACGGAAACTAGCGATAACAAAATGATCCAGTATTTTTTCAAGGGTTGTTAGAACAGAGGACCGGGAACTAAGTATTTTATGTTTATGGGAGTTGGGTTCTCTCTACGGAACTGCTAAATGTCGTCGCAATACCGCGTAACTAACAAATGCAGTAAGGTCCAACTTCCTTGTACGGTGTTTGAATTTCGAACTCTTTCGACTTTGTTAGTTACGCGGTATTGCACTATCCCCGACGTAATGTGATATTTGTTATTTTTTTTAGTTTATTTAGAAAACAAACAGCCTTTTACAAACAAGTCTTACAAAAATGACTAAAAATAGGCTTAAAGTTTCATACGTTACTTAGTTGACTATTACAATGAAAAGTAAATAGGTTACTTAATTATAAATTACCCGTAGGTATAGTTATACCTTGTTATATGTAATGTTTACTCACGTACCTAACTACGAGTACTTGCTGTTGTATTTGTGTTTCAATGTATTTTTTATGTTATGTTATACTATATGATGTCACTATCAATGTGGTATTGACTTATGAAAGAGCCCTAGAGACATACTTACATAGTAAATTAATTAATCTTGATTTTTTTATTTACGTGTATGTCTGATAAAACATTTGAGTACACACACAAATGTTTTATCAGACAGGCAGCAAACACACGTTTGCTGTATCTTGATATTATTGCACTTTTCTTGTCATCTGTACGTCGTCCCACGAAACAAATCCACGTTTCCTATAAATATTTACCCAGGCTGATTTATGGTACTTCTTTACGTTTCTTCTTTCTACGAGGGAAGTTGATATATTTACTTATACAAATGATGATATCGTATAACGGTGTAATCAGTTAGAAAATCCGCTTTGGCATATTTCGCCTACTTATTTGTTACACTTAAGTACATTATTGTTTTCCTGTATACTTAATACATTGATTTTATTGTGTGGCTGATAGGTAGGTACTTTTGAACGCAAATTGTAGAAATATTACCTTTGTTGTTATTTTATTCATAGGGAAAACAAACATACACAATTTTGTAGGTACCTAATAAAACACGCACGGCATGCACCTTCACAACAGTCCTTACTGAGACACTACACAGTATATTTCATTTACGAATTTTAATTATTCAGATATATTTTAATTACGGCATTGTCATTTTCATCTGATTAGGAAAATAGCAAACCGTTTGTAGGATCTAAAATCTAAAGGAATATATCACGAATCTAATGAAACATATTTGAGAAATTATAATAGCGTGCCAGATGCTACTGCGCGTCGTTTTATCCTTCACAATTGATGCTGACTGTACTTACACAAGTACATAATGAGAGTGCATTGAGACTGGTCCATACATCTAGATCTAGCCCTCAACTCGGTAAGTAATTGGATTAACCACCTCTAGCGATTTGCATTTAAAGTGGGGTGATTCGGGGCACGTTGTTGAACACTTGATGTTTGCTTTGACCCCCACGAAACGTGTTATCCCGCCCCAATGGACTGAAAAGCGACACTTGGGTGTACTTATCGTATAAAGAGGTCATTTGATACATTTACGTAAGTATATGTAATAGGTAGCTGAGAATGACTGATAAGACGAGTGTGCATGTGCAGGATACCTACTTTCTTTAAAAAATATTAAAATGTTTGCAAAAATAAAAAAATCAGTATCATACAATTAAGTCATATGACACTGAGTGGCTACCTAACGTGTAAATTGTACATTTTCTTTTTCAATAGAAATTTAGAGTTGGACCAAGCTAACTGTGCAAGGTATTTGCAATGACAAAGTATAGTAATATCATCATTAAAGTAAAATTTCTATGAAAATATGACGTTTATAATCGTCGGTGCATAGTTAATAGTCGAGTGTGCTCAGAGCACAAAAAATCTTGGTGGCTCCACTTCTTAAATCCATCCTTGGGTCCTAAGGACCAATCCTGCCAAAGGATATCTCTTGTTCACGCAACGCCGTATTTTAGGGCCTACACTCTCGACTATAAGTAGCATCAGGTGGACTAAATTTTTTCATGGTTTCATAACCATGTCACGTTACTAAGTATATAAGGTATTATATACTTAGTTAACTTATCAAGATGAGTTAAAGCTACACTCGTAACATAGGCTATGTTACGTAGCGGTTTTCCTTCATTATAATTAAAATCCAGACATCAATAATTTGTCGTCATTGAAATGGCTCAGAAAAGCCGTTAGTACGAGTAACAACTTCGAGCGCATATTGAAGTTATGATAAATGAGACTTCTCTCACTCTCATTACTCACTGGGCTCAGGCGAGCGATGGGCTCGGAAAAAGCACAGGTCTACATAGAATGACGCTTACGTTTAAAGATAATTGAAGTGTGAAAATATTTACATATGAACATTTTATGTCTGCGAAAGAGGCAGGCTGCAAATCAAAAAAAGTGACCACTTTAAAGTTAGACCAAGTACTTAAGTCTGCAACGATTTTGATAGCCACACGTTGTGCAAGTGTTATTTAAACGTCACACTTCTATTAAATTATTACGTATAAATAATACTTGCACTGCGTGTGCTATCAAAATCGTTGCAGACTTTTCTTGGTGTAACTCTAGAGCTTTGGACGAACATAAAGCTGTATTCGGGACATAACCTACGGTGGGTGAGTAATATCTTTGGAAAACCTATAAGTGCTCGATATTAAACTTTCGTGAGATATATTTTAAACTGTTTAGACGACAACAGTTTCACTCATTTGAATTTGGGCCGAAGGGCCCGAAACATGTCGCCAATAGCGACTAAAAATTCAAGTGAGTGAAACCGTTGTTGTCGTCTAAACAGTTTAAACCTATACTGTTACAAACGCAAAGAACTTACCAAAGAGAAGTATAATATAGTTTTTTTTTGTGATATTATTTTTGAATTCAATACTTCCAATGACACTTGACACCATACCGATTTTGATCGCACTTTTGATATTTGGAAGCCAAGATGACCATGACATCAAGATAAAAACAAGATGATACGCTATCATACATTATATTAAGCTTATCTTAGCCTTTCGTTCCATTTTCTGCAAACGATTGTCACCTTGGCTAGGCACCGGCACAGGCTCGCTACGCTGCGGGCATGACAACTCTGATCCTACAGAGATAAAGAGTAATGGCGATGGTAATTACCCTCTTCACAGGGGATTCATTTTGTTTTTGTAACATTGTTCAACGTACTGTAGTAATTTATATGGCTTTTAACCACATTGTAACCCAACGAAATGCTTCCTTTTCTACATAGCGCACCATCTACAATAATCTTTCACCGGACCGCATAGAAGTCGGTTTTTTTATCTTAAAAATTATATAATATTGCCTTCGAATTTGGAGGAGGTTGGTAAATATTGTTAAAATTATATATTTGTGTGATGGACTATAATAGGTATTCGAAATCAGCATTATCAGGCATCGAGACTAACATAAATAAAACTATAAATATCACTATGAAAGCAGTGATTGGAATGGATATGGAAGGCTCGTTTACGCTATACTCAAACAAACTGGTATAAAGTACCTAGAATATTGGATATCCCAATTATATTTTATAGTAAAATATGTTATTTGTAGGTACGTTTCGAAACAAAAATAGAAGCTATAAAATATAATACGATTGAGATTTTATAGGTCATAATTAAATGCGCACTATTTGTAAATTCTAGCTAGAAAGCTTAACCCTTTCACTAACAACTAAGCAACAGTAAGTAAGTAAGACACAGTAACAGTAACAGTAACAGTTAAGTAGTGGTCGTAGCAACTAAGAATATTGTACCTACTTATCTTAAATAAATAATTCTATCTTTTTTTTTCTTTTTTTAACTCGCTATAAAATATTACGCGACCAGCAGCAAAGGCTACGGGCTACGGCGTAGCACTGAAAGTACCGCGAATATTCTTTTATATATTTTTTCTACTCCTGTACTTTTATTTGTCATTTAAAGAGTCGTGCACACACCTTTAAAACCCTACCTTATAGTTGTCAAGACAAGTCTTTAGTCTATTCCCCAAAAAAGAATTTGTGATTACACGAAGTATCTTTTTGGCGATTTTACGATACTTCGTGTAATGACCACTTAAAAAATATTGAATGAAAATACAGTGTTGCCAACCTTATTTTTAATGTCATCTCTGACAAATAAGTGAACCAGAGACATGTTTTTTTTTAATTTCATTCATTCATTCATTCTTTTCCCGCCCGTACCCTGCATTTTGCTACTTCTTGAATTCAAAATATTTGTTAAATTTACAATTTTATTTCAAAGTAAGTGCTTGGTCGTAGAAAAAGTATTGTATGCAACGTTGTTTAACTGAGTCAAATAATACTCGTGGCGTCTTTATTAACAATTTTCGCTTCGCCTCAAATTGTTACTCACGCCACTCGCCTTTTTTGACCTCTCTTAATTCTTAAACAACGGTTGCATAAAATACTATTTGCGAATTACTTTTATTGTTAGTTGTATAAGCAAATCATTATAGGTAAATATGTATCAATGTACCTTTGGATCTGCTTACAGGTTGATTAGTGTTTAGTGTGTATTTGCTACATGCGTTTAGTTGTAAATATACTTGGTTTTGCCCTGATCTGATCCGATTTGACAAAAAAAAAAATTGGTCGAAAAATCGATTTGGCTAAAAATAGCCAAATGAAATCTTAATAACAGTAAGTATATACTTAGGTATTTCAATTAAATGGATCTCGTAATAAAAGGGTGACCGTGATCATAATACTTATAAGGGTTAACTAACTTTATTAAAAAAAATTAAAGTGTTAATTTAATCAGCCAAAAATAAAGATTATTCTAAAACGTTTATTTATGGTTCATCGAATCACTTCACAATCAACTTAAGGGGTATCACTTCGTAGTTTTTAATAATAAGATTAATAAGTTTATTATTTTCCGAAATAAATTTGACGATTAAGTTTAGTTTCATAAACATAAACATATAATAATTATTAGTAGCATTTCTCCATAAGTATATAAAAAAAATACAGTTCATACTGTGCACTAGTTTAAACCCTTTGAACATCGAAGACTTTTAAGAGCGTTGTAGTACTAAAACTGCTCAACCATAATGGTCTGGCAAACTCAATTTGTCAGTAAATAACAACAAAATAACTATACTCATCTCTTTCTTTTGGTTGATAGTACTATTAGCGTAAGACAAAGACAGTTCTCTCCGTCTATGTTTGAAATGAGACAGTCCCCGGCCATACTATATTTATACATTATGTTTATTGTACGAGTTAACCTTCATATTTCTACAATTGTAAGGATTATGTTTGCTCTTTTCTCCGATGTTATTTGTTTGCCGTTTGTTGTTTAGTCTAATATTTTTGGATACCTATAACAAAGGGCGCGGTATAAAGGGTAGGTTAGATTAACTACCACATCTACAATTGTGGATAGTAGAGGTGAGCTCGGTATTAACTTAACACAATGCAAAATTTATGTTTTATATTTGAATGAAATTGTGACAAAATTTAAACTATCAGAGGCCGTAGCACGGTCGCATTTGTATCACCTGTCACCATGACTGTCACGTTCTAACAAGTATGTAAGTGCGAAAGTGACAGTAGGCTATAAAAATGGAACCATAATCAAAAACCGTAGCGACGCAAAAATATTAATAATTGAATAACTAATTAACTTTAGTAAAACGGTCATCAACAAACTTGTTAAAATTTTGAAGTGTCTTCTTTTTTCTATTTTACATTTAGCTTTTGCTTTATTAGATTTATTTCGATTTCCAGTTAACGATCCTTCAATTTTAATACCAATTAGCCAATGTTAGGTACTTCTCGGTTGTCAAGTCGTTCAGACATAGATAAACAATTCATAAATTACTATTTTATTTTAACTTACAAACAAATTGAATTATGTCTTAAAAACATTGTATTAGAATGAAATAGCACATTGTTTTGCGAAAACTTCGATATCGGGATAATTTTGAAAATCGTTAATATCTAATACTAAACTAGAAAGAAACACCTCATACTTTGGCAACACATTATGCTACTGCAATGCTTACCAATGCATATAACATAATAGATATGGGTGCTTTTAAAAATTAAACAAACACCTTAGTAATAAAATAATTTATTCATAAACTCAGTATGTGCGAGATATTGTGTGCTTTTTCATAAGAAATCATTTTACGTTTTTGAATACGCTACTTTAATTTAGCGACGATTTGTCCCCATGGAATTCTTATTTCGTATTAATTGTATACTTTGCTAAAATGGAGAGCTAAATGTAAAAGGCAGGAAAGCTTTATTACATGGCTACATATTGAATAAAACGTTAATGAGGAAGCCTTAAGTATGTCAATTTGATTGTATTTAACGTATTTAAGGCTTAATGTCAAATCATATACAATAGGCAAATGTACAGTCACGCTCCGTGATTGTTAAGCCATTTAGGAGTTTAGATTAATTGGACAAACCATAGCGCAAGTATTTATATCCAATTTAGTTGGAACCCTAACGGTCCGATTCGAAAAATGCTTATAATAAGATATCACAGCGATACGATACTGATCTGTCAATGTCAAAAGTGTCATTTTTTCAACCGAAAACATTACTTTATCTACATTTATACTAGTGTCTATGGTACAAAACAATAAACTTCTTAATTTACGACCAATTTAGATAACAAGTTGTAAAAGGCTACTCGGACATTTTAAACACGAAGTGACTGTTAATTTGTAAAAGAATTACTTTTACAAAACAAGTGAAGACTGTTAATGTACAGAAATGTATTTGTGGGTTGTCTTGGAGTATTTCACAAAAGAGAAATTTATACAGCGAGCAGAAAATAATAAAGGCTCCGTTATTTTGCTCCGGTTAGAATATAAGGACAGATACTCACTTTCGGACTTTATAATTTTTATTTTTATTATTTTTAAATTTTTGTTACTATTGTGATATTTTGACGTTTTTAATTTAATTCTATTTGCTATGTTTTGATTTGTTATGTACTAATTTTATTTTACTTTATATTTTGATGTTCGGTTCTAATTCTTATTATTATTCTAAAAATACGATCATCATACGACAAGTAGTACAAGCTGAAATGTATGTATATTTTACCTGTATGAAAATTGTATATTGAGATAAATAAACTAAACTAAACTAAACTAAACGAATGTGATATAAAGTGAATAAAGGAGCACGCTAAGCGCCTGCAGGCCTAGCACATGATGGACTTTCCTATGTTAATTAAAGAGGGACGGGTCAATATCGCCGCGAGATACTGTCGCACCAATCATGTGCTAGCCCGGCTGCAGTATCGATAGTTTTGATGCTGTGTCAATATAATACTAAATGTCGGTGTTGATCTTAATATTTTTTACTAAACTAAGTTTCAACGCAATTTGTGGTAAAACAAATGGTAAGTAAAAACACTTTGCTTCTCATCTTTATCTTATAACTTTAAACGAGCAATTCTTGTATTTATTTGTTTATATATATATATTTCGAGGATCTCGGACAGGGCTCTAACGAATTCGATGAAATTTGTTATATTGGGGTTTACGGGGACGAAAAATCGACCTAGCTAGGTCTTATTTCTGGGAAAACGAGCATTTTTGAGTTTTTATGTTTTATGTTATGTTTTCGCCCAGATATTTTAACTAAATAGGTAAAGTTCTTATTTTAATTTTGGAACTTCGAGTCCGTTATAAAGTCTTTATTGTATCCATTTACATTTCATTATCTAAATTCGGTTGGCTTCACTTATGAAATAACCAGTATAGGGATAAATAGATCCAGAAAAGGTCTAACTCGATCCAGTGACGGGTGCACGAGCTCATGTCATTGAACTGCCATGAGGGCGTTTATCTTCGACTTGTGGCAACCCAAACTTGATTTTCCTGAATCTGTATGTATCAAATAACATCATCATAGTCTCGTCTTGATTGTCAGTTGATTAAGGATTGCCTTCGTTGGCTATGTGTGAAGCTCAGAACATATTAAAGAGGTTAGAATGGCTATCGCGCGCAGTTAGTATCGGAACCGGTGTCGCCGCTTGTTTCTTTCCACATTTACTAACACTCGCGCAACGGTAGTAAAAACTTGTATGCGTGGTGAATGGATACGCCTCATTTAGACAGATTTGATGTCTGGCTTCTTAATCTGAAAGTTATTGTGGCGCAAAAGGCATGTTTACTTCGTTTTTCGGTCAGCGCGGGCGAGTAGCATGCGAGCGTTTGCTCAAAACCGGCGGTGACACATACCCTGCTCGCATCGCCATTCTAACTTGTTCTGTGGTGTGAAGTGCGTCAAGTTGTAAACACGAGCAACGACAACGCAAGGCGTGCGGCATACTAAATGCCGTAGCAGACAGCGACCCTGGTGCGGTCAAAATATCTCTTTCTCGCTCTAACTTGTCTTATAGCTGCGTCCTTACCGCACGTACGGCGACCACCCTACAGACGATCGATACGTGCGCCGTACCACACCAAGGCGACGGTCCGGTGCGGTCGTCTGTAGACACTTTAACATATCAAACATTATAATATAGAGCAACGCTACAGTAATTAACAGGGTAAATATTGCCCCCGTGTGTAACCTGCCTAAGATTGTTCATTTTGCTCATAACATGTTATTGTTTCTATACTGTACGCGGTAGGTAGGTACTTGTTGCGTCTACGGGAATTTTATAGAGGTAAAATAGGTTTACTGCGATTTACTCTCTTATTTTTATGTTAGAGCCATTTTGGTACTTTATTAAAATATTAACACTAGTGATAAGTTAATACCTACTTACAAGTATTAAGTAGTAATAAACCTATAATGATAATGATATTATATTTTTATTTTCTGCCAATCGGGTGAAAAAGATTAATATTATTATTAAAAAGCAAGTGAAGGGTACATGGAAAGAACCTGTCTAGTCACTTTATTCGAAACAAAAAAGAATTTTACCTAAAAAGTCGCAGTCAGTCGTCTTTAATTAATAAGTTAGGGAAGGTCTCCTGAGACCATTTTCGCGCAGCTCGGGATCAGGTGCCCTTAGTGCCCCATTTAAGATTCCAAAATTATGGACAAAACAGTACCTACATGTGGTAGAGTATTCATTAAAAAAAACGTTCGTATTTTCACATTTTCCCCATATCTTTTAGCAGCAATGAGGCAAAGAGAAGGTCCTCGGACGAGCGGTCTGGTTACAGTAATGAGGCGTTGGAGGCATTTATCATTATTTGTTGTCCGGTCACAGTGAAACCAGAGCAGTATATTTACCTAATATAGAAAGGTCTTATTGAACCTGACAGGTCTTTCCTATACCTATACTTAATGTTTTTAATTTACGACGTGCCTTCTTGTGCTAATTTGTAACGGAATAAAATAATTAAATTCAGTAATTAAAGTATAAATATGCTTCTATACATGGTCAACCAGATCTTGACAGTAGAAAAAAACGGCAAATTTGAAAAATGTAGGCGCGAAGGGATATCGTCCCATAGTAAATTTGAATTACGCGCCTTTTTTTACTGACAAGATTTGGTTGACCAGCTATACTTTCATAACAAACTTATTTTCTTAGGGTTGTTATTCGTAAACGCCTGTCTATCAAGTGTAGCAAGCCCTTGGTATGTCTTTATCCCTAATTTTGACATTTGTGTTTGTAGCAAGCATTTAGCAAGGGACAAAATTTAACAAAGGTTGTTTCTAAGTGCTGATCTCGACATGCATGTATGTACATATACAGTAGTTGTGTAGGCAACTAGGCACAGAACAAGTGGCTTGACTTTTGATACCATATTAAACGTCAATATTACGGAAAATTAGTACGGTTAGTTAGTGTGAAAACATAGGTACATATTTCATATACACCGCTACACACAACTCTAAACTGTGGAGAAACTTGCTAATATTATTCTACTGTTCTCGGTATTTCCTGCTCGATGGTCCGCTTTAATGAAGGTCGCTCCTGGCTGTAACGAGCTACATACATTTACGTTTTCCTGAAGCTGAATATCAACAATATAAGAATAATACGAGTAGAATAACTACGGTAATAATGCTAACAGACTGGCGTACCGGACCGTGACCTTAGTCCGGTCAGCTTATCTCTTTCTCGCTTTCAATCATAGCTGCGTCCTTAACTAACGTACGACGAATCACCTTCCATTCGATCGAAGAAATGACTTTACAGTCAAGGACTTTCATTGTTAAGACAATTAGGGTTCACTTTACATTGGACATTTCATACCATTAATATTAATAACCAAATTAGCTTGAACCCTAAATGTCCCAACAATTAAAGTCCGTGAGTGTACTTACCACGGACCGTACCAAAGACGCGGTCCGGTACGCCCGTCTGTTATAACTTTAACCAGTAGCGTCCCACGATCCTAATACTAAATACATGCAATTAAATTTAAATTAATTATTAAATGGAACAGAGTTGCTTTTGTTTCGTTTCGTTCGAACTTAAAACAAAACCAATTTAAAATAATTTTATAATAAGTACTATTGATTCAAATTTTGTGGGTCGCTGGAGCCTAATAATGGTTTATTATTTAATTAAGAAATTGGCTTCTTGATCGGTGCTTCTATAGTACTCAAGATTTTTTTAATGACGTAGAGTAATAGTCTGTATAAATTTCTATATAAATGTCTATAATGGCTTTGGTTTATGGTTATCACGATATAAATGGCTGTAATTATATAATATATGATAATTTTAATAAAATGTTAAAGTTGTTTGTAGTCATTAAGTTTTCAAATGTAATTATTTTTAAGATGCCTTCATGGATTTGCATGCTGTTGTATACAACAACCTACTGTTTACTTACATTAAGACCTGTAAATGTTACCCTTCTTTGCAAATAAATTATTGTTTTTTTGTTTGTTTGTTTACTCGAACGATCAACTCGCCGCAACATTCTGACAATGATTGAAATAACACCTTCAGTTTCTAACAGATTGGTTGCGAACAATCCTTGTATATCCTGCTAATTGCTTGCGAACAATGAGCGTGAACAGTATCTGCCTTGTCTGCGCATAACCACCGTATGTTTCGATAACACACTCAACTGTTAACCGTATTTCGTACAATAAGAAAGCAGTTTAAATTGGTTTTCTGACGTCACTTACGGTAGTTATTAAGTTTTATTTAGCGCAACTCAAAAAGACTCGAGCCTCCGAGTAAAGACTCCGTCAACAATTTTAAAGATTTTATCTAAATAACAGTAATTACAGTATATTGTGCCAATTTAGTAGCCAATAATTTTTATTTTTAATTAACGAATCTTGACTCGAATTACCATTTATAGTACTTACTAGGGTATCGTGTTCGTTCACGTAAAGGCATATACAATTTAAAAGACTCCTTTTCCCTTTGTAAAGAAGACATCAAATTTTCTTTGAAGTCACACAGTCCTAAAGGTGTACTCGTATTCCAAACAGCGCTTGAGTGTCATAAAGAGCCAATGCCAACGCGTAGTGTGAATATTTATTTCCATTTTACTGAGTTCCAGGACTGGGCGGAGATGAGTTCTCGCTTAGCTATAGGAAATATACATTTTTAAACTGTTGTACAATAAAGATACCGTGTGCAGAATACGGATTTACTTTTTCATAAACTCTCTGGAACTGGATATCTCTAGTCAAAAGTTACCGTTCTTTAATTGGTCCAATAGGTGGTTAGCTGGTTACTGATCTTAGTCATATAATATTAAGAAATGGATTCACAGTATTCACACTAACATCACACAAAAAAGCGACCGATTTCCTACAAATCCTACAATAGTTCCATTATGAATGGAACTAATTGAACTAATTTCCTAAAATTATAAAAACGATAGTTCATAAACTCACAACTTAATATTTAATCGAGGTAAAGTCAAAGTACTGGTTGCGATGGTTAGATTGTGCCCTTAGGCCTGCACGTGGAGCCTAACCTCTTAAGAATTTAGATCAGGGGCTTTTGTGCGACGAGTCCTTCATAACAAAAAAATCTCCAGCCAATTTCAAATTTAAAGTTAGCAAAAGACCAAATAACTAGGGCTTTATTTTATTAGTAAAGCTTCCGGCAGCCTCTTTGTTGGTACGCAACGTCTCGCTTTAAAATATTTTTCATTTTGTACAATTTAAATTATGTTTTTCATCGCAGTAGGTAAATGCTATCAAAGATTTCTGAGGAAATACTTATGAAGTTATTATTTGTTTTCTTCACGGAGAATCCTCTCTTAATCTGTGGCTGCATCTATTCTCAGGGGAAATAAACATTACTCAATAGCAGTGCTCGTACCTATTGTTGTCGCGGTTAAGAAATATATTGCTACCAGCCGGGCTAGCACATGATTGCACTACCCGTCCCTCTTTAATTAACATACTTAGAAAAAGACGGGTAGTCGTATCTCGCCGTGAGATACTATCACGCCAATCATGTGCTAGCCCGGTTGGAGATTTGTTCACTGTAAATAATATTGCATTTTTACATGACGGTCGCAAACCATACTTACAGGATGCAATATGGATACATGTGACTTTTATGATTGTTTGCAACATCTAATTAAAGTAACGGTGTCTTGTAAAATATGACTACCTATTCACAAAAAGACCGATTGCATAATTTTAAATTACGAGTATATAAAGAGAGCATAATGAGTATTTTTAGTTCTAGTTTGTACTAATCTGAGACAATAGAAAAATTGTACTATTTTTAATGTGTAACTAAACTAGCTCTGAGACCCAGCGCAAACAGCTTCAATGGTGTGGGTGGCGTGCCCTGGTTGTGGTTGTAGATGTATGCTCTTGCTCAGGTGCGGTCATAAAACAAAACTTAACTTTTATGCACTAGAACATTAAAAATATATTTCATGCGGCCTACGCTCATCCATAAAGATGAACTTTACGAGCAAGAGAAGTGAAAATAAATAGAAATACATATGTATAAGTGATATAAGAGTTCCGTTATTTAAGTACCTAATATAGATACTGAAAGATAACGCGCAGTCATAGCAGTTGAACATTGAAAAATGCATTTTTATAAATTTTGAGGATTTCGAATGCTATGATAGGAATTTGTAGTAAAAGTACGTTTGTTAAGTTAGAGAACAATAATAACAGGCAATTATTTGATTAGTCGAGTACCTTTGAAACGTCGTGTACAGCCGCGGGCAAGAGGTTTGTTTTCCTTTGGCCCGAACAAAAGCCGTTCACAATACCGAGGTACATTAAAGATATAAACAGTTCGCACCCGACAACCGTTGATTCCACAGAGTACCTCGGTATTTGTGCGCGCATTTTAGTCAAACCCTAAAATACCGGTATGGGCACTCCTAGATATACCTACTAAACCCCTAGGTGGTCTCAGGTGGTGGTGGTAGTAGCCCCGACTCCAAATAGCATCACGCAATTATCGGGATTTTAACAGCCTGGTCAAGTACGCATACCCGAAGTGTTTTGCCAATGTGTCACCTGGTTTAAAGCTTGACCATGGCGCAGACGTTTACGGCCTCAAGACATCTCAGTACCAACACATCTTACGACAAGTTAGCTAATGTACCACACTGTAAAAATATGAAACAAATATTTCTTTTGATAAAATATTTCATAAATGACAACATTTGTTAACACCGCTTAAAGGTACAACATTTGTTAACACCGCTTAAAAGCCCGATTCGGCATAGGAATATGGGTACAACTTGTTGAATATTAGTATCATTCATTACAAAGCCAGCTAGGAGTTACATTCCATTTGCATGGCGCGGACGGTGATTTGATTAGATATCTACTGAAATCGGTTTAGTGTTTTGTTACTGTGATTAAAGCAGAAAAAAAATAGCGTACCTATGGTTGGCGGGCGGTATGATGCTAAAAAGAGTGACAGTTTATTGACACTTTCAACTACAGGGGTGTTAAAAGCGAGCTGACATTTTCCCAGGTATTAGGTATGTTCAAGGCTTCACTATGTTGACTAGTTAAGAGATCTAAGATGGCGCCTCATCGGTAACGCAGTGCATGCTCGCTCTGCTAACCTTGCTCACCATCAGAAATACGTTATAAGCATTTTTTTCTGCGTTATTGATCGGTGACACACTTTTGCGCATTTTTCGAACCCCATTGTCAGAAAAAACGGATATCATATATGTCAATGATTTATAACTCAAGATAGGTTATAGGCGTTCCAAAATTGAAGCGCTTACCTTGTGACAAATTGGACAAGTTGCCTTTAGACGCGGCTGGACAAGCGAGAAATGTGCACGTGCTAACGAGCTCCCGCACTCCGAAAGAGAAAGAGACGACCTTATGTTTAACAACGAGTGTGACAAAGATGGATGGAATGAGAAAATTAATCAAAAATACATAAATATATACATACAAACATGAACGCTGAAAACAATACACTCTTTTTGTTTGGGCAGTCGTGTAAAAATAACAGATTTTTTCGTAGGCACAGAAATAAATATGGAAGTATTTTTTGTGCTCCTCAAGTATGAGTACCTATAACCTATCTATGGTTATATAATATCATTGATATATGTGCGAATAATTCATAAAGTTACTATCTACAGGACACACGTTAAATTAATTCCTTATATCTTATATTGCTTCTATTACCTATGAAAGAATTTCAAGATTTATTACGTTACGCTGGCGGCACTCGCATAATCAATAAGAATATATAAAATCAGACGGCTTCTGATGCCAATAGGTGTATTGGCATCAGAAGCGTTCTGATTTTGTAAAAAGGCCGCTGGAATTTATCAGAGATTGTTGGAGAATAAAAGGAAACGCTTTTACCTCGAAGAGGTTTCCAATAAAGGAGCGAATGATTATAGTTAATTATTTAAACATAATCTTAATTAAATAACACTTTTGTAAGAAGTTATTAATCAATTCTACTAGGCAAAAGTAGGTACATACTCGTAGGTACGAATACAAATTTAAAACAATCGTTGAAATATGTATTATTGCCCTTTTATTTAATTTCTAGGTGTTTATGTTTTTACGTAAAGCGTATGAAACAACTAGGGAACAAATCTTACAAATCTAATTGTAAAACAAAGGTATTAAGTATAAATTAAAGCCGTTGATTAAAGCGCTTAAATTGTACAGTCTTTAGTAGCCCGTAGGCAAGATGTAAATGTTCACATGCTTACGAGCTCCCGTACACTGAAAGAGAAAGAGACAAGCTTATGTTCAACAACGAGTGTAACAAAGATGAACAGTATGCGGAAATGAATCAGATTAATTCGTAGGTAATGAAATAAATATTGAAGCATTTTCTGTGCTACTTATGTATGAGTATAACCTATCCATAGTATATAATTGAGCGTTGTACATTAATAAAGAATAGTTACATAATATAATTGATTATAAAATGAAATAATTTTTGAAGTGAAAACTTCTTTAGCGG
Source organism: Cydia amplana (assembly GCF_948474715.1). Taxonomy (NCBI): domain Eukaryota; kingdom Metazoa; phylum Arthropoda; class Insecta; order Lepidoptera; family Tortricidae; genus Cydia; species Cydia amplana. The sequence continues at coordinate 34,294,105 of NC_086096.1, read as the reverse complement.
CGCTGTGCACTTTTTATGATGGGGAAAAAATGTTAAACTCGCGACAGGTCACGTAACCGTAAGATTCGTAAGACGGACACGTGACCTGTTCGAAAAACTGTTACAATGTCATTGAGTTTTCACTTCTGTCGGCACTCCCGGAGTGCAACCCGTTGTTTTTATTCGTGATTTTAGTACGTAGTGACGTGATTTTAGTATATAAAATACAAACTGAAATAATATTGTCAAGAGAAAATGAAGAGCTTACATAAAGCTATAAGTACACACAAAGGCACAGCTGACACAGCTCTCAGGTTCGTATAAATAAGAAGATAAAAAAAGAGCAACTTTTGCAAATTGCCCGACAATTTCGCGCAAACTACAGCCGACCGTAGTGAAGACAGACCGTACGAGGACAATAAAAAAAAGAACTACTGCAACTCACGCCGTGAATAGGTGAATAACTTTCAAGGACCGGAGGACTAACACTAGAATCTCTTTATTACGAACGTAAAAGAATCGTAAACAGAAATAATTGCACGCTCAACGTTTCTAAACCACGTAAGTTGTATTATTACCTACAGGTAAGTTTCCCAGAATTATTATAAGTCACAAAATACATGTTTTACTTACTAACCTAACCTATAACCTATAATAATAATTAATTTTATTAATTATGATTATATAGGGTAATCATATTAATTTTATTGTCTTAGGTACCTGTGACTCTAGTTCAGGTATTGCCGAATTAAACACATCTACAGTCTGATACTTAGGCATATACATATAATATAGGTACCAACCCCTAAAAGGTCTATCTATTCTGTTTATACAGGGTGCCATCTGAGTCGCGATCAGTTATATGTTTTTCTATCTCCATAAACAACGAGCAATTTAATGCCCGTACTCTTACTAAAATCAGACAAGATTTTTTTTATTTTTTTGTTTATTTTTTGTCATTTATTTTACTTTTACAAGTGCCAATGTGGTATTTAAACAGCTTTGTAAGATGTTTCAAATGAAAAATTAAGTAAATTTTATTTCTAACTGGGACAAATGACAAAATTGATGTCAATGACAGTTCCGATTCAAAGAGGCGATTCAATTTACTAATTTAAATATCTTAATAAGCCGTTGTAATATCCTAAAACCACTTGTAAAAGAAAAATAAATGACAAAAAATAAAAAAAATCTTGTCTGTTTTTAGTAAGAGTAGGGGCATTAAATTGCTCGTTGTTTATGGAGTTAGAAAAACATATTACTGATCACGACTCAGATGGCACCCTGTATTTTGCTTCGAGTTTGAAATATGTGTCCTTGGTAAATCACATTGAAAGTAGATTTACAGTCGTACCTAAACCAACAGCGTGAAAGCTGTAACAGAAATTCCTTTACGTTGTAAAATACATCTGGAATCGGGTCCTTATGACGTAAATTTCAGAGTAGGTACCTATCAAAAATAAAACCGTAATTTATCTCCAAATATTTAAGAATTAATGTTCGATGTTGATGTGTCGTATATCATTGCAAACCCAGTTTAGCTGTAATCGTTCCTTTTTGAGCGCAGCTCGAGCAAGTACAGTACCTACCACTTAACTAAGATTAGCGGTTTTCTAAATATGGCGTATATATCGGTAGGAAAGTTGAGATGAATGAAGATTAAACATCAATGCAGACAAAATCTTCAACCAACTATGATATCTTCTCATCTATCGTCAGTCAAGCTACAAAGATGAACTACTGTATATAAACTCTGTGAATGTGCCGCGATATACGGCACGTGTAGAGGAAACGTCTTTGTTTTAAACGTTAACGTGTCCGACGCGAGATCCCGACGCTTTTGTGGAAATATGGCGATGCAGAGAATAATACACCGCAACCTTAGAGTATACACAAAGGAAGAAATCCTATGTACTTAGAGAAGGTATATTTATGTCATGTCATGGTTTTTTTGATGTTGAATAATAAATCTTTTTTTGGAACATAAACATCAAACATTGATTCAGCAAATAGGCCACAGGGGACACTTTTACATGTCAAATTTTACAAGTAATAAAATTAACCAAATTTCCAAAAAAATACTTACAAAAATGGAATCAATGAAATATTAGATAGTTTATAAGAGATGTATACAGTCTCTAAAGGTCGAAAACAAAAAAAAACTATAATAGTAGAAAAAAAGGCAGACAGATACTTTCTAAAATTCTTTAGAGATGTAAACAAATGTATTCCCAAATAATCGACATTAAATAGGTAGACTTAGACTATACTAATTCTGCACACGCTTTCCAGTGGTAAAGTGCAAAAGTATTCCGATACCTAATAATAATATATGTTACCTACACTATTGACACTGTGTAAGTATTTATTAGTCCTAAATATTAGAGCCTTTCTTTTATGCGCAGCTTAATTCTTTAGATTCTTAAAGAAGACTCCATTACCAACTTTGCTCGTGCTGTTCAACATTCAATAATTGTAGTTAATTTAATAACGCTGTAATAATTAATAGTTTCTTGAAAGTTGTTGGCTTCCCGTAGGTAACAATATTTATTTATTTATTTATATCTATAAAATATAATAAATAAATATAATAAATAAAAATAAATATAATATCTGTTAAAGTACTATCCTTTTATTCGTAATTGAATATTTTGGAATCCAAGATAATTTGTGAGCACTTGTGAGACTTACGGAAAGTCTTTGATCGTACATTAACTAATATCTGCTCAGAATAGAGACCTCACGATTTTGCACAATCAGAGAAAGGTACCTACCGAAACCGTGCGGTAGGCAGTAAAATCTCTCAAAGTATACTTCTTACGACGCCCTTTTGCGGAAAGAAACGGTTAATTTGCGGTTGCTTTTGCGCCCTTTTGAAAGGGTTTTCATGATACGTTAAAGGTAGCTGTATACGCAACCTGATTTTAGCTAAACCATCCGTAAATAATTTGGTATAGGGTGGTCATTGGGTGATGGTTTACGCGACGATGTGAACTCTTCTGACCAATTACCTACGTTAAATATTAAAAAGACTAAATTTTTAAACTATTATCCAACACTGCCTGAACTGACTAACTTCTTTTAATAAGAAAGTGACGATACCACAGAACATATTAAAGAGGTTAGAACGGCTATCGCGCGCAGTTAGTATCGGAACCGGTGTCGGTGTCGCCGCTCGTTCCTCTCCACATTTCCACATTTTTCGCGCAACGGTAGTAAAAACTTGTGTGCTTGGTGAATGGATACGCCTCCTTTAGACATATTTGATGTCTGGCTTCTTAATCTGAACGTTATTGTGGCGCAAAAGGCATGTTTACGTTTTTCGGTCAGCGCGGGCGAGTACTAGCATGCGAGCGTTTGCTCATAACCGGCGGCGACACGTACCCTGCTCGCATCGCCATTCTACTTGTTCTGTGGACGATACTGTTGTTGCGTTACTGTTGACAAATTAAACTTCAATAATGACGGTAGCAATTAAAATTAATTGTTTTCATCAAGTCGTTTCTCTGTTACCGTCAGTAAAGTTACGGACTTTGTACCTGCTTACTTAATGACTTAGTGAGTCTTGGATGACAAAAAAACTTTCAATATTTTTACGTAAGAACTTCACACTAATAACTTGTTTTGTGTCAATTAAAAATAACCGTAACAGAGGAATTATGCAAGTGGAAAAGTGCGACTTTAATTTCTTTTTTGCCTAAATAATATTATTTACCCGTCATCGTTATGTACGGAAATAGTAGTTTATGCAACAGCGATATAATAAGGGTTCTTAAAATTCAAGGGTCGAAGTTACAAAACGAGACGTAGTCGAGTTTTGTAAAAAAAGACCCGAGAATTTTAAGAACCAATTATGAGCTGTTGCATACATTACTTTTTCTATGACAGCTGCAGCAAAAAAAAAAAAAAAAAAAAAAAAAAAAAAAAAAAAAAAAAAAAAAAAAAAAAAAAAAAAAAAAAAAAAAAAAAGAGTTATTAAAAAAAAAGAGTTATTATTTAAAAAAAAGAGTTATTATTAAAAAAAAGAGTTATTATTAAAAAAAAGTTATTATTTAAAAAAAATTGAGTTATTATTTAAAAAAAAAAAGAGTTATTATTGTAAATGAAAACATACCTCTTTCAATCAAGATGATCGGAACTTGTATCTTTAAAAAAAATAAAGCAGTTGTATTATACTCATAAGATGACTGCTAGCAGTCATCTTATGAGCCTATAGACAAAGCATTCAAATGACATTGCTTTAGATATCACTGTCAGTCATTTAATTGACACATTTAAGTGCTGGAGTAGAAAAAAGTACTTTGTTTATGTTGCGTTCGTAGTGTTTTATACTTGTACGTATAAACCTGTAGGCAAAGTCGTGCTTCCGGTACTATAATATAGATAATATGTATTACGAGTACAGTCTTGATCACAAATGCGATGAAACAATCGACCTGCTAGAAACATATGAGTTTGATATGGTCTTCGTCTTGGATTGATACGACTAGGAGGTGTATTCTTATTGTAATACCAGGTTATGAATTCAACAGTAACGTAACTTTTGACAAATCAACCAAAACACACCCAGATGCAATTCATAACCTGTTATTAGAATGAGATTAAATACGCCTCCTCTAATCGTCTTAATAGGAATATCTAGGGCCCGTTCGCAGTTTTTTATTGATGGTCATGAGAGGCCTGATGACTCAAGGTCGTGTCGAAACCAAATGAAAGACGTGCCAAATTGTTAAGACGGAATCGGCCTCCAGGTTTACCGCAAAACAAAGTCAGTTGCACAGATAGCCACAGTGGGTCACCGCAGCCGACACTCGTGGTTATTGTTCTAATTAACCCAGTTTTAAACAAATGCTTGTAATGTTGCAGAATAAAAGCCGTATCGTGACTCGTGAGTGGCGGGAGTAGAAAAAACCGAAGGGGCAAGATGGTTGGCCACCTGATACGGCACGACAGATTCTTTTTAAACATCCTGGAGGGTAAGATAAGGGAAAAAGACTCAGAGGGAGGCCCATCAGGCTCACATATCTCAGCCAAATAAAGATAGAGTTTCTGTCGTATCGTACGAGACCCCAACCCAGTACCCAGTACCAGTAACCCAGTTTTAAACAAATGCTTGTAATGTTGCAGAATAAAAGCCGTATCGTGAGTGGCGGGAGTAGAAAAAACCGAAGGGGCAAGATGGTTGGCCACCTGATACGGCACGACAGATTCTTTTTAAACATCCTGGAGGGTAAGATAAGGGAAAAAGACTCAGAGGGAGGCCCATCAGGCTCACATATCTCAGCCAAATAAAAGATAGAGTTTCTGTCGTATCGTACGAGAGAGTTAAAAGGCTGGCCGAGCATAGAGAAGAGAGGCGATTATTTACTCCACCGACAAGAGGATAGCTTCTTCAATATTGTTGATAATGAATCCTTACAAAGTTGTAGCGCTACGCCTTATCCCGTAGCAGTTATAGCTTGGGAAGTCGTAGCAGTAACAATAAACATATATAGGGCATTATCTATGTAAAGGGGCCTTATTATCTATGGCGCTTACGCCGCACAGCGTCGCGCGGCGTTGTATTTATATCAGAGCATCGTTAATATAATGGCGTAACCGCCATCGACAATAAGGTCCCTTTTCATAGATAACGTCACATATAAAGTAATCACACAAAGTGCGCTACGTGCTACAAACATGGGTAACAGATTCGTAAATTAGGATTGATCTTCGTGTCTCGCTTGCACATGTATAAATACACTACGCTGGGTGAGAATACGTTTGTGCCATACGCCACTTACATTGATTTACAGGAGAGCGAAAAGAAGCAAAAAAAAAATTTCTCGAAAACTTTTACATTTAGGAAATATTGAACTTATTTATCATTTAGGCACATATGTTTACTATTTATAGTACTATACAAATATTGTGAATATAGTGGTAATCATGAAATAAAAGGACTTTTATTATTGCCATATCCGTTTTTGATGAGTAAAATATGTTAAACGTACAATGTATGACATGACACAAAAGTTTTGGATATGTCACACTTTTGTGATAATTTTCTGTTAACAAAGTATAATTAGCCTATAGTAAATTGCGGATATGGCACAACATTTTTGAAAAATATGTTTTTCCAAAAACCGATTAGTGTCAATTATAGCATATTTTTTGTTATTTTAGAAATCATTAATAAACGATTTTGCTCAAAAATGGATATGGCACAAACGTATTCTCAGCCGGCGATTAGTGTGGCATTTATATTGTGAACAACTGAATACACATAACGGCTAAGTACTGGGTCCAATCACACACTTCATGTTTAAATTCTCCATATGACCTCAGTGCATCTAAACAATTAAACTACGTTACGTCGAACCCGCAACCTCGATAACTCCGGCGGCGGGCGGTCTGCTTGTATACAGCGTATTCCACTGAAACTGACGTGATAAATTATTTATTTCGTTTAATCATTCATGAACGCACCTACACCAAATATTTATCTTACCTTGGGCACCGGCGTCATGTCGAATCGATGACATTGCAATGTTGTGGAATAAGTAGGTACTTACTAACGTAGGGCTTTATCATATTGGTGATTTTCCAGCGAGCGAGCAAGGGACCTGAGCGCGTTTTAAGAGGACTCGCTGTTCGCCGTTTTAACAATCTAAACCCATGGTAAGGGATTGGATGAGATATGATTAGTATTATTGTCAGCATGGCACGGATTGAAGATACAAAATATTTTTATTCAAATAGGCTTAGCAGCAAGCAATTATGAACCATCGATTACAAATAAGAGCAATATTTGGTACCTATACCAATGTAGGTATATCTATGGTATACCAGCCATATGTTCAATTGTCACATACAATGTCTATTCGCATGATAAAAGTATTAAATATAAAACATGGGTGATGTTGACTAGAATGCTCCAACACCAAATTCGGTGGCAACATTGAACAGCTCAATACTTTGACTGGAAATGCCGTGGTAGTTTTAAATTTGAATACTTATTAATTTTATAATGCAGTGACATGTTAAGAAATGCTATACGATAAATAAATAAGGTATTTGTATGAGCCGTGTTGCCATATTTAAATAAATATAAGTTTTTGGCAAAAATAAAATTTTTGGTACAAGCTTTTATCGCTGACTGTACTTTTCTTACGACAGACAACTAATACTCATCGAGATAATTCTAAAAACCATGCACTCTAAAAAAAATTTGGTTGGCCCTATCAATATCTTGATAGTCGTAATCAAGCACCTTGATTCCATACGAGCCTAACAAGAACTTAGACACATCAAATAAGGTAATTCTGATTGCTATTACTATATCTATGTAACTGAACCAATTAAGATCTTGTTCAATATTTACATGAAAAATAATTATGCTAACTAATTGATCCTAGCAAGATCAACTAAGGGCTGTTAAGGATTGAATCAACCTACGTTACATAATTATGCCAATAAGTTAATGATAGATGCAAAGTATACAATTGTTAGGATTAATAACATACCTACTTTATTAGTTCAATCACAGATACACTTATTGTTTTAAGTAATCAGCTTTCTTTGATTTATATAAGATCGTTATTGTTGTAATTAACTTAACGTCAACTAAGAGAAAACTGCTCTTAGTTGGTCGTAATTTTTTAGAGTGTGCGTTCACTGTAAAAACCCCTAACACAATTAGGTTGCGTTGTTTCATCACAGAGTTCCTAGGGCCACCTCCTGTCTCCATCATCAGATCAGTTCGACAGTACCATATTATTGTATTGTCACCAAAACTACATACAGCTGCCAGTTTTCATGATGCTACGATCCTTGGAAGATGGTTTTCTCAAACATGCAATGAAATGTCGTCGCTCCGGGCGTTATATCAGGCTTCGAAGTATCACGTTTAGGGCGGAGCAACTCCAGAGAACTGTAAAGGAATTTCATACGAAATTGAAGGCCTAGGCCGGGAAGTAATTTTTTTTTTAATTCTAATGTAAACATGGGGTCTGTGTCCATGAACAGGCTAAACAGCCGAATTATATATATATTTTTTTTTAGTGAATGAATGGTTATCGGACCAAAATATCCGTGTTAACGCCTGTTATACACGAACGTACTGATATTAAGAATACGAATCTGTATGATTCAATGTGTTGATGAATAAATTTAAAATTTTGTCTATACGTAAGTCACCAGAGACCATAGACAATATTTAAAATCCTCTGCATTTATTTTATTTATAGAAATTGAGATTCTTATTATCAGATTGTGTATAATGGCCCTAATAAGGTCTATTCGAACACTACACACGCGAAATACGGACGACTTCCGTAAAAAAAAACAATTATGGCGGGATTGGAAGGAAAATTAAAAAACTTTTGTTGTGAAGTTGGATTTTTATTATAAAGATTATAAATTTGTTTTTTTTTAGTGGTGTATTTTTTTATTTCATTGCATGTTTGAGAAAAGCACTATACATGCCTAGCCGTGAAAAGGTCTTGCCGGCTTCGTATCACTATCCGCACTCACCCGGCAAGCCCTTCTTTCCCGGCGTCTGCAGTAATGTACTATAAATTAGTTACCTTAGATTCCATTACATAGTTACATACAGGTCGACCTTATAAAAGCTTGTAAAAAAATAGCACTCGACTCACAGCGGCCGGCCTGGTGGTAAAACACCCTGCAGCCAACGAACACAAGTTAAAAGTACGTACGGGCAACGAGTTGGCTCGCAGCCAAATATCCCCGCCGCATTTTAATTGTATGTTGATGTTGATAGCGTCCAATGTAAACAAATATTTGCATGCATTTACAAATTTATAATGAGAATGATTTTGTGCATAGGTTGCCTTTGCCACTTGCCTTGCTATACCTATAGGATTAATATTAATGCCTTATTATTTGTAAGTGGCTCGGTCATGGGAGCATGGCTTGGTCACTCGAAAACTGACATGAGTCGATGTGGGCCAAACTACGCTAATAGTGAGTCGGCCCGATTCGAACTTTAAGATACGTCAAATATTACGTCTAGATACGATATGGATCAGATATTTCAGTTTAGATACTTACGTTTTTGTTTGCAGAAACGTCACTTTTGACAATGGCATATCTGATCCATATCGTATCTAGACGTAATATTTGACGTATTATAAGTTCGAATCGGGCCCTAAATTTCATGAAACGTGCGTAATGTATGCAATATTGCGTAATCTATGCAAAGATCAGCGCCAGCAATTTGCTGAGATGAGCCCATTTGGTAGCAAGCTTTCTTCCTTTTATACGTTCCTATTTTTTTTATTCGTTTTGCTTTTCTTGTGTGTATCATGAAAACATACAGATATATTCAATTCTGTCATTTATTTACCACGACGATAATTATAGGTACTGAAGAGAAGGCTATACTAAGTATGGGTACTTAGTGAAGGTGGGCCATACACGTGTTTGTCACCATCGTGAATAAACATGCAAAATTATACAGCCCACATTTGTAACAGTATAACTTCGACAAATACAAATATCTTATATTATTCGGGAGTCGTACTCGTACATACGCTGAGTTAAACCTAATTTGGATATATTAGGTTTCTTACGCGAGATTTGTTTCCCGACGATCGAAGCGAAATGAAAATGCGTTCGTTGATGTAGGTACCTACTTGTGTTATAAGTACTACTACTAGTATTCATTTAATTGCTATAATAAATCAAAAACAACTTTCAGGGTAAGAAGAGCCCTGGTTCCCGTGACTGTTCAAGTGCGTGAGGAGAAAAACATCATAACCCGCATCCAATTAGTCATCACTCGAGGGCCCCCGAACTTTCCTAACATATTCCCACATTGCTCTTCTGTATGAATTAAAGTGAAGAACAAAATGAACGATGTTTTATGTTTGCAAAGGTTTACGTTAGGTATTACCTACTCGTTGAAAAGGTTAATGCGATGTGTCGGGGAAAGTGGAATCCAGACGAGACAATTTTTCGCCAATCTGATGAAATTCTCCGATCGAATCAGGCCGTGCGGACGCAAATACCAATTTGATTCCCCGATCAAATCAGCAGGTGCGGACACAAAAATGCCAATTTTCATAGTAATTATCTATGGAATGCAAATTGGTGATTTAATTTGTGTACGTGTGGACGCTAGATGAGATTGGCCAATTATTTTCCTAATAAAATCGACTGATTTGATCAGTCCCGTCTGGATACCACTAAAATCTCACGATATTTTGTCTCCCACTAGCGTACGCCGTACACACACGACAACACCGGTAATGGCGGGCGAAGCTGATCTGACAGTTCGGGCCACGTTATAGTGCTGAGACCATTCGCGACACCGCCGACCGTAGGGCTGTACTCGTGAATGTCACACAATCTTCATGGAATTCATGTTCATAGAGTCTGTGCGGAAAGAAAAGAGTCGTGAAATGTATGCGGCCCCATACATTCCACGACTCTTCTCTTTCCGCACAGTCTCTACTAATGGCAGTTTTTTTATAGCTATGTACGAACATTACTATAGTCCGACAAGAAATTGTAGATAATTATTGAGGGCGCCACTTCCCACGTAACTGTCACATTTTTGACGTGTAATGCTTAAACATGGCAACAATTTAGTATGGGATTTTTTTAGTTCCATTTTATTAAATTTCTACTATTTCATGTCGCACTATACTTATGAAATAATTTTGATCAACCCACTTGATTTTCGGGATGTTTGGTACATCGTTAATACTTAATAGCGGTTGTTTTAATTACGAGCGTGACGTACTGGGGGTTTTATTCTATGATATACGTGTCAGATCTCGGCCATGACCTATGACTAAGGCTTTCGCTATCCGCACATAATAGATAGCGATAGTACTTACCAACTATAGTACTACAATAGCCAATAGGCTATTGCCAAACATTGGTTATGTTAGACAATAGTCTAACATAACCAATGTTTGGTAACCAAAGACTGTTGCCGACAGATTCTGCTTAATGAAGCTTTTACTAAAGGCCTCTACACAAGTTGCAACAAATTGGGCCCATTGCAGCAATTAGGATTGTTCATTTTTTTTTAAATGGTCTATTTCGAAAACCATTTCGAGATATGAGGTTTTCAAACAGTTTCCGACATTTGCTGCGATATAATAATTGAGGATTGAAGATATTTCAACAAATATCCTTATGACCTTAGTTTGACCTTTCTCCTGGGCTGAATGTAAAGTCATCGCATAATAAAAGTTATCGAACCATAGTAAATAAATCCGTCACTCACGTAATTGTCAAAGTTATCATTGTCATCAATTGTCATAATTTAATTTTTCAGTTAAACCGCTCTATGGTGTAGGCACAATTGAACATATATTTTTCGAATGTCCGTTGAACCGTCTTTCCTTATACGATCTCTTGATAAGATTCAAAGTCTGCCTCCCCTGTAATGTCAAATCCCTTCTGGCTAGTTCTGAACCCAATGTATTAAAACTGTTGGCATATTTTATTGGTAAAAATAATATAAGTCTATAAATATTTCGTATGTATGTACAGCTATATATGTTTATTGCTAATGTTATATTATTAAAACTATTTTTTTTAAGTGTATAATTCTCTAAATTCAAAATTCTGGGCTAAATCATATTAGGTGCACTCCTGAGTTTGTCCTTATATTATAGAGACAAACCAAAGAAAGTCTGCAGCGCAATAATTTGACATCGAATTAAAAAACTACATATGGCAATGTTTTTTAAGCAGTCAGTAAACGTCATGCACTATGGTATCTGTTTGTCAAAATCGTTTAAATATTCATTGTGTTTTGTGATGAACGGAATAAACATGGTGAAACCTTACAAAACCGGCGTGCGGGAGTTACTTTTCCGCATGCCGAATAATTTTACACTTGTAAAAAGTCAGCACGAGGCGATTCAAGCTGAAAAACGACAATGTTTACAAAATTTGGAGTTGATGACGGGTAAGTGGAATGAAACATCTTAATACTTCACCATATGTACCTACTTAGATAATATAATATTGGTTTAGACTAAGGTTTCACAGCAAATTGAACACACCTAATAGGTATAGGCATACTTATGAACTTCCTCTAACATTTCGAGAAACTCATTGGTACTAGCCGGTTTTTGAGCTCGAACCCACAACCTCCATGCTTATGCTCACGGCATGGGTACCTACTAGTTAAAGCTAAAATTAATTTTTAATATATGTTTATTGTTTTAATGGTTTATTTCGTTTTTCCGAAAACTTTACTTAGTTCGCAAATTGCGGGAAATTTCTCTGTCAATCTAATTACGCCTTAATGGGAGTAAAAGAGAAAGATGCTCGCATATTGAGAACTTCGGTGTTCGCGGTAGGCCCTCTGTACCTATTTACCGCCGTCGCGGATATTACAAAAGCTTATTAATTTTGATGAAGCCAAATGTCACATTCTCCCAATATTAATTATCAATATTAGTATATGTCTACATATTAATAGTGACATCTATTGTTGGAATGAAATTTATTTTACCATAAAAATTAAGCTGTGCGTACAGCTTAATTTTTTCATAGACGGTAAATATGGTAGAAATTTCACAAGTATCAAGACTATTTAATCCATTTTCTGTGGTGTTGTCGCATACTGATTTTTAAAAACTACTTTTAATCTAGCGCTGCAGACTTTCTTTGGTTTGTCTCTAACTAAACTTGACGTTGGCAAAGTGCCCTGGCAGCAAAAGCCATTCATACAAAAAAAAAAAAAACCGCTCTTGGTTTGTTACGATTTGATTTATAATTGATACCTAAACCGTAGATTTGATTGCTTAATATAAATCAAAAACCGTTCCTACGTGTGGGAATGATTCACAAAAATAATAGTTCGAATCCGCGAGGACCTACTTACGACGTGAAAGATGGTGTCGTGAAGTAAACATGGAATACCTACCTACCTACTTCAAGTTTAAGATAGTATTGCTGTGAGGATCACGTCGATGTAAGTATTAATTAATATTATTTACTACAATTATTTAAAAGCTCACTTTGTTAGTAGGGTCGTGGGGACCTATTTATTTTCTGTGGTAATGTAGTCAGAGTATCTAAAGGCAAACCGTTAAACAGAGATGGTGCCTACTAGAAAGAATGAATATACAAGAATACATGGTCATACTCAAAATGCAGCCTGAAACTGCTTATTTGAACAGATATAATTTCTAATTTCCAGGTACATGTTGCAGTTCAAGCTGCTGATATCATGGTGGACAAGACTTAAGTGAATAAAGATCTGTGAATAATAAAACATGTTTTTGTTTATCTACTTTTTTATTAATTTAGGAAATATATAGGTATGTGTTGCCCATAAAAGAGCAACTATACGTAAATGTTCGTTTCAATCCAAAATGCTCAAGTTTGTTCTGGGCCCAAGTGCCTTAAAAAATCGATGATCTCCTTTGTACATTACATATCCCACAGCCGTATCTAAATAGGAATAACACGATGACCTGAAATAATAGAATATAATTAGCTAAATTTGCATGTACCTAATCCAATATCCAAACAATGGTGACAAGCCGGTAGAAAGTATCCACTGGGTGTTAAGCGACCTTAGCAATGGACGCTTGTAACAATTTTAAGAATCCAATCTCCTTAAAAATCGAATCAGTGAAAAAATATATGATGTAACTTACATTTTCTATTTTTGTTCCCCTGATTTCAGCCAACTTATGGTTGGAGTTGGATGCTATATGGATACATATATATTTCAATAAAACGTAAGTTATATTATATAACTTAGGCAGATTTCTGGAATCAGCTTTCACAAATTTAGCGTATTTTGAAATTATTGATTCAGGGATTCAAATGAAACGAGTATTCGAGACGATATTATTTATAAAAACGCGTGACACTGACATTGTCGACAGTTGACAATTACAATCAATTGACAATGACAACTGTTTTTTAATGCTTGTTGTTGCTTGTGCTTTATCAAATCAGCCACGACATGTAATTTACGAGAAGTCGTATCTCATATTTTCAATAAATTATAAATATTCAACCGAGCCACGAATTACTAAATCATTCAAATTGGTATCTTAAATTAACCTATATTTTCAGAAAATAAAATAAAAATGGGGGTCTAAAAAAAATGAACAATCCTAATTGAAAACAAAATATATAAAAAAAAAACAAAAAGGGAGTGTGATGAAAACACACCGACCCGATGAACAGATGATTTTGAGTACCTACCTATTTCAACGCAGGTATATACCTAAACCGCCTGATGTGATCCATCTAGTAGCTAAGTGATCCGTATTGATAACAAAAGGTCACGAAACATGATATTTCTCGGTTACTCCAAACATATCCTTGGCTCGCTAGGGTCCTGATGTTTCCATGTCAGCCCCCACTCTGGCGTGTTCAGTCTAGGGTAATTTTGAGAATACGATTATTCATCTCATTCCCTGACTCGTTTAGGAATTTATCTTATCTGTATCTAAAATATAAGAAAAAAAAGTCAAAAATTCCTGACCTGTGTTAGGCTACGTTGTTTCCTGGCATGTGTTAGGTATTTATTTACCTACCTACGACCCCTACATATGTAAAACCCACCGGAAATAAAATCGTAAAAAGTGTGTTAATCTCAATTAATCTTTTATATCCAGTACTAATTTTACTGTTCACTAGCACGCCATCATTTGCCACGAGCTAGGGCGGCGTTAGAACTATTAACACCGAATAATGATTATACATTAATTTAACATTACTTGTATAACTTTAAATTCTATCTCGCACAAACATGTACGTATGAGTGAGACACCATAAGGCTAATGTCGTATTAACAACATAAATATATTTTAACTTCGAATGCTACTCATTGGCTATCAACTCCGGGAGCCCTATTCAGATTTAACAACTTGTTACTGTTTTGATCTTAGTAGAGCGCGCCAATCAACAAGACGATCGTCAAGGTCGAATCAAAATAAGTTCAAAACCATAAAAAATAGTTTAATCGGAATCTACCTCCTGGCCCCCATAATACCACTTTAGAGCGTAACTTCACACTTTGTCGGTTCTGAAACTACCTGGGTACATTTATTATGGACACTACTCTAGGAGACAGAAGGCATTTGACTGACCATAACATTAAAAATAATTGGCTGCACAGACAGCCGAGTGTTTCTAGCAATGGTTATATACTCCATAGATAGGATTTGACAGCAGGAAAAATGGTTCAATATTGTGCCATTTTTAGAATAGCATTCAGTACGTAACATTTTTCAATAATACGCTCCAAACTTACAGCAACTTTTATTCATAAAAACAAACTGTGGTGCCGTGACCTTTTAGATCAGTTTTCAATCAGCACGGGCAAAGTTGCACAGTAAGGTGGAACCGCGGTCGCCGCGCCACTGTTTTGTCTAACAAACAATATTTGCCAACTTTGTGTACCTAACAGGTCCATCCTAATCGTATTACATAGTGGAACCTCGATAAGTAGCATGAATTTAAAAGGAAACCTGGAAAAGTTTTGTCGATGGCGAGATATTTATTGGCGGTTGGAAAATAACATGCATGCCAAGAATGCGTAGCTATAGCTTTAGGGCTTTTGCCGGATATGTCAATATTTAAAAAAAGGTATATTACGAATACGAGGCGTTCTACCTCCAAAATATAATTCTAGACCAATGTAAGTTCCCCAAAAAGACTGGTACTGGTATTTAAGATTTTGTATTACCGTAAAATGGGGTGAGTAGGGTCAAAACTGAAATTCAAACCTCGATAACATTTTATTTTTACATATGAAAACTGAATGGTGTATATAATAAGTGTTCCGAACGTTTGTATTTTAGTTTTTATTTTATTTTGGGTAGTTCCATTTCATAACTTTGACGATAAAGAGGAAATCCCACCTCACCCCGTATTAGTGCCTCGTATTTGGGGTGAGAGGGGTATTCAATTTTCATACAAAGGTGATTTTGGAAGATTGTTGAATCGATTTTTTTTTTATTATGCATATTACTATAGCTCCATTTTAAATTGGAATACATTATTTTTGTAGCAGTAGCCTTAAAATCCCTTCTCACCCCCCTCTCAAATCTTCTCTCCCCATTCATAACCCACCTCTCCCCGCGAAACCTACTACCCCGTTTTACGGTACGGAGAATTTCGTTTTATCGAAGTTCCACTATGTCGCGCTTGCAGCATTTGAATGCAATTTATAGCAAAGTTTGAAACCGACCTACTCGTGACTTTGAAAGTGTGTGCGGTCAGATTGCCCAGGCTAACATCGATTCAAAATACAGTTAGCTTTAGAAATTTGTACGTTAGAGTCGGTAGCGTGTGGGTAGGCTAGTGTATGCAGAGACTACCATACAACACTGCGTGCCCCATGTGCCTCATCGTTGTTGTTGCATATGGCACTACGTTGCGCGTTTTAGTGTTTTAAACCTTTCACCTTGCACAGTTACTATTTGTCACTATGAAACATAAAATTTAACTTGCCTGATCGCTGTCAGTTGATGAAGTGGTCACGAACAAAGATAGCGAATTTATATAAAAATAACTTTAAAAAAAATCCCCCCGTCTATAACAGAAATGATTGTCTATCTGGGGGCACGGTAGTGCCCCCGCCAAGACGAGCAAAGCGAAGCGCAAGGGCACTACCTACCTTTTCTCGAAGCGCTTCGTCGTTTTTTGGAACCCTCTTAACTTGGGTTTGGATTATACCAGATAAACAAAACTCTCGGGTTATGATGTCAATAGTGGACTTATTAAGCATAAAAAATTTCAATTGCATAGCTCTTATACTTTGGATTTTATTAATGTCTAAAAAAACCCCGATTTCGTCACTGACTCATTCACTCATTCACTCACTGTTGATCATCAAAACCCCTAGGGTACTTCCTGAAGTCCTAGGAAGCTGAAATTTGGAATGTGAGATAGTATTAGTCCACAAACAACAAAAAAATCCAAAAACTTGACATTATTAGCCTCTAAGGGGGTGAAAAGTGGGGTGGAATTTTGTATGGAAAATCGATAACCGCGGAACCGATTTAGTTGAAATTTGGTATGTGGATAGTTATTGTTATGGGGAAGGATATAAAATAGTTTCAACCCCAAAATCACCCCGTAAGGGTGAAAAGGGATGGAAAAAAGCGTTAGGGGAAAAAGGGGGTTGAAGTTTGTTTGGGGAATCAGTAAAAAAGCAGATTGTATATAAAAGATGCCCCCCAAGTACGTATTTCAGGATTTTTAATAGTAAATCACCCGCAACCCTTTAAATCAGAAGATTGTCATAAGCAACTTACAAAAACATGTGAAATCCCACCAAAAACATTTTCATGTAAAATGTTGCCAAGACGAAACCATAAGGCTCGCACTGACAAAAAGTTATCAGATATCTTGTAGAGCCAAGCTTCTAACTCTTCAGGCCCTATCTTCACAGACTCTACACCTTAGTCAAAATATGTGGCTTGGCCGTTTCATTATTACAACAACTATTTTATAATAAAAAATAATTAATAGTGAATACATATTTCACCTTACGCCCATGTGACGAAGCGGTTAAGCCACATATTTTTACTAAGGTGTAGAGTCTGTGAAGGTAGGGCCTGTAGAGTTAGAAGCTTGGCTCTACAAGATATCTGATAACTTTTTGTCAGTGCGAGCCTTATGGTTTCGTCTTGGCAACATTTTACATGAAAATGTTTTTGGTGGGATTTATTATACACGGGTTGTCAGTCTTCTACATGAACTAGTCTCTGATTTGGGCCAAGTTTATCAAATCTGATAAATCGTAATCTACAATCGTAGCCCTTCGTGCTCGGATTGCGAGTGGCGGTCACGTAATTAAAGTGTGATTTTGTTATTTCATTGGGTACTTTGGAGTAACATTACTATTCAATTAGGAAACTAGGGCAGTAAGTGTTGTTTTGTTTTACGGCTAGGGTTAAATGTCTTTAGCTACTATGTGGAGAATCTAACTAAGTAGTACACAGAAATATTTTCATTTATTCCTCGCGAATGGAATTTTTCATGGAATGCTTGTAATTATCGGGTTTACACAAATTAGAATTTACAAAAACGTGTTTGTATTATACCGAGTGTTATAACGTTATACCTTTTCGTGCCAAACAGCCGCAGCGACTCGCACTTGCCCGGTTTTTTTTGTAAAAGTTGTACTCATAGTTGATACCCTCGTTTCACACCACATGCAAAACATCCATTTCTACCTAACATTTGCTTTTGAACTCCTAGTTCAAACTTCGAATTCCCATGACACCAATTTGTCGTTAACAGAGCTTCTTAGCGACCCTTGTTCTCTCAACTTAGGCTTATCCGCGCATTTAGGGCGCTTGAGACAGCTCGGAGATCGGTACGTGACAAGGCCTCATAACTTCAGTGGGCTCCTAAACTCCAAATCAATTTTCTTTCGAGAGCAATTTATCCTATCAGTCAATTTAGACTAACTTTAAAAACATAAAAATATATGTTGATACACACTTTAAATTACTATTTCGTGACGATTTTTAATTGAAAAAATAAACAAAGGAGGCACTTTTACCGTTTAAATATATTGTCGTAACTAAGGGCTCATTTAGACGGCGCGCGAACTCGTATACGATTTTAGTTCGCCGTCTAAATCAGCCCTAATTGTAGGTAAGTGTAGTACGAGTACGTATGGAGTCGCGCGTGAGAACGCAACTCATGAGTTGCATGCATACATGGCATGCATGGCATGCATGAATGCTAGCAGGTCTTGTGATCTAATCTAATGACAATGTTACCTCAAAAAAAAACAATTAATAATTATAATATTCAGCATCTTGGTCTCAACGAGTTTTTTAAAACTTCTCTTTTTTTTTTTAAGCAAGATAGAGTGAACATCAAAGTACCAGTGAACCAGTAGGTACTTTTATTAACTTTCTACAGTGCACTCGCTTCGAACAAGCCTCTAGAAAAAAAAACAAGGCAAACTGGGTCATTTTAAAAAGCCTTGTCTACCCAGTGTGTGCGATGTGAACCAGTGTGGCTACCACTAGTTTGGCATAAACGCTATCGAGAACATAACTTTACTTTCTATGCCTCTCGCTTGTACTCGCATTTTAGTGCGAGCGAAATGTACAGAAAGTAAATTACGTAGACGTTAGCGTATATGTCAGTTTTGACTCTGTCAGTGACTCATGGTACGGGCTCAGTTACTTGTAGATGTAAATAATCATAAATACTTCTAGTGACATATTTTAGATAAATTACGTTACGAAATAAAACACCTATGATAGACGGAGAATGTGTCTTAGATGAGCCCAATAGCACGATACAATGGTTCCTTTGCATAAAAAATACAAAATAATCTGTTTTAATATTGTTCAGTGTATATGACACCGTAAGATTGTGAACCCGTTAGTTTATAATCTAACGTAGGTTAGGTTAGGTTAGATTATAATCTCCCTACCGTCAGTTTATAATGTAACTAGCGAGATTATTATTATAATGAGACGAGTGTTTACAATTTTACGGTGACATATATAAACGCTGGGTTACATATACTAGCAAGTCTAGTAAACCTACAAGCCCCTGAACTCACGCGTTCGAGCGACATCGACCAGCAATTTCAACACTAATTGAGTTCTGAGCTAGCCAGTAGCTACCGGAAACTTTTAAATTCAAATTTGATACCAAGAATTCCGCAGGAGCTTCAAATAGGGGAATTAATCCCGCAGGCCTTCGGTAATTTAATAGTCAACTCTTTAACTACTTTTTAAAGGGCCTTAAAAATGAAGGAGCTTTCAAAGTCGGCGTCTTTCAAAGTGCGATGCTTACAAATTGTTTACCTAATGGTGACATCCTATTTTAGGACATGGCTGCTTTATCATATCATAATAATAATTTGGCATAATGTATGTTTCCCATGCATAATTTTATAACTTATTCACTGATATTGTGGCAGGGTAGTAACAAAGAAAAATAACTTTACTTTTTTAAATAGGGTAACATTCCATTTCTGACCGCAGCTGCACTACTGGTACTGAACGCGCCGCTGTTACTGTCAATTTCCATAGTAAAATGAATAGTAGTGCAGCTGCGGTTGGAAATGGACTGTCATCTATATGGCAAAGAAGGAATTTTATTTTAATTTCAGTCTGAGTACAATTAAGCACATGTTTCTCTTAGTTTTTAGTACGAAGGTACTTTAAATAATCTTTTAAATTAAGCTTGACCTAAATACGGAAGCTTGAATTTTTAAGGCCACATTTTTGGTCACGACAAAGGGTTACGTGCAAAGCTCGGAGGAAACCACAGATCACTTACTCACTAGACAGAGCATATACGATTTTTCGGCCTTGCGAGAGACATTTTCTCGTTTATATTTCAGGTCACCTATCGTCAGCAATATTCGTTAATTATAAATTGAAAAATCAGCGCCGCGGCTTGCCGTCGCGTTATGCTGAGTTGTTATTGTCCCTTTTTAACGTCCGTTAGTTTTATACCCTTTTCACGTTAATTTAACTGATGTAACGTAAATAAATGTATACCTATTATGTTTCCGCCTAATTATACTCTGCATTAGTATATAGCGCAGATGATAGGTACTTATGGTGGAGTGGAGCGGTGGACCAGCATAAAAATTGCCTATAGGTATGTGATTAGATCGCGGTGTTGAAAAACTCTTCTCAAAGCGGTATCTCTAGATGGTAGTCTCCGTAGGAAGCATTTGCCTCAAGCCCAGTTGTTACGCTTTGAGCGACCCTCTTCCTGTCTCACGTAACACTTTCTTTGCAACACACCACCCTTATGGCCTTGGGCACAACGACGATAATCGTATGTACGACAAAACGTCCCCGAAGAAATAGTCCTGGCTTTTTGTTCTAAAACTTGTCGGCTTTCCCGGTTACTAACAATAATTGCATGAAAGAGTCTGGTAACGTGAATAAAAAGTTCTAAAGTGTAATCTGGGGGCCTAACTACGACAACAAAACTGTTTCTCTATCGCACTAATATGGAAGAGCGCTAGAGAGACAGAATGCGTTTCTTTGTCGTAGCGCAAACGATTGTCATTTTCTTCTTGCAAAAAGTGGAATGAATCCACAGCGTAACAAGCAACAGTCATTTTTTTTAATACGAGTACATATAGTCCGTCAACCAAATCTTGTCAGTAGCAATGTAAAGCAAACTAAAGTAGGGCAACACTCAAAGAGCAGTATTGCGCTAAGAAAAGCAGCAATGTACGTCGACACCAAAAGAATTTTTTTTTCCGCTGAGCGCGCCCTGCGTACGTCAATTCAAATTGTCACTCGCGGTTTATTGAAAAAATTTGAAACGGACGGACAATTTAAAAGCGATGTTAAAACAATGTTAATCAAAATGATGAACAAATTTGAAGATATCAAAAACAACTCCCTATCGTAGTGCTTATATTCTCTTTGTTCCCTATCTATGTCTTCTAAGTTTACTAAAATAAAATCATATCAAAATGCAGATAATTAGATAGTGCATATATTTGTTATTTACAATATAATATGCCACTTGTTAATGTAAATTAGTGTACTCTTCTGGATGAATATGACATACCTGTGTAATTTTTTTGATTGGTATATATTGTAAAATAGGATTACATATTGAAAATAAAACAACTGATATTTGGGTGTTTATTTAATTTAAAGGTAAATAAGATAAGGGTCACTTTAGCTTACACTATAATTCAGGTCATTATTTGAAAAAATATAATGAAGTTACCAATGTTACCGGGTCACTTCAACCAAGCATAATACTCTGTAGTATTCTATTGCATCTTTGTAAATAGTCACAACTGATTGCTGAAAATATTAGACAGGTGGGCCTACGGACGGCTTCCAGGACACAATTTATGGTCTTGTTGGATAGATTTAGGCATACGTTTTAATTTTATTTATGCCTTTTAACCCTAAAACAAAAAAACTGAACATAATCTTAAAAGTTCGAAAGAGTTCTTCCATGTACTTGTCATAACCTCAATTTTTAGTAATGTTTACCATCAACGAGCATGATTGTACATTGTAGGCCCCTTAGCTTTGCTTATTCTCATTTAATGTATTGGTATTTAATGGTGACAGCAGAAATATCTCTTGAAACAGAAACGATTCAGAATGAAAACCAAATGAAAACAAATAAGGTGACGGCTGTCGTTCACGAATTTCACGATCCACATTCCACAGATAAAACACAGATGACACGCATTTTGGAATTATTCGAACACAGTGTTGCTAACCCGCGATTTTTCAAATTTGCCGCCTTTTACTACTGACAAGATTTGGTTGACGGACTTTACTTTTATTGCTGACTATGCCACAGATTATAAAGCGGCCAAGTGCGAGTCGGACTCGCCTATGAAGGGTTCCGTATTTAGGGGATATATGACGTATTAAAAAAAACTACTTACTAGATCTCGTTCAAACCAATTTTCGGTGGAAGTTTGCATGGTAATGCATATAATATATTTTTTTTAGTTTTATCATTCTCTTATTTTAGAAGTTACAGGGGGGGGGGGGCACATTTTACTACTTTGGAAGCGTCTCTCGCGCAAAATATTCAGTTTAGAAAAAAATGATATTAGAAACCTTCATATCATTTTTGAAGACCTATCCATAGACCCCACACGTATGGGTTTGATGAAAAAAATTTTTTTGAGTTTCAGTTCTAAGTATGGGGAACCCCCAAAATTTATTGTTTTTTTTTCTATTTTTGTGTCAAAATCTTAATGCGGTTCACAGAATACATCTACTTACCAAGTTTCAACAGTATAGTTCTTATAGTTTCGAAAAAAAGTGGCTATGACATACGGACGGACAGATAGACAGACAGACAGACAGACATGACGAATCCATAAGGGTTCCGTTTTTTGCCATTTGGCTACGGAACCCTAATAATAGATGCTCCCTATTATTAGCAAGCGCTGGCCAATTTCAAAGATGTTTCAGGCACAAAAACGTAAACGTGTTTCATCTGGATTCCTGAACAGGTAAATAGCTCGCTCTTGTTAACCGAATGAAATGTATCCCCAGTTGGGCGAATGGCGGGAACTGCTGCAACCGGCCGTGCCTGGGGAATAATAAATAATACTGACTGTACAGTGGTAGTACGAACTCGGCCAAGGACACTAGGTACCGATAAACTGGCCGATTCTTATTTTGAAAATAACGATTCAGTTCAGTGATTACTTATCCAGCCAACAGAATGAAATACTCATTTGTTTGATATTGACAAGTTTCTACTGAAATACTTATTATTAATAAAATAAGTATATGCTTCAATCTGTGACTATTATAATTATAGGTACATGAGCAGTAGAGTCCGTCTAAGGTAACTTTGCACCGACTTGAATAGAACCAACGTGAGGGAGTGTCATTATGATCGTCATATTTTCATAGAAATTTCACATTAATGATGATATTACCACACAATTAGTCATTGCAAATGCCATGCAGAGTTAGCTTGGTACGACAATATGCTATTAAAGTTACTACCTATATTTTATTTTTGAATAATGTTTAGGTATTAGCACAGAATAAGTAATACATAGTATTATCATACAGAACGGACACGCACCTCCCCGCCCCGACTCGGATTACCTCGCCCGCGACTGGCCGCGACATGAATGTGTGCGTAAGTCGCTCTACTGAGAGCATGTCAGGATTCCGTCAGAAACTCAATGACGCGTGTACAGACGTGTCGCGCACACATATAAACGCAAATCATTTTTGATGTATGGCGTGTCCGCCCTGTGGTATTAGGTAATTGATTACTTCGGAAAATTTAACATGATGATGTCATCTCAATAATATCTTAGAGTTTCTAAGAAGTGCCATTTAAACCTGACGTACTAAGGTAGGTATTATGTGGCCGACTGCACAGTAGGCAGCAACGTAGGTATTCCGTGCAGTGCATACATTCATCAATTGAGATAAACGCCATCATTTGTCTTTTATATCTCGATTCTCTCGTGCAAAATGGCAGTGATTTATTTGGTCCACGAAAGGATTGTCGAATTTAGAGAAGCGTTCGAGTTTAACAAATAGATCACATAATATATTGGTGGTGATAAATTTGTTATCAATAATCAAAATGGCAAACATACCCATAACATAAAAAACCAATGTCACACTAAAATTAAAAATAAACTTAAAAATACATGTCAACAAAAAATACAATAAAATTAAATTAAAATGACAATGAACTATTTACAAATAAAAATATTATACATCGTGCCTCTAGAACCCATATGTAGGTTGTAGGTACATTCCATAGGTAGGTAGGTATGGGTAGGTTCATTATTATGATCTCCTATAAGGTCACTAAATTCTAAAAAGGTTAATTGTCCTAACCTACTCTACCTCTCATTTTATAACTCTCATATGTAGAATTGTAAAATGTTTCATGTGTAGGTACACTAATATGTGTAGACATATTAATTTAATGAAAATTGTAAAAGTTAGCGCGAGCGGCGAAGTTGGTTCCGCCGCTGCGCCCTCTGGTGAGGAAATTTTGAACTAAATAAGTTCCGGTGTAACAAAATTAAAGTCCGCTTTACATATTTCGTCCGACCGTTCTCCGTATGTAGGTATACGAGATCCAGGCACACACAGGATATCTAGGAGACTAATAAATGATAAAGTACCTAATAAATAAATTTCATTTCGTAAACATCTTCAACATTTCCTACCATAACATTGCCAGGCTTATGAGTAATATTTTAACAAAAAGTTTTGATTTGTTTTCTAGTTATACTTAGGTATTATTATTAATTTAGCTGTGCATTATTTGAGTGCCATGCGGCCACTTCAGGTTTCAGGTACATAATGACCTTTCTCTTTCGTAACTTAAATCCCTACCCAAAATAAGTATTATATTTACGTCTTTGAATTCTTATATATACATGCAGAAAAGTGTTGACATCTGCCGTATTCGAACTTCAAGATATTCACAAGAGACGACACGTACTAGATCCATTCTAGATACGTTATAATTTAGATTTCAACTAGTTCTCTTTTGCAGCGCAATTCGGGCAACCAATGTCACTTTTACGTTAGATAGAGTTAGATATCTATTAGATGTGAATTGGATCTCTAAGCCATATCTTGTGGAAATCGTTCAAGAGTATCTCCAGAATCGCGCAAATGTCAAATTTGACAGGTTAGATCTTAAACATATCGTTATCGTATCTTGGCGATGTCTAAAAGATATCTAACAGATGTCTATTTCAAAATCCGAATCGGGCCCATAGCCAAGTTTTCGAATGCCATGTCAAATAACAAAATCGTTTGCCACACGGCACGGCAAGAGAAGATAATCCCCTGTTGACATCACGTAGCTTTGTACGACATGGTCTTATGGTACCTGCGAGTATACATATTTCACCTTATTACAATGGTGTAAAGTCGAAAGTTGTAAACATTTTCTGGTGACTGTGTTATTTGGGGCGCTCCAGAAACCAGGTCTCGAGACTCATGGAGAATGTAACGTATAGATAAAGTAGGAGTTTACTACCAAAGGAGCATAGCAATTAAGAATAGGTACTTGTAGATTTTCAGCGTCTATTACCACCACAAAAATTAAAGTAAGGTCATTAAAAAGGTTACAGAAGATAATTGAACTAAACTAAAATTTGGATAATTAACCTATTTGCAGGACCAACTGTAGTGTGACCAACTGTAAGAGAATGTTTTAGGTTAAGTTCTTAGGAATAACTCGGAAGACTCAGTTAAGCCGGCTTCCCACGGCCCGTGTTTATTACAGGCCAGGCCGGATCGTGCCACGCCTGTGGATGCCTGTGCGGTTGATTAAGCCGGCTTCCCACACTCTAAAAAAAATTTGGTTGGCCCTATCAATATCTTGATAGTCGTAATCAAGCACCTTGATTCCATACGAGCCTAACAAGAACTTAGACACATCAAATAAGGTAATTCTGATTGCTATTACTATATCTATGTAACTGAACCAATTAAGATCTTGTTCAATATTTACATGAAAAATAATTATGCTAACTAATTGATCCTAGCAAGATCAACTAAGGGCTGTTAAGGATTGAATCAACCTACGTTACATAATTATGCCAATAAGTTAATGATAGATGCAAAGTATACAATTGTTAGGATTAATAACATACCTACTTTATTAGTTCAATCACAGATACACTTATTGTTTTAAGTAATCAGCTTTCTTTGATTTATATAAGATCGTTATTGTTGTAATTAACTTAACGTCAACTAAGAGAAAACTGCTCTTAGTTGGTCGTAATTTTTTAGAGTGCACGGCCCGTTTTTTCACAGATCTGACCGCGCCTCTACAGGCCGGTAGATCGTGGGAACGGTTGCATCCGACAAGGCCTGTGCGCTGAGGGCCTACCGCGAACCACGTTCGACGTGTTACCTCTCTGTTGCACTTGTAAATTCGTATGTAGGTGTGACAGGGAGGCAACACGTCGAACGTGGTTCGCGGTAGGCCCTCTGTTCAAGGTGAACCGACCGAAAATGAACTGACGCAGACGCGCCCCTACAGGCACCGTCGCGCCGCGCCGCGACGCGCCTTTGAAGTTACCGACTCCCGACGGATCGGACGGGTGACGACAGGCCTCGTCGGATGCGACCGTTCCCACGATCTTCGGCCTGTAGAGGCGCGGTCAGATCTGTGAAAAAATGGGCCGTGGGAAGCCGGCTTTAAACGTTGAGACCAGTACCCGTACCATGAGTCACTGACAGAGTGTCAACAGTCAACACTGACATTTACGCAAAAATCTACGGACGTAATTTACTTTCTATACATCTCGCTCGCACTAATACGTTCACGCTAGCGTTTATGTCAGTGCCAAACTGGTTGATTGACACACATGGTTGATTGATTTTTGACAATGTATCGAGTTACGACGTAATTAATACTGAGGCTCTGCCTCTGAAAAACAATAGGATAATATTCACCTGCTTGACTGAGTAAATTTTCTACTGTCAAGATCTGGTTGACCAAGTATATTTACTTATGTCGTCATGTTGTATCTCTTTTTTAGGGTTCCGTACCCTAAGGGTAAAAACGGGACCCTATTACTAAGACTCCGCTGTACGTCCGTCTGTCACCAGACTGTATCCCACGAACCGTGATAGGTAGATAGTTGAAATTTTCACAGATAATGTATTTCTGTTGCCGCTATAACAACAAATACTAAAAACAGAATAAAATAAAGATTTAAGTGGGGCTCCCATACAACAAACGTGATTTTTGACCGAAGTTGAGCAACGTCGGGCGGGGTCAGTACTTGGATGGGAGACCGTTTTTTTGCTTGCTTTGCTCTATTTTTTGTTGATGGTGCCGAACCCTCCGTGCGCGAGTCCGACTCGCACTTGGCTGGTTTTTTTCTGTATTAGTTGTGTAAACTGTGTGTAATTTTATTTTTCGGCTTACTTTATGTTTCTTTCCTTTGTTTCTTTTTTTTTGTCTGTTAGGTACCTTCCGTGATTATTTCGGTACACTTTATTTTTCATTATGTTATTTCTATGTATGTCTTTTGTCTGTGTGTTAACGAATAACAAACTATTCTATTCTATTCTATTCTAAATACCTATATAGCGTACCATTTTGAACTAAACCACCTACGCTACATTTATATAATTATTTCTTTTGTATCAAATTCTCCTTAAAATGTTCAATTGTTTTGGGTTTCAGCGCTGTTTATAATAGCTTCTGAATACAATATAAAGTGTCATTCAATAGAACTTGCTAACTATGTAAACAAAAGTTATTTAGTAAATTGACATTCAGTGTCAATTTTAGTATGGCGGTTTGTTTACATAGTTAGCAAGTTCTATTGAATGAGACTTTATGTATAAACGCCTCGGAACAGAAAAGAGTCAAGACTGTGACTTACGAATAAGTACCTAACTTAAGACTTCAGCTCGTATTCACGACTCTTAAATTAGACGAAGCTTTCAAGTAACATGAACTAATTCATTGCCAGCGTGCGCTACGCGCTACGAGTGTAGCCGATAACATAGAAAATTGATATTATCTTTAGCTAATTATCAGAGCAATATATTGTTTTTTTTTTAATTATTATTCAGAACAAATTTAATACAAACACAAACAGATAACACATTCGAAACTAATCGTATTTGTCTCAATTGAGAATATAATAAAACCCCGCAGTTTGTCCAAATGAACGATACGTACAAACGACGCATAATCAAAAATATATTTTACTAAAGGTACGCCACGAAATATATGATTGTGTCACCCCGACCACATAGATCACTTACTCAATAGATGAAGCATATAACTTCAGCTAGCACAGATAGGTACAACATTTTTGTGTTAATTGAATGACAGTTAAAATTTCTAATTTTATTTCAGTTATGTCCATATCTAAATACTATACGATACTCTATTGTACACTTTTACTGCCAAGTCAAAATATAGGGACATAAAACGTAAATTTCACTTCATAAATACACCATGAAGTTCCTTTATCAGAATATTGACCAAAAATGTTTGCTGGGTCGTCTCTTCATAAACACTCCATAATTCGGAGTTTAAAGAATATAATCTATGCCCTGAAACGAAACCTTGTACGCGAACAAATAAATGGGGATATGTGGATACGGGCTTCTGCTACGCAAAATAAATTGTGTAGGTAGGCGGAAATTTGTATTCCGCGTCGAGTATTCACAATTTTGTGAAGCTGGGTACATTATTTCACTAACAGTGAACAGATGGCGTAGGCACAGAATAAATAATAGTACATTACTAGGTACAGAAGATTCACTCTCTAACAAAACGCGTCTATTACGACAGATAGATAGATAGATAGATAGATAGATTTTTATTGGTATTAATCATACACTGTCAGTTACATATTTAACAATAATTAATTACAAATGATAATTAATAGATTTAGATTCATATGTCAATAATTACAATAAAAAAAGAAGTACATAGCTGCGATGTAAATTAAATAATTTCAACAATTCCGTAATTCAACTGCATTAAGAGATTAATAACAATAACATACTGGATTTAATTCAAATGACAATACAATTACACATCTTATCTAATCTAATATACCATGGGAACTTGATCACATTAAATTCTCCAGGAACTCATTTACCGTGTAGTAGGCCATTTTAGTACAATACATTTTAAGCTTACGAACAAAGGCATAATCTGTCGTAACTGTTCTGATTGGCTCAGGTATTTTATTATATATTTTAGCACCCATTACACCAAGAGACTTGCCGGTTTTCTGAAGCCTATGCGCGGGGACAGCAAGACTTGGTTTCCTCCTTGCGGAATGAGGGTTTGCAATCGGGAACTCATGCAGGGTTCTTCTTACGTACTTACCGACCTCGAAAACATAGAGAGAAGGCACTGTCAATATGCTGAGATCAATAAAAAGTTGTTTGGCCGGCTCGTCCGGAGGAACACCGCATATTAGCCGAACAACTTTTTTTTGAATGATGAATGGCCGGTCTCGGTCCGCTGCTAGGCCCCACAGGTCTATTCCGCTACTTAGATGAGTATGGAAGTAAGCATAGTATGCCGTAATAAGGTTCTTTTGTGATAAAGTACGTTTTAAGCGAGTAAGAGCGTAGTAGCCAGAGTTTAGTTTTGCACATAACGCGTCGATGTGCTCACCCCACTGCAAACCCCTATCAAAAGTGAAGCCCACATAGCGAGCATGACATACAGGCTCAATCCGGTTGCCATTTACATCAACATTAATTTTTGCATGCGCTTTTCCACTGAGTGAAAAATTAATGAGATTTGTTTTGGCAACATTCACTTGCATCCCGTTGCTCTCAAACCAGTGCAGCAATTGAAAAATGACGTACTCTGCATTAGTCTGCAATTCTTCATGGTTGCAGCCATGAACAATTGCACAGATGTCGTCCGCGTACATTACGAATTTAGCAATAGTGCTGGGAAATGGTAGATCGTTAATGAGCAAAGCAAACACTGTATTCCCGACGTTCGAGCCCTGGGGCACGGATCTGTCCCCGATAGATCCTAATTCAGATCGGTCACCATTTACGTCTGTTACTTGACTACGGTCGGCTAAAAACGACTTTATTATATCTGAGGCTGTACCACGTACACCGTAGTGCTCCAGTTTGGATGTTATCAGTCCATGGTCAACCAGATCGAATGCGCGGGATAGGTCAAAAAATATAGCGACCACGTCCTGCTTTGCCTCTAAGTTGTCGAGGACAGTTTGCAGTAGTTTGCGCGCCGCGCCCACTGTGGATCGGCCCGCCCGATAGGCGTACTGATCATCGCTGAGTGCCCCGTTCCGGTTAAGAAACCCTACGAGCCTATCACACAGACCTGTTTCAAAGATCTTGGAGACTGCAGGTACAAGGGATATAGGCCGATAGTTTTTCATCACGTCTTTTCCACCCTTCCCTTTGTAGACTGGAGTCACCCTGATCCTCTTAAGTGAGTCCGGGTAGCAACCGTTAAAGATTGAGTAATTGAAATATTGACACAAATAATGCACGAAATTTAACGGCAGCTTATGAAGGATTGAAGTTGGGAATCCGTAAACGTCTTTAGTACCTTTCGCTTTAAGTTTTCTTAAGATTCTTATTACCTCATCACTTGTAAATGGTGCCATAAACATAGAAGACCCTTGAGACGGGCAGGCAGCACGCAACAGCCGCATCGCATCACAAAGGCGCGGGCGCACCTGGGTGTCGCGCACTACGCTCAAGTAGTGCTTGTTGAGCGCGTCAGCCAGCTCCCTGCCGGTGCCGCGCTCGCCGCACACCGCTCGACGGAGCACACCGAACTCATCCCTGCCACCCACTTGGTTCCTGCTAGTCTCATCCTTAATTAAGTCCCATAATGCAACGATCCTATTAGAGCTAGATTCAATTTTGTTATTCATAAAGGCCCTCCTGGTTTTGCTGAGGAGACTATTATGCTTACATTTATAGTTATTAACAAATTGCGTTAAGTCAGTATTGTTTGGATGAAACCTCGTCAGCAGCCCCAAAAACAAAAGAAACTCTTTGCTATTTGTAGTTTCCTTATTTAACCACATCTTATCTCTTGGCCTAATAGGTACCTTTTTAATGGGACAGGAGATTTCGAATGTCCTATGAAAGTGCCTAAATAATAGCTCAAAGCTATCGGTACTTGGATATGAAAACTTAGACCAATCAAAGCTAGCTACTTCATCAAGGAATTGTGTTAGTTGTGTTTTGTTAGTGACTCTTTTCGTAATGTACCTCATCTGATTCCTTATCGTTATAAGCGAGTATTTAAAAAAGATTGCACAGTGATCACTTATACATGTGTCCAGCGGATTAACTGATACAGATTCTCGAGGTAAATCCGTATATGCATGGTCTAAGCAAGATGCCGAGCTACCCTGGATTCTAGTTGGGAAGTTAACCATGGAAGTCAAGTTAAATCGGATCAATAAACCTTGGATGTCACGCCTTTGCTTTGTCCATTTCATTAAATCTACGTTTATGTCCCCCATTATCAAAATATTACAATTTTCGATAGCTAAATAACTGAGTAAGGAGTCCAATTGGCGAATGAAAATGTCCAAGTCGCCCTCCGTATTTGAGCGGTACACGCAAATTACAATTAAATTAATATCCACGAGTTGTATGGCAGCTATTTCAATATGCATTTCTATAGAATAGCCACACAGGTCAAGCCTGTCTATTACGGTAAGTCTATGGTGGGCATAGATACACACACCACCGTGTTGTCTAGTTAATCGGCAATATTTTGAACTTAAAATATAATTATTTATGCTAGTCACTAATAGTTCGTCAAGTGGCAACCAATGCTCAGTTAGTAACAAAAGATCATAGCTTATACCACCTTGGAGTACACATTCAATTTCAGCAGTTTTATTACGAAGACATCGCACATTTTGCAGCAGGATATTTATTTGTCGTTCGCACGCACTAGATGTTTTTACTTTACTGTTGCTCGGCGGCTGGCGGAGCAAAGACTGAACCGCGCCCGGCGCGGTGGGAGCGGACGAGAAACCAGTTTGCAAATCTCACACCCGCGGGCCACACAGTCGGCGAGGTGAGGCGTTCGAACAGATTCGCAGGAATCCCAATTATAAATGAAGCGTGCCTGTTGGAGTTTATCTGCCTCTTTTCTACGTAGTAATCATTCGATTTTTCAGTCTTGTTAAGAAACTGTAAGATGTTTTCGGTAGTCGTATCTGGATCGAAACACCATGCCTGTATGTATTTAATTTGTTGTACAGCTTTAATTGTCTCGTCCACTTGTCCAGTCCCTATTACAATGGACTTCCGTCTCCTGTTCTTTTTGGAAGTAACTTTTTCCCAATTCCGATCATCCTCTTCCATATCGGCGTTACCTTCGTCAAACTGCTTTGGTGAGTCTTGGTCCAAATTAGAGCGGTTGCTAAGGAGGGGAGAGTCATTAATAAGCGGTGAGAACGCCGTTTTCGTGGCCCCAACTGTCGTCATAGGATTTCGGCTGTCATCGGAAACACGAGTATCAAGTGATTCGTCACTCTTCGGGGCAGCTCGCGTGCTTGGATTACCTTTCCTTGTTGCGCTCGAGAGTTTACTTATATTGGCGGCTGCACTTGTCTTCGCTTGGCGGGGAGGTCGCTGAGATTCGCCAAGCCGCGCATGCGCAGGCGCAAGTGTTGGCACGGGTGGCGCAGGCGCAGTGGATAGCGATTGGCGGTTTGGTTTTGAACCGCTACCATCCTTATCTTTGCATAACTTACAAATGTTCGTTGCCTGGTTAGACAATATGCAGTTTTGTTCCATTATTTTGGCTTCAAGCGTTTGCACTTTACTCACAAGTGACGTTACGGTCTTATTTAACTCGCGTATAAGGTTTTCGAGTGGTTTCGTGGACATTTTACCGAAATTAATGAATAAATATGCGGAGAGCAATGAAAGTACAACCGAACTTCACCAGAGGTGGGGAGGCGACTATGATATGACCGCTAGGTGGCGTATGTGCGAGCAGGCGTCCATTCATCCAGGCTAAACACCGAAATTGGTGTGGGCCGCATGTACTTGAAGGTACTTGTAGTGACGCGACGAAATCGCGGAGTGAACCACGCCTGGCGTACGTAACGTCAATATTGTGTTGACTTGTCTAGTTACTTTTCAAACCAAATCTAATTATTCATGTACCTATTAATTCTTGCATAAAACAACAACCGGTTTTCGAATTCGATTCGATCATAGGGATAAGTGTCGTATATCTGTGGTTTCCGGATAGCCTGCTGAAACCTACCTATAGGCAGAATAGGCGTAAACGAAAATGGTGTTCTCAGGTTGCATGCTCAGAATCTGCCAAGGATTTGAATTGCCTGCTTGTTCTAAGAACTTGTCTTTCCTCACTTAACTTATATCGTTAGATATAGATTAGATAAAAGATAGTTTATTCAAGTAGGCATAATTACAATGCGCTTATGAACGTCAAATAAAGCTAGGTAGACCAGCTCCAACCCTACACCTCTGCCCCGAGAAGATTTAAGTCCCCCCTCAATTGGAGGAGGGTACCCAATATGGGACCGGCACCAAACTCGGCGGGATACATCTTTTCAAAAAAATTTACATCTTATAATTAACATGCATTACGAGAAAATAAGTAAAAAAAAAATACAATTTCAATTACTATAGAATTCATGCAATTATACAGATAAGGTGTAATAGAAATTTGATGGATGAAATAAATGGGAAAACATATACACAACTTAGGTACCTTACGTGTGCACAGAAAATCAAAAATATTTTCTAGTATCAAAACTATAATTCCTACTACACAAAGTGTGACCAGCCCAAGATTTTTTGAATTTCCCGCCAAACATTTGTGTAATATTTTAGTAGCCAGACTCTATCAATAAAAACAAATCGATAACAGATTGAAATCTATTACCGCTCAAAATCAAGATAAGAGTATGTACATTCGAAAGCTACTAATTTCGTAGAGGCGTAATGGCAATGTATCGACTGTATCGTAATTAACGCTTAAGTGGCAAGTAGCACTATAATAGTAACACTCCTGATAGAACCAAGACCTTATGCTATGCCAAGATGCCATCACAATTTCACAATAAGGTTTACGAATGGTCACTCTACAGTGTCCACGATGGTATATACGTGTCAGAGACCCACACTCCTTGCATTTTGTAATCAAGACTGCAATGCGTCCGTTTGCGCCGCATTTAGGTACCTTACACGCATTTTACCCTCGCTTGAATAAATTCCGCATGTAATTAATTAATCTTCCTAGATGCAAACACGAATTAATGCTGCTCGCACAATTCCTTTGTTGATAGTGTCGGAAACCTTTCCCGATATTTTCGGCACACGTCTACCTACTACCTACTTACCGTATGCCTACTCCTTGTGAAAATATTTATAAAACTTTCACCGTTGTTTTCAATCAATGTATATTTAACATTGCACACGACGTAGGTAGCTATGTAGGTAACAAAAATGATATAAAATAGGCAAATTTTTTGCATGCTGCTGAAGTAGATATTTTGATAAGACCATTAAATATACGTTGACGTGCACTCAAAGTCAGTTCACATGATTTCTACCACTATGTAAAGTACACTCAACGATAAACACATATGTTAACACTTTCTCACCATATACCATTGTAACAAGGCGAAAAATTAAATGTAGTGTATAAGACCTAGCTCGATAATGCCGTACCATCACTAAATACAATAATACGTATCCATCACCAAAAAAATTACATATATACAACGCTACACGTCGACGTCGCACATTGTCGTAATTATTTACGAGCTTAAATAACAGTTTGCGGGCCTCACTCAGTATAGACATTATTAATATTATTTAAAATAAACCCCTTATAAACCGCAAACCATTTGAATGAATGCCATAAATTGACAACTGACATTTAGCTTTTTTTTAAATCATAGACAATTGGTGATACAACAACGAAATATCTGTCAACAATTTTTGGCTAGCCAGACTCTACGATACGTTATTTATTATAACACCACATCTCTCTATAACAATTTTATACGAATGCTGACATTCACGGAGAACTAACACCTAAATGAGATCAAATTCACATCAGTTTGCAAGTTCAAATTGGCCTCTTGTTTTAGACTTTTTTCTTTGTTTTAACGGCATACTATATAAAAACGGCACGTCATAATTAGGTTAGTGTAAATATTTCAGTTGCCTTTAGTGCCATTTTATACCCAAGTAGGTACCAATTTTTCGTTATTACTATTGGCAGATGAAACGTCTAGACGTCTAAAGGTCATTAAAAACACAGACCATTGTCTTGTTCTGTGTTTACAAAATTGTTGTTTCATAAGCATAAATTATATCTTCCAATGAAGCGAGTCATATAATATTGATCGAACTTCGCTTGCGAAGCTCGTTTGATCATATAATATATTCACGATCACAGAACTAAATACATTATAAAATACATATTTGTAGTTAATTATAATAATTATAATAAGAACCCGCAATATCAAGTACAGGGTCGTTCAATTGAACGTTCTGAAAGTCCGACTTTGATTAATGAGCACATTTACGACGAAAGTTCAGTGAAATAACCTGAGCCATTATTCCAAACGCTGACAGAGACCGGGCGATAAACGTACTTACTCGTATAACACATATATTAAACTAGCTTTTGCCCGCGACTTCGTACGCGTGGATTTGTATATTGGTGGTTATATATTCTACATTAGCTTAGAACATTATGCAGCAAAAGATAGCAGTAGGGACTGTTAATCATTTGTTAATTATTATACACAACCTGGCTACGAAGTTTCAAGCCCCTAATTGAATAAAATTGTTCTCGATATAATCCCTCTCAACACCCAGCATATTTTCAAGTCCACTATTTAGTAAAATCTACTACTTAACTACCTATTTACAAAGTTTGAAGTTCCTAGCTTTAAATAAAATTTGAACTCTCTACCAACTTTCAACACCTTCTTAAACCTTTTAGGTGATGAAGTTTTAAAAAAGCTGAAATTACTTTTCATTTATTCTAATATTATACCTTTATACAACGATTCAAGTCCCGCACTCAAATAAATGTTTGACTTCCATACAAATTTTTAACCCCTTTTTTACCAACTTGAAGAATGAATTTTCAAAAATACCGAAATTACTTTTCTTGTATTCTAATAATATGCCTATATACAAAGATTCAAGTCCCGCACTCAAAATACAAAATACAAAATACAAAATCGTTTATTTGTCCAACATAGGTATGAATAGTACATAAGTACAGATCTTATAATATTACTGTATCACTATGTTGTGCCGTGAGGCGTACAATTTTTTATCATTAATGGACTGTGATTATATACATGCTGTGGTGCACAGTTACCATTAATTATAGTCTAACAAAAATTCGCTTACACTATAATATGTTTTGTCAACTAAATATTTAAATACTTTACTTTTAAAACTTGTCATATCTTCTAAATTTCTTAATTCATTCGGAATTTTATTAAAAATTTGAGGAGCCATTCCAAATATACTTTTCCTATATAACGCTGTTTTGGAAGGCATTGAATTTATTCTGTTCCTAAGACGTATACTCTTAAACTGTTGAAATAAGTGGGGATTGCTTTTAACAAACATTACAATTTCGAAAATATACAAACAAGGTAGCGTTAATACTCCTAATTTTTTAAAATATGGTTTACATGAACCCAGTTGCTGAATTCCACACAACGATCTAATGCATCTTTTTTGCGCTTTAAACGCTACTTCTCTGTCAACTGAGTTTGCCCAAAATATAATGCCATACCTTAGTGTTGATGTTACATAGGCTTGATATGCCGTCAAAACAACTGGTTCACTAACAATCTTTCTTAAATTATATAAAACGTATGAAAATTGATGCAGTTTCTTACATATAATGTCTATTTGATTTCTCCATGTCAATTTATGATCTAAGCTTATTCCTAAAAATTTTGTCACATCTGTTTTCTCAATCTGTTGCCCCTTATATGAAATATTTAAATTACATCCATCATTTCGCCTTTGTTTAAATGTCATTATTTTAGTTTTTTCTAGATTGATTTTTAAATGATTGCTAGTTAACCAGTTTATTACTGATTCTAATGTCTTGGATATTTCAGTTTCATATGTTTCTGGATCTTTACAAGTGAACATTATAGTGCTGTCATCAGCAAAGAGTACCATTGGATACTCGATGGCTTTTGGCAAATCATTTATATAGATAAACTCAATAGACTCAATAAAATATTTGAAGTACATACAAATTTTCAACCCCTTTTTCACCACCTTGGGGGATGAATTTTCAAAAACGCTGAAATAACTTTTCTTGTATTCTAATAATATGCCTTAATACAAAGATTCAACTCCCGCACTCAAAACAATGTTTGATCTCTATGTAACGGTTTGCTATAAAACCTCGTTTGCGCTCGGCGCTTTGTGCTGGCCGGTTGCAAAAAAAACATTATATTTTAAAATTTCCTTCAGGAATCTTGTGAATCTGTCACATGAAAAATATGGTGTAGATTCATTGATTGCTCACATATTTTCGCTAATAACCTTCGATATTTAATGTAGAATTAATACTAACCTTGATTTAAAATAGATCGCAAACTGCCGTTAGTTTTTATTATGCTGTGTACATTTCCCCGGATCGGGTAAGTGTTGTGAATCTCTAATCTAAGTTTCTTATGGGAATAATGTTACGTTGTATTCTTTTATACTGTTAACTAATCTGTTCTTTCCTGACTGCTTCATCCGTGAACACTAAAGAAATGCTAAAAGGTTAATTTTCCTGATATTTCTTTCCTTGCGGGCCGGATGACGCAGTCACCGTTGTGTGCATATTCTAATAAGACCAATATTGCTAGGGATCAAGTCTGGGGTTGACTCTGAAAGCCCACTAGCCTGCACTACCCCGGGTTGCGCTATGCGCATGCTCCACAATCTGGAAGGTTTCCATTCCGAGCTGAGGATCCTGGACCACAGTGCGGAGCCTTCTTAGAATACTCTGGACCTGCGACTGCGATGCCTGCTTTGTTCAGCGGAGCCATCTACAACTGCCCGCCTGCGAAGTAGAGTCCCAGGAAAGTGCCTCCTATTAAAGACTTGTTTCATTATTTCATTCTTGCCGGCTCAGTTATAAGGACTCACGGCCCTAGCTAACTTATTGTAATTTTAAATACCTAATATTAATTAACTTTTCTAAATTAAACTTTCATTTCCTTCCTACCTCTTTCCAACTTTCATTTCCTTCCTACCTCTTTCCAACTCTAAATGCGACGCTAAACGTCACATTGGCGCCCATACTAGGTTTAACTGAGCTGAGCACTACCGAAACAGGTCTTTAGCATTTTTTTTTAGTTTTCACTGATGTAGGTAGCTTCATTTGTCATTCTAGTTTTTAAGTCATATTTGTACTGTCATACTTAGTTTAAGTTTGTTTAGAGCAGTTCCTTGGTACGTGGTTCTATATTTTTGTTAATTATTGTCAAGGTTACCACTTCTAGCCTTTATCTTTCTACTGTAGCTTCTACTATTCTAATAAGTTTTAAAACCACATACTAAGAAACTAAAACTGTTTCTCAACCTACTGTGTAATCGCAACACCTACCCTATTCGTGTGACTTAATCATGGCTCACCCTATTAAATTTTTGTCTCTACAAAAAGCTGAGCTTGAATACGAGGTCGTTCTCAGAGGTGGATCAACTGGCTTAGTACAAGATCTCCGAAGCCAGATTGTAAAATTAAACATACCACCTGAGGATATTTTAGAATCTCACTTAGAGCCTGCGATTGATCTAAATGGTGTCAAGCAGGATAGTCTTTCTAAGTCAGAGACTATGCTGTCATCCTTAAAGTATTAAAATTCATTTCTTCCCTTGTTGCTATCTCTACGTCTATCTACGTCTATAGTCTAATTCTGTAAAACTACCCTCATGAAACTCGTACTTACTAACTAAACCGCTATAATATTCTTTGAATTTTCTAATTACTTATTAGGTACAAATTAATTTTTTATTAACCCCTACCGGTTAATGAACTTCTAAAAAGTTCGAAAAATTAATTTGCCATTATCCCCTACTGGTTAATGAGCTGTTTGCCTATTATATTAGGATGTAAGACTTCTACAAAGTTTTATGATAAAGAATAGTACAGCGTGAACAACTTGAATACTGAGGTTTAGAGTTAGACTAATCAACATCTATTTATAGTTATATGAGAGTATTTTATTCTAGCTTAAGTAAAATACTCAGTCTGTATGGCCGCAAAAACACTTTTCTGTAGTGTTTATTGCTTGTTTGTCTGCGTGTTGTAAGTATGAAGAGGTATTTTGTGTGTGAAGCCTGATTGATAACTTGTATTTCTATTAAGTAAAATAGACTTAGCAGCGGATTTTCTTAGCAAAAATCCTAACCTAAAAAGGGGGGTATGTAACGGTTTGCTATAAAACCTCGTTTGCGCTCGGCGCTTTGTGCTGGCCGGTTGCAAAAAAAAACATTATATTTTAAAATTTCCTTCAGGAATCTTGTGAATCTGTCACATGAAAAATATGGTGTAGATTCATTGATTTCTCACATATTTTCGCTAATAACCTTCGATATTTAATGTAGAATTAATACTAACCTTGATTTAAAATAGATCGCAAACTGCCGTTAGTTTTTATTATGCTGTGTACATTTCCCCGGATCGGGTAAGTGTTGTGAATCTCTAATCTAAGTTTCTTATGGGAATAATGTTACGTTGTATTCTTTTATACTGTTAACTAATCTGTTCTTTCCTGACTGCTTCATCCGTGAACACTAAAGAAATGCTAAAAGGTTAATTTTCCTGATATTTCTTTCCTTGCGGGCCGGATGACGCAGTCACCGTTGTGTGCATATTCTAATAAGACCAATATTGCTAGGGATCAAGTCTGGGGTTGACTCTGAAAGCCCACTAGCCTGCACTACCCCGGGTTGCGCTATGCGCATGCTCCACAATCTGGAAGGTTTCCATTCCGAGCTGAGGATCCTGGACCACAGTGCGGAGCCTTCTTAGAATACTCTGGACCTGCGACTGCGATGCCTGCTTTGTTCAGCGGAGCCATCTACAACTGCCCGCCTGCGAAGTAGAGTCCCAGGAAAGTGCCTCCTATTAAAGACTTGTTTCATTATTTCATTCTTGCCGGCTCAGTTATAAGGACTCACGGCCCTAGCTAACTTATTGTAATTTTAAATACCTAATATTAATTAACTTTTCTAAATTAAACTTTCATTTCCTTCCTACCTCTTTCCAACTTTCATTTCCTTCCTACCTCTTTCCAACTCTAAATGCGACGCTAAACGTCACATCTATACAAACTTTCAACCCCTATTTAACCCTTTTAAGGGATAAATTTTTAAAAACGCTGAAATCACTTTTCTTGTATTTTTATATAAAGCCCTTACACAAAGATTTAAGTCCCGCACTCAAAAAAATATTTTATGTGCATACAAACTTTCAACCCCTTTTTCACCACCTTAGGGGATGAATTTTCAAAAACGCTGAAATTGGTTTTCTTCTCTTTTATTATAATACCTTTTTACGAAGTTTCAAGTTCCTAGCTTACAATAAAATTCGAACCCCAAGACAAACTTTCATCCCCTTTTTAACCCCCTTAGGGGTTGAATTTTTGATAATATTCAATTAATGTTATTTTGTTATTTTATGTTACGCGTTTATAAGAAGTTTCAAAGAATTTGTAATGGATTCCATCTTTCAACCCCTTTTTTACCAACTTGAGGAATGAATTTACAAAAATGCCGAAATTACTTTTCTTGTATTCTAATAATATGCCTTTATACAAAGATTCAAGTCCCGCACTCAAAAAAATGTTTGATCTCCATACAAACTTTCAACCCCTATTTAACCCTTTTAAGGGATGAATTTTTAAAAACGCTGAAATCACTTTTTTTGTATTCTTATAATATGCCCTTATACAAAGATTCAACTCCCACACTCAAAAAAATATTTGATGTGCATACAAACTTTCAACCCCTTTTTCACCAACTTGAGAGATGAATTTTCAAAAACGCTGAAATAACTTTTCTTGTATTCTTATAATATGCCTTTATACAAAGATTCAAGTCCCGCATTCAAAAAAATGTTTGATCTCCATACAAACTTTCAACCCCTATTTATACCCTTTTCAGGGATGAATTTTTAAAAACGCTGAAATCTCTTTTCTTGTATTCTTATAATATGCCCTTATACAAAGATTCAAGTCCCGCACTCAAAAAAATATTTGATGTGCATACAAACTTTCAACCCCTTTTTCACCACCTTGGGGGATGAATTTTCAAAAACGCTGAAATCAGTTTTCTTCTCTTTTATTATAATACCTTTTTACGAAGTTTCAAGTTCCTAGCTTACAATAAAATTTGAACCCCAAGACAAACTTTCATCCCCTTTTTAACCCCCGTAGTGGTTGAATTTTTGTTCAATTAATGTTATTTTTTTATTTTATGTTACGCGTTTATAAGAAGTTTCAAAGAATTCGTAATGGATTCCATCTTTCAACCCCGTTTTAACCCTGTTTGGTGGATGAATTTTTAAAAACACTGAAATTATTTTTCTTGTATTTTAATAATATGCCCATATACTAAGTTTCAAGTCCCGCACTCGAAAAAAATTTAGATCTCCATACAAACTTTCTACCCCTTTTTCTCCACCTTAGGGGATGAATTTTCAAAAACGCTGAAATCAGTTTTCTTGTATTTTAATAATATATCTTTTAACGAAGTTTCAATTTCTTAGCTCAAAATAAAACTTGAACCCCATACAAACTTTGGACCCCCATTTCACCCCTTTACGGGATGAATTTTGAAAAATTCTTTCTTAGTGGACCCTT
The DNA here is from genome assembly GCF_948474715.1 of Cydia amplana. Lineage (NCBI taxonomy): Eukaryota > Metazoa > Arthropoda > Insecta > Lepidoptera > Tortricidae > Cydia > Cydia amplana. Next base: position 34,252,284 of record NC_086096.1, on the reverse strand, counting down.
AGACCTTATAACGAACCTACTTGCCAAATTTGGACTTTCTAGTCCCAGCGGTTTGGGCTGTGCGTTGATTTAAGTCAGTCAGTCAGTCAGGTCTTTCACGTTTATATTGAGCGTTTGCTCTCTCATCTCATACTGAGTTAGTATGAGTGTGATAATTGTGATGAATACATCTTGTATTCTCTATTTAGTAGAGCAGCTACCTAAAGTTGACCTCGATACTAAGCGCGACGAGCTGAAAACGCGCCAGCCTGCTCCGATTCACTACCACTACGTGGCTGGTGTCCTCACGTGCCCTCAATGTGCGCGGGGGTTCACCTCGAAGATCGGCTACGTCAGCCATCTTCGGGCGCACGAGCGCCGAGCAAACTAGGAGTCGTAGTGGTCGCCATGGCCGAAATCGGCCGGAAGGATCATCATCATCATCATCATATAGCAGACAAGTGATCTGTGGTAACAAACGAAGGGAGTTCGAGGTCACAGTTACATTGGTTTCTGTTCACTCTGCTTGAATCACTAGGACTGAAAAAAATGAGAATACCTACACGTCCTATTATACTCTTTTGTGTGGCCATCATGCCACGCTTTTTAATTCTGCTCGCATTTTAGGGAAAATATTGATACCTTATTGTACATATATGGTTTCGAAGGGTAACCTTTTAGGTCTGGCTACAGCTCTATGGAGAAATTAGGTGACTTGCCGGCGTATTGTGATCCTCCTTAATGTGCATGGCATGATATGGTATAGCATAGCATACGTTAATTTCTAACGCCGACAAACTTTTCATCCTTGGAAGCCCGGAAGTACTTACTAACGGAGGGTCGAAGTGGTAAACCAATACAAGGACGAAGTTGCGGGCAAAAGCTAGTGATAAAAAAGGCTATGAATAAGAATATTTATTTTATACTATTATTTGCTATCCGTTTGGGGGTCATGCTTTAGAATCTAATTATTTATTTAAACGTATTTTGTAAAAATTAACTTAAATTATCCAATTAAATTAAATTATAAGGCCATCACGCGAATAGGCATCACTTTTGGTGCATTTATTATACCCAGTTATATAACCAAAGCAATTTTGCTACTTAGGAGAGTGACAAAAAAATCCAATCCATAATATTTTTTATTATAGGTATTAAACGAAAAAGAAGTCGTTAGATTAGATCAGTGTTTTTCAAACGTTTTAATGACGCGACCCCCTTTTATTTAGTACAAACAAAATGTTACGCTTTTGTATTGTTTTAATGCTGGCAGGTTTTAACACTGGTTTAGATTGTAATGTAATGAAAAAACCAAGCAACGGGTTGCACTCCGGGAGTGCCGGCAGAAGTGACAACTCAATGACATTGTAACCGATAACTACAGAAATATCTACATTTCACCCGAGCGAAGCCGGGTTTTCATCTAGAATATTTATAAAGTACTCAATCATTTTCTTTCGCTATTTTACACAGACGGTCAAGCCATCATCAGTCACAGTCGCAGTCGTGTGAATAAATACACATGTATCATGTGTGTATGTATCATGTATGTATATTTGTATCATTCAAACGCTTTTATAACGCGCGTTGAAAAAGCTGCCATGCGAATAGGGCCATACGCTTGTTTAAAATTCGAAATTCAAATTTGTAGCTTTATTTGTTTAAAATTCGAATAGAAATTGTAAAGTTACCTTGCAGACCTCGCATCTATATATATTTGGTCATGGTATTTTGAGTTTTATTCACCAGTACTAGAGTTCACTTTTATTAGAGATTTCATCAAGATGTAGCTTTATTGAATTATGTCATTGAGTGGTCCTTACGGTCCTTACGCTCTCGAGTTTATAATTTTTTCCCCACCTCAAAAGTGCCCAGCGCCGCTAAAGAAGTTTTCACTTCAAAAAAATAGCTTTAATGCCTCGGGTACTTTTCCCTTTCTGGACACGTAAGATTGATCCCTTCAAGAATGACCCTCAGATCGACTCAGCAAATAATATACCGAGACAGGTCCAGCCTCAGAGACATTCCGTTTTTATGAAAATGTGCGATTAAAATGCTTTGAGCCCACAAAGCGCCTTTTACATGATATTAATGTGAAATACCAGTCCATTTCCAGTGTTGCGTTACGTTACAGATCACCATGACTAGACGTATAGTCGCCATCAGATATATCGGAGCGGCCAAGGTGTTCACAATATCTGAACATGCACTCTAACCCCTGACAACAGAGGCGTGTTCAGTTAGCCGCTCCGATATAACTGATGGCGACTGTACTATGTGGTGATCGCGAGTGTTGAGCATCACATGGTGCTTTCCTACTAATTTAGTATAGTTTCCTACTTGTTTACTACACTCCATTCATATTTAAATTACGAACATCGCCATCATTTTTAGCTTTAGAGATATACATGGTGTCTCTGACCATGGGGCTTTAAATCCAGGGCTTGATTTTACTCGCTAAACTGAGCTACTTTTACTATGGGACCAACCCTAAAATCGGGATTTTTTTTTGGCTTTTCCATAGAAAACGTCGACATCTGATCAGCCAAAATGTATGAAAAAGTAAAAAAAAAATTCGGGATTTCGGGGTTGGTGCCATAATAAAAGTAGCTCAGTTTAGCGAGTAGAATCGAGCCCTGGATTTAAAGCCCCATGGTCAGAGACATCCTGTATGGGGAAAGTAGATGGGTATGAGTGTACTTAGTTATAATTAGGCTGTGTTATTCTTGACTGTTAGGGTATTCATTTTCATCTTCGGTCTCTACCATAAAATGAGTTTGATGTCATTATAACATTGCATTGTCAGTTTGTCATATTTTATTAGTTTACTCATTTTGAGCCCATTCAAATATCTGGAAGTAGTTCTAGTTTATCTTCCCCGATTTTAAACACGATGAGTACCTACTTAAATAAAAGCTTGTAGTAAAGCGTCTTATTTGTTGCCACAAGTCATCGTAAACGCTTCATATTAATGCAGTGCCTGTCGGAGGTAATCCTTGGTTAGGTATAGGTGGTCTATTTTTATAAAAATGTCGGTTTCTCCGTGTTTCATTTCTGAAATATTGCGCTGGAGTATTTCATTGTCAATGAAATATACATTTCAAAAGTCGGGTACCTACGGGTTTACTATTCGCTGAACTTACTTATTACAAAATGTTATTTAGTCACTTTATACCATTTACTAACCGACTTTGACAAGTAGGTAATTGTAAGTCTTCTTTGAAGGTGCATAAATATTGTTGACAGAAGTGGGTTAATCGATACTTTTGCAGTCAACGTTTAGTCTCGGAAATGGAAAAAATACACTGGATCTCATTAAACAGGGAAATTAACATTGAAATATCTCTGAAATGGTGAGCTTAAGCGAAAAACTTGACACTATATGTTTCCTTTGACCCCATTTGACCCATTATTTAATTGGATCTCTAGCCACATGTGATATCACTCACAAAAAATACGATATTTTAAAAAAGTTTTGCCTGGCAATAAAATCACAATGAAAATGTAGTTCTAGCTTAAACTGACAGTTTATTGTCAGCTTATTTTATGGGCCAATGTTGCTATATTTATTAAATTAATAACCTCCTCTTTTTTGAAAATCGATTAAAAACTAGCTTGTGATCCTACTCGCAGGCGAAGCCATAGTATATAAACCATTACAGATCTTTTAGATAAAGAAAACAACTACCTAACCCTTCTTTTTTTCTGAAAACCCCCAGAATCTCCCGAAACAGTTTTTGCCGACCGCCTTGAGTTATATTTGCGTTGACAAATGCAGTGACTCCTTTGTTTTCAGATCAAATAATCTGTGGGTTTAAACCTTATTTTCTGAATTTTAAAACGCAAAAAAATAGATCAGCTTAAAACTATGAAAACGGCACTCGTGTTAGACTGTCGCGTAGCAGACATTTTCTTCTATATTCTGAGCAAACATGATTATAAAGGCGAGGCGTCGGATAAAGTCCTATAGGGGCATAATATCATAAGCATAACATTGTGGAACTTGCCTCCGAAGCGCTGTAAAATATTGGCAGTAAACTACAATCATATAACTGAATTGAGGAAAAAAACCCGACCCGATCGATTACCTAACTTAGCCAACCTTCCGACATTTGAAGTCGCAAAAACAATGTATACGGGCAGAGAGTATGGAAGTGCGTCTTACCGAGCACCTTGAATAGATTTTCAAAGGAACTATTAAAACTTATAGAAGGACGGACGAGTAAACAAGCTAGAAATATTATTAAAGAATACCTAGTTAAAATGAGAGGGCAGTGCACCGAAATCACTTTTAATTACGGTCTTGTCTATTATGTACCTACCAAAAAATTAAAAATGAATTTGTAAATAATTTAAGACTCCTTAACTCAAAAATCTTTTTAAGTTAAGATTAAGTAGTAGTTAAGTTTAGTATTATACAATGTCTTTATACTACTTAAATAAACAGATTTTTTTTTGAAGTAGGTAGGTACCTACCTATCAAATTAAAATACATAATTATAATGACAAAATTGACTCTGTACACTCGTGCTAGTGTCGAAGTGAATGATTAGCGATTGCGAATGTGTAAATTTCAAAATAAATGATCTTGGTGTAGGCTAAGTGTAAGGCCTGAGTGGACGCTCGAAGCGGAGCGTTCGGCGGGGCGTGCAGCGTGGCGTTGGGGTCAGGAGTAATTTGAGCAGCGTGCACTAAGGCCGCTCCTATACGCTTGCATTTGTTTACCATGCACGCCGTACGCCCCGCCCCGCTGCACGCCCAACTCGAGCGTCCACTCAGGCCTTACACTAATAGTTATAGTTACTTAGGTACTCGAACGAATTTAATGTTAGAATAAATTTAATTTCGGGTCCCCTTGACCCATATGGTGGAAAGATTTGCTGGCTATGGATGAGGTCTTGGCGGCTCAGATGGCAGAGCGTTGGAGTATCGATCCAGAGACCGTAAGTTCAAGTCTCACCCAAGACAGTAATTTTTCCACTTTTAAATTTATTCTAAGTTTAATAGCATCGATCGCAGACGTTTCTGCTTGTTAAAAAATAAATAAATATAGAAGAATTTAATGTTGATGTAATTTTCGTACCCACTAAAACAACAAAACGCTCAATAAAAGATGTACTTAGAATCGAAATTCCACCTACCCAGAGTTACTAAAACTTAAGTTGAAGTTAATACGTACCACTTCGTTCCCATTAAACTAAAAGAACATTTCAAGCTTTCAAAAAAAACAGATGTACCTACAAACGAAACTCACCCACTATTATTCTAATCTAGACTACAACTTTACGAGTTGAATTTCGAATAAACTCTTTTCGACAGGTTCATCGCCGTCCTGGGAGCAGTTCGTCCGCGAGTCGCTCGTGCAGGCCGCGTGGCCCGTGGCGCTCGCGCCGCCGCCCCGCCGCGCCCTCACCGTCGACCAACAACAGTAAGTAGCTCCTCCTTGCCTCGGCCATGGAAAAAACGCTTCGAGTGAATTCACTCACGCGAGGTATACATATCACTTGATTGATCAGGCGCGTTCAGCTCCGAGATTCGAGGTACAGTCTAAGGAGAAACAACAGATTCGTGACTTTCAATTGTTAAACATGGCTTTTTTTACTTTTGTCTAACAGTGAATAACCACCTAATCGTTCGTACGAACTAACCTAGGTACTTATTCTGTTCTGTGTTGCCAGCGCCAGCATAAAGCACATCATTCGGAGCGTATTTTTCGTGGCTTTCGAGTTATACTTTTCTATATGCTAAGTCACCATTTTACGTGATAAATAAGTAGATATTTAAAACCAAATCCAATTATTATTACCTAATACCTCTCTTTAACCCTGTACCTATTTCAAACATGAAACAACATAGAATTTCTCTATTTAAGAGTCACACGAACCCGACCGAATCCTGAAAAAGACATGTTTTAATTAGGTAGGTACACGAAACTTTTTTTTACATTTGACGTTCAATAAAATGTGTAAAAACTCAAAATAAAACTTTCAATTTTGCAGAAGCTCTTAAAAGTTTTATTGAGCTCATAAATTACAACGGAGGCGTTTTTCTATCGAGCGACCTTTGTTTGTAATAACTATCTATATACCTAGGTACCTACTCTGTAGTTATGTTGTTAGCTGAGGCCTATATTTAGCGACATTACTAAAATCGATTACATAAATAGATAGATAGATAGATAATCATTTATTTGATTTTAAATACATTTTGCCCCTTCTTAACAAACAGTTCTTAACTTAACAAACTTAACTTGGTTCAGATTTGACAGACGTGTATGCATCGTCACCATTAAAACTTTGTGAATATCGATCAACGACACGCCCGTTACTGTCGCACGTCATGTACTTATACATAATATACATATGTATGTTATTCCACTCCCACTAGGTATTTGAATATTCTAAATCCACAAAATATATTAGTTTGCTTCGAATTTTATTGACACTTCCGACAGTGCTGTCGTAGGCACGACTCTTATCTAGCTCGCTAGCTCGCTAGGTCCGTTAGAATTTTGACAAGAAATATACAAAATCCTATTCTTTAGCAGGTCCTCAACATTTTTTTTTCTATAATTCTTGTCATAGTAGCCATGACTCAACTTCAGCTCTTACATATACCTAAACTAGTTAAGTAGGTACTTGATTTATAGAAATTCGACGTCGAAACATATTGTCTACACATAAAGGTAATTCGTGGTTTAAATGAACGTTTATTTAGCGTGATACTACTATTTTCCGTGATATCATATCTCCTTCCTCTATATGTTGACACAAAATTAGCCCTATAAGCTAGCCGACGGACTCCTTTCCCTGCCGAGTTAAATTATTGCGCTAAAACTGCGACATTGGCAAGTCATCTGTCGTATAATTACAATACAAACATTTCCTACTGCCATTTGTAACTGAATAATTTAGTGACTTGTCTTCGCTGTCTTACAAGCAGCGGCCGCGAACGTGTGAATGAACATATATCCCTCCAGTATTATGGCTACTACCTCATTTAAATTCCGTGATATGAAGCGTTTACGAAGACTATAGTATTTTTCATATGCCTTGGGAACGGTAACAGCTCCCAACTAACATTAGGCGCTAAATATGGGTTAAAAGAGATCTACATAAGCGTTTGTTTACTCCAAAGGTTCTATTGATGTTCTAAAAATAAGAGTTATAGCCGGCTATAACTCCCTAATACCCCCGGATTGGGCACATATTTTTATCACCTTGGGTTGTAAAATGGCGCTACAATAGAGAAATAAGAGGTAGAAGAGCGCTAAAGTAGTGCTGTAATAGCGTTGATTAAGTACTTAGGATTTAAAAGGGTGCCAAATAAGCGACTACTAACTATTTGAGTAGCAGTGTAGGGCCATATAGACGATACTTTCAGCTTTAGATGGTATAATATCTCAATAAATATTTATTTATTTATACTTTATTGCATAAAATATACACAACAATGTACAAATGGCTTGGACTTAACGCCAAATGGCATTTTTTGCGTTTAAGCATAGAGTACTATAGTAAGACAAGAGTGCTCAATCCATAATTCCATACATCAATTAGACTATTAATTTCAGTGTCTACATCTAGCATCGAGTAGCGGAACTATCAGTACTGCTACTTGACAATAGATGTAGCACCGGCCGGAAAGTCTTATGCTGTTGAGATAATCTTAGAGATAATCTTAGAGATAGTCTTTTTGGTACTAAAACTGATGTATGGAGTGAGCAATCTATGTATTTTTTTCTCTATGGTTTAAGGTTATAAATTATATGGAGATGACAGCTGTCACCGTACCCAAGGTATGTGAAAACAAACTCTAGCAGCCGCGTAATACTGCTAGCAGACACTACACTATTCTATTATAGAATAATAGCCCGCGGCTCCGGCTCACATTGTAGCCACTCGCCTTTTTTGGCCCTTCTTATACAACTGTTGCATAAAATACTATTATATTAGATTAAAACAAATATAATGTGGGCCCAGAATTACGTGCACGTAGTAAATTGTATAATTAAAGAGCCCGTACCACGAGTCACTGGCAGTGTCAAAACTGACATATATTACGCTGTCGAAAATGTAATTTACTTTCTATACATGCATCTCGCTCGCACTAATATGCGAGTACTAGCGAGATGCATAGAAATACGTTCTTGATGGCGTTTATGTCAGTGCGAAACTGGTGGTACCTACACTGTTCTGCATTTTTATTCTTAGACGTCATTTGCTTTATGGTCTTATCCGATATGCAAAACACCTGCGTATTGCGTCTGTCATTTAATATTATTATATTACAATTAAGATCGCAATTTCTTCGTAGTTAATCGTTCGTAGAAACAAAACGAAACGCAAACCATCTTTAACGCACTAATATGGAAGAGTGACCGAGACACAAAAGTGTTTCATTACTTTCATTTCATCTTCTGCAAAATATTCTGCATCTTGGGTCTGCGTAAAAATTGGCCGACAGAAAGTATAATTGAAAATACAAAAAATAGAACATATTCAGGTATAAAACTGTTTGTCGTTTTAATTCCATTGAAAGATATCGCGCTTGATATAATTTGCTATATTTTATACGTAGGTATGTAGGTACGCTTGAGACCGAGTTAATATTGTCGCATAAATTTTACGCATCAATTGGACTTAACGACTTAATAACTTCAATCCCTCGCTTGGCTTAACGTACTGATTGTGTTTCTAGTTTACACCGACAGTTTGAAAGCATGATACGCTCACGAACAACATTAACATGTATTTCTGTAATTTATTTCACACATATGATAAATTGCAATGTAATATTAATTATAGATTCCAATGATCTAGATGATTTGGCTAGGGAACTAGCTTCAAGCGAAGAACGCCCGCTTATATCTACTAAAAAAGCTTCCACTGTAAATAGAATTGTTCCTCCATATAAAACACCGGAATTCGAGTACGACAGAAAACATGATAATTTGCGCTATTCAAAAATATTTAAGGCCAAATACAGACTGCACGAAAACCTGCCTGAAAAAAAGAGAAACGTACTCGAAGAAGTTTACAAATTAATGTTCAAACCTAAAACCTACAAAGGCCGAAACCCAATCAACGCCATCTTGAAATTAGCGGGCAAACAAAATGGCCGACATATTTTGCGCCAAAACACGGATGACTTGAATGGTAAATTTTATGACCCTGCGAGTGTTGAAGGCAGGCCGGTGGAAGTAGAATTTGAGGTCAACCCAAAAAAAACAAAAGAATGGCAATATAATTTTCCAGTTTATTCTACTTATAATTATTGGACGGTAAGCGTTATCGACTTAACTATCTTAAGAGTATACCTTTAAACGAGCAATTATTGTATATATCGGGGATCTCGGAAACGGCTCTAACGATATCGATGAAATTTGCATATGAGGGTTTTCGAGGGTGAAAAATCGGTCTTGCTAGGTCTTATCTCTGGGAAAACGCGCATTTTCGAGTTTTTGTAGGTATGTTATCCGAGCAAATTCTTAGCAAAAGTTATCTTAATAAATAATAATATAATATGTACTTCCACGGTCCTATGCTAACCACCGTTTAAATGTTTGCCCGTACTGTATTTGGGCGTTTTCTAAAATAAATATTGAAAACCTGGACCTGGACGTTCTTGGACTCATTCTACTCAGAATCGACAGCATTCTCCATCCCGCCATTAAAAAAATGTCCCAAAATGTCCATTCCATTACGTCACGTTTTAGTATGAGAACATTTTTCACTTGTATGGACGTGACGTAGTGGAATGTACAATATTCATACTTTTTGGGACATATTTTTTTATGAATTGAATATGCTAGTGAGTGCTTCTGAGTTGAAAGAACCCAAAAACACCAGGATCTGTGAGAATCAGGTTTTTTGATATTTATTTTAGAAAAGGCCCATTTACAACAAAAGAAAAGAAAATTTAAGTATTGGTTCCATAGTTGTATTTGAATATATAGGTACTTTACTTTCCTACTTTTTCTACTGACAAACTTTTTGACCAGCTATATATAATGGTGTCGGCATAAAAGTAACAAGACAATATCGATATTGAATGTGTCAATACAGGCCAATTCGTACGTACCCTAACTTCAGAATGATATCTGAACTGTCCTTAAAGTTATCTTGCGTATAAGTACATGTACAGACAAGTACGAGCTAAATGCACAATAACCATTCCGCTATCAGTGTAGGCATGGTATAATAATATACTCCGCCTGGTACTCTCTTCCGACCATGAGACTGACACAAGCTACGTCATCATGCGACAGCGCTATATGATAATGTGCGATAGCGCTATATAAAGTAGCAATGTTTTTGTGACGTAGGCTTGTGTCACTCTGGGAAGAGAAGACCATGTTTTATTAGACTATGATGTGCGTTCGTATTGGCCTGATAGTCGCCCCCCCATCTTCGGCTAATACCCGTCTCAGACAAAATCCTTCAGTGACGGGGTTATACGGCCCAATTCGAACAATGCTTAGGTATAAGATGTCACTCCGATACGACACCGATCTGTCAGTATCCAAAATGACGTGTTTGGTTGAAGAAATGTCACCTTTGGAACTGACACATCAGTGTCGTATCGGTGTGATATCTTATAGGTGAGCAGCATTGTTCGAATTGGGCCGTTAATTAAGAGGTGTACTTACACTGTGCAGCGAGCTGCAAAATTATTTTGAATTAATATGAATTAATGAACGAATTCATAATGTGGCCATGTAAAGGATGACTCACGTTAGACCGGGCCGTGTCCGGGCCGGAGCTTCCGGGGCTTCGTTTTCTATGGAAAGCATCACGTGATCACCTGTCATCTGTCATAGAAAAGTAAGCGCCGGAAGCTCCGGCCCGGACACGATCCGGTCGGCCCGGTCTAACGTGAGTCATCCTTAAGTTTGCGGCTGGTATACCAGTGTACCTACAGTAAGGTAAACGTACTAGTGCCCGACATGCTAATGCCCAATAGATGGCACCCTGCTGTCACCTCTATTGACAATGACTTCAGTTTCAAGATGACATGTACTGGGACCGCGTCGAACACCAGTACGTTTACCCATAGAGAAATAAGTAAGACAAGAGTGCTCACTCCATACATCAGTTCAGACTATTAATTTCAGTGTCTACATCTAGCATCGAGTAGCGGAACTATCAGTACTAGCTGCTACTTGACAAATGACAATAGATGTAGCACCGACCGGAAAGTCTTAACTCAACAGCATAAGACTTTCCGGTCGGTGCTACATGTATTGTCAAGTAGCAGTACTGATAGTTCCGCTACTCGATGCTAGATGCTAATAGTCTTTTTGGTACTAAAACTGATGTATGGAGTGAGCACTCTATGTATATATTTTTCTCCATGGTTTACCTTACACCACGAGTTGACACTTGACGTTTACGTTAGCAACTCCGCAAACTCGATCGCAGTCCACAGCCCGTACCATGAGTCACTGACTCACTGACAGTGTCAAAACTGACATATACGCTATCGGTGACATTTATGTCAGTGCCAAACTGGTAGTAGCCACACATGTCCCTCGCACTGATGTATTGGTGCTATAGAGAGGGAATGCGATCGAGTCCACACAGTCACTATCGTAAATGACAAATGACAACTCGCGGTAGCCGTGGTACTTGTCGTTCACTCTAATTCAGTATCATGTTTGATTGCAGTACGATAAGACGCTGTTCCAAGACCGCTGTCCTATAAACACGGCTTTAGTTGGCAAATACTGCATCTACGCGCCACACGTAATCACGTGAATAATCGTTTCAATAATAAATAATACATGCCTATTGTATTATTGGTTTGATTTATTAACAAAACATTTATTATAAATTAAGAAAAATACGAAAACAGGACAGTCGGATTCGCCCACCGAGAGATCCGTAGAAATTGAATTTTTAGTATTTGTTGTTATAGCGGCAATAGAAATACATCATTTGTGAAAATTTCTACTGTCTAGCTATCACGGTTCATGAGATGCAGCCTGGTGATAGACAGACAGACAGACGGTTTAGGTTTAGTAATAGGGTCCCGTTTTTACCCTTTGGTTACGGAACCCTAAAAGAAGGGTGGTAAATAACTAAGGGAATAAGTAGGTAATCATCACCTTTTCCCGCTAGACTCTAGTAAGTTATTCAGGTTTTGGTTTTTGCCATACCTCTCACATCAAAAGCGTTGTATACCTACCTAAATAAATAAACATAGGGGAGGGACCGAATCTAGTCCCAAACTAAGCAAAGCTTGAACTATGGGTGGACAGATATATATCATAGGTACATAACTCAGGAAAAATATCCGCTTTTTGTTACTTACCTCTTCAGCATATACCTAAATAATTGCCTGTGTTTATGTCTCGTACTGTATTGTACCTAAACTATAGGAGGTGTATGTAATCGTGGTCATCAGACAAATGAATGCTCTTACCGGAATTCGTCCCGAGGACATGGGCACGGTCTGGTGACCGTGCCCATGTCCTCGGGACGAATTCCATTGGCATTCTTAGCCTAGTTGGTGGTACCAAGTAGGCTAAGAATGCCAATGCCAAAGCATAAAGAAATAAGAGAATTAATTAAATTAATTAGGTACATATATGACATTTATTCTCGACTACATGGATCATGGATATCATGATATAAATATTCTTAGCTGTGTTTGTATCTGAAGAGATCTTCTGTTACCGTTATAATATTATAATCTTTTTAAGCTGAATAAAACATAAGCGTTTTGTAATGAACTGTGGTATTGAAGCAAGAATAACGAATGGATATAAATATTTAGTATCTTCACTTCCTCAACGTACATACTATTTTGCTGAGATTTTTCCTGGTTGTTAAATCTTCCTACACTAACAGCTTATTGTTCGCTAGCGGGGAACATGTATTTGTATAAAATATATCAGTAGGTTGTACTAATTCATTGTTGTGGATAGTTAATAATACCTATAGACAAAAATATTTGGACACGACGAAAAACCTCTGGCTGGCGTATTATTATTTATCACATAATTAAATAATAGCGGTGCATCACTCTGTTGTTCATGGATACCGGTTTGCCGTCAGTTCTGAGCAATTATTGAGGTATACAATTTCTTCGTTGATTTGCGCTATTCAAAAATGGCATAACACTTAAAAAAGGCTAGTAGGTATATTGGTAAAAAACTTTGCTTATCGCATTCATGTTTCGAAGTAGCAAAGATACAACAATCGATAGGAACTATTTTATACGTGGCCGGTACCGTAAAACGGGGTGAGAAGGTTTCGCGGGGAGAGGTGGGTTATGAATGGGGAGAGATGGTTTGAGCGGGGGGTGAAAAGGAATTTTAAGGCTACAGCTACAAAACTAATGTATTCCAATTTAAAATGGAGCTATAGTAATACGCATAATAAAAAAAACGATCCAACAATCTTCCAACACACCTTTGTATGAAAACCCCTCTCACCCCAAATACGAGGCACTACGGGGTGAGATGGGTTTTCCTCTTTATCGTCAAAGTTTTGAAATGGAACTACCCAAAATAAAATAAAAACTAAAATACAAACGTCCGGAACACTTATTATATACACCATTCAGTTTTCATATGTAAATATAAAATGTTATCGAGGTTTGAATTTCAGTTTTGACCCTACTCACCCCATTTTACGGTATACAATTTCTTCGTTGATTTGCGCTATTCAAAAATTGCATAACACTTAAAAAAGACTAGTAGGTATATTGGTAAAAACTTCGCTTATCGCATTCATGTTTCGAAGTAGCAAAGATACAACAATCGATAGGAACTTAATATTTTATACGTGGCCGGTAATGTGTGTATCGTGTTTTTATATTGCACGCGGTGTCGTAAATGGGCGTTTATCATTTCTGATTACAAATCTCCCTCGTACTCGCTCCATTCCCTCTGTCGTCTTCGGAATAAGTTATTTTTTTTTAAGTAAATAAGCTTCAGGGGAAGCCATCAAAGTTTTCCAAAGAAAAAATAATATAAAATCTGTTGTTAATAAAAATAATATCGTTGATAAACTTGACACGTTGATTTATTATAAATTATAATGTTGTTTTAACTGTGGCTGCCTACTGTTATTTTGAGGTGCTAGCAATACTTTCGACCATGTTTCAAAATGCAGTTACCAGTCTAGACTAAACTCGTCTCTTGTCTTGTCATCGTAAAGCTACTTCCATCAGAACTTTCTAACCCAGAGGAATATGTAGGCCTCATTGGGATTAGTAGATCTCCTCAACATAAGGATGTCTTAGCGTGCCATACTTATAGCCCCTGTATGTATTACTTGTCATATTCGTCTTTTTTTCATTCCTTATGAAGTGTATTCCCTCGCGTGTCTTTCAAGTACGGCTATCATCAGTTTGGCACTGACATAAACGCTATTATTTATTATTATTATTTGTATCTCCTTTTTTGGGATCACGGGCCTATAAATCCCGGTCATTTGATAGGCTTGCGTGGGGATATAGATCCAACACGTAGAGGCCCTTTGGAGAGTTTTAATGTCATGTAGAACGCCTGCTGGGACCCGTTTACAGGTGCAACAATAGACACCCATGAACCGGTCTCAGCAGGCATTGGGACTATTGTAGAAAAAAGTGAAAAGAATACCGGTCTATGGATTGAAGTTTGGTTGGACTATGAGACTGGGCTATTGCAAAGACTTACGGACACCTGCCATAACAAGGTTTACACAAGTTATCGAGGCAGGTGGTGACTTGCCGCGCACTAGATGGGCCCCTGAAACTGCCGTCGCGAAGACGACCAGGGGCAACATCGGTGTGAGCGGCTCAGGGGTGTCGAGAGGTGTACACCGCTTTCTACCCAGTGACTTAAACAGCCACTGTGCCAACTCGGGCGGGCTTACGCAAATTTCACTTCCACCCCTGGAGCATATAGCTCTAACGACTCCTCTCTGGACGGCCAATGAAGGCAAGACAGAGCCGAGAGTCCTGCGGGTCCCCTTGGGGTTCCACTCCGACCGACGAAGACACGCCGGAGACGGAGACCCTGACCGACTCTCTGGAGCACTCGGGTCCGTGGGGTCGTTACTCCCCAACAGCTCGCCACAAGCTGCCCTGCTTATTATTATTATTATTAGGAGCCTGTAATGTCCCACTGCTGGGCAAAGGCCTCCCCCCACTTTTTCCAGCTCAAACTCTATCAGCCTCCCCCAGAGATGTGAAAAATACTTTATAAAAAGTATTTACAAAAAAAAAAAAAATACAAAATACAAATACTTCCTTGGTATACTATTTCAAATGCAAAATACAAAATAGTTTTTGAATTTGTATTTAAAATACAAAATACGAAATAGGTATTTTCAAAATACTTTTTAAAAATACAAATACTTTGCGATAAAAGGTACTCTGAATAGTGAATACCTAGTCTGAATTAAAAAGTATTACTCAGAATATCCGAATTGAAAAGACTCTTTATTCTTTGAAAACAGTGTGTCAATCATCCTCTATCTAAAGTGCAAGTTTCTAGTTGTTTGCTCATATTAACCGGAAGGATGGATGGATGATGGTTTATAACGGACAATTTTTAAAAGCATTAATTTAGATTTGTAATGTTTTACAGCTAGTATAATGCCTCTCGTTAGTGTGATGAAAACGTCTCGTTGGTGTTTCATCAGGGCAGAAAAGTTTGTTCTCCTCTTGTACCTTGAAACCCTCGCAACACTTTCCACTTTTTTAACCACTCGCTACGCTTGTGGTCATGTGCGACGTTACTAAACAGATTCAACAGTTCCATGTTAAAAGAATGAGAGAGTTGCCAGGATTGTAACATCAGAAGAGATTGTAACTCTTACCTACATTACCTACTATAAAGTATTTTGTATTTTGAAAATAGAAAATAGGTCCCAAAAACTATTTCAAATAAAATACAAAATAGTTTTCTTCAAAAGGTATTTAAATACAAAATACAAAATAGGTATTTTGCATTTTGTATTTGCATTTTAAATACAAGTATTTCAAATAAGTCACATCTCTGGCCTCCCCCCACTTAAACGCTATCGAGAACGTAATTTACTTTCTATACATCTCGCTCGTACTCGCATATTAGTTCGAACGAGATGTATAGAAAGTAAATTACGTTCTCGATAGCGTATATGTCAGTTTTGACACTGTCAGTGACTCATGGTACGAGCTCAGTATAATAAATGTCAAATGAGAATCACCTTGACGTACTCTCCATAGACCGTTTTCCCTAAAATATGCCACAAAGGTGCTTCAAATGTACTAACAAAAGAAACTCCTGGAGCCGTAATCGAATTTTAACTTATATAAAACAATCGAGGATCTCTATACCCGACCCATATCAATCTTGTCAAAAGGGTAGCCTGGGTACACAGACAAGACACCTCTAGACTGAGCATAGTAACGCTACCCCCTCTGCCACTTATACGGTAGTTTTACTTCTTCTTCGAGTCAATCCCGTGCCGTGATTGGTCCGTGTCTTTGAACGGACCAATCACGGCACGGGATTCGCTCACCTCGTCTCCCCGCACCCCCGTATTTTTGGCAGTATCGGTTTCATGAAATAATTGCTCTAAACTCAGTCTAGAGGATTCCTAGTCTATGCCTGGGTACAATCGTGTCCCCAAGTGAACGAACACTATGAATAAGTGCTTTAAAATTTTCGACATTTAATATCTAAAAAAAAGCCACTAACGAAAGATTTTTAAATGATTGGAAGTTAAGAAATTATTTTGTAGCATGTATTTGACACCGTAAGATTGTGAACCCGTTAGTTTACAATCTAACGTAGGTTAGGTTATAGGTTATTTTATAATCTCCCTACCGTCAGTTTATAATTTAACTAGCGAGATTATAATCTGACGAGTGTTTACAATTTTACGGTGACATATCTACTTTAATTGTACATGACGAAAAGAAAGGGTTTTTGGTTCTAAGAGGATATTCCGGTTCGTTTGTAATATTGTACGATGCACCGTTACAGGCGGATTACTCAAATAAGAAAAGCAAGATATTTATATGTATGTACCCGGGTTGTTTACTTTTATTAAATTGTCCACAGAAGTGATCGTTTTCCAAAATGTGTTTTGACCCATAAACACATGTCCTAGGTATTATAAAAGTACGCTCTTTCGTAGTACTACTTAAGGTGACGGTAGAGGTGGGTAAATTTTCAGATTCTGTCAATTTACCCCATTTCACACACAAGCGCACTTCACGCACACTACCTCACTTTACTGGGACAGGTCACTGACCCATCAAGTTTTTTTTTAAGATAGCGTTTTGAGTTTAGTGGCCTCCTTTTAGGAAAAGCGTTCCATTGAAAGAAGAAAGAGAAACAATACATTTAATCTTGCTTTCCTTGTCTGTTCATGTCACACGTAACGTATTTAAATTCTAATAATTCATTTGGTTGTTGACAATTTTCTACATTATGGCTTTGTCGAGATACGCGTTTTCTAAAGTTAAACCGAATAAAACCAGATGTCATTAAGTCAGATGTAAAATTTTATTTACTACTCTATACGACTTTTCATAAGGCTCAAAATCAATTAAATGAGAATTTTAATAAATAAAGTTCCGGCAGGGTGCAAAATTTAATTAAGGCGGACAAAATAAAATTTGAAAATATATGGAAACAGTGTTGGCTAATGTACCCCTAATATCTTTACCGATTTACTTTTATGTGGTATATTCGCCTTTTGTTTCACTATTAAATTAATACAATTAAAATAAAAAATATTATACCGGTATTCCACCGGTATTATTTCAGTGCTGAAGCGATTATCTTCGATCGTAGCCTTGATAATGTAGGTGTTGATAGTTACTTACGGCGGTAGGAGCGGCAATGAACCCCGTGCAGAGTAGAACGTGAGGTGCGGTGGGATAAGTGCATATATCTACTTATAATTCTTTAGCTGGTTGGTAACCCTCTATATTTTATTTTTTGTTTTACTGTTATTAGGTTAAGGGAGTTTTAGGGAGTGAAAAAAAAATGATTTTCGTTTTATGCGCTCGCGTGATTGCCGATGGATTATAATTAGACAAAAGAACTTGTTTTCCACGCATTGAATGTAGATCCCTATGACACTTCCTCCAAGTCTTCTCCAATAATGTTTATACCGTATTTTAATTACCTACCTTAAATGTTACATTTCTAAATTTTTTTTTGTGCTATACATACTTCAAAAAAATCGCTGGAGGCCTAGCGGTAATAGCGTGCGAATTGCAATTCCGGCTCGTACCAATGAGTTTTTCGGAACTTACGTACGAAATATCATTTGATATTTACCAGTCGCTTTTCGGTGAAGGAAAACATCGTGAGAAAACCGGACTAATCCCAATAAGAGCCTAGTTTACCCCCTATGGGTTGGAAGGTCAGATGGCAGTCGCTTTCATAAAAATTAGTGCCCACGCCAATTTATGGGATTAATTACCAAGCGGACCCCAGGCTCCCATGAGCCGTGTCAAAATGCCGGGACAACGCGAGGAAGATGATGATTATGTGACACATACTTCCAAAAAAATCTACAAATATTTTACGTGACAACTGCTTATAAGTAAATATTATGTAGGTACACTTATAAAGTATAAAGTAGAAAATATCTTATAGGTACATAATATAAAAACCGATCATGTACGAGTAGGATTCACTATGGGTTCTACAGTTACACATTTTTATTGCATATTTTTTGTTTAAGACCAACTCACCTATTATAGGACATAGGTCTTCCATTAATCTTTTGGCGTTGAACTATTTTTTGTATATGTATTTATGTAATACAATTCTGAGTTAGGTTATGGTACATTTTTGCTCACCTACTTATAATTATGTATTATATCTGATATGTCACATGATACCAAAAATCGCCGCAAAGTTAAAAGTTCATTTATTTACGTTACTCATCTTCGGATCACCGACTTACTACTTCCTTACTTGACATATGTGTACTAAATTTCAATTGAACTAGTCCAGTAGTTACGGTAAAAATTGGCTTTAACAAAATGGCAGACACACGAGTGATCTTATAAGGGAGATTATTTTCCTTGAGTGAATGGTATGCATTTACCCCAATGCACCTCACGTTCCACGCGGCGCGGCGTAATCTGGCCCCTATTTCACCACGGTGACAGGTACGACAAAAACATCACTGTTATTGACGCCATAGGCATCCATGGACTACAGTTACCGCTAACACTGATTTAAACTTTCACGATTTTTACACATTATTAAATTGTACAACGGAACCGCAAAACGTTCAAGCGGATAAACAAGACCAAGTGCGGGTAGTTCGAAAAACTCGCGCGGTTAGAAGATGATGTCAACTTAAGCCAGTCTTCTCCGAGACCACGGGGACAACGCCGTCCTCGAAACGTCGGAGGTAAATCTTAAAACTTAGATACGCGATTAAGTCCCGTTGTACAATTTAATAATACAGTTACCGCTTACCATCGGGCGGGCCGTATTCGTGTTTGCCACCGTCATTGTACCTATTATTAAAAAAAAACTTTATTATATCGGATAAAACAGACATTTCTCTCGCGAAAAAATCTTGTGACAATTGTCACAAGATTTTTCAAATAATTTTCGGTAAGTCTTGACAGGAAATGAGTTCTGTGTCGCAATTTCGATACAGTTGCCGTGTTTCTTGTGACAATTGTCATTAGCTTCGCAAAATAAGAATTTTTTAGTGGCAATATAATGGAGTTTATTTATTTATTAAAATGTTGGTGGCAAACAAGCACATCGCCCGTCCGATGGTAAGCGGTTACCGTAGCCTATGGAGGCCTGTGACGTCAGCAACAGTGATGTCGACAACTGTCGCACCTGTCACCGTGGTCGTGGTGAAATAGGGGCCAGTAAGTACCTAATAATCGCAGTGGTCTTAACTGTCACAGACCCTACTGGCGCGTAAGTCCTTTATGACAATTTCTGCCTATTTTAAATTGTTCAAAAAAAAAAGAAACCGAATAATTATATCGGACTACCGAATTTTCACGAGAATCAGTTGAGAAATGTGATATGCAAAGGAGAAGAATTCGGACATACGAAAGCATTTTTGCCCAAGTTGAAACGGAGACCTTCGCCAACGCTCGGTCAATGATGGTTTAGGTACAGCTAGCTGCAGAGAAAAGGTACCACCCCTGCATACAATTATCTATCTGGTCGTACCTTTTCTCTGCAGCTGACTGTACACCTATAAAAATGGTTGTCCCTGCTGTAATTTTATACCGGTACCGTACTTTGTATTTCAACCGGTATAGTTTTACCTTCAAAACGAACCGGTATTGATAAATAATAACGGTACCATACCGCTTATACCGTAAAGAAAGCATGATGCAGTCTCTGCTTTGCACAATTATTGTGTGGACAAAATTCTTATAATCACCGAAACATACATACCTACGCACATAATGTCATTGAAATAAAACATTGTTATTTTATAGTAAATTTATATAATACTCGATATATACACATAACAATAACCAGACCGCAGCGGTATTAGCCTGTAAGCTTCATCTCTTGTCTCCAAATCCGCAAAAACTAGTTAGTACTAAATGCTGGTCTTGTCTCTTGGTTGTTTTTTGATTATTGAGAACAGCACGTAATCGCACACATATAGACGGAACGAACGGCAACAAAGTAGATGTAGACACTAAGACTTTCAGGTATTAAACGAATTACGCTTCGTATTAATAGGTAAGTAATATTTAAATGAATATATAATATTCTCTAACGTAAATACAAGATTACAATTGACATCAAATGTCATTGACGTACAGAAGTCATATACTTTTTTTTAATGACGCAAAATTGATACCAGCATAATGAAAATCAATCCCAATCAGTAAAACGAGTCTTTAAACTTTTTTCATTTTAAGCGGGTTTTGAAGGAACAAGTTACTTAAATTCAATTGTAATCGTATTGTTTTAGGATAGTTTACTGCTGTTTTCGATCGTTACGACCTGTAAATAACAACAAATCAAATTTTAAATAAATTTATTTACCCTATTTTTTGAAATACAATTTATCTACTGGTATACATTTTCGTATGCGTATATGATGAAATGTCTAAATAATGTCAAAAACGAGCTACGACGACGTACACGTCTACTTCGATCCAAGGCCAGCGGCCATCTGACTCGAAGAAGAATTTTGAGTGATGTCGTCAATGTATGGAAATTGTACGAAAGTTTACATTTGGGATTGAATTTCTGTGTTGTATTTGTGAGTAAAAATATAAGTAGATAATAATTTGCTAGTTTAGTTATCTAGCTTTCAAAATCACACAACAACTCAATTACTGTTAAAGGCAAAACTGTAATGCGTGTTGCTCAAACGGAACTCCATATTTTGATTTTTGGATACTTTTAGTGTCGATTTGTAGAGAATTACAGCAAATAAAAAATATTATGCCGTGAAGAGCCGGTACACGGCTTCTTCGTGAACAAATTTACGTATAATTTAATGCAGATATTAAACATTTCTTGAACAAATTGATTGCACAAAGTGAGCTCTAAATCGAAAACGTCATATACCGTCCCCTTAAGACCTGTCCATTGCGCACCTGACTCAAAATATTCTTGTTCCATTCCCCCACTTTTCAATTGTGTTGCTAGTTTCTAGCAAAATACTTTCAATGAATACGGTCAAGGGGTATTGAGAGCAATCTCCAGCTTCCAGGCCGGCGAGTGGCCGTTGTTTAACGGGAACGTAAAAGACGTTTTCCCGGCTCGCTATTGGAAAACAGTGATTGAAGTTTGCATCCACTGGCAAGCCGTTGCGTTGGAATTTACTGAGACGTTGTTACAAAACATTGTTGTTAATTTCTCTTATCTTATCTAAATGCGAATATAACTCTGTCTGTCTCTCTGTTAACTCTTCACGCTTAAACCGCTGAATCGATTTAGAAGAAATTTGGTATGTCTCCATACCCGTACCCCGGCCCTCACACTGTGTGTTTAGGATGTAAAATTGTAAATCAAACACCAAGTTCGGGCTGAGACTGACTCGTACTTTATTTACTTACCCACATGCGTATATCACAAATATCAGATCTACCCACAGTGTGAGGCCTGGCGAAATATATAGAATAATTTGTACCAGGCATCACTCCACGCAGACGAAATTAACCAGGTGGCATAGAGAACAAAATAGATAGATTGCTCACACCATACATCAGTTTTGGTACCAAAAAGACTTTTATTTTCATAGTCGACATCTAGCATCGAGTAGCGGAATTATCAGTACTGCTACACCTATTGTTAAGTAGCAGTACTGATATTGGATGTATGGAGTGAGCACTCTTCATCATCTTCCTCGCGTTGCCCCGGCATTTTCCCACGGCTCATGGAAGCCTGGGGTCCGCTTGGCAACTAATCCCAGTAATTGGCGTGGGCACTAGTTTTTACAAAAGCGACTGCCATCTGACCTTCCAACCCAGAGGGTAAACTAGGCCCGTATAGGGATTAGTCCGGTTTCCTCACGATGTTTTCCTTCACCGAAAAGCGACTGGTAAATATCAAATATTGCTATTTATTTGTAATTTATATAGTAGGTAGGTAGCAACTAGTTAGGTTTACCTACGTAGCTACTACTACTTAAATATTGTCACAGCTGAATTGACGCTCCGTACTACATGACCACGGTAGTCCATCTAGTATGCATGTGATCTGTGTTTACACTGTTTACAGTAATTAAAGTCACCTTTAGACATTACCCTTGTTGCGGAAAAAGCGGCGTTATCTTTCTCCGGTCCTATGAAAGAAGGAGAGGGGTGCAAGTAGTAGGAAGTAGGTCACAGCAACCTTGAATGTTAACCTCGGTAGTTATTTAGTTTCTATTAGATATTGTATTAGAAACTTTTACGAGATAACATGAGACCTTGTAGCCAAGATACAACCTGTCAGTTGTTCGGAACTGTCAACTTTTTGTTCTAACTGACAGGCCGATACCGTCCGGTGGACTAGCTGTTAATCAGTGGGCCCCTTTAGTCAGATTCGGCTTCAATTACTCCTCGCCTAAAAATAAATTCCATTAACCCATATAACTACAGTTATCAAATTAAAAAAAGGCTCTAATAACGAAATATTTCTATCAATCTGTTTCTGTTTTGATTAGGTATATTGTTGGAATTGAAAATGCTCGCATTCCGCCGGCGGCAACCCCGGAAAACGTTTCTCGTGTAAGGCCTGAGTGGACGCTCGGAGCGGAGCGTTCGGCGGGGCGTGCAGCGTGGCGTCGGGGCCAGGAGTAATTTGAGCAGCGTGCACTAAGGCCGCTCCTCCTAAATGTAAAAGTAAAATAAATGACGAAAAATAAACAAAAAAATAAAAAAATCTTGTCTGATTTTAGTAAGAGTAGGGGCATTAAATTGCTCGTTTTTTATGGAGTTAGAAAAACATATTACTGATCACGACTCAAATGTCACCCTGTATAATGTACCTCGTAGTTATTGCTGGTCGCAGCGGTCCAAAGCTTGCATAATTTATTTAGGCTTAGTTTATGCTGCCTCACCCGATACAGCTCGTGTAAGAGTAAGATAAGAGTCCTTAAAACAAATTACCACTTAAGGTTAATACATTCCCTGACCTATTCTTAATCTACCCCTATATTCTAGTCTAGGTTACCTAGATACTTATTTAGTATTCAAGTCAATTCGCCTAGTTAGTTACGCGTTCACTCCGACAATCGTACATTAAATTGGACCATTGTTTTTATATTTTATAACTTCATTTAAATTCTATTACTCAACTTTGTTTTTATTACTACCTATTAAAATTAACAAAAATAAATAAAACTAATAACTAAACATACTAAACTAAAACTACTAAAAATTGGCCCCAAATCTGTGCCGTCCGGTAGGGTGCCCAGTTTATTTTGAATTTAAAGTAGGTAGACAGTTTCGGAAACAATAAGGTAATACTTAGGGCATACTGAAAATTCCTGGACTGGCGACTTAGAAAAAATAAGTTTTATAGTTTATAAGTTTTCTCATACATCAGATTCCAGAAACTTTCAGTATGGCCCACGTATATAATCATTGTCAAGACTCAAGAGGGCGCTGTAATTCTCATGTATGTATAGGATGACAGTTCAGTAATTATGAAAAAATTAGTTCGAGTGAAATTCCACAACATCATATTATTATATTCCTGATGGTCAAAAAGTCATGCTGTTCGAGGGGTACATACTTATGATGTCGCTCTTTTATCGAGTGCCATCCAACGGAAAAGTAACGACTTTTTATTGAACAATGGTGTACCTAATGGTTACATTAGATTCAGACAGCACAGGCGTCACTGCTGCAGCGTGCAGTCGACTGCAATGGCAACGCTGTAGTAACCATATTTCAAAGGACCTGAGAAGAAGAAGCAAACATATCTGCAAACACAAATAAAAGTAAAGGAATAATATACCGTAGCGTACCGTAGTATTAGTATAGACTAATACTAAACTAATGAATGTAGGTATTATGTATTCATTATTTATTATTTATGAAATCCTTACCTCTGAACCGGATGTGCTTTCCTATCAGATATTCATAAACTTATGTGAAAGTCAATCTTCAAGTTATACATAATTATAAATATACAGAGCCACTTCAAAACGTAGATTATAGCTGGAAACAAATTATCGGACGCGGCTGACAGACGCGGCTGATGCGCGCGACATATAAGTGTGCACAGTCAGGAACATCCAGCGCGCCAGATTTCTGTCGGATGTCCGAAGGCTCAAGGTTACGTCCACGGCTTACCTCCGATAGTTTGCACAGTTCAGTGTATATTCATTATCTAGATACCTATAAGTGGCGGCTGTGAGCCGCGTCCGTCAGCCGCGTCCGATAATTTGTTTCCAGCTTATGCCTCTATATGAAGAAAAACATACGAACGTAACACATTCATTTATTTGTAAGATTTTGCTTTATAGTTTGTTCGTGCGCTTATAAATAAATAAAAGTCTCTCTTCTTCTCATTACGGCCGTCAAAGTAAATAAGTTACTTAGTTGCTTCATAACTAATATGTATTGCAATCTGTATCTTCATAACTAATCTGTAAAGCTTGTTACTTACTACTTAATTCACTCAAAACAACACGCACGGCTGTCCGCTCAGTGCTCAGCGAGCTGCGACCTGAACTCACGGCGCCTTAACAAAATCACAGCAACCTTGTGTATGGTCTCGAGAGCTCTTTGTCCCTGGAGCTCTCGAGCACTACTAGCATGTATTGTCGTGTCGCTACACGGCGTTGACGTTGACACCACTTGATTCTAATTTTAAAATATCTGGCCTATTACTTACTACTCGAAAACATTTCTCAAAAATAAAAATAAAAAATAGTCAAATCAGCGCCATTCATAATTCGAAGTCGAACGTACATTTTGATATCTAAATGATGTCATTTCGCTCGTAACAAGTAGGTTTGTTTGTAATGTGTAGTGTCTGTTCGGAAAGAGAAGATGTATGGGGCCCAATACATTCCACGACTTCTCTTTGGTCTAGCTCACGAGCGAATGATAACGAAATTACATATTTTTGATGTCAAAATGTAAATTCGAACTGGCTTCACGGTGTCAGTAGGGAAGGTTAGGTACCTACGCTAAATAACAGGTAGGTTGTTTACGGCGAGTCGGTAGAAACAAATAAAGTATTTTGCATAAAGGGAGCGCCGGGTATACGGCTATACATTTATTATTAGGGTGTTGCCTTTGGAAATGTTTTAATGCGATTCATTCTTCGAATAATTCACATAAGTAAGAGCGTGCGACTATCAATCCGGAGGTTGCGGGTTCAAGCTCTGGCTCGTAGTCTTTAGGAACTGTACAAAATATCATTTGATATTTACCAGTCGCTTTTTAGTAAAGGAAAACCTCGTGATCGGACTAATTCCAATAAGGCCTATAGTTTCCTCTCTGGGTTAGAACGTCAGACTGCAGTCGCTTTCGTAAAAAGTAGTGCCTACGCCTACGCCAATACTCGGAATTAGTTGTCAAGCGGACCCCGTGCTCCCATGAGCCGTGGCAAAATGCCGGGACAACGCGAAGAAGAAGAAGTTGTGTTTATATGTGTGCACGGCACGTCTGTACACGCGTCATTGTGTATATTGTGTGGGTAAGTCGCTTTACTGAGAGGACGCCAGAAGTCCGCCAGATTCATGTCGCGGCCAGTCGCGGGGCGAGGTAATTCGAGTCGGGGCGGGGCGGTGCGTGGCCGTTCTGTATGATAATACTATTACTTATTCTATGCCGATAGTCGTTTGTTTTGTTAAATGATCAGGCTAAACGCGCCAAACCTCGTAACTTCCGAACTCGCAGATATTCCGCACTCTCAGCACGTGACTTGAGAATATTACAAACTCTTAATAATTCTGCCCCAGTTCGGATTAGCGGGCCGACAGACTGTTAAATGAAAAATGATAAACGATGATGAATGCCTTGGGAGTCTCGGGGAGAAAGCAATCACAACAACGCTTGTTTTAAAGTTCGCCTCGTCTCGTTAAAATAAAACTGGAGGCGAGTAGAAAAATATTCTGAAGTCCTCTTTGCTACCGATTATTTAGAGCAAATTATGAATATATTTTCATGTTTGAAATCATCACATGAGTGAAGATTAAAGATCTGATAAGAGTTAATAGTCACTTCATTATCAGTATTATCACTTCAAGTAAATAATTTACGTACAATAATTTACTAAGTATGTGCCCTGTTATAAAAAAAAAATCGACTACGATTCAAACCTATTAACAGTTTAACAATAAAGTGCACAACAAGTCATGGTACAGGCACTTTCCGAATAGGTAGTCAGAAATAAATCAAAAATAACGTCCGTTTTGGTAAAATTTCATGATAAGTAGGTAAATACTGTAGTTTTGTTAAGAAAAATTAAAAAAATCATAAAAATGACGTAAAAAATGTTGTTTTAAACAAAATATCCAAAACGTGCCCTCTATTCCCTCGGGTCCAAGGTTGTTGCTCGACGTTAAATAAATAAACAACTTCAACTTCAATATTTCATGACCGGGTGATATAGACTGCCTGAGATAGATTCTGCATTATAAAGCTCGGCTACTGTATCGGTGACGAGCGGCAGTAAAATTACACAATCCATAGGTAGGTAAGAGAGACTTTGATGTACTTAAGCTAAAAGCTCTCCTATCCTATCCTATGGCAGATGCTCACAAAAACGATACACAAATGGTAATTTAAAAAAAGTTTTTGAAAAAGTAGTTGCATTTTAAACCTAACATAATCTACTTCATACATCATTTCACATCATTTCTTCTACTTCTGGCAGCATAGATGCTCCATCTAGTGGTAATGATCAGTTCCCAGTTAGGTCGTTAGCTATTTAATTTGTTGTTTGTTTGCAAGTTACCAATTTACTTTAAAAGCAGTTATAAGCGGTTTTGTCTTTTTTCTGTGTAGCCGATGCGTCAACGTCTTTTGATCAACGGTATAGCCGATTCAGAAATATGCATGCATTAAACATGATTCTAGCGGCCCGATTCGGATTTTGTAATAGACATCTGTTAGATATCTTTTAGACATCGCCAAGATACGATAACAATATGTTTAAGATCTAACCTGTCAAATTTGACATTTCCGCGATTCTGGAGATACTCTTGAACGATTTCCGCAAGATATTACTTAGAGATCTAATTCACATCTAATAGATATCTAACACGATCAATCGTAAAAGTGACATTGGTTGCCCGAATTGCGCTGCAAAAGAGAACTAGATGAAATCTAAACTATAAGTACGTGTCGTCTCTTGTGAATATCTTGAAGTTCGAATACGGCAGTTGTTTTTATGCGCTATATCTACTCAATTTTTTTTTCGAAAAAGGACTCACGTTTCAAGAGTTTTCATCGAGTTTTTCAAATTTGGACCCATAAAACTCTAGTAGTAACCAACTCGATAGGTACCGAGCAGGACAGCAGACAGCAGTAGGTATTAAGTATTCAGGACCGTTCATGACCGGGCAAAGTGGATGGGCATTAGCAATGAGTGTTCCGGACAACGCTGCAATTTACGGGATTACTCACTATATTCCGGAAAAAATAAATACGTAATGGACATTTCTGCTACAGATACTCTCTTATTACTTTTAAGAGTGCTCGGAAGTCAATATTTGACCAGACATTTTCAATTTTTAAGGTGTGCTTTGTGACGTTAGAAAGCTGAAAAAAACCTCCGGAAATTTAAGGATTTTCTAAGACTATGTTATTAGGGACGAGAGTAGAATCAAATGCATCTAGGTAATTAGCAGAGATCGGACAAATTTGCGTCATTGCTCGCAATAATGTGGACATGACTCCAAAATTGATTAAATAATTAATCATTTAATTAATTTCTTACCTGAGGTTTAATTTTGATTCCTAATCAATAAATAACACAAAGATTTCTTATAATGTAAATTTATTTAAAAAAAATCTGTAGGTTTGTTTTCCAAATTTACTGTAGGTACTAATTTTTATATCAAAAATATATTTAAGTGCTATTTATTGACTAGGAAACAAAATTAAATCTCAGGTAAAAAAAATAATTAAAATAATTAAATTATTAATTATTTAATCGGAATCATGTCCACATTATTGCGAGCAATGACGCCAATCTGTCCGATTTCTGCTAACTAAGTACTGGGTGGGTAGTGGGCACTTGTAATATGTAAGTTGGTATGTAAGTGACAGTTTGTACCTACACAAAAAGTTGTTTAATGTCACTTAGTGCGCCCCGCGGCGATTTACTATGAAACTTTCCATACAATTAAATTTAGCGATCGATGACAAACAGTTTGGTCAAACCCGCCCTTAGTCTTTAATATTATGTGCGATGTTAACTGTCTGTAAATATATCTTCATGTAAGTTCAAGAAACATATATTTTAGAATAAGTCAAGGGCAAAATCGGAATGTAGCAAATAGGATATGGAAATACATCTCCCAAGTACGAATACGTTGGAAATGTCTTTAAGGCAGTGCATGCCGACACTTTGAATACGTTCGTGCAAAAATAGTAAGTAACTTTTATGTGAATTCATAATATACGCCTATATATATATATACCTTAAAAACTATTAATACGCTGAGTTTTAGAATATAAATAAGTAACTTACCTAACTTAAGTACATGAAAGCAACTTAGCAACTCCTTGAATATTTGCTTAGGTACTGCAATCAATTACAAGCCTAACTTATTTTGCAATGTCTTTCAATTACTTATGCTTAGTGAAGCAGTATTAAGTACTAAGGGTATAAATTATAATGTATTGAAATGATGGACGCCAAAATATTCCTGCAGTTGAATCAGCATAAACGATAAAGTATGGCTGTTAGGTGATTTTTTCGTTCGCATCAATGATCCTAATCTACTAAAACTCCGATCCCAATATTATTTGTAGTGTGGGTATATTCTGAATAGGATAATCCCAAGCTTCTGCACATTTACTTTTTCGAGGTAGCTCGCTCGCTTGGGAATGAATATTATAGATTACCTTGCAACGTTACGTTGTGTGTGAGTATTGAGGTAATATAAAATATATTTAGGTACCTTTAACCACGTTACGTCTTGGTAACAATTCTTAAATTATTTACTTGAAAATTGATTCGTCTACTAAGCTTAAGCTTCAATTCTAGAGAGTTTATAACTTTGATTACTGCATGAATATTTCGTGTCTTAAGTATTTTAGATTATGAAGGACTGAGATTAAATTACTATATATATAATTTAGTTACTATATATATAAGCTCTTAAATGAAGGCCCTTAACTCTATGATTGTAATAAATTAATTAGCAAACAAAATATAGACTAAACTAAACTAAACTGTCATTAAATTAAATAACCCTCGGGTTATTAACACTTTTGACTTAATATATACCTGCATATTTATGTAAACCACATTTCAAATTGTAATAATTAAATGCTACATACTCGGCGGACAGGTTCGCGGCGGTGATTGCTTTGGTGAATAATATAACGATGTAAGTATAAAACAATGCCACATAACATTATCCATTCAAATTATATTGTGTACATACATATAGCCGGCAAAATCCATTTTATACATCATTTAGGAAAAGAGCTGATACTATTCAAACTGCTGAATCTATTTCTATTAAACATAGCTAAGAACCACCGCTTTCACGTAAAAAAAACGATTTAAATCGGTCCATCCGTTGGAGAGCTACGATGCCACAGACAGACATTAGCGTCAGGCATATACCGGGGATTAGAAAATCGAGTTTTCCATTACAGCGCCATCTCTCTAAAACTGCGAACACTGAATACCCGCTCTCCTTGACTCGTCCCGTGCTTCGTTACAATATTAATAATTCTGTCGCGTAATATTTTCACAGATGATCAGACATTGAGGGCCCGATTCGGATTTTGTAATAGACATCTATTAGATATCTTTTAGACATCGCCAAGATACGATAACGATATGTTTAAGATCTAACCTGTCAAATTTGACATTTCCGCGATTCTGGAGATACCTACTCTTGAACGATTTCTACAAGATATTACTTAGAGATCTAATTCACATCTAATAGATATCATAACACGATCTATAGTAAAAGTGACATTGGTTGCCCGTATTGCGCTGCAAAAGAGAACTAGTTGAAATCTAAACTATAACGTATCTAGAATGGATCCAGTACGTGTCATCTCTTGTGAATATCTTGAAGTTCGAATACGGCAGGAGTTTGCTAACCAAGCCGTGAAAGAAAACTCCGAAAAATATTTACCTGTTTTGAATGCTTCAAGAATTATTTATACATTTTCGGGTTTGAAAGTAACTATTGGTATTGGATTTGAATGTTCGCAACATTATTTATATATGTTCCTACCTATAAGCATTGCACAGTGTTGTTCGCACCACAACAGTCGTATATATACTTACAGATCTAAAGTGGAGTTCATAAAAAAATACAAATAATGTAAATAACTTTGACAGAATCACCGGAATCAGCAACATCACAAAACAAACCCGAATTCCCTTAGCGTATTGAAACCTTAGCCGCGACATTGCCAAGTAAACTGCCTCAAGGTTTGGTGCAACAAGGTTGGACTAATTTTAAGCCTTTGGCGCGGTTTCGCGAGTTTGGTTTACTTTGCACTCACGTTTGTTGTTCCATCGCCTACAGTGTTAAGTGACAGTTTGTAAACCTTATTACAAAAGGCATAAAGTCCACCATTGGACAGGTGTTGCTATTTGTTCCTACCGCACTCGTGTAGAGGTCTAATTTGTCACTTGATGGTTGTATTGTATTGTGGTGAAAAATGTTGTTTCACTCGGTGGCAAAATTTGATTAACCCTTGTGTCTTGAAACCCTCGCATCGCTCAAGATTCCATTTTTCGAGTCACTCGCTACGCTCGTGGTTCAATTTTGGAATTTTTCGCTTGCTGGGGTATCAATATTAGCACGAGACGAGAGGTTAAACAACAACTTTGTCCCCTTGTAAAACAAATACTCTGCCAGCTATATATTTACAATACATTTGTTTACTCGTAATCTAGTTTATAGTTGACGCTACATCAGACTAATAAACATAAGGCATAATCGTGACAGTGATCACGAAATAGGTACCTACTTATGATAAGGTATCTACTACAACTTGGTCACATGATTTGACAATCTGTATTTATGTAAATAATATAATATAAACATAATTATAAGCTCTTAAATCAAGGCCCTTAAAGTCTGGCTACTGAAATATTACACAAATGTTTGGCGGGAAATTCAAAAAATCTTGGGCAGGTCACACTTTGTGTATTAAGAATTATAGTTTTAATACTAGAAAATATTTTTGATTTTCTGTGCACACGTGAGGATATAAATTAAATATACGTTGACGTGCATTCAAAGTCAGCTCACATTATTTCTACCACTATGTAAAGTACAGTCAACGATAAACACATATGTTAACACTTTCTCATCATACACCATTGTAACAAGGCGAAAAATGAAATGGAGTGTAAATAAGACCTAACTCGATAGTTTTCTTTTCTCTTAATAAAATACCTTTTTACGAAGCTTCAAGTTCCTAGCTTTAAATAAAATTATAACCTATACAATCTTTCAACCCCTTTTTAACCCTGTTATGGGATGAATTTTTAAAAACGCTGAAATAAGTTTTCTTGTGTTCTAATACTATGGCGTTGTACAGAGATTTAAGTCTCGCACTCTCAAAAATATTTGATCTCCATACAAACTTTCAACCCCTTTTTCACCTCCTCGGGGGATGAATTTTTAAAAACGCTGAATAGGTTTTTTTGTTTTTTAATAAAATACCTTTTTACGAAGTTTCAAGTTCCTAGCTTTAAATAAAATTTGAACCCTATACAAACTTTCAACCCCTTTTGGACCCTTATAGGGTATGAATTTTTAAAAACGCTGAAATTACTTTTCTCGTATTCTAATAATATGTCATTATACAAAGATTCAAGTCCCGTACTTACAAAAAATATTGACCTCCATACAAATTTTCAACCCCCTTTTCACCACCTTAAATGTTGAATTTTGAAAAACCTAACATTAGCTTTCTTCTCTTTTAATGAAATAACTTTTTACGAAGTTACAAATTCGTAGCTTAAAATAAAATTTAAACCCTGTACAATCTTTCAATCCCTTTTTAAACCTTTTAAGGGATGAATTTTTGAAAACGCTGAAATTACTTTTCTTGAGAATTAATAATATGGCTTTATATAAAGATTCAGGTCCCGCACTCTAAAAAATATTTGATCTCCGTACAAACTTTCAACCCCTTTTTCACCACCTCGGGGGATGAACTTTTAAAAACACTGAAATTTGTTTTGTTGTTTTTTTAATTTAATACCTTTTTGCGAAGTTTCAAGGTCCTATCTTAAAATAAAATTTACACCCCAAGACAAAGTTTCATCCCCTTTTTTACCCCCTCAGGGGTTGAATTTCCTAAAACGTCGCAATTCCTTTTTTTGCAATCGGCTATTATGCCTTTCTAAGAAGTTTCAAAGCATTTGTAGTGGATTCAAACTTTCAACCCCTTTTTAACCTTGTTAGGGGATGAATTTTCAAAAACGCTGAAATTACTTTTCCTGTCTTATAATTATATACCCATATACAAAGTTTAAAGTCACACACTCTCAAAAATATTTGATCTCCATACAAACTTTCAACCCCTTTTTCACCACCTTGGGGGATGAATTTTCGAAAACGCTGAAATTAGTTTTCTTATTTTTTTAATATAATACATTTTTACAAAGTTTCAAATTCCTAGCTTAAAATAAATCTTGAACCCTATACAACCTTTCATCCCCTTTTTAACCCTTTTAAGGGATGAATTTTTAAAAACGCTGAAATTACTTTTCTTGAGTTTTAATAATATGGCTTTATACAAAGACTCAAGTCCCGCACTCTCAATAATATTTAATCTCCGTACAAACTTTCAACCCCTTTTTCCCTTTTTCACCACCTCGGGGGATGAATTTTTAAAAACGCTGAAATTTGTTTTCTTGTTTTTTAATTTAATACCTTTTTGCAAAGTTTCAAGGTCCTAGCTTAAAATAAAATTTGCACCCCAAGACAAAGTTTCATCCCCTTTTTTACCCCCTTAGGGGTTGAATTTCCTAAAACGTCGCAATTACTTTTTGTTGTAATCGGCTATTATGTCTTTCTAAGAAGTTTCAAAGCATTTGTAATGGATTCAAACTTTCAACCCCTTTTTAACCCTGTTAGGGGATGAATTTTCAAAAACGCTGAAATTACTTTTCCTATCTTATAATAATATACCCATATACAAAGTTTAAAGTCACACACTCTCAAAAATATTTGATCTCCATACAAACTTTCAACCTCTTTTTCACCACCTTGGGGGATGAATTTTCGAAAACGCTGAAATGAGTTTTCTTGTTTTTTAATATAATACATTTTCACAGTTTCAAATTCCTAGCTTAAACTAAAACTTGAACCCTATACAACCTTTCATCCCCTTTTTAACCCCCTTAGGGGTTGAATTTTTCAAAATCGCTTCTTATCTCTTGTACACTTTACAAATGCAACCTAGTGTGCAAATTTCAACTTTCTAGCTTTTGTAGTTTCGGCTCTGCGTTGATGAATCAGTCAGTCAGTCAGTCAGTCAGTCAGGACACTTGCGTTTATATATATAGATAAACCCCTTATAAACCGCAAACAATTTGAATGAATGACAAAAAACCGGCCAAGTGCGAGTCGGACTCGCGCACGGAGGGTTCCGCACCATCAACAAAAAATAGAGCAAAACAAGCAAAAAAACGGTCCAAGTACTGACCCCGCCCGACGTTGCTTAACTTTGGTCAAAAATCACGTTTGATGCATGGGAGCCCCACTTAAATCTTTATTTTATTCTGTTTTTAGTATTTGTTGTTTTAGCGGTAACAGAAATACATCATCTGTGAAAATTTCAACTGTCTAGCTATCACGGTTCGTGAGATACAGCCTGGTGACAGATGGACGGACGGACGGACAGCGGAGTCTTAGTAATAGGGTCCCGTTTTTACCCTTTGGGTACGGAACCCTAAAAAAGTTTCACTTGCTGGGGTATCAAATATCAATATTAGCACGAGACGAGAGGTTAAACAACAACTTTGTCCCCTTGTAAAACAAATACTCTGCCAGCTATATATTTACTCGTAATCTAGTTTAAGAGCCAACAGGAGTGGTCATTTCTCCATACAAACGTACTCGACTGTTTCCTCCGTGGGTTTTGAAGCTAGAGCAATGATTTTTTCAACACAGATTAATATTGTCAATATCTGTGTCGGACCGTTTTGCTTTTTTTGATATTTTTGTTTTTTAAGGCGCTAGAGCCCTTCAAAAATGGCCAAAATGGCCTAATTGACTATGCCGCAATGAGAGGCGTGCTATTCAGAACTGACATCAATTAGTCAAAAAAGCAAAACGGTCCGACACAGATAATGTCATAATCATTTAGATTTCCAAATTTGGTTACGATTGGTTAAGTTTTGGAGGAGGAAACAGTCGAGTACGAAACCTCGATTTTTGATATTTTTACGCAGGATTTTTCGCCTTGTCCTTATCGCACTAGTTTTAGGAGCCGCTTCCGTTAGCGAGACGGGTATATTTACCTAAAATATTTAAATCTTAGCTCCTGTTGGCTCTTAAATAGTTGACGCTACATCAGACTAATAAACATAAGGCATAATCGTGACAGTGATCACGAAATAGGTACCTACTTATGATAAGGTATCTACTACAACTTGGTCACATGATTTGACAATCTGTATTTAAGTCAATAATATAATATAAACAACCAACCAAAGAAACTTAAATAATTTAATAATGTAAGTAGACACAACACTACACAACACATGTACCTAGGTATGAATTTGTTTTTAATTTATTTTGATATAGAAGCTACTCCAAAGCTGATGGGGGTGATCACATATAAAATGTTGCCCCCTAGTAACCGATATTTGGCTCATCTTCATGTGTTACCATTTCACGCAATCGTAAGCGTACAAACAAACCGAAGATAGTTATTTGTACAACAAGAGATCAAAGTTTGATATTTCTTCGAGTGCTTATTTTGAGTCCCGTGCAAGCGAAAGATTCTATAATAGATTCACGAGCGTAGCGAGTGAATCTAATTTAGAATCTTGAGCGTAGTAAGGGACTCAAAAGCGCACGAGATGTAAATAACTTTGATCTCGTGTAGTACACAACATTTTTCACCTCAGCAGTGAGAACATATTAGAGAACCCGAAAAATGTATTCCTTCTTCATCACTTACCTCTATTCACTCATGTTTTCTTAAGATATACCAACAATTAAATTTTCACCTCAGCAGCTCGAACAAGGGTACTTTGCTACTTAAAAACAGTGAGCAAAATCGAATTTTGCTCACTGAGTGAGCAAAATCGCATTTTGCTCATTTTGTCTCACTCAGTGAGCAAAATGCGATTTTGCTCACTGTTTTTAAGTAGCAAAGTACCCTTGTTCGAGCTGCTGAGGTGAAAAATATATTCTTTCGTTAAGCTAAATAAAGGCTTAAGGTATAAGCC
This sequence comes from Cydia amplana, assembly GCF_948474715.1. Taxonomy (NCBI): domain Eukaryota; kingdom Metazoa; phylum Arthropoda; class Insecta; order Lepidoptera; family Tortricidae; genus Cydia; species Cydia amplana. The sequence continues at coordinate 34,216,283 of NC_086096.1, read as the reverse complement.
AGTATTTTATACTAGCTTATTTAACTTTGAAGACGCAGTATAATTAAATACATTTAGTATTGAGCTTACTGTGGGATTAGGTCGATTGGTGTAAGATATTGCAATATGTATACATTTTATGTATTTAAACTAGTAGGTACTTACGTTGTTTAGGTATACTTTACAGTAAATCAGTAGGTACAGGATGATTTGTGATTCTCATTTGCTCATTTGCAATGAAGCCCGCAGTCAACCGCCAACGACCTAAACTAAACCTCCGCTTGTCGACCTAAACTGGTAATTGTGGATAAAGTACGTACATTTGAATAGCGAACCTTTTTCTCATAGCTGATGAACGAGTGATTATACTTGTGTCGCTTAAATTTAAACTCGGGTAAATCCATTCGACCCTCTCGGCAAATATTTACCCTTTACCTTTCACTCCCGAGAGGACATAATACTTATGTATATTGAAAAATTCGATTTGAATACATCATAGATATATCTTATAGATAAAAGAATAGAAAGATAGGTCTTAGTGCCACGTGTACCTAGGTGCTAGTTTTTCGTAGCTATCTCTAGAATGTTCGTTATAAATATTGATGTCTTAATCAATTATTCATGTGCATCTTAAGGTAATTGTAATTTGCTATTATGTCACCTTGTATTTTATGATCACAATCAATTTACTCTTGCCAAGATAGCAATGCCAATTAAACGAGTTAACAGCCTTCATTCTTTCGATCTCCAGCAAGGAAGAAGTACACCATTTAATCAGAATAAACACAATTAAGTGAAACAGTGTGAATATAACAATGGAAACTAAAAGCAACTCTGAGCTCGAAAGGAGAGTGATCGAATTGTTCAATAGCAAAGGTTTCTCTGATATTAATATCCAGTTCGAAACGGGACCGAAAAAAGGTAACGGGATTGTTGGTGAAATATTTCACGCCATCATCATTGCGGTGAACATGGATGGAGTCCCTCAGGAGTTCGAGGCGGTCATCAAGTGCGCCCCCACCAATGTGACCTTTCGCGAGAGCATGCCAGTGAGAAACTACTTTCGTAGAGAAACATTGTATTACAACAAAATCGTACCAATATACGATAACTTGCAGGCTCAATTCGAGTTATGTGTGCCGCAGGAAATGAGGTGCGTTCTCCCGAAATGTTATGGAGTCTGTGACGACTTCAGACAGGAAATGTTAATCCTCGAAGACCTAAGCAAGAAAGGATTCTGTGTGGCGCCCATACAGAGTGTAGACTACGACCATGCTGTAATCATGCTCCAAAATATGGCGAAGCTACATGCTTTGTCTTTCATTTACGAACAACGCTATCCGAAAATATTTAGAGAAATGGTGAACGAAATAAGTGCTCACTTGTTTACGCCATCACATGAAGATGAATTTTCTGACAAATGGGCAATCCAACATGGAGAAAAGAGTATGACACAATTTTTAAATGCCATTACTGACGAATCATTACGGAAACGATTTCAGACTGTCGCGGGATCAAATTCGTTACTGAAACATATTGAACTTTCGAAAGCTGGACAAACTATGATCATTCAACACGGTGATAACTGGCATAATAACCACATGTTCAAATATAAGGTAAGACCATTCATACATTTATGGATCACAGGAAAAAAATTAAACTCACATAAAATCTAGGTATTCAGGTTATACTTTGTACAATATTTTACTTTTATAATTAGGTAAGTACATTGCTGGACGGATACGTCCGTCTGGCAATGTAATAAAACGTTTTGCGACAGTCAAACCGTGGATATTAGTGCTTATTCTTTGTTTTAGAACGGCAAGCCAATAGAAGGAATACCAATAGACTTCCAGTAGTCAAGATACGGCTCAATAGGTCACGATTTCATGTATTTATTCTCAACCGATTCCGGGGATTTGCGAAGAAATCATTTCCACCAGCTGGTAGATGTATACTACGCAGAACTGAAAGGCTTTCTGTCTCTCTGTGGGTATGAAGTTAACAATTTTTGTACTTACGAACAATTCAAAGAGGAACTGAAAAGTCAGGTGTTGGTAAGCATTATCGTATACATGTTATCTGCACCTTTATTCAAAAATCCTGAGGTAGCTCTCCCTGAACGACTCTCGTCCCCTGAAACATACTACGCTGTGACTGAAGAATACAAACAAACTGTTAATAACATGGTCACTGATTGGACAAATTTGGGATTTATTTAAACTTTCTACTAACTAAGCTCTGGTGGCCTAGCGGTAATAGCGGGCGACTTGCAATCCGGAGGTCGCGGGTTCAAACCCCGGCTCGTACCAATGAGTTTTTCGGAACTTATGTACGAAATATCATTTGATATTTACCACTAGCTTTTCGGTGAAGGAAAACATCGTGAGGAAACCTGCATACATCTGCGAAGAAATTCAAAGGTGTATGTGAAGTCCCCAATCCGCATTGGGCTAGCGTGGGGACTATAGCCCAAGCCCTCGCGCGCATGAGAGGAGGCCTGTGCCCAGCAGTGGGACGTATATAGGCTTAAATTATTTTTTTTTTTTTTATTATATTTAAACTTTCATTCTACTATTATTTTTAATGTAAATAAATAAATATTTGGCGACAACCTTACACAGATCGACCTCGCCCCAAACTAAGCAAAGCTTGTACTACCTACTAACTAACTAACTAAACTAAAGTTTAATTAGTAGATAATATATTAGTAAATGAGGTCGACTGAAGGTTTACAAATGCTTAGTTTGGGTTGGTAATACATATGAACACAATTAAGATAGCAAAGAAAGCCGGCGTGGGGTTAAACTAAAAAAGATGATAAAAGTAATTATAATATATTAAAAAAAAACCTGTCACTGAATGTTAAACGGAGGTTGTTACTTAGTAAGTATCATGTACATTGTGAAGGTATATATTAGGATTCAGTATAACTATGTGGGTGTATTCCCGGATTTGAATAAATCAGTCTTTGTCTCGAACTGGTGTTTGACTTACGTGTCCCAATACCTACTTAACATGGCGCAGCCTAAAGATTTCTAAAAAACTGACCAAGTGCGTGTGGGACCACGCATAATGGAGAGTTCCGTACCTTCATCCAATATTTACAAAAAGCCAAACAAGCAAAAGAGCGCATCTTCGCGGCACTTACCTATGTCGTTTTAATAAGAAGATTATTTGAAAAAAGTTGAGACATATGAATATTGATTTATATTCCAAAATTTGTAATAGCTGATACAGATTCACATCCGATTTTAAGCCCAGATTCGTGTCAGGGGTTGAACTTGGTAAATACGCAGGTAGATATGCAGAAAGGCGAAGACATCAAAACAAAAACAATGCTTTGTGAAGGATACGCGGCCGTGTTTGAAGGTATTGGTTGTATATATGCCGTGACTTCGCGGCTGACACGTTTTGTAAGTAAAAATACTGAAACTAGATTTCTGAGCAACTGTAATAATAAAACCGGTGATATTTGCTATTGTGAGTACAGTGGCTTTAATCCTGAGGTTGCAGGAAACAGCACATCGCCCGGGAAAGCGGCTTACGGACTTATATACCATTCAACCATGCGTCTACTTGATTCATTCGTTTCGCTTCAGCTCGGCGGTGCTACCAGACGGCCTATCACAAATCATGGCTCCTCTACACGATGGGCCAGCGCCGGCCACTCCAAGGGACGCAGCCATACGGCAGAATGAGATAGCAATATCACTTGCTCCCTCTAACGCATAAATGCGTCCCTTGTAGTGGCCGGCGCTGGCCCATCGTGTAGAGGAGCCATCATATTCGACCGATAGAGAGGCAAATATATTAACGAACTGATTTAAGATAGGAATTTATGTATCGGCTGTGGTTACTATACTTAGGTACTAGAGACATTGAAGTTTGACACGGCCTCTGCTCAAAGCGCTATGGTGCCGATCAAGTGCGATAAAATCTTTCATACGATATCAACCGAAGCCGCATTGCAATTTAATATTTTGTTAAAGAATTTTCAAATTCCAGTGTTCCTTGGCGCAGAATCATATTAAGACGCCTAACACAGCCAGTCATTGATATTGATATTTATTGAAATAATAATTTACAGCGTTACAGCTAATGCGCCAATGCGCTGTAAGATTAAGTAAGTAATAATAAAGCTATAGGTAATAAACATGATTCACCGAGGAGAATAATTATTTGTTACCATCGTTGTATACCAAACTAAGTTAACATAATTTTTAGTGTACCGCACAAACTTTGTTCGCGGTACACTTATGGGATCACATCGGTCTTGCAAATCAGTTAAATGTGTTTATTTTCCTTTTTAATAATAAACTAACTGCCATCTGACTCTCCAACCTAAATGGAAAACTAAGCTTCATCGGAATTAGTGTGGTTTCCTCAATATTTTCCTTCACCTAAATGCGACACGTTCTAAGTTAAAATAAAGGAAAACACTCTTCATACTGTTCACGTTCTTAATTATCTACCTCAAAGAATATAATACTTACAATCTACCTTTGATATATAAGAATGTCCCTGAACCGACCTTCGCGATATATATTATAGTTGACATTATTTAACAAAATATTTCAAGAAAATGTTATTGTAATATGAATCTTCCTAGCCAGTTTGTAAGGTCGATAATTGAATTGAAGGTGTATAGAAAACTTACATATGAATAAGGTATCAGGTGCCACCATTGGCTGCAGCTAAATAACCCCGAAAACTTTTATGACCCATAACTTTTTTACGTTTCTATTATATTACTGTGGCTGGAGTAAAACCGCAAATGAAGAAGTGTCTGAGTGTAAAATAGTTATATTAATTTGGTCGTTGACATATAGTATTTTATGCAACCGTTGTTTAAGAGAGGTCAAAAAAGGCGAGTGGCGTGAGTAACAATTTGAGGCGAAGCCGAAAATTGTTAATAAAGACGCCACGAGTATTTTTTGACTCAGTTAAACAACGTTGCATACAATACTTTTTCTACGACCAAGCACTTACTTTGAAATAAAATTTTTAATTTAACAAATATTTTTAATTCAAGAAGTAGCAAAAATGGAGGGTACTGGCGGGAAAAGAATGAATGAATGAATGAAATTAAAAAAAAAACATGTCTATGGTTCATCTATTTGTCAGAGATGACATTTAAAATAAGGTTGGCAACACTGTATTTCATTCAATATTTTTTAAGTGGTCATTACACGAAGTATCGTAAAATCGCCAAAAAGATACTGCGTTTATACACAAATTCTTTTTTGGGGAATAGACTAGAGACTTGTCTTGTCAACTATAAAGTAGGGTTTAAAAAGTGTGTGCATGACCCTTTAAATGACAAATAAAAGTACGGGAGCAGAAAAAATATATTATTCTGTTGTCACCTTTTAGTGAGTTTTTAGGTTCATGTGTTTAGTTTTAAGATTTTGATGACAGAGCTCTTCCCGGGCGATAACGTAGTGGTTAAGAAATACCACGTAGTAGAGTGTACTTTTTGACGTGTCTACTGTTCTTCAATCCACCACTGGAGCAGCAGCACTACTAGCTAGCGCAGTACCTACACGGAGCTTTATAATTCATCTCCCATAACTGCTTCTTAGGTAATCGCCCGCGAAGAAATAAGTAACTGGCGCAACAGGTAGCAATTGGTCTAGGGTCTATTAAATATAATCACTTTATTTAGCATCATGTAGCTCACAATGGCTTACTATAGTAGATTTGAAAATTAAGGAATTCCAAGACAGGAAAGTATTCCTAAGATGATTATTAAAAGGTACGTAGTTGCGTCTAAGTAACCTCACTCTTTTCATTTATTAACCGACTTCCAAATCTAAAAGGAGGAGGTTATCAATTCGGTTGTATGTTTTTTTTTATTTTTATTTTTTTTATTTTTTTTTATGTTTGTTACTCCATATCTCCGTCATTACTGGACCGATTTTGAAAATTCTTTTTTTGATTGTATGTATATGCATACAGATTGGTCCCGTTTTTGTCAAAACCCAGTTCTGATGATGGGATCCATGAGGAATCGAGGGAACTCCTCAAATCTTAAAGGCATACATATAGTGATTTTTGTGTTTTTATCAACAAATCAAGCATATACATTCAGAAACGTGACATTTGATGAAGTGGAACTGCTGATGATGATCAGAACGGAACTCTTCAACGACGCATAGTTCACGTTTGGCGATTTGTCCTCTTCGTTATGTTTGTTAAGCAAGTTAAGTTTTTAAGCCACATTTTTGTCAAGCTCGAGTTCTGATGATGGGATCCATGAGGAATCGAGGGAACTCCTCAAATCTTAAAGGCGTGCGTATAGAGATTTTTGTATTTTCATCAGAAAATCAAGCATTTTTATTAAAAACTGTCGCATTTGATGAAGTGGAACTGCTGATGATGATCAGAACAGAACTCTTCAACGACCCATAGTTCACGTTTGGCGATTTGTCCTCTTCGTTATGTTTGTTAAGCAAGTTTAGTTTTTAAGCCACATTTCTGTCAAGCTCGAGTTCTGATGATGAGATCCATAAGGAATCGAGGGAACTCCTCAAATCTTAAAGGCATACATATAGTGATTGTTGTGTTTTAATCAACAAATCAAGCATATACATTTAAAAAGTAACATTTGAGGAAGTGTAACTGCTGATGATGACCAGAACGAAACTCTTTAACGACGCATAGCTCGCGTTTGGCGATTTTTCCTTTTCGTTATGTTTGTTAAGCAAGTTAGGTTTTTAAGCCATATTTATGTCAAGCTCAAGTTCTGAACATGGGATCCATGAGAAATCGAGGGAACTCCTCAAATCTTAAAGGCACACGTATATAATTTTCTGTATTTTCATCCTAAAATAAAGCATTAACATTAAAAACTGTCACATTTGATGAACTGGAACTGCTGACGATGATCAGAACAGAACTCTTCAACGACGCATAGTACATGTTTGGTGATTTCGAATTTCGACTTTGACTTGGACTGGGACCCGGACTCGGATCCAGATCCGGCCTCGTACCCGGATCCGGTTCGGACCCGGACCCGGACTCGGACACAGACCCGGACCTTGACCCGGAAAACCACTATGATACCTAAACTAAACAAACTACTATGATTACCTACCATAAAATGTAGGTATAAAGTATGATGAGGCCAAACCCCTCCCGCTCAAACCCCCGTACACCGCACCGCATGCGCCGTTAAGTGGGTTAGGTTAGGTTTGAACTGCTATCCTCACAGAACCAAACAAAAGTGGGTTAGGTTAGGTTAGAACTGCGAGCCTTACAGAAACGAAATGCTACTAGAAAAGTGGGTGGTTTTCAGGCGCGGATCCACCGTTGTGGGCACGATGGGCATGCCCACAACCCTAATAGTATGTCCTATCGATTCCCCGACTAGCCGATTTTTCGCAGACGCTTTGGCAGAGGAACCTTTCTCAGAATTTCATTACGTAGTTGACATAATACCTATTGATATGCGAATTAACTTTACTAGACTGATCGTTTGGTACCTAACTGTCACGATTACCCGAGTAACCATTGGTTGAATGAAACACAGTAGGTAGGTAGTGTGAACAATTGGTACCTATGAACAATCCTACGAATTCGAAATTCTCGTAAGTTATTATCAGCTGACAACAGAGTCCTAGGTAATTATTTGCAAGCATAAAGATTATTTACTAACAGGGGCAATTATTTTTAGCTTATGGGGTCTTAGAAATCTTAAACATTCACAAATATTAGTACAATTTCCTAAATTAATAATGCCAGCTTTTAATTTACGAGTGTAATTAGGAGTTTTTTTCCCCGCGTAGTTAGCGTTGCATTTATTTTTATATTTATCTATGTATAAAAAGTGTTATCTATGCATAAATGAATTAATGTTGTAAGTAACGCAATTGCTAAATCACTAATTTACCTGTAACTTTAGTACTTTTAGTGGTCTAGTCTACAAGCTCAAAATGATGAAAAATAGAGATACTGCACTCAAAAATACGTGTGATACCCACTGTGATACCTGATTCGATTCGGAATAATGTCTAGAAAATATATTCGAAGCGCACATCAAAAATTGCTAAAGTTATAATTGTAAACATGAAAAAATACAGTACTGGCGGTAGTGGCGGTACACCGCGAAAATCAGTAAAATGCTGCAAATGGTGTTAAAGATATGGAAATCGGTACGATTGATCTTTAGGACATTTGAAACAATTTGACCCGAAGCACCAACAAATAAAAAAAAAACGAGAGGAGTTATGACGTCACCTTTTTTTGTATGGAATTTAAAAAAAATTGTTTAGAAACCTATCGTGTGTACACGAAAGAGCTTTCTGAGCCAATTCTAAAAATATATCACATCATTACATTTCAGTCATTTTTTTTAAATTATAATAAAAATAATTTTCAAAACATACCAAGTTTGGGCTTCTCCAGATACAATACCGATTAATATTTTTTTTGTAAAATATACCTCAAATTATAGCTAATATCCTCATATCTAACCCTAATAAAGCAATTCTGAAAATATTTTCATTTAGTTTTTTTTTTTTTCAATTTTACAATCGTACTCGCACTCGCGCACGAAGGTTTACGCAAGAAACGGCAAAAAAATCACGACTAAAAGTTCCTTAAACGAGAAGATTACTCTGCCAAATGAAATTCTTACAATAATTGTTCTGCTAATTAACACAAAAGCGAATTGAACGGTATGTGAACCAAAACTAGAAAATGTCGTCTAAAAGTTAGATGTTCGGCAAAACGTAGTCTGTGAATCGATAATCTGCGAAAAATTGCTCGGAGAATCATTAGGTAACCCCCTAATAGACTTGTGACGTCATCACGGTCTATTGAGATCGGGATGGTCGTTCAAGAGTCATAATGATTGTTCATGAGCGAGTTCGACACCAATACTCTGACTCGTTCTTGAAGATTTTTGGGTTGCTGTGACCACAACCTTTTTTGAGGGCTGGATCCGCGCCTGGTGGTTTTACCTCCTTTTCTACATAGCGCACCATCTACAATAATCTTTCACCGGGCCGCATAGAAGTCGGTTTTTTTTCTTAAAAATTATTTATATCGCGTCGCGGTAATTAGAGAGCTGGCCGCGTAGCCAACGTGACAATCGCTTACGCTCCGTAGCGATCGAAACGCAACTGTCACTGTACCACTAATATGGAAGAGTGATAGAGAGACACAAAGCGATTCGATGGCGAAGCGTAAGCGATTGCCACCTTGGCTAGGCCGCCTGTACTACTACCACCAGTTTGTCACTGACATAAACTATAGTCAATAGTCAAAATATACTTTATTCATGTAGGCCTAGCAACAAGCACTTATGAATCGTAACATACTTATAAATTATCTTAAGCTAATTATCAGAGCAATTTATTGATGTTATTATTCCATAATAATATTGGATTATTATACAAATCAAATTTAACACAAATTTAAGAATTTCACAAAAGGATCGTCAAACATGAAAAAAAAATTGTATAAAAAATACTAGTCTAGAATGTTTCTAGAATAAAATCTAAATGTCAAATAAATAAATAAAAAACACAAAAGAAGTACAAACATCGTAATATTCGGAATATCAATTTCCTCTTCATTAATCAAATATACCTAAATAAATAAATAATCATTTCGAATAACAATTAATCCCACGTTGTTTTATCATTCATGTAGTCTTGTGTGGTATAATACGCTTTAGAAATAAGTTTACGCTTTACATAATTCTTAAATTTATTAATAGATAATTCAGTAATATGGTTTGTCATCAAACGTCATCGAGAACGTAATTTACTTTCTATGCATCTCGCTCGTACTCGCATATTAGTGCAAGCGAGATGTATGGAAAGTAAATTACGTTCTCGAAAGCGTTTATGTCAGTTTTGACACTGTCAATGACTCATGGTACGGGCTCTGGCATATTTTCTAAAAATGACCGTGAGAAAACTTTGCATCGTTATTAAGGCTGCTTGTTTCTTTTTTGTTTCAATTAAAAAAATATATGTCATAGTTATTTTTATAGATTTACGATATTAAGATATCATTGCGAGCTTCTTTATGCAAGATATCATTGCAAGTGGTTTTACCTACAGAAAAGGCAATACATTGTTGTTGCGAAGTAATTTGATTCCTATATTGACTATGAGCCTGTTATTTATGTACTGCAATTATGTATGTATTGTTGGATCCAATTTATATTCCTTTATAGGTGATCCCTCGGTATGATTGAATTCCGATAGACGGACTAGGCAAAGGGAAAAAGTCGTGGATGCCAGGCATGCTTGTCGGGCCCGATTCAATCTTAAATATACCTATAGTTTGTCAAAGGACTGTCTCATTTCAAACATAGACAGAGAGAGAGAATCGTACTTATCTTTATGTTACACTAGTACTAGCACCTAAAAGAAAAGGATGAGTATAGTTTTTTTGTTCTTATTTACTGACACATATTATTCAAAGATTATTCGAGTTCCCAGTACAAGCAATCCTAGGAAGCACTTTCTACCGAACCGCGTCGTACGTGAGTGGAATAAGTTACCAGAAACAGTGATATGTGCTCCTTCAGTGAACAGTTTTAAAAACAGACTTGATAAACACTTAAAACAACAAAAAAATGAACATTAATCGTTAAAAAAAACAAGTGCAGTGATATACACGCATCAGCTTTCAGCTGCTAGTGTATTAAATAATATAATATAATATATAATAATAATTGGTTTGACCAACTATACAACATGCACAAAATTATATCAACGACTTAACCATATTAGCCAATCACGTTATTCGAATGTGAAATATTCCGTGTATGTCGACTTGTATGAACTGTATGAAGCAAGACCATAAATACTTGATTCATACAGTTCGATGAGAGATTCGTGTGAAAAGTGCAGTCGGCCATAAAAGACTGTATCAAAAGCAAAATTGTTGACTTTTACTTATATCAAAAGTAAAATAGATAAACTCCCAGGTGCGAATGCCCAAATCTTCATTTGGCACATTCCTGTGCGAGGCCGAAGTCCAGAGGCGGGAAAGTAGAGCTGGAATCGAACTAAAAACCAAGTGCACGCAAGGCTGAAGGCTGAGCTCCGAATAGAGCAGAAGCTTTCCTGCGAGGCTCATTCATGGGAGGCCAAAAGACGAACTTCAGCAGACCTAAGTTCGGACAGAGACCAATGGTTGAGTTTTAAAAACTTATTAATAGGTATATGAAATTCGCTTCAGGGCTGAACCACAAAATATAATTTAAAGCAAGACTCAGTTTCGATAATTTCGCTCATTATTATGCCGCGTCGGCCCCTGTAAGCTCACAAGTCGCTCGGTACAAATAATATCTCGCAAATTAGAATTCGGAAGATGGCGTGGCGGTTTCTGAGAGTGGTAACTTTATATTTCGCATCCGGAGATTTATTAAAATTTCGGGAAGATTTTATCCTACAATAATTATGTTTATCTGTTAAACTTTTCACCCGACTACGTCAAAGCCAAAATGAAGGATTATGGTTTTGATAGTACCTATATGAACGTGAATGCGTGTGATAATTATTTTATTTCCTGCGTTCCACCATCGATCCGTAGAATGAGATTAAGTATTATTATGAATATGAATGTGGTTAGAGATTTACTGCTGCAGATAAAATAAGATATTTTATGCTTTCCTTGGACAATTAAGACTGCGTTTCCACCGGATATTCTGGAGGCGTATTCTGATTGTAATAACAATTTATGACGTGACGTCTCTGGTTGAATAAATGTCACTTTTGACACTGACAGATCGCTGTGTAGTAACAAATCCAGTACAAATTCAGAAACCTGTTATTATAACCAGAATACGCCTCATGTTTACTGATAAATAGCCCTCGTAGCGCTACGCCGCGCCGTAGCCCGTAGCTGATTCCTGTAAGGCGTTGAGGCGTATAAATAATGTGAACTGTGACGCTGGGCCCGATTTAGATTTTGTAATAGACATCTATTAGACATCGCCAAGATACGATAACGATATCTTTAAGATCTAACCTGTCAAATTTGACATTTCCGCGATTCTGGAGATACTCTTGAACGATTTCCACAAGATATTACTTAGAGATCTAATTGACATCTAATAGATATCTAACACGATCTATTGTAAAAGACATTGGTTGCCCGAATTGCGCTGCAAAAGAGAACTAGTTGAAATCTAAACTATAACGTATCTAGAATGGATCTAGTACGTGTCGTTTCTTGTGAATATCTTGAAGTTCGAATACGGCAGGCTGATGTAGCACGATTAATACTGTAATTAAGAATTACAATATATTTTCTCTGATATCATATTCTCAGAGAATATCCACGACTCTTTACTGTCATACATTTTGTATGGGTCGCGGACTTCGCGGTAATTATGCCGCAAACATATTTTTTGAGAACGAAATGAAATATCAGTGTGTCACGCTTGTATAATACGTACAAAAACTTCGTTTTACTTGAAAAATAAGAAGTATTAAACTATCTTTTAATCAAATATTACCATAATTATGATAACGCGGATCATATTTTAGTACAGAGCCAGAAAAAGTGGTTTTTGATCACGACCCAGAAATCAACCTGTATACTATGCTAGTTTCAAGGTATTTATCTGTGTGCCACTATTTCATTTCATTACCCTACTGTCCCCTAATCCATCCTTGTGCCCTCAATAGAGCTGTCCGAAGTTCTAAGCTAAGCTAATAGGGGCTGGATTTATTGCATTGAATGGCTTTACTGAAAGAGACCAAATCCTACTGACACGGTGTCCTAATAGGTTTTAGTCTAGATTGAAGCTTTGAGCTGGTCTGGCTGATATTCGGATGGTACCTAACTGCAGCTGAGTCAAGGTCGCAGCATTAACCTGTTGCAGCATCACTGCTGCGACTTTGACGCGGGCGCTATCGCTGTCAAAAAAATGAGGCATAAGAACGTCGCCGCGATTAGAACGATGAATCCATCACTATACAGTGTGGAAAGATTAGTCGGGCCCTGGAGGGAAACTACCTTAAATCCTTAAGCTGGCTCATTTTACTTAAAGGAGACATTCCTTTGCTACCTGATGCTAAATAAATGTATTTCTTCTTCTTCTTCCTTTATTTTTCAAAAGAAACAAAACTGCATTGAAAGATTTTCTAAAACTCGCTTGCCACGCCTGGGACTCGAACCAACTAAAATTAAAAACAAAACAAACATTCCCTATTTTATTATACTAATCGATAGCATTATTATTCAGGATAAAATCTCTCTAACAAACATTTAGTCTTAAAATTAAAAATGATCGTTAAATCTAACATTAACATTACTTTACTATCAATTTGTTACACTTAAATTATTTAACTGATAAATTGTTCGAAATGAGCCCCCTCGTTCCGGCTACACAAAATTAGTCGCCGTTGAAATTCATTTCTTGTAGCCTTCAGCAAAGTGTTGTGGTGTATGCCCCTAATAACATTTTCTACCGCAACCCAGCTCTTGAACGGTTTCATAAATAACATTTTTTACATGACCCCATAAAAAGAAGTCCATGGGCGTCATGTCTGGACTTCTTGCATGTTTGTTAGAGAAATTTTATCCTGAATAATAATACTAATAAAATAGGGAGTGTTTGTTTTTTTTAATTTTAGTTGGTTCGAGTCCCGGGCGAGGCAAGCGAGTTTTAGAAAATCATTGAATGCAGTTTTGTTTCTTTTTAAAAATAAAGGAATGTCTCCTTTAAATAAAATGAGCCAGCTTAAGGATTTAAGGTAGTTTCCCTCCAGGGCCCGACTTATCTTTCCACATTTTATCAAAGAAATTAACAGTGACAGCGCCAACGTCAAGGCCGCAGCAGTAATGCCGCTGCAGTTGTCATACGGACTGAATCTACAGCTCTACCGTGCCAAATTATTATACATAATTATAACAATTTTTCTAAGATATTATAATCAGAAGAATTTTTATAAGATTATATTTTATTTTTAAAGACAATCTGTTAAAAACTGACACATACATACATAAATGAACCGCAACCTTTCTTATTCTTATTAATTGGCGATTGTTTTCAGTGTTTCAAAACAAAAAGGGACCTAGGTGAGTCTAGTTTGCCAGTGCTTGGTATACTGCCTTCAATGAGGAGTATACTTATTTAGTTAATGTAATGATCCTAACAATGATTCTTCCGGGCTTATAATATAATTTGCAACAATCGCGTATAATTTCAAAGTGATTTTTATAAAAAAACGGAAGTTAATTAACTGTTTTCTGTACTCCATGCCTAGATTGACCTCTTATAACCGTTGAGTTTCCTTGCCATGCAAATGGCGTCTAATAATTAAAATCGATATTAATTATAAAATGAGTGGCCTACGACTTTCTATCAAGTACCTACGTAAGTTTGAGATTGACGCATGATACGGTAGACGATAAGTACAGGTGAAAAGTTTAAGAGCCTAGCCAAGATGATAAATGATAATTGTTCACAGAAAACTCCAATCGAAACTTAAATAAGTAATGTAGGTATGGAAAATAATCACGTAAATTTTCGTAACATCTGTCATTCCAATCCACGTACAATTATACCATGTTTTTGCATAATTTATTGTGATTTATTATTGTAAATATGCATACGACATAGCGAATTATAAAAGTAATTATACTGGACAGCTGTTATAATGGTCGTTGAGAAGAACCCGAGAGAATCATTGTTGGAATCGCCAATGAAATGTGCCATTTGGTCTAAAAAGCTATCGCAAAAACACTTTAGCACTTTTATTAAAGGGTCATTCTCTGACAATGTGACTGCGGTTGCGTCTAATTGCCACGACTATTTTCATACTTTTTGTATGGGTTGCGGCAATTATACCGCAGAAATACTTTTTGTGAATGACCCTCAAAGTTTATCCCGATTTCCTAGCTGTATATGTTATGCTGAAAGTTACATAAAATTTCTACAATCAAGGGTACCTAGTATTCTATTCTAATCGTCAACGTGACAAGTGTGACATGGCTAAGGAAAACGAAAAGTGTGAACCCCAGTCGCGCATGTCACTTTGACGACAAAAAGTCCAAATTTGACTTGAAAAGGCGAAAGAAGTTGACGTGACTACGATTTGGTGGCAATTTACTTTGTACTGTTGTACTATACCTAGTTTGATGCCACACAGAACTGTAAAATACGAAAAGGTCTATACGTCTCGTCTTATCGCTTTTTCGAGTTTAATTCTGCCTTTTTATACTGTCGCCGTCGCTATGTCGCGTCATGTTGTCACGTCTGTCACTTTAACTAGGACAATACATTAACAATAACGAGCACTGCTTGCATGCCCATATTAAGTAATAGATCAAGCTGGTCAACCAAATCTTGTCAGTAAAAAAAGGCGCGAAATTCAAATTTTCTATGGGACGATATCCCTTCGCGCCTACATATTTCAAATTTGCCGCCTTTTTCTACTGTCAAGATTTGGTTGACCAAGTATACATCATGAGCGACTTGTTTTTTTGAATAAGGAAAGTCGATGGGTGTCGTCCCATACGGTTGGTTTTCTCTGCAAGTTTGATTTTATGTCATATTTTACCTACATGTTCTCTACCACCAGCCTTCATCAGATCTAACATGGAGAATCAACTGTCCGGCCTATAATAAAATCCAACTGCGCCAAGTGCTTCGTCAAGGTGCTATAGGATATGTTCAATGTAGGTACATACCGTATTTAGGTATCTAAGTAAATCATACGATATAATTTATTTCCAACAGCTCGCCAACACTAATCACGTGACACGTCCGCTTTGCGTCCGCCCCGCTCGCGGCCCTACATCGCCTCGCATTTTACTTCACTTAAATGTCTGTGACGTCACCATGACGTAACCACTCGAGACGTAATCCCTTCTCCATAAATATCCCGGCCGCAGCGTTGAATATTATAATTATTATAAACGGAATAGATTCCATATTACCCAACTCTTGCGCGGCATTACTTACCTACAACATTCGACGTTGTCAACATGGGCCCAGTAGATTTGAGTCGATCGCGGCACAATTCCCGTGGGTTTATTTTTAGGGTTCGGTACCCAAAGGGTAAAAATGAGACCCTATTACTAAGACTCCACACTGTCCGTATGTCTCACTGTCACCAGCCTGTATCTCATGAACCGTGATAGCTAAGCTAGGTACCTAGACTGTTGAAATTTTCACTGATGATGTATTTTTGTTGCTGCTATAACAACATATACTAAAAACAGAATAAAATAAATATTTAAGTGATGGGGCTCCCATACAATAAACGTGTTTATTTTGGCCGTTTTTTGCGTAATTGCACGGAAGCCTTCATGCGCGAGTTCGACTCGCACTCGATCGGTTTATTGAGCTCTAGTCAGACTTATATAGTTATTCTAGTTCGTTGGACCTAATAGATATAACTACTAACATATACTTAGGACGGGCGGACTAAATACCTATAGTCGTAAATAGACGGCCGTTCGCATGTTCTGCTTGTTTAGATGCAACCGCTAGCAATTCGGATGTCTCTCTAAGCTTAATACTAACAAGCCTCCCCAGCATTGTTCTATATACAGGTGGATTTTCTTTTTGGGTCAGTGAGGGCAGCTACCAGATCCCGTGCTGCTACGAGAAACGGTCTTAGAAGACCTTCCCTCGATTTCAAATGAATGAAGGTTGGCTTTTACAGATTTTGAAAAAAACATACAGGATGCGAGAAAAAGGTCATTTTGACAAACTTTTTTTTGATGCCAATCGATCCCATTCCTATTGAGGATCAAAAGCTTGTATGGAACCAAAAAAAAAATTCCGGTTAGAAAAGCCACAAATCGAGGAAAACTTTTCCCATACAATTTGTATGAACATGAAAACTTTTATTTTTCATATGCTATTTTTGTATGCAAATCGATTCCATTCCTATCCAGTATCAATAGTTTCCTAGGGGTCAACTTTCGATAATGTACTAAAAAGTCACAAATTAAAAAAAAAAAACTTTTTCCATACATTTACTATGGAGAAAACGTTAACGCTACAAATTTAAGCTCACTGGCCAGCAATTTCGGAACTAAAGTTTTTCAATAGAAAGGAGGATGGGTCAATTATACATAGTGCTGCAGACCAGACATTTTGGACTAGTCATTGAGATTTCACTTCTGTCGGCACTCCCGGAGTGCAACCCGTTGTTTTTTTATTGATTAAATTGACTACATCCCAGTACAGTCACCTGCAATAATACGGGTAGGTATGTTAAATACTCTTCGAAGGCCGCAAAAATATGTGAGACGCTCTTATGGCTCTACAAATAAGATCGTGTCAGATATTTTCGCGGCCTTCGTTGTGTATCATATTATTGCAGGTGAATGTACAGTGTACGCATTAAAGGGTTAACTTCCTATACTAGAATGTGTTGTACAAATGTTTTTATACTTTTAACAGCATGGCTTCTCCTGTAAATCCCATTATTCCTGACACCAGCGTCAGTATTAGATTAGGTACCTACTCGTAACGAACGACCCCGACTATGGTCGTATAAGTAGGCACAATAGTTAGCAGGCCGTGTTCAGTGTTCCACGCCAGTGGACCCTCAGCTCCCACCGCGATAGGTATCGCTATCCCCGGGTTCACATTATTTTCTGGCTTACGTAAGCGGGTGAGGATTTAGAGTGATAGTGTTGTGTTTTTGTGTCGACGAAAAACGGTAATGTCCAAAATTTGAATTTACGCCAACGCTTTATAATAGTGGTTATAAATGTTATAATGCTTTACGCTAACGCTTTACATTCTGGGTTCAAAAGGCTTTTAATTAATTAGATGCTAAATCTAATCTTAAAATATTAAGTAAACTCAGCAGCTTAAGTTGCTAAGTGGGTGATCTCTATTGGTGTGAGAATAAGAGAGAGTGTAGATCGTTTTGAACACTTGGCGTACTTAGCCACTTTTGCTGTCTGTGCCTATACTAATTTGGGATGCAGTATCAATGTTATAAGAAATAAAATAAAATATATTTTAACTAAATTTATTAACATTATAAATCATAAAATTTATTGTTGTAAATTGATTAAAGCACAAATTCATTTTAAATAGGTAACTCTATGTGCACTAGAGAAAAATAACACACCTTAAATATGCAATCTGCTTGATTTTGTTTGTATGTCTAATGTATTGTTTGGGCTAAAATTTATATTAGGATTTTTTAAACCTAAACTAGTTATTATTATGCTTAATACTTACTTGTATGTATGTATGTCATCATCATTGGCCGTCATTGTATAGTCTGTAATAGACTCGAAGGCCAATGATGACTAACTAGTATGTATGTATGTGCACACTTACACTCAAATACAACCAAGTTAAAAATAGATAGTTTGGAAATGGTAAAGTGTTAAATACACTTCATAAAAATACTTAGCACTGCATGAATCAGTTGTTGTTGACCAGTCTTGAAAGTAACTAGTAGGTAGTCATTAGTTGTCATCATTTTAAAAAGGTTTTTAAATATACAGATAATTAAATTACAGTTTAAGATTCTTTCTTACAAAATCAAAATGTGTATATATAAGCATGTTATAATGCTAGTCAGTGTAATTTTGGCATAAATGTCCTAAAAATGATCTAATACCATTTATTATTAAGTGTTTGTCTAGATTTGTCTGGTGTGCTGGAAGTTGACTGGACAGTACTGGTATCCATGTAGTAAATAAGTCATACTAGATTCGATGTTCCTTATATAGTTTCTATTGTCTAGGAGAGGACACTGACTTCTGTAACACAGGTCTTTACCTAGCTCAGAAGTCAGGGACTTCAAAACCCACTTAGTAACTTGTTTTTTGTCAATAAAAATATTTTATTTTTTATTATTTATTTATTATCCAATGGTATCCGAACTGGGGTCAATTTTTCCGTCGGTAGGTGCTTTACAACACAGTCTGTGCAGTAATCTGTGCCGGCATTGTCAGTCCACCGTGCACCCAGGAAACCTTTAGTCTGGCAGCCAACGCACATAGTATTTGTCTGGTACACCGGTGCAGTTTCGTCAAGCGCCCTCTGTTGTTTGGCCGCCCGTAACAGCTCCACTATGTGTTTGTTGCAAACTTTTGTCTCAGCGGCTGTGGCCGTAGTCGCTGTGTATGGAGTCTCAGCAATATCATACATGACTTCCATTTTAACAGGAACATGCAGCTGAGGGAAGAAATTTGATTTCTTGAAAAGTATTGACTTACATTTATCCCGCCCCACACCTTTGGGTGTCCGTCCCGGTATGGGTAGGCCGGCTTTGGCTAATTTTGCAAAATACTTTTGCACTCGACTCATTACTTGGATAGGGGTACGAGTTCTAAGTGCTTTGGCTATCTTTTTGTACCGCCTCGCTTCTATGGGTTCTTCAGGGAAAATTTCTAAAAGTTCTTCCAATCTTTTTTGTTCCTCGCAGGACCAGAGCTGATTGAATGTCTCCGGCTTGCTGTCAGTGTACTTCCGCCCGCGCACTTTAAATCCAGCTTCTGAAATATTTGGTTTTATGTCTCTATTAAATTCATCAATATCTTGACTGTTGTCTACTCCATATTGGTCCCAGTCTATCGTAGGTATCTCTCTGACGTGATGCCGAGGAGGAAACTGGATTGTGCCAGCCTGTAGCTTTTGAACAAACTCTAATGGTTGCTCAAGCGCCTTGTTTCGGGCTTCTGTCAACTCCTCTATGTCTTTCAAAGCGGCAACTCTTTGAGACTCAAGCAGAACAATATATTTCAGCAAATCATTGTAGTCCTTATTTCCACGCAGCGCGAGGTGGTCTGTCTCAAATGCAAATTCACTATTCGACTCCGGGTTTTCAATACCGTCCATAGCTCTGCAAATTAACACAAGTAATTATTTTAGAGACTGCCAAAAACATGAATACGAAATCCATTATATCGTTGCCAAGTAGTCCAAATCGTTTAAGTGTTAAAATAAAAAAGAAACTAAACAGTGTAAAACATAAAAAGTGCAAACCGGAGTTCAGAAGCAGCTCCCTCGAAGGGTGGACCAGCGGGTAAGTTGACACTTTGGCACGTTGATAAGAATTTTTCTAGTATTGCACGTTGTTATAATATACCTCTTTATTAATATTTAATGTCAGCTTTTGTTCCCTTTTTACACAGGCGCTATTATTATTTCTGTTAAGTTCCATACCTATCATATCACAATCAATCAATTTTTGTGTATTATGGCTCCATCAGGGCTTGATGATTCCGCCAGTGTCGAGGTTGGATAACACACGGCCAGTATGATAAAGATCGTCGGTGATGTATAGACGGTGTTCGGTAGAGTATCCATCCACCCTACAAACAAACACAAGCAATTCAACCTACGGACAACACAACCACTTCCAATTGTTAAAGACGTCACAAACCAGACAACGTTTATTGTATATATATATATATATTATTAAGGTTATTATAATGTTTACTAGACCCAAATCACACTATCATATCACACTATTAACTATAATGACACTATCTGTCAGCTGTCAAAAATTTCAAAAACTATCCTACACTTTATTTCGTCTTTTACAAAGCCGCGCAAGATAAGTAAAAAAAAATACAATATTATTTTTTTACTGCCATAACAATTATTTAATTTTGTAGCAATTTTGCAAGTTAGTAGACTGTAATACCAATCTATTAAACTTTATATTAGTGGGAACACCGCAGAGAAAAAATCGATAAGTAACTTAGTTTCTGAACGTAACCTCAGTTTAAGAATAACGCCATCTACCAACTTCTAATAAAAGTTGTTCGCTATACGTCAGAGCTTGCAAGGTAAAGTTACCATTGAGCTTCGTGATGCGCCAAGCGTGGCTAACAAAGCTGTAGTGTTGTTCAAACAGATTAATAGATGGCACTAAAATAAACTCGACGAATAATCTCTAATCATCTAAATCCAAACCAAATAAAGTATAATAAGAATTATATTCTATTTGACGTTTCTTGCAGTAATGCAATCGGCAGGATTACTGCAGCAGTATTGCTGCCGACAGCCGACTGAATTGCTGTCACAAAATATGTCAAATCCACTGCCACAAAATTGCCCGGGCGTGCCCGGACTTACGAAATTTTCAGCAGCAATGTCGCATTACTGCAGCCTGCAGCAGTCATTCTGGTATAGTTTGAATCTGTAAGTTTGCTGAAAGGTAGGTACCTTATTGAATGAACTAATTTTGTTATCATTCCCTCGTAGTTTACCTACGATTGCCTACGAGGTATATACTTTAAAATGATTGCTTTTGACCCACTTCACTGATAATAATAATAAGGTAGGTATATGGTAGGTATTATTAATAATTATTTAGATAACATTTCACTGCATTCCTCCTGCAGTTTCTAGGTACCTACCTAATTAAGAAGATATTTGAGTTTTATTCATGCGTAAGGACGCAGTGATACTCAGTTCAAAACTAATTGTAAGTTGGAAGCCGGAGTGTTCCTCAAAGACAAATGCAACAGTGCGAAGTTTAGCTGAGGAACTATTTGGATATCTATCCGCTCGGGGACAGACTCGGAGGTTCATGCAGTTTCGAATAGTACGAATAGGTAGGTACTGCTATGTTTGCTAAGCAGAAATTGCGCATAATTTTGTAGGTAGGTACTAGCGTTAATACAATACGGGGCTAAATGTAAGGTTGTGTGGTGATTAGTATCCAAAATCAACACATGTGTATGTATTTTGCATTAAATGATATTATTTAGATATTTTGTCGATCGTTTTGATGTCAGGTTTAAGTTTGAGTTACTATACCTACTTACTTACATTAATGATCAAACGAACTTACCTGTACGTGAAGTTCGATCATAATTATATGAGTAGCTTCATTCGACGCGATTTGTTTACATATTGTAGCTGAGCTCCACATCACAGCCTTGCACGGATATTTAAAGTAGGGAGATTTTAAAATCCCCTACTGGCAACACTCAACAACACCCTGCACCGTACCCCTGGTCCGATCTTCATATTCGTTTAAAGCTTTTTTTTTTTTTTTTTTTTTTATATATATAGGGAAGGGATATTTGGGAGGGTTATTATTAATCGCGTCGAATGAAGCTACTCATATAATTATGATCGAACTTCACGTACAGGTAAGTTCGTTTGATCATTAATTATATTTCCTAGCTTCATTCTTAGCGATTTGTTTACATATTGTAGGATGTTGAGAGAAAAATATTAAGACAAAAGAAAAAGAAAAAACATTTTAAAATTTTATTACGAAACGAAAAAAGGTCTAACTTCACATTTAACATTATTAAATTTATTAATCAATGTAAAGTGGTATTGGATGTGCAGGAGAGAATTGCTTGAGCAAATTGATTTTTGTGATCGATTACAATTTCCCGATTATAGAATCTGGCAAACACGGAGGATGACGCACTCCAACCCGCGGTTTTACGTATCACATCTAAGCTTACGCCGAGAGAATTGGCTTTGGATGTAGCCGCATGCCTGGTACTATGTGTACCAAATATGGCAGTATCTAAACCACTTTGTTTTAATGTATCTTTAATCCAATGGCTTAAACGCTGGGACGATAATTTTGAGTAAGGTTTCCTGTAACTTATGAATAAGTTGTTATGATCGCCTGACCGCAAAGACCTGGTTTTATTAATATAAGAAATCAAACATCTCGCTGGACATATACTCGGATTTTGATCATAAAATGGCAATTTTAATAAAGGTTGTGTTGAATTTAACCGGGATGTTTTTATTGGATCTGGTATCTTAATTAAGACCTCTGCATTCTCTACAATATTAATATTATTTAATTTAATCAAAGTTAAAGTTTGCACTCTATGTGCAGTTACGAGTGCCAATAATGTTGACAACTTTTTTGATAAGCTTTCTAAATCAAGTGAATCATTGGGCCATTTATTAGACAGGTAACGTAAAACAATACCAGGATCCCACGTTAAATCATATTTCGGGCCCGTTGGTCTAAGACGAAATACTCCTTTCATGAATCTTTTAATTCGCTCGTCTCTAAGATATGACGTACCTATCAATAAAGAAACCGCGGACTTATGCGAATTTATTGTGCCATATTGAGCACCATTTTCATAAATAAATGCTAAGAAATTTATTATATCGGGAATAGTTGGTTTCAGATAATCTATACCATGATCTTTAGAGTAATTTAACCAATTTCTTAAGCAACTATCATATTGCTTGTAAGTTTTTTCTGAAAGTGATGACATTATAATCTCTATAGATTTATCATTTAATGATTTTTGTGATAACGATTTCCGGACAATTTCACGGCAACCAATGTAAGGGTCTTGTTCAAGTTGTGGGACAATCTGAAAGGAGATTTTAACAAGTTAGAATTTGGTTCAAAATGTATAAAATTGGAAATGGCAATTTTTCGCAACACTGGGAACCACGGCTGAGTAGGCCAATATGGCACAACTAAAATTCCTACGGCTTTATCCAATATAATTTTTTGTAAGGTTTTTAATATGATAGAAAAAGGTGGAAATGCGTAAAAGAACGTACCTTTCCATGTGATTGTAAATGCATCTACTGCCCAGGCTTCCGGGTCATTCTTCCATGACACGTACCTGGAGCACTTAGCGTTACTACGACTTGCAAACAAATCTATTGTAGGATTGCCATAAGTATTTACAATCACTTGAAAAGCTTCATCACACAACTCCCATTCGGTATCAGTAAACTTTTTACGCGAAAGGTGGTCTGCCTCTATATTTTCATGAGTATTTATGTATGATGCAAACAGTATTATTTTTCGGTCTTCGCACCATTGCCATATGTCACGAGATATGCGATTTAAGTGTGGGTATTGAATGCTCCCCATACGATTGATACAAGAAATAGCAGTAACATTATCAATCCTTAGTAACAATTCACAATTTGACACATGTTTTGCAAAGGTTTTCAAACCTAAAAAAGCAGCTATTAATTCTAAGCTATTTATATGCATATCTTTTTCATTTTCTTTCCAAAAACCGTGTACTTCCTGACCATTACAAAATGCTCCAAACCCGCTTGAAGAAGCGTCTGAAAATATCTCTAATCTAAATTTATTAAATTTAAAAGGATTGTTGGAGCCTATGTTGTCAATCCACCAATTAAAATCATCCTTAAATTTACTAGGCAATGAAATTATTTGATCATAATTAGGGTTTTCTAAAAGACAAAGATATTTATGCCTTTCAAATTGTTTAGTGTACAGCCATCCATATTGGACGGCTGGACAGGCAGATGTTAAAAGTCCAATAAATGCGGCAAAGTCGCGTAATTTGCATTTCGTAAGTGATTTAAATTTAATTAATTGATCAAATATTTTAGATTTTTTATTCTCAGGGAGACTAAGTGCCATATTGACTGAATCAAATATAAAACCTAAGAATTTGCATTGCTGTTTCGGTATTAAACAGCTTTTATCTACATTAATTATGAACCCAAGCTTTTGAATCAAATTTTTAGTAAATGTGATATTTTGCTGACATTCTAAATAAGTTCTACCAAAACAAAGTATATCGTCCAGGTAAATTACCGACATATAACCATTTGATCTCAAATTTTCAATTACAGGTTTAAGCAGTTTTGTGAATACATATGGTGCTGTGCATAAACCAAAAGGTAATACATTAAATTTATATAATGTGTTATTATATTTAAACCGAAGAAACCGTTGATAATCTTCATGGACTGGGATTAAAAAATAAGCGTCTTTCAAATCAATTGATGCCATGAAACAATTTTTGGTTATTAGTTTTGAGGCTGTCCTATAATCCTCCATTTTAAAATGTTGAGGTTTTATAAATTTATTCAAACATTTTAAATTTAAAATAAACCTTTTGTCACCATTTGGTTTAGGCACGAGAAATATGTTTGATAAAAATTCGTTATCTACGTGATTACATTCTGAGATAGCTTTCATATTTAACAACGAAGTTATTGCATTTGAAAATTCAGTATGCTCAATCTCTGACTTCGGGTACACACTTGGAGCATCAGGACGAGAAGGTGTACAAGTAAATGGAATCTTATATCCTTGCAACCACGACAAAACGGTCTCGTCGTCAGTAATTTGTTCCCACTGTGGCAAAAAATATTTAAGACGGCCGGCATAGGCTACCTCTACATCTATCGTCTCCTGCTCCTCCAGGCCGTTGATCGCTCCGCTGGTCGCTCCGCTGTCCCCCTTCGTTGAGAGCCGTGACGTGGTTCGCTGCGTTGTGACTGGCGACTCCTCCCGTAGTAGTCTGCTTTCGGTGTTATCTTCCGAGGCATCGTCTTCCAGTTTAAACGATTATTTCCGTTGTTGCGATTCGTTTTTACGAAGTTGTTTATATGAAATTTGTTAGAACGATAAGTTTTTGCTTGTTTAAGGTCGGATCCAGACAGTTTTATTGTTTTTGCAGATTTTAATTTTTCTGATACATTGTCTCCAAACAAAAACTTGTTGCGTTTGGTTTCGCTAAGCACATCCTTCATATCAGGATTAATCGCTGAAATGACGAACCCACGCCTTGTTTTCGTATCCGAACAATGGCTGTCACATAAAAGCCTGCACGCATCGCTAATTGGTTTTAAAATCTTGGTGTGTTGTTCTTTAGCAATTATCAACTCGGCTGCTTGATTCAGAGCCGCAATTGCTATGGCAATCTGATGTTGTTTTGCCATAATAGCGTTATCACGTTTCACCAAATTATCCGCTAAAGCTGCCTTTACCTCAGGATTCAATAACGGCGCAACTAGTAAATCACAGTTTTCAGGAATAAGATAGGCTTCGGTTAATTTATCTTTCGTCTCTTTGACTAATCCTTTATCTAGGATTTCTTGCCATCTCGATGCTAAATCTTTATGTGTCGGTTTTCCCATTTTGATTTCTGATTTTGGTGCGTCACCTAATACTTCTAGAATCTCATCATCAAGTTCTGTAGAAATAGTGTCTTGTGTGATCAAAGACGCTATCGTAGGGTCAGAAGTCGAGGGCGCATTAGTAACAATTGCTGGTGCCGGTGCTTGTTTCGGTACCGGTGCTGGCTCCGGGGCCTGTGCGACGCGTGACGGTGATGCTAATGTACATGAATCATCTCGATCGAGCTGTTCTGACGACATATCGGTATCGGTATCTGATCCTAAAACAATTTAGCTTACTTAATACGTGTGGAAATATATGAAAGTCATCAGGTTTTTTGTATGTATTTTGTGAAAGAGATAGCCCTGTTGGCGTCTCGCATCACACATACGAAGTGTTCTGAGAGTACTCTTCACTTAAAATATATGACAGAGATAGCCCTGTTGGCGTCTCGCATCATAATTAATATCGCAAGTTGGTAAACCTGTCTACGTTGCGTGAAAGAGATAGCCCAGTTGGCGTCTCGCATCACAAAATAATATTACCAGTCTTAATATCGTAGCTTGCGAGCTACTAAAATACGTGAAAGAGATAGCCCATTTGACGTCTCGCATCACAAGATCATTACAAATGATATTATACGAAATGTATAATAAATATGGAAAATAAAATATCACCATTATGAAGGTATCACCACGGATAAAAAGAAAAAAATATTTTTTGAGGGTAGGTTGACACAAGATTGCGTTGTATTTTAAACCGATTTATTTTTGTTAATGCTTGAAATGTCTGGCGTTTTATAAAATAAGGAACAATAAAAGAAATAAACTCACCTTCATTTTCATGATCAGAATAAACTATTCTTTTTCGCTTGGAATTTCGCAGTAATAGTAATTCCAGTAATGCAATCTTCCTTTTGATACTGTCATTTTCACAACTTTTTCGTTTCGACATGGTTGAGAACAGTGCTTGAAATAATTTATTTAAAATCGTGTGACGTGCGAAGGCTATGAGCACGGAAGCACAGAATGAAGATCGGACCAGGGGTACGGTGCAGGGTGTTGTTGAGTGTTGCCAGTAGGGGATTTTAAAATCTCCCTACTTTAAATATCCGTGCAAGGCTGTGATGTGGAGCTCAGCTACAATATGTAAACAAATCGCTAAGAATGAAGCTAGGAAATATAATTTATTGTAATTGTGCATGTTTAACATAAAATGTAGAATTGACGACGCAAAAGCGATCCAATGGATCCTACTTGAATGAATAGATTTTAACAAGCTTTTATTAGGTCGACCTGTATGTAACTATGTAATAGAATCTTGCAAGTTAAATTTGATCCACTTCCCGGTTTCCGATTGAGCTGAAACTTTGCATACACATGTAAGTCGGGTGACAATGTAATATTATGGTACCATCGAGCTGATCTGATGATGGAGACAGGAGGTGGCCATAGGAACTCTGCGATGAAACAACGCAACCTAATTGTGTTGGGGGTTTTTAGAATTGTCTCGATGAGTATTAGTTGTCTGTCGTAAGAAAAGTACAGTCAGCGATAAAAGCTTGTACCAAAAATGAAATTTTTGCCATAAACTTATTTATCTTTATTTTCACCTATTATTACGTATTATTTAATTAAATTAAAGTTGAGTGTGGTGGCGACCATGTTTTGGCAATCTATTACAACTTTCGAGGCATGTCAGAGAGAGAAGGGTTCGACAATTCTAATTTTCAATTTCGACCAAACTTCCGGGGCCGACCTCAGCTGAAAGAGTAATCTAACTCAACTTTGCAAATTAAGACATGGCGGCGTCATACAAAGGGTTTCGTGCTGCCGAACGTAGATTTATTGTATGACTTACATTTCGTGACTACTTTGTAAAAAAATCGTATCTTGTTAGTATCGTAGGTACTGCGTTTTAAATTTGAGTAGCAGTGCGTGATACGAGATTTTTTTCAAAGTAGTGACGATTTGCAATACCGGGGGGTAGGTAATTAGGTAGGTATGTATAACTGGTGAGCACTGAGTGGCAGAAATACCAACAAGTTTGGATTTGCTGTTATCGAGTGTCATCGATATACAGGCGTTTTCCAGCCTATTATGGATAGCTTTATCCATCTTTATCCACGTGATAAAATAACTGTCACTGTTTAACACCGTGGGAAAGAAAGTGACGGACACCGTTTTATCACGCTGTCACGTAGACAAGAACGACCATCATATCCGTACAGCCAGCCTATTATGGATAGCTTTATCCATCTTTATCCACGTGATAAAATAACTGTCACTGTTTAACACCGTGGGAAAGAAAGTGACGGACACCGTTTTATCACGCTGTCACGTAGACAAGAACGACCATCATATCCGTACTGTACGGATATGATGGTCGTTCTTGTCTACGTGACAGCGTGATAAAACGGTGTCCGTCACTTTCTTTCCCACGGTGTTAAACAGTGACAGTTATTTTATCACGTGGATAAAGATGGATAAAGCTATCCATAATAGGCTGGCTGATTTTAATAACAGGATAAAATAAGAATTAGATCCATATCTTCTTACTATATATAGGTACCTATACGAAAATATGAGAAGTATCTAAAACTTTTTCATGTGGAGAATTTCGCAATTTTTGAATTTTTCAGGCTTTTCATAATAAATATGGCGCATGAGAAAGTTAGAGTTAGACCAAGATAACTCTGCAGTGATTTTCTAGTAGGTACATAACGTGAGTGTTATATTAAACGTCATAATTACATAGACATTTGGCGTTTATGATAACACTTTCACGCTCTGTGCTATAAAATCGCTGCAGAATTATCTTGGTCTAACTCTACCTAACCACGGGCTGCAACGCGAAACCGACAACTCTCTCATTTCCAAAAGGCAGTTGTGATTGTGGCGAGGTACCTATAATGAAGCAAACTTTTTAACAATCACACTGCACCATTTTGCTTGTACCTAAAGTCTATTTTTTATTCGGTAGACTAAAATGATATTTCATAGTATGGACATCATGTGTCATTTCATACATACTATGAAATGTCATTTTAGTCTACCGAATAAAAAAATAGACTTTAAGTCACCTAATTTGTTAAACTCGTACCTACATATATTATCTCACCTAAAAATTTCATTGCAGGATGTAAACTCTGCAGTGTGTAAATTATTTAGAAACACATCGCACGCTTAGGAACGCCTATATTTTTTAAATTTTGCCGCTTTTTTCTATTGACAGACTATAGTAATTCTTTCAATGTTAATTTTATAAATTTAAAATAAAATAAATCTCTTCATTAGTAAGCATTACATCTTTAGTAAGTAATTACTAATGAGCTAGCAATGGTGATGGCCCCTGAATGACCTTTATTATACATTTTCTCTTTTTTAGGGTTCCGTAGCCGTACCCAAAGGGTAAAAACGGGACCCTATTACTAAGACTCCGCTGTCCGTCCGTCCGTCCGTCCGTCTGTCACCAGGCTGTATCTCACGAACCGTGATAGCTAGACAGTTGAAATCTTCACAGATGATGTATTTCTGTTGCCGCTATATATAACAATAAATACTAAAAACAGAATAAAATAAAGATTTAAGTGGGGTTCCCATACAACAAACGTGATTTTTGACCGAAGTTAAGCAACGTCGGGCGGGGTCAGTACTTGGATGGGTAACCGTTTTTTGCTTGTTTTGCTCTATTTTTTGTTGATGGTGCGGAACCCTCCGTGCGCGAGTCCGACTCGCACTTGGCCGGTTTTTTTACATTGTTATTGAGGTCCGTTGCTTGTAGCTCTTTCACTTTTCTCAAAAGGAGTCAAGATTTCCACTTCAAAGTTTTCCTCGTGATAAAAGCAAAACCATTCCTTTTCTTACGACGATAATAACTCGTGTTTTGAGCTTAACTATTTGTGTTTTATTGAGAGGAAAGGAAATTCATTCTCTTCAAACGATTATTCCAATCGTTTGAAGAGAATGAATTTCTATACAAAGTAGGTACTACTTAAGCATTGTGTCCGACTGTTAAGTTAGTAAATTGTTACAATACTTTTCTACTAATACCTAATCTGTTTGTCACAAATGTTCTGCCCTTTGTGACAAACTTGAAATCATGTTCAAAAGATAGCAGATTTGACAGTACCTACGGTATTTGGGGAGCATAGTACTTTAGATTAAGCAAAACTCACGATATATAAATGACTGGCAATTAACAGGAGTTATTGCCGTTATTGGTTATGTGCGAAGTTGGTGGGTGGGGGGAAGGGGGGGGACGAGGGATAACAGCGACGCCGATGCACGACGTACTACTAAATCGTACGTGCGTACGTAATATTAAATCATACGTGCTAATTAATACTTATTTTCACGACCATTCTATGGTGGTGCATGGTATAAAAATCAATAAATTTGGAACCTGCCTAGTGCCTATGCTCTAATAGTACCTAGCTCTAAGCTGCACTTTCTTCACTCCACAGTCTACAACACAAGTGATATCTAGGGCAACGTTTTTATAAATGGCCGCGCGACCGCTGTGTTCTTACGCGATCACAACAATTTAATTAAATGTCCTCAACGAGACCGCAGGAGACACTTACCGCGCCGCCACGGAACCCGTTTTACAATTACCACTCGCTGGGGAACGTTATGTACCTACACATCATTGCCAAGAATTGTTATTCTCATGTAGAAGGCGACAGTTCAGTTCTAGTAATACGGAAAAATTTGTTCTACTGAAATTCCGAACATGGCGCGTGATCATATATTCCTGGTCAGACTCTACATAAGTACCTAAACTTTATAAATATTAGGTACTTACATTTTTCGAAATGAAATATGAACTAAGCAAACACACAAAATACACCCACTTTAAAAATGTTCTTCGGAAAAAATGGGTTACATGAAATGGCGCTTTGCATAACTTTATACAACCATTGTAAAAAAAACAACGGGTTGCACTCAGGGAATGCCGGCAGAAGTGAAAACTCAATCACTAATGCAAAATGTCTGCAGCACTATGTATAATTGAGGTTAACGCCATCTAGCGTTATTTCGTCGTATTACTTGAAACCCCTAAGCACATCACTGTTAGTACTCGAGTTATATTAATACCAGTTAGAGGGAAACTCACATGGCAGTTAAATCAATAAATAAAAACTCAATGACATTGAAGTAACAGTTTTTCGATCAGGTCACGTGTCCGTCTTACGTCTTACGGTCACGTGACACCTGTTACGAGTTTAACATTTTTTCCCCATCACAAAAAGTGCACAGCGCCGCTAAAGAAGTTTTCACTTAAATAATCTAACTACACGTAAAAAGTAGTAGTAGTAGTAGTAATCACTTTATTGTACACAACACAGGTTCCACTTTAAACAGCAATTCTACCTGATGTACAAGTACACCCAACTGTAGACCTAGGCCATAGCTGCGAAATAAAAACACTGAAAAATAAACGACCCAAATACGCGACCTACATACGCCACTCAAAAGTGAATTACAGGAACTGGATTTCAAATAATCATTAAGTACATTGAAAGATAAATCAAACATTTCAACGGAAAATAATAAGCCAGCTCATATTTATTTAGTACGAACAAATGTTTTAACCGGGAGGTCGATTCGAATTTAACAATCTGTTATGGTTTGATAGAACCTTGATGATTGTCTTGGTGATTGACTTGCATCTAACGACTTTCAATTAATTTCGCATGTACCAATTAGCGTGAGCGATCTTCAAGGTCGTATCAAAACAAGAATATGACCGTAAACAATTGTTAAATCTGAATCGTGCTCCTGTAAAGAGGGAACTAGTAAAAAAATTCTTCTTAATTACTAGGATTTATATCCTAACTGGTTGTACTACAAAACACATGCCAACAGGTGGAAATGGGATTTGAATTTTCACAGCGTTATTTTGTTATGATTGCATGAGACTTTAGTATATTATGTTCTCGCGTATAATACTCGTATTGGGATACGGATGTCATCTTTACGCAACTAGTATCTTAGATACCCTCACCAACTTACCAAGTTTTCATGAATTTACAGTGATCGTACTCACTGAAGCCTTAAGGTGAGGTAGGCCAAGGCCGATTGTCAATCTACCGGAGAACCTACAAGCAAAATTTAACTGTAGGCTTTAGTCCTCAAACTGACCAACATTTGTTCAGCTACTTTTAAAAATAACTTATTATTTGATTTTTAGCACACTTTAAAGTTTATTTTAAGATGTGTCTATTTAATTGCGAACAAATTGCGAATTTTGTAATGTTTATAGCGTGACACTGATGACAGCCTACATTGAAGATAATATTTAATTTGTATGAAAAATACTTGGAGGATATAATCAAACGGAGACGCCATGTCTGTAATTTTCTGTACAAAACAGTCTGCCGATTTTTGCGGGGGAGGGGAACGTCAAATGTATGCGTAACGTAAAAATAGCCATGTCAGATAAACGTCAGTCCATACATTGTGTATGACCGTTGGCCGCCTATTTTCGACAGAGGGGAAAGCCTGTTAATGGCTACTCCGTTTAGTTGTATCCTCCAAGGAAAAATACGAAGTCCAAAGTCTTCATATTTTTTAAAAGTCGCTGAACAAATGTTAGTCAGTTTGAGGAGTACAGGTTACTGTTAAATTTATTGCTCATATTACAGGATACACCCGGTATACACTCATTCTACATACCGATGTCAAATAATCATTATTTAACATCGGTCTGTAGACCGACTAATTAAATATCGACTCAACTGTTATCGATATCGATATGAAGCAATTTCTAAATTATAATGACAAATTATCGTCCCAAAAAAAATCACCAAATCATCCTTGCAGTAGTTAATTTTAATTAAGAGTGTTTATGTTCATTTATACTTTGCAAACTTCTTTGATTTATTCTTATTGCAACTGAAACATCTGACATCTGATATAAACTATGATCATTCTGACAATAATACTTTGTAAAGCCCGCATAAATCCTTGATTATCACAAAATATCCGTGGTTGGAACCAACGACCACCAGTTACAGCCGCTAGTTGCCTCCCCGCTCGGCTGCCAGTGTCCCCGTGTCCAAGCCTAGGCAGGCGTGTCTCACTCCGCGATTTCGTCGCTTTGCTACAGGTAGCTAAAAGTACATCCGTTCGGCCCCAATTTTGGGGAAAGCCATAAGCCGCGCGTGGCGCTGTCGCCACCTAGCGGCCATATCTGTGCTGATCGTAACAGACGCGTTTTGTTAGAGAGTGAGTCTTCTGTACTTAGTACTATTATTTATTCTGAGGCCTAGACAGTAACTCTTTCAAATTTATTCCCCGACTGCCGATGTTATCCTTCCAAATTGTTCCACTTTCGATGTTGTAAAGTGCGATTTTATGGACCTGAAGGTTTTGAGAAACCACCTTAATGATGCAACCTCTATGACGCTTATTCTGTTGGAAGAAAGTACATTTTAGCTAAAGAAAACGTCGTTCCAAGTAAAGTTTTCGATACCTGAGTGCTTTTGTTTTCTTTGAGTTACAACTTTATTTGCTTATTTTGTTTGTTTATTGACTTTTTTATTACATACAGCAAGAATATAAAATACAGCATTGCAATGACTATAGCATGACTAGGGTGTTTCTTTTGTATTGGTATCATGACCCGGGGTTCTATTCAACTCGCCTAATGATAGGTGTGACGTGTGACTAGTGACTATTTTTCTTATAAATTGACACTAAAGCAGAACTATGTCCGTGTGTTCTACTTGTGTAGTACCCGACCCTACTTCTACGGCTACGCTACGACCGGGGCTACGCCGGCGTAGCGCGCTACAATAATGTCACGACGTCTTTTATCCCACAGTGTATAGTTTACGTATTATTAAGATATATGTTAGTAAGTATGTAATATGTGAATGGATCAACATTTTTGTGTTGTTATTCTGTCCCATCAAACAGGACAGTAGTAACATAGTTTTTTTTTATGAATAATTGACAATAACAATTTATTTACAGAAAACATATATTATATACAGTGGTACTACTAAACTAAATTAATAACTAGCTTAAATCCAAAATAAGCCGTTCAGACATTGTAACAAGGATGCTGGCGGCATTTCCTAGCTGTATTTATACATACTTAAATACATAGAAAACACCCAGGATTACAGAAACTTTACATGTTTTCTTTTAAAAGCTATTAAATATTGTTTGTGAAACTGTTCTGAAATTGTGTGTAGCATATCAAAATAAAGTCTAATATAGCCGTATATTTCAATGCTGCCGTCAGACATTTAATTGACAGGTCAATGTAATCACAAATCTTACCAACCCATTTCATCCCTAATAAAGCCGTCACGGCAGATGACAACTATAATTGCCTCTTTCTACAGCTCTAACTTGAGGTAAGGAAGCTAAGAATAGAAGAACCTTTCGCCAGATACGCAAGTACATAGATTTAAAAATACTTTGAACCGTGGAATATTATTTTTTTCAAGATCGTTTAGAATTTCAATATATGGAAACTCGAAACTTCGAAATGTCTTCGTCCAAGAAAAATAATGTGTTTAGATCTTGGGCCAAGAACTACTTTCTCGTATCAAATAAAACCGGTCAAGTGCGAGTCGGACTCGCGCACGGAGGGTTCCGCACCATCAACAAAAAATAGAGCAAAACAAGCAAAAAAACGGTCACCCATCCAAGTACTGACCCCGCCCGACATTGCTTAACTTCGGTCAAAAATCACGTTTGTTGTATGGGAGCCCCACTTAAATCTTTATTTTATTCTGTTTTTAGTATTTGTTGTTATAGCGGCAACAAAAATACATCATCTGTGAAAATGTCAACTGTCTAGCTATCACGGTTCGTGAGATACAGCCTGGTGACAGACGGACGGACGGACGGACGGACAGCGGAGTCTTAGTAATAGGGTCCCGTTTTTACCCTTTGGGTACGTAACCCTAAAAAAAGGGCAGTTTTGATTCAATATGTATTAAAACACCCAAGTAATAAAACACCCTCCTTTCTCAGGCCTCAAACCTACGGTTTTGGCGTTAGAACGTTGAATGTTCGTTTAATGGGATAACGTTGGGCGGTAATTAAAGCCTAGACTAGAACACGCATTGCGTTCGCCACCCGCAGTTTTGATCACGGAATCCCATCGCACAAGAAATAATAATACTTTAAGTGCTCACTTGTTTCTTTCCAACGAGAAAACGATACTGATTGTGAGCACTTAAATATCGATGAATAAAAATAAACATTATTATTTGTGCATATTGGGGGCCCGATTCGGATTTTTAACTAGATATCTATTAGATTAGACATCACCAAGTTACGACAACGATATTTTTAAGATCTAGCCCAGTGGTTCCTAACCTGGGGTAATTACCCCCGTGGGGGTAAAACTGGTATTTTACGGGGGTAATAGCTAACCTAATTTAACAATACAACAAACGTTCACGTTTTATTTTTTATTACCATTGGGAGGAGGGGTAAAATCAGGTTCCCTAGTTAGTGATAGGGGTGACAGGACTGAAAAGGTTAGGAACCACTGATCTAGCCTGTCAAATTTGACATTTCCGCGATTCTGGAGATACTCTTGAACGATTTCCACAATGTCTAAAACGTCTCGTTATGTATTTTTAGATCTCAAAACGTTTTTGAAACGATCTTTCTACGATAATTTAACGTAAAAGTGACATTGGTTGCCCGAATTGAGCTGCAAAAGATATCTAGTTGAAATCTAAACTACCAGGTATCTAGTACATATCGTATCGTTCTCTTCTCTAGAACGGATCTTGTTTTCCGAATACCCCGGCGGGTGTTTGTTTACCCCTTATATTACGGTACGAGTATAGGATGTCACTAAAGAGCGCCTACGTATATCTTATATACTGACCACGAGTTTAAGTAAATCTTTCAAAATGCTGAGTCTGTACGTTGTCGTCCATTATTTCAAATGACCATCGTCAAAGAGCCAAAAGGTCATAACTTGCACGAATCTCATGTCGTATTGAGACTCTATTGTTCCGAGCGATGAGAGAGGCGTGTGTACGCACAGGGGCGGTTTTTGGCAGGATTCCCCCATAACCCGGTCAGCGACCCGCCTGCAGGGCGTTGTCAACTGCAGCGGGCTTAAGACAATACTATTTGTTCTAGTTTAATAAGGCCTGGGCGAAAATTGTGTCAATGTAGTGTCGGTATCGGTATCTATTTTTTTCTTCATGTGATCTTAAAGAATAGTAGTAGTAGTTATCACTTTATTAGTAATGATTGTCATGAAAGTCGTTTTCATTTATACTAATTCTACTAAAGTTAAAGAAATATCTTTAATAACACCAACATTTTACAAGTCTTTTATATGTCTATTTTTTCAAACATGTG
The DNA here is from genome assembly GCF_948474715.1 of Cydia amplana. NCBI lineage: Eukaryota > Metazoa > Arthropoda > Insecta > Lepidoptera > Tortricidae > Cydia > Cydia amplana. Next base: position 34,180,141 of record NC_086096.1, on the reverse strand, counting down.
CAGGGCAAAGTTTACAAATAAGTATTAATTTTATATGTAGGTCAAGTATGTTTACGAGGATGTTAGACAATGCAAATAAGTAATTAAAATCTAACCTTAGGTACTCTTTGAATACCTAATATATGAGATGCACCAAAAATCTCCTTAAAAAGTGTTTAATGTTTACTTGTTTAGTTTAATAATGAAGTCTCCCTATGCGCTGCGCCGCTACAGTAGTAGGCAATACTTGTATAGGACAGCTGGTATTTTAAGGCAGCAGCGGCGCGACTCACGGCAGTTCTGTTCGCGCCGCCCAACGGACCAGTCGCGACGCTCCTCCGACCACCACTCGAAAAACAATTCAAAAACACTTCATAACTACAAACAAACTATTAACATTCGCGTCTGTGTTGTATGGAAACTCTTCTTGATTGAACAGATTACAAGTTGGAAGTGTATAAACATGCGATTAACTTAGTAAACACATAACTTCGGGACGTGAGTGATTTGCCGCATTTAACCGTGCCAGTGTACACATACGAACGGAACTTTTAGCAAGTTCACGCGTTATATAATGTGAAATTACGGGTTTTTGTTAAAATAATTAGCACAATGATAGAAAGACTCAGGCAATGTTGTGTGTGATGTCGGGATGCTTTGTCTCGAGTCCATAATGGCGCGGTGGCGCGAGCGCGGCGAGCGGCGCGAGATGGAGGAGAGCCGCCGGCTGCGCAGCCGCAGCCTCTGCTCCTCCGCTGAGGGCAGCCTGTTCCAACTCCTACACCGACGAGCTAGCAGTGCGATGTAAGCCTTTAACTCCATTGCCTTTTATGCCTCGACCACCGCACGCACACGGCACACTCGCTGACCGCCATAGTTTGTGGCGTGAGCGTCAAGCGTGCGAGCTTCTGACGCTCTGAGCGTGCGTTTCGTGACTTTCGGACTATCAGACATATGTTATGTAAGGAATTTTTGATGGGTCATGCCTGGATTTTACCAGGAATAACGAACCAACAACCAACCAACAACCAACTTTTAGCAGAAATATAGTTACATTAATTATTATGGAAATCTGCACTGTTGTCGATGTCACTGTTGACAGCTGACAGATCAAATCCACAACACTTTCAGAACAAGAAATTAGAATCAGAATCGGCCTCCACGTCGCATTTATGAACCAATTATCGTGAAATTTTGTAAGTAAATTTAATAGTTAAATAGGTTTTTCAAAAAAAATCGAAATGATGGAGCTAGAGAGTTTGCTAGGTTTAAACTAGGTAATGTATTTTTTGGGTATTAACAGTTAATATTCGGATACACAAACAGAGGCAGACCAAAGATGATATGGCGAATTTTGAATTTCTATCGCTCGATTTTGTCACTCGAAAATCGATGGAAAACGGCAAAATGCCGATTTTTTAATTTCGACCGCTCGATTTCGTGTATTTCATTCAGCAATATCTCCACTACTAGGCATATAAATTCTACTAATAAAATTGAAAACGAGTGGTCAATACCACTAGATTCCCAATTTATATCGGTCGCATTTCAAAAATCTGCATTTTGCCGTTTTCCATCGATTTTCGAGTGACAAAATCGAGCGATAGAAATTCAAAAATCGGCCCCCTGGACTCATTCTGTGGCAGTTTTGTGGCGACTGGCGGGAGCATGCACAAAGCTGTGACGTTTGGTGAAAAACAGGGGAGGCCTTTGCCCAGCAGTGGGACACAACACAATATAGGCTAAGTGTATAATAATTCGGATAGCCCTCAGTAGGTACTTTAAAATGAACAGAGAGGTTCTGAAATCGGGGATTAAGTTTGAATATGATATGATTCTTTTCTGGGTAAGTATTCATGTTATTTAACCCCTTGAACGCCAAGAACCGTTAAAAGCGTTGTGAGGCGGTTATCACACTGGATGCGATTCGCACGTCGCTCCGATGTGCGAGCGGGATGTCGCTATTATAAGTGCATAGCGTTGTCTCACTCAAACATCGGTTAATAACAACTATAACTGCCATAGCGTACGCTGTCAAAATAACCTTCATGCTTTCAGTGTTATTATACTTGTTTATTATTTTGTACAGTCAGCATCAAATATACGCATAATTATATTACAGCATATTACGATATAATTGTATGACGATACCACAGATGTAGGTATTACGACAAAGAACGTTCAAAAAAAATATTTTAAGAAATGAAATTAAGATCTTTTACCTCTCAACATTTTGTAATAATAATGTCTAATCAAAAATTTCCCGACTAAAACAGGAAATGCCGCTTTGATTTATTTTCCTGGTAATCGACATACCTTCTATTCCGTTATTTTACAATGAAATTTTAAATGTTTAAGATGATATAATATCGTTTAATAGTTAGAAGCATCAAGCAATCGGCTACTTACACATACATATAATATGCGGCGAAAGCAATTTTAAGAACAAACACTTTTCTGAAAACCGCATCAAAATCCGTTCAGCCAAACGCGAGATAATCGCGAACAAACACACATACATAAAAACATACGGGTCGAACCGAGAACCTCCTTTTTTAAGTCGGTTTATATTGAGTCTATACTCGTAAATATTTACACGTCATACATAATAATATAATAATCCATCAAACAGTGTAGGATGTAGGCCAAAGATAAATACTTAGATATACACAATACATACATACTCCTTGGGCAGTCCGTTTACAACCATTGGCCAAAACCTTAGACCGGTCCGTGTCCGGGCCGGAGCTTCCGGAGCTTCGTTTTCTATGGAAAGCATCACGTGATCACCTGTTATCTGTCAGAAAAGTAAGCGCCGGAAGCTCCGGCCCGGACACGGCCCGGTCTAACGTGAGTCATCCTTAAATACCTACGCGGCAGCATGTCAAACCGAGTTCAGGAAATGTTATTTACTTACCCTTCAACTAAATATGTAGTAAATTTACTTGTTTATTTATTGAAGCACTTTGAATGCTTAAGTATTGGTATGTCTTATCCTTTATTATATCTTAAGTATATATTATTATTTACCTACGCCGCCCTATTGAATTCTAATTTAAAATTTACTGATTCATTAGGTGACAAAAAAAGAGTGACCCATTCAGTGACGAAAACCCGACTATCGGGTATTTTATGATTTCGTTCCCAGGAATCCCAGGCATGACGTGTCGGGTCGGGATCGTGGTACTACAGCTATATATGACGAAATTTTTGTGGCCTGTCGCGGATGTCTTGTTTGGCTGGGTGTCAATGAATGTGTTAAGAAACAGTAAATGCGTAGTTACTAGCGTGTCCTACGCCATTAAAACCCCAATAGTTATTTAACCCCAATTATACTTAAATGTGAAAGCCTATAGATAACTAAAGTCGGAAGTTGTCAAACCATTATATCTAAGCAATTAAAACAAGATAAAGGGCTCAGCTAATGAAAATTAAATACGTTTGTCAGACGCAGATGTAGGATACCTCATTCATTGATTTTAAAGGTAAAACGAGTTATTAGAAGCCTACCTTTAAAAAGTTCTGAATTACCTAGTTCTGATTGGTAACCTTGTTAAAATATGCGGTTGAATTTTTTACACACTTAATATGCATTATTATTTGATAACGTTAATGTTATGTAAAAATAATCATAACAATGTTTCACCTTCCATGCAGTTCCGACGTGAGTAAAATAACTATCGTAACTATATTTTACCGATCGAAGCACGTAAGATATAATAGATTTGAAAATCACACAAAATGGGGCCTGAGGCTTAATGTTATAAATAGATTTCCTATAAAATTCCCAGGTGGAAGACTTGACGATCCGATTTTAGTTTTATCCACTGGGCCTGCTTCGTAAAACCAAAGTTCTTAGACTTTACTTATCTTATACCGAGTTACATATATCTTTGGTAAAAGCAAAAATGTCTCCAGTTTAACGTTCATAAGGAATCAAGGAATAGGCAGGCCAAAGAGAAAAATATACCCGAAAATATATTTCTAAATACGTTAATAAGCTAAATTATTTGATTAGGTAGGTATGTCAGGAGTCAAAATTATGGACTTTGTGCGATTCAGACCTGTGTACCGAAGGCTATCCATAACACATTTTCGATCGTTGGGTCGTTGTCGTCCAACGGAAGAAGAGATATAGCGCTACAGGTTTAAAAGAACGACTCCCAACACTATTTAAAAACCGGCCAAGTGCGAGTCGGACTCGCGCACGGAGGGTTCCGCACCATCAACAAAAAATAGAGCAAAACAAGCAAAAAAACGGTCACCCATCCAAGTACTGACCCTGCCCGACGTTGCTTAACTTCGGTCAAAAATCACGTTTGTTGTATGGGAGCCCCACTTAAATCATTATTTTATTCTGTTTTTAGTATTTGTTGTTATAGCGGCAACAGAAATACATCATCTGTGAAAATTTCAACTGTCTAGCTATCACGGTTCGTGAGATACAGCCTGGTGACAGACGGACGGACGGACGGACGGACGGACGGACAGCGGAGTCTTAGTAATAGGGTCCCGTTTTTACCCTTGGGTACGGAACCCTAATAAACACCAGCAATTACAATGGGAATGAGCGCTTCAACATACAATTCGATTAAAGGGAAAACTGTTTGAGAACTAGTCAATTAGCCACGGTAGTCATGTCTCTGTCTCTCACTCCGGGTTAGAGAGTAACACGTGTGGTTTTACAGCGGGTGTGTTGTACAAACAGCAACACTCTCAACTGTCCATCGGTGGGCCTTATGCCTTTGTTATAAGGTTTACGAACGGTCTGTTAACAGTGTGGGCGATGGTACGAGTGCCCGCATGGTGTTTACTAGGATCGACCTCGAACGCCCATCACCAGTCGTTAATTGAAGGCTGGGTGATTTATTTACTACAAATCGCTGAAAGAATATTAAGCGACTGTAAAATATGTATTACGTTATAAGTATTAAGTTTAGTACGGCTACCATCAGTTTGGCACTGACATGACATAAACGCCGTCGAGAACGTAATTTACTTTCTATACATCTCGTTTGCACTAATATGCGAGTACGAGCGAGATGTATAGAAAGTAAATTGCGTTCTCGATAGCGTAAATGTCAGTTTTGACACTGTCAGTGACTCATGGTACGGGCTTAGATCATATTATCACTGTAATAGTTTTGCGGGTTTTACTCACTTGTTTTAGTCACTACTTATAAATAGGCGTATTCTAATTTTAATAAGAGGATGTGAATTAGATAAGGATCTGATCTGTCAGTGTCGAAAGTACAATTCTTCAACCATAAACGTCACTGTTGACTCCATGTTGACTCTGATAAATCAGATCCATATCTAATTTAAATCTAATTAACTTCCTCTTATTAAAATTAGAATACGCCTGTTACTCGCGACAGGTTTCGGAGAGCCTAGGTCATTAAATGATATTTGATATTCAATACGATGCAAATACTCTTTATTTCAATCCTCAATACCTACATAAAACAATGAATACAGCAACTCAAGTACAGGTAAACAAACGCGTCTTGCCGCTAACAAGCAATCTCTTCTGGACAACATTTAGGTAGAGGAAATTAATGAATACCTACTTCTTTACGGAAATATAAGGTAAAATGGTTGTAGTACGAGTATGTTTATATTTTTAATGTGTATTAGTGTATTTTAGGAAAGTAACTCGCCTTTGGAATATTGAGTAGGTACATCTACTAGAGACTGACCACCGCCAAGTTCTACGTAAAGTATGGCGTGACCATAGATTGTCACTGCCTAGATTGCCAAGTTGTTTCAAACTTAGCGTAGATTTGTAGATTAGACACATACCTAAATAATACAGAGTTCTGAGTTCTGACCAACATTTAACACTGATTTGAGTTTGAAAATTGTTTTTATGAATAAATAGAATAGTAGCAGCATTGACACTTACCATCAGGTGAGATTGTGGTCAAAATGGTCAAATGTTTAGCTTTTTCAAATTAATAATAATTACAATAAGGCACCCTAGGTTAGGTTTTTTTATATTATGTTTATAAGTATTTTGTATTGTTTTTGTAAGTGTTTTTGTATTTTATTTTTATATCCATATTATAAAATAAAGACAAATAAAGATAATTATAATAAATCATGCTACGGAGGCGGCTGTGCAATAAGGGATAAGTATATTGAGGGTTTATATGATCCTAGTTACCATTTTACCAGCGTCCGTGTTGCACTCAATAACCTTCGTCGTCTTTATGAGGTTAAAATTTTCCATTTGCTAGATAAAATTTTCTTTTTTTTTTCACGAAAATAGTTCCTAATGTTCCGCGATAATTTCCAGCTTTTTGGAAGTGGCGCAACTGTTAGCGTGTTCATATAAGTTTGAACACTATTCGCTTAGCAACTTTTGCTGCTGACTATTCCGGTATAGGTATAAAATAATTCGTTGGAAGTCGACTCATGTCGTAACTATAAACAGGCCAGCGATGTAAGCGCCTTGATTCCGCCGGAGGGTCACGGCTAGTTAGCATATATTTGCAGTTCGAAGCCAAATAAGAGCGCCTTTACAGCCGCTTACGGAACGGAGAATCGCGACTTTAATTAGATATACATACGTATAAATAAGATTTAATCGCGTGAATTATAATACAAAGGGTCACTAAATAGCTTAGTTCAAAAACGAACTCATAGGTAAGTATTGAAAATTAAGAATTTTCTTTAATATAGCAAAGTAGCAAAACCACATAAAAACACCATTTGGTATGGCACGCATGCATCCAATTTAATCATTATTTTAAAGCGCTTATAATTAACGGTGACAATTTTATTACTGCGGCATATCCTTAATAATTAAAACAAATGTGTGTATCAAAGCTAAAGCAGAATATTTTGTTTAAATATTAGTTTTGATTGTAGTTGATACTTTTAATGATAATTTGCAGGATATGTGTAAGTAGTAATATGTTCCTAAAAAACGTATTTTTGGGCTACCTGTGAGGACATATTGAATCGCTTTCAGTTGTCACGCTTCGGTTCATCCAACGCAGTGAAACTGTCCTAGACGAAGTACAGAAATAAAATACTTAGTTCTGACCATGGTAGTGAAGCCATATCAATTGTGGTATTGTTACCGTATACATTCATTATTACAGTATGGCTCTTTCCCTCGATCACCACACTTAATATAGCTTCACTATTCAACAGGTCGGTATTATTGAACTAGGTAGTTCTACCCCAGACTAAAAAAATAATTCCTTGTCGTGAATTTCACCAGTCTAGGAAACCTCGCGCACGCCTTCTATAAAAATCACTAAAGTGAGTGTCAGCAAATATTTTCACACTCCTATCCTATCGTCTCACTTTGAACCTTGCGCAAACTCGCGAAAGTACATTTTTGCCCTTTTTATTTACAAAGATCTCAAGGCTAAAATAAACTATACTTGAAAGGAATAATGTTTAATTTACAATGTTACTAATCTAATTGACTTCGAGTCTAGATTAAGGAAGTGATTCGCAAAGAGTTTTTATCAGGGCTACTTACAAAGGTAGCTTGTATAGATTTTCCTGTAAAAGTCTTTTACTTACTAATTAAATTATTCATAAGGCCAACTTATCAATTAACGTAGCAAAGTAGATCGTAGATATCGTTCCAAAAAGATCATCAATTCAAGATTCATCATCTTACGTACAGTGACGATTTACAATATTTACAAGTACTCCCGAGTACTCCCGAGTACTGAGCTTAATTTAAGAAGAGATATCCAACGAAAAGAATTTAAATATGTCGCTGCCTTAAAATATCATAGGATTAGTTTTAATGAGCTTTAAAAAAGTATTTTAAGTATAGACCTAACCTAAGTTGAGGTACCTTCTTATGTTATCTCATGCTCCTCTTACCTATGATGATACTTACTCAAGTTTAAGATAATATTCGCAATAGAAAAGATTTCAGTTGCGCTGCACGAATATCTCCCTAAGAATCTCCACGACTCTTTATCTTTAAGAAATACACGGTACATATTTAACCTTCAGAACATGGAAACCACTATTGTCTAAAGTAAAGTAACATTAGACTTTTTAAAACTCTCGAGCACTAAGTATCTAGGCCATCTAAACGTGTAAAGTGCACTGAAATTGACAGTTCTATTTCCTCTTAAGTCGGGTTGACATCGTCAGCCTTTTACAGCACTCGTTAGAGTAAAAGCACCACCGCTGAACGATGCGGCAACGGCTATAAAGTTGACTTGAGTGATAAACTCAATATGCTTCACTTGTATTTTAGAGCGAATAACAAAAGTGCTTATTTGTAAAAGTGAACAAAGTATGATAAAGTCTTGAAGTTCACTATTTTATAGTTTTTAAACGATAACCAATAAGATGGTACACTGAGTAGAGTCATGGTTAAACGCCTCCGGTACCAGTCATCCCATCTATATAACTGACAAAGATTGCTACAGGTTTTCACCACATTAATTAAGTACATTTTGTTTTGAAGCATATAAACGGCGCGTCGCAGTCTTAATAAAAGATTAATCTATATATACAGGGTGGATTTTCTTTTTGGGTCAGTGAGGGCAGCTACCAGATCCCGTGGGGTTATTCCCACTAGTTACCACCAAGTTGTTATCAGTGGTAACTACTGGGAATTTTTTTCCCACCTTTTACCACTGGTAACTACTGGGAAAAAATATTCCCAGTAGTTACCACCAACTCGGTTTAGTGGTAACTACTGGGAATTTTTATTCCCAGTAGTTACCACCAAAATTTGTTAGAGTTAAATACTAATGAAAAAAGGGTATAAATAGTATAGTATAAATATAGAGTGATTTAATAAACGATTATAAGTCGATTAGTGTTTTAGTAAACTGCCTTAAAAGTGACCAAAAATATTGAAACAGTTTAACCGGTACTAATACAAAAACTTTAATATATGTAAGGATAAATGTAATAATACATTTAGATTATTTTTCAAGTGATTTTATTAGGTAATTCAACATCATTCTATATTTATACTATATACCATTTATACTGTTTTTATTAGTATTTAACTCAAACAAAATTTTGGTGGTAACTACTGGGAATAAAAATTCCTAGTAGTTACCACCAAACCGAGTTGGTGGTAACTACTGGAAATTATTTTTCCCAGTAGTTACCAGTGGTAAAAGGTGGGAAAAAAATCCCAGTAATTACCACTGGTAACAACTTGGTGGTAATAACTAGTGGGAATAACCCGATCCCGTGCTGCTACGAGAAAACGGTCATTTTTGACAAACTTTTTTTTGATGCCAATCGATCCCATTCCTATTGAGGATCAATAGCTTGTCAATAGCCACAAATCGAGGAAAACTTTTCCCATACAATTTGTATGAAAATGAAAACTTTTATTTTCACATGCTATTTTTGTATGCCAATCGATTCCATTCCTATCCAGTATCAATTGTTTCCTAGGGGTCAACTTACGGTAATGTACTAAAAAGCCACAAATTAATAAAAACTTACTCCATACATTTACTATGGAGAAAATGTGAAATTTTATTCACAATTTTCTACCTCGCCCATCAGTCCTACACCAATGTCTTCATACATTATTATGGTTCTTAAATGTAACAGGACTGATTGGCCAGATTTTTATTCGTAGCTTATTTGGCTAGACAAGTACAACTACCACCAGTTTGGCACTGACATAAAAGCTAGCGTGAACGTAACTTACTATCTATGCATATGTAATTTATTTTGTATACATCTCGCTCGCACTATTATGCCAGTACGAGCGAGATGTATACAAAATAAATTACTTAGACGTTGCCACTGTCAGTGACCTGTAGTTCGGGTATAGAATCTAACCCGGTAGTCTAGGTCAGAAAAAAATAACTTAATCGATTCGAGCAGTGAGGGTTGGACCCTGCTACAATCGTTAATGTTTTCTTTTCTTTAACTGATAAATCAAATAGATACCTAAGCATTTGAATCTAATAACAAATTACTACGGACTTTTCAGTATATGCAGAATCGCTAATTGAGTAGCCTGGTGCTATGGCATAATTAATGAAACCTTCACCAAAGGTGCTAACTCAACCAATGACGGCGATGACGCAAAGTCTTAAAATAACCGACACCGCCTCAGTTAAGTATTCACAACTAGTATAACTGCAATCATTGCACAACCTATGTTTTTCACAAAATTGACACAAGAGCCGCCCGTACCATGAGTCACTGACAGTGTCAAAACTGACATTTACGCTAACGAGAACGTAATTTACTTTCTATACATCTCGTTTGCACTAATATGCGAGTACGAGCGAGATGTATAGAAAGTAAATTACGTTCTCGACGGCGTTTATGTCAGTGCCATACTGATGGTAGCCGTAAAGGTGACGATTTGGCTACCATACCGTATCGCTACTTTTCTTGTAAGGAATCGCTTTCAAAGTTTTGACAAATCGACGTCAAATGGATTAAATTTTTGCCATTTTGTCCTAAACTTTAATGGACTTGATTTAGGTCATTCAATGGTTTTATATCGTGACGCGCATATACAACTATAAACACGAGCTCATGATTGCTTAGACAACAAGCACAAATGAATATACCATTGTCCACACGGTTAACAAACAACTCATAAACCTTATTGCATAGACATAAGTCCTACCACCTACTGGCTACCACCAGTTTGACACTGACATATATTCGATAGCTTGTGCGTAATAACTTACTTTCTATGCATCTCGCTAGTAGTCTAGGTATGCGGAAAGAGAAGAGTCGTGGAATGTATGGGACCCAATACATTCCACGACTCTTCTCTTTCCGCACAGACTCTACTCGCTTATTAATGCGAGCGAGATGTATAGCAAGTAAGTTACGCAGACGTTGGGGAATATGTCAGTTTGACATTGCTAAGGCAGTCGTGGTAAACCTGTCTTAGGTTTACCAATGATCGGTTAAGAGAGTTGCTGTTTTCAGTATTATACGTGCAAACCACGTGCAAACAGAATGTTCGTGTGAACGTTACTTGGCACGGTATAGTACTAAAACTGGACCCTGCAGAAAACCGTTCCCGCAAAAAAACAGAACCTCAATGGGAAAGAGGTCTTAGTAAAATAAACAACCGTTCACTCCCACAAAGTTGTATCTTTTATGTTAATCATGTGTGAGGTAGAAACCTAATAATCCTGAGTACTTAATAACGAAACGGAGAATAATAAGCTATCTGTTTATACGTGACGATAAAAGAAACGAGTGAGCACTTTCTTAATGAAGTTCTCAAAAGTTTTATGTTCGACGAGGCGCTTCGTTACTTCATACTAACTTATTCGAATTAGTGCGAACGTACGCGGATTTCACATTAACAAATGAAAATTTTGCCAACTTGTGTGAATACGTAATATTTACATACAATAAAATTTTATCAGTCTGCAGGTACCTTTCTGCAGACTGATAATGATAAGTAAAATAAAATGATGTTTTTATAGTATTATGTTTTCTTTTTATTTTTTCTTTTTGTGTAATACTTAATTTTTATTTGTCAGTAATTCTGCAACTTATTGTACCTACCTACGAGTGACTGTCAGTGTTAATGTTTCTAAGAGTAGGTAGTGTAGGTACACATACCACACATATACAAAAATGTAAACAGTGAATACCACTCTCTCTTTATGTTTTATATAAGCCCCAACATTTACTTTTGAACCATTTTATAAAATTGACACCTACATTTCTAAAACACCGTAAGCCAAGTTTTTGTTTGACACTGTTTAATTTTAAACCTGACTTGGAATACTCGTATGACATGACATGACCAAAAATCGGGTTCCTAGAATGTTCCTAGAATAATTAAAAGAGTAAATTTTGCAAAATTCTGATGGATTACTCTTTTTCATGTTTTATTTTTTTACTTTATCAGCACGATTTTCGCGGCATCTCTCTAGTCTCCCATGATTTTCCCTTTAGATTACCCTCAGATTGTCAGATTTATTGAGCTGTAATTTAGGGCTCAAGTGCGTTGATTTCGTTTCGCTCGGATTCAAAGAAAAAATTAAAGAAGTTTTAGTCGTCTAGACTCTCTTTGTTGTTGACAAGACAGAACGTGACTGCCACTGGCACTTAATTAAGTAGGTGCTTAATTTGTGTTAAGGAGGCATATTATTGACTATAAATAAATACGATACCATACCAATCTCAGCGGCTCTCGCTCACATGTATTGGTTGAAAAGGTAACAGAGGGATTTACAAACACAGCTATGTTTTTTTTTAAAGTCTGAATAGAGAAGAGTACCTTAATATTGAGCACGGTGGAACACGGGTGTCACGACCAGGTCTGTCACGACGTCATCGTCAGGTGAACGACATTTAGAAGTCGATTCGATCTTACAAACAAAAAGTCATAGAAAAACTTTTATTTTATAAATATTAATTTTACGATTCACAAATACCTAATTCAAAGAGCTGAGCTGAGAATAATTTCAAAGATAAATTACCAACTAAAAGATTTTCTAAATGAATGCCGGCTCTACCTAGTAGTGTCTAAGCAAAAAATAAAGTTCAAAGCACTAAAAAATACTGACGAAATTATTATTTTACATAATACCATAATTCATTTATACACTTTTCCTTCTCTGTAATGTTTACCTATTACGCATTCTGCTTCTCCGTTTCTAGCATCACATTATGCATTGTCCTCAGTTCGGATCATTGGGTAGATTGAATGCATCTTGACCGTTTTAATAGCATGAACAGAATCCTATCCAAAACTATCTAATGGCATAAAAAAATCCAATGGCACCACGTGACTTAGGAAACCTACTGTACCTACGCTCGAATATCGATAATATCAAATATCGATGTAGAATCGGCTTGAGCCGGTGTCATGTTGTTGGTAGATTAAGTCAGTCAGCTAAGTTAAGACTGCAGTGAAATATACATTTGGTGACATCACGTCAAGTTTTTAATAGAAATTAGACGTTTACGTGTTGCTCAATATAATTATTTTTACTGCTGATTTGACGTAACTAGCCACTAACATAATATTATATGCGATTGAATGTCATCAAGTGTTCAATAGGTAATCGCCTAAAGCGTAATATTTGATGAAATTGGTATTTACGCACAAAGTACTACAGCCATTCCTGACTTCTGAGCACGAACCAAACAGGCGAAGATTGTTTTGCTAGTTTTATTGACCGGCTCGAGGCGATTCTCCTTTGATAAATGTGGAGACTCCCTAGTCATACAATTCGTCGTTTGTTTCAGACGGATGCGGCCACCATTAGAGTCCACCTGGTCAGTATTATTGCCATAAGGAATATAATAAATTAGCTTGTCAACCGACCAGATAAAGGCCGCAGTAAATTCTACAAGAAAAATAAATCTGTGCCGTACTAGGACATTACGTAGTGGAATAATTTCCGTATTCGGTATTGATGTTACGGCAAATAGAACCTTGTGTCCACAGCATAAGGTTGATATTGGTGATAAAGTTTTGCAATATATGTTTGGTTCAAAATATAGGAGCATGTAGAGTTATCTATACTTATGTTCTCTTCAATCTTATTTTAAGGCAGTAGTGATGAATTTCTGATAAAAATAGGGACCAATGCCAATACTTTAAATCAGCGGTCGGCAATCTTTTAGCAGCCAAGTGCTACAAAGTTAGCTAACGAAGTTGACGCGGGCCGCACTTTGTTAATATTTATGACTTTATCAGACATTGTCGTTTGTCAATATTACATACAAAATAGCCAGGAAGGCTCGCGGGCCGCAAGTGAGAGGTTCGCGGGCCGCATGCGGCCGGTTGCCGACCGCTGCTTTAAATGATCAATCATTAGATAGAACGAACCTATTTGCGTCTAATATTTTAGTTTCATTGCCATTGGATCTCTCTGACTTGTACAATGGCGTCCGTGCAACGCTGAAAATAAGTAGATTGATTAAAAAATAGTCTTCTGACATACATAAATGATGACAAAGAGCCTAAATCTAATAATTGCGTAATCTTCTGATTATCGGTAGATAGAAATTAAAATGAAAATTATTGCATGGCTGTTTTGAAACTAATAGGTATCAACAGTCAAAAATATAGTTTTGTTGGTCTTATTGGATTTAAATTTCCAAAATGTACCCTGTAATAAGCTATTAAAAAGAAAAATCGATTGAGAACACAGTGATATTTAATACTCACGTGAATTTAAGTTACGTGGAACGTTAGACATAAACACGAGTGACATATAGGTATTATACGATATCATATGTATTATTTTAGAAAATTACGGATTTAAAAGCGATTTAAGCTTATGATGAATACGACAATAAAATTTAATTTATGTCGTCCACTTTAAGTTAGCTCTAAAAACTCTCATGCAAAAATATTGCATCAAATAATCCAGTTTCTCTAAAAAACTAATTATATTTCCACTAGCCGAGATTTCTAAAAATTTTGAAAAAACAAATACATAATATCGCGTGGCCTCTATGACGTCAAGCGATGCATTGTTGGGATATTCGGGAGACAGTGTGTGTTATGCAACAACGTATTTTATGTGAAGTGTAAAACAAACTTTAAATCCATGGAGTACGGTATCTTTTTACGTCAGGGATCAAGCACAATACTATGCCAATTAGAAGAGGCAGAGCTTGTTATGTGCTCTATAGCGTTAGGGAAAAACGCAAATAAAAACATTTGTTATCTATGTCACGATCGGGGTGAACAATCTGAAAGTAGGGCAATATTACTCTTCATTTATCAATTCGACGTTTCAAAATGTTGTGCTGTATTTCCTATAGCAAAATTTCAGTAAGTTATTTATTATTCACTAGTAAAATATTTAAAGTTCCTGAAATGTATGAAATGTATGTGTATTTGAATGTTGAATTAATAAATGACTTTAAAAATAAAAGTAATTAGGAATATAAAAGTAATGCATGTAACCTTTATTTTACAATTGTAGCCAGCGCCTACGTCTTCGTCCGCTTAAGAGTCGTAAAAATTTTCAACCCCATTTTCACCCCCCAAGGCATAGACCAAAAAAGTACTTTCTTACTGGAGATTTATAGTCTGGCAAACACAACTTGTCAGTCAGTAAGAACCAGGAACCAGGAAATTATTGGGATGAGCTTCTCTTGGGCGCTACTTAGTACTAGAGTACTAGTCTAAGACAAATCTCTCCGTCTATTTTTGAACAGTCCTGAGCCAAACTATAACTACAACATTTGAAGGAAATTATGTTCAATATTTTAAGGTCATATATTTTTATCGAATTAGGGTGCTTGTTGTCTGTTCGCCTTTGTACATTGTATATTGTTTGTTTAATTGTATCTTAATCTGTGTACAATAAAGTGTTTACATACATATATCGGAGAAGGATGGTCCTAATGGCGGTGGGCGCGTGGGGGTAGTACCTAGATGTATTACTTCACAGCCAAAATAGTAGGTATGCCACCAACGCATGAAATAAACATTCGGACTCGCCAACCATACTAGTGCCTACTATATTTCAGTACTAAATAATCAAAACGACCAATCACTATTCCAAAATGATTTGATTTAAAATAAAAAGATCACATGAAATCGTTCAAATCTTTATTTAAATCAAACTACACCGGCTCCAACCCTACACCTCTGACCCGAGAAGATTTAACCCGGCAACAAAATCGGCGGGACACATCTTTTCAAAACAACACATAGTTTCTTTATTTTACAAAAGTAAGCTTCTAATGGCACATAAGAATTCAAAATAACACTTGGAATAAAACACTTAGCAAAACGGTTAAAGAACGTGAGAATCTATAAGCTTTCAGAATAATCCTCAGGTATAAGCCTTCAGGAACGTAGCGAATTAGGCACGAGCTTGGCTAACGTCCGATCTCTAGCGCGGTCCGATCAAGAAGAAGGAAGCCAGTTCCAGCGGCGGAGCCAACCGCTCCCGCCTCGAATTCAAGTTGGTAAACCTGCCTGACCAGTCTACCAACATAACGACAAAAATGCCCACTCGTGCCTACGTTCACTCAAGATATACCTCTTGACGTTCCAAAGCCCATCTTAGTTCAATAATACGCCAATAGATGGTGGCGTTATTCACTACGCAACTTTATTATTTCGTTACAAGCAAATAATACGTAGCCAAACATTGCTAATCGACTTTATACAGGCGTTTAAAGCTATGAACTGTAACACTGCAATACGTCCTTCTGGTGTCTCGCTCCGACACATATATACATATGGATAACCAACTACAAGATAAGTCGAATTTCGTAAACACACCTAGCCCCCGTGTTTAGAGTTAAAATTACAAATTTGGTCTCAAGCGTCATATACAATTAGAAGAGGCAGAGCTTGTTATGTGCTTTATAGCGTTAGGGGAAAACGTATAGTAAGTCTTTTCGGTGGAATCCTCATAAATTAAGAGCTATCGCAGACGCAGGGTGGATGGAAATGTCTGGAATCCGCGAACTTATGCAATTGGCTTCTGTCCAGAAGGGCGTTTACACAGCCCAGACCCAAACAAATAAATATATAAAATAAAGGTATACAAATAGTAGGTGAGATGCCAGCATGATGAGCGGTACGTGCAATACTGTTACGTATTAATGAATCCCATAAAAAAAAAACAAGCAACAACGGTTGCACTCCGGGAGTGCCGATAGAAGTGAAAACTCACCTCACTATGTTACCGACGCCCGGTAACACGATACATACGTTTAGCGGAGGTATTCTATTTATTTATTATATATTATTATCATTCTCAAATAAGATCACACTTTTTCATTGACACAATGTTTATTTACATACTGCCATGACAACGTCAAATTATTTGAACATAGGTAAAGAGTCTTGAAAAGGAGTCCGCAACATAAATGTCAAATAACATTGAGTTTTCTTTATTGATTTAAATGCCATTTAAATTATGAGTGGCCACCTTACGGGGCTTACGGTCACGTGATCGCCTTACGCCCCTTACGGTCACGTGATCGCCTTACGATGTCTCGAGTTTCTCATTTTTTCCCCACCTCAAAAAGTGCCCAGTCCCGCTAAAGAAGTTTTCACTTCAAAAATATGCGAAATAAGAGGCAAATTCAATATGCGTCGTTGTTGACATCGCCGGTAAAAGAATTAAGATCTAAATGGGTGCCAAGTTCTAGTTCATTTGGGATGTAGGTAATTGACCCTTTACCAGGCTGACATTTCAAAAATGACAATTGAATGTCAGTCTCACTCATCCAAAACACAGAACACGCAGAATGTTTGAAGTGCCGTATGTGAGAACCCACGGTCTTAATATTAGTACGGCCACGCTCCGTGATTATCAAGCCATTTAGGGATTGGGTGTTCAATACTTGCGCTATGGAATGTCCAATTTAGCTGGAACCCTAAATGGCTCAACAATCACGGAGCGTGACTGTAGTAAGAACTTCAAATAAGTAAATTTTATGATAATAATACAAAAAAAACTAACTCAACCCTATTTTCTAATATGTACTTTTTCGCTACATACGGTTTTCCCGTGTTATCGGCTACGCTCGTAGCGCGTAGCTCGCGCTGGCACTATATGTGTTAAACTTGGCGTGACCGCTTGAGTAAAATGTCGAGTCGAATTTCTCCGCCCCGTGACTTGCTACTTGGATATTGATACAGCTACTTACTCGTACTTGTTGACAACCACTTCAACTGTTACTTTATCGATATTGACAAGTCAGTCAAACAAATAGAAGTACATAATTATTGTGTAGTGATCGCAAGTCTTCGTGAACTGTGGAACCGTCCATTATTGACTTATTGCCCTAAAGGGTAAGTTTGTCCTTGGACAAATAATGTAGGTAAGTAAATAATGGACAGTTCTATAAGTATTGCAGTGATAATGCGGATAGCAAGGAAAAAGTAAAACCTTAAAACGTGACTACGGTTTTGTTTCCGTATAAACACCTCTTGTCTTTCAAGGAAAAAATGGAGAGTTAATTCTGGGGTAAATTCGTGGTTTGTTTACATTTAGTAGCGGTTTACACAGCCGTGGATAGATGTTAAATGGCTGATATTTATCATCCAAGGCAAAGTGTGATGATACCACGGTACTTCATAAAAAATTGCGTAGTCTACTCTATGTTATGAACTCTGCTCCAAAAACTGTTACTGGAACTCTTAAACAGTTATTCTACAGTCTCGTTTAAGATTCCTACCCGCAATATTTTTTCCTCAACGCATAATAAAAGGCCTATTTGCATTACAAATGCTACCTCTGAGTTTCATATACATTAAGTCTGTGAAAATTAATTTTGGTGGGTCTATTGAAGGGGAAAATGATAAGGGAGGGAATAATAATGTCGCTCAAATTTTACGGAAGCTGTATTTATAAGACATTTATTTTCAAGTGACTTCCTTTTCAAATATCAATTTAGTAAAATGCCGACCGATATAATATTTCTATTCAGAAAATTATGACTAGAAATTTTACCTATTCTTCATATGGTGCAGATTTTTGGAAATTCAACCCTTAAGGATGTGAAAATTAATAAAGTGAAAATGCTTGTTAGGTGGTGAAGTCATTGGTAAACCGATGAACGATGACGTCTTACAAGCATTTTTCGAATTGAGCCGATGCCCCCCGTGACGTTAGCGGATCACACGGGAATATATTCTCTATGTACACAATTAAAATGTATTGTATGTGTACAATTGTCAGCATTTTAATTTTAATACTGTTCAGAGTAACTAACCGTACAACAATAATTTTAAACTACATATCCACCTATATGACACAATAATTTTGGCCCTTACTGGAATAATAGAAGATTTTTTTTCCGTTCACTGTTCGTAAAGTAGAGTCTGTTGGGAAAGAGATGAGCAGGGGTCGGACAAAAAGTGCGGATGACGTAAAAATGACGTAATCTTGCACACAGGATGATGTTTGAGTTTGTATTAAAACTTCCGTGTGACATGTAGTAACAAAGTAGTATTAATGAAGTAACAAAATAATCGTAAATAAATCCATGGAATTAATAATACAGGTGGTAGGGTGATGTAGTGAATAAAATAAATTTCACGAAACTTGCCACAATATTCGAGTAAAGATGACATTTTAGAGCGTTTTCTTATACATTAGTAAATATAAATTTTAGCTAAATATAATCGTGAAGATACAATAGCTAAACAATAACGACGTCAATTTATTGTTCATCTGATTGACAATGTGTCAGTCAAAAACGTACTTACTCATTTCAAGTGGCGATATCGTTTAATAAAGAGGTTGATAAATGATAAGTGATAATTGTTTATGAAAATCAAAAATACTATTTGAAATCATCCTATAAGTAGTTTGACGTCATCCGCACTTTTTGTCCGACCCCTGGAGATGAGTCGTGGAATGTATTGGGCCCCATACATTCCACGACTCTTCTCTTTCCGCACAGACTCTATTAATATTAATCGTATTAATCTTGTTAAATATAGGATAAATTTAATACCTTCAGCGGGCTCAGCACGGTTCCATTTTTTATCCACTATCACTAAGCCCGTCACTTTCGCACTTACATACTTGTTAGAACGTGACAGGCATGGTGATAAATGATAAAAATGCGACCGTGCTACTAGGGCAGGATTAGATATATCGGAGTAACGATTAGTAAATTAATAATCTGCCTACACAATAATTTACACTTAATTGCATCAATTTCTTGTCAGGTCCTCGGAATAATCGATTGATTAGAATTTAATTGCTGGTTCGAATTGGGGCTATTCCTCACTAACAAATAACAGCCGCAACAGCCATTACAAAACTCGTACAATTGTTTACCGTATTACACGCGCACCAAATTCCATTTCAAACTGGTTTACCGATTGTTCTTACGGCTGTTATAAATGCACGGTGCGGCAGTATTATTTACCTGTTATGACCCTGCACCGTTTTCATGGTCATCAGTCTTCATTTACTCATAGTTCCCTTCCAATTATTCGCAAATGGAAAATATTTTAGGCCCGTCAGACAATCAATACCTTGGAAGTGGCAAATCATTCGCGGTAAGTAGCGTAACTATTTACTATTTAGGCAGCAGTGGCGACTTTCCTTAAAAAATAGCGTATAGCGCATCATGCACGTAGGTTCAGCCAGCAGAGTTTTTGAAAAATCGTATCGCTTAATTTATATCATAACCATAATTAAATGCGGCTGCAAAAATATGAATCATGAGGCCACATAGCCGTCTCGCTCACGCTCCTTAATCCAAAATGAAATGAACTTAAGATTTCAAACTTACATATTGTAAATAAAACTTCGTTGCATTAAAAGTGAATTGTTGCATTACTGAGAGTTTTAATAATCACAGGTAAAGTAACATAAATTGCTTCGTATGTGTAATTTTTTTTTAAGTGGGGTGGGGTAACTTCGAAAACGGGGTAGTTTTGAAAATCAGTAATATTTACTAAACCACAGAAGCACTTACTTTGGCAACATTAACGCTACTGCAGCGCTTACCAATACATCTTGCTTAAGCCCTTGCTTGGTCTGTCCTTGGTCAGTTTTGGTCAAATTTTGTTGGAAACAACTGTCTACACGGTCCGGGACGGACCAAGGCCACGCAGTCTGAAGGCTTGTCGGCGACCGTGTAGCAAGGGCTTTACTGTTGCTAGAGCAGTTAATGCTTTTAGTTTATTAGATATTTGTTATCTTCCTATATCCTATATACCTATGTACATGAAGGCCTAGAATATAAAATATTTTTTTATATTTTTAATACCTACCTACTACGCAGTAATCGCAGTTTATTAAAAATCACGTATTCCAAGTAACTCTCGTATTTTTGTGGCTAATTTGCATATTTCCTTATCAACTAACCAAGTCGTGTCGGATATTTCGATCCATCAGGTACCCGTCAAAGCCAAGGATGAATAAACGAGGATGGGCGAGCTCGGGCAGAGAATTAATAGGTGTTATCAATCTGGGGCTCCCGGCGGCGGTTGTTCAAGGCACGCACTCGCCGTCTTAAGCTACTGGCAAAACGATTATCTACAGCGTGACCCTTGCCTACTATTATTCGCTAGGTGCACGACTGGTGCTGCCCTCATTTTGGCGGACTTTCTACGTTAAATCTTATGGAGTAAAATTAGTTCAAGCGGCTGCCGCTAGTACTAATGGCGGACATTCCATAAGATTACCTGTGTTTGTGACGATCAGCGCCACTTCCCCCTCCACCGACTTCGCACCTTGCCAATAATATCCTATGTAGGGTTACTTAATGGGAAAGTGCTCATAATTATTCATTTTTATTTAATTGGCTGGAAAGACGACATATTGATTTAAACTAACACGATTCTCACTCATACTTTTATAACTAACACGGGACTTAATCGCGTAAGACTTACGCTATGAAGTCCCGTGTTAGTTATAAAAGTATGGAAAGAAGACAACAAACGGTAATATATAAAAAAAATACTTACTTTGAACACATAAATTGCACACTTAATTGGTGTGGGAGTTAACACCTTTCAATTAAATCGCTTAACCTTTGTCCTTTAGCGCTCTTAATTATGACGTTGAAATCAATCAAGCGTGGTATTTTTAGATATTTTCTTCATCAATACCCATCGATTGTTATAATACTTATAATACTTTTGATCACACTTGCTCCTAAAGGGTGTAACTATACTCAGGCATTGTTGTAAGTAGCCAAGTATTTATATACCTACAACATATAACGACTCATTAAATATGTCTTTATTTTAGGTGTCTATTTATTACAGTTCTTGAGGTAGAAGTATAGCCTTGTGACAGACAAATCGACGGATAGCGGACAGAAAGACGGGCAGTAAGGTTTCGTTAGTTACACGTCGCGTACGGAATCCTAAAAATGAGCAATGTGATGCTGTTAGTAATATTTTCTACACTTTTCTCAGTCGAGGCTGTATAAGAAATTGGTTTATGCCTAAAATTATAAGATAACACGCACGTAGCGCCATGACAATAGAGGCGTTTTGAGTTATTTTTGAACACCTTGGCCGCTCCTATATATCTGCTGTTGGCGACGAGTGGCGACTATACATGTAGGTTGCTTTATCACGACTGTAAAGCATGACGTGACCGTGGAGGTCTACGATAAAGTAAAAAAGCGACCGATCACTTTTACGACATATTTCGGATAACGAAATATTTCTTTAGTAAAATTTTCATGGTTGTACTTTTCCCTTGCGTACCAAGGTCGGTAAAAGAAAATGAATCGTACAGTTCCGGAAGGGTACGCCGGCGTGAAATGTCCGTCGGATCAGAATGTCCCCGCTTGCTTCTGCCACATTTGAACCAAAATTGGTTAAGTTTCGCCGTTATTACGGTAGAATGGTATTTGCATTACTTTTTAAGGTTTGCAGTATGCCCGCCAATGCAAAACCTGCCTGATAACCTGCCTGCAAAGTCGTTTCTCTTAAATATAGATTTTCTGACCCATACAATTATAACTAAAGCAAATACAATAGGTATGTAGGTATAACTGAATAACAGAAATGACAAAGAATATCTAAAGTTTTCAACAAACTTTCACTACGTGGTTTGTATGTATAAAATCTTTGATAGGAAAAGATTCAATAGGACAGAAAAGTCGATTAAAGAGTAAGGTTGCATTAGTACGTAGATGCAAGCCGAATGCGCTGCCGTCATAACCACAATAATAATTACTTAATAAGTTAAAGATCTATGTCACACGCTACGCTACATGTGTCCTTTTTCTAGCCCTCTACATTTTTAAGCAGAAATAAATAATTTCAACCTTCACACGAGTCACACGACACGCTCTTATGACTCCACAAATAATATTGTGTCATAATATTTTTGAGTGCTTCGTTGTGGAAGCTATTGTTACTAGTGACTGAACACAGTGTGATGGCATGGCACTTATCCATGATAAATATATGAGTAAGCATTATCGGGCATGTTTAAAAAATTCTCAACAGTATCTTGCAAATTTTTAACAAAATACTGAAGTATTATCTTACAAGTTCTGAAATACGAGTAAGGACAGTAATGGACATGAAGTGGACAAAGTCATTCGGCTTCCCTCAAAAAACATTAGCCAGCGAGTGTTTCCCATGCGACCGCGAAACTTACGCCAAAATGTCAATTCGCATTTAAATTCACAAACTAGCATCTTACGTCACGCTCCTAGTTGGCAATTTCAGTTACTCCCCATCTCTCCTATGACCCACAAATGACCCAAATAGGTATCGAGCCGAAACAAGGCAACAAAGTTTGTCATACTTGAGTTGTTATGACTTTGCGACTTCACGACTTTTATAACAACCAGCTCCATGCTAACGTCGCTAATGCTAAATTCAGCAAAAAACAAAGGCTACATTCTTCACAACATATGGCAAAAGGCTGCAAACCCGAGGGGTTGTATTTACGTAACCACAAGAGACAAAACAAAAACCATGTAACTAATTTGGAAACACACTTTAAAATGCCTGAAATGATATAAATAATATCAATATATGTAAGTTCCATTCGCCTTCTGGGTTTACCCAAGTAAACTAGTCACCTATTGAAAGGGCCAGCCATGGAAGTGACACAGCTCTTGTAATAGCGCTATCATTGGTGGCAAATATCGCGTGCATCACGACACTGACATCTAAATTCCACAAGATCGTAACTCAACTACGCAAAGGTCTTCAATTTTCAACTTTATTTCGTTGCAACAACTTTACATTATATGTTTATCTTTGAGCGAGTGTTTGAGCGATTCACTGTTGAATCACGTGTACTCTTGAAAGTCATTCAGAAATTTCAATTACTTAGTTAAGAATGTTAGCTGCACCACCTGGGATATTATTGGAACCGGCGAGCGAGTTGAATGTTCAAGCAAACCAGTATAAGAAAGTTCTCCGATTATTTACAGTTACTATTAATCTCGGAGTCGTGCTATAGTGCTCAGTTCAAGAACTTGAAACGCTCCGGTTCTAACTAGAACCAAATGAAAATACTGTTCCTGCACATGTGAGAAGCAAGGACTGTCATTATCTTTCAAATCTAGAGACATCGCAAACAAAATTTCGCCATTTCCACTGGGTGCTTAAAAAGATAAATTGAATCGATTTCCAGTCGCACATACCTATAAGTATAGAAAATAAAACTTCACTTTAGTCCCAAGGGCAAGTATATCCACGTGACCGCAATAGGTAGGAGGCAAACGTAATATCCATTAAAGCTACTAACTTGGGTTGCTTGCTTTGATTAACTGAATTTTTTTATAAGTAACTCATTTATTTTATTAGTCGAGAGTGGAGGCCCTAAACGACGGCGTTGCATGAACAAACGATTTCCTTTGATAGGATTGGTCCTTAGGACCCAAGGGTGGATTTAAGAAGTAGAGCCACCGAGATTTTTGATGCAGGTGGGGGATGGGGGGGGTTTTTAAGCGTCTGCGACGTCTGAGGTTAATAATTCTTTAAGTTTAGGTTCTAAGTCAAGTTTAGTATCATTTTCAACTAAATCAAATATGTAGAAATAGATTTCATCCAAATCGGTGCAGCGTTTATTGATTTCCCATACAATCCTACAACTTACCTTTCATTTTTAAAGGGATTTTTTTTTGGAATAAAAACATTATCTTCAAGAAAAGAGCGTACTTCCATGTTAAATGCCGACAACGCACCTACAGCCACTTCATATGTTCGTTTGCCTCCTATATCATAAAACAAACTTTTATCAATACTGCGTCTTTGGGTTTAAAGATTTTTATTACTCATAAAGAACAAAAGTTCACTTACAATGAGCTTAAACTATAAAGAATTTCATGCATGGTTTACAATTACAGACATCCAGATATCGATGATAATAATTAATATACATTATCACTGATATATTTTTTCAGCTTGGTTTTAAACATTTTTAATGATTTACAATCTTTCACTTCACTGGGTAAGTTATTGTACATCTGTGCTCCCTCGTACATGACGTTCCTTTTGCCGTATCCTGTTCTGTGCTTAAAAAGTTTGATCTTGTCTGTATTTCTCAAGCAATGTCTAAAATTTCGTTTTGTTAATGTAATGTTTGTATGTATTTTATTCGCAATGATTTTTTTAATTAAGATACAAGTAGTATAAGTGTATAGTTGTTTTATATTGAACAGTTTGGTTATCTATTGCCATATCTATTGATATTTTTCAAGCAGAGGTTAAACAACAGCAAGTTCTGATACTATTATTAGCACCGATCATCTCTTACAGTAAATATTGAAAGCGTTAAAGATGTTATTATCATTTGGGTAATAATTTTATACGCACAATATTGTATCGTATTACAATTGCGTCGAAGGCTATGTACTATTTTGGTTTGGTCTGGGATACATACTTTTACCCTGGCCAACGAATTGTATTAGGGATACATATTAATATTTAAGAAAAACAACTTATTAACCGACTTGAAAAAGTAGGTTCTCGAAGGAAAAAACGCAATGTAGGTATATATGTTCCCCGATTTCTCAGACGACTAGCCTGAATCAATTTGAAAAACCATTTGACAAAATGGACAGTTTCTACAGGTAATTTATGTTTTTTTTTTTTATGTATATAGTGATTTTTTTTTAAGTAAGAAATTATTGTTAGTTTATTTATCACGATTCTCTGGTCGGCCCCAGGGGTCACGCAGCATTGGCTCGCTGTCGCGCGCAAACCCAACGAATCAGAGGGCCTACCGCGAACCACGTTCGACGTTATGCCTCCCTGTCATACTTACGTACGAACTTACAAGTGCGACAGAGAGGCAACTCGTTGAACGGGGTTCGCGGTAGGCCTTCAGAATACACAGGCAGTTTCAGTAAAGCTCATAAAACGCAGCCGCGGCGTATGTTGGAGATTTTATGATGGCCGTTAGCTCCAAAATGGCCTCATCCACCCTGATGATTTGTCATTTGTTAACTCCTTTAAACACTTTCAAATATTTGGATGCGAATTAAAAGCGCGAAATCATAGTAAAATACGCATAACAACTTTGTTCACTATACAATTTATCCGATTACAGTAGTCATACTCATTTGTGTGCTGTGTCGTGTGTTCCGCTTCAATAATTAAGTTACTCGTACTTTTGCAATTTCAATGTCGTCTTTTGCATCCTGAACTATTTTTTATTGACATTTATTCCATTAAGCTTTATCATTGTTCAACTGATAAATCCTAGTGGGCTCCAGTCATATATCTGCTTTTTCAGACTTACAGAAAAGAATAATGATTACCACCAGCGATAAAAACCTAAAAAACGAAAGCTCTATAATTTACGTTGCCCTCAACCTTGTAAAAACTTATCATGATCAAAAGGACCTTGAGTTCCAAGTGACTTATACGAACACCCATTTGTCAGCATTAGTTATCTAAAAAGGCCGATTTAGGTATGGCTGAATACAGTGAAAGCATGTTTTTATACATGCTTTCACTGTTTCACTGTATTCAGCCTAAAACAGCCGTTGAAAACTCGTCATTCAATTGTTTACTGTATTCTCGCGCAACTAATTCGAAATTATGGTTTTCGAATGGCTGTGTGCGTGATGGGGCAGTACCAAGGAGATATGTCCGAAACTTTGCATATCAGAAGAAGATTTGCTTTTCTTAATGTTTAAAGTTCAACAACAACTGTAAATTTTTCGGACAATGTCAAATTTTATCTTGTATTTGTATAATCGTTTGAAAAACTAAACTCCAGTCGTTCGTCGGAGCTGACACACATACTTTTTTAATTTTATACTTACATATATTATATGCTCGGAAAATTTGAAAAATAAAACTGAATAAACATGGATAATTTTATTTAGTTCTTTGTCTGCAAAGGAAATGAAAATCTTTTAAAACTGTACCTATAATAAGAAACCGTTTATATTGCTATTGATATTTAAAATCTACGCTCAACTCTAAGCTCAAAGCGTTCAACATTTATAGATTATTGCCTTTCTGAAGGAATTTCTCATTTCTTTGACGCGAACGTTAACGTAATTGCAATAACTAGAAATGCAATTTTAAAATTTCACGTGACAAATAAGTAGAAAATATGAAAAATGGCAGAGAGACATTAAAATTAAAGGCATTCAAGCGTTACACTATTTCTAGTCTGGCTTATACGATACGTACGACAGAGTGCTCACTGTATTTTATATTAAAAATGAAAAGGTGTTATCTCCGAATGAGCTGTTATAAATAGAATGGTAAAATAGGGGAGTCCCGATAGCTGCGTTCTCGAGGGCAGATGTGGAAACGTAAGTGGCGAGTTGACTATACTCGTATGTTTAAAGTGTGTGACACCTCTCCTCTCTAACCTCAGTCGCGGTGTTGCCCTTGAGCCATCTTTGATGTCGCTTTTTGTGGGGACAAGTCATCGTCTGCCGGAAATAAAATTTTATGCCATTTTATTAGGCAGGTGACCGGTTTTATATCTTATTTTTTCCGTTGTCCCATTTACTTGGGGTTGGGTATGACATAAAAAACTCTAAATAAAATAAATTATCTTCCTTTGAATTTGGAAGTCGGTGATCTAATGAAACAGCACAAACCGAGATGTCTTACAAGAATACAACTTCTTAATTTTTTATTAAACTTTACAGGAGTAAAATAATGGTATTTAATAACGAAGTTTGATTGCTCTAGAAAAACTACCACCGTCCACACTGTTAACTAACAATCCGTAAACCTTAGCCTTACACTAAGATAGTCCACCGAAGGTCAGTTGTTGCTTTGCTACACCGAGACTTAATCTGCTAAGTATTGTACAAGAAGCTTCGCTAACTTGTTTTCTTTTCAATTACTACGGCAACCCACTCGTTGTTTGTATCATTTAACTGGATCCAAAGCCATAACGTGTAGACTAATAATGCATTTGTTTATGTTCCAAAGATCGGTAATGTTTACGAGAGACACTTTCGCAACGCTTTTTTCCAAACGCGAAATGTTATTACGAGTACAAGCTTTTATTTTCACAGAGGCCGCCGGAAACGTTCTTATGGGTATATTTTATTTTATAAGCTTCATTTTATATACGTACTTTATTCTTTTATTTTTAATTTCCGAGTCCTTTTCCATCTACATACTTATTTGCCGGTCGTATGATTGCATGTACTTGTAGTCAATATACCGTACATTAGGTAACTGTGGGGATCAGGGCATGAGTCCCATGTATATTGGCGCATAATTTATAGTGAAATATCATATTCAAGTTAGCAATTTATGTAGTTCAGCTAGAAAGTGGTTGGCGGTGGAAGTGTCAATGACAAATTTATGTTTTCGATTTAGACCACAAGGTAGCTTATCCGCCAATGCGTACGGTCTCTATAGAGCTGGAGTATATATTATAGAACTATAAGTTACTAACATTATCATATACCTTTAAACAAGCAATTCTTGGTATATTTATTTTTTTATATGTAATTATATATATTTCGGGATCGAACGATTTCGAATGAAATTTGCTATAAAATCCTCCGTGCATTCCAGAGATTAGTGCACTCGTGCACATTTATATTAATCGTGGCTTTCAAGATTTGCACGAACGAGGAACGTGCTAGAATATAAGGGCTGAGATCATCTCGCGTACAATTGGAACATTCTAACATTATGAAAGTTTTGTAGTTTTTAATAGTTTTTTTTTGTAAAAATGTATGTTCGCGATAAACTCAAAAACTACTAAACAGATTTTCACTTATCAAGGTGTAAAATTTCGTTTTCAGTAACCCGTGCGAAGCCGAGGCAAGTTGCTCGTTCAATATCAATAAGTATCAATTTTATTGAATAAGCATTTTCATCACTGTAAGCTATTTCATATTCAAATTGGTCAACTGTAGACCTCTCATTAAATTTAAGAATCTGTAATTTAAGTATAGCCCGTAACAAGGCCCACTTTTCCCTTGTCACATCGCTTTCGGCTTCGTTATGTACACACCAAACGCGCGGATAACGAGCTCCGAGCACCCGAGGAAACAAACCGTACGCCTGCACGACACATAGCCCTATCTCTTTCTAAACCAGTAAAATAGAGAAAGACAGTAACACATGGCGTAAATTTTTACATCAATGTGTGGTGCTTGTGACTGTTTGCAATTGTACCCTCGTCCAAATGATACTTATTACGACACGTAGGTCTTTACCTCACATGAAATGATGCCATAGACTTCGTTTATTACATTCTTTTGATGTTTACTCCGATTCCCGAGCCCGGTTTATTATTCATATTGAATCAGACTCTTATTTTATGTGATATCTCTGAATTTATTTGTATTGTCAGCAGCGGTGTCAAACATAAATAATCGACTTCTTTCGTTATTGCCGAAAGTAATCCCAGCGTTTCCCTTAATAGATACCTTATCCGTTTTCCGAAACGCGCCTCTTAGGGCGCGTGTACACGGTGCCGCCTCCGCGCCGCCGCCGCGCCGCCGCCGCACGGGCTCGTGTACATAGCGCGAAGGTGCGGCGGCGCGGCGGCGGGCTTTACGCGTCTCGTGTATATAGCGCGAAGGTGCGGCGGCGGCGCGGCGGCAGCGCGGAGGTGGCACCGTGTACACGCGCCCTTACTCGAGTAGATTGCGTTGCGTCAAACCCTGGATCTGACGGAATGACTGGTTGACATCTCTTTGATCGAATCATTTCCCTTATCCACTGAACTATGACTATTTCTATAAATATTTATTGTAATGAAATTGGTATGAGACAATTAGACTTCCGAATAAAGAAGGGGGATACATGAGGAAATATTCACGAGAACATCGTTTTCTAAACGAGACACCTATCACTATTTTTATCTGATGATATTTTAATGAATTAGCTAGAAAAAATAACAGCTTTAGACCAAATACGGGGTATTCCACTACGGCAGCGCAAGTTATTAACCTTTTGGACGCCAATGACCGATATATCCGCACCGTAGGTTCAACGCCAAAGACCGATTAATCGGTCACAGACCACAGAGCAACATCGACCTACGTGCATATACATAAAGTTCAACTTCAGTTTTGACACTTCAATGATGTGGCGTCTGAGTGACAGCTTTTGTGTTTGACACGGCGTGGAAAAGGTTAAGGTAGCTGCCATACATTTATCACGTCCTCCCCGATAAACTAGACCCTTTTGTGGAATACCCCAAACCGCAGTTTCAAAAGATAGACTGTTGGAACGCGGCCACAGTATTTTACTCTGGTCGACGTTAATAATCCTACGTTTATGGTGGAAAAGTATCACTAGGTATTCCTCCATGCCACTTTAAGAACCTAAACGACACTACGCCGTTATCCATTACCATTACGTTTCGTCGAAAAGAGCTTATTATCTAAAATACGAGTCTAAAGGTGCGGTGCTAAATAATAAATAATCGCGAGTACTGTGCTGCACAAGTCTTGTTTGTTTACTTGCGTACTTATGGGTGTGGTAATAAGGCATAATTTAGAGCTCATTAATATAAACATTACCGGGTGTACGTCACTGTTAGGCAGGCAGATCGCGCATAGCCCTCGTTTGAATACCATCTTTCATTCAGCCTACCTATAAATGATTCTACAACCACCAACACGCACGGACGAAAACTTAGAGCAGAGCCCGTACCATGAGTCACTGACAGTGTCAATACTGACATTTACGCTATCGAGAATGTAATTTACTTTCTATACATCTCGTTTGCACTAATATGCGAGTACGAGCGAGATGTATAGAAAGTAAATTACGTTCTCGACGGCGTTTATGTCAGTGCCAAACGGATGGTAGCCGTACACGTACAGGTACAATACTACGAGATCACGCGTATAATTTTGGCGTGCGAAACGAATTAAAATTGAATTAAAAAAACAACGGGTTGCACTCCGGGAGTGCCGACAGAAGTGAAAACTCAATGACTAGTCCAAAATGTCTGCAACACTATGTATAATTGATCCATCCTCCTTTCTATTAAAACAGTGTTTTATTTCCGAAATTGCTGGTCGCTGGTTGCTGGTGAGCTTGTTTAAAATTCGAAATTCAAATTTGTAGCGTTGATTGTTTAAAGTTCGAATAGAAATTGTAAATTTACCTTGCGGGTGAATTTCAACAGGTCCAAAATTTACCTAATTTTGGTGGGATTTTATATTTTTGTAGTTTATGTCTAAATTATGTATCGATAATACGTAACTAGTCACAATCGATATTGTGTAGTAATGGCCTTTCATTATACATAGTAGTTTTAGAGATATTATCGACTACCGTAGGCTCAAAGGGCTTAACGGACAAAACGCGATTTTTCAGGAGAGCCAAAAAACAGTTTTTTTTTGAGAAAAAAATCATAACTTTTTTGTTTGTTTGAATAAACTGATGCCTGTATGTGGCTTATTCTTAACTTTTTGAGCTCTTTTAAACAGATTGCTTGAACTTATAATACAATGCTTATTTACGAAAATAGCATGTCCGTTACGCCAAAAAACACGACTGTTTTTAAGAAGGGCTTCCCTTACACATTATTAAATTATACAACGGGACTTAATCGCGTATCTAAGTTTTAAGAACTTACGCCTCTTTTTTATGGTTTATCTTATTCGAAAAAGGGCGTAATGTACAAAAAATTTAACTGTTTTAGTACCATTTGGCGTAAATCCAACAATTTTGTTGCAATATTGGCAACTTGAATTTAAGGAACACTATACTTTTAAGTACTATAATTTATACATTTTTTTGCCGGAAACTTATACAGACATGTATTCACTGTTAAGTTTTTTCCCCATTTTTGTTAATTTGGATACTTAAACTCGGAAAAGCTACTTTTCTTAGCCACAAAACCAATGTCTTTTTTTTTATTTGTCAGATCTCTTTTTTTTTCGTATAGGTCAGAATTTTTAAACTGATGACGAAACAACACTTCTCGTGATTACTCGTTCGTCAGATTCCGCTTTCGCCAGGATTTAGAACACGTCCGTCGGATTCCTCTTTCATCAGATCTCTTAATTTTTCCGTAAGTATATAATAGAAATGTAGTATACGCGATATTGTCCATTAAACGTTGTTTTAATTCATGAACTTACAAATTAAAAAAAATATGTTAAATTTGTACGGAACCCTAGGTTTTGTCCTCTGCGCAAACCACATGTATACATTAAGGCTATGCCTTCGACTTAAAATTGAAGAAAATAAATTTAAATATGGTAGTACAAAATAAGCGAAGATATAAGGACATAAAGATAACAAAGGCCCGAAACAACCTAATAAGATCGTGTTTGGCCCGGATATTTTCAGTTCTGAGTTGTCTGAAACGATTGAGTCGATTGTTTCGTATTTATGACATTTCATCTTAATTATTAATATTGTTGTACTTGGTAAACGATAAAAAACAAACTTTTTTATTATTTTGTAAAGATAGGTGACCTTTTATGTTCAATATTATAAGTACAATAAAGTATATTTTAAAATTCTGTTTTATTAGTCGTGGTTATCTCTATTATCACTAATCGGCTTAGGATCTTTATTTTTATTCTCCCAAATCCCAAAGCGGGAACTGATGAATTATGACGAAAGCAGAATCTGGCGAAAAGGTCTTTAGAGATTTTCCACATCGGTCATTCCTGACGAAACTAAACTGAAATTATAAATCTTTATTTTTCCCGTCCCAAAGAGAGCTGATGAATGATGACAAAAGCGGAATCTGGCGAAAAGGTCATTAGAGGTTTTCCACATCGGTCATTCCTGACGAAACTATATTGAAATTAGAAAAAAACTGCTTCTGACGAAAGAGGAAACTGACGGACATGATGTATATCGATTTTTCATAGGGCTTAACGGACAATTTTTTCAAGTTATCGAGACGTTATATACCATTCGATAGAGAAAAAAATACTGAGTGTAACTGCATTCATAACTCATTTTCGCCATTTTGTCCCTTACGCCCTTTGAGCCTACGGTAGTCGTTATGATTTTAAATTTACCTAGCAGACCTCGCATATAAATATATTTGGTCATGATATTTTGAGTTTTATTCACCAGTACTAGAGTTCACTTTTATTAGCGATTTCATCAAGATGTAGCTTTATTGAATTATGTCATTGAGTTTTTTTTTATTGATTTAAATGCCATCTAAATGAGTGGCCATCTAAACCTTACAGTCACGTGATCGCCTTACGGTCACGTGATCGCTTTACGCTGTCTCGAGTTTATCATTTTTTCCCCACCTAAAAAAGTGCCCAGCGCCGCTAAAGAAGTTTTCACTTCAAAAAACCTTTAAGAATTAAGACACAGTCACGCATTCTCATACTCATAGGGAAGTCTGAATTCATAAATAAACCGAGGCGCCTGGCCCCTGACGAGGGTTAGCGAAAAGCAAAAAGCATTGGGCAGGAAATGTCGATATTTATATACTATAGTCGCCATCTCCACACAGGTATATCTAGGTATACCTAAGACATATCTAGGTTTATAGCAGAGGTAGTTAATGTCCATCAGTGTAACACCGTCCATATATATACTGTTTACCTACTGAAAATTCGTACACTGAAATGAAGAATTGAAGAATAAAGGGAAAAATCCAATGATTATATGAAATATTCGGATTTGTGTATTAAGTATAGTCACATTACTATCCATCCTAATATCATAAATGCAAATGTGTGCCTATATCTGTCTGTCTATATGTCTGTTACCTGTTCTGATTTACCTAGTTGAAATTCGGTATAGTGATAATTTGAGTCCATTTTGATACCGGAAATCATCCCTTAAGAGGGTACCTATAAACTGGGGTGGAAGTAAGTTATCTAGGCGCTATGGTTGTCTCTTAAATAAGGAACTTTATATAAGGAATCAATAAAAACAGATTGGTCCAAAAATAAGCTAGGTTCCCTAATTACTAATTCTACGCAAAGTCGCGAGAGAAGGCCGTCTATAAGTATCACTCCAATTCAAAGATTAATTTTCAATGTACCGCCGACCTTATAGTTCATCGTTCCTGTTTAGTGGTAGGTATGTGTAGTATACAAAACTGTATATCAATGCGGCCTACTTCATACATACGCGTGTACTCGAACAGAGATATCACATATGCTTACCGAGCGAATGCAAGTACAATGCACTAGGAAACCAATGTAAGTGTGACCTTGAGATGACTAAGAACAAAGCTTAACTGGAGAGGTACTTATACTGGTTGATCTATGCGAGTTCGCGAAGCTATTGGAATAATCCCATGTACCATGCATGCTAAATGTCGTGCTGTTAACCATGCACCCCAGTAGGGTGGTATT
Source organism: Cydia amplana (assembly GCF_948474715.1). Classification (NCBI taxonomy): domain Eukaryota; kingdom Metazoa; phylum Arthropoda; class Insecta; order Lepidoptera; family Tortricidae; genus Cydia; species Cydia amplana. The sequence continues at coordinate 34,146,028 of NC_086096.1, read as the reverse complement.
CCACCTGTCCAACTTTGTCCAATGTGTATTTCCATCTCACATTTTGCTAGAGTGAGACGCACTGACATTGGACAAAGAAATTGGACAGGTGGAATACCTAAGCTGCGCTCTTTAATATTTCAGATCAACCACGCCTGCAGATAAACTGATTTGCCATACAATACAATGCAATAAGAGAAACAAATTTTCACGTTATGGCTAAACTGTTTTGTATTTTGCAAATGTGAGATCTTTAATAGTATGATATCGCTACAGTGAAGGTAAGGTCAGGTTGAAGAAATTGAATGGTTTGAGTTAAAAGTTTATTACTTAAGCTTCTATAATATTACAATTACAAGTATTAAAAGTAGTATTTAGGTACGCGGCGCCTTTCATATAATATGGACTGTCATGCTCATGTCAATTGATACGGAATCTATAGGTATCTGGTTTTAATTTTCTATCGACATCAGTTCGATTTTTTGGTACCTATTACTTACTGTGTTAGTACACCCTGAGAAACTAAGGATTTTATCATTACAAATTTATCAATTTATTTACGAATAAGGTTGCGTATGCGCTACTTACTAGTAATTGTTACATTAGCTTTTACGAGAATACACGTACGTTCAAAAGCTACGTGCACTGTTACAGTTAATTGCATTGGAGCAATAACATGCTATTGCAAGACATACGAAGCAACTACATAAAATAAGGACATTACGTCCTAGTTAAAACATAAGCAATTTTAAGAAAGTCTACCTCAAGCATGCAGGTAGGTTCCGGAGTCGGCGACCTGGTAGTAGTAGTGAGAGTCCGGCGTTGCCAGCTCGGCGGCGTAGTACAGCGTGTCTCCGTCCTGCACCGGCTGCAGCCGCGCCAGGCTCAGCGGCGACGCCTGCCCGTGCAGCGCCAGCTGCTCGAGCTTCTCCATCACCCCCGCCTGACACTCGTTCGCGTGCGAACGCATATGGAAATTCAAGTGACTCGTCTGCTTGAACCGCCGCCCGCAAACCGAACACTCGAACGGCTGAATGTTAGTATGCGTGCGCATATGCTGACGCAGATGTACGGATTGGGAGAAGCACTTGTGGCAAATAACGCATTTGAACGGCTTTATTTTAGTGTGGATGCGTAGATGCTGATCCAAGCCGGCCCGTTGGGTGAAAGCTTTCGGGCAGAAGGTGCAGGTGAATGGGCGGATGCCGCTGTGCATTCGCATGTGCTGCTGTAGGCCGCCTTGCTGCGTGAAGCGCTTCGCGCAGAGCGAACATTGGTGAGGCTTGACTTTAGCGTGAACGGAGCTGTTGTGCTCATCATAATCTAAACTGTCATGAAACGTCATATTGCATAGACGACATGAAAACGTCGCACGAGTTGGCGCCCTCAAACCTAGATAAAAGTCTTCGTCCAATCGTTTCTCGCATATTTGGCAGCGTAACGCGGCCTTTCGTCGCTTGGTGTGCTCTTCTCGGTAGTGGAGGGAGTATTGACAGCAGTTGAAGAACACCCGGTGACACTGCATGTCAGGCCGCAACGTCGACGGCAAGGTGCATGTGAAGGGACCCCTGTGCGGGGAAATAATTATGATAAGAGCACAGAAGACGATGGATGTTACTCATGTTACCAATACAACATACTCTTACCCTACATCAATAAATAAACTTGAAACCCCTAATGGAATCTACGAGTTCCGTAAGTTAAGTTACTCATGGAGCGTCGAAAAATAGGGTGTCCACTGACCCCACTGACAATCCAACCTCTAGACTGAGCCTAGGCCAATTCTTTCATGAAACCGATGCTGCCAAAAATACGGGGGTGCGGGGGGACGAGGTGAGCGAATCCCGTGCCGTGATTGGTCCGTTCAAAGACACGGACCAATCACGGCACGGGATTGACTCGAAGATGGAGTAACGCTACCGTATGTGTGGCAGAGGGGGTAGCGCGACTATGCTATGTCTAGAGGTTGGATTGTCTGTGACTGACCCCCTCTACCTTCGCTAAACACAAGATGCCTCCCCTCCCCATATCTTCCAGTGCTGGATAAAAGATAAGATAAAGATAAAAGATAAAAATCTTTATTGCAACTTTGAGTGGTTACATAGGATGGAACTCACCTCAAGTCGACAGTCTGTTTGACCGGCTTCATCCTCGCTCTTTTGACGACACCCTCGAGCCGGCGCCTCTTGTCATCGATGCTCACTCCCTCTACCTTCACTATGAGGTACGTGGTGTCTTCTGAGAATGTTCTGGTCGTTATGCCGTCTTTTTGGATTATTATTTCGCTTGGATCGTAAGGTTTTTTCAACGGATAGAACTTGTAGTCGTAACTGCTGATGCCACTGATACTCTAAAAGTGTAAATAGTCATTATTAACGTGACATTAGGTAAGAAAATAGTCCACATATAGGAACAAGAAACACGCATATATAGCAAAGAGAACTACGCACCCTTATTTATCGCGCGTTATTGTAAGAGCGTATAAGCGTATGTTGCAAACTTCTATACCTACGTTGACGCGCCCATAAGCTCATATTACCTATGTCTGAGACCGATACAAGCACTGAAATATCAAATAAGCTTGTATACGCTAAATGGAGAAAGCGTGTAAGCGCGAGGTATTAAAGAACTTATAGACACGGAGAGAAGTAAGAACGTTACCTCTAAAACACACACATTTTTTTATAAAATAAAACGTTTTTTTTTGTCATGTAGGTATACAAGATACACTTATGTTTATGTCCGTCAATTATTGCACATTTTTGCCTTATAACTATTACATACTTAATTACCTACTTAACTAATACAATTAGCAAATACAATTATCCCATAGGTAGGGACATCTTTTTTATAATATTAAACCTGATTTTAAGTTTAGTAATAATGATACTAGCCCCGATGGACTTTACGTTTGATATAAATGTTTTTTTTACATTGACAACGGGCGAAAATTGATCTAATTTTAAGTACTAGATGTACCTAATAACAAAGCTCTACTTGCTTGGCTATGCGCCTGGCCCGTGGCCGACTGGATCTCGGCGTCGCTGCCCGAGCAATGCCCGTCATGTTGCATGTTCTTGTGGTTTTGCAACGCGACAGCATTGTAGAAGGTCTTGTGGCATAACCTGCACACGAATTTGGCGCCTGAGTCGTCATCCCACGGCACCGGGTTCTGAATAGAATTTAAAAAAACATATGCTTAATATAGGCTACGACCTAGCGGTGAATGCCCCTAATGCACCGAATATACTGCCTTATTCGAACTTCAAGATATTCACAAGAGACGACACGTACTAGATCCATTCTAGAAACGTTATAGTTTAGATTTCAACTAGTTCTTTTTTGCAGCGCAATTCGAGCAACCAATGTCACTTTTACGTTAGATAGAGTTAGATGTGAATTGGATCTCTAAGCCATATCTTGTGGAAATCGTTCAAGAGTATCTCCAGAATCGCGCAAATGTCACATTTGACAGGTTAGATCTTAAATATATCGTTATCGTATCTTGGCGATGTCTAAAAGATATCTAACAGATGTCTATTTCAAAATCCGAATCGGGCCCATAGACATGTGGTTAAGATCGCAGTTTACCGCTGCCTAGAGGCAGTGTAGTAGTTGTAGAGGTTCTTTAGGAGTTATTTGTCCATCATTTGACATATTTTAACTGATAAATACAAAAATAATGAGGCTACAAGTGCATTTAATCGAGCTTACTTTACGGCAAACGAATGAAAAGAAAATTAGTCACTGCGTTAATTTATTACAATAAAATAAGTCGATATCGAAATAAGTAATGGATTAGAATACCTGCATAGAAGAGAAAATGCCATTGCCGTTTCCCGGTTCTTGCATGATATAAGATATACTCGTGCCGTCTACGTTCATGCTGTAAGGTAAATATATAATTAAGTTCTTAATAACATTCGACTGGATATAGGTACCTTAATCTAGACACGCGGTAGCATGTCCAGCCAAGTTCATATAGAAATATACAAACCTATCGACCATGGTTACTTTTTGAGAATCAAAACTTAAATACTCATACGTGTAAATATAAAATCACATAACGTAATAGACAAATGTCACATAAATTTGACCAAATTTTTTTGACATTTATGACGGAAAACCTTTGACGGAGCGGACGGGGGATACTAATAATTTATACAAGTAATAATTACACAAATAATTAGTTTCTTTGCTTGGATCCCTTAGACAGGTACGGATTAATATTTTTACTGGAAAATTGCCTTAAACAATAAGTTTTGCACGTGTAAGCCGTGACTTATCGCCGTTGTCGTTTTTGATCGAAGAGGAGATTGTGAGGGACCACAGACTATTATAACGAATACCTATGGAATACCTACTTTGTTTTTTTTACACTGAGTTTAAGGAGACAAAAAACTGTTATATTCAGCCATTAATCTGTTTCACAACCTACATGCTGCTACAGAATAAATAATAGTACTATATAAGTACAGAAAACTCACTTTCTAACAAAACGCGTCTATTACGATCAGCACAGCTCTTTTCTACTGACGGAAATGGCATGACAGATTATAATATAAATATCAATATAATATAATATAAAAAGGCGCGAAATTTAAATTTTCTATGGGACGATATCCCTTCGCGCCTACATTTTTCAAATTGCCGCCTTTTTCTACTGTCAAGATCTGGTTGACCAAGTTTATTAAATATAATATATTACGCGAAATTCTGCGTAGGGGGCGCCATCAATTATATACCTCAAAATCATCGCGTTTCACATTTATTTTAAATTGTATTCTTAATGACCTGCTACAGTAGCACGGTCGCATTTTTATCGTTTATCACCATGCCTGTCACGTTCTAACAAGTATGTACGTGCGAAAGTGACGGGCATAGTGATAGTCGATAAAAATGGAACAGTGCTGAGCCCCAGATACAAGTAATTTGGCCAATAGGCCCGTGACAATAGTGTGTTTTTCTACTCCAGCACTTAAATGTGTCAATTAAATGACTGACAGTGATATCTAAAGCAATGTCATTTGAATGCTTTGTCTATAGGCTCATAAGATGACTGCTAGCAGTCATCTTATGAGTATAATACAACTGCTTTATTTTTTTTAAAGATACAAGTTCCGATCATCTTGATTGAAAGAGGTATGTTTTCATTTACAATAATAACTCTTTTTTTTTTAAATAATAACTCTTTTTTTTTTAAATAATAACTCAATTTTTTTTAAATAATAACTCTTTTTTTTAATAATAACTTTTTTTTTAATAATAACTTTTTTTTTTTTTTTTGCTGCAGCTGTCATAGAAAAAGTAATGTATGCAACAGCTCATAATTGGTTCTTAAAATTCTCGGGTCTTTTTTTACAAAACTCGACTACGTCTCGTTTTGTAACTTCGACCCTTGAATTTTAAGAACCCTTATTATATCACTGTTGCATAAACTACTATTATGCACTTGAATTAAGTTTCTATGAAATAATAAATATTATATTATTATAGGCATAACAGTCATGAAAATTCCTGACTCAAGTTTCTTTGTAAAGTAATAAGTAGTATAGCAGCTGACGAATCATAATTATTCTCTGAACGGGCTTTCATTTGCCCAATTAAATAAGACTCGGTCTAACGAAGCCCCGTCTAATGAATGCAACGCGCCACGAATCTTGCCTCGTCTTCTTTCCAGTTTCTATGCGAATAAATAATGTGACACTCACATTCCGTAAGTACTGGAATTAAGGTTAGAAATTCTATAAGTGCGACATAAAATATAGTTTATTAAAGGACTGTCTCATTTCAAACATAGACAGAGACTGACAAATTGGTTTGACGAACTATAGTAGAAAATAACTTTAAAAAATCCGTACTAAATTGTTGCCATGTTAAAGCATTTTACGTCAAAAATGTGACAGTTACGTAGAAAGTGGCGCCCTCGTTTATTTTCTATTATTTTATTTCGCACATGCATAATAGATGGTCAAGCAAATCTTGTCAGCAGAAAAATTGAAAAATGTAGGCGCGCTAAAGCTGGTCAACCAAATCTTGTCAGTCAGTAAAAAAAGGCGCGAAATTCAAATTTTCTATGGGACGATATCCCTTCGCGCCTACATTTTTCAAATTTGCCGCCTTTTTCTACTGACAAGATCTACTTGACCATCTTTATATTTATATTATATACTCTGTCAAGCCATTTCCGTCAGTAGAAAAAAGCGGCAAATTTAAAAAAGTAGGCGCGAAGAGTAATCTTCCCATAGAAAATTTTAATATCGCGCCTTTTTCTACTGACAAAGTTGTTTGACCGGCTATAAAACGATAAGTAGGATTCCTATCTGAGGGCCAATAACGTCCAGCTGGACGGTGACGATTGATCAAAACTATCCTATCTCCTTCCCCGGACCACAAACTATATACGCTATATAGCGGTGCGCCTCTTTACTTAGCCGCTGGCGGGGCAGCGCTAACAGTATCATGATAGCGTTGTTGGATAGGTGGGACTCCCCTCTGCTGCAGCAGTGGACAAAACTCCACACTGTAGTAAATAAGTAGTTAAGTACTTAGGTTAAGATTACATTGTAATTATTCTACTAACACTATTTTATAAGTTAATTTTAAATGTAACTAACAACTATGGATTTATGTCCGAAATAAAATGATTTTATTTATTATTATTATTTATACATATCTCCATACCTACCAAATTTTAAGCGTGACTTGAAGAGATAACAGACCAAAGCTCTACGACCTTTTGTTACAGTACTATAGCCACTAATAGTTACTATGTTTTGAATCTCCAGAGAATTTCTTATTGGAACGAAGGTTGTAAAATGAGATGTCTGCGGTGACAATAGCTGAATGGGGGCTATTACTGACACGCTCCCAAACAATTCCTCGCCGGGTCAGCTTTGTTCTAGATATTTCCACTTGAGTTGTACTTTGCGTCTGCAACATACGATTTACTCAATTTGTTTTATCAGTTAAGACAAAATAATCGAGTTAAAAAACAGTGACACAGAATAAATAGGTAATAGTACTAAGTCATGGTCTAATAAAACATGGTCTTCTCTTCCCAGAGTGTCACTTGCCTACGTCACAATAACATTGCCACTTTATTTCAACATAACATGTTACATGGGTACATTATATCTATGGTTAATAAGTTAAAATATTTCTTTATAATTTTATATTTTTCATTTATTTGTATTTTATCTTAAATTTTACAATAACACGTCATTTTTAATTATTCGTTAGCAATATCTTCCGATTCACGAAAGAAATTTCAGACGTCCGGGTAATTCTGTTTACACTACTGGCAACACAGGATAGCGCTGTCACAGTTGACAATCCGCCATTTTGTCCCTGACCGTCATCCTTGTCGAACGCGTGTTAATTGTTATTTCCTTCTCGCTCAGTGTCAGCAGTCGCAGTGTTTTCCAAACTTTTCACGTCGTAAGCTTGGTAATTAATGTTTTGTTACGAAAATGGTTGGCTGTTCTATTCGGAACTGTAAGAGTAGGGGTGAAAAGGGCAGTATAGATTTGTTTTATTTTACTATGTTTCTACATGAATAACTTAAAATTAATGCCGTTAAAATAATTTTCACCGTTGGTTAAAATTCTCCCACATTTTAAAGTTTGAGAACCTGTAAACAGCATGATGACGTAGGCAAGTGACAGTTAGGTCATTCGCGAATCTCGGAAGAGAGTGCCAGGCGGAGTATATTATTATACCATGGTACTAAGTACAGAAGACTCACTTGACACTAGCAGACACTAACAAAACGCGTCTGTTACGATCAGCACAGATATGGCCGCTAGGTGGCGACAGCGCCACGCGCGGCTTATGGTTGGCTTTTGGGGAAAACCACAGGTAGCTAAAAGTACATCCGTACATCCGTACAAGCCTAACCTGGTTCGCTTGCCAGCCAAATCGCCCCGCGAAAAGTACCAAACATAAAATCCGGCCCGTGAAAAGAAAGCGAAGGCATGAATGGCTGTGGTGGCCCTCGTGGCTTCATGTCAAAAAGTTTGGAGACCTTGCTAGATATATTATATAAAAACCATCGGTTAAAGTAGGTATCCCTAAGTTCTTAACTTAACAGTGCACATATTATTGACACAAACAGCCTCTCATTATACACGCAAATACCATTACCACCTCCTTTCGAACGGAGTTTTAAAACAGATTGAACAAAATGTTACTTTATTCGCCGTTTAATAACTCTGACAGAATAGATAGGTAAGTAATACATAACATACCGAATTATCGCTAAAACTACTGAAAGTGAACTGTGAGAACCTCTTCCTACTGGAATTTTGAAGTCGGTTAAAAATTAGGGATGGTCTCCTAAAACCATTTTGACGTACCTACGAGTAATAGCAGGGGGTCTAGTAACTGCTCTCGGTGGCCCATTTAATAATCCGCCCTACCTATAAGTATTACTTACTTTGCTTGTCAGATTTTATCTACACGTTCCTGTTGAGCTTATTCGAGAGTTTATATTTTGTGACAAAATTAAATTAATTTGCCTGGTGGTGATTGGGGTTTGACTGTTTATTTAGGTACATTTTTACACCTACCGAGTTTTTAATTTAGATTCTAAAATATACATTACGTAAACTGAGTAATTTTTGAACGTTTTGAACAAAAATACCACCAATATTTGTCACTTCAACTTCCTGTCCGTATTTTTGTCTAAGTACCTATACCTACACCTACCGGGTTTCCATTTCAATTTCTAAGTTATTTATTTATAGAGCCTGTGCGGAAAGAGAAGAGTCGTGGAATGTATGGGGCCCAATACATTCCACAACTCTTCTCTTCCCGCACAGACTCTACCAATTCGATTTTAGTTATTAGATCTGTTTCCAATATGATACTGATCAAAGAGAATATAACCACTACTTGACCACTACGCATAGTATGGATCCTAATATATATGCCACTACGTTATATATTGGTTATATACCGATCGGTCAGTGTCATAACAAAAGTGACGTTTTTGGTTGAAGAAATAAATGTAACATGATACGTTCGAATTGGCCTGTAGGTACTTTGTCACTGCCAAGTTGGTGCAGACAACCTAGACAAAACCTAGACGGACTCCAGAGACTTCTCGAAAAAAGCAGCCGTTGAAACACTGTAAAAACTACACAAGTACCTACATCAGCAATCGCGATTGAAATGAAGTCCTCTTCGATTTGTTTTTCTTCATTTTTGGTGAGCGAGACGTACTTATTTCTTTGAAATCCGTGTTATTTGAATGTTTGTTCTTAAAGGTTTTTTAAAGGTAAAGATAAAAGTTTGAAGCAAAAGCACTTCGGAAATGTGTAAGATTAACTTACTTAAGAGACTGATGGGTGATTTCAACCCGTAACACAAAACTGTGTTGGGGCAGGCGCTAGAGCTAGCTCGTAGACTGGAGATTCTTGTATTAAAACTATTTTTGGAAAGTAAATCATTTCATATTTACTGGAAAAAATGACAATACTTGTATCTTTAAAATTTTACAAGTGTGAAAATTTCTTGTCAATTCTATTATTTTTGATAATATAACGTCTTCCCGGTGGGCAGCCGTGTATACCATATATTAGAATTGTGCGATCAAATCGAAATAAAATCATAATTCATAAATCATAACAAGGTGTCTAGGTTTTTAAAGTGAAAACTTCTTTAGCGGCGCTGGGCACTTTTTGAGGTGGGGAAAAAATGATAAACTCGAGACAGCGTAAGGCGATCACGTGACCGTAAGGCGGGCCGGCGACCGTAAGGCGACCACGTGACCGTGAGGCGATCCCGTGACCGTAAGGTTTAGATGGCCACTAGATGGCATTTAAATCAATAAAGAAAAACTCAATGACATTACATGAAAAAGGTTCTAATCTTGTACGGGCTGAAATACGAGGATCTCACAGTTACATTCTAACTTTATATCTAATTAATTAAAATTATAACTTTATATATAATGATAAGTAAAATAAAATGATGTTTTTATAGTATTATGTTTTCTTTTTATTTTTTCTTTTTGTGTAATACTTAATTTTTATTTGTCAGTAATTCTGCAACTTATTGTACCTACCTACGAGTGACTGTCAGTGTTAATGTTTCTAAGAGTAGGTAGTGTAGGTACACATACCACACATATACAAAAATGTAAACAGTGAATACCACTCTCTCTTTATGTTTTATATAAGCCCCAACATTTACTTTTGAACCATTTTATAAAATTGACACCTACATTTCTAAAACACCGTAAGCCAAGTTTTTGTTTGACACTGTTTAATTTTAAACCTGACTTGGAATACTCGTATGACATGACATGACCAAAAATCGGGTTCCTAGAATGTTCCTAGAATAATTAAAAGAGTAAATTTTGCAAAATTCTGATGGATTACTCTTTTTCATGTTTTATTTTTTTACTTTATCAGCACGATTTTCGCGGCATCTCTCTAGTCTCCCATGATTTTCCCTTTAGATTACCCTCAGATTGTCAGATTTATTGAGCTGTAATTTAGGGCTCAAGTGCGTTGATTTCGTTTCGCTCGGATTCAAAGAAAAAATTAAAGAAGTTTTAGTCGTCTAGACTCTCTTTGTTGTTGACAAGACAGAACGTGACTGCCACTGGCACTTAATTAAGTAGGTGCTTAATTTGTGTTAAGGAGGCATATTATTGACTATAAATAAATACGATACCATACCAATCTCAGCGGCTCTCGCTCACATGTATTGGTTGAAAAGGTAACAGAGGGATTTACAAACACAGCTATGTTTTTTTTTAAAGTCTGAATAGAGAAGAGTACCTTAATATTGAGCACGGTGGAACACGGGTGTCACGACCAGGTCTGTCACGACGTCATCGTCAGGTGAACGACATTTAGAAGTCGATTCGATCTTACAAACAAAAAGTCATAGAAAAACTTTTATTTTATAAATATTAATTTTACGATTCACAAATACCTAATTCAAAGAGCTGAGCTGAGAATAATTTCAAAGATAAATTACCAACTAAAAGATTTTCTAAATGAATGCCGGCTCTACCTAGTAGTGTCTAAGCAAAAAATAAAGTTCAAAGCACTAAAAAATACTGACGAAATTATTATTTTACATAATACCATAATTCATTTATACACTTTTCCTTCTCTGTAATGTTTACCTATTACGCATTCTGCTTCTCCGTTTCTAGCATCACATTATGCATTGTCCTCAGTTCGGATCATTGGGTAGATTGAATGCATCTTGACCGTTTTAATAGCATGAACAGAATCCTATCCAAAACTATCTAATGGCATAAAAAAATCCAATGGCACCACGTGACTTAGGAAACCTACTGTACCTACGCTCGAATATCGATAATATCAAATATCGATGTAGAATCGGCTTGAGCCGGTGTCATGTTGTTGGTAGATTAAGTCAGTCAGCTAAGTTAAGACTGCAGTGAAATATACATTTGGTGACATCACGTCAAGTTTTTAATAGAAATTAGACGTTTACGTGTTGCTCAATATAATTATTTTTACTGCTGATTTGACGTAACTAGCCACTAACATAATATTATATGCGATTGAATGTCATCAAGTGTTCAATAGGTAATCGCCTAAAGCGTAATATTTGATGAAATTGGTATTTACGCACAAAGTACTACAGCCATTCCTGACTTCTGAGCACGAACCAAACAGGCGAAGATTGTTTTGCTAGTTTTATTGACCGGCTCGAGGCGATTCTCCTTTGATAAATGTGGAGACTCCCTAGTCATACAATTCGTCGTTTGTTTCAGACGGATGCGGCCACCATTAGAGTCCACCTGGTCAGTATTATTGCCATAAGGAATATAATAAATTAGCTTGTCAACCGACCAGATAAAGGCCGCAGTAAATTCTACAAGAAAAATAAATCTGTGCCGTACTAGGACATTACGTAGTGGAATAATTTCCGTATTCGGTATTGATGTTACGGCAAATAGAACCTTGTGTCCACAGCATAAGGTTGATATTGGTGATAAAGTTTTGCAATATATGTTTGGTTCAAAATATAGGAGCATGTAGAGTTATCTATACTTATGTTCTCTTCAATCTTATTTTAAGGCAGTAGTGATGAATTTCTGATAAAAATAGGGACCAATGCCAATACTTTAAATCAGCGGTCGGCAATCTTTTAGCAGCCAAGTGCTACAAAGTTAGCTAACGAAGTTGACGCGGGCCGCACTTTGTTAATATTTATGACTTTATCAGACATTGTCGTTTGTCAATATTACATACAAAATAGCCAGGAAGGCTCGCGGGCCGCAAGTGAGAGGTTCGCGGGCCGCATGCGGCCGGTTGCCGACCGCTGCTTTAAATGATCAATCATTAGATAGAACGAACCTATTTGCGTCTAATATTTTAGTTTCATTGCCATTGGATCTCTCTGACTTGTACAATGGCGTCCGTGCAACGCTGAAAATAAGTAGATTGATTAAAAAATAGTCTTCTGACATACATAAATGATGACAAAGAGCCTAAATCTAATAATTGCGTAATCTTCTGATTATCGGTAGATAGAAATTAAAATGAAAATTATTGCATGGCTGTTTTGAAACTAATAGGTATCAACAGTCAAAAATATAGTTTTGTTGGTCTTATTGGATTTAAATTTCCAAAATGTACCCTGTAATAAGCTATTAAAAAGAAAAATCGATTGAGAACACAGTGATATTTAATACTCACGTGAATTTAAGTTACGTGGAACGTTAGACATAAACACGAGTGACATATAGGTATTATACGATATCATATGTATTATTTTAGAAAATTACGGATTTAAAAGCGATTTAAGCTTATGATGAATACGACAATAAAATTTAATTTATGTCGTCCACTTTAAGTTAGCTCTAAAAACTCTCATGCAAAAATATTGCATCAAATAATCCAGTTTCTCTAAAAAACTAATTATATTTCCACTAGCCGAGATTTCTAAAAATTTTGAAAAAACAAATACATAATATCGCGTGGCCTCTATGACGTCAAGCGATGCATTGTTGGGATATTCGGGAGACAGTGTGTGTTATGCAACAACGTATTTTATGTGAAGTGTAAAACAAACTTTAAATCCATGGAGTACGGTATCTTTTTACGTCAGGGATCAAGCACAATACTATGCCAATTAGAAGAGGCAGAGCTTGTTATGTGCTCTATAGCGTTAGGGAAAAACGCAAATAAAAACATTTGTTATCTATGTCACGATCGGGGTGAACAATCTGAAAGTAGGGCAATATTACTCTTCATTTATCAATTCGACGTTTCAAAATGTTGTGCTGTATTTCCTATAGCAAAATTTCAGTAAGTTATTTATTATTCACTAGTAAAATATTTAAAGTTCCTGAAATGTATGAAATGTATGTGTATTTGAATGTTGAATTAATAAATGACTTTAAAAATAAAAGTAATTAGGAATATAAAAGTAATGCATGTAACCTTTATTTTACAATTGTAGCCAGCGCCTACGTCTTCGTCCGCTTAAGAGTCGTAAAAATTTTCAACCCCATTTTCACCCCCCAAGGCATAGACCAAAAAAGTACTTTCTTACTGGAGATTTATAGTCTGGCAAACACAACTTGTCAGTCAGTAAGAACCAGGAACCAGGAAATTATTGGGATGAGCTTCTCTTGGGCGCTACTTAGTACTAGAGTACTAGTCTAAGACAAATCTCTCCGTCTATTTTTGAACAGTCCTGAGCCAAACTATAACTACAACATTTGAAGGAAATTATGTTCAATATTTTAAGGTCATATATTTTTATCGAATTAGGGTGCTTGTTGTCTGTTCGCCTTTGTACATTGTATATTGTTTGTTTAATTGTATCTTAATCTGTGTACAATAAAGTGTTTACATACATATATCGGAGAAGGATGGTCCTAATGGCGGTGGGCGCGTGGGGGTAGTACCTAGATGTATTACTTCACAGCCAAAATAGTAGGTATGCCACCAACGCATGAAATAAACATTCGGACTCGCCAACCATACTAGTGCCTACTATATTTCAGTACTAAATAATC